>NC_136119.1:12945204-14262704 GCF_965212315.1 Lampetra planeri
AGTTTAATTAATCGAAATGTTCATCAAATAAATTACATCTGAAAACACCATACATTGCTGACAATATTATTTTACAGCCCACTAGTCAAACTACTACTGAACCAAGACGTCTTCGTTCTGTATTGGTCATGTAAATTGTTTCACTATACTTCACTGTGCACGTCAGTCCGGGGTGGTAAATTGGCCCATGACCTTTTCAGATATCACTGCTGATAACAGCTGCTGTGGTCAGCATTCAAACTCGGGTAGCCGGGTGCATAATGCAGCGTATGCAAGCCACTGCGCCAACGCTTCCCCCACATTGTTTCCACTTTAATACGTATACTCATAAATCTTCTTTAAAGGCACATAAAATATAGACATATAATTTTGATATATGTTCTTAAAGGGCCAACAATTACTAATGTATCTTGCTTATCACGTTCACCGTGTTGTCACGCCATAAACACATTCAACGATGCATTTAATTTCAGTGAGAATAAATCGCACACATGTAAAATGCTACCCACAAGCTCGTGTCAAGAGCATGGTTGCCTCACAGTTAAAGGGTCAATCTACGACAACCTTCATGCCCCCAGCGGATGAACCCTGTTACACCAAGCTACGTGGCAGTCGGAGCCATCAATGTACCGCATGAGCAGCCTCTGTGTAGCCCCGTGTAAAGTAGCGACCTACAGATGTAGTGTGTCCCAACCGCAGAAAGCTTCAAGTTTCTAGCGTATGAAAACCCCGACTCAAAGAATACAGAGAGGTTGTGACGTCCTAGCTCATTAAAATATATATGCAATTTTTGTAAGCAGCCATAGCTGAGGAAGATTGCAAAGTCTTTTTTTTTTATTTAGTACCTTAACAAATAATAAAAACATGCAAATATCACACAACAATTAAGGTTACCTCGACTTTGTTATAATTTCAGCACGGAATTTCTTTACTTAGAGATTATTTTAAATTGATCTGATTGAATTAGAGAAGAAACCATGATCTGCATGTAGTTTGCAGAAAATCAGCCATTGAGTCACTCACATTTTTTAAAAGTAAAAAGCAAATAAGTTGCAAAACTACGACACTTCCTGTGCAGTTTTTGTTATATGATGTCTCTACCTTGCATGTGTGGCCAAACAAATATAAAATAAAAACAAGAAACCCCTTCCAGGTTCAACAGACTACTGGGACAAGCACTGTAAAACTGTGTCAGGTCATGAAGGGTTCTTAATGACACAGATTTGGTCAGAACATGAGGTAAGCCTAACCCAAATATCAATTATGTATCAGCACATACTGGTCTACAAAGAGAGAGTTGGCGTTATTATCACAACATGCCACCTTTGTCTCTCGGGCACATCTCCGGCCGCTAATTTTAGGCTGAGTCGACTTAAGGGAAGCCCAGACTGGTTTCCTATTTCAATTTCCCACTGGAGTGCTTGACAAAGAATTAAACCTGAGTCACAGGGATCAAAGTGGGTCCAGGGCACTACTAACTACCATGCCACACACTCCGAGTAAACACAACGCATATATACATTTACATTTACGGCATGTATTCATCATGACCAATTCGTACGCAATGGTCAAAATTAAAAGGAAAAACTGAGAGAGAATACGTCTGTCAGCCTGACTCATTTGGGGAAGCCTCAGCTAAACTGCACTCAGCCAACCAGGGTCAGCTTCCTTGGAAATTTTATCCAAACTGCTACCCTCTCCATCGATAAGGATTAATAGGATTGTTGACCGATATTGACTTCCGATCGCCCATCCTGGGCCAAGCATGACATGTTGCACATACAGATTAGATGGGGATGTCATATTCTAGATGGTGGATTTTATATATAAACGATTTTCAAGCTTTCATTCATTGGACAATTTGATTTTTTAAGACGGAAAAATATAGACGTATCGAGGAAGCATTTTAGCTAACTGCTACTTATTTATTTTCAGTTATTATTTCCCCTGCATGCTGTGGTTTCAAAATTCTGTTCACCACCGCGTAAAAAAACACACAGCTAGAGCACAATGGTCAGGGTAGTAGCTCTACGATAACATTAAAGACGAGGTCCAAAGGATATTTTTTTAAGTCTGAGCTATCAGTCAGAAACATCTGGAAAGCAGTGCTATGAAGGTCCAAAGAGGCAAGAAATACACTTTAAAACACAACAGAGATATAGTCTAGAGTTTTTTTTTACAGAGGTGTGTTTTATTTCTATGATTTTTTTGTGCTGCTGCTGCTGTTGTCAGGATTGCATGTCACTCTCCGAGACGGGCTATACAGGAGTCCTGTCTCATTCCCAGGCTGTTTATACAAGATACACTATGGTGATCAGTCATACAAGGAAAGCAATATATAAACACCCATCTCAGGGAAAATTAAAAACACCTATATGTACACCTCCACTCCTGTCCATTGCTCTTATAAAATTTTAAATAGTTTTGCTAAATCCCCAACTTGTAAATTATTACAAAAAATATTTCTCTAAGCTAGTTCTATCGAGAGCCATCCTCTCCCTGAGGGTTTTGGTGTTCATGACATACGCTCTCCATCTTTTGCAATCGTCCGCGTCTCTCATCGAGTCCCGTCTAACGTCTTGCATCATTCCGCCGACTGAGCTGTTCCCTTCCTCCTCTATTCCCTTTCATTTTTCCTTCTCTAGAATTGATGCATTCATCTGACTTTGAATCCAAAGAATTTGCAATACATTTTAATATATCCGACAACCATACAGGGATATATATTTTTAAAAATACTGTAAGCAACCAGATTGTTTAATGTCAAAGTAAATTTATTTATTTATTAAAAGGCTCATTGGCCCTTGATAATGAGTCGCACGCACCAGAAAACAGACAGAGCTGCTTCAAATTCTATCCAAAATCTCTCTGCCAGCAATAAGTGGTAGTCCCAATGAGGAGTGGCACAACGAGAAGCCCCAAGACCATCGTGTCGTCAATGCCCCTCAACGTTTGTATCAGCAAGACGTGGGATCTTTACTGGAGACCATTGACTTCCCAGAGCCCACACATTTACCGTGTTCTACCTTTAGATAACAATGGGGGCCAAGATGAGAACGTGGGGGTGAGAGCCACTTGGGTTTGTGCCTCACTCTCGAATTTTTATTTGAAGAAATGTGCATATGCTTTCCGGCCCCTACTAGAACATCATAAAAATTTACAACAGTCACTCACGACCGGCTACATTCGTGGTATGTGACCACAAACGTCCGCTTATGTAAATCACACACACGGTAAATTTCAGTAGGAAAATGGGTACATTGCAAGGTACATAATGTTCTGTCTGGTTGGTTCCAAGGTCAACAGCGACACAACAACCTTGGAATGGTTTCATGCTCTCAGCATTCATTGCTTACATAATTTCCGGCCCATTTGCCTGAAGTTTAGAAAAGCAATGTGAACATTATACGTCCACTTTTTGATATAAAAAAACGTTATAACCGTTATCCATGCAGCATTATCTGTGCACATAATTAACATAAACTTTTCATGAGCATAAAAAGTAAAGAAGACAAACATCCCAAACAGGACCCTGATAAAATATCTATTGGGACGTAATAATTTCCCGCATAAACATAGAAATAATGACTTCAAGACATTTTTTATTCTGCCTATGACCATGAAACAAAGACTCAGTTTCTGTTCAGCGCCTTGAGACGCAGTTACATCCAGCACGTTATAGAAATCTAATCGTGTTGTGTATTTTTTAAGCATTCTGAGTGTTTTGTCCCTCGCCACTACAAGCGAAAACCCAACGCCTCGTTACAAAGTCCCAGGCTTGACGGAAGCGCATTTACGACATTTCGTGGTGCGTTCGCGATATCGCTGGGAAAGGTCACAAAATCTATTGCTAATCATGTCAACTCTTACCAGTTGAAGGTGCCTGTGTTGCTCTTTGGGTGTTCTGGCCTGTGAGTCACAGAGCATTTCCAATTTCCTCCACTATATACCACAATGACCCCTGAACATCGCAACATGCATACACGTGTAATACGAAATAATAATTAGCAGCCCTTTGTCAATCCACTGCTGGATGAAGGCCTCCTCAAGAGATGTCAGCGTTGGGTTTTTTCTTTTTACCACATTTCACCACACGAGTCAGTACGGGTGGGGTATGGCCACAGGGAGCCCTGGCCGGTTCAGATGTCACTTGCCACTGACATTAGCCACGGCTGGGAATGAAGCTCAGGTCACCAGGTTCATAGTGCACAACTTGCACTAACCGCAGCATCGCGGCTTTCTCACCACATATGTATTTGTGAACATATTAAAAATCCTAAAGAGTTGGCCTAGATACGATATTTTCCGCGATATAATCATTTTTTGTTCGTTTCGGATGTTTCTGGAATTATGACGTCACCGGAAATGACATCACCAATAATAACGTCGCTTTTGTCAGCAAGAAGACGCAGTCAATTAAGACTTCATCTACACGATTTTAACATTTCAAAACATCCTAAATGATCAAATCTGAACCTTATAGTAGAATATATACAGTAAATACATGTGTATATGAAATATAATGTATTAATCCACTGCTATATACACTTATGGCTTGTTAATGCTTGTACAATTGTCCAGCTGTGCATGTACATCCACAATCTATCCCGAACTTGTGCTCCGATATGCTCAACCTTCATGCGCCTATTTACTCTCCTTGCTTATACAACTACATACCTGTACTTGCATACCATGTATATTACAAAACAATCTTCAAAAATACATTGACGAAAATAATGTTCTATTATATTAGGCAAAGAGAAATTTGGCCAAACATTCGTTTAAAATGTACACATTTTGTCTGTCTAAAAAGACTGCGAATAACTTGTATGAGTATTTATCCAGAGAGTAGAGCAGTTTGGGATTCCAGAGTAGCCATACATTTTGGTGTTTCTTGTTATATTACCATTCATGATAATTGTCACATTTGAGACTTCATGATGCTGGCACCCAATGATTTACTCTTACAAATGCTGCTACCCGTGTCTTTAATGTCCATGGGGCGGGCATGCCTAGGTAACGCTCAATAGTCATTTATGACAACCACAGGAATACAACCATTAACTAGACTGGCACAGTGGCGAGTGCACTAAGCAAGTCAGTTATTATTCTCATTGGTGTGCTACTTGTCATCTGCTAGGCTTCGAGTTAGAGTTTTATAATGACCAAGGTTATGAAAATATGCATTCATAATACAACGGTTGCAGACCAATACATATATGGTAGTTCGCCATAAAGAAGAATACCAAATACTCAACTGCACAAAACAATGCTACGTATTTGTGTATATCATATGCGCATAATATATGTTGCTCTTTCAAATGAGGGAGTTCGACATTTTTGCAAAACGTAATCGAACGTTCTAAACTTCGACAAAGAAGCAGGCAAACGCATGCACGGTTAAAGCTATTAAATGGGGGCATTTGGACCGTGTTTTTCGTTGATGAATCCACAAGGCATTCTCCACTTTGAAGCAATGTTGCATGGTTTGTAATGTGGATGAATGGATTTTTTATTATTATTAATAACCATTGAAGCGACATGCCCCTTTTGCAAGAGACTCGTGGTAAAACATTAGAATCAACAATGTGCACAAAATATAATAAAATTATGTAAAGTAAACAGACTTCATTTTTTTGTGTGCGTGTAGTTATCGGTAATGATATTTCACGGACACGTTCGCACGATACAGACACACACCCTGTTCTATCCGTCACGATTTTCTCACATGGATATTGTCGCTGCCAAGCCTTACGGCATGGCACAATCTTTAGTATACTGGATGCGTCAGGCATTGGAGCGAGCCAATGAGAGATTGTCTTGCTGATGTTTAATTTGTCCGCATTGATTGCTGCCTAGCAACAGCCACACAGCCGTGAAGAGGTGTGTGTTTAATGTAGAGAAAGACTGATGCTGAATGTACTGTATACACCAGAATAATGGCAAAATATACGATGCAGTAAATACGACAGCCACATAGAGTTCATACTATTGTAGACTACAAAGGTGTGTGTGGTGGTTAAGTGTAATTCCCGAAAGTATGTATACACCAAGGAATGGGCTGTACAATAAATACTTGTTTTTACAGTGTACCACATGTACCAAACTACGCATGTAAAACAAACAAGGGGAAACGAGTTAATTTGGTGCCTTCTCAGTACACGTGCCATCATTGGGATGTGGTTGAGATCGTTGGCCCAATGTTCCACGGTCACTGGGTTACTGGCCGAGTCGTTAGATCGCTTTCCACTGGGCCAAGATCTCGAGGCATTGGTTTGATTCCCACCAAATGTTAACATTACCCAAAATAAAAAAAGGGAGAACAATCTTGCATATGCCTGATACATAACACGTTCAAACCTACGTTTTGTCTTCAGAAGTATGTAATGAGCGATAATAATGATGCATTCCAAGTAGAAGAGCCATTAGATGGAACGCCAAGGGACGATGAGACGCGTGATGATGGCATTGCTAAAAGAGACGAGCACATGACGTGTGACATCACCACATCGGTTGAAAAGGTTTTCCTGGGCAACCCTTTAATGAACGTGCCCAATTTTCAATCAGGTAAATCCCAAATATCAACACAACTTCATATAAAAAGAAAATTGGTATTCAGGCTTTTGAAAGGGTTAAAATATCACAGCATAACTACAGTTATAGAGAATGCTAATCACTGGAAAATGAATGTGTCTTCTCTTGGTATACAAAGGACATTAATCCGTCATTAACAGTATACTGTATACACAACATGCAGAAGCTTTCAGGTAATATCTGTACGCAGTTGCGAGGTAGTGCACTCCACAATGAACCCAGCAAGCAGAACTAAATTCCAGGCCAAGGCAAACATTATTGATAATGTTGCCTCAATATTCCCGAGCATACCTCTACACCAACTCGCATTGATGATCAGCGTGGTCAAATATGGTCAAGATTTCCCACAGAGTGGGGAGATCTCCATCCAGCAGTGGATTGACAAATGGCTGCGAATTATAATTTATTTAAATATTTGTCTTTTACATCTCTATTTTCTGGCAGGCAGGAAACATGGAACAATGTCCTCTTCAGGGTATTTATTTTCTCAATAAACTATTAACTATACAATGTTGTAATAATTTCCGAGGAATTCCAGTGGGCTAATTGTATACATTTTTCCCTTTCAAAAGGATAAAAAAAATGTTTTTATTTGTTCACTTGATTAATCTCCATGAGATCACTATCGTCACAAAAATTTAAATAAATGATAGGATTTACACAAGCAGACTGTGTCAATGTTACTGTAAAACTGTGAACAAAATTGTCAGAATGCAATCAAAATCAATGTCTTGCCATTTAAATGCACAATTTAACACCATATAGTAGTAATATAATGTTAAATGTACTGCATTCGACAGACATTATTCATAGTATCTTAGTCACAGCAGTCAATGATTAAATTATATCCACCGTATATTGTATACTGATAGCATATATTTTATGAAGTGTACAAACGTGTTATAGGCACTGCATATAAAGTTGGAGTATATAAAATACTGCGTTAGACAGCAACTGTTTAACTTAATATGTTTAACAGTTAATTGCAGGTCTAAAATACGCCTTAAATGCTTTATACACATCACATTTAACTGTTAAATGAGCATTATAAAATGCGTCTTAAATGGCTTCATAATACGGGCACTCGAGGTGCCAAAATCCATCCATACAGCCACACACACACGCGCGTCGGCAGCACTCCTCACACGGCTCAGGCCAGCAGTATTTATATTATGCGGCATACATACCGACAACGGATAGTAGCAGCACTGCTAAGCGAACACGCGCACCCAGATTAGTTCGTGCGCGTGCCGTGAGCGCGTGCGTGGTCGAGGCGTCCGGGTGGCTCTCTCCCTGCCAGCCCTGCCCCCCACCCCTTCGTGACTTCTTGTCACCGGTGAGAGCCCGCACGCTCCCAGGACTGGCGGTGATTCCTCGCTCGACGCGGGAGGGCCTCAATGTGCAATGATTGGGCGAGGAGGACTGGAAGAGTCTTTGTGTATAACTGATTGCAGTAATTAACATCGAGCACACACACACACACACCATATAGGCCAATCAATTGCCGTAAAACTGGCCCTGCAGCTGCCTGTTACAATTGTTCAATTTGCAACATTAAAGAGGCCTTACTTAACATTTTTTTTATATCCATTCATTCACTTCGAATGCTGGATAGTAATAATAGAAGCGTTTAAGTGGCAGAACTGCTTGTTAGTGCTTACTCCCTGGCAGAAACCCTTATCTGTAAAGAACGGCCACTGTTAAGAGCGACAATGCTTTACTACGAGAAAGACACCAAACAGACCGGCCGTTCTTTGAGGACGTATGAAGAAGAATCCACTGCTGAGAATATCCTCTACTTCACATAATTAAACAACACTTTCCTAAAGCCATTGTTTTTTTTTTCTCTTTGTATGATACTGCCTAATATTATGAAAACTACGATGACAAACGTATGACATGTCAAGGGAATTTTACAGCCCAGGCTATCTGCTCACATATATGGCTGTTCTCATTATCACCATGATCTGTCCACTGCTAGACGAAAGCCTCCCCAAGCCAACATCATATCTCGGTCCTGCTGTTCTAGGTCAAGAACTAACTCCCCTGACATCCATGTCCATGCCCAAATAGCTCACGAAAACCGGGCAAAACGGCTCAGCAGACAATGAGAGCATGCTGCACCACTAGGTGTAAAACAATAACACAAAGGCAATGCAGAAAAACACATTCACTACCCTGCAGGAAAATAACTAAGTCACTATATTTATATACTGTATATGTAAATTCCTTAAAACATTATAGTGTTTTCACAATGAAAGTTCTGTTATACCTTACACTAATAAAAAATAACTATTGTTTCAAACAACAGCATTACCCTGACAATGATAACAACTCTAGATTTGAAATTCTAAATTTGAAGCTCTTACTTGATACAGCAATCGTGCTGTGACGGTTCCACCTGAAGATGGAAGCTTGTGTTGCCTCCGAAACGTCGTAATTTTTTGATTTTAATTTTATTAATTAAAAATTTTACCTACGTGACTTTACCGAAAAAACCTAAGAGTATGAACCCCAACCAACACACGGAGCTACAATACACGTGTCGCCTAATGGACACATTTGAGACATCAGCACTCGACGTAGTGACAGACCGACTGCAAAATAAGCCATACAATTTTAAATAACCTTGCATGTATTTTCGAGCACTACCTTACAAACTAGTATTATGACATTTAAAGTACTGTGTCCCTAGAGATATTTTATTATCGACATAAATTAGCTACAAGACGAAATGTAAACTTTGAGGTGGCCGATAACGTTGTATACATTCTTACACCACCTTTCTCTTCGGGAAGTACTCATTCGTTATTGACCCGGCAGAGGACCGAGGTAAACAAATCCATTTATTTTCACAACAAGCCACAACAGAGCACGAAATGATGGACTTTCAAAGGCCCTCATACCCTTACCGCGCACCTTAAACGCTTCATTGGTATGTTTACTATTCTCAACATTCCACTGAAATACCATTTGCTTGACGAAGTGGTTTTCTGTATTTAGCCTCTAAGATTCGAATTAATATACAGTATATCGATAAATGTAAATACGACAATAATAATAATAACGAAGTTTCAGAAGAGATGGTGACGCAGTTATTCGACGACTAAAATACAAAATGTAACGCGATAAATGACATATACCATCACCAAAAGTAAACGCTCGAGCTTTTGCAACTTGAATTGGTGACTTTTAAACACTCACAATTGCGTTGTTAATCAGCTGTAAAAACGATATAAATTCATCTTCTTGGTTCTTTCGGCCACAACGCAAGCAGCCGTCCTCAGGCTGAGGACGGCTGCTTGCGTTGTGGCCGAAACGTCGTGAGAATTGTTTTATTATGTTTTATTTTTATTATTTTATTACTTCCCTTCTACGTGACTTTACCGAAAGAACCAAGAAGATGAATCCCTGCAGTCACGAAAGCTTTAAATCGAAACGATATAAATTGTAAGAAAATCTGCAGACCCCCACAATAAGCTGTCTATCATTGTACGTGAAGTTTGGAAGAATTAATAAGGAGCCTGTTTAATTTATTGTTATTATTAAAAATGTGGCTATCCTTTCTGTACCACTCATGTCAAACCGTAAACAACATCAAGACTAGTTAATTATTATTGCCCAAGGTCTCCGTTAGAAGCTAAGGCATCCTGCCCAATGTTGGTATCTGCCAAACACTACACGGCGTTCGTGCAGACTTTGAGATGTAATTTACGGGATTGTGAAAACGATTGAGGCACAATGGAGGTTAATTAAACATTCACTGTCTCAGCAATTCAAAATGCCGATGTGAATGTCAACGTTTCACAGGATGTACCGTTTTGAATATATATCTCACAGTTGTTTCTGTAATATGTGATATACGACTGTGAAATTTTTTGTTTCATTTTTTTTTAAATAGGTCACATTCACTTTTGCAAATTTGACACTTCAGGTGACACAATTACCTGAATACGTTACATATGGATGTTGAGTCATTTTGCAGGGAACTATACGATTTTGTGCTTGGGATGTGATAACAGCACACAATAGCCCACCGGTTAAAAAAAGAATGGTATTACAAGGTGTTTAGAGTCCCTATGGTAGCAACGTTGCTGCTTAAGTAATTCCCCTCGGCATCACTACGTTGGTGCGGCAATCAAACAATCACATAGCAAACTGGCTTATTGGGAGCACATTGACCACTAAGCTATCCATGCTAGGTTAATACAAAGGGATTCCACGAGAAAACTCTTCATGTATGAAGTGTTTTCACTGTGTTGGTTTTATTGATGTAGGAATTATAAACACTGCAACTTGTAGCAACATTGTTATTTTAAGTTAGTGTCATTATGAGGCTACTCTTTTTAATTCACGTTTACAGAAAATGTAAAATTGTCTATAATATAGTGGAGTGGTTGAGAATGCGTTAGGTAATCTTTATTCTGACAAGTAAGCTTATTTATACTGAACTGCCTTTTGTGTTTAGTTTGTTGTCCTTCCCCGCACCTCCGATTAGCACGATTGTGCTACGTACGGTGCGAAAGAAGTTGCACTTTTTTTTATTAAAGTTGTTTAAACTTCGACTTGCCCTCAATAGTTGTTCCTTTTTTGATGTCATACAATTTTAACTGCCCTTATTATACCAACAAACCTCATCTACCAGAGAGCCATTCTCAAGCATCTGTAACACAGAAGACACATGCCACGTGAGACAGGACAACAATACACTGGACTATGCGAATGCTACTTTTTGAAACTTCTGATGTAGAAATAGGTGCAGTATTCTTAACATGGCAGTGTATACCAAACTTTACAATGTTGCCAATAGTAAACTTGCAAATACGCCTTTTGGCGTCATCTGGTCCAACCCATGTGAGACTAGGCTCTAAGGAAAGCTGTCTCGGGTCTGGACCAATCAACTTCAAGGACAGTGCATATATTATCAGAGTTATGTTTTTTGTTTGCATTATGGCTGCAGGTATTGTGGTCTATGCAAACATGACTCCTTTAAAAAAAAAGGTGTCAGTTTTGTTGCCAGATAGAAGGGTAAAAAAACAATTATCATATTTTTTACTGGCAAATGAGGTTCCAATGGTACTACATTACAGTTGTAGAAAAGTATTCTTTGGTTAAATCTGACAGAATAACAAATTGTGATTAAACATTTGCAAAATGACCTGAAATAATTTTAAACCCATTATTTTAAATCTGACAGCCAATTCAACTTAAGCACGATAATGCAAACAACATTATACACGCATCGTTTTCATTCCTGTACAGTATTCCTTACAATTACTGGTCAACGAAATAAATAATTCGAGGTAATTACAAGCTTGACAATTCTCGTGTCATGCTTATGCAGCCCACATCTACACTCGTATTGAGTTGCTCAGTCGCATTGCCTAAATTATCCACGCTTTGCTGTTGGTTAAAATCATATTAGATGCATTTTAGTAACCGTCACTGTATTTTAATATCCAAGAGCTCCACGTTTTATTACCTTAATGCATTTTAATCCAGCTGGATTGTGCCTTAGCAGAGCGCCAAACTCAATTTGTAAAGAAAGGAATTAAAGTTATTTAAAATGCAGTAACATTTGAGGACCGACTCACCCCACCATCCCTCCAGGGTGACAAAGTTCCATTCCACTTGGCTAGGTTGCCAATATCATCTTAAACCACAATGCTACATACAGGTTTACATGGATATGGAAATTTCCAGAGCATGTCCTGCATTCTGGAGCGAATTACTGATAATAATAAAAAAAAATCTGGAATAACACTATAGACATAGCTACCAGCTTGTGAAATCAGACGGACAAAAATATTCAAATGTAACCACGACCAACGCCTCCCATGGTGCTGTATTGAGTTAGCACTTGGAATCACTCATAAATACCGTGCACATCATACAAGAAATGCAACATACAATTCTCGCGTTTGTATCCTTTACAAAGTGTACATATGTCTACAATACTGCTTTATCTTTTCAAATTAGTTTGTCAAACGCACGGACTTGTTTTTCATCCCCCCCCCTCCCCCCATATATTTTCATTATGCACACTTAGAACAATCGTACAGTGCAATGGCAATTTACCCGGCATATACATCCTCAGAGGTTAATCTCTTTCAGGAGGCTTCCTACATTGGGATGATTGTGCTCACGATCGGGGTTAATGAGCGTCTGGGTTCACGTGGGAGGCAACAGCAGAAACCCCATCAAGAGGGGGGTGACAACCAACACTGCCATCTCCTGGGCAAATCGCTCGCTCCCACGCCTACAACACCTGGCAAGCACGAGGCAATCGCCCATACAAGCATTAGCCAGGCACAGAGGCGGTTTAACTTAACAGATCTGATGAGCACGGGCGAACTTAGGCGAGGGTCGTGGACAATTTGGATTAAAACGCCGAGTTTGTGGTGAATTTTACGAAGTTTTGACTCGATGGCCATTTGCTAAAAACAGGACGGCAATGCGCAACCGAATCGGGTGATGTTATATATGCTTACGAATACCATCACTTGATTCACTGCCGATATTGTAAGTAATATTTGGGGGTGGGGGGGGGAGCCAGGGTTCGCCTGTGAATCCGTGGGTAATTTGGCTCCAAGCAAGGAGTGAGGACGAGGTCGTGTCGATTTGGATTGAGCTCGGCTCCCTCCATCATCACAGGGCAGTGTTCAAGAGTGAGCCCACCGCATTTACACAACAAGAAGGGTTGGGACTTGATCGTGTTTCTGACATCGACAGCAAGCTCCCATGTTCTCCTTGGAGTCGCGGCTCTCTAGATAAAAAAAAAAATATATGAATCTCTATTTTAAACTTTCGTGACTGCAGGGATTCATCTTCTTGGTTCTTTCAGTAAAGTCACGTAGAAGGGAAATAATAAAATAATGAAAGCAATGTAAAAAATACAGTATTATTTTATTATTTCCCTTCTACGTGACTTTACCAAAAGAACCAAGAAGATATATAAATCTCGTTTAACGAAGCTCCAAATTTCTATCGGACAGCCACGGGCCATCCGTGTTCAATCAACATCGGGGTGCACGGACACATTCACCCGACACTGCCGTGTCTTTTAAGCCGCATCTTTCTCTTAAAAAACGGACCATTTTGTAGTTTAATGTAGAGTGGTGGTTTTTACTCCTTTCCACCTTAGTTCCGAGCCATGTATGCGAAAGGATATAACGATTATTCTAAGATGAAACGAGGAGAGATTGAATGGGTGCGCTGTGGTGTGAGCTCCGTTGTCGACAGAATAGCACAGAACGGGGCCTATCAATGCCATCTACAGGGGGCATTAAGGATAACCAACACAGATTTTTTTGTTTCTATACCACACATTTCAATGGTTTAGTGCTGCGACAGCGTTTCCAAATCCCACGACAGTCCTGTAGAACACATCGCCTCGGTGTTATTAACGACTGTGTTCAATTGTTTTGCTATTTCCACCACGGTAATATTCAGTTCCTCTAATTAATGTATTGTCTGTACATTTGCAGTATTGTGCTCATGAATTTTAGTCGACTGGTCAACACTGAAAATATTTAAAATTTGTATAGTATATATGATGAATGATATAAATATACCATATATTTGTTGTGCAATTAAAGGTATGTGCATTTCCCCCAATGTACTGCCATATAAAATATCGGTGCAATAGCGTTTAATAATACATTGACTCGCCTTATCTTCCATCGTGTGAATAAAATGAGCGACACTTCGCGTGATGTCAAATATAATATCGTCCTGTCGCCCGCACCCTGTCATGGAAACGTGGAATGTACACCCAGCAGCACAACTGGAGATGAGCAGCACAACTGTCGAGCACATGGACACACGCAGACTTCAGCGCTACGGGGGGGTTGCACTCACCACGCATCAAATTACGTCTGTGTGGAAATCCATGTTTTTCAATTCGTATATGTTGTATGAAATGATTAATCAAATTGTGTTTATATATAGAATTGCAATGCATAGTCACAATTCATCGCATTGCCGTGGAAGAGTTGAGGGGTGGGGTAACTTGGGAATTGCCCACGTGTGTACCGTTGATATGTGATTGGTACCGTTGCTCCAAGGTTGGCCCAACGTCCCATGTTTACTGGGCAGTGCCCTGCACAGATTTGCATGTTTACCGCATGCTTATCATCTGTATATACCTGTAGACGTGCCGTATTTATTTCTATCACGCCTATTTTACCAAGGTTCTGAAATGTGACATTGTTGTGGTCATTGTCATGAAATAATGGTGACTTTTTATTTCATATAATTAGCTATTTCGCTACAATGAACGTAATACAATGACCATCTATGCATTCAGTACGATGCTGAACATTCATTGTAAAAAAAAAAGTGTTGTCTCAGTCGCCTCTCATCTCGCTCATACATAATTGATTTACTGTATATACAAAGTACAGTAGAGCTATGCAACAATTTGTCTCGCACCGACAAAAATCCACATCCTGGCGAGAATTGAGGAATACACAATACTGTACAATATGTATGAGGGAGAGATAATAAAATATGCTAGCATTATTGATATCCGTATTGACTAACAATTCGATATCAATGTTGTATGTATTGGTATTGTAATGATGTTTTCCCGCAGCACACGTGCAATCATTTCGTGGCTAATTTAATGTTGCTCTTCAATAGATTGCATTCCCCCCGCCCCCCGCAAATATTTGAGTTGGATAAAAGATAAACCGGAGCTGTGATCACACATTTTCACAATGGAGAAGAATGAAGCGACAAAACCAACAGTGGCAACGTCACTTGGCATCACTTTTTAGAGTTACATTTTTACTTAAAACTTTTCGTGACTGCAGGAATTCATATTATTGGTTCTTTCGGTAAATTGACGTAGATAGAATAAAAAATATATTTAAAATAATAAAAGCAAAAAACCCACGACGTTTCGATCGCAACACAAGCGGTCTTCATCAGGCTAGAGTCAGGCAAGCAGCATGATTGTGCAAGCAGCATGATTCCTTTAGTAAAATGTACCCATATTTTTATTGCAACCTCTTCACAAACGGCAAATGTTTATTCCTTTAGTGAAATGTACCCAGATTTTATTGCGACCTCTTCACAAACGGCAAATGTTTATACCTTTAGTAAAATGTACCCAGATTTTTTATTGCAACCTCTTCACAAACGGTCTACGCCTGCATTGCGCGCGAGTTAATGCATCTGCATGTTTGTCAATTCTACGACAGAGTGTGCATGTTCTACAAATACATGCTACAGCAACGTTTACTGATATTTTTAGAAAACAAAGTGTTTTTATTTTATGCAATGAAACCACTAAAACTGCAAATATTGTATTTGGCAGTACCATGAGGTGCTAATAAACTATTTCAGATCGACACGGGATAAATAAAAAAGACCATTCACCGTTTTAAACAAAACTTGGCCTTCCGCACGATTTCCCCGCTGCCACCATGGCCTCCGGTCAAACAACTTTTATTTCTCTCGCTCACACTGCGAGATTGCAATAAGCCCAAACTTGGCCATGGAGCAACTTTTCAAGGTTACTAGAATAAATAAATTAGCAAAAGGGGTGGTGGCGGGGGCGGTGTGAAAGAAAGCAAACGGCGGGAACAGGCATTGAGGGGCAGAATGGCCTTCTGCGTGCCTCTTGGGGACTCGGGCACGAGCATTGCACGAGCATTGCATTGCAATGAGAGGTTCCGTGCGTTACAGCCATTCCCCCCACCACCACCACCACCCCTCCATCCACGACTGTGAGAGGAATCAATCTTGGTATGTCAATAAACCGTACAGAAGGGAAGGAAACTCTCTTTGGGAAGCGGTCCATATTTCACATGGCCTCCCTGCCGTATGCTACCTACGCACCAGAGGCAGTCTTGCTGGGAAGCTTTAATTAATATCTGATGGAAGAAAAACTACTTTGGGGGAAAGTCATCTATCAGGAAGTATGGTCGGTGCCGGAGCGAGCAGGCTCTCCATAAATTAACAAATAATTTGTGGAGATAGTGGAGGAGGAGGAGGGCAGTAGTGGCTGTAGGTGCATTCAAAGGCACTGCAGTGCTATGCTGCCTGCACCACGAGCCAACTGCCAGGCCACCCTGTCCGTTTAAGGTGTTCATTTGTTAGCCAGGCACCGCAGATGCACATTATTGAGAGTGAACAACGTAGCTAGCGTCACATCGGTGATGAGACGCTACATGACGTGACTGGTAATGAGAAGTTTGCATGAAAACTTTACACGCACAAATATATACGGTGGCACAACTTGTACACGGTGTTTTAAATGGCACTGCTTTCTATATCATACGTGGACATCACATCCCACTTGCTGCTCTATAAGATGCTGTTTGTCATGAAGTATAATACATAACGATTCCCAGTTCTTTGTCAATCCACTGCTGGATAGGGGTACCATGCCAGCCAGGGAAGGTTCTGATAGCATTTGCTACCGATGATAGCCGTGGCCGGGAATAAAATGTAGGTAACGGGGGTTCATGGTGTAGCGTGCTAATCACTACGCCACCACTCCAACCCTCCTAAAGTATACGCAGTTACTTTATGGGAGTGATGCGTCAAAGATAAATATAACACTCAATGAAACGACATTATAAACTGGTGAAGATGAGGGTTTAAGCTTTTCAGTTGTGAAACACAACAAACTAGGATTTGGGTTCTTAGCACTCATCAGCAAGCTACATTTAATAACGCAATTGCCAAAAGTAATGGTCGATGTGTAAGAACCAATATTAACAATGTGAAGGCCAATAAATATTAATTGAGCATATAATTAGTGTGCATCTAATTAACATAATCTAGATTTGAAGTTTTCGTGACTGCAGGGATCCATACTCTTTGGTTCTTTCGGTAAAGTCACGTAGTTATAAAATAAAATAAATCACGATGTTTCGGGCGCAACACAAGCGTCCGTCATCAGGTGGGACAACCACAGCAATTAACATATATTGCTACTAAAGTAATCAATTGTAGCACAAGAATGTCACATTGTAAACACAGTCCTTATAAGTTATAATCCCGAGCACAATAATGCGTGCACACACACAACTTATTTTTAAAATGTCCATGCATTCATGTAATACTGCACTGTAGTAGAGCACAGCGAGGAGTCTATTTTTTTGTCAAGACATGTTTTTAACGTGAATATCTGTCGTTAAAACACTCCTTGTTACGCACAATCAAATTTCCACGAGTGTGATTCAAGTGGAAGGCAATTCCTCCCTTGAAACAACTGCACACCTATCACTCTTTTGCCACAAAAACACCCCAGCAAGGCCTGTAATAATAATAATATCTCCCTGCCGTTCTGTTGTGAGTGGGGGCTGTGTTAGCCAAAATAAAGTGTGGTCATGTCCCTGCTGAGAGGAGGGAAAACTGTGTTGGCTGGAGAAAATCTGGGAACAACAGAGCTGCCTTTCAATTATTCATCCTGGACCTGCCAGCCCTTTTAGATCACACAGCATGCAGCGTAATCACCATGTCGGCCAAGAGAGGAAATAAAGAAATGAAATAAATAAACATACTGAAAAAAAGAATTCAAGCCAATGTTTTGCACTGCAAAGCACTCCAGAATAACAAGGCTGCGGCCTAAAACAATCTTTATCATGCGGTCAGTAGATTACAGAGCCAAGCGGCGAGATTGGATGCGTCATGAGCTCCAATTTATCCGCAATTTGGGCTGCTTTCACGTGAAGCCATTGTGGGACAGTGCGGGAAAATGATGACCTGAAATCTTGGAGCTGACAGGGCATAATGGGGTCGCTGACAGGTGTTGTGGCGTGTTGCATGTTGTGGGGAGAGGCAGGGGTGTGGATTCGAGCAAAAGGGATAGTATTACAAGTGTTGGAGGGGCTGGGTTGGGTGAGGTGGTGGAGTCTAGAGATAGGGTGGGAGTGTGGTGGCTAGGGATGCTGGGGTGCTGGGGAGACGTAGCCCTTTAAAGATAATAACCACCAAGTGGCAACCAGAAATCCATAATGCAACGCTGAGGCCTAATCCCAAATGACTGTGAAGCATCAAAGTGATATAATGTTTTGTTGCAGGTGTGTTATGCAATAATGGTAAGCTGCTTGATATCAAATATGAATGAGGAATAAAAGCTATGTAGGAATACATTTTATGAAAATTCATAAATATTGTATATACATATTTGTGCATTCACATATATAGTACTATAAAGTTACGTAAATATTCATACTCTAAGCATAGCACAGTCGTGTATGTTATTAACGTAAAAAAATCCTATACGTAATATTTGATCTATAAGCGTATTATTATCTTTAGCAAAAATAAAGTTTCTGTTATTTGGATGAAAGTTATAGTTGTACATGTCAAGCATTTTGCTTCCCACAATTCCATTCGTAATTTGTTTACTAACAAAAACACATGCGACAAAAAATAATACGGAAAGAGACGATGTTTTTGCACAATTGACTTTCATCAAGCGTACAGAGGATAGCTTTTTAATTTTAACACACACACACACACCTGTGTTTTCCAGGTGAAAAGTTGGGTGCAAGTCAGGCGAAAGCCTTCAAGTGATCAATCAGTCGCAATGGATCAGTTGCACAGATCTATTCCTAAAGCACTCAGGTACAGCCTTGGCCAACATGGCTGGAACACTGCCGTTGCAATTGCCACATTTATAATAGACTATTGATGTGGCAATTAAGGGAGCCTTCTCATATGAAGCGCAACACAGTGCTTCAAAAAGGCACCAATATGTTTCGTGTGATCACGGATTGATTTTCAATTTTGCTCTCTTGCCAATCCCTTCCTGCTCCCGAATTTTGGGCCTCCGTTGCATACAGCTGTGAACCAATGAGAACAAAATGTATCCTTGGCTCCCACGCACATCCGGTCACATGCAATCACTCGCGATGTTTTATCGCTCTGGCCGTATCCACTCCTGTTTACACCTTGGGAAAGAAATTAACGCCTCGGCATTTAAAGTAGATGTCAAAGGCTACACCTCTGACATCCACTTCAACATGACATCGAGTCATTTGAAAGAGGAGACCGCCATGCACCAGTGTCATGGCCCAAATTTGCCAAATCTGCCCAATGTGAAAATTACCTGCTATTACAGAATTACAAAAACAGGTTATAACTTGGCTGAGAAATGAGCTCCAGGTCTGAGCTAAGAGAGTCTTTATCACTACCCACACTGCTGCACCATAAAAAGACGCAAATACGTGTGTACGTTTTTCGTAAGATTTAAAGAAACAATCAAATTGTATTTTTAAAATACCAACACTTGCTGACCTGACATATTTTACGCGATGTTATACTCACTCTACTTTTAAAAAAGTGATCTGAAAGTCAATGCAGAATATGCACAAGTTTATGTCAAGGGAAATGCGCACATGAAATGCATTTTCCGTCTGAAAATAGGTTTTAAATTGCAAACGGAACTCCTCTTTTATCCTTGGCCATTTTATCAGAGGGCTGGATTAACCCAATGGCATCTCCAGCACGTGCCGGGGGGACCTGTGCATCTTTAATAGGGGACCCCAGGATGACAGTCATTCTCCCATCACCCTCGCCGGTCGCCGAATGGCTCTCTATACGTCACCGCGGAGCAGTTTGGCGCCGGCCGTTTGCCGTGAGAGCTCCTCGGAGACCAGGTGCCACAGGCGCCACGATCCACGTCTTCATCTGTCCGCCGCTCGTATCCTCAACCCCTGCTATCTGTGGAATGCGGACAATCCCACATTCGTTCTATTATCCGCCAAATCCACTCTCTGAGAAAGACCACGGATGCAACTTCCTGCGGATAAGAGGCGTCGAGGGGGTGGTTATGGGTTTGAGTGTAAAAAAAAAACGACTCCCGGAGGTGTACACAGGCGCGAGCTCCGTGTGCATTGCCGCACCGGTTAAAATGATGCAGCCGTGCCTGCTCGCAGGCAATGCATGCAAATATATGGAATGCATTTTTAATGATACTAAAGTAATGCCATTGTGTGGGCACGTGCTCGTGATCACCAGCTCCACTGGTATAAAGGCACATCAGTGCCATTAGGAATTCAGGACCACAAAGCACATGTCTAGGTTTTCTACAGGAAACAATCCCGTGCATTTTATGGGCTACATTCTCTGCCAGAGAGTCATATTCCAGGATCACACACAACCTTTCAATATTTAGGAAACATTTGAGTAAAATAAACATCCTTAATATTGGAATTAAGAAAAACGGCTTCAATCACGGCAGATTCCTGAGGAAAAATGCGCATACTCTCTTTTAAACCTTTTTATCATATTCCTTTTACAAAAACTGATCAAAAATGTTATTAGCAATATTGGTGTAATGTTATAGTGCTGGACTTGGTGGAATGTGCATTTCCCCCCACAAAAAAAAACATGGGCATGAAGCTCGAAATGCCAACCGACCTCGCTCAAAAAATGTTGCCCAATTCTGCACTTTGTAATTCATAAAGGGCTGCCTCTGCCATTAGAAGATTGCAGTCGGCCGCACCTCAGAGGGCATACGACGGGTTGGGTCAAAGTGGGCGGAGCTCGGGTTGCGGCTGGAGGTGGGGGGGGGGTCCCAAAAGTGGTCGAGGAGTCGGCACGGCAGTGGATTTGGCGATGCTCCTCTCGTGAATGTCGCCGTGTTGGGTGCGCCTTTGGCAAATTGTACGTCCACTGCGCCGCGATGTGGCACGAGATCCACCTCAAGATCGCACCTGTCTGGCTCCACCAGGAAATGAGTCCTCTGTAGGAAAGTAAGGAGAGACGGAGAGAAAATCCATCACAACATACGACCGAGAGCTTATGCACATGCAATGCGCATATTCGGGTGCTGTAAAATGATAGGAAAACACACGTACACACCACACACACATGCGTCCAGTCTTTACGTTTGGATTCCGCCGTTGCGAGTCACGTGTGATTGGCGGACGCGTTGCCCCGAGGAGCTCAGCTGGCCTGGAGGCTCCCTGGAGGGGCCTCCTCTTCCTCCCCGAGCTCCTACTCCTGACCCGGCCCTCGCGGCTCACGCCGGCCCTTGCCGGCTGAGCTCCCTCTTCATGACCCCGTGACCCCCCCCCCCACCCCCCACCTTACTCCTGACCTTTGGCATGGAAATCGTGGCAAAGCTTGGGCTAAAAGGTAAGTGCTCGCTGGGATATTGCGGCATTTGCCTTAAGCCGGTTAGCATTAGCGGCACATGAAAAAAAATTAAAATGTATTCATATATCGGCGATGGCACGGTGTCCTGGAATTGCGGTGCTGTGATTTGTTTTATTTCACAGCCAAGGCAAACGTTCCCGAAATGGTGTTTATATGGATTATAGATTACAAATGTACCAATCGAAAGGTTATACAGTTTATAAAAAATGTAGTGGCTATAAACAATGTCATGTTGTTGTAGCGTGCATTGATAGGAACGCATACAGTCCCGCGTATGGTATATTTTGCTAGAACTGTACTCTCCTGACAATATGTATTCAATTAAAGTACAGTACTAATTTTCATGTTTCCAAAACAAATGGAGGGCTCATCCTGTTAATGCACGCATTTTCAGGCTTTCAAAAACGCAAATGCTTTTAAAACAATTGTGGACGAAAACGTATTCACACCCCATAAAAAAAAAAACTGATTAATGTCCTGAGCTTCTGTTGGCATCAACCTCGTGTGGTGCAAGGCGATTACAATGCCCACGGTACAGTCTCCTCTTGGCGGTGTTTGGTTTGTTCAGGGTGTAGCAGTTCCGCTTGTGAACAAACCACCGGGAACGCAACCAGACCTCGTCATACCTTTGAAGACAAGCAGTATTGATTGAGTCTGGACAGTGCTTGGATAGGTGACGGCCACGCATAACCGGGTTGCCATAGGCCTGGCAGGGTTACGGTTACGTGGCCGGTCGCAGAGGGCTTTGCATGAAAGTAAATTATTGTACCGTTCTTCTTTGCTTCCACCAGCTATGCACATCACCGTCAACCCGCACTGCCCCAAGTGGCTCAGTACAGTCAAATAGCCTTCACGACCCTAACCGGTGTGGGCAGGCCCTCATCCAGCAGTGGATCGGCAAACGTTCTGGACAGTACATGCATTGTAATATCCATACGGTTCTGCGTGTTCATCACGGAGTAGCACATTCATGGTTCTGGCTGTTTAGAGTGTAGTGGGTCGTCCACAGTGGTGTCTGTCACGCAATTTTTCCGTATTTCTGCCATGTGACTTTCGGTGTATTCAGGCAAAAACTGGGCTATGTTTGTCGGCTGAAATGAACGGAATGCACGATTCCAACAGATATGTAGAGCGTGGGATTTTTGTTGCCAGGGCATTGCGAGACCACTGTCTGGATCCCACGTTGGGCAGTGGCACTTCTAGGCCGTATCCCCTAGCATCATCTCAAGGCAGTGGAAATATTTCCGTCCCAGAGGAGTTTCCACGAGAAAAATGATCATGCAATCCGCCCAGTAGAACATGAAATATGAAGCAGAGTAGAGACCATCTGCATGACTTGATGGACAGCATTTGATGGGTTTATGCCATCAACTTAATCCTAAATTTCGTCAATCTTCCTCCAGATGTTACTGATTTGCTGCCACACCCGTGAATCGGAGCATATGTGCAGGCAATACTGCATACTCCAGGTATTACAACTCAAGTACAGAGTGAAGAAAAGTAGGTGGTGGGCTTGCGCAGGACACGGCGCTAGAAGGAACGACGGCCGATGGTCTGGAATAATAACAAGTAGCCGAGGAGTGGAACGTGTGCTAGAGGACGCACACAGGAGATGGAGCTACAACCAATTGTGCACTTTCTAGGCGAAACAGTTGCATTTCAGGATCATGAGCGGTGGTGGCGGATTAGAGGCCTTCATCCAACAGTGGATTGATCATGGCTGACGATGGTATCACCCGTAAAATACATTACACGCTGCGTGCATCCTTAGGCTCCCTCCTGGTGCCGAGGCCTACTGCAGTCATGCTTTATCTCGGCGTGAGGCTGCTCTTAGACTGACACTAAGACATATTACATCTTTAGGAGGCGCGTGGGTTTTCTTATCGTAGATTGGGGGCATTTCTGTAAAGTAAAGGAGAAAAAAACCAACCCCGCGCTGATAAATGAATACTTGACCACTCAATTTCAATTGGAGAGCAGGAAGGGATGGCAGAATGAGTAATTTTACAAAGGATGGGAATGCATTACGAGGTGTCATTTGTGATTACTACTGAAGGCAGCCAAAGGACACCTAGATACAGTACATACATGCAAGATAGCGGCTGTAATTAATTTTAGTTTTTTTTAAGACGCACATTTCATTGTTTGAATTTCAAAACTAGAGTTGCACACGCGTAGACCATCGATATCACACATTGTTGTAATGCGCACGCTTCCACATTTAATTGCCGATTTGTATTTATTTTAGGTGGACCTTTTTAATTACAAAATGAATGTGGCATATGCTGGTTGGCTGAGTAATGCATCGGTTTTGTTTTTGTGTTGCACCAGCTAAGCAGCTGCGCTCCGAGCCCTGCCTGGCCGTTGTTTAACAGACAGGAGGGTCAATCTAATGATGTGACAGCATTTCAGGCCATGACAAATGGCACTGATTGCTGGTTGGAGATTGCACTTTAAACCTTTAATTCCGTTGCCTTATCGCAGCCTCCTACACGTGCACAAGCACCGCATGCGCCACAACGCGCGCACGCAGACACAACGTGGCGTGTACACAATGCTGCGATTATGCGGGAAGCAACTTGGGTGTAACCCCCCCCCACCGTGGGTGCATCAACTGAACACGCAGAGTCGTGTGAACAGCACCCTCGCGGTAAATGAATGTACACCGACTCTGCACCTTTGCATCACGGTGTAGAACCCAAGTTGCGGCTTCCATCTGACAGAGAATTGCATTCGTGCGGGGGGATGGGGGGGGGGCCATTGACACGACAGCGACTGTTTGAGAAGTATTATTTGGACAACAACCAGAGCTAACATTTTGCCGGGTGTGCGACGGCATTTGCCAATTTTTATTCAGATAGCGGCAAATGTATGGACACGCACTTCTATGTGGAACCTCTTACCAATCAATGCTCTCCAAGAAAAACAGGAATAACCGTGAATTCAGGGTACAGTCTTCAGGATTTATAAAGGAGGATTGGGCACCATATATTATAATTGTGCACTTGTAAAAATCACGACAGTTATTTCCATTATACAGCGCTCTAATTGTAATATGCTCTGGTCGTCTGAACTGAACAACTAGAACACACATCAAATACTCCAACACACATCTGCAGCGAAGAGCATTCAAACTTTCGCACGATAATGTATAATTTACAGATTCGCCATGAATCACAATCTATCTACTGCTGGATGAAGGCCTCTCCATCCCGTCGCCATCCCTCACGTGCCACGCTCCGTGTCATCCCTGCGCGTGGACTGATCCCGTTGCTGCTCCACTTCCACAGCGGTCATCCTCTTGGGTACATTCCCTCATTTGGCTGCCACTCTGTCGATAGTCTCGGCCATCGGCCCGTGTAGCGACGTGTCCTTCCGTCCTTCCTCAGCCCACTTAACACCGGGTGCCACGGTGGCGAGAAGTTAGCCACCTCGCCTGGAATGACGGAAGTTGTGGGTTCGATCCACACCCCTGATGCCTGTATATGCGGAGTTTGCTTGTTCTCCCCTTGGCCACGTGGAATTTTCTCCGAGTTCTTAGTTTTTTCCCCGCCTTATTTATAAACACGCGTTTAGAGGATTTGGCTGCTATAAATTTCCACGTGATAAGCCACTTCGTTGAGCTATCATTTGTGGCCATGTCGATTCTGAAAGAGAGCTATAGAGCTAAGCAAGCCTTACCTGGTAAAATAAAAAAAATGGTTTAATAGTTTTAAGAGCTAATTGCAAATGTCGAGGTCTGAACGCCACGAGAGTTTGCGTCGCTTTGCTGTTGCTCCTCGGTTGAAGTAGTGCAGCCTACTAGTGAGGTCCACTCTGTGGTCCACAGTCAATTTAAAGTGTGTCATTTGCTTTCCTCCTTGATCCATGCGTTCATTCTTCTCTCAGTGCAATTCCAACGATGCACCTCGCCACGCTTCCGAGTGGCAGCTTTTGTTTCCGCTTTACCAGGTTAAAATATTACCGGAATCATGTACCGCATTGTGTGTTTAGACGTAACGGAAGTTATCAGTACCAGACTTTATAGTGGCGAGGAGGCAAATCAAAATGGCACTGTATACACAGTGCGCTGTGATAATACTATTTTACTATGCAATTCATTGCATTAGAGTATTAATGGAGTTCAAGTTATGTAATTCATGTATGAAGGCCACAACATAACAAAGCAAAGAGCGGGGTGTAGTGATGCACTGCCCCAGGTACTTGGTGATTTGCCGCAATCCGATTCAAGAAACAATTTCTTATTTTCACCACCTCGTTTGCACTTTTGTATTCGAAAGTTTTCCATCATTGGCCAAGTTTAGTTTTAGATTTTAAGCTTTCGTGACTGCAAGGATTCATACTCTTAGTTCTTTCGGTAAAGTCACGTAGGTAAAACATTTTTTTTTATTGTTTTATTTTTATTAATTTCATTTTTTACCTACGTGACTTTACCGAAAGAACTAAGAGTATGAGTACAAGTTTAGTTTGCTTCATGAGCAGAAATCTAACAGTGGCATAGGATTAATACACAGTAAATAAATAAAAACATCAATTAATAAATGTTAACAGGAATTGATTCCTATTCCCACATTTCAATGGCTGAATCTGGATGTATTTAGAAACCAAACTAATCGATGGATCGATGCACCGTTACAACCCTGGTAAATAGGGCGCCACCAAGTCTAATGTAGTGGGACCCAACAACAACACGTGGATAGCGGTCCAATGTGAATTAGAGTCGTATCGCACGCGTCTTACACGTGGAGTTTCCTTGCATCTAGCTCCAGTAGGCTCCCTTAACCAACTGGCTTGCCACATTGCTGTGACGATACTTTATAAGGACGTGAACATGAAATGCACAAAGCAGCAGTGAATATTAAAGCCACGCGTGGACCCACTCGGCCAGCGGAGGGGGTGAAGGCTGAGTATTGAACTGTCTCACACATCGTGCTCGAGTCCACGCATCAAAAGCCAAACACGCACCTACGATTAGCACGGTTGGCGACCTACGGCGTGAAAGAAGTTGAACATACGTACAAGCGCACAGGTGGAGACGCACACACTGCGGAGTTCTGAAGCCCAACAGCTGTGACGTTACGCTTCTTCTTCTTCTTCTCGCATATGGCATCACGATTAGCAACCTATGGTACGCTGCCCAATAATTATTTCTGTTTAACCTAGTACATTGCTTTAAGGTAGTCGCTGAAAAAGTAGATTTTTCGAAATAGCATGCCACATACTTCCCTCCAGCCCATTGTGTTTTAAAGTAGTCTAGTTTTATTCAGATAACAGCCCCATCTTGACGCATCTTACGCTGGAATTATACCAATAATTTACGGAACATTGTCAATCCACTGCTGGATGAACGCCTCTCCATGCCGTGTCAGTAGTCAGTGTTGTTTAACCATACTTCACCATGCTGGTCAGTGCGGTTTGATGAAGCGAGGATCCAGGACTGGTTCCAATGTCACTAGCAACTGATGTCAGCTGTGGCCGGGAATTAAACTGTGGCTATCGGGTGTATGGTGAAGTACGCTAACCACAGTGCCACCACTCCGCACGTAAGCTGGAATTACAGTTGTGATATTTCCCCTTAGATTTGTTCCACTCGCAAAAAAAGTTGCTTCTCAATGGATTATTTTCTGATTAGAGGTGAAGGATTGATGTGCACGACTCAGCCAGTTAAGGCACGATGCTCTGAACAACATCGCCTACTCCATCATTGCCATTGAAGATGCTGAAAGCCTCTGATGATCCTCTCTTATGCCTTCCATCCACCACGGAAGTTCCACACCCAGGCTTCCTCACTGTATAAGTGTGGTCCATTGCCATTCCTTGAATGATGTCGTTGGGATCTCAGGTATGGGTGCATCGTGGATGAGTAAAGTCTCTGACGGATTACATTTTATATTGACAATACCTGATTAAAATACCGTATTCGATGTATAGCCGTTTGTGAAATTCAAGATTTTAAAAGGGCCCTACATTCATAAAAAAAATAATTTAATGCATTTTTTCTGATAATTCTCAATAATAAATTAGGTCTTAAAGGAGGTGTTGAGGGGGGGGGGGGGTTATCTCCACCCCCCCTTGTCTTCTCCACTGGCTGCTGATAGAACTACCTACTGCAACGATACCAATAAACAAAGACAAAGACCCCCGTATAGCCTTAACATACTGTTGGGGCAAGTGCTGTTAGCGAGTAGCACCTACGGTAGGCCGGAACAGCACACGAGGGGGTGGGTGTGCCAGCAACCACGCCCGGCCACCTTTGTTTCCCGGGTGGCGATGTTTACACACCGCACCAGGTACTGATTTGAGGCTGAGTCGACCTAGGGGGAGGGCCCAGGACCGGTTCAAATAATCGTCACCTGTGTTGGCCGTGAGCGGGAATCGGACTCGGGCCGCCAGGTTCGTAGCGCAGCGCGCTAACCGCTACACCACCGCTCCCCGCAACGATACCAGCACCCACTCTCTCACGAACACTGCACTGGGGCTTTTTTTGTAAAAGAGAAAATAAGTTACCGGAAGCCCTATTATGCAAAGTCCCACTGGCTGTGCCCTCTAAGTAACCTCCAGCAGCTAAACCCCTTCCAGGCTTTTCCAGGCTGCTCTTTACACCTTTCAGGATCTCCCTGGGCTCCACCCAGCCCTGACCTGAATTTAACCCTAATAAAAGCTTTAAGCCGCTCTTACACTCCCCTTCAACACGTACGTGTACTTCCCTGTATGCACGTATCAATCAATGTTCCTTAAACAAAGTGAGGGACACCCCCCCCCCCCAAACTCGCCCTCCCCGCCCCCCTGCCCTTGAGATTCATTATTGCTTCTGCAAGACATATCTGGGTTGTCGGTGGTTGTGTCTTGGTAGAGCTAATGTGTTTGTATTTGTTTGAGTAGTGGGGGGTACCCGGGCCACGCGATCACCCACGACTCTTGACTCTTCGTGTGTGTAGCAGCCTCGTGCAAGTGCTGTGGCACGCGTAGCATCGGGGCCACAGATGCGCGTGAATATGCAACAAAGACGCCCGTTGACATGGGCAAGTGATGACGCGCCGACCCATCAGTCCATCGCGGCTCTTGCGCTCAAAATACACGCATCGAATGGCGCGCGTTGAGTTGTGACAGGTGATGATATATAAACACAGACACAACTTCAACCGAGAGGATGGGTACAAACTGAGCAATCATGGGAAGGACGTTATTAACCAGGTAAAGTCTTAACTGACTGTGATGTTTCCATCCAACCTGCCTATGTCAGCTGTTTTTTCCGACTCTCTGTCTCTCTCTCAATACCTCTCTCTTAGATCTCTCATGCTCACACGTCCTTTCCATTGCACTCTCATGCCTTTGGATTGCACTCTCATGCTCACATGTATTTTGGATTGCACTCTCATACTCACAGGCCCTTTCGATTGCACCCGTTGGGTTGCACTCCCTCGTCGAGGAGGCCGCTCTCCTCCTATCTTACAGTTCCATGCTAATTTCTCACATTAACATCACTAGCCCCGGCCACTTCTTTATGACCCTTGAGCTACACCCATTTCAAACCTTTTAAAACAGTCTGCCTCAACAGCAGACCATGCTTTCCCACCTGATGATGGACGATTGTGTTGCGCCCGAAACGTCGTGATTTATTTTATACCTACGTGACTTTACCGAAAGAACCAAAGAGTACGGGTGATGAAAAGCGCAGATGCCACTGGTGCTTCATGGTGCCGTGGGTGAGCGCGATACGTTGTGAACCTGGCCACCAAAGTTCGATAACTGCCCATGGCTAACGGCAGTGGCTAGTGGTGTCGGAACTGGTCTTGGGCCCCTCCCGCAACAACCCGCAGTGGCCAGTGTGGTGAAGTATGGTCAAACGACAACCCCCGCATGAGCGACGAGGCTTGTGGAACGCCTTCACCCAGCCGTGGATTGGCATTCTTGTACAATCACCGGTAATTGTCACGACAGGTTCATGGTTACGCCGTCACAAGGATTAGCTACGGAATAAAATGAACCAGTTCAATATGAAAAGGAAAAAGTGAAGGGCTGTGTAGCAGAAGCACCGGTCTCTTTGCTCTTGAGCTAGGAGGTGCACCGGCTGGCGGATCTCGCCTGTTCATCGTCGCGCGCGCCACCTTGGATGGATGTGCATTGTGAGCGAGGCAGGCGCGTTTGTGTCCACACGTGGTGTGGTGTTCGCGCGAGGTGTGGAGTTCCCACGTGGTTAGTGCGAGCGCGTGTGCGATCTGCATGCGGATGTTGTGCATGGGCGGTCTGCGTTGGTGTGTGAAGGGGGCTACGTTACGGGTCTCACACGAGTCTGTTGTTGTGACCTGCAGTGTGGTGAGCGAGTGAGTGGGTGAGTGTGTTGCTGTGACCTGCAGTGTGGTGGGTGAGTGAGTTGGGACCTGTACTGTGGCGAGTGAGTGAGTGGTTGAGCGAGCTGCTGTGACCTGCAGTGCGGTGGTTTAACACAGTATGGATGAGGCGAAGCAGTGTAGTAGACGTGCCTCATTCTGATAGAAGTGCTCAGACCACTTTACCAAACTGCAGCTGATATTTCCCTCTTTATATATTTTAATTGTTTTCATCACACATGCCAACCTGGTGTGCACGTTGATCACCCATAAAAGCACTATCCAGGTTCAAGAACTGATGAGATGCATTCTGATTGATCTGGTAATGGACTAAGTGTGCGGCGTGCAATATACACACTTCATTATATTTGTCGTAGTGTGTTTCACACGGAGAGACCATTCCTGCTCTCGCTCCTGCATTCAAACCAAATGGATATCGGTCATCTCCACCTGCCAGTGCATTTTTCAAGACATTTGCATTTAGCCTTTGTCAAAGGCTCACCTGCCCGTGAGGTGGGTGATGGATATTCGTTCCACTCAGAACCATGAATTCTGCGTGCTAGAGGCTGCCGAGACAGGTTCCTTTTTCACTCTCTGTTTATATATTTATGTAAGCTCGAAATTTACCTCATTGGCTCGAGTCATCTGGTAGCAATCCTGAACATAGCAATACCACGTTACTGCTAACAGGCAATTTAACATGTTTTATAGATACCGGACTGTATTATGCAACCACGGTCATAGATCCACGAATCTCAACATATTTATTCTTTGGTTTAAAGATAAAATAATAAATTAAATAATAGCATAATACGACGTTTCTATGCTATTATTTAATTTATTATTTTATCTTTATATGTGACTTCACCGAAAGAACCAAAGAATAATTCCTGCAGTCACGAAAGCTCCAAAATTAAGACTCAACATATTTGCTCAATCAAAACCAGTGAAACTCCTATTATTTGTGACCCTATTTTCCACAAATTATATTATCCGATGGTATGAATTGATCCGTTTTCTGTGGGTCAATAAGTCTTATCTGTAAAAGAAATGCAGATAAGGAGAGACGCCTGGCAGTGGTCATGGCAGGTACCAAGTTCATCCTATTATCCGTAGGGTCGGTGGATAAGAGGAGATTGGTCCATCATCTGCGGACAAAGGCACAGGACTGACGGGAACTTTCAATGCTTCCACAATGCTATGGGTCAACTGTGGAGATTACGAGGTATCCAATTTTTATCCCCCCCACCATGTAGATTTCGACGTGAGATAACATTTCCCACTAAATCCATTCGACTATCGGGCATTTCCATGAACAACAGGGTGACCACAGAGCTGCACCAGACACTGCCAGAAATTTCATTCCACAGTAAGAAAAAAAATCAATGAAGATGTTGATGATATTAATAAAGATGCCAATAATTATGATGAAATCATCATCATGTGTTTTTCGCTGCTTACACTGCTGATGATGTGAAGCATCATGCTGATGCTGCTGTTGATAATTATGTTGCTATTGTTTTTTTTCCGCGAACAATGTTGTTGCAGTTGTTGCTGATGATGATAGTTGTATGCTTAATTATACAGGAAATCTGAATATTTAAATTTGAGTCTCAACACATTTTTTTATTGTTACTGAATGTTTGTCCAATTGCATTTTTATATATGGCACCTGGATAAAGCCTAGGCATATTAGGTGCTAAAACTCCCAAACCTTCTAGACCACGAGGTGATACAGCTGGCAGTATAGCAAGTAAATACAATTGCATCCGTTAGCTTGGAGCTTGGATTATTGTAACCTCATTCACGTGGAGTTTTTGGTTTGTTTTCTACCACGCAAAAAAAACCTCCTTAAAGAGGAATTGGCCAAATAATCGAATGCAGGACACTCCCAATTCAGTGTGGCTAAATGAATCACATCGTCGGTAGTAATAGCATCGTCAACATCTTCAAGTGGTAGCAGCAGCAGCAGCCACAGTAACATGATGAGCATCGTTATCATGAGCAGAATCATCATCGATGTTTGGCGGTGAAATGGAACATTTGGCATAACCTGTAAGTTCCTCTTTACTGTCAGATTTTTATCCGTAAGAAATTACAACGAACAGTACTAATGTAGTGCCAAATTTGAACTCTCACAATGGGAGGCTGACCCCTCAACTGGCGGGTGACCAGTTGGGAGCCAACCGGCCACCCGCGTACGACGATGATTTGATAATTACTGCTCGCTGCCGCGTCGGAGTTGGCGTCTGCTGCTTAGCCTGGAGCTTGCCACGAAGAAGACGCGTGGCCTTCCTATCAGCCTCAACCAAAACAAAGGACACCCGAATGTATCCCGTCGTGCCATCAGCCACTAAACCCGCCCAACTCTGCATAAACAATGGGATTTGTCCTTTGACCCCCTACGTTGGGCTCGAGGTGCACCCAGCCTGACACAATTGCTGTGGCGACATCCCCGCTGCCCAAGCGGTGACACGCGCAGTTGCCGAACGTGTGGGCGACGCTCTCGCTGCCGCACCAAGCTCTGTCGTAGCGTTGGCCTCGGTTGCGCAAGTCCTCCTTGGAATGTTACTGGGGGTGCAATCCGGCCCGAGTTGATCGCATTGTCATCGAGTGCACTGAAATTGCGTCGTCCATTTATGGCCTTGAGATCAGCGGAAACTCCTCTTATCTGCACCGTGCTATAATCGCACCTCCGATTAGCACGGTTGGCTACGTATGGTGGGAAAGAAGTTCAACGAGGGAGGGTGGGGGGGGGCGCTGATTGCGGACCATTTCATCCGCACTATTGTGAGTGTTTACACGTGTGAAGAAGTGCAGAAACACGCGAATAAACTTAGAATTTGCTAAAATGTCTGAGTTACTCCTCTTATCCACAACTGGGTGCACACAACAGGACGATCGGATTAATTTGGTGGGCACAGTTCAGAACAAAAATGTTAACCATGGCTGGGAGTCTCACTTAGGTTGCCAGGTTGTTAGTATATTTCCATGACTACTGCAACATCGCTTCACCCTACAAAACATATATGCTTTGAAATACAATGATGCTTCTATGCGCGAATTTATGCATGAATTTTGAGCTCAATATTGAATATCGGTTAATGAATGCCCCGAGTATGCACGGAAGATAACACACACCAGTGTAATAGCTGTGGTACACCATACATTTGCTGATCACGTGTGTACATCTGCATAACGGTTTAAATGCTGTACCAGTATTGTCTAAGGATGATAAATACAATACTGTCATCATCATCACCTGTGGTCTATCCACTGATGGATGAAGGCCAATTCCATGTTCCTGCCATCGAGCACAGTCCAGCTAAGCCACGATCAGTCTCGCTCCTGTACGTGAGCTGATCTTGTCACTCCATCTCCACGGGGGTCATCCTCTCAGGCTCGCTCTCTCCGTCGACTGCCATTCCCTCACCAGCCTCGCCTGTACACCATCTTCCCTTCTTTGGGACGTGTCCCACCAAAGCCCGCTTACGTTTCTTAACCGCCAATATGATGTCTCTCACTGGCATTTGTCTGTCCTCTTGGTGCACGCTAATGTCATTCACATGCGTTCACATCAGCGTCGCAATGCTAATGTGGTGTACGAGGTACAAACTTCGTGTTTCGTTCCCGTCACACAGATATAGACCCGTATGGCATACGATAAAAGCGTGCACGGCACTGTTCTATACAGTGCCGAACATGGCACATTGCATTAATACGGCACGTCATTTATCATTCACATCAAATGAATGTCCTTCAATGTGGCACATACAGGGGATTCCAAATATACACTCTTACTGTACATAAGACCCTTCATTGTTTGCAGAAGCTAACCCCCCGCTGTGTACAGAACAGATTGCAATTATAGCAGGTATGTAATATCGTGACCTGGGCTAAGAGGAAAGGAATGTAACAATTGCCATAAAGGATGAGGGCCGGCACGCGATCAGCTGATCGATAGCCAGGGTCATGACCCCCTGACTCTGATTTCCTCCCGGGCCCGGGGGCTCTTTTCTCCCTCCAAAAACTCTCTAATATGAAGATGAGATATTTGACGGAGTGGCTGCCATGGACAAGGCAGAACGCATTAACTCCACCCGCCTTCGATGTCCCCCCGCTGGTGTGCGATATCAATCCAGCGACTGACCGGGTTAGCTTTGATCACATCACCGCGTACGATTAATAAAAGTGAGTGCTCCCAGGAACCTTTGCTAACCTTACGGAGGGCGATCCGGACGACTGCCGGTGAGAGTCGATGCGACCAACTGCTCCCAGCGCCGCTAGCGGCCAACGTCAATTAGCCAGGCCAATAACTGAGGTTGTATACCACTACCCACTGCTAGCCTCACCACACCCAGCCAGTACCCTCCCCCCACCCCCCACTTTGAGAAATACATAAACAAGAGCAGCACGTTCAGCGTGGAGGTGCATGTTAGCTTGGCTGTGTGCCCTATTGCTGACGTTCGCACGAGGTCACTACACAAATGTCATTCGTCATACCCTTGCGGTCGTCTCAACAGCAGTTTGGAGATGTAAACGTTTCGTGAGATCGGGTGTTTAATTTCACGTCGGCTCACGCTCGGTGATGGTTTGCAATATTCTTGGCATTAAAAAAAAATGGTTCAGAGAGCCGTGCTACGTAATCACAAAAACACACACATCCACATTACTGTACACGTTACATCTCGCCTGCCTAATATATTTAAGGTATTTTAATGATCATAGAGGCACACGAGGTTCCATTTATAGCACAGTATTCACATATACAACAATAATAATGTATGTAAATGATTTTGCACCGTACGTAGCCAACCGTGATAATCGGAGGTGTGGGAAAGCCCACAATGATCTCATGATGACACGCTTATTCATGCTGATATAAGGGGGCACTGTGGGCAGATGCTACTTTTTTTTTATTTATCCACGAATATTGATCATATAATCTACTCCACTCAAGTACAAAAAAACGTGGATATTAGGAAACATTTTCTCACACTTCCGGGTTACTGTTCTTATCTGCGCTAGTGCACAGATGATAGGGTGCATGGGATATTCAGACAGACCGCTTTCAGGTCAATTCAGATCAGGTCAACTCTATGGATATTAGGATGAATTTTCCACAAGTTCTGGGTTACTTCTCTTATCCACATTTACCTGCATATTATTGGATGAATCACATAATTCCCAAACCACTTCTCGAGATAATGCAGATAATAGGATGGAATTACTGTGACCTCCGGATAACCTTGTCCATCCAAAGGTGCGGATAACAGGAAGATTGGATGCATAGATTAATGGAAGGTCTGCAGGTCAATGTTGGTGTGCGGATTAATAGAAATAGTGGGTAATATGAGAGCAGAGGGGAATATATTTTTTTGTTGCCACAGTTGAGAGTCAAGTGAGACACTGAAATTTTTTTGCCGAGGGAGATTTGAGATTCCTGGTCGGATTAAAACTCAGCCGTCACCCGTCCACACACTGGACGTGGCAATTGCAACAGTGGGGGCAAGTTTCTTCAATCTCATCGACTCTGTCCACCCAGCGGTGTCAATGGATACGGCAAAGTGAGTCGATCGGCAGGTCGCGTGCTGTGCGGTAAAGTGTGGGTAACTCCCACCTCTTCCAAGACGTCTGGCCAACGTGGAAGAGTAGACCAAATACCCATGCCCTACCACCAGGAGTGGTCTGAGCGAGACATTGCAATTGGGCTGTATCTTTACGTCCAACTTGTAACTGATGTGCCTGTCCACTGAGTCAGCCTTCTGAACGAGATGCAGCCAAAAGAGCGTTTCTTTTGCACCGAGCGTTAACAAAGCGCACACTCTCTGCGCACCCTTTCGCGAACAAGCGTCCTGACTCCTCAAGTCCCCGCGTCAGTGAAAACGTGACCCGTGGCAGCTCGGGGGCTGTAATTTTTCTTCTTTAATCAACGGCGTGAATTTTTTTTTGAACGAGACTCACAACCTCTCACCACTCTTGTCTCAAGTGGTTGCCATTTTTTGTGATTGGACCTTTTTGCCGGGAAAAGGGCGCTTTTGTCAGGCAGCATTGCTCGGACAAAGAGCGGCGGTAAGTCCCACCCAGTCAAAGTGCGCGCGCACACACACACACACGCCAGGAGTTAATATGGCCTCAGTACATGACAGGACATCCCCACTCGCTTATGTAGTCGGTCGGTTTGGTATTGCCATTTCTTTTTTGAGGCCTTCAGAGCCTCTGGCTCGCGGAGCGTCGTGCAAGTTTCCATTTGATTTTTATTCGAGTCCTCAGCAAGACCCATCTCTGCCTCCGGGACACGACAGATGAAGCAACTCTTTATAAGGCAGAAAATCTTGCCGCTTGTGAGAAACCCACGGCCAGTGATCACTTCTGGCAAGGCCTCGATCTGACCCCGCGACTTCGAATCAATCCCAGACTTTTCCAATGCCAAGATAATAAATAAATAAATAACGCCGAGGCACCGGGAAGCCTTCCACAGGGTCAGCCGATCACTCTTTTGTCTCCCGCCGGGGATTGACGGCTGCGCTGCCGTGGGGAAGCGAGATTGAGTGCTGCCAGGCAATTCTCATTATATATAGGAGGTGCTGATTTATCGGTGTGCACATCAAATGCTGTCTATACCTGCTGGCAGCGTTGCTTGCCCCGCTGGTCCTAAATAATGCACCAGCAGCACTGCCCAGCAGCGTGTTGGTACATGCAAGCGGTTGTCTCCTTACAAAAAAAAAAGAAATGGGGAGGGAAAAAAATCCACACACACAGACAGATGGGACAAAATGTTTTGCACCTGGCTGTGTGAGCTTGAAACGGCGAACAAAAAAAGCACTCGCACTGTTTGTGCCTCGGGTGGTGTGTGCGCAAGAAATAGTGAAGCCGAGTATGTGTTGTTTAGAAAAATACACTGCAGTAAACAAGTAGCATGACAACATTTCTCCGAGACTTATAGGCATCTCATGTAAAGTATTTGAAATGCACACATTTGAATTACTGTCCGCTAGAGAGAACATATATACAAAGCGCTCAAACAGTTTTAAGGAGAAAATAAAGTACAACATTATTCCGCATGTCTAATGTAAGTACTGATCTCTGTTGTCTCTCTACATCACCAAGTGTTGGGGAGCAGTCCTCTGGGTGGTTCTGTGCCAATTGCTGAATTTCAACATTCCTATGACAGATGTTTTTTTTGTATTGGATAAAATCTGTTTATTTTCCACAAAGTGCCATCATCTCGGCAGAACACAACAACTTCCATGCCACGACCTCCTTCGGACAAACACCAGTTTTTGCGGACTCTAGATTGACCAAGAAATGTATTAATTGTGCATCACGTGGCATCTTTAGGGGACGTACAATGCACAACTCTGGACGTATTGTTCAGTTGTTTACGCGAATGGTTATGCTCATACCCATTTGCCAAGTAAGGGGGGTCAAGCCTTGAGCTTGACCAAATTGCACATGGTGGCGATGATCACCACGACGAGTCTCTCTACGCTACTGCGCAGGTCTTCGTGTTGTGCAGTTCAGCTCTCGCCCACGTGGTCTGGGGTTGCACCACGTGTCGATCCGTACGATGTCCGACGTTTTGCTCCATGCGCTGGGAGCCTTCTTCAGTAATGGAAGAGGAAGGGAGCTGCTCAGTTCAGTTCCCGAAGAAGCTTCTGCGGTGATTATTGTTTACAGCAGCCGCAGATGGTTTTTTTCCCCACAGATATTCGGATGAAATATTTTCTTATCCGTAAATTAGCTGATTTGTGACAGCGTCCTGGCCACGGGGAATTTCACTGCGCTCCATTGTCATTATTGCATAATAATTCCCAGATTAAATAACGTATTTTCTGAAATATATTGTTAAAATAATTTTTGATCATGCTGTGACAAAGTGCTTGTCCATTATCCGTGCGGTTTTGATTAAACGGACACCACTTTGTAGGTGAGTCAGCAGCAGTTCTCCTGTGGAGGAGAGAACTGGCCTCGCCCATAGCACTGTGGAATTTACACCACTTTATGGGGTGCCACCAAATAAATGATAGGCACCATCCCCGTACGTATGTAAGAACAGAGATACGTTGGCCTCTTGAATATTGCTCAACGCATCGATGTTGCTGAAAACATTTCCTGTGAGAGAAGCAAAATATTTGTTTCTTTAAAGTTTTCAGGTGGAACAAATTTTTGGACGAAAACGTGAACAACTAAAAAAAAAACCACACAACTCGCCTGGGTCATTTTGCTTTTTGGTTTCACGGCAGAGCCGGAGGCCCACAGCAGGGACCCGGAGAAGGGAGATTGACCGCTGCTATTGACACAGATTCACCGAGCAACTCGCTGTGAGGCAGAGAGTAAAAAAAATAACACAACATGAGCCTTTTTCACATAATGGCCAAAGTCTGGATTGAACCACGTGGAAGGGTTTACTTTCAATAGGCACGGATCATTTACAGCCCATTGTAAATCCACTGCTGGATGAAGGGCACCTCATGCCCTGCCCAGTCATGCCAGTCCCGTAGCGTGAGTGGGGGCTGGAGGGGGCTGACACCTCCCATGCTGAAGCCCCCCCCCGCCCCCTCTCATAATCTCTTCGAGCCCAGTCAAAGAGACGTTGGCATGATATTGACCACCAGTGGCAATCGAGCGATGGATGCCGCAGCCTCTCACCAAAGTACACGGCGAGGTGAGCGTCGGAGCAGATCGCACGATAGACAGAAGCAAATCGAACCGTGAGTCATTCTGATTGGCGTTTAACGTTTGTTTAAAGATGTTTCACATTGACTATCTTCCCAATACCCCCCCCAACCGCCACCCCCCCACCACCACCACCAACACCCACTTGAGTTTCTGTCTGCCGCCCCCCCCCCCCGCTTTGAACAAGGTCACGCTACAAGGTTGGCTCTTGGGAGATGGTTGACCATACTTCACCCCATCACCACTAAATTTACGGAGCCCAAGACGGGTGCAGGTATCACTCAACGCGAACGCGAGGCACGGCCGCGAATCCAACTCAGGTCCCTGGGGTTCTTTGGCGCAGTGCCAGATCACCGCTCCACTCCACCAAACGTGAGACGCACGGTCAATTGTAAGTGGGGCAGCAGGCGTCCACTCCTGAGGTCGTGCGTTCAAATCAGGTCCGGTTTGACTTATTCCACATCCCCCAGGGGTCAGCAAATTGAGTTGCGTCCGGCGACCACCACTCGGCAGGGAGTCAGCGACGGATTTTCTACTGCCTGGTCCTTGCCAGAGGAATGTGGATTGCCTGCCGCAGGTAACCGAGTTAAGAGCATCGCGCCCAGTGCTCAAAAGGACATGGGTGAATGGTACATTTACACGATAATAATGCAATATCATTTGAAGATGTGTAACACCAGCTTCACATGCTCAGCAACTTGCTGAAATGCATCCCCTCGTGATCTGGTCCGCTTTGTTGATGATTGTAAAAACTTGTGAAGATGAAAACGTTAACTAATTATCCAACGCCTGTATGTATGCAAACGCCACAACGTGGACGTTCACGATTGGTGCGTCGCAACATTCTGTGACGTGTTTTTGTCATCGACTGGGACTTTTTGGTGGTACTCGGAAGTTCCGCTCGATTTATCCACGGGAAAATAGTGGGATAGAATGTTGATTGCAGCAACCAATGCCCCATCTCACCGATGCAACTCTGCAAACGAGGGTTAATCTGAATATAACGGAGAGAACTGGAGATCCGTCAAATCCCATTGACAATAAGAGCCGCAGGGGAAGATGCCACCAATGAATATTCATTTTGTACTTTGATCAAGATGTTCTCTGTTCCACAAAAAAACCTCTTTCACCACCAGCACCACCGCCACCACCACGCTCCTTCATTTCAGCCCTCGTCCCATCACGCGTGAGCACATCGGTTCCCATGCGGTGCCCTTAGCCTCACCTCTCACAACACCCTATCACCTTCCTCTCTGCTATCACAGCCCATCCAATCACTGTGCCCTTTCCCGCTTCCCCCCACTCATCATTTCTCTTGCTCTCTCCCTCCCTCCTTCCTTTCAACACCCCCCTCCCCCATCCCCCTCCCCCCACACGCTTCTGCACTTCCCGTTATTTCCCCGCTCTCAACAGCCCCCCCCCTCCCCTTGCTTGTCTCTCCACTCCCACTGCACTCATGCATCCTCCCATCAGCACTCGCCTCACCCTGCACTGCGCCCTGCTACTCACCCTTCTACTCACTCGCTCGCTCACGCTACGTGTCCAGGAGCGATCAAGGTGGCAGGCCAGCTCAGAGCTCGAGATCATCGGCCCCGGCCAGCGAATTGGCTCTTTCATCGTCACCGCAGGTGCCAACGTTTAAGTCCGTTTATAAATGCTTGATAACCATCGACAATGTTTACGCGCGATAAGCATTGAGCGTTCATCAAATAACAATAACAACGATAATAATTCAATCATTGGCCTTATAACATCATTGATATAATTTAAATTTTCCACCTTAAAAGGTAAAGGTGCAGCCCTGCAACTGCTTGCCAGAAGGGCCTCCACTAGAGGGAGCTCTGAACAGCCCCTCCAAATGTGTTTGGCCTCCTCTTCCATGCCGACCAGACGTCATGGAAGAGGTGGGAGTTACCCACACTCTCCAGCCCTCCACACACGGGCGCTGCACACCGACTCACTGCGGCGTACCCATTAATCCTGCGGGGTGCTACCAATGTCCGCTCCGTGCCGCGGAGTAAGCAGCGGATGAGGGGCCGTCAGCACCGCGTCGCTGAGCCGTGGGGCAAGGCGCGTACAGAGGCGACTTCCACATTCACGCGATGGGGATTCGTGATGGACTGTACTCACAAGAGTGCGCAACAACACCGACGACCTCTTTGGGCATTTCACTCGCGACGTGGTACTGAGTGGTGTCGCAGTGGTTCGTGCGCTGCTCTGTGAACCTGGCGACGTGAGTTCGATGTATGGCCATGGCGAACCTCCGTGGTGAGATCCCAACCACTCTTCAACAACCGGCTCGGTGGAGCAGTGGGCAATCAAGACCCCATGACTGCTTTCATCCAGCAGTGGAGTGACAAAGGGCTTAACATTTGTATGTTGCATCAGTGCACACGCATGGCCGTACTTATGATTTGAAACCCTGTGATGTTCTTTGTTTCTTGCCATGTCGTGATATCACAGACTAATTCTCACAGTATACCCAGGGGGCTAGAGCCAACCATTTCCTCTCGGGGGTTTTTGAAGTCATCGAGTGATAAAAAAAAAATGTCATGTCCGAAATTTCAACAGTGGCAAAAAAGGTCATATCCTAAAATTCAATAATGAGCGTGCAGCTTTGTTCTCGGCCTTCTTGTGATCGCTAAGTCCAATACAGTGACAACATTTGATTTTGACCTCATCTTCGGGGTAATAATACATGGTGGCCATTAACATATTTTTTCTTCATATAAGCAACATTTTACCCAGAGTCCTAATTGCCTCGAATTACTAAATCTTGCACCATGGACTTTTTGTGGCCACTGAGTAGAACAAACACACAAACCTGCGATGGCCACAGTCGCAAAGTGGGATTAAAACACCCACAATATAAATATACAACAATGCGTGCACAATAATGCGTACGCGCACAGGAGCTCCGTACACACAGGCACTAAAAGACAAAGATCCCCACGTATGCGTATTGACTGCAGGGGCAAGTGCTGCTGCTGGTACGATCGGCACTATGCTGAGCCGCCTCCGTCTACCCGAGTCAAGTGTGTTGACACACCGCATCAGATGGACGTTTTAGGCAGAGTTGACCTTGGCAGGGAGGCTCAGGGCAGGTTTGGTGCGTACGCCCAGGACTTGAACATCGGCTGCCATGATCACATTGTAGCGAGGCAGCCACCACACACATTGCTCGCCCACCATCTGGGGTACTCTTATGTACGCGCGCAGGCACGCGCTCACAGAGAGAGAGAACAAACAAAAAAAACCACACGCTACAAACGAACGGTGGCAGATGTAGCTTTGTTACCTTCAGAGTCGGCCAGCGCACAAAAGAAACACAGTGCCGCCTGCTCGGGAGAGAGAAAGGGGCGCTCGGCCTCCGCCGAGGGAGTCTACGAGCCGCAATTACGGCCGAGGCGTCGGGTCGTGCCGCCCGAACTCTCTTGTGGACGCGAGCAACGTTGGCGGGACCCATCGTCTCGTCACACCCCGGCCTGCAGCCAGCCGCCACCCCCACCCAGTCGAACCGAGAGCATTTGCAGGTGCTTGCTGCAAGCCAGCGGGCCGCGGAGATGAGAATGCGGGCGCACTGGACAATTAGAGCACAATCAGAGCACAATTTGAGCAATTTGACGGATTGTTGTGGGCGACCCAGCACCGCCGTGGCATCGTCTCGGTGCCACCGCCACCCGCCCAGAGCGTCACCGCCGTATCGGGTTAAATTCGTGATTTGTCTCCATGCTTATTTTCGGGCTCGTGCGGCATTGGAGTGAAATCTGTGTCGGCACGTTGACGTTACGTGTTACGTTCGCGTTGTTTCGCGGTGGAACATGAACGTTGCGCTGCAGGCGTAGGTCGTGGCAGAACAAAGCACGTCTCGTTTCCCCCACAATCCCCTACAGACACACACACACACACACATTCCGTCATGGAATGGCTTTCAAAGACACAGGAGGCCTACCGTCCTGCACATTTTACAAACCCGATATACATTACAAACATCGCGACTGCACGCTGTTATTCATAGGGCAAACGAGTGCTTCGCTCAGGTGAGATACGCTGAAGACACAGATTGCCAGACCTGACCGTGTAAAGCAGGGGAAACAGCATTTGTACGTGCACTCATCGACGACAGTGGCTCATTCCGTGAAGCTCTCTGCGCAAGAGAGCCTTGGTTTTCAACCTTCCGTGGGAGCCGGAGATTTCCACACAAGATCTCAGTAGAATTTGCTCAGTGCTCGGTCACAGCCACCCACGTGGTCTTGCGAGGAGGCACCCAGCCCGCTTCGTCGGTCACTGCCATTCTCGAGGATTGTGTCCGCGTGCAGTTTGCTGTTCAGCACAGTGTGAACGCGCTGTGCTGTTCTTCTTCATGTTACGATGATCACGATTGATTACGCAGGAAAGCCTCAGAGTTTCAAGACTCATTTTCTAGGATGGTCTTGCCAGGTTTTCGCAGTGAGAGGGGGGGGGCGATGCTGTTGCTGCTGCTGCGTGTAATCCCAATTGAGTAATTTGCAAATAAAATTCCCAGCATTTGGGATGCTTGCCCAATATCAGAGAAAGTACAAACACCACACAGTGAGGCGCTCGAGTCGGGAAACGAACTCAATCTGTGATTATAACACTTAGTAGTAGTAGGCTTTCGCGACCAATATTATCCATAACAGAGGATTTTGGGTTAGATCGAGTAAATATAAATGTGTCGTTCAACCCGCCGCCACGGACACAGCCAATTATGAAGGTTTGTCGTGTGAACAAAACACATCAATTAGTGACTGGTGCAGCACACCGGTGTGTTGGAGAGTGAACCCACCACAACATTAACAATTCGAGCTCCGCAACGTTTCGGCGGTAATTACGACCAGCATCATCAGGCGACAGCCAGATTCTGAGATAACCCTCATGAAATGAGTGGGGTTTATCAAATATCCCACCCGTTTTGAGCCTCTGTAAAAAAACAAAACGGTGCCACTTAACGAGGTTTGTACCAATCCTTGCTGCGGCCCACGGACTAGGGCGCGCAAGGCCGAGAGGTTACAGACTCAAGTAACCAACCGCCGCGCTTGTATCTGGCTGTGTTGTGTTGTTGTTGTTAGACGCAGCATGCCGCAACAGCGGTCGCGAAGAGTGAACCGGGGGCTCATTAATGACGATCCATGAGCGACTCCGCTTGTCCGCGAGTCGCAGCATTCACAGCCACGTCTGCCACCTCATTGCAGATTGAGAAAACGTCCGCAAGCTAAAGGCAAACAACACCCGACCATTAGGCCTGTGGGGACTGCACGGGCAAGGATTGTTCATGAGCACTTTCTTACACCGGCGTGATACACAGGGAGGTGGTGCAGTCAGCATTGCACTCAGCTGCCTTGGCAGATATTAAGCTTCAAGATATTAAAGATGAGTCAGCATCGAGGTACAGAACAACTTTAGATGCATTTTACCGCTGGTATTGTCCGTGGCCAGGAATCAAACCCAGAAATTCAGGGTTTTTGCAAAGAGCTCTATCCCATTACACCAATGCTGTGTTTAAACATGCACACACAGTACTATGTTTAGCGTCTAAGTAAGTCTATGACTAAAAGCAAAATTTCAGGAAGTGGTCATCAATTCAAATGCCGCCTCTTTCGTACAGCATCATTCACCGGTTATACGTTTGAAGGATGTGCAAATTTGAGAGAGCTTCACTTATCGGGCACTCGTTTTTCACGGCGCACACATCAATGCCTCGCCCTTAGTCGAACACCTCTTGTCCTCAGGAAATTGCAGATAGCAGGATGAATTTGTTGCTGACTCTTCTTATCTGGTGAGAAATGGGTTTCAGGAAGCCTCGCTGTTGCGTGTCCTGTTTACGTTATCTAATGTCCCACCACACGATTCATAACTTGCGTGACGCATTCACAATCCAGAAATGTGGGCGTCACTTTCACTGCTTATTAAGGGAATTCTATTGCCAAATTGCGTGGCTGCACTTCAAGTCTTCTTGCGCGTGATGGAAAGAGCTCACAATGGGACGCGTGGTTTGGCGATCCACTCGCTGGCTTCCTGAGATGCCAGGTGGAGAGATGGAGAGAGAGAGATGGAGCCCCTCACATACCGCCAGGTCCCAGTGGGCTGGCTGCTGTTGCGATGTCTTCCACGGTCTGGGACTCGTGGCCACAGTCGCACTTGGAGTCACAATCCCTCACCTCCCTCACCTCCCCCACCTCCCGCTCGAGCTGCAAACAGCCACTGCGCCATCGCCTCCCCAGTGTCCTGTCGTGTGGGTTTGGATGAGTGCCGTCCACCGTCGACCAGGGAGGTCGTAGCCAGGCAGCTCTGCTGTTGGGTCAGCGATGAGGCGTTGGTTCAGCGATGAGGCGTTGGTTCGGCGATGAGGCGTTGGTTCTCTGTGTTGGATGCGTCCCACGATTCCATCCGTCTGGATAATGAGTCGGTGCCAGCTGCATGAATGATTTCATGGCAAACCGGCTTCCACCAACCCGACCTTCAACCCGGCCTTCACCAACCCGAACTGACCATCGTGGTGAAGTATGATCAAGTAAACAACACGACCCGCACGGCATGGAGAGGTCCTTATCTAGCAGTGGATCGACAAAGAGTTGTACATGCACACATGTGCATACTGTGTATATACACACACACGCACAGAATGTACAGTAATAAGTGTATAGCATGCATCGTATGCTATTCACACCAAGTTGCGGATAACAGGATGCATTTAGAAATCGGCTCCTCATTTTTTCCCATTAAAATGCACACGAGCTGAACGGACGTCGTGGTGTCCTTTCTGTGTGCCCTTCAATCGTCGCAGTTGTGGATAGCGGCGGATCGCAGGTAGAGACAATCTCCAGACAGTCGGATGAATCTTGTAGCGTCAGACACGGTAACTGCATTTCTACGATCCAGCACTCTCCTGAGATTGGCGGGAACATCCCTGCCTCGAACCTTCTCGAGGGCATATTTCACTTCATTTCTTCGCAAACTATAAACACTGTTTTTAAATCTCTGCGATGTGCTATGTATCTGTCACGTCGGTAATGTTTGCCTGCAACCCCCTCTCCCAACCCCCATGGCTTCTGTAGCATCTCAACGACAGTATTATTATTATTATACGACATCATCTTTGCTGTAAAAAAATAAAAATAAACACCACGAAACTATTGCCTGCAGAGCATCCCTGTATATATATTTGTGTGTGTGTGACATAAATCGCTTTGGGCCAAGGGATCTGTCTGCTGGCCCCAAAAGGGAAAAGCCAGCTCATCCACGTCCCTTCCTTCTGTCCCACAATTGCCTACGGTTAGATCCGTGCTACTATTTGTTATAAGCCACTGACAAGGCTTTAGCCAAAAAAAAAATACATGCGCGCTCGGGCTCACACACACACACACACACGTACGTACGCGTGATCGTGCGTGCGTGCGTGCGCGAGGTTGAGATGGCCACTGCGTTGCAAGGGTTGCGTCCGGCGTGCCCCCGTTCCCTGTAATGCACCGGCAGCGTGGCCGCACACGCAGCGGCCCAGGAGCACGTGCCGAGAGTGCGGGGGACACGGAACCGGTAATCAATCACATTCACCCCGGGCTAGAACGCAAGCGTTCGCCCGGCAATACACTCCCCAAGCATGCGCTAAACACTATACATACATCATTACCGCGATCGCCATCATCGTGGCACCGTGGCTCTTGGATATCAGTTCCCTGCTCGGCGCAAAAGGTTCATCTCTCCTGAAAGGTGCAATGTCGTAACATGTAATGACGGGCAAGCTGTTATAGCACGCTTGCCACCGAGACATTTTCGCAAATATTTGATTTTCATGCAGGTAGAAAAAAAATGTGTAATAGTAATTACAAAAGCTGGTGGTCGGGTGAATCAGGGGTCAGAGCATTGACCCAGCACTGCTGAAATCCTGGGGTTCGAATTTTGGCAGCCACCCATGATTAAACCGGGTTATGAAGTCTCTGCCTGGTTGGTTTCCAATGACCACACACAAAAATTCACATCACCCTTTTTTTACATTTCAGCTCAGAGAATTAAAACAAAATCAGTTTTAACTGCCATGTTACAAACATCTTTATAGCAGGGGTCGATCTCACTGCTCTGGGAGAGTTTAGAATGGACAATTCTGCACCTCACGACAGCGTCTAAAGCACAATTGGAATAAAATAGATGTGTGTTAAAGCCGTGCAAATTAGTGTCTTTTATATAATGGAGATAATGCACAGCCCTTTGTCAATCCACTTCTTTGTCGGTCACGGGTGTTGTTTGACCATACTTCACCACCCTGGCCCGTGTAGCCTGGTGGAAGGTGTGGGCCTAGAACAGATTCAGATTTCACTCACCACTGGTTTGTTAGCTCTGGCCAGGAATCCAACTCAAGCCACCAAGTTCAGAACGCAGTTGCGCTGAGAAAATAGCCTTAACGTTAGAAACAATTAAAATACTCGTGTGTGTTTTGTGCCACCATACAGACACAGTCTCCGATTGCGCCAGAATGCCTCCGGTGTAGTCGACTCCACCGCGGTAAGTGTCGTGGTCATTCACAGGCCCGGCCACGCGTCACCAGGCTGTGGCTGCTGACGCGTGGCCGTGGCCGCGTCAACAGAAGACAACATTCACACACCGCGAGTTCAGGGCCCCAATGGCCCATTAGAGCAGGGAGACGTTGCAACGTGTACGGTTAAGGTATTGCCCGTCAAAATCATGTTGATATAAAAAAAAAAGCCTTCACGTCTCGTACCGTATCTTTTTAAAAAATACTGTCCTCTCTTAAGATTTTAATTGGAGTATCCGCAAGCCATTTAAACGGCAGTATTCGTCCACTTATATTTTATTACGCCGTGTAAGTCGCCCATTGTTTTAAGTCACTGACAATGGTTGGTCATTGTGTGCAGAGAGAGAGAGCTCCATTTAGGAGGAGATACAGCGGCTTGATCTTATCCTGCCGGCTCTCCAGCCTGTGGACTCATTCACGTGTTGAGCAATAACTTTGACATATCGTTAAGTGGCACAGACTTGCAGAGCGACTGACAATTAATGCGGCAGTGCAAATTAATAGCTCGATTAGAGGGTAACGTGGCGACCATGCTCGCCATTGGAGAGATTGATTTGCAGAAATTAATCGAGTGCACAGTCAGACCACCCCCACAAGATGATATGAGTAAACATTCATGCCGCAGTGGCTTGCCTGTGCTCGTTACTCTGAAGAAGTGCCACTTTCCAAAATACTCTCCGAATTCGGGTTGAGTAACCTTTTATACATTTGTTTTTATTATGATTTTTGAACGCAGTGTTGATGAAGACTCAGGTAATAATTATTGTTGCGTCTATTTGTGCACGTATACAACATGCTTTAGAACTATAAAAGCGCACTCTCTGATTGGCATTTGTTGACTGCGGTGATTATCCACGTTAGAGAATCTGCAAGTGAGGTGCACATTCCGGTGCCTGCGAGGGAAACAGTCGTGTGCATTACAATGGATACATTTCAGCAACAAATTGTCACTCAGACGAGAGGGAGTATACATATTCCATATCTCGAGTGCAGCCTCCTTCAGGAGACTAGCTTGATAACGTGTGTGCGTGTGTGTGTACGTGTGTGTGTGCGTGTGTGCGTGTGTGTGTGTACGTGTACGTGTGTGTGTACGTGTGTGTGTGCGTGTGTGTGTGCGTGTGTGTACGTGTGTGCGTGTGTGTGTACGTGTGTGCATGCGTGTGTGTGTACGTGTGTGTGTGCGTGTACGTGTGTGTGTGTGCGTGAACTTGGCGACTCGGGTTCGATTCCTTCTCACGGCCAACACCACTGACGATTATCTGAATCGGTCCTGAGCCTCCCCTAGGTCGACTCAACCTCAAATGAGTACCTGGTGCGATGTGTAAACATCGCCGCTAGGGAGACAAAGGCGGCCGGGCGTGGTGTTGGCCACCCACTCCCTCGTGTGCAGTGCCGGCCTTTCTAGGTGCTCGCTAACAGCACTTGCCCCGACAGTCTGTTAAGGCTACACGAGGGATCTTTGTCTTTGTTCTTTGTGGAGTGTGTGTGTGTACGTGTATGTACGTGTGTGTACGTGTGCTTTTCCCCCCTGCACGCAGTGATCCTTGCACGGATGGGAAATGTATGAAAAAGGGTTTGCCATGGAAGGCAGAGGGCACGAACGCTCTTTTTCGTTTAAACGCCGATGCTAAACACATGTCAGGAACACACGTGGGAGCGCGCAGCTTTTGAGAATAAGCGAAACACCAATTCGATATAATTCATCAGATTCCTCAAGAAGGAATCCCCCTGCCATCACTGACCCACTGCATTGTAGTTTGTTTTACCTTCTCCCACAAAGCAAACAACCCGAGTTAATTTTAGGTAGAGCGTGCCTCTGCAGGACCGGCGGCCCAATTAGGAGGAGACAGCCGGAGGCGTGGACTTTAAGCCTCCTCATTCCTGACATCAAACAGAGCCCGAGGCGAGCGGCTCAGCCATTCTTATAATGCACGTGCATTTATTCTGGCATTTTCAAACATCTCCCCGCATAATCAGCGCTTGACGGGCTCTGATTGCATAGCTAATTTTGAGTTCGATGGCAGTTTTATGCGCTGGATTAACGTAATTGTTACAGCGTTTTAGCGCACGCCAATCTTTGTAAAGGTATACCGTCACGATATTTGGCAAAGAAATAATAAAAGGATTGATTTTTTTCCCTTTCCATGCTGTCATTTTTTTCTGAATTTGTTGAGGAATGTGGCATTCAATGACAGCGCATTCAGACTTTGTAGATCAACTATGCCATTATAACGTTGACCGCACATTTTTCACGCTTTGATGTATTATTGTATTAGCAAGGTAGTATTAGCAGCCAGCTAAAAATATTTTTCGTGAAAAACAACACCGACGTTTTCTATAACAACACAAACAAAAAACCTTCTATCTCAAAAGGCGTTCGCACAAAAAAAGAATTAGCATGACCTTTCCCAGAAAATGACACTGGTAGAATACGAGATATACATGTGTACAGCGCATTACCACAGCCGAAGGGCATTCGCTGCTCTGCAAATCCCATGAGCAGAGCGAGCACAGATTGACACGCCACAAACGGTTTAGTGACCTGCGTTCGATCAAGAACGAGGAGGGACCTCAGGTTTATGGAACCGCCGCTCTCTCCCCACACCTTGTAATGGGCTAAAAAAAAAATCCGCACCGCACGCTGCAGATTGCATTCGCCAGCCATATAAGGTAGTGTGAAGGGCAAGAAATGGGTTGTACAGTGGCCGGGGCCTGCAAGCCCAACGAATGGACAGCCTCAGCAGATCTCCACGACGCCAGCCGTCGAACAAAGCAAAGCCGAATCGATATGTGCATGTGAAATGAGGCTGGTGGTGTGGCTGCACGCGGGGATTGCACTTCCTTCTTTGGCACTCGCTGCCCAAGGTTTCATTCCTTGTCACGAATCATGTCTGGTTTCCGTACGCTTTGATCTTCGTGCAATATTGATGCCAGTGGAGCAGTTGAACGCGCAGCCGTGCCGCGCCGTGCGCCGATTGAAACGCGAGCTATTCTTTTTAATTTTATTTTTATGACTTTTCGCTCTTGAAAAATCCTCCGTCCGTGCGGGGCAAGCTAGCTCTGAGCTGCCACTTCCAACATTTGAAAGCACAACGATATGCCACACACATCAGTGCTGCCGACACGCCAATACGGCGGAGACGGGAATTATGTTGGCGCTTGAAATGCCAGCAACGTACGCTATCAATAGTCGCACAACAAACCTGTGTCCATATATATACAGCACAAGCAAGCACCCTCATTTGAAGCAGCATGGAATTGATCCATAATGGCCACAATGGAGTTAAAACGTCATGTCGCGATATGCAGCTCCTGGGTATACAGTAAAGACATAAATTCAGCAATCCATATTTGAAAGAACAATGCTGTCATTAAAGTTTCGAGAATTTACAAGCTGAAGTTGTTTTGTTTGGCCGTGTTAAATAATTTGAGATATAGAATCTGAAACCGTGCAGATATAAAGCGTGTCCTGTACAAGGCAGGCAAGCTAAGTCGTCTTCTTTCTTCCGTCTTGGCAAACAAAATTATGCCTTTTTGAAATGTGGTTAATTTAAATTGCACGTATACTATCGGCGACACAGTATAATTATTGTAGTGTATATACTGTGTATGTAAAATGCAAACAAATATGCATCCGAAATGACACATTTTATATGTTGAAATTACTATGTTTGCATAATCTGCCTTCCAGACTAATGTTACTGAGTGTTGTCTTCCATGTTAGCCTTGCGGTGGTTTTGACGATGTTTTGTTTCTTTCGCCCGGTGTTATAAAAGGCACATCAAAGTCAGCTATCAACTGTGGGTCTCGCAAACAGAGTAGTTTACAGATGTTTAACATTTCCTTGTTGATGTACAGAATTACATTACAGGCACTGTTTGTAAACGCATTTTATACAATGGCACACGACCTTACATACGTGAATACAGAGATGTTGACATCTTTTGGAAGCTGAGTTCAAATCCCAAGCCCATCACATCTCAGAGGTGGTTAAAGTAGGTACCGCTTTGTGAGCGGTCCGACAGTGGTTATATTGCGGAGAGCCTGGCCTCCTGCAGTGCTGGTTCAAGGCCGCCAACAGAGATGAGCACTGCCCCATGCTGGTGTGAGTATTGAATACACTTCGGAATGGACTTGAATATAATAAACATGCAGCGCCAAGCCGATAAGAGCTCAGTTAAATTGGTGTAGCTTTCGTACTTAAACTAAAGCCCCGCGTGGATAGGAGTAATCACACGTGAACTGCGTTTGTTACAACTGCTACACTACGAAAAACGAAACATTTGCTTTAAATACACCATTGGGCCAGTGCGCAGATGATTACTGAGCAGTATCAATTTCTGTACGGTGTCCTGCGCCACTGCTGGACATTCTACAATCCCATGACGAGGACCAGCCTTTGAAGAGGCTGCCCACTGTTAGTTTGCTAACAAGGTGGTATGATGGGGCTGGCCACCTCTGGCTGGGATTTGATCGCAACACCCGGATCAAGCACTCTGCAAATTGCATTGTTACATCGCGCTGACTGAGGAGCGGTGGCGCAGTGGTTAGCACGCCGAGTTGTTAACCCCCAGACACCTGAGTTTGATTCCTGACCACGGTTAACACCAGCGGGGGAGTGACATCTCAACCCTTCCCTGGGCATCCCATCCGCACTCCCCTAGCATGACGAAGTGTAGTTGAACAACCTCCATGACCGCCACAATGTGTGGAGGCCTTCATCCAGCAGTGGATTGACAAACGGCTGCGTGCAACCTGGAAGCATTTCCCCGTGTGTGTAACTCGAAGCCACATCTGGACGATGACGCTTTAGAGGAGCGGTTCGGGGTCTGTTTGTTGTTATCTAAACCTGCACCGTGGGTGCTGTTTGTGTTAAAGCACTCGGAGTTTATAAATCAATATATCAGCTGTAATAACAAGAATAACAATGCCAAGAAGAATGCAAGTTACACTTGGCTCCTGTTGTTGTCGTTCTTGTGAGAAATCAAATTATGGCAACTTGAACTCACGTGTAACGATATGACTAACCTTTACTCAACATTAACGCACCCGAGCCTGTTCGATGTTAAAGATGTGTACAAGTGCGGCGACTTTGTCAATCCACTGTGAGATAACAGCTCAGCCACGCCGTTCGGACTGTGGCGGGTATTTGACCATACTTCGCCACGCTGGTCAGTATGGGAGCACATAAGTACAGTACAGCAATATTTTTTCTACACTGCCCTCTGCTGCCCACCACATAGCTCCAAGGCCTATAACCTCTGTTATGCATGATATTGCCTCTTTCGAATAATGGCCAAGATCTTGTGAGATCAGATACTTTGCAGGCGATTTGGTTGTAGGCTTTTTATTTTTAAAGAGACACTGCTGTAAATAAACATTCAGCGCACACTCACACATTTTTTTGTTTGTACAATTTTTCACGAAGAATAAACAAACCACTATCACACAACTGGGACGGTACGCTGGTGCATTTGCAGTCTGAGCAGAAAACGCTGTTAAAAAAGAATCCGACATTGCAATAACAAAAAACCGCCAACCCCAGCATCTATATCTGTAGCCCACAATTAAATGGACGAAGCTTTAGCATCCTTTGTTTACACACTCGGCTCAGCTGACATCCCCAAACGGAATGGAAGGTGTGTAGTCCGTGATTGCATGTCTTTCTCCTTTCAGGGCAATCATCGCACCGTCCCAACACGTCTTCTCGCACGGATCATCCAATCCCATTACGTCCACAGGAGGGTAATGAAAAATGAAGTTCAGCAGGATTTTTATTTTGCTCCTTCTCCCACAGATGCACCTCGAGCGACATTCCCGGAAAAAGGGGGGGGGGCTGATGGCTTAATCGTGTCACGGCGGCGTTCGTGAGGTTGCTGAGATTATCCGTAATTCCCGAAGACAACTATGATCAGTCAAACCACACGGGGAAAAATGCATCCAGCACGAGATTCTGGCGATGCTATCTGCGCGGGGTGGGTTTTCTGCGGCGCGGCCGCTGCAAAAAGGGAACCGCGGGCGTCTTTGCGACGTGAGCGCGATGCGTGAGTCTCTCCGTGTGCGCGCAGCTCGCGCGCGCGTGTGAGCGCGCGCGTGTGATTGCGCGTGTGAGCGCGCGCGTGTGATTGCGCGTGTGAGCGCGCGCGTGTGATTGCGCGTGTGAGCGCGCGCGTGTGATTGCGCGTGCGTGTGTGAGCGCGCGTGCGCGCGCGTGCGCAGAGCTCTAGGCAGCCAAATTACTTGCCTGATATTTGACCTCGCAGAAGCTGAGGTCTCACAAGGGGTCACGGGGAACGTGTGGCTGATAAATTGAAGGGTTTTATGTTTGAAATGAGCGCATTACAGAGAGAGAAAAAATTCACGTGACACTGCCACACAAAAGCATACATTTCTGATCAGCAATGTCCACCATCAAATAACTTTGCTTTTGATGTTTTCGTAAAAAAACTACATCACTCGAGTACAAAACAAATCGCGAAACAAACGCTTGTGTGTGCGTGTAGGTATATGAAACACACGTACCAAAGGAAAGTGGATGGTGACATTTTAGTACCGTGTATCAAAATATCGTTTTGCTCTTTTAAAATGTAAAACACGAATATCGCTCTACATGAATGCCAAAAGCATTGCCCCACTTTTTGTACACTCATAGAGTAAAATTGTATCGTTGCAAAACAACCACGGGGTCCTTCGTCGGACCTGAGGCAGCGGTGGAAATTCCACATTCCCTTATTGGGAATCAGTCCATTTAACAATTTTTGACTCCATTATAAATACAATGTTTCATGAAACTTAAATGAAGCACTGTGTACCACACATGCTATTTTTATTCTATGTCGTGAATTAGATTTATAGACGCTGTTATATATTATACTTATCAGCGAGGATATCGACGTTACATGAAATACTTTCAGGATATCTTAAAACCAAACAGTTCATTACATCACCGCAGAGTACACGGAGCATTTTCCCATTAAGAAGCAGGATGGGTCATATCTGTACACAAGCGTTAACCCGAAGTGCCTATAACATTTGGAAATTTTAGTGTAAATGGAATGGCAATCAAATTACACAGTAAACTGAGGTCAAGATGTCACCATGGGTAATGCCGTTGATGCTGCCACACATCTCTACCAGAGCGTGATGAAGCCACGGTGTGCACCCTGCACCCAATAGGTGATGAACAATAACGCTTTGATTAATCGAATTAACACAAATTTACGCGCGCGAGCATAATAACGATGAATATACGTTGCTTAATCGCATCATTTACGGCCCTTTGCCATTCCTGCCTGCCAGATGAGGACCTCTCCGTGCCACTCCAGTCAATGAGCGTGAGTCGCTTGAGCAAATGTCACCAGGCTCATCAGACGTGGGTGGGTGGAGGGGAAAGCCCGGGACCGGTTTAGAAGTTCGGATATCACTCGCCTCTCGCCTTCGCTCGCCGTGGCTGGGAATCAAACGCATTTCCCCTTCGGCTCGAAGAGCAGCCGGCTTGATCGGGCAAATTGGATTTAATTAGCAGCGAAACGTTGTACTAAAATTGTTTAAATGTTGTGGATTCACTCTTCAACACACTGGTGGGCTAAAGTAGTGAACTATTTGTCTTTTGTCAACCTGACACATTTTTACTGATTGGCCGTGTCGGGTGGTGGAGGGTTGCGACACATTTTTAAATAACGCGATCTAACCCAAAACATTTTATTATGAATAATATTGGTCGTGAAAGCCTACGTGTTAAAACGACTTAAAACAAACACGGGGGGGGGGGGGGGGTATACCGCATACGTGCTTGTGGATATTCATTTGCCAAAGCCCGCGGAGAGATTTTGAAGCGGCAATGTCGGGCATGTTTCCCTGGCCAATGCGGTAGCTCAAATAACACGTGGACGCGGCGTGGAGAGGGGGCAGCGTGCAAGAGTGTAAGTGAGATGGTGACTTTGGGAAGAAATATCCTTTGCCGGGTGGACACGCAGACACGTGCTGGCACACACTGCAAAGCACACATTCACTTTTTGTGGTCAATATCTGTTTCAGCCTCTATGAAAAGCACTTTACAGGGCAGAGCACATTTTCTTTTTGCTGCTACGGCCACTGGAGCAGTCAAAAGCTCCGCCGGTTACATTGTGTGTAGAGTAAACCGTGTGCGGACAAGAGTCGCATGCTGTCGTTTGCTCTCGGAACTATTCCTGAAATGTGACAGGATTCTGTCGTGTTCTCTTCAGAGGTCAGCGCGGCGGTAGAGTCAAGCCGAAGGGAGGACGGAGGAGCTACAATGACAGTTCTTGCAGAGTCCAATTGGGAGCCTGAGATTGGAACCAAGATGGGTGTGTGATGGCGCTAAACGGCAGAAAGAAACACCTACGTGTCGAATAATAGGAATACTGTAATATAGACCCAGTTCCAGCCTGTCCACACCCATATTGGCTGTGCCATTATAATGGATCAAACATGTTACAGCATCTTAATTTTAGAACTTTCGTGACTGCAGGAATTATTATTTGGTTCTTTCGGTTAAGTCACGTCTAAAGATAAAATAATAAATTAAATTAAATAATAGAATACGACGTTTCGATTGCAACACAAGCAATCATCATCAGGTATAATGAAATAGCGACATAAAATCTAACCAGAAAACTATAGACAGACATATTAGCAGACAGATATCACCAAGATACATAGCGGGAGCAACACAGGTAACAGAGAGGGGTGATCGTCTCTGTGGGGTGGCCCCTCCGTCTATTTAAGGCCACCCCACAGAGACGATCACCCCTCTCTGTTACCTGTGTTGCTCCCGCTATGTATCTTGGTGATATCTGTCTGCTAATATGTCTGTCTATAGTTTTCTGGTTAGATTTTATGTCGCTATTTCATTATACCTGATGATGATTGCTTGTGTTGCAATCGAAACGTCGTATTCTATTATTTAATTTAATTTATTATTTTATCTTTAGACGTGACTTAACCGAAAGAACCAAATAATAATGTTACAGCATGTTGCCATTATGAAATGCCTTCAGCTAAACTTTTTTTTTATGCAACTGAGAGCTATAAATCAACGGGTTTTTTTTTTATTAAGAGCTAGAGCAAATATATAGTTTGTGTTTAAGTGACTGGATGAATGTGACTTGAACGTGTGTTGCATTGGTAAAGTTGTGGCCCGGAAAAGTAAAAAAAACATTTCAAGGACACGTCAAGAGGTCATCACGTCGCACCATCGCTTCCTACTTTCAGAAGCTGTTACAAAATTAGCGCCCCACCTCCAAGCCCCGCTTCTCCTGTATCCCAGCATCTGGCTCCGACTCCTTCCTCTCGGTGTCTCATCTCTGGGTGTCACTGCAATGTTTGTGTAAGTAACCTGCCCTTCGCCACCCGTGCACGTGCGCCTTCATCACAACATATCCTCTTCCTCATATCACCTGCAAATTTGTGTTTTCATATTCCATTGCAAACCTCTAAATGTACTGTCCTGAAATGTATGCATGTTGAACTTCGATCGCACCATACGTAACCAACCGTGCTGATCGGAGGCGCGGGGGAAGGACAACGAACTAAATCATAGTGTCCTTCGCACCAACCTATATTTCACATTCATAAGCGCATTTCATATTTTGAATTGGTATCTTAAGTCTAGCTCTTTGATTCGTGCTCTAGCACAGACGTTGCATCATCCTCATGTTACTCTTTTCTTTACACAAAAGGCTCAACTTCCAGGGGCAATTTGCTGTCGATTAAAAATCAGACTTACTCATGCAGTACTGTGCGTCACTTTCCATGAATTGAATGCACATAAAGTACCATTGATAAATACTACACAGCTGGAATCAGTTTTTAAAGTGACCCTGAGTATATGGTAAAACTAGGAAGGCTCTTACTGGTGTTGACTATTCTTCCACTTTGGCAAAACCTCCTTTGTTGAAATTTAGCATTTGGGGATTATAGAAAAATGCCAGACTGCCTTTCAAAATCCTTACTGTTGACCTTTAAGGGCTAAATCTATATACACAAAATGGCAGAGGGTTAAACAGGATTACTAACCTTCTAATCCTGCTTCCCCGTGCTCAGCTGCTCACATGTCACCCATACATTCTCTACAAGATTTCTTATTTCAACTTAGCAGGCAAATAAAAAAAAACTCAACAACAACACAGGGTAGTTACTGGCACGTATGTTACATTTTTCTCTCTCGTCTGGACTTAATGAAGTCGTTTTGGTGGCGCTTCTGTTGAACATATTGCACATTCTAGTTGTCCAACCACCTTTGCTGTTGCATGCGCCACACACACGGAAGACATGTTCCTGGATGACCGCAGGACATAACGCGTCTCTCTGCTTGAATTAACTTGGGGCAGTGATCCAGTCCATTGGCAGCTCTGAGCCACGGATTGAAATGTTACTTTCTTGACCACTCTGCACTTCCCACAAAAGTTGTACTTGTTTTCTTTCAACCCCCATCGTAGACATTTACGGGCCAATTTCACCCTTAACCAGGATTTGAACTTGCACGCTTCTTATTCCAAGCTGAATGATCCGTCACCAGCGCCTTTCGGATGACGATAATGATTTGATCACAATTAAACCAGACACGTGCATTTAAGATGGCAAAAAAAAATATTTAAAGAATGTCGATCTGACAGCTATTAAAATCGTACATTCTTGGCCGTGCCCTGATTACAGTGGCACGGACGTCATCACTCACGGCTCGTTTCTTCTGCTCCTCTCCTTCCGCGCTTTATTTGACTGCGCCGTTGCTTTCCCACTCAGACCCCGGGGTTAGGGGATCACGCGCGGATCGCGAGTGCCTGCTGCCACGCAACTGCAGCACGGATCGATAAATAATGCGCGCAGGGCGCAGCACAAGCGGCGTTCTCCCCACCGCCCCCAACCTCCTACTCATCTTCCTCCATTACCCTCGCCATCACTCTCGCAACTTCTCACTTATTCTGCTGCGTCTCTCTCTCTCACGCCCGCCCGCTCTCTCCCTCTGCTGTCTCCCGCTCACAACTCGGGCGGCACGATCAGCAGAATGGATCGTGGCCCGATGCAGTCCTCGACTCGCCCTCGCTTGGTTCCTCTGCGGACTGTGTCCGATTGCAAACTGACCCGACTCCTCTCTCTTCCTCCGTGTCTCCATTGCGCCTGATGCGTTTTTAAAATGCCCCTCTCTTGAACACAACGGTCGGCGACCGAAACAGCAAAAAGAAGAGCCGTGGCTTGTTTTGTGTGTGTTCGAACTCGTTAACAAAAAAACTCGATATTTCAAGAGGCGCAATGCAATGTGAACGCGAGACGGTTGTGCATGCGGCTCGGACCCCCTGGTATAACAGAATGTGTCACTATAATAGGATGCTCCTGTTGTGCGGACGCTTTTTGTGCTGCCGGGAAGGGCAGCCAAGCGTTGTGTGTGTCTTGGGGGATACAACGTTCCTCGACCCCCCCCCCCCTCCCAGCAAAGCGGAGTTGTATTGTCCAGCTCGGTGTTGTTGGAATCTCTGAAGGAAGCGGGGAAGCCGATTCGCACGGTTGGTTGCGTACGGTGCGAAAGAAGCTCAACATACGCACATGCAAGTAGACGTGTCTGTCGAGCCCTCGTGGTGACGTGCAGGCAATAACAAAAAACACACGAATGTAATGACAACGTAAATGTTTTCTTGCAAAATAACAACACGGAAACGTGATTTTGCAAAGTCACTGCAAATTACGTGATTCAGCATTTTCCTGGAACAATATGGGCATATGGGATGTTCAAGTGGAAGGAAAGAGATCAAGAGGAAGGCAGAAGAAGAGGGGGGGGGGGGGTGATGTGATGGCCCCTGGAGAGGAAAGAGAGATGGGCGCAGGACAGGGCACGTGGAGAAGGTTGGGAAGGGCAGGGGAACAGCGCACGCGAGTGGGACACACGCTTGGAAGAAGCAGCAGCAGCAGACGAGGAGGAGGAGGATGTTCAATAATAAACGAAGGCACTGTGTTAGCAGTGGTACTGTACAAGAATATAAACCCACAAGACTCATCACATTCATCATTAGCACTGCCATATAACGGGGAAATGTAACGTGTAGGCTGACATTTCAGGCGATGCCCCTTCTTCCTTTAGAGGCTAACGCACACTTTAATTATTAATAATGCATAACCCCTTTCTCGATCCACGAGTGGATGACGACTGCCCCCCACGCTGTGTCGCTCACGGGGGGCTGCTTCACCATACTTTACCACTGCAGTGATGACGTCACAAGGGGCTGCTTCACCATACTTTACCACTGCAGTGATGACGTCACGGGGGCTGCTTCACGATACTTTACCACGCCAGTGATGACGGGTAGGTGAAGGGGCGGCCCAGGAATCGATGGACACCATGCACCACTGAAGTTGTCAGCCGAGGCAGGGAATCAAAGTCGGGTCGCCGGATTCACAGTGCACCGATGTGCCACTGCTCCGTCGCAACGCGATGGTTTTGATTTGTTCGAGCTGACCGCGGACTCCTTGTTGGTTGGGTGTTTGTGGCACGAGAGTTAGAGTCGCGCGTCTGACCATTGTCACACGCTTGGCTATGTGCGGTGCGAAGGAAGTTCCACGTAGTACATACAGACCCTGCAAACGCGGTGGAGCCAGAACACAACACAGAGAGCTTCCATGCCATCGGTTTGCATGCCCTTCTGTGTTTCTAGTCGGCCTGTGTTCTCATTCACAATTATGGCTGCATTAAGCGAGAGAGAGAGAGAGGGCCCAGGCCTGGCTACACGTGTAAAGCAGAGCAGGACGGAAGGCTCTCGGATGTGCTTGAAAGAAGAGCGTTTTCAATCAGTGCAATTTAACACGCTGGCTGGCGCGCCACTGGTACACATGGACAAGGAGAAGGCGGATGGAACACAAGCCTAAGAGCGCGCGGACACAGCGTGGAGAGATTGCTCTGAGACACGGGAAAAGGAACGTGGATCAGGAGACTCACGCAAATTGGATGCATTGTATGAAAACACGAGACTAGGTTTTACCCTTTCTGGCAATACAACAGCAGGTATTAAGATGTTCAAACATCAAAGAGAAACCTTTTTCAAGGAATCGAGTCTGCCTTAACCACACGTACTTGTGGTGAACATGCAAACTCAGATAATAGATGACATTGACTTTGAAACTGATTATTCTACACCAGAGACAGCCTTCTTCATGGCCTCGTCTCAACCAGTGTCACACCAGAGAACGCCAAAAGGCGAGCAGGACAACGACAATGCCACTATCAGAGCATTCATAGCTCGGAGTGAGAAGCTACTTCATGGCACCTTTTCCCCAGTATCAAAGTATGAAAAATAAGAATAGGTTTTACCCCTTATTTCATTGCCAGAAAGGGTCAAACGTATTCTTATTTTTCATTCTTTGATACCGGGCAAAGAGGTACTCCCGTGATGGGTGCGTTGTGATGACTGTGAAGGGAACCTCGCAAGGAGAGACCGTGGCCACGTGGCCGAGACTGGTGACGGAATGGACGCCCAAGGAGAGGCTCCAGCCGAGAGGCGCGGCCGCCACAGCGATGAGATTGAGTTGCGTGCCGAGACAGACGGATTGTGGCAGATCGCAGGACCGTTCAGGGATGGTGACAGTATCCGCACGGCGGCCCTCATCCGGCAGCGGATCCACCATGGCTGATGGTGATGGTGATGACGGCGGCGGTGTATGCCCGCAATAAGGCGGTGCGGATGCCCACGGAGGTGGTGAGCTTTGCGAGTCTAAATGTGCCGCTTGTGTTTCGCCCTGCAAGCGACGGTCACATACCGCAGCGCTTCTTCGAGCTGGTGCGTTTGGAGCGCGTGGATTTCTCCTATGTTTGGGTAGACATTGGGGCGCAAGCGACTTTATATCACTGCGTCCTGGGTCATTTCATTGCAGTGCAGTGCAAAGCCCCCTGCCCGTCCATGTTTGCTTCACTGAATCGAGACAACTGCACCTGCATGTATGCACGTTGCACTTCTTTCGTACCGTACGTAGCCAACCGTGTTAAGCGTGTAAACACACGCAAGAGAGGTAAAGGCGCTGCCCTGCTATAATTTGCACGTGCCACTGCTGGTGGAAGGGCCTCCACTAGAGAGAGCCCTAGAACCCCCCCCCCTCCTCTAGAGGATATTTGGCCTACTCAGCCACGATAAATACACATCGCGGAAGAGGTGGAAGCACGCGCACTTTAGCGCACTGCACACGCCCCTGGCAGTCGACTAAACTCGCACCTCCAATTAGCACGGTTAGCAACGTACGGCGCGAAAGAAATTCAACATACATGCACACAAGCTGTGGTGGTGTCACCATTTCTACTGGTGGGTGGGCAAAGCCGGGGGCGGATAGAGGGAGGATTTACGAACCTTGCACCGTCGTTTCAACTGCCGTGCGGCACGGGAGATCGAATTGGACCGGTGTGACCTCTGGATATTTTTTTCCTCAAGGGTCCTTCGAGTTTTCCCTTCACAGTTATAAACACACGTTTAGACTGTTTAGATAAGTTTGCTGCTAGAAATGTCCAAATGATAAGCCACTTTGTTGAGCCATCGTTTGTGGCCAGGTCGCCTTTGATCAACACGTTAACACCTCAGTGGGCTTTGTCTGGTAGGATGGGGAGGGCTTGGTGTTGTATTTGCATGTGTTTGGGTGATTTGTTTACCTTTCTTGCACGTTGCACTCCCATCGTGTTTTTGTATTGTTTGTTGTAGCGTTCTTACCCGCTACGATTGGACGTCTGTGAAAAAAAGGCTTGAGAGCTCATCGGATTCCTCCAGTATAAATACAGATTCTGATTCTGGGTTGCAACGTCCAGTGTGCCGACCGTCACAACCATAGCAGCATCCCAAACACACACACACAAGATTCACACACATATATAGTAGAGTGGATATAATGTGCCAGGAGCATCCGTTTCTAAGAGGAATGCTTTTGAATGTATATGATGTATCGCAGAGAGACACAAGTTAAATGTATCCATCAAAATATGAAGGCCGGCATTGCAGATTTGCACAGCATGGTTTCCCAAGCTCAGCCATCCGAAAGATTCAAACCTACGTCTTTGTTACAAATCTCCAGGGCGATTTACAGTGTTTATCTTCATAGGGCAAAAGTGAGCAAAAGGAGCCCTTGGACACGGTTACATAATACAGTGGAGCAATGCGATAGCACTGACATAAATCCAAACGCATTGTTCAAATTACTTTCAACATCGCTGACTTCTTTATTTTTTTATTTCATTAAAGAAATATCCTTCAGATAACCACTCACAACTCAATATAACAGGGATGGCAACCTCGTTGGAATGATGCATCCCGGCATTATTGCAAAACGCCTCTACTTTCGTCCAACTTTCCATTTTATTTTCAAACGTAAGAAGTTATTTTTTCTCTCTCTCTCACTTGGACCGCGCCCAAGCAGGCCCTCATAAACACATGCGCGGTGCTCTGCCGTTGGGGTATAAGTGGCTCAAATGGATATTTTATTGTGGTGGGAACGGACCGAATAACATCGCAGCCCCGGTCACCACACCCACGGAGGAGAGCAAAGATGGGGAAAAGAGAAATGACGATCGGCGCTCGTGGAGTGCAATAGGGAGACAATTAGCGAGTGGCTCTGCATCCGCCCTCTTGTCGATAGCGAAGGGTGGGATCGTCGCTGCTGCTGCTGACTTGCTGAGTGCTGTTGGCCCATAGAAGCTGTTTCGTGTGCATGTGTGCGTCTTGAACTTGTTTGTGCAGCGTGCGTAGCCAACCGTGCTGATCGCAGGTGCGGGGGAAGGACAACAAACTAAACACAAAAAGCAGTTCTAACAAAAAATGAGTTTTAAATCTAGATTTACAAGTGCATAGCTCCAGTGGGTTCCTAATATTTATATATTTGTGGAAATGCCCCTGCATATATTTGGTGGTGAGTCGATGATGTGAAATATAGATCTGTCAGTTGAATATTCTGTTGACATATCTTTCTGCAATCATTGTGGTCAATTGGGATTTTTTTGGGAACTTAAAAAGAGGTAAGAGATGTGCGAAGACACAAGAATCAGTAACATAATAATAAAAATAAGAAGTAACCCATCGAGTCCAACAGAGATGTCTTATTATTTTTTATTGTTACCATCATCATCATCATTTTCACGACACCTGTTTCCCCAGGAGTGCCTCGACCGAATCTCACGATTCTTATTCGATACGTTCCGGCTTAACTTTCACAGTCAGTGGTGATGATTGCTCCGTATATGCCAAATCTAGTAATTCGCGGGTAATTTTCGAAGTCAATCAAATTTGGACCATGGCGTCGATGCACAATGGCCTCCTCTCACAAAATTACGTCAAGGCATCTTGAACATTGATTGAAAAGCATACGGCGCGTTCTACTCGTATGGTGAATACCACGCCGCAGTATTAACCAGGGCAGCCACTGGAATTGAACCGCGAACCTCTGCGACGATCGGCGAACGCGCTGCCACTGAGCCGACGCACCACGTGTGACTCGATCGATAGGATCTGTTCAAATTAAACAATTAAATGAATCAAACCTTCCCACAATTAGGAGATGTCACGCTGGGATGGAAGTCTTAGTCATGTAGTTAACGTAGAAAAACTATTTCCTTTACCTCGAATGCAAGTTAGTTTGCGAGCTTATATCTGGCATGACTGTGAAATGGATAAACGCGATTTTTGAAAAAATAATTTGAGTAATCTCCACAATTCTGAATTGAATGCAAACATTTATTCACATTCATAATAAAGGCGTTTGGGTTAGATCGCGTAAGTATAGATGTGTCGTAACCCTCCACTACCCGACACAGCCAATAAGTAAGGGATTTGTCACGTAAACAAAACGCCTAATAGTTACTACTTCAGCCCACCGGTGTGTTGAGGAGTTAATCCACAACATTTGCAATCTGAATACGATGTTTCGCTGGTAATTACATCCAGCATCATCGGGCGATTTGCCAAAAAATCCTTTACTGATTGGCCGTGTCGGGTGGTGGAGGGTTTCGACACATTTATACTTACTAACCCAAAAGCTTTAATTATGAATAATATTGGTCACGAAAGCCTACGTGTTAAACTGATCCTTGCAGTTTCTCAGTGAATGTGCACTGCCTTCAACAGAATGTACACACGCTTGTCATGACATCATATACTGAACATGATGCAAAGTATGTCTCTATAGGTGCAACAACCTTCATTTGGATGCGTATTAAAAGAGGGCTTGACCAGGACACATCACACATCCCGTTGCTCTATGCCTCTGCACCGTTCCCGTTCCGTTGTCATGTGCACTGATGCCTACTTTTATTGAGGGCGATATTGGCACCTAAATTAAGCACTGATTGATTGATAATTATTACAACGGCTGATGGTCAAGGCTACCGACGGAGTGGCAGCTAAAGTGGAAACAGAGAAAAACACGCCCGGGGTGACGTTCATCGTGGAGATGGAGCAGTCGAATCAGCTCCGTACGCCCGAGCTGGGTGAATTGTTGCGTCACGAGATCGTGAGAGATGGCGATGCCTCGAAAAGGCCATCATCCAGCAGTCGATAGATCATAGCCGGCGACGACAAATTAACCGGCACAAACGTCGTTGGTGTTACCGTTTGCTGCAAAGGTTCGGAACCGTTGCGCGCGAGCGGCGTGTCGACACCGCGGCAGCTGCAGCGATCTGCTCGCCTGCTGTGTTTGTGCATCGCGGACTCCAGCGGAGGAGACACGTTGAGCCACCATCGCTCCTCCAGGACATCGTTGGAATCGGCCGCAATTGTTGGATTCTCACAGTGAGGGCAGAATATGAATACATGAATGAATGCACGCCAGTGCGGGTTTTTTTTTGTTCATAGTAAAGAGAAAATCATAAATACATTTCATTTACACGCGTAAACATAAAGATTGTTTTATTGATTCGATTGATTTTTAAAGGTGCTAAATATATATTTGAATCAACTCCCTAAATATTGTCAGTGGAATTCTATTTAAGAGAAAAAGACACCAACTTTAACACATTTAATCACGCTAAATTACGTGGTAGGTTTTCAACATGTCATAATCAATATTCTAAAAGTTTAACGTTCTTAAGGAAAAGACACGTTTCCATGACTACAGTTTCCTCAGTTTCTCTGTCGAAATAGATACAATCCCACTGGGCGCTCGACTTGTTCAATGAAGCACTTCGTATAATGAAATACTTCACATAACGAAATACTTCACATAATGAAGTACCTCACATAATGAAATACTTCGTATCATGACGTACTTCACGTAATGAAGAACTTTGCATAATGAAGTACTTCGTATTCAATGTAAACTGATAGATATCGTTGTTTGTTTATCAAGGCATAATAATCCCATCATCATCACCATCATCATCACCACCATCATCACCATCATCATCACCACCATCATCACCATCATCATCACCATCATCATCACCACCATCATCACCACCATCATCACCATCATCATCAGCATCATCATCACCACCATCATCACCATCATCATCACCATCATCATCACCACCATCATCATCACCATCATCATCACCATCATCATCATCACCACCATCATCACCCTCATCAAGGCATAATAATCCCATCATCATCACCACCATCATCACCACCATCATCACCATCGTCATCACCATCATCATCACCATCATCATCACCATCATCACCATCACTACTATCATCACCATCATCAAGGCATAATAATCCCAACGAGATTATTATCCCATGATAAACAGGGAACCCAGGAGATTTGAGAAAAAGCAAGAGGAAGGTTAAACTAAACAAATCAATCCCTCAAAACAATTCGCGAACAAAATATAAAGTAAACATACTTCACATCAACAGCAACTGTTTTGCATATCGGCTAAGCCAATTCAGAGTGGGTCTAAGCAGAACAATTAGACTTCATTGTCAGGAGCCACGACTGCACACAAGTGCAATGGCATCGGGGCATTCAAAGCAAAACACATCCCAGAACGATACCACCCTGTGAGATAGAACGAGAAGGGAAAAAAACATCGGGAAACTCAGCGAGGTAATTGATTGCTTATGTATTTAAATTATTTGCCCGTGCGAGTCATCTGACGCCGATACTTTGACGGTCCCAGACTAAACACCTCCCCCCCCCCAGCGCCAGCCCCACGTCCCCACCGCAGCGTCTGCCGGGCGTTTCCGGCTCCCCTTTCTAACTTCGATTCAAAAATATAAATATAATTTAAATCGCTTCTCGCCGTTGCCGATTCGCGCGAGCAGCCGCCGCTGCACGGACACCACCATCATCATCATCATCACCATCATCATCACCACCATCATCATCACCACCACCATCACCATCATCACCATCATCATCACCACCATCATCATCACCACCACCATCACCATCATCACCACCACCATCATCACCACCATCATCATCATCACCATCACCATCATCACCACCACCATCATCACCACCATCATCACCACCACCATCATCATCATCACCATCACCATCATCACCACCACCATCACCACCACCACCATCACCACCACCATCACCATCATCACCACCACCATCATCACCACCATCACCACCATCATCACCACCATCATCACCACCATCATCATCACCATCATCACCACCATCATCATCACCACCATCATCACCACCATCATCATCATCATCACCATCATCATCACCACCATCATCACCACCATCATCATCACCATCATCACCACCATCATCATCACCACCATCATCACCACCATCATCATCACCATCATCACCACCATCATCATCACCACCATCATCACCACCATCATCATCACCATCATCACCACCATCATCATCACCACCATCATCACCACCATCATCATCACCATCATCACCACCACCATCACCACCACCACCATCACCACCACCATCACCATCATCACCACCACCATCATCACCACCATCACCACCATCATCACCACCATCATCACCACCATCATCATCACCATCATCACCACCATCATCATCACCACCATCATCACCACCATCATCATCATCATCACCACCACCATCATCACCACCACCATCACCACCACCATCACCATCATCACCACCACCATCATCACCACCATCACCACCATCATCATCATCATCACCACCACCATCATCACCACCACCATCACCACCACCATCACCATCATCACCACCATCATCATCACCATCATCACCACCACCATCATCACCACCACCATCACCACCACCATCACCATCATCACCACCACCATCATCACCACCATCACCACCATCATCACCACCATCATCATCATCATCATCACCACCATCATCACCATCATCACCACCATCATCACCACCACCATCATCATCATCATCACCACCATCATCACCACCACCATCACCATCATCACCACCACCATCATCACCACCATCACCACCATCATCACCACCATCATCACCATCATCACCACCATCATCACCATCATCACCACCATCATCACCACCACCATCATCACCACCATCACCACCATCATCACCACCACCATCACCATCATCACCACCATCATCATCACCATCATCACCACCATCATCACCACCACCACCATCATCACCATCATCACCACCATCATCACCACCACCATCATCATCATCATCATCATCACCACCATCATCACCACCACCATCACCATCATCACCACCACCATCATCACCACCATCACCACCATCATCACCACCATCATCACCATCATCACCACCATCATCACCATCATCACCACCATCATCACCACCACCATCATCACCACCATCACCACCATCATCACCACCACCATCACCATCATCACCACCATCATCATCACCATCATCACCACCATCATCACCACCACCACCATCATCACCATCATCACCACCATCATCACCACCACCATCATCATCATTGAGTCTTCCGCGACAGGGGGGAGAGACGACCACACGTGCAGCGTGACGAGGACACAATCGACGGCATCAAATAATCCGGAGACGCTCGACAATCGAGTCGATGTATTTATGTAGAAATTGAGGGGATGAGCATTGGGGCACGTGGCATGAGCGGCGATGAGGTAGAGAGGGGGGAGGGTGGGCTGCGACTAAACAAAAATAATAAACACACCACCCATTGTGGATTACCCGCTGCGAAAACTCGCGGTGTGCGTGAAAGATGCGTTCAGGTTGCACAAATACTAAAATATTAAGTGGGCCGTGCCTGGGGGAGACAAGCTCTGCTGACACTGGTTTATGACCCGTCACACAGATGATGCATGGAGTCGCACGTCCCAGAGCGGGGTAATTGGATATCTATCGGCATCCCGGGAGATTGAGCGATGGGCAGCTCTTCTATGCCCCCCCCCGACACTCACATGTGGCCCACGTGAGCTACAATCCTTGTACCCCCCCACAGCCCCAACGAACGGGCCCCGGTGTTCACACAAGACGACACCTCCACCTGCGTCGCGCGCCTGGCTCGCGACGGCACTCGGTGGCAGGGAGGCCCCCGGCTGGCGCGCAACAGGTGGAAGAAGCTGACCGCTTCGTGAACGGCGTGGAGATTCACGCCCCACGCATCTCTGTCGAATCAACTCGGGGGGGGGGGGTTAAAGCACGCGGGATTGCAAACCCCCCCCCCTCCCGCCCCCCACTCGGATGCGTTCGCGCATTCGAAGCGTTCGAAAATGTCCATCGCCGTACGTGACGCTCTGGAATATATAAAACAAAAATCAATTAGAGTACATTAATATTAAGCCGAAATCAAATTCCCTTGCTATTGAGTGTGGCCGCGTACCTTGCCAGAATTTACTGTAATTAATGTTTACGTCCTAATCCGATGATGTGTTTGGCTGATTTGTGCTGGCGAGAGGCGGAATGGGGCCGTCGTGTGTTGCAGGTCACTCAATTAATTTAAAAAGATGAATGCAACTTGTCACTGCCTAGGAAGCAAGAACAGCCGGAACACAGAGTGACGATGTTCTCTAGAGCACTCTTCACATCTGCAAACACATTTGAAATATACACATTGATATACACATTAAATATGCACATTGATATACACATTGATGGGAAAAAACGACTTATTTTATAGAGAGAAAAAGGCCAGAATATCCCACCGACACTTTTCTCAGATTGTATTTAGAAGTGCACAAATCTCACGAACATAACAATTTTTTTTAACAATTTAATATTTCATCTTCCGATTTCATATAATAATAATAATAACTCACTGTTGGAAGGTCTCCTCATGCCAGCTCACTCATTGGGGCTGTTTGACCATAATTCACCACGCTGGTCAGTTCATGTTGGTGAAGTAAAAAATGCCCCAAACCAGGTTCAGATATCACTTGCCAATAGTGTTAACAACAGTCTGGAATTGAACTCACGTCACCAAGTTCAGAGAGCAGTGCACTCTACACCACCCCAATCCCATCACCATGTTCCAGTACCAGCATTGTACATACCTTTAATAATTCAGTGATTTTTGTCTCATCAGTTTTATTTCACCACAAGCCAGCATTCTGCAGCAGGTCATATATTTTTTTTAATCACCTCCTGGATGAAGGCCTCCCCACCTCGTCGCCATCCCTCACGATCCTGCAAGGCCACAATCCATCTCCCTCCCGCGCAGGAGCTCCATCTCATCGATACATCGTGGCAGTTGTCATCCTTGTTGGGCGTGTTTTCCTCCTTTGGCTGTCACTCCATCATTAGTCTCTACCACCGGTCACCATCCCTTCCAGTGACGTGTGTCCCACTTTCAACTGTCGACATAATTCCTCCAAATGTGCCTTTACCACGTGTTCTCGTTTAGTCTCCCAAGTGTAATTCTCGCCATGCTTCCTCGTGTACCTTTGAACTTTTGCTCCGTGTTCTCTGGCGGGGCATCAAGGCTTTGCTTGTGGAATAGTGTGCAGGGCTGGGGGTGTGCGATGTGATCCAACGCGACGTGCTGGGTGGTGCGTGAGTCGCCGTAGGTCATGGTCGGGTAGAGGATCCGAGGCTGAAGGGCACAGAGGTCAGACGATCTGGGAGATTCAAAGGATGGCAACTTGCGTTCTTGTTTCCATGAAACGTTGATGCCCAGGGTTATGTATAAAAACAAGTTTAATACCGTTTAGTTCAATCATATTTAACTAGGAAAATATCTGTCCAGTTAGAATTCAAAAATTATATTTTCCAATCAGAAGTTTGGACATCTGATATCCACATGGATTTTACCAATATCCAACATAGGCACCGATGGATTTTTTCTATTTGTGTAACTTTTTCTATTTTATACCAACATAACAAAACATACTTTTTTTTTAAACAAACATCAAGCACACATAATATCAGCATGCATTTCCGATATGCTTAACTCAAAAAAGCGAACGCACTCAAGCAAATGCACAAAAAATGTACATACACACGGCAACACGAATGTATACGATACGAAAATACATGCGGGTACGAAACGCACAGACACACGCATACGACAAGATCCCTGTTGAGCCTTCGGAGAAAGTTTCGTGAGCGAGCGCCTATTAGCGAGCACTACTGTACATCTGTGAAACTACTGGACATCCGTGAAAAAGAGCTTCATAGTTCATCGGATTCCTCCAGTATAAATAATTATTCTGATTATGTCTGGAACAGCACATGGGGCAGGGCTTAAACCTCACGTCCGACGGTCTGCGACCTCGCCAATGTGTACACACCACACGAGCGACTCGTTTAAAGCTGAGTGGATGTAAGAGAGAGCCAGGACCTTGCGCAGACTGTGAGGTTTGGCACGGCCAAGAATCAAACTCAGGGGATTGGAATCATTGTCGTGCATCAGTACACAAAGAGGCAAACTTCATTACCCATTAAGGCCCATAAACTGTTGCATGAAGTGCTGTTCAGAGAGCCTCTTATCCAAGCATGGTGTATGGAGACGCAAGCATGAGAATACGAGAGAGAAGCCTACGCAGTCGTTTCTGCGTGCGTTCGCGTGCGTTCGCGTGTTTGCATGCGCACATTTTTTAGAACAGTCGAAACCTCTAACAAAATGAAGGCTCCCTTAATAGACTGGCCTGCCAGTTTGTTGTTATTTTATTAGGTTAGTCAAAGATAACCTAGAAATGCTATGCATTACGACAGTTTCATACGTATGTTCTATTACGTAAATGCACTCCTATCTCGGGAAAAATATGAAAAGTACATCTGCTACATTCTAAAGCAATTTAACAGCCGATAACTCAAACACAAATCTCGGTACAATGAAAATGCACGCTTCAGTCCCCATAGTTTTGTTGCATTTGGAGTCGACTGAGCTTGGCAGGTAGCTATGAACATAACCTACGACCCCATCGTTAAAGAAATGTTTGTTCTTTTGCTTTGCAGACTGAGCTTTAATAATAACGTACAGCCCTTTGCCAAGCCACTGCTGGATGAAGGCCTCCCCACGCAGCGTCAGACTTGGGCGTTGTTTGACCATACTTCACCACGCTCCTCAGTGCAGCCTGGTGCAGGGGAGTTCCCAAGGCCAGTTCAAACATCACTCGTGGCAGGAAATCAAACTCAGGTCGCTGGTTTCGATAGTGCAGTGTGGCGACCACTGTGCCACTCTCCTGATGATAATAATTCAAATTTATAATGCGCATTACATCCTAGGATGCTAATGAGCAATACACGGAAAGCAGGAAACGTTGATATGCATGTGGTCGCATAGGGTGCTAGATGTCCCTGTTGAGATATCCATTCTCACATTAGAATGCTAGACTTAAAACAACGTTGTAACTGTTAAACACAACGCAAGAGCCAAGCCTCCTTAAAATAAAATGGGCAAAACATCTCAAGGTGGGATCCTACTGAAAAAGCTTTTTGAGGCACATTGATGCTTTCGTTCATAAGTAAATGTATTCCCTGGGCCAGAATTGAAACCAAGCCCTTACAAGTCAGCAGAGAAGCATCTCACTCCCTATTATACGAATTGCTCCAGCCATCTTAAAATCCAGATCACAATACTTCTATTTAACAAGACATGGATTTACTTTGTAACAGTGAAAATATGCAATTAGTTAGTGTTAAAGATAAACGTAAGTGCTTTCTGTCCCATTGGCTTATCTGACACATTCAGATTTATGCAGGGTTGGTCCAATTATCTGATCCAATTCGACTTTCCCCCCGCCCCCAAAAAAGAAATCAGGTGGGATATGACTCCAATCCTAATGATTGTGCAACCCCAAATAAATGTTGTTGATTGTATTTTCCAGAATGGTGCCACGGTTGACTTGCAATCCAGAGTCCGCCATGTTGGAGTTGCTGGCATGGCAGATAAAACAACGTTGCACGTTTAACACAGAGTAGGCTTTCGCGACAAATATTATTGAAAATAAAGGGATTAGATTGCGTAAATGTTAGTGTCTCTGACCAACCACCACCCGACCCAATTCGTAAGGTTTGTCTCTTAAACAGAGGTCTCTTCAACCCCCCCCCCACCCACCCCTACAGAATAAATGGGTTCATGGTGTTTCGTCGATCAAGAGGTCACGTGTGTTGGGATAACGCGTGGGTACCCCCACCTCCTCCAAGGTTACCCGCCAGAGCGACATAGCCAACATATTTTCTAGACGACCTCTCCGGGGCTCCTTGCCGTGAGTGGATCCCCTTCCGCCAGCGGTGGCGTGAGCCGGTAACTGCAGGGCTGCACCTTTACCTTCACCTACCCTTGCAAGCTATTCCCACAAGCAGTCGGTGACTGCTGTATACAGAACTGCTACATTACTGGCATCTACCTCAGTAGGCTTTGCATACATGACTACCATTCATATGTTGGTCTTAAATGCGAGAAATGCCCTTCTTCTTTGGAACTGTAAACAAATGTATTAGTTGATAAATGTTGGTATTAAAAAACATCTGACTTTTAAGAAATCTATTATTTCCCTGTGGAACGAAACTGGCATTCTAGATGGGGCACTACGGAGAGAAGGGACTGCGTGTGATACCACTGAGCGTACGCTGGGCCTGGGAGGCGTGTGGGGTGATTACCTGTGCAGGGAAACCGTTACCCAGTGTTTGGGTACCACCTGCCAGGTCGTTACTATGCATTCACGTGAAGCAATCTGCCATGAAGAGTCATCATCGTTGCATAATATTAATTCATGAACGTACGAGTCTTGTGTTTCAACAGCAGTGAGACCAAGACTCGACGAACTAAAAAGAGGTCAAATTAGATGGGCAAACATCCTGGCCGATTGTGAATAATTAATCTTAGTAGGTATTAAAAAAAATACCTCCAGTTTAATTTTGATTAAACACGACGGTAAAAATGTGAAACAAACTTTTGAAAATGAAGTATCAGCACGGATGTTGCAGGTGCAGTTGCTTGAATTTTCTAACAAGTGCACTTTAAGGTATTTCGCAACGACAGGCACTACATTTGCAAAAACACGGCAGCTGTGTTATCTAAGACAATGCCACGTGCTTCAGTGTGGCATTGTTTTACTAACTACTGTCAATAAAAATAGAAAAAAAAACTACAGTCTAAAGTTCATGTTTTAAACATTGTTATTTCAATTTAGTCGCACATTAGAATTCCTGAAGCCGCACACACAACGAGGCTTCTCTCCCGAGAGCATCTTGACATTATGACACCGCCATTATAAAGAAGCCAGGCAACAACTAAAGCTCTGGCTGGCCTGCCAATGTGTCAAAAGATTGTCAATTGGACTTTGTGTGTAATGGAGATGAGGACCGGGTGGAATGCATTCGTGAGTAAAGTCAAAATTGGATAACTCCACCGTGCTGATTTCATTACCCCTGCATGAGAATCAGGGCTCTCATATCGCATTAATCCCCATTACTCACCCTCCACTCCTGCAGCACTGACCTCCACTTGATTGGCAACCACTCCTTCTACAAGGCCACCCCTGCTGTCCATAATTCCCTCCCATGAATGTCCAGTCCGGCCTTTTCCTCCCGTTCAACTCTAAGATGAAGATCATATTTTTCTAATCCTTCGTCGATGCTCATCATCCTCGCTCATCCCTGTATACTCTACTATTAGTGATCGTCTTTTTATTCAAATATTCAAATGAACACCTGTGCTTACATTTTGTTCTTTAAGTGCTCACTCCCGCTGTGGGAGTATTAAATATACAATCCCACTCCATCCCCGGTATAACCCATGTAGGTATAGCATTGTGAGTAAACGTTGCATAAAACACAACCTGCAAATACACATTTAGAAAATAAGAACGATGAACGTGACGATTAGATTCTTCCCTAACCTTGACACTATTTACTGAATAACCGAGCAACCATTCATATAGAATGGGGTTAGGGTGATATTCACCAAGGTCAGGGATTAGTCCATGAACCCAGACCAGATATTTCACTTGTCAATGTTTAAGTGGCCAACAACAGTGAAGTGTGTGATAACGATTTAAAATGAGTTGAAGTAATCCGCTATTACTATGATTGTCCATATTAATACACCGGTACAACTAAAAGCATTGCTACCTTAAGTAGTTTCTACTCTGGCTCATGGTCTGTGCGTAGTAGTCACCAAGCACACTTCAGTGAAGTGGCTGCAACACCACAAACATCCCTCAGTCGCAATTTCTTAGGCCCGATTCTTCACGTAAGAATTGGCGAAATCACTTTCCCACCGATTCTCAGCATAAAAATAGACAAAATCGTGGTGAATATAGCAATGATTCTTCTCTTGTTATGCCAGATAATAGCTGAAACTTCATACAAAAATATTTCAATGCTTTATTAAAAATATATGTTTTTGGCTTTAGTGAATATTTATAATGTCAACTTCAGTTTTAAGTTTACATTGTAAGAATATTAATGTTTAATGTTAACCAAATAGAAAAAAAAAATGACTTACCGCTCATCAGTCCAGTTGCTTAGCAGTACTTTAAAAGTAAAGTCACGAATTGCAGCCCAATAATGGTTAAAAACACACTCGCAATGAAGTTAAGCTGTTTTTGTTTGTCACTATCAAGGGTTGTTATGTCTGCATCTTAATTGCCACGTGCATCTGTCTTGCTCGTGACACCACACGAAAGAACAACATAGCCCCATTAATAACGCATGTCACGTGGTCCCTCCTGTGCGTACGCGTCACGGCCTGCACGAGGCGAGTGCTTCTCCTGCTGCCCTCCCCCCCTCGGTTCGTAAAAAAAACACATCGAGCAGTTGTTCCCACTTTCCTCACAATATTTGTAACCTGCTACAGATGATTTTTTCGCATTTTGTAACTTCACGTGTGGCACGCAAACCGTGCGCATCACGCGTACGCGCACGTCATTGAATCTGATGCAGAAGTCTGTGGATGTTGACCACCCGCGCATGTTTTTGGTTTTGCGTGCCACGTGCAAGGCTGACATTAACATCTACGCGAATGAAAAAATGAAACACTGGCTTGTGAATTCAACGTCTTGCTTTTTATTTCGTCCGATTGTTATTCTAAATTACCATTTCGCTGCTTCCACATTGATGTGCCTTGAGCTACCGTATTTGATGTATTTAGCTGCTTTATAAGCCCAAATAGCCAAGGGTGCATCTGAAAGGAAGAATCCGGGCGGAGATGGAGTAACGAAATCAGCGTCGTGTGCAGGTGGAAGGTGGATCGTTACATCGCCCTACCACGAGGGATGGTGACCACTTGGAGAAGCCTTCGTCCAGCAGTGGATTGATCATGACTACGACCAATGATGACAAGCCCAAATTGCAATGTTGCCTTCACACGTTTCTAGACACAACACGACGCTACTCTCGCGGTATTCTCTGTCCGCATTATTTATAAGCAGGTAATTCAACATTTTAAACAAAAACGACACGCTCGCAAAGCGGACTCGACAAAACAAGATGCAGTGAAAGGATGTCTGAAATATGAAAGGCAAAATGTATAAACGGACAACGCAACCAATACATATTTCAAAAAATATGTACGGAAAAAGGGAAGAGGGCAAGAATGAAACGGAAGGAGAAATACTTACTAAAAGTAAACAAACACAAAGAAATATAGAAGTGCCCAAGACCTGCTTCAGAATCAATCCTGGCTAAATTATTAATACGACCAGGCCAATTTTGCTCTAGGCAGTTTTCATTATGGCTGACAGATCATCGAGCAGGCCTATCGCTTGGGGCTCAGCTAACCAGATTCCCGAGACAGATACAAAGTGCCTTCATCAGGGCAGGTTTGGACCTCTGCTGCCGCGCAACAGAAGGGAGCCGCCGTCGTGAAATGAAGTAAGAAAGGCGCTGGGAAGCTTCGCGCGCACGAGACAGAAAAACAACCCCACACAGCGCCAGGGTCGCTTCTCCACGGAGCAGCAGCAGCAGCAGCAGGAGGAAGAAGAAGATGCCCAACGCACCCTGAGGCAGGGAGAGGTGCGGGCTGTCAGCACCAACAATCCCTGTTGTACACACGCGTGCTCTACAGTGGCACGCTGAGGTGCACTTTCTGTCCACGATACGATGCACGTGTGTGCACGAGCAAGGTCTCGATGCTTCGTTGAACATTTCCTGCGGCGAGTGATAACATTGCGTACACCACAGCCCGTGCCTCGGGAAAGTTGAACGAGCAAAGGGGTAATTGAATTAGGATTCTCGCTATTTTTATCTTACATCATGGTTATCATAGACATTATCTGCCGCCAAATATTGATCGCTATAATTATGGTTACCAGGGGTCCTTTTCATTGTGGTCATTTTCAGCATCAGTGTCATCGGAATCATAATTACAATTATCATTAACACAAATATATCTCCATTGCCTCATCAATCATCGTTAATCAATGTATCAATTTTTAAACGACTGAAATAAAACAATAACAACGAAAGGTTTAAGCTGCAGATTGTATGTAGGAGGCTGCACACATTTGCTTCAGAGCTTGCGGCCTGCCTGTGTTTCTTTAAATTGCCAAAACGTTACTGCTTGGGCGACAGAATGAAGATTTATTTTTTGCCGCAGTGACAGTCGCTCCAGGATTTTAATTGCCAGAGCACGGCAAAGCGTCAATTCCTCGAGCTAATAATCACCGCAACTATGTTCCGTTGCTAAAAGGGAAAAAAACAAAAACACAGCGACAAAATAATTTGAGCAAGCAAAGACATGCGGGCCGGGCATCATCGATTAGATCCGTGTTCATCATTAACGGGTAGCAGCAGGGACCACAAATTCATTAGGCTCCCCATAACGGTAGACACTGCCCTCCTAGAAAGCTCCCCTTGAGATCATAATTAATTAACACTGCTTAGAAGTGCCGCGCTGCTTTTCGCACCGCAATGAGTCATTTGCAGGCGTATAAATGGAAACCAAACACTTTAAATGGTGACGATGACGCACGTCTTTTCCAAAGGAAATGGAGCTAAACACTTGGAGAGATTATTATGTTAATGCGTCTCGAATCAACATAATGGCAAAATATCACATGGCATATTTTATTCTTTGCAAATTACACGAATATCTATTTATTTTGAAAGGTGCCAAAGCAGTCTGTTTGATAATTTAAGCTCAATTATGCTTAACTTTTTTCTTTATTGAAAAATTCATACTCTTTTTTTACTTCTACAAATTACGTTTGCATCTGAATGCAAATGTGAATGTTGCTCAATAAAGATAAATTTGTCGCCCTTAAAATGGGAATAAGAATTGTTTTAAGTCACACGTATCGGTCCCTGGGGTGAACACTGCAGTACGCATCATTCATTATTTAAAATGGTCGTGGAGAAACTTTAAGTGCAAGACTTTAACTCATACGGTAGCCTCGATTGCACAGGTAATGCTCCCACAAGAGGTTTCCGCAGTTAAATGTCATAGGAATGTGATTGATGATTCTATTTTGTACGTCAAAACGACGGAGCAATTTGGTGTTGGAAAAATCGCGTGTCTTTGGGGCCACTGCCAACTGTCTAAGAACGCTGTTGGGTTACTGAAACAACACACACACACAAATTTACGATGCACAGAGAGACATTACAAATCTCAAGCCTCACGATTATGGCCGAAATGAGCCACACGAAGCACAAAGTCATAAACCGTCTTCTTGCAAGACCAGAAACGAGCGTTTTTTCACGCAGCCGACAAACCCCGTGCGTGCATGCGTGCTCTATACTGCACTGCGGTGGTCGGCACGCATTCACAAAGTTTTTTTTGTGTGTTACCGTTGTGATATATCGAGATCGTGATGACCTTGACATGCTCTCTGCCCAGGCCGCCCAGAATAGCTGACAACGGCGCTTTCATAACTAAGCAACTGGAGTGCAAAGGTCACACCACTGCTAATCTTCGAGTATTGTCCGCCTGTCGCCACCTAGGGCCAATGTCCTAGGGTTGATCTGAAGGGACGGACGAAGGCAGTTACTTTTAAATGTCTGCCCGGGAGAAGCTTCAACTCTTCGCTGAATGCAGCGGGCCCACGAAAAGCCTTCGGTGAAGAATAAGAAGCGATGTGATGAGAATGTGTTAGAGAGCACGCGGCCGTCACACGCGCACGTGGTGTTTCACGCCGTGGTCGAGCGTCGTGGACGAGGCGGCGCGTGGTGGTGGGGGCCGTGGTGGCGGTGGTGAGGAACATCCATGCAAAGCACCCACTTGCAGAGTCACGAGGTGGCCAGGGAAAACAAAAACGTCGGTACAGCAAGTAGGTCACTGCCCTATCTGTATGTATAGTGGAGCATTGTTCCCTAGTACTACACTTGTGGTCTTGTTTAACACATGGGTGCATAACTTTCGTTAACAAAAAAATACTTGAGGATAGGATGTTTGGAAGGAGGTACAGGGGTCAGCCAATCACAAGCTCCAAGGCTGCTGGCTAGCATGGGTGGCAGCGGATTAATGATAACAACAACAATAGCATTCATTTGTTTTTGACAGAGCGCCCGTTTTTTCCAGGTCTTCTCAGAGCACCTTGCACACCATTGGCAAGTCACGTCGCATCTCATCTCAACAATGATTTACCCCTTGAGCAAATAATTGCAGGGCTGCGCCTTTACGTTTTGAGATGCCCTGACGTGAAGGGGCGCCTTAGCTCGCTCAAAGATTTGAGAGGGGGCACCCCCGATGGCAGCTGTCCCTGTGTGGCACGACGTGACTCAGCACTCGGCCTGCAAGCCGATATTCGTCTGCCAGGAGGAGGGGGGGGGGGCTATGATTGCTGCTGGGTGTAATCCACGTGGAGTAATTGGGAGAGAGAGAGTCTCTCTTCTTGTTCAACAACGGAATGAAGGGAGCGTCAGAGCGCAGCGGAGACAAAGGCTCGCATATAAAACAACAAGCAGCAAGGTGTGGTGGTAGTGGCGCTGTGGTGTCGCTGTGGTAGTGGCTATGATGCTTGTGCTAACAGGTGGTGGTATAGGTGGTGGTAGCGCACATATGGATGATCATCTGTGGAGTGTTCCAAGCAACGCTGATTAACTGAATATATACATTGACCTAGAACAGATGCTAGACAAAAGCAGTTGTGTAGGTCACATTGTAAATGCTTAAGTACATCTGATTGGAAGGCATGCACTAGATTGCTGGATTTTTTAATGAAATAATGGATTCATAAACACCAGCATAAAGTCACTGGAGCATTCGCATAATGTGTTGAACACAGGCCTGATAGGGCAATATTATCAGATGGCCTGTGCAGCTTTTGGCAGTTCTGACACTCAGTCCATGAATCATCAAAACACCCATGTTAAAATATTTTTTTTAGAGAAGATGAGAATACAGTGATGCACTAGCCCATTCTTAATGACTATAACATCAAACACCTGAAAATAATCAGGATTACTGAAGCCTTTTTTTTTTAAAAGATCACAAGCACTGTTTACCATTGCAAAGACAAGTAGTGGCTCATGGACCTAAAATATATGGAGCATGTACAAGCAGTAATCGCAAATGATAATGGTTACACCACAGTTAGTTGTTCTACAGATCGCATGTAGTGGGGTAAAGTGTGGGCACTCCCAAATATGTGCAGTGTAGAGCAGCAGGTAAACTACCACTCCGGAGGTGCTCCCAAGAGCTCCTTTGAATTTAGGCCCTTTCGTCAGCAGTGACATGAGCAAGGAATTGCAGGGCTGCACCTTTGCCTACTGCTGTGTGTGATTACAAAATACAATTCAAGGCCATCAGAAAAAAGCAACTGATACTGGGACCCTTCTTGCCCTGAGTGAAGATTCTATCACGTATGTGCTACTGCTGAACTCAAATCTAAGTCTTGCCCAAAAGAGGCAGGAACTGTGGTATTCTCCCTTGATCCTGAGCCCTGTTCATTCTCCCCTAATATTTCAAAGCTCTGTGAGCTGGTACACTCACCCTGAAAACCTATAAACACTCGGGTCTATCCTGTGACCTTCTGCCCGTGAGCCATCAGCACTCTATGTAGGCTGACTTGACCCCCCGGTGGAATTTAAAATCACGACCTTCCGATTGCGAATTGAGTGTACCACGCCTGGAATGTGCACCTTAGTGTTTCATCGCCACTTTGCTGCCGCAGTGGTGGTGGGCGACAGAGATGTCCTTGCGGTGTGTGGGACACACTCCGAATTGAGCATCCTTTGAGATGCTTTGTTTAAATTACAAGTATAAAACTGCGCCAATCTAATGTTTAAATCTTTTATTTCTGAGCAGCGTACGTCATATGAAATGCATAGTTTCTATCTTATACTTAAAAAAAAATAAACCAGTGGCACACATTAAGTCGGGAATTAACAAAGTATTGTTTTTTTAATTGTTCGATTCTTTGTTCACGACGAGGAGCTGATACGCACAGAAAGCACACGAGAGCGAGGCTCACAGCAGCAGTAGGTGAGTCTTTTTGCTAAATGACCACATCACAATGCTGCTCAGTTCTGGGTCAAATCCAGGTCGCGCAGGAGTGATGGACATTTTTTTGCGCTTGAACATCTTGCGAGTAAGGGGGCACTGCGCGCATCATCTGTCGATGGTAACGAGCGTAAGGCGTGTGCCTTGCCAAAGCCTCCTCATTTGCAGCGGCAAAAAAAAACTGGAAACAAGCGGACGCAGTGCTCTTTAGAAATGTTTGAATCGACGAGACGAACGCAGGCCACGGTGCCTCCTCGCTCGACTAGGTATGGGGTGGCACGTATCTCCATTGGTGGGGCCGAGTGAGTAGCGGAGATTATACGTCCCCGTGGCGGGGACCATTCTCTTCACTAGGATGAGCACTTTTGACCCCTGAAAGACAATCAACTGAGTCGAGCCCTCCCGGCCGGCATTCGAACTCGCGTTCATCCACTTGCAAGTGGAACACTCGACTAACAGTGGCAGCCGGGCAGATGATTTATTCTTCCTGGTTCATCCAGAGTTGGCTGGTTCTATCTGTGTGCGATCACTTCATCATCAACAGCTGTGGTCTATCTGCTGCTGAATGCCTCCCCGAGGAGTTTGCATCCTCCACAGTCCCGCGACGCCACAAACCTATCTCGCTCCTGCACCATGAGTTGATCTCATCACTCCATGTCCATGGTCGTTTACCTCTTGGGCAAATCCCCTCTTGGCTAGAACATTCCCGAGAGGGCAGCCACCGGCCTCGTCCTCCGGCCATCATCCTTCCAGCGACGAGTCCTGCCCAAGACTTGCATCACACTTCATAATAATTTACAGGCTTTTGACAATCCAATGAAGGTTTCGTGGGTTCTTTGACCATATTTCGACACAATGCCCAGAGGAAGTCACTTAAAGGGGGTCCCAGAACTGGTTCGCATATCACGCACCGCCAATGCCAGCTATGGCCTGGAATCTAACTCAGGTTGCCGGGTTCATGGCACAGCGTGCTGACCACTGCGCCAGCGCTCCAGCCCGTATAAAAAAAACTACTTGGTGTGTCATTCACTTGTTCGAGCAGACTGAGTCCAGTGCATCCCGGCTTTGCCATGGACTGATTCTATGTCTGGGTATGGTGGATATTCAACATAGGGCCTAGGTATTAGCTGATTAGCTCCAAAGACACGCGATTAATCAGCACCAGTGATCAGTCACAGGCTGGTGTAAGAAAGGACAATTCTAAGGTCCTTAGCCAACACTTTATCGCTGCACATTAATGCTATCCAAGTGAATGACTGCACAGTATAAATGCTCATGACCATTATGTTTACAGCTGTTATAACACTAACCGAACACAGAAGTGCACACGAGCTAGTACAGAGATAATGTCACCCATGCATGCCTGCAGCTTTTATAGCACAATTAACATGTGCAATAGCATAAAACAATATCCAGTTCTATCTACCACCATCACTCAGTTCACAATTTGGAGTTTGTGACTTTAAACTCTGCTGGGGGGGGGGGGGGCGGGCGTGGGTGCGTTGGGGTTGTTGAGTGACCAAGTCAGCCCAACATTCATCTGGGGTCAATAAAATGTGCACCACTTTGTGGAAAGTTCATGCGGAGACTGGCCCCATCATCAGAATATGGACATTTCACCCCTGGCGTAGGGCTGTGAATAGAGATGAGAACTGCTGAATGCTTCTTTGAGCATGGGGACTTGGGAACTTCAGGAGAAGTTGGAGCACCACACCCAATGCTTTGCAAACACCCGGTCCAGAATTGGTTCCGGTATTTATCTGGCTGTAAAACTAGACCGGGCTTCTGGGGCCAGGATTTTGTCACTTTGCACAAATGCCCATAATGCTGTGCTTCCTGGTGGCCCCCTGCATTGACTGTCAGCAGAAACCCCTCCCTCACAGGAAGTGGTCCGATCGACGTCACCACAGAACCGCTCCAATTCCACTTACAGGTCACCTTCTCGGCGCCACGGCATCGCTTCATCTGGCAAAACTCGCTACGTCATTCCATCGTTTCAGGTGGTATGACAAATGTTTTTTTTTTATTGCAAAACCATTTCAGTTCCAGTGAAATGCATTATGTATTTTTTTAAGTTCCGGCTTATTTACATTTTTAAATGTTATATTTCATGGGTTGAACTATTTACTAGCTTAAAATATGTAAAATTTGGCCTGGAACCAACAGAGTTTGGCCTATGCTTGAGAGCCGATGATGAAGTTACTTTCGTCAATGTCATGTCCTGCTTCTCTTTAGGTCCCTGAGTCAGTTGTGGAAATTCCACGATCCCATGACAGTGGAGAGACTATCCATAGGACAATCACCAACAAATCGGCAACAATTGTAGATGATGAGAGAGATGATGGTGGGCTGAGTGAACCCACAAGCAGGGCTTGAGAACTCACAACCTTCCGATTGCGAGCCGTTCGCTCTACCACCGAGCCACCTCCGGCTTCCAATTAAAAAAAGCAAGACGTTGCACTCTGAGTAAGTTCTACAAGACAAGGAAATACAAGGAGACACCACGACACGTATATTACCAAGCATCTTCACCATTCGCTCAGTATTTTGTGGCTATGATATTGATACAGAACTAACTAACATTTCAAATAGAAAAATAAGATACTTGGAACTTGCATTGCAGAAAATTCAAAAATCAAACTGGTAATGCCATATATTTCCTGACAGATGTGGAAAGCTGATCGAGAACAAATGCTGTGCAAGCTGATAGGGCCGGAGATGAACCCAGCCTCTCAGAGGTGGTGGCTCAGTGGGAAAAACAAACCTCAGTGGGTTTTTCCTGGTAGGATGGAGATGGTTGCGTTTTATTTGTATGTGTTTGGGTGATTTACCTTTCTAGTACGTTGCACTACTATCATGTTTTTGTACTATTTGTTGTTAAAACGTTCTTACCCGCCCCGACTAAACGTCGATGGAAAAGAGCTGTATAGCTCCTCGGATTACTCCTGTATAAAAACACATTTTAATTCTGAAAAATGTAACGATGCACGCAGAGAATGATTCCTCTTAGACACCCAACCACCCATAAAATATTTTTTTTTTAAAACACGCACGGAATCACTGTGACATAATGAACTAATTCTGCGGACAAATACAATATAAATATATTATTCTTAAATAAAAATATAACAAATACACTCACGGAAACAATTCAGAGGGTGCCGAAAAGAGCAAGTGAGTAGACGGTGATGTTATGGTTTAAATTATAATCCTGAAATTGTAAAGTATTTTGACAAACTCATCCTAATTTTTTACACTTAGCAAACGTTTAAATTATTTATACATTAATAACAAAAAATGTAACAACTTTGCAGTCGTTCAACGTGACGATCTTTTGTGCTGAACGTGTCCAGGACAAAGCAGTATTTTAAATGACTTCCAATTAACTGACAACTACTAGATCTGGGAATTAATTTCAAATCCTATAAACTTTATTTAAACAGCTTAATGGAAGCACTTAAGTTGACACAGAGCGGGAAAGGCTAATGGCATCTGACAAGCACCCTCTACAAGGGAGCCTAAAAGATCAATCCCAGCTAATTGATCTATTTGTTCAGGAAAGGCATCGTACCCATCACTCCATGTCTCAAACATATTGACACACAATCCCACCCATTGATCACGTTTGTTTCCATATCAGTTAAGGTGCTCTATGTTCTCGTTCTATAAAACAAGTGGCAAGATACCTCTTGATAACAGCTCGTTATCGAACTCGGCTACAAACGCGAATGCTGCGAGCGCGTTAAAAGTCGCAGTCCGTCTGCTGCCCTCGCGAAATAGTGGTGGCCGCGATTGCGGTGGCAGACTGCCCTTCGTCCGAATTGTGGTGGCAGGCTGCCCTTCGTCCGAACTGTGGTGGCAGGCTGCCCTTTGTCTCAACTGTGGTGGCAGGCTGCCCTTTGTCCCAACTGTGGTGGCAGGCTGCCCTTTGTCCCAACTGTGGTGGCAGGCTGCCCTTCGTCCGAACTGTGGTGGCAGGCTGCCCTTTGTCCCAACTGTGGTGGCAGGCTGCCCTTTGTCCCAACTGTGGTGGCAGGCTGCCCTTCGTCCGAACTGTGGTGGCAGGCTGCCCTTTGTCCCAACTGTGGTGGCAGGCTGCCCTTTGTCCCAACTGTGGTGGCAGGCTGCCCTTCGTCCGAACTGTGGTGGCAGGCTGCCCTTTGTCCCAACTGTGGTGGCAGGCTGCCCTTTGTCCCAACTGTGGTGGCAGGCTGCCCTTTGTCCAAACTGTGGTGGCAGGCTGCCCTTTGTCCCAACTGTGGTGGCAGGCTGCCCTTTGTTCCAACTGTGGTGGCAGGCTGCCCTTTGTCCCAACTGTGGTGGCAGGCTGCCCTTTGTCCCAACTGTGGTGGCAGGCTGCCCTTCGCGAACAATTAAAAGCACAACGCGATCCAGAGCAGTGTTTTTGAAAAAAGACTAACGTTAATAAATGTCTTAATCAATTGTCCGCATCAAAGACGTGCATTCAGGCAATAGCAAGAGAGATGTAAGATTTTTACACTATTATTATTCTTTTCAACCAATTACACCCCAACTGTGTGTTTGGCATCAAAGTGCTGTGAAAAGATTTTTTGCCCATCAAAGAAGCAGTCAGAGACAGCATAGCACTGCGCCATGCTCAGGAACGACCACGGAAGAAAATGATATGAATGTTTGTGATTTGTTTTTGATACAACGCCCTTTATGCCAGAAGCGTCTTGGAGACACCGCAGAACACAAATCGCTGTCCTTGAACTTTTAAGGTCAAAATTAGATACACTGTCTATTTTATAAGGGGCGACTGATTATCCAATGAAACAATTTTGTTCCAATTATTTCCTAATTTGTAAATTAGGTTACAACAACTACACACAATGGCTGACTCACTCTTGTGCAGTACATCGTCTATACACCTCTTATATCACATTCACGATGCCTTTTATTTTATTTCTACCTACGTGACTTTACCTAAAGAACCAACAAGTATGGATTCCTGCAGTCACGAAAGCGTCAAATCAAGATTATTCCTTTAAACTTGTTAGATAAATAGTGAACACCTGATCTGAGCACCAAATAAGCGAAGCCCTCAGTACATGGATTTAGGAAATGTGTCTTGTTTATTTTGTTTTTGAACTTAATTTGATGGCTGGGTTGAAAGATAATCATATGCATGCATATCATCTGGGTGGCTTCCTAGGGCTCAAACCCAGGATATCAAGAGCGCTTGCCGAGTACTCTGACACAAGTATCAGCCCACTGGGTGAATCACCAACTTTGTTAAAGTGTGGTGTTGTGCTTTTATACTATGTGTTCCCTGTTTCTGAAAGGGCATCTCCGATTAGCACGGTTGGCTACGTACGTTGCGAAAGAAGTTGAACGCACATATTTCTCATCAGGATCTCTGTTTACCCATACAATTTTTGGGGGGTTAGCTCGCGTAAATAACACATTCCTGCGGAGAGAGTTGGTAGGAACGTTGGGTTGCTCGGTCAATGGCCAGGGTCAACGGCGGCGTGGTGCATTCCGCAAATATGGCCGACTGTGAGGGCAGGCACAAGCCGGCGTGAGTAGGTTAAACGTTGAGTTTTATAAGGGCACCACGGGGTGACTAGCCCCTCCCCACCCAGCCCAACCCCCCACACAGCCCCACCCTCCCCACCCAGCCCCTCCCCACCCTCCCAACCCTCCCCACCCAGCCCCTCCCCACCCTCCCCACCCAGCCCCTCCCCACCCTTCCCTCCCCACCCAGCCCCATTCTCCCCACCCAGCCTCTCCCCACCCTCCCCTCCCCACCCAGCCCCTCCTTCCCCACCCAGCCCCTCCCTGCACGACGGACGCAATAATCCCCTGTGGGCTGGTGTAACCAGGCGGTTCCTACCAGTATACATGTGTCGTTAAACCCCCCACCACCGAACAAAGCCAATCAGTAAGGTTTGTCATGTAAACAAAACGTGCCAATTAGTTACTACTTGGGCACACCTTTGCTTAGAGAGTAAACCCACAACATTTACAATGTGAGCACTGTGAAGTTTCGCTGGTGATTACAACAACAAGCCTCATCAGAACTGGTAAACACCAGTCACAGCAGCAGCAGCAGCAGCTCGCTCGCTGTCTCTCTCTCTCGCTACACGCACAGCTCCCACACCTGCGAACACTTCCTGATGGGACATCACCCAAAGTCGTGTTTCCTCGTTCATGACCTGGCCCTGGCGACGTCTTCGTGCCCTTTGTTTTCAACACTTTGCTGCCTTCATTCGCCTCTGCTGCCAACGTCAAAACATTTGATCGACTCCACGTGTTTGCTCACCTACTCGCATCACCTGCTTCTCTTCAATTCCCCCATGCAAATTGTCTCCTTGTGAAATCTGCTGCACAAACCGCTCCGCAGCATTCTTCATTCTGCGTACTGCCAAGCTATATAACTCACTGCCCACTTATGTTCGAAATGATTTACTATTTAGGGGCCGTCCATAAATGACGTCACGCGATTTTTGACCCCCCCCTACCCCTAGTCACACGGCGCCACAAAAAGTCAGACCCCCCTCAAATTTGACGTCACAAAGCTCTGCCCCCCTCCCCCCCAAAAAAAACAGGCTTCAAATCGCTTTAAACTATTGTCATTGTAGTGCGTATTGAATTTGTCTATATTTATTTAACGATACGCATTTTGAAGTGACGTCACATTTCTCAAACCAAGAATATGACCCCCCCCCCCTCGTCACACATCGTCACAAATGTCTGACCCCCCCCCCCCCTAGGTGCGTGACGTCATTTATGGACGGCCCCTTATAAGTTGTTTATTTTTACACTTGGTGTTAATCATTGCTTATCATTGTCAGATCTGGACTGCTGATGGTGATGAGGTTCACAATAGGCCGAGATCTTGTGCGAGCCGCTTTCAAATTAATCAAAACGTAATTTCCACGTCAATCTCCATGATATGAGGCTCCTGCAATTAAAAGCTTTGAACAGTGTGGATCTCACCAGAATTAAAGTTCAGAGTTTGAGTTTCACTTGCAAAACTTTCTCTGATTGATATTTACATCAACCAATTTCTACGATTCTATTTCATGCCATTTTGAATAATTCATCAATAGGGACTTTTAAGTATTTAATCGCATGTTCGTGGTAGTGCCTTTTAACTAGCTTTATATATTTCAAAATATAAAAGGAAGTTCTATTTTACTGCCAGAAAATCGTCAAATGTGATCTTTTATATTATACATTAAAGGTTATCTTTAATATTTCATGGCACAATGTATGCATCGCACAGATCTATTCAAAGACCCAATGCATGCGTTTTGGGATGTTATTTCTTGATTTATTGAAGTTATTTTGAACTTGTATTAAACTCGACCACGGAGGAATTCTCTCTGATTCCCGAACTACATTTTCATTGCGACGCCAAGATGGAAAATTCAGCAGCACTCCCAGCAGATGTATCCAGAACCAGACGAAACTTCCAACGCTGCAAAGAATCACCCGCACCTCCGATTATCACGGTTGGCTCACGCACGGTGCGAAAGAAGTTCAATATACGTACACACACCCATAGCACGCAGCGAAGAATTGTCACGATTCACGAGCACGATACGAGTCAATAATTGACTCTCTCTTTTGTCCTGTTTTCACATCTCCTTTGAAACACCGATCTACACACATACTCAATTGTATCTTATATGCGCCACATGTGGGGTTGTGCGGTAAAGTGGGGGTACTCCGACCCCTTCCAAGTCATTTGGCCAGAGTGACATCGGCAAAATACTTTATAGAAGAGCTCTCCAGAGACCCCTCCAGTGGAGGTACCTTCCTCCAGCAGTGGCCTGAGTAAGACATTGCAGGGCTGCACCTTTGCTGTTTAGCATCTCAGGAGCGGTGTAAATTCTCATCAGCTGAAGCAGTGCTTTATATACTGCAACTAGCTTTACTACTCAGCTTCGCCCTGGACTTGGATTCACCACACCCGGCCGCCTTTGTCTCCCCAGTGGCGATGTTCACACAGCAGAGCAGTTACTACGTTTGAGGCTGAATCGACATAGGGGAGGCCCAGGAGCGGTTCAAATAATCGTCAGCGGTGGTGGCCGTGAGCGGGAATCGAATTCGGTTCACCATGTTCGTAGCGCAGCACGCTAACCGCTACACTACACTGGGTTACGCTTCCACACGCGCGGGTCACATGACAGATTTGACGTCACAGCTCACTTGCCGTGCAAAAAATATATGCATCATTGAGCTCATCCCCCCCCCACCCAAAAAAAATATAAGTGTATTTTAATTAATTTTTGCATGGTATGCAGTCTGGAAAGTACCCACATGGCAAATTTCAAGTTTGTTGCATGTCGGGAAGTACGCTAAACATTTTGAACAGACACACATAATCACAACTTTGCCTTTTATATATATGGAGATTTATACAGAATCCCTTGAGTATCGGGGAGGGGGGGGGGTAACGGTGGGCATTGATACGCAGAGCACACACTCCCACCCGGTGACAGCAATGGTTTCTTGTGGTGTCATCATACGTTCTCTTCGCTCGTACAAACCGCATGGCCAATTAGAATTAAAAATTGGAAACAAAAAAAAGGGGGGTCATCGTCGGTGGTGGTGATGTAATACAAATCTTAATATGCTTACTGCATTGGCTCCTAACCAGAAGAGCCACCCGGACCGATGTATTAAGAATTCCGATACCTCTAAGCCTAACTGGGTCCCGGCTAAAAGCCTTTTCTAATCTGACCTGCCCAACTATGACGTGACCTCTGCCGGCGGGCCTCTGCTGCCATTTGTTATTGCTGAAGCCATCAATACCCCCGGTGAGCCCCATCCCTTATCAAGCGAGCAGGCACTGTAATATATGACACGGCATCAGCGGCGGCTGAAATCGCAGCACGAGAGCACTACAACAGTTATCGTAGCGGGTCGAGCCGCGGTGGCCGTGCCAGGCGGCTGGCCGGCGACCTTCGACCCTCACTGCTGACCCCTTGGCCCCCAGTCCTGAACTGTGACCCCTGTATAATTGCTTGCTCCGGCCATAAGCTAATGAGCTGCCTTCTGGCTGCGCCGTGATTCACGACGCTGCTCAGAGAGCGCGCGTTGATCACCATCGCTCATTGGAAGTTATGCCCACGGAAGCGATGCACGCGCCTGTGAGAGGCCTTCATGCTATTCCTTGGGCTTACAACAATGTAAGATAAATTACAGCCATTCTCAATCCACCGATGGATGAAGGTTACACATGCCATGCCGGTCATTGTTTTTTATTTTACATATTTTTATATCACTCAGCTGTAACCGGGAATTGAATGTGGGCGGCCAAGTCGATCGTGCAGTGTGCTAACCACTGCTCCTCCGTGTGGGCTTACAACTGTTTAAATGTTTCTCAATCTTAATAATTATTTTGTTAGAATGCTTCCATAATTGTTACTTAATCTCGTCTACTCAATGCTATTAAAAACATTTGAAAGGAATAAAAATTTGCGAAAAATATTTTCTCACGAAATTTTATTGATTACTGGATATGCATCTTAATCAGTTCAGTGTGGCAGAGGATATTAAAAATATATATAATGATTAACACATAATAAAATCTACAATAAAAATGTCTATAATTAGTTTTAATTACATTTAAAACTTTTTGGAAACAGTATTGAGTAAGAGGTGAAATCAATAATCAGCGGTGTCCAAAGTGAAACACAAAAACACATTTACTAATAAAGGTCAAATTGTGTCCCAGCTCAAATGACAATTGGGAAGTGATAATCACTATTGGACGCCTTATCCCAGTCGTGGAAATTCCACATTCCTATGGTGGGTAGAAGCCTCTCCTCTCTGCTGACTTCGCGAAAAGTGGTGCTCATTTTAATGACCTCAGAGAGATGATGAGCCGAGTTGATCCACGACCGCGATTTGAACTCGCAACCTTGTGGTCTTCTGCGGCACCAATCCAGACGAGTAAACATGCGGGCCAACACGCGTCTTCTTGTACCCAGCAAAGACCTCTCCGAGAATCCCAGAGCTAGGAGCACCGCAAACTCCACGAGAAACCACGACACGAACGCAGAAATCTCCGCTCGAACTACCGCACGGCGGACCGCGTGGATCCAACCTGGCACGGCGAGACACACGGGGCCGCTTGTTTGCGACCGCGCAGCGCACGTCGCCGCGGGACAGCGGACGTCACGCTCTGCCACGGCGTCCTCGTCGCTCACCTCTCCGTGTTCAGTGCGAACGCCTCCGGGAGGGGAGCGAGCAGCCGGCGTCCCACGAGCTCAAGAGGCAGGGGCCGCCTTCGGCGGTGTCACCGTCTGCGGGGGTACGTCACCCCTCGTTGCGACACGCGTGGCACCGAATATTGACGCCAGTTGGTAAAGATGGCCGGAGACAATCTGTAGGGAGCTGCTCTTGCTGACGACCCCGTTCCCCAATGTCGTTGTGCAGAAGAAAAGTTTTGCTTCACCACGAGATTTCATATGAGCAAAACAAGTTTACATGCAACCGTTTTCCAATCTATCTATTTGTCGGGGGGATCGATAGCACGGTGGTTATTGTGCTGCAATATGAACACGCTGACCCGAGCTCAACTCCTGACCATGACTAATATCAGAAGCAAGTGAAATCTGAACCGGTCCGAGGTGCACCAGGCACCTCACCAGCCCACACTGACCAGTAAGTATGGTGAAACAACCCACGTGACTGACACAGTATGAAGGCCTCCAGGCAGCAGTGGATTGACAAAGGACTGTAAATTGTTAATATTATTATTTACAATACTAAGTTATTTAAATCATATGAATGTGTGCTTACCTCAACCATCACAGGCCTACACAATGTTATTGCCTTGGAGTGGTTTGGTTAAGGAGAACCTATCTCGGCTCTGTGCATGGGCTTATTTAATGTTGAATAATTGTGTGATTGCCGATACTTTCCAAATATAGCCAATGTGAGCCACGGCATGGGCACATATTAGGGTTGAGTTGAATATATTACAATTCAAATAAACGCTTGAAGAAATTCATATTAAAATATTCGGATTTAGGTTTTTCAGATTTTCAGAACCATGCGATATCTTCTTTTCAGATTTTCACGTTTCCAAATCGTTCGCATGACATAATAATTAAACGTGTAATTCGTGCTTACGTGAGTAACATCGCCTGATGCCACGTGACAACACGTTTGGGTGAGAAAAGCATGCGAGTGAGATGTAACACGTGACATTCATTCCAGCGATGTCATACTTTCCGATTGCTCCGAAACAAAAAAAAACATTTTGGATCATCCAAAATTTCATATCCACGCTCAATTGTTCGATTATTCCGATATGTTACAAAATCTGCAAAAAGCACCGCTAGCACAGATTACGGACGATCGCAAATTAAGTAGTGATCTTAAACAACTGCTTTACAACCGGCACTTTCATTAACCCCAGAAGCATAATTGCGAGAATGTGGCATCTATACCACTAAATCTTTGCAAACTGCCACTGCGGTGGTAAAACTGCAACATCGAGGATGCCTTTCCAACAGACACATGTGCATTAACATCGCAACACATACTGTATACATTGTCAAAAATCTTGTTTCCAATAAGGGTGTTTTGACAATTGAACATATCAATACATTGATAGACACACACATAGTCATACCAACAAGACTAAATAAATAAAAGTGCTGGACTTTTCCACCACAAACGAGGGGGAGTACCTCACTACGCTATGTCACGTGGTATGGTCCACGAAGCTCTGGATAAATGAAGTGTCAAAACAGTACTGCAATTTGTCAAAGATTCCTGTGCAGCAGATTATTCTTTTTTCATGATTATTATTACCAGGATTTCTCACCCAGGAAAGCCTCGCTGAGTTTCAAGACTTTTTCTTCAGGGTTTCAGTTCTTACAGTCAGGGGCGATGTTGATATGCCTAATTTGAATTGAGTAATTAGTAGGTAATTGTTCAGAAGTGGGGTGTTTGTTTAGCCAATGGCAGTTACATTGTACGGGGTTTTTTTTGCTTTTGGGGAAAACTGGAGCACCCATGCAGAACAGGGGTGAGAACATACACACACACACACACACGCAAACATACAAACTCCGCACAGAAAGGCACCCGAGTCGGGAATTGAACCCATAGGATCCTTGCTGTGAGTCGCACGTGCTACCACTGCGCCACCCTGGGGCTTTAAACTCGTCACCATCTCAGCCACAATTGTGTACACATTTTTAAGGGATTTCTATTTTTGACACGTAGCACATGAGCAAAATTGAAACTTAATGACAATTCGATTAATATTTGCATGCATTTATTTTATATATTTAGAAACCTGTGAAGATGGATTTATAATAACGGAGATGATTATTTTTTTTAAGTAAAACTTCACACCACGCATCTCTGTGTACGAGTCTATCAGCATATGTGTGTGTTGTTGTGTTTGCTCTTCCGCCGTATCAAACGAACCAAAGGGGAATGGTGAAAATAAATTCCGGGTTGACACAGCCCAAGAAGGCCCCGAAGCTAAGTGGGCTATGCACTGATAGCACCAGCGGTGTCTGGATCGGCCTCTGTGAGTGATGCTTGCAGCAATCACCTTCCAGAATCAATATGAGATGGAAGAGAGACGCCCACATAAGTGAGCAGCGTGCTGCAGCTACATGGTGAGCAGCCGCGGCAAGGGGTACATTTGGGCTCGACTTTTGGCCACTCCACATCTTATGTCCAAATCATGAGAGAACAAGAATGAGGCGTGCACCAAGTTGATGATATATAATTGTACTGTACAGGTTTTTGCAAGGTGTAAAAGTGTACCCATGAAACAAAACGTAATTGTTGAAAAAAATATTATTGTTGTTGTTGCAAAAACGAAAGATTGTATTTCACCCATATCCAGGTAAAGGACTTATTGCCGAGTAATGTATTTTGCTCTCTTCTGTTCCCCACAACACCACCTGATTTTCGCGCAAGGTTCATGGAAAACACGTGGCACACAATCCCTCTCGCTGGTACAGATTGGGCTATTAGCAAGCATTTGTTTTTTACGACTTGTTGAACGGTGGCACAGTGGTTAGCACACTTCACTATGCATGCACCTGGTGACTTGCATTCAATTCCCGGCCAAGGCTAACATTGTATGTATGTATATTGGACTTCCTTTGCAACGTACGTAGCCAATCGTGCTAATCGGAGGTGCGCGGGGAGGACAACAAACTAAACATAAAAAGCAGTTGTAAAGAAATGAGTTTTCAATCTAGATTTGGTGGCAAGTGATATCCAAACCGGACCTGTTCCCCGTCTTCACTGACCACTGTGATGAAATATGGTCAAACAACTGACAAAGGGCTGTACATCACGATCGTTATTCCCCTAATCCACTCTTTGGGATAGCACAATCTATTTCACTCCTGCATATGAGTTAATCACTTGACTCCGCCTCTGCATACTCCCTCCTTTGACTTCCATTCCATCATCCGTCTCATCCATCAGCGATCATCCCTCTGAGCACTGTGTCCTACCTAAGCCTGCTTCGCTGAATCGATTCAATGATGTTTCTCATTTTGGTTTGTTCTCTGATCAATGCGTTATTTATTCTGTATCTCAGCGTAATTCCAATCATACTCCGCTCCATGCATCTTTGTCCACTCTTTAGCCCTTTGTTCCATGTTCTTTGCCAAGGTTCATGTTTGTGATCCGTATCGTAGCAGGTAATATACCCTAATTTAACATTTTCTTCTTTAACCACATGATATGTTACTAAGATCGTTATCAAAAATATTTTTTATCATTTGTAAAACAGTTCATAAAGAATGTCAAAATTATACAAAAAGAAAATAATATAATGGAACGTAAAAGCATGGCCAAAAAACATACAGGTTAAAATACACATTCATTAATATATACTAAATAATAAAGGTGTCGCTCTTTCATCCGTGTTTCTGACAGAATATCAAAAGGTCCACCTTTGATCACAGAATCTCCATGCCAAAAGCCCACGCTTACAAAAGAGTAACAAGTTATTATACCAAGACATAATACTACAGCCGGGCTTTAGAAATCTTCACAATTAATGTCCATGCACGAGTACATTGTTTATATTGTGTATGTACCTGGCCTTAATTGGAAGAACGGTTACTTTCATCCTGCAACATGACCTGAAAACATTTTGTACGTTCAGCTGACAAAAAAAATAATGATTACTAAGCTGTAATAACGCGACACGAGCTTGTAGTGGAAAATATATATTGGGGGAAAAAACACATGGATTTAAATGATTTGTTTTAAAACTCCTCACTACGTATTCAAAAAAAAAACCACACCACGTAACGACGTTTTTGCTTTGTTAATTATGGACTCGTCGTGAAGGTGTCTGCTCTTTGATCACGAGTGTCACCATCCTAAAAAAAGTCAAAAGCCTTTTCACTTAAAGGACTCGGACCTAATGGCTATATTGTTAACCTCTCCAGACAAGTCTCTAGTCACGTGGACACCAGCCAGGCAGGAGGGTGGACGGCGACGCTTTCATGTTCGTCGAACTGCCGTCCCCATTAGTATTCGCTCGGGCCTCTCAGCCCCTGCTATTTTAGCTGCTCAGTATAAAATAAAGACACATCCCATTACTTTCCACCGGGCAGCATCATTATTAGCAGCGAAAAAGATAAAATCAATGTTAAGCACCTCTCCAGGATTTGCACTAATGGCACTATAATGAACAGATGTATCCACAGGTGTGGGCAATGCTGCTTTACACTCCCGATTAATTAGAACGTCCGCAGGGAAAACAGTCCTCCAGAGTTTGTTATGCAGGTCCTTTAGGGTGCTTAAGATCAGAGGAGAATTGATTTCTTTAGACAAGGGATGCTTCTCAAACACCGATAGCCCAGCTTGCCACTTCAGGATATCTCCAACCCACCGCTCCCTATCAAAGGGTTGTTTTTTTTGTGTTGCCGCCAGCTGCAGGAATCTTTGTTGTCCCCATTATGGGCGAACAACACATGGCACGTGGCACGCGCCACGCGACGCGTAGCCCTCCTTGCCTTTGTTAATGAACGTGGTTCACAATGAAGCAGGTGGCTAATTAGAATTACCCGTTGGGTGATTGTGCGCGCCACACAGATGCAAGGCCCTTCGCAGAGCTATTTGTAAGTTTTGTCAACGTTTCATCGCGGCATGCGCGGAATTCATCAGAATTAAAAACCCGCACGATATACACAAATAAAATCTGGGTTTTCGGTATTTTCAGACAATAAACTCTGACGAGTTGTCAGTCCAACTGTCAGGATTTTATTTTGTTGCATTGTGCAGCAACAACAACAACAACAACAAAACCCCCCATCGCCAACTCCGTGACAAGGGAACGATATTAAAGAATCGGGCTTGCTCCGAGTATCTCCCCGCATCGACGGCAAGTTTTTATGCGCCATCGGCATTTATAAAAACGCACTGCACCCTCCAAACTTCTCGATTTTGTTTCTCCCATGCCAGAATTTATTCACCGTGCTGCTGTCACGTTAAATGAAATGAGCAACAATTTCCATCACACCACGGGGACAGTTACCGTGCCATGAGAAAAACGGTGTGCACACTCACGCAACATTCAAGAGTACACTGTTATATTAACTTCTAAAAATATATATGACCCATCATTACGCTGCATTTTGACACTACAATGCCCAGCAGCAGCAGCATTATTATTATTGAGAATGTTGCATTGACACGGCAGAAGCGAGTCCCTCCACAGGACAAGCGATTGCTGACTTCTCGCAAAGTGAAACTCATTTTTATCGACCATGGGAAGGTGATGGGCTAAGTCGATTCCCAGCTAGGATTTGGACACGGAGGGGCCCGGTATACTAGCGATCAGTTGATTACTGCGCGTAGCAAAGGAGTTAAAATTCCTGCAGATGTCAAATATTGTTTTCATGTGACTTACAAAGGACACCCATTTACAGCAAGAAAGACATTAAAGAGCATATACGAGCATCATTCAAATGAATAGGCCATTGTGTGCTGTTGTCACAACCTACATCACATTTTTGAGAAATTGCCCACCACCAGCATCATTATTTCGAACTTTATTCGAAAAGCAATGCTCCACTAACAGTCAGGCAGCAGCAGAAATCATCAATATCAACACTGCCATCTTTAACTTTGACCTTATTGTCACCACAGACGGGATCGTCATATTCCCATTATCATTCAGTTCAATGTCTGAAATCGAAATTCCACATTACTATGCCAGGGACCAGTTTGTCCACAGGACAATCACTCCATAATACATGGTTCTTTTGTGGTATAAATGTGTCGTTAAACCCACCACCACCCGACACAGCCAGTCAGTAAGGTTTGTCACGTAAACAGAACACACCAATTCGTTACTAGTACAGCACTACACCGGTTGTGTGTTGTAGAATGAATCCACAACATTTACAATCTGGGTACTTATATCGGACAATCACTGTTGACTTCTCCGTGTGAAATTTCATTTTATTGATCCCAGAGGGATGATGGGAAAGAGTGAAACCCTGGCCAAGTTTGATGAGTCAAGTATTCTGTCACAGCATCACCCTTCGTCAGTATCATGATCAACAGCGTAACTTTAAATTCCTATCTTTACAATCATTATGCTCATCAGCAACAAAAGCCACCACAAGCTCACAGTTGTGTCTAATACAACTCCAAGTGTGTTCATCTTGGGTTAGCCTTAACAAAACCATGTTTTTAGCTCTTGCAATTTTAAGAGTCAGCCTTTTGATTTCCATGGAAGGTCACTCCTTCTGATCTGCTTCCCCCATGGACTGGGACTCGCTTCTCCCAGCCACCCGTGCTGTCGAATCTCTCTCTGCTCCTGATCAAGTTCCATGTCAACACCTTCCTGTTTTCAACTACCTCTGAAATACATTTCACTTAAAATAAAAAAGACGACATACAGGGTGTTCCCAATACGTGGACCCGATTTGAAATCGCTATATCTCTGCAACCACGAACCGCCCATGAATGAAACTCTTACCACTTGCAAGGGCGGGGCATAGAGTTTCAAATGATGGCAGCTAGATGCCTCTCCCAGCGCACAAACAGCACCTAGCCTCAGTCGTTCGCAAGATGGTGACCCCGCAACACACAAGGCGTTGTGCGTTCTGCAGTTCAGCAAGACTGAATCCGTGATTGCGGTGCGGCGTGCGTTTCAACGGCGTTGTGGCATTGATCCGCCAATGTCAAAGAGCATTCGTCGTCGGTAGCGACAATTCGAGGAAGCGGGCTGCTGTTGATGTGCGGGGAAGAGCACAGGGCGACCACGCACCTCAGAGGAAAACGTGAGAAGAGAGGCGTTTGGGATGAATTCAACAATCGTCTCGATGTTGTCCGTACAGCAGGTGGAGGGCACACAGAGCATTTATAAAATGGTTAGTAAAACTTTATAACTCATTAAACCGTTTGTAACTTTTTATGTAATTGTAACATGTTGCCATCGCAACTGCTTTGAAATTGGGTCAATCTCTTTAAAACACCCTGTATATAAATCATTGCTCAAATAAATGTGAATGTTTTCCCCAGTATCCCCATGTCCTTACACAGCATCTTGAGACGCGGTTCTATCTAGATACTGTAGAAATCCGAATTGCATTGTGCAGAACATGCATCCTCACAGTTCATCGCAAACTCTTCCTTCGTCTTCTGGTCTTCGAGCTCAAATGACCTTGGGGATGCTCCAATCTGGCATTCTGCAGACCAACACAATGAAGCAGCTTTTTCTGGATTATTCCACTAAGTGGTGTCAGCTTTGACCTATTACGTGGCTTCTCATCTGATACCATGCTAGCGTAGTTCCCATTAACATTTCCAGCTAGGCGACAATTTACACCTTGTTTTGTTCCGTTTGCTGTACAAATTACCCACCCCTCAGCTTCACATTCCTAAACTGGCATAACTAATGAATTTGGTATTCATAGCTCAGTCTACTTACCGATTTCCTTTTGTATTTTTCCCCAGGATCCACTAAATATAGCTCGTGCCTTTTCCACACATAGATTCAGATAATGTTCACCCTTTCGCAGCGGCTTCGGTACTGTGGCTTAACTACAGCAATTTGTCATCTTTTGACACTTTAACAATCAAAATTATTTGAAAATCAGGTTCCACACCGACCTCCAGCACTGCGTTGCTGTTGTTGTCTCTCGTGCTTCGTGTGCCACGTGCCCTCGCACGCAGCGTAGACGCGGCATTGTTGTTCCTTGCTCCGTTTAAACCACAGAGAACAGCACGAGCAGATACACGTGATCTGTAAACGCAAGTTGCAATCAATTAAAATAAAATAAAAACCCTGCTGCTATATTAACCCGCCGACACATTCGGCCACTTCCACGTTGTTATGCGCGCAGGGTATGTTGCACTTCTTTCGCACCGTACGTAGCCAACCGTGCTCATCGGAGGTTGCTACTGGCCACCCCAACAGATGACATGTGCAAAGAACAATCAATCAAAACTGTGATCATTGACACAGCAATGCCTAGAATGATTACACATACACTAAGCATATTGAGTTTGACTTTTACAATTTGGCTTTATGGAATTCAAAAGACAATTGCCCTCCACTTGTTTTCTTCGACCAACGCGCGTCTGTGCACAACACGGCACGAATGCCCAGCATCACCCCTCGATCGCAGCACTGCCCACCGGGCGAGAGACGCAGTTGTATCGTCGCAAATACCGCTGGGCATACGCCGAGTCTCGTTTTTTTTATATCTCCTTTAGAGGCACGAAGACAAAGATTCCCCCGTATAGCCTTATACAGACTACTGGGGCAAGTGCCGTTAGCGAGTAGCACACCTGGGGGGCAACACCACGCCCGGCCGCCTTTGTCTCCCGAGTGGCGATGTTTAGACACCACACCGGGTACACTCATTTGAGGCCGAGTCGACCTAGGGGAGGCCCAGATAATTGTAATAGTCACCGGTGTTGGCCGTGAGCTGGAATCGAACTCGGCCCCGCGGGTTCGTAGCGCAGCGTAGCGCTAATCGCTACCACCACCGCTCTCCATTAGAGGCGCGCGCGCACAGGAACGCGCGCGCGCACAGGAACGCGTCCCGGGCCGTGGGGCCCCTCGCCACCGGTCGCTGGATTTTTTTTTTGTTTACAGTTCTGCTGCGGCATTGGCCCCCGTACATTAGAGGCCAGTTGCCGTGTGCGGGGAGAGGGGGCAGGAGGAGAAGGGGTGTCTTGGAGAGGAAGCCACACTGATGCATCCACGGAGTGCTAAAATGGAAAATGATCTTAATACGTCCGGTGGGACGGCAGGGAGGGAGGGAGCTATATAGAGGGAGCGCAGAAGTGGGCGGATAGGGGGGGGGGTGCGAGGAAGCGCGGCCAGGATGGGTGGGAGGAGGAGGAGAAAGAGGAGGCGGGCGACGGTGGAGGCCGATAAACCCGATCCGTGAAAGGGCCTGTGTGACGGGTTACTCATGTCAGGCTGCGCAAGGGGAAAATGTGCTCAGAGATGTCAGCCAGAAGCCGAGAAACGCTGAAGGACTGTCAGTCAGCGTGCACTCAATCTGTCACCAGAGAGTTTCACCCTTCCTCCGATTTCTCTCCCCAAACGCATTAAACCACGGCAGCGGCAGCAGCAGCAGGAGCAGCCCCGGTTGCGCTCTGTGTGGGGATGGTTTCCTTTTAAATATCTATATATTTTTTTAATCTAATTGTGTGCCCTGGAATAAATACACCATTGCCTAATTGCGCAATCATGTGGTTAAGACAGATAAGGGGGGGGGGGATATGACTCACGGTGAGACACAAAGAGCACATCATGGCATGCAGATGTTTTTGTTAAAAGTAAAAAAACGCAGCGGGTTGGTGGTTGTGTTTTGGAGGTAAAATTAAATAAAGACGTAAATAAATTATGATGCTGTTTGGCCATGAAAAAAAAACAAATGGAAGCCAGTGAGATCTATCATCCTGAAATAATGGATTAACTCTTGTACTATAGTCAAACCTTATTATAACTAAATTGGCAGAGGATAATCCTTAGCCTTATTATACACGACTTGTCCCGTATCGCGATGCAGCCGGCTGCATATATTTGTTTTGGACATGACTTGATTTAAACCATTTTTTTGCTGAAAGTACATTTGTTGCATGCAAGTTTTATCCTTGTGTAATGCAGGCCCACAATAACAGCGATAATAAATCAATGTCACTACACACACAGTGTCATTTGGCTAAAAGGTGAAGATGCAGAGGGAGCTCTAGAAGCCCCCCCCCCCCCCCCCGTATGGAAGGTATTTTGGCCTACTCTTCCACACCGGCCAGACGACTTGGCAGAGGTGGGGGTACCCACACTTCACTCCGCCGCACAAGCTGCTGATTGGCTGACTGTGGGTGTAACCACGCACCTCCGATGAGCACGGTTGGTTACGTACGGTGCGAAAGAAGTTCATTGAAGATGCTCTGGCGGACTTAAGATGCTCTACATGAGCATAGTTGAATGCAATTGCGCAGTTCAATGAATGTATTCTAATTCACCGATTACAAAACAATGTTTATGATAAAACTGTTCGTGATATAATACCTAAGTCCGTATAATTCAAGTTCATAACACTGCAGCATGTGATGTGATTAACTAAATATCAATGTAATTGCGAGATAAACTTGAATTAAAATATTTAATATGTTCAATTACAGCTATTTAAAAGCACTGAACGATGGTTTAACAAGAAATGTCTCCATGCTCATCGTTCTGTACGACTGTTCTGTGTTCACAAGCTGGCCAGGTGGGATTGTGGTTAGAGAGTTCAACTCACCATCAGTCGGTTGCAGGTGCCGACCTGGCCAATCACCCCGGTCGAATCGATACAACGAGCACCATTTTGTGAGAAATCAATAGTGGTGATCTTTTTGGACAGACTGGCCCATGCCACAAGACTGTGGAATTTCCACCAATGGTTCAGAAATAAAGAGCACTGCTCCATGCTTGTTTGAGAAAAGTGGAAGTGACCCAAATGTGAGGGAAAATAGCAAGAGAATTACATTTGAACAAAGTACTTGGGCATGCCCGTCCCATAAACAGTGTCATTTGTCCCCTAGAAAGGAGGGAAGAGTTTCCCACGTGACTCAGACTGAGTAAAGGAGCGAGCCAAATGGCAGCGAGGAGTGGAAGCTCACGGATGGAGCAGATTTACATGGAAGGGAAAAATTATCGTCGTGTCACGCAATAGGCCACATTCTCATAGTGACCAAACAGCCACATTACATTATGGAATATTTTTTTGACGGAGCTATACATTATCTGATACGTGCATTGTCTCGGTACTATTCGATGCTTGGCATCCTCTGATCTGGCACTGGTGAGACTAGGCCATGAAGATGGATGTCTCTGGTGGAGGCTAATCAGTTTCAAGGACAACGCAAACATGATTAAAGCACGTGTTTGCATGTTCACCACAAGTACGTGTCGTTGATGCAGACTTGATTCCTTGCAAAAGGTTTCCATTTGCTGTTTGAACATCTGAACACCTGTTTTATTGCCAGAAAGGGTACAACTTATTCTTATAGCTAAATTACATCTTCCTGCCGATTTACCCAGTTGCCAGAACATTCTCCCGAGACAGAATCTCCCTTCTTGTTCTTCTTCACTCTGCAGTCCGCATATGGCACTACCTCCCGAAAGACATTGTCGACAAAATCACCGCTTCCGGTCTTCAGGCCTTCAACTGCCGCACACGCACACGGGGGACATCTCCCGAACTCCACCGCACGCCTTGCATGCGTGAGTCTTTGAGCTGCAGTGAACCAATGATTATGCCGATTACTTGTACTGTTTGATGTGGCTGTCGTTCACAATTGCAACCCAGTAAAACAAGAAGACCGAATAATGTGGCGTGTTCATTTGGGGCTCTTCTCCCGAGGAACAAAAAGTAAATTAATCACCGGATGAGTTTGCCAAAATGCGAATAGTTCTGCTACAACCATGCAGTTGTGGTGTAAAGAAGTTTTGTTTTGATTCTTTATGCCAAAATGTGTTCCTATGAATAAAATCCAGTGTGGGGTGCACTCTTTTGTAGGGGGGAGTTCGGATTTCTACCTCAGGAAGCAATCAACAGGTGACTCGATGGGATACAAGAATGCCATCTGAATGTCAATGCAGCAACACGGAAAACCCACAACACTGTAAAGTCCAGCGGTTGAGGAATACCTGCGGACATTATGAGGATGCGGCACAGTTGGCAGACAAGAGGGAAACCCGGTGGAAAATGTGCAAAGCATCAACCACAGTCACCCCGTGTCCATCAACCCTCCAGGTTCAGGTGGCTTCTATTATACCGCAGCATCGTAAGAGATTACGACGGCTTGGGGAGGTCTTCATCAAGTTGCAGATCGATGACGGCTGACGACGACGACGACGATGATGATGATGACGATGATGATGATGATGAGATCGCCGCACTTGATGAGAAGCCACCTGAGGATGTGAATCGAGACTGGTCCCCAAACACAGGAATGTGAGAATGTGGAATTTGCTATCGCGGAAACGGATTATCAGCAGAAGCAAGCACACCACACCCCAATCATTCCATAGCAGTGGCAGCAATAATCGCAGCAGCAGTAGCAGCAATAGCAGCAGCAGCAGTAGCAGCAATAATTGCAGCAGCAGTAGCAGCAAAAGCAGCAGCAGTAGCATCAATAACCGCAGCAGCAGCAATAGCAGCAATAGTAGCAGCAGTAGCAGCAATAGCAGCAGCAGTAGCATAAATAACCGCAGCAGCAGTAGCAGCAGTAGCATCAATAACCGCAGCAGCAGTACCAGCAGTAGCAGCAATAGCAGCAGCAGCAGCATTAGCAGCAATAGCAGCAATAGTAGCAGCAGTAGTAGCAGCAATAGCAGCAATAATAGCAGCAGCAGTAGCAGCAATTGCAGCAGCAGCAGAAGCGAGCATCCGAGGTGCATGCGAAACGTCAGTGCCGTGCCCGCTCAGCTCGTCCACGAGGTGGTGGAGACTGTCATGTCACAGACTTTAGGTACACACCTCAAGTTCTAAGTAGGCTATTGCAGCATCTCAGAAAGACGATCACGTGCTCTTAGGAACTCTGCCAATTGTATGTATATTGCGTCTCAAGAGGGCTTTACAAATTGTGGGCAAACTTTATATATATATAGAGGCAGTCACGGGAGGAAAAATCAAAGGTAGATCTTCAATGCGGACTTGAACAGTGAAAGCATAGATGGTTGGAGGAAGGGACTTCCAGACTTGGCAGCAGCAGAGGAGACAGAATGTGGAAACTCCCACTGAGCAAACGTTGCTAGAATGTGCTGAGCCGAGGACATGTGATCAGCAAGAGGATGGTTTAAATGCAATGCATCACGCAGAAGGAATGGAGGTCTACTTTGGAGCAATTAAAAGTTCCGAGCTTTTGAAGCAGTGATATACAACAGGTGACTGCATGTACGAAATCGCATACCGCCACCGCCATGGGGACTGGCGACAGGGCACGATGTGGTGACGATGGTAGAGCACAATCCAGAGCTGTGCGTGATGAGAACAACAAATATCCTCGGAGGATGATAATTGTGCCACTTGATGGGAAGATCAAATATTTAGCAAGGCTTGAGGCTTGTGTTAATATCAACCTGACTGCAGCACTCTGGTACCAACCCGCATACATCCTCTCCAGCTTAATAAGAAAGAGAACAGATTTGTTCAGTTGACCTCACACAGAGCGATGGGCCCGGGCGAATGTACGTGCACATTGTGTAATGTGGGGGGGGGGGGCAGTAGCACTGCGCTACGAATCCTACGACCCGAGTTGGATTTCCCGCCGTGGCAACTACCAGCGACCCGGGCCTCCTGCAAGGTCAGCTCGGCCTTAAGTGAGTGGTGGGTGCAGTGTGCTGGACGCTTTGCCAAAATTAGCACTGGAGAGACAAAGGCAGCCAAAGCATGGTAGTGGCCACACAAGCCCATCGTGCACTGTGCAGGCCTTAACTGGTGCTTGAGAACAACTTTCCCCAACAGTCGCTAATGCTATAAAAGGGCACCGTGTCATTGGGTTTGGTAAAATAACCAGTTTCTCGAAGCAGTGAATGTCATCCGTCTGGGTGTCTGGTTTAACTCCGTGCAGTTCGATTACAGTCACAATAAGAGGTAGGAGAACTAACTTGGCTTATTCGAATATAGAAAATGTATTATTTTACGCTGATGAACTCATATTTTTGCCAATGATAAATTGTTTCTCTTTTAATGGCCACCACCGGTGTTGTATGATGCAGATTGTGTTTTATACTCTACCCCCAATTACAATTGGATAGACTGTCACGTGCCCTTCAGTTAGAATTAAATGTATTCACCGTGCCCAAAATACATACAAAGCACAAAACTGCACACTCAATTTCAAAGATTTTAATTGAATAAACGGCACTTATTCAAGCAAGATACTGACATGAACTGCCAGTACGCCACACGTTGTCCATACAGACACGTAACGGTCCAATTGGAGACATTTAAAACGCAGACTGAAGCAATTTAACACGTAGGAAATAAATGGAATTTTGGGGTCTAATTGTTTATAATGTGCCTGTTTTAGAGATGAGAATATTAAGGAATATTGATGTGTCGTCCAGCAACATGTATCAACTCACCCCGACATTAAACGAATAATCATTTCCAAAATGTTGTTTATAATTATAACAACCTACACAAAATCCACCTGCACATTCGCGGTGTACCACACACTGTCATGAATACGCCTCCGTTGCAACCCACGGGTTGTTTACACATTTTCCGTGAATGTGCAAATCACAAACATAAACAAAAATGAGCTCTCATCACTTATCGCCGTTTCCATTCGCAATTCACACTGAACTAGGCACCTGAAACGATAAAACGTAATTTGAAGAGCATATTGCCAAACGGTAGACTTCATAAAACCCACAACTTTAAAAACCTCCGACTTATAACTATGGATTTAGGCCTTTATTCATATACGTTTTACAAAACATAGCCAACTGCCATTCGAGAACAATTCTCTTTGGGTGACCCATGACTGCGATCGTTACGGTGGGGGGGGGGGTGGGGGGAGCTAAGAGGGCGATGCAAACACAAGCACGCCAATTCTGCATCGACAGGGGCTGCCATTGAGAAGCGAACGCGATCATCACGACAGCGGCGACATCGCCGAGGAAGACGTTCTCAGTGTGAACTGCACGGATTTGCGACAGGTAAACAGACGGACAGCCTTGGGAAGGACAAAACCCCACAGCAGTGAAGAGCCTCTGGGTTGGTGTCAAGGTGAGCGAGCGAGCGAGCGAGGAGTTTCCCGTGGAGGACTTTGCAGCGCCTCACCAGTCACGACGCTTTGCAGGAAGAGACCTTTTTTGCATGGCGGGTTTTGCTCACTTTGAGAATGTCTGTTAAAAACAACGATAACAACATCACATGCAGGGATTGATTTCCCCATCACGCACGCGTTTCTACCCCTATAATTGTCTGCGATATTTAAGTGTTACGTTGTGATTTTTATTCCTTACGCTGGCAACAAAAGCAGATGCAACAATACACACATTTACTCACAGCATGTCTACAGCTGCAAAGTTCACATATGGGAGTGAAATGCCAAAGTTGGTATCAGCGATGTCAACTCTTGCAGTTCTGGAGACTCTGCTTGAGAGCCTAGAAAAATCATGAGATGGTTCCTCACGCAAAACTCCTTGTGATGTTAATCAGTTGTTGGTAAAACGTCGGGGACATGTGCTGTTTAAATATGTAGCAGCGTGGTTGCAATATGAACATGGCTAAGTCCACAGATTGGCCAGGTCTTGGGGTGGCACGAGCAGTGACACGAGCAGTGACACGAGCAGTGCCACCCATGATTGGCTTTCGAGTTTCAGGATCCTCTGCATGCCCCTGGTTGGGCCTAACAATTCCAATCCTAGCTAGCCTAACCGAACTTACGGACCCCTTTTTCTTTCATGGCGGTGTGAGAAGGCCTTCATCCATCAGTGGACTAACCAAGGGCTTTATATATTTTGTTTGTATCTTGAACTTACACTCTTGCTACTTGTTTAGAAACACAGCACAGCCGATCACTGGTCTAAGTGGTTCACGAACTGCGCAACAAACCCAGAAACCCGAGTTCAATTTCCGTACCCAACAAAGACAATCAGGGATAAGTGATTTCTAACTCAGTTTTGCCCTTGACCAACCTGCACTCACCAGCGTGGTGAAGTATAGTCAAATAACCTCCATAAATTAAACAGCACGGGGAGGCCTTCATCCAGCAGTCGACTGAGAAAGGCCTGTTACACTATCAAATTATTATATTCTCCCAGGCCAGTGGGAAATAATGAATATACGTGCTCCAGATGACGCAGTCAAATGTGCCCTAAAGCGCAGAACGGAGTGACACCTAGTGTTGGGCCAGGGGTGTCTGACGGGCTGAATCCAGAAGTGCTGCGACGCTACGCCTGGAGACTGTTCTCTGACGTGACGTGGTTGCGCTGTTGCTTGAAGAAGAAAGTGATACAATTCAAGCGAGAATTACAAATGTGCGGAACGTGCGTGGTGTGGAACTGCCGCATCACGCGATCTGCAATGCTCCAGCGTGCAACTGCAGCAGCGTAGATAGTGCACATGAGCGTTGTGAGTGCACACACACAATTTTGTGCCGCGTAAAGTAATCTTGAAAACAGTTATAACGTCTCAACTCTGGGGAATCGTGGATAACACGATTCATTTCTCGTTGGGTTTGTTATCTGTTAGTTAATTTTTTTTAATGTTTATATTTTTTTGCAGATCAATCCTCAATCATGAACTAATCATCAGGAATGGTGTTATGTGTATACATCCAATAGTAGCAAGATTTTAAGTACATGATTTTTAAACAAACAACTAAAATCTTAAAAATGAGTATGTCACAACGGTGGCAAATGTCTCCAGATGAAATGTAGCGCAAAACGGAGAACATGTAAGCCAACTAAATCTGTATGCTGCGTGCAATAAAAAGAATATACACACACACACATACAAACTCGCACCGTAGAAACGTAATCATGTTTACAAACAAGCCATTCAAATTCAGCAGTGACGACTATATATCACAAACGAGTCATTTAAAAAGTCACCGAACAAAACAAATTGGAAGAGCGTGTGGAGAAGAGCTGCCCCCTCTACCGTGCGTGAGCCAGAGGTCACTCGACGGGATCTCGGCGGTGGTTCTGTGATATCCCCTTCCGCGGGCCACTCTCTAACACCAAGGGTAGCACGGCTCTGCGAGACAGCCAAATGTATCCTTTGCCTCATGACGTGACGCCGAAAGCACAAAGCCGATACAATTGAATAACATATCTCACATTACTATAAAACATTTGTATCTATTGCCTCGAGTTTCCTGGCTGGGTGCTGGCCAGCGCTGCTCACCACCCCAACAGTAAGTCAGTAACTCTGTTGTTGTTGGTGGTGGCTGCGGGCCACAGAGCCATCATCAGGACAGCGCCACCTTGGTCGAGGCACAGTGAGTGTAGGTATGGGGAGGCAGAACTCCTTAAACGAACACACATCCAGCCGTGTTAACGCTCAAATGACACTCATTTGGTGAAACAAATTAAATATGGTTACAATTGTTTGCTTTAGATGTTTTTCATTATTTAATGCTGGTGGTGGTAATTTAGGACCACCTCTACAGCCTGCTCTCCTGATTATTTTTTTACCCAGGATTGGAGGGGCCTGCTCGGCTTACCGAAAGTCTTCTGGCCTCCGCTTCTGGCTCTGTGTGTGGCTAACAGCACGTGGTCTAGCCCACGAGACCACAGCAGTGCACCCTACACGCTATCCAACCAGAATTGAACATGTATTGCAGAAATGTTGACGTAAAACTTTCGTGACTGCAGGAATTCATATTCTTGGTTCTTTCGGTAAAGTCACGTAGATAGAAAATACATTTTAAATAAAAGATAAGGCGGATGAAGACCACCTGTGTTGCGATCGAAACGTCGTGAGTTTTTTGCTTTTATTATTTTCAATGTATTATTTTTTTATTTTTTTATTTTATTATCTTTATTTTAATTTTATTTTTATTTTCTATCTACGTGACTTTACTGGAAGAACCAAGAATATGTATAGAATACACATGTATTTTATATATTATCGATTCAGCAGCATAAGTAGTGGAAAAATCGGCAACATATTTAAATGCAGCATATTTATAAATGTGTGATCATTGAACAAGTTTAATACCTTTTGATTTGATGTAAACTTGATTGTCAAACATATAAATAGTTTTATATTGCTAATAATCAAATATGATTCATTTTCTATTGTCAATAATGAAACATATAAATAACTTTTCATCACCAAAAATCTAACAGATTATTTATAAGTTATTTTAACGTTCAACAAACGCAATGTTTTTTAATTCCCGAAAATTATTGAATATGCTGTTGATAATTGAGGATATATTTAAAAAGTTACATAGTATGTTGTTCATAATTCAGAATATAATAAATATGTTGTCGAAATCAAACATATATGTATCAAGAATCAAACAGCAACACATCTCATGCCCCAGAAGAGGTGGCAGTAACGAACAGAAAAGTGACAAGGTTGATTTCAATTTGCTCTCACTTTTCAACGGTGCTCCTATTAATGTAATTCTTTCAACAGAGATTTCTTTTTAAATCCTAGAGAAAGTGAAAATACTCGTAATCTTGGCATTGTATTATTTTGCATGAAAAGGCTGATTAGTTTTCGTGCTCCAAGTACCACAACATTTTAAGGAGGGTATGAAAATGCCAGCTGTGTTTTCTTTTCTGGTGCAGGGAAAACGGGCTCTCCACTAGTTTATATATAAACATGTATATGTTACATTTTGACTTAAATATAGTATACGAATACGATATGTATTTATGACTTTCAGCTTCAATGTGTTTTATACAGATGTACATTGCAAGTAAGCATGCGTTGCAGGGTTGCACTTGTTACCGATGCGAGCTGCAGCAGGGGGTTCTTCACAGATGGCACGTGGCCATTATCTCTCTTAACCAGGCTGTCTCCCGAGCTGCAGCGCCTCGGTGCTCGGAAGCTTTGGCACAAAGGCCATTGTCATAATCCCAAATTGTGCCACTAATTATTTCACTCAACAGGCGGACATCAGGCCAAGTTTGAAACGGTCACATCAAAAGAAGCGTAACTTGTGCTGTCGCTAAAATTACCGGTTCATTTCTACACTCGCTTGCACTGGTGGTTACGTGTTACATCTACGCAAAAAGTGCACCTCCTTACACGCACTATGATAAGCAATAATGATATTCTTGCAATAACAATCCGCGATGATCAAAGGTTGCTGGAGAGACATGCGTGACGACCAACGATTGGAACAAAAAAAAAGATAAAATCAATACGAATATTTTTACTGAAATTTTTTTTAAAAAACAATGTATTGAAAACCCCAAACAATATATATTATTGACAGCAATACACTTGTGTTAACTATATAAACATTAATACCATCTAAGAAAGCATGTGCGCTTATCCATGCTTACTGAACCTGTAATGAAACGCCATTTATTTATATATTTCCCCATTGTGCGATGTGTCAAACTCAGTTTGTGGGTTTTAATTAGCAGCGTGGCAAGATTATTTTTGACAATTCTCCCCCCTCCCCTCATCACCCCCCAAAAAGTACAGACATTAATAATTGATGGTTTGTTCCCTTTTTGGGAGGGAGGCCTCAGCATGAGGCTGGAGAAGCTGACAGCTGTCAGGAAGTGGGTGGGGGGCGCCCAGGGGGCATCAACAGGCATGACGGAACACCAAGAAGCTTAGGCATCTTCTAAAAAGTTCTTTAGGACTTTTCGTCGTGAGCCCATCTGCCACTGTTTGCTCGAGGGAGCAGGTGGCAGTGGCAGATGGCACGCGCCCAGCACACACCTACCCCGTGACCACTTCACGCCATGCTACTGTACCGATGACAAAACTTCATTAGGGGGTCCAATGCTGGAAGGGGTGAGAAGTAAGTGGAGGGAAGGAGGGGTTTCTTATTCAACTATTATTATTATTTTAGGACGAGGGTGGCGGCTGCAATGGGGTGGCGCGAGGGTATGGATAGGACACGGGAAGAGGCGGTGTTGACGAGAACACGCGCACTGCTACGACGGGCGAGCCGGCTGAGCGTGCAAATCCACTGTCTGCAGGGAGAATCCACTAAACTAAACCCTGTAACTTATTCGCGCCGAATATGGACCAACATGCTGCTGTCTCCTTTATTTCCAGCTCGCAAAAAAACCCTTTTCTCTCTGAGGACGGCCCGGCTATTGTTTGCCGGGATTAAATTTCTCGCCATTGTTACGGCCGTGACGGGTGCGGCCCATTTTTGGACCCTGGACGCTGTTAAGGGGAAAGGAACGAAAAATTACAATTTCAAAGGCAGTTTGGTGGGGAGGTTTTCCGCCCCCCCGCCCCCCCCCCTTGGATTTCTTCCTCCTGTCCTCTTCACCAGCTGACACGATCTGTCCCCTACTGCCTCCCTGCACCATCGCCCCCCCTCCCTGCCCGCTCCCCCACCCAGCGTCCCTCTCTCCACCGCCTCAAAAGACTGCCCTCGCTGGCCTCCTCTCCCCTCCCTTCACTCGTGCAACCCCTTTTTGTTGGCCGATCAATACCGGCACGCGCCGTTGCCACGGCAGCCCAATCCACGAGGCCTTTCATTGAATTGGGGGCTTGGCACCCTCTCCCGAGGAGGAGCGCAAACACCACTCCCGAGGGTGGGGGGGGGGGTCCCAGAGAATTTGGGGGGCTGACCTGTCTGTGCCCGGGCAGGAAAGAGAAAAAAAATACCCCCCACTTTGAAATATAGGAATAAGTAAATAGATATCGTTCTACACAAAGCCAGTGCAAATAACAGCGTGTGTGTGTTTGTGTGCGGTTTCTGAAATGTAGTGAACATCGTGTTTCATAAAACGTTGTAGACTGTTGCCTAAAGTGTCATTTGCTTGCACAACATGTGGGAAGATCAGTCGGAGATGGGTTTATTTCCTTTGCTACTGCGTTTTTATTGTTGAAAGTTACTTTGCCAGAATATATTATTTGCGTTCTTTTAGCTTTCCCCGGCAAATGCAAGGCACAACCCAAAAACAAGTTTGCATCGGTTAAAATTTTTGCCCCCAGTTTCACAACAGCAGCCATTTAGGCCAATTGGGGGGGGGCAGATTAAATCAATCACGGCAAAAAGGGAAATGTCCTTCTGTCTGTCAAACTACAAATCACAGCTCAGGGCTTGAATGCATAATTCCACGATGACACTTTTAAGCCTATTACTAGAGCATAAAGCAATCCCACAATGCAGTGCACACGGTGACGCCGGCAGTTTGAGCGTCGTAACTCTTCCCTGATGAATGCGGCAACTCTCGGAGCCCCGTGGCGGGCGTGCGTCGTTCTCTTGCCACGTGCACAGTGCCTCGCTACGCAGCCGTCGGGAGCAATAATGGGGAGTGGTTCGCGTTTGTAAAAGTGTAAGGAGAAATTCATGCTCTTCCGTTTACGATTCACGCTCAGATGTTCTACCGTGAGATTTGCCTTCTCGCACTGTACCAATTTATGTCTTGCGAAGGAGTATTGGTCTCCCTCAATAGGCATTTACCTGGTCCTAAATAAATGCCATTGATTGATTTTTATTTCCCCAGGTTATAAATATCACTTTCACTCGACACATGTCATCCTAAGTTCAAGATGGTGCGCCTCGTGCGTCAGAATTTCTCCCAAAATCACTTTTTCCAGTAATGATGCTTCAATCTTCTGCCATTCAGCCAAATATAAAAAACATTAAATACATGTCCACGAAGAATTGGGAACTTCTTTTGTTTGGATTGTCACCATCGGTGGTGATCACAAACACGACCACCATACTGTACTTTAGAAAAATAAACCCAAGGAACTCTGGAATGGTAATTAGCAGTAATCAACAAAATTATCATCTCTATAGAACCAATTTTTGCCGATAATCAAAATGATAAAAAAAATAATGGGCTTTACCTTTTTTTTTTCCAAAGGCATATGTGGTTAATGTCGACTTGATGCCTTGCAATAAGTATCTATTTTGTGTTTGAACATCTTAACACTTCCTGTGTTAAGACCGAAAATGGTAAATCCTATTTTCAAGATACCGTTTTTAAAAAATGTGTGAAAAATTTCAATTTAGTAATTCGCGGGTCATTATCGAATTTGACAATTTTGGACCACAACTCCGGCACACAATGGCCTCAACTTGTTCCGATTGACGTGAGCGATCTTTAACGTCCACCATGAAGCTGACGGCGCCAATGACACAGTCAATGCACCGGCAGTATTCACCGGGGTGGCCTGTCAGAATGGAGCCGAGAATCTTCACAACAAACGGACTGCCACTGGGCCACGTCAGCACCCATGCAGTTACCCGAAGCACGCACGACAGACGAGAGCTCGTACAAGCACACCTAGAGGATTCCGTTGAAGGGACAGGATCTCACCGGCTGTCTGCCCCAGCTCCAAGGAGTGCCTGTTTCGACGAAAGGGGCTTGCTTGCCTCGTCCGGTCGGTGCTGCCTCTCCGAGGAACGACGTCGGGCGACACTGCATTGCACATGAGAGTGGAGAGCATAAGGTGATCACTTCCCGATGTTAACTCTCTCACCTGGTTTACAGGAGGTCACGGGTTCGCTCTCGACTCTGACGCCTTTATATTTGGAGTTTGCATGTTCTCCCCATGGTTGCGTGGATTTTTCTCCAGGACCTCGGGGTTTTCCCTCCACATTTAGAATCAACATGCGTTTAGAATATTTGGCTGCTGTAAATTTCCCCACGATTAGCCACTTTGTTGAGCTGTCATTTGTGATAGCCAGGTCGCTTCTGAAAAAGAGCTATATAGCTCAGTGGGCCTTACCTGGTAAAAAAATAAAAATGTTGTTTAGTTTTTAATAGTTGTAGTGCAAGTCCTCTTATGGATCACCCTACTATCCACGAATCCTGTTGCACATGGCAATCCACGAGATCCAAACGCCTCCTGTGAAGAGACGCTACACGTGGCTGGGCCTGCGATGCTGCAGGCGAGTTTCTGCCCTGCGGCGCCGGGATCTGCGTGCTTCCTAAACGGCAACATCCGTTGCTGCTCCATCACACCTAGCGCAGACATTTGGTCCTTTGGAGGCCCTATGCAGAAGTTGTACTTGGGGGGCGGAGGGGTGTCTTCCTTTCCAATTATAAACGCCTCGTGAGATGACAGGAGAGATAAAGACACGAGATATGGATGCAGCGAGGTGAGAGAGGAGCGATAAAGATGAGATGGAGATCGTGACATGAGAGATGTAAACAAAAGACGATGGAAATAAATGATTGGCGGACAGATGGTTCAGTCATATTTTTTTCATGAATCCGAGGTCCTTGAGCTTCTTGGGGACCTTTGCTGTTTGCTTGCTTTGCTCTTGCCTCGTACCATCCACCAATCACACATGTTACACGCATGACGTGACGGATGACACGCAAACATCATCAGAGTAATTTACACTCCTGTCAACTGCTGACGGATGAAGGTCTCGCTGCTCTCTATCGATCATGTGGGGTCATCTGGCCATACTTCACCAAGCTGGTCGGTGCGAGCAGGTCCAGAACCACTTAAAATAGCGCTTGCCACTGATGTTGGCCGTGGCACGGAGTGAAACTGAAGATGCAAGGTTCATGATGCAGCACCCTGACCGCTTACACCCCACAAACACTGGCAGTTTTAAATTCTGTGAAGGAAATGAATGCAGACAAAGCTGGCATCAACCTGGGCACTGTAACCCCGGGGTGACACTTGTCTTGTGACAACTGCCCATGAGCACAAGGAGAACATTAAAAACTCACGCTGATCCACACACATACCACACCAGGCAAATAGCTAATATGAAAAGCCTATACAAATAAAGGTATTAGAACAGGGATGAGCTCTGCCTCTTACGTGTTACTCGGATATAGGGATCTTCATTGCCTATTCTCCGCGACGTCTCTGTCTGGCCTGTTGTAAATTAGTAATTTAACAGCGTGAGGTTATTTTTACGCAAGCAGAGTAATTACATTTATAAAGCAGGGATGTATCTCAATTTGGGAACTGCTACCTTCACATGAAATCCGACTCTCATGCACGCTCTGACATTTTACAAGTGCACATTCTTGTAAACGCAAGTCATACTATAATGGGGAGGGGGGGGGGGTAATGGAGCACCGTTCGCTATGAACCCGGTTTCTGAGTTCAATCTCTGCCCGTGGCAAGCGTAAGTGATGAGTGATATCCGAACTGTGATTCATAATTCGTTTCTGTTGTTTTAGAACGTGTAATTATGATGCTAATTGTTTTACTATAACCCTGACAGAGGGTTATAGTAAAAATAAATTGTATTATACATATACGACCCAACCTAATAATAATATTTATGGTTCAGTATATTGATGGTGAAATCCGACGTAACAATTAGATATCTAAACGGGGCATGCACCCGCTGCCCCCGTCATTCACCAACCCACAGTGGCTGGTGCGGTGAAGTATGGTTAAACAACCTCCAAGATCGACCGGCATAGGGCTGCAAAATACTCTATTTACTTATCTCAACCAACTCGTGAAGTTCCTCAGGAACTGGTGGTTTTTCTGTAACGCTTAAGGCCGAGAGCTTGCTACACACACAGTGCACGTTTTGTGTGTGCCGCTGAACTTTTCCACACAATGCAAAACAAAGTAATATCTTATGATACCCACAAATGGTTTTCATATTATGGGATTTGTAAAATTGACAAAACACAAGTACTTGAAACAACAACAAAAAAACGTAAACGGCAAACTGCAAACATGGCAAGTTACGGCTGTGTGCCTATCCATAGATTGGGCACGGTTGTAGGGTTGAAGATATATACTGTACGTTTATTTTATCACTGAATATTTCCATAGCAGCAGCAGCAGCAGCAACAACAACAAATTATATTCACAACGGACACAAAACACAAGCCACGTCTCGGAGCGCAGAAAAAATTAAATACTCTCAGACGTGACATCTCACAACTGTTAGAAATTGGCGAAATATTCTGCACTGTAAAGAAGATTTTATTTAAGCAAATTAACCATTTAATGAAGCGAAGCAGAGTATTTGGCTGAGCAAGCAGTCTCCATGTGTCTTCATCGAACATACAGCTCGCAAACCAGTGCACGGGTTTTGTATCGCCATGCATGTGTTATGTGTTTAGCAGCTGTCTAGTACACGTTCAAATACTCGATATTGATTTTAAAATATATATATACACTTTTGCGAGTTAAATGCTAAAGTTAAAAATGTCCTCCCGTGTTGGCCTAATCTGAACAAATCATTTAATTATTTCATGAAAACTGCATCTGTCCAATTGTTTTACAGCTCGGGGCTGTATCGAAAGGTATGCTTGCAACTTCATAACTTATCCATACCCATGCCAAATATTCCAAGACAATTCTTGGTGTCCTTGCATTTTCAGGCAGAACCTCTGTTCTCTGTTCTGCCTATAATTTAAAATTCTTATTTTGGAGGTGATAAATACACGTGGAGTCGTTTGGAAAACCATCATGCCAGCAAGCTGCTTTCAAGCCAGAAGCCATTTTTTCCCTTTATGCCGAAATGGATTTCACCTGGCAGATTAATACGAGTGAATATTTTACGTAGCCATTTTAACGGGCGATGGACACTTTTGGGTTTGGTTTGCATCTTCACAAAATGCAATGCTAACTTTTTGAAAATTTGCAGCCAACATGCCTGGGTATATTTATTAGCACATGGCATTAATCCAAGAACTGGTTTGTTTCAGTAAACCCACAGAATTGTTTTTTTCCTTGTGGTTACAAAAACCATTTGAAATCACATTTACATTGTACCTCTCAAAACGAATGATTCACGGGGCGCACATCGGCCAACGAAAGCGAGGGAGTACGAGAAGCCAACAGACGGCACTATTAGTACTCGCAGCCACACCTCACAGCGTTTTTGAGAATCGAGCAATTGCATCAACACAGCTCCCCCACGCCTTAGAATCACGTCAAAGGGTCTTTAAGTGCACGCTTCGGTAAAGCACTGCACTCTCAAAACGACCACGCGTTAACGAAGAGTGCGACTGGGCCCAGATGTTCTCATTTATAGCGTGATGAACGTGGCTTTATCAGGAGGAATGATCACGCGTGATACTTTGCCCTTCTCGAACCACGACATAAGGAGAGTGGTGCAGGAGACAATGTTGGTCACTTCAAAAGGAAGTCAAAAATTGTTAACTCATCCACTTTTTTCCCCCCCGCTGCCACTCTTTTTCATTCGGCAAAGTTCAAGGCAAGATACACCCAAAAGAATAAAAATCCACCTCTTGCACGGCCCAGGGTCAGTGGACCATGTCCCACCGTCGGCTGAAAGAAACCGTTTGGAAGGATAATAACGGCAGCCCTGCAGGGGTCGCGTCCAACAATGGAATTGAATTTCTCAGCGAGAGACGCCCCAAAAGGAAGAGGCAGTACATTTCCACCAGGCCTCAAAAAAAAAAATAGGGGAGCGCAGGAAAAAAAAAGAGACAAAAAAAATCAATCCGTACCACGCCGCATTCATTTCCAGTCTCAAGGCAGTGTGAAATGGGCACACTGGGTGGGCGGGCGGGAGAGTGTGCGGCGGTGAGAGCGGTGTGCGTGGCACACACACACACGCACACACGCGGGCGGGCGGAATGGACGTGTACACCTGCACGTGTACGGGGGGAGGCCAGCACATTCTCCCAAGTACAAATGGGATAAATGTACGGCACGGGCTTGCTTAAGCAAAAAGGCAAATTATGAATCAACCAGGCGAGCGTAAAAAGAAAATCGCCTTCGTGAATGGGTGCATCTGGATTATTCTGGCTAGCAGAATATGCTTTATTATTGAAATAACAATAACTGAAAACTCCTAATCTCTTATTTTATTCATAACGACGTTTCATCGGCTTAGTAGATTATTATTTTTTCTTAAAATTCGTAAGCCTGTGGAAGTTACCAGTTATAAATGCACAATAGTGGTGTGGGTATTGATATAAACACCTGCTGTGCCCAATTAACTGCTGTATACAATGCAATTGACGAGATTTCTAAATGGATTGACGAGATTTCAGAATGTGTACAAGCTCTCTTATTTTAGCAGAAGCAGTGGCAACTGCGGCATGATTAGAGCCAAGACTTTGAGGTGAAATGCAGAATGGACAGACGATAGTAACACGGTAAAAAACAAATGTTGGTCGCAGGCAGCGGCGACGGCAATTGAAGCTTCAAATCTAGAGGCAATTGAAGAGTGTGTCCGCATGGTGAACGAGTATAAACACGAGCGAGTGAACCTGCACACATGTGAACCACGGTGAATGTGTGTTGCGCACGAAAATCCACCACCACCACCACCACATCCTGCGGCATCCACTCCCCGTCAGTCTGCATGCTGCCCCTCTGCTGCCCCTCTGCTGCCCTGCTTCCCCCTCAACCACCTCCCTTCCACCTGACTCTCGCTCGTCCCTCCTCCCTCTCCCCACATCCTCGACCGTCTTCCATCCGCCATCCCTCTCTCCCTTCTCCCTTAAACCATCCCACCTCCCTAACATCTCATCCCCCCCACCAACCCTAAACCACCACTCCTCCTTTCCCCACCACCACCACCACCACGACCGCCACCCCCTGCCCAGCACACCAATCTTCTCCCCCCCCACCGCCACCCACCTTCCCCGCAACCCACACCCGACACGCGCGGGCTCACTCTGACACCACGATTGACTGCCTCGCACTAATTTACTACACGCCGTGGATTCTGTCTATATCCGCCACGGTCCCCTGGCAACCGCCGGGCCCTGCCAACATTTCCTGGGCAGCGATCGGCCCCCGTGCTCGCTAATCCGCCGACGCTCATTCAGCACGCTCTCTCGGCCCCCAGCCGTGGATTGCGCCGATTTAACAACCGGAGGTGTCACACACCGCTCAAAAGGAAAACCCGGGGAGGATGCGCCGCCCAGTACAGAAAACAATCGCCGCTCTCTCGCCGCCGCACACACTTTGCTCGGCATACCAACCGCCGACTTAAAGCCACACGGGTCCACGCGACTGCATCATCTGAACACGCGTGGCAGAAACGGTGCACGTGTTTGAACAGAGATAGCGCAGCTTTCCAGGGATTTCAGATTGCTCGGATGAAAGTTGTTGGTTTAAAATGCCTCCCTGGATTTGGAATGCGCAATGTTGAAATTGTGATTTTTTTTTTAGATAGAGGGAATTGAGTTGCTTTATTTAAAATAAAAATCCAATGTAAAATCACCAACACTGCGCATGGAAGTCACGGGTTGAAGCATTGCTGTAATGAATTTGTGGAAAAAAATGGTCACAATAAATATTTAGTATTCCGATGATCACCGATATTGTTGAGAAAAGTGAAAGACTGATAATGCTATTTACCTTAACGTGCCATTGGTTTAGCTGAAGTGTAAAGCCAAATTATATAATATTACACATTGTAAAATAAATTAAATCATAGTTAAATTGTGCAATTATTATTTGTTGGATAAGTTAGGAGATCGAATAGCGTACATTAATTATGTACATTTATATTATTTATCTTTGGAACTGAAAAGAAACTGGTACTAATGAGAATTCTATAACAAAAAATACCAAGATATTTTAAGTAAAAAAATAAAATGTATATTGAAATGTATACCAGAATATTTCTGAAAAATTGTCAGACAAAACCATGTAACTTAGCGTTTTACGATTGTATGTAAATTGCAATATCCGTGTAAATACAGAATATAAATCAGATATATATATAAAAAATCGTACCAGGTATGTATTCTCGACACACCAGATGGGCATTTGTATTCCGCACCCTGACACGAAGAAGATTTTTAAAAATTGAGTGCAGCGATCAATACTCCAGCACAGTTCTTGTCTCCAAAATGATTATAGTCAATTATTGATTCAAAGTACCATGCTTTTTGAATTCATTACCTTATTAAAATGACCATAAAACTCCTTTTATGGCTTGAATTATTCAAGCTGCATGAGTTTAATGTCACTTTGTGGATGGTTTAATAATATTTTATTTTTTATTTTCTCATATCGCATTTTCATAATTGTGTTTTTTTTTAAATTTATAAATATATAACTCCGAGTTGCCAATAGTCACTGCAGAAAAGTTGTGGTGGTCGCATGCAAGAAAGACTTTTTTAATTATATTCTTTTTAGTTTTTTCACATTTTTATTAACAATTCCCATCCTTGGTGAACACAGGCTGGATGAACTCAACTGCGGTCACATGGCCCAGCGGCAGCAAGATCGTCGCTTGCTGCAGAATGTTTTTGAGGTTCAAATACAGCGGCCGCCCTGGTTAATGCAGCACGTGTATATGAACTGCTAAATACGTCCCGTCTGATTCCAAGTGGACGCTGAAAGATCCCTTGATGCCACTTGAAAAGAGTCGGCATCGTGGTCCAAATTTAGAAATTTAGAAAAATTACCTGCAAATTACTCAATTGGGATTACACTGAGCTGTGACACCACTGCCGACTATGTCTGCGAAAATTAGCACCTTCCTTCGTGATAGCCTCGTGCTATAAGAATGGCGCGAATACCAAACGTGATAAATCATTATTATCAATTACAAATGACAGCAGCGGCATTCATCAATTGTCGAGATTCGCGGGTGATAGGATGACAATAGGCCATGGGATAGCTGCAAGCGACCCTCTGACCTATGGAAAACAGTTTATATCTTTCTGTCTTTTTTAAACAAGTTATATACCCTGTTGTGCACACTTGCGAATGATACAGCAATAACTGTTGACCGTCAACAGCATATCATGGACTGGTTTTGTGTAAAAATGGTGACGTGTTTCCGCAGTGGTACAGTGGCATTGCAGCACGAATCTGGCAACTGGAGTCCGACTCTCATCCACGGCTAACATCAGCTGTAAATACGCATCGAAATCAATCCTGCTCTCCTCTCCCTTCTCTTCCTCACCAGCCCACACTGAAGCATGGCCAAACAACTCCCCTGAATGACACAGTGTCGGGAGGTCTTTATCCAGCAGTAGATTGACAAAGGGGGCTGTGAATTATTAAGTACGCAAACACACCGTGCTTCCGTTTGGGAAGCGGAATGTGGAATTATCGGGAAGAGTTCCTACAGTTATGTGGCAAGCACGAGGGGGATTCAGCCGGACACTTATGGATCGGGTTCTATTTTAAATGCAGCGTCAAAATTACCCGCAGTGGCATGAAGGACACGGGCGCCGGGGACAACTCCATGAAGCAGTCACATGGGCATGACACTTTGCCTCGTGGGAATTTAATTTCCAAGCCGGTGGCAGCAGCATGGACTGCACCAATAAATATGTGAGCGCTTATTCAATCTTTGGTTGCAAAGGCACACACCACACAGAGATATACACTACTCCGCGGAGTGCATGTAAGGCTGTCCGTTGGGAGGTGTGCCCCTTCACGGCGCAGCTGCTGTGCAAACGTGGGGGGGAAAGAACGCACGGGCCGACGTCGACGACGACGAAGTTCACATCGGTGGCATAAAATCGGAGCTGGCACCACCCCACGTGACCATCGCAGCAGTCGTTGCTCGTGGACTAAGTGTGCATATTGAACTTCTTTCACACCATACGTAGCCGACCAGTGTGCCTATCCAAGATGAAGACCTCGTATTGATAATGTGCAAATGTCAATGATACATTCAGTACTTGCTCTTGCATTGCCATTATTTTTATTATTATTTAATGCACTGCGGTGGGATGGAGACGTCATATCCGTCGCCTGGTAGCAGGAGGTCGTGAGTTCGATCCCAGACCCTCACGATGCCTGTGTATTTGGAGTTCGGGTGTTCTCTCCGGGTGTGAACGGGTTTTCACCTCTACATTTAGAAACATGCATTTATATTATTTTACTCTTGCTATAAATATCCACGTGATGATATGAGCCTATTCTATGAAAAATAGCTAATACTCAGTGGGCATTACCTCGTGAAATAAAATTAAAAAAATCGTGTGGATGTAAACACAGCAAAATATGCACTTTCACCACACACTGATGTGTAATGGTTTGTATTAATTTTAAGATGATTCTAAAAATGTTGAGTTTACCATTTGACTTGTACTGCATTATATGACACTAGGAATTTACATTGGATATGATCAGATTTTTGTGAAAAGATATGCACTAAAATACCCATTGACCTAATTGCACTACTTTTCACAGAGGATAATGTGTCAATGTTTTGCCATGGTAAGGTAATTCAGCAGCCATCTACGAATTTCACTCCTCCAATGCTCCAAGTTGACCAAGTGCTCCTCGTCTGCTTGAGAGGCTGTTAATTTCCTGAACACTAATGAAGCTAACCACTTAAGTCAGAGATAAGCAATTAATACATTACCACACGCCACAAAATCAACTCTGGTTATTTTGGCTCGCTTATCAATGTTGATCGAGTGATCTAATGAGTGCATGCAACTGCGCTGTATTTGTGTAGCACTGATATGGGCCATGGCATTATTAAAAGAAAAACCCACTTGGGGAAGAAAAAAGTTGGGCCGTGTATTCACGGACATTGTTCTTTGAGAACAAAACGCAGAACATCGCATCGAAAGCATACGGACAACCGAATGAAATGCACCGCACATCCAGAACAGTGCTGATATACCTGCGGAGAATTTTCCCTTCTGTACATGCTCTCCATGTGGCCTGGTCTTCTTCCACAATGTAAAATACCGAAAAAGAAATTGGCTGAAAATCCCAGTGGAGGACCTCAGTTAATGCAGCAAGTTGACTCTCTCAGAAAAAAAACAAAGGACTCATTTGACGCTAGCTCGCTTATGATAACCCTGTCAGCACTCAACAAACAGCAAAAGAACATACGCAGTGGTCAAGTGGATAATAGAACTAACAGCTAAAATGTATCTTCATAAAGGGCGCATTTTGATTGTGCTGTTGAAAATGGTCCGTTGATTAATATCGCACTGACAAAGGGTAACTAACACACAAAAACAATGATATTACAACATTGCATGTATACACTGTACGATGAATTGCTTTCAAGTCATAGACACAGGCTGCTGCATAGCCGTCTGGTCAACGCGTTTGACACCGAGAGCCATTTTGTGCAGTCAATGGTGGAATCCTCTCATCGGCGCTCCCAGTTGGCGGTGTTGGATTGCTAACGCACGCCATCTGCTGCAGACTCCATCTCGAAAACGCTGTCACATCACTTTCCACGGTTGGACAAAGTGGGGCAGCGTCATAACCAAATCTAAATGAACCGTAACTTACGTGTAACAAAGGCTGAATCCGTTTGTGTGTAGGTTTTGTTTTCCTCTGCAAAATGAATGGGTTATCACATATTTAGTTTTATTTGTATATATTTTTAAGTGATTTTTTTTTTACCTTTCCTATACTTTGCACTCCGATCGTGTTTTTGCACTGTTTGTTGTTGTAACTTTCTTGACCCGCCCCTACTGGACATGTGAAAAAGAGCTTTACAGCTCATCGGATTCCTCCTGCAGTATAAATACAGATTCTGATAAAGCTAAAGGTGCAGCCTTGCAATGTTTTGTTCATGCCATCGCTTGTGGACGGACCGTCAATGGAGGGAGCCCTAGAGAGTCCCTCTGGAGGGTATTGTGGCCGACTCTTCGGTACTGGGCCGACATCTGGGCAGAGGTGAGAGTACCCACACTTGACCCCACCACACACGACCTGCCGATGGACTTGACTGTGGCGGTACACATTTCTACTGCTGGGGGGACAGCGGCGTTGGGCAAAGACATTTTCGCCATCTTTTAAACTTCCGCGCCGGGAGATTGAACCGGCGACCTCGCTTAGTCAAGTAAATGACATTAATTTATTCACGACACGAAAATAACATCGCTTAAAAAGTGTTCGATTCCATCCGCATTATAAAAGTAAAAACCATTCAGGGCCTGGCCATACAATATATGATTGCATTCAGTACGCATCATTTTTTCATACCTTATTCACTTATTGTCACAGAAAAAATAACCCCACTCTGTTATCAACAGATGTTAATCATAACTGATGTGCGAAGCCAGATGGCTGAGTAAGCTGGTGCCTCTAAGTTGACACTGAGAAAGAAAAATTCAAGTTAATCAATGTTGCGGCCTGGATTCCACTCTTCACCACTAGGGTCATGAGACCATTGGTGCTTTGGAAACAGGCCAATGCATCTCACTTAAGGGGCACAGATAAAAATTCAAAATGTGAAAAATTGTGAGAGGTTCAATTACATAGACCTTGCATGCATGTTTGAAGTATTGCGTTACAATTAATACGAACAGAGGCATTGTAAGATATTGCCCATGCATGCATTTATTAATTATTGTATATAATGTATAACATATTTTTTGGATGAATGCACATCGAGGATGGGACCTCTAATTTGCTGTCTGAGACATGATGAGACATCATGATGCTAAAAGACAGCATAATCTTTGCACTGTGCCAAAGGAATTGATGCATCCTTAAGAAATAGAAAATTCTCTTTCAAGAAAACAACAATGCCATGCAAAAAGGCGGTAAGTGTCTAACGTTGAGCCCACTTGAACACAAGGCTTGCTATAAAAGGCTACCACTTTAACTCACACATCTCTGCAGTATTATTAAAGTTGTGGTATGGGAAATCTTACACAAATATCATATCTGTTAAAAGATTATTATTTCTCAAGTATGTTAATTATGTATTAAACGTGTTTTTTGGTAGCTGCAGTAAAATATCATCACTAATCATGCCATTGCATTTTAGGAGTTATGTATAAATAAACAAACTAATTATCTTGCCTCGTAGGAAAGATTGCATTTGAAATAAGTGTGTAAATACAGGCAGCAAATTCTGATGTTGTGTGATATTGGTTCAATCAATAGAAAGTGTATCCCTTTTATCATCACAGATTCCTTTTATCAGAATCTGACTACGTGTGAGATTGTCTCAGAGGTGGCATCATGGCTGTAGCAGGTCGAGGCGATGTGAAACATTGGCTACATTTATATGACCACTGTTCGGTGCGCTAAGGTAGAGCTGGAAAGTGTGAGAATGAGCTAAACCTATGTGACAATTGAGTATGTGAGATTTTGTAGGTAGCATTGTTTTATTCTAAATGTAATACACCCATCTGCTGGGCAAAGAGAAGTCTGTAGATGCAGTAAAAAAAGTCTATTTTTGATAGATCTGTCTGGAGCTTGAATGTCTGCCGTCTGTCCATGATTTGGGTTGACTATTCTACTCCATGTAGGGTTTCACTCCTGTGAGAAATCGCACTTGAATAACATTTTTTGGTAATATTACTTCTCATGTAGCTTGAGTGTCCTCTTTTACTCGGGTGTTCCAAAAGTCAAGCGCATTTTTTGTCGTAAAATGACACACACATTTGCATTACCCAGTGTCTGCCTCAAATAAGAAGGTTGCAAATTCAAAACCTCAGTCCTTTTACCACTTCGTGGCCAATGCAAAGATCAGCACGCCATGGCGAGAAGGCACGAGTGGTTGATCTGTAGAGATGGACTGGCCCTACTCAATAGGCATGTGGAATTTCCACCACTGGCTCAGAGCATTCAGCAGATTGAAGCTTCACCCATGGCGGTTTGGGGGGGGACAGCGAACTATTTAGAATCCACATCGTTCATGCATTGAAATACACATATATATTCCCCGGGCTATTTTCACAAGTCGCATCGTAGGCAGCGGATTCCTTCTGCCATCAAATAGAAGTTCCGAAGGAGGGCTGAGCGGACGACAGGAGAGGCGGAGGGCGATGGAGGCATATGCAGGGGACGCCAAGGGAATTAACCACGAGGAGCGTGGGTGCCGTGAATCCGCGTAGCCGCGCTGCTCATTGCACATCGCCAGCAATAACCACGCGGCCGGCCTCAACCGTGGGTGCGGTGGCCGTGAGCGGGCACGAGACCAAGCCCAACTCGCCACCCTTGCCTTGATTTCCGGCCACTGCCTCCGGACGCGGTAGAGAATGCATCATGCATTTTTTATTCAACGAAGTAATTTCCATGTTGATTATGCATGTTCAGTGCACTAGGTGGCAGGCCTTGCGTGGATGCGGTCATATTTATTCACTGCTCTACACAAGTGACTTTAGCTGCAGCGTAAACTGGGCACTACGCCTACGTACGGCGCTATCGAAGTTCACCAGACGTACGGGGCAGGTTTAGAGAGGCCATAGGAGATTTTATGGGGACAATGGTGGGCAAAAAAAAAAAGCGGTGGTGGTGGAGATAGCAATCAGAGATGAGAGAATGGAAGAGAGGGACGATGCTGGTGGGGAGAGAGGGAGGGAGGGGATGATGATGAGTGGGATGAGGCAAAGGGGAGTGGTGCGGGTGATAATAGAGAGAGGGGGAGGGAAATATATTTGGGGTAGGTGAGATGGGTAGACTCATAAATCGGAGGCCATATAAAATTAGTGATATCTGACCACAATATCACAATGCATGAGATGTCGTCATTTTTAGAACCTTCATAATTCCAGATTTGCATTGTTAGAAACCTTAAACTACAGCCAAATGAAGATACGATAAACAATTGCAATTATTGAAATAAAGTTTGTGCCCATTTCACGTACTATGCTAGTTTCTAAAGCCTTGGAAATATTTTGGTTTTAGACTCATCTTGGCATAGCCTAGTTGTAAGGAATGATATACAATCAACAATATATTGGCCCATGAGATGATTGATGGACGTGGAGCGGATCACTCTTTGCACAGGTCTGAACAAGCAGTGTGCGGAGCAGAGTGTGAGGGCAGGCCTTCAGAATCGACCCCAGAAGTGTTTCCACGATGTCGTCATCTACCTCGGCACTCCCTGCTATGCCCTTGCTGCTCAAGGGGCTTCAGAAGTCTAGTCTCTGTCTTGCCTCACGACAGGATCGCCATCACACAATCAATCCATAACTGGTGAAGACATCGAAAAACCCAAATTATTATGAAACAGATCAATAACCTTAAACACGAATACGTAAGCCAGTTTGCAAATAAGATTACTGTGCTCTAAAATTGTATGAAAACTAGATTTTTGTCTTCCATATATTTTCAAATTTTATATAGATGAGAGGAAGTTCCCATCCTTGGGCGATTTCCCCCACCCCAGCCCCCCCGTCCCCTCAAGCCCCCCCCCCCCCACACCCCCAACATCGACATCTCCCCAACCCTGGGCACCCCCCCCCCACCTCATGCTTGACAACCCCCAGGAGGGTCAGACCCACACGTCTTTCAACGTCCAGGTCGGAGCCCCTGACGCTCTGGATGAAGCTCCCGAGGTAAAAGTGAATTTCCCGACAACTTCAACCTTCTCGCCACAAACACCAACAGACCGAAACGCAATATCCAACGAGTCGAAGCATCTCTGGATCTTTCCCATGGTCCAGGAGACCTGCAATCCCAAAGGCTTGGCCTCCAATTCAAACGCCTCTAGGTCTTCCTTTAGGGTATCCGGCAACTCCGCAAAAGTCACAGCATCATTGGCAAAGTCCAGGTCTGTAACCCTTGACTGTTCAAACGATGCTGCACGACGGCCCTAGTCTGATATCTGCCCCAACACCCAGGAAATTTTACCCAACACTTAGGTGTTGGGGCAGGTATCCTGAGTGAACCACAGCCACAGCCCTGCCTCACACTGCCATTCACCGGAAGTCAGAGGTGCCCCACCCCCCATATAACAGCACCCGGGGACTCTTGCGTACAGGGCGGCGATCAGACCAATAATGCCCTCCAGAATTCCACGGAGTCGCCGCACAACCCACGGGGCCTCCCGGTGCACTAAGTCGAAGGCCTTATTCAGGTTTATGAAGGCCGCGGGGATCACCTGCCTGTACTCCCTGCAGCACTCGACCAAGACCCGAAGAGCTACGATCCAGTTTGTCGTTGACCTCTTTGGCATGAATCCGGCCCGTTCTATCCTCTGGTGCTCTCAAATGGTGGCCGCAGACTCTTGCCAGGAGAATGGGGGCTCATTACCTTGCCAGGCACCACGAGCAGTGTCACCCCGCGGTCATCATTGCAGTGAGTTCTGTCTCCATTCCCCTTCCAGATTGGGACATGGGGCCATCCATTGAGTAGGTACGCAAAAATCTGTCAAAACTTGACCCCTTCCCTGTACCCTAGACCCCCCCCCCCACATGCAAGCGTACGCATTTGGGTTCACCCCCCCTCCCCCCTCCATGGGTACGTACTCAATGGATGGCCCCCAAGACGTCCATGAGAACAGAGCCCGCTCATCCCAATGCAACAAGCACCGCGTGCGGCCCTCTTAACAAATGGTCCCCGCCGGTGTTCAGCAGTTCAGCTTTGATACCGCACCCCCCCCCCCCCCCTTCAGCTTTCCCATTGCCATCCGAACCTCGTCCTGCGATGCAGGTCAGGCCGTTCGAACCAAGAACCAGCAATTCTCAGCCTCCTAGATGTTGCAAAGACCAAATGCAAGGGTCCTTTGCTATTCTCGGTCCCTGGCCCAAGTGGACCATTACACACCTCATAGGCAGTCCTCTCGGTACCAGTTTCACGTTTAAGTCTCTGAGGACAACCAGGCTACCACGAGCGGGACACATGCCCTCCTCTGAGTTGGAGCACAGCATGGAAGGTTTCCTTGTCCTCAAGATCACTCACCTCCGTCGGAGCGTAGACAGCGACAAGGAAGAGAAAGCCAAAAGGGTGCCTCGACCTCATCGTCATCGTCCACTCACTGACCGTAGTGACCCCCGCCACCAAGCCAACCTGTCCATCCTCGACAGCAATGGCCACCCCTTCACCGGGGGTTGATTCCCCCCCCCCTTCCCCCGGGCAGCCCGTGCAGCAGTCGGTGGAACCACCACGACTAACCTGGCTCTCTCATCATCCACTGGAGTTCGGACGTTCCAGGGCCAAACATTACAGCTCGCCGGAACGACACCTCCGCGTCCCTCCTCCGGTGCCCTTTGACAACTGGAACGGCCGGGCGAGGGTGGCAGGAGTAATCCACCAACCCCTGCTCCCTGGCCACTGGACCTGCAGATCCTCATCCGGGCATCAGTGGAGGGGCCTTCTTTCACATGGATCGGTCGCAACCCACACCACGGGTGGTGGCATTATGTTGTGTGTAAGATATCACGTGAACACGCAACAGGTGGGCCACGAGAGGGCTACCCATCTAGAATATGTGGGGAATTATTTATCCGAATCGCTCAGCAACATATTGCCTTTAAAACGAAAAAATCTACTGATGTTTGAGACTCTGGTGGAAAAAAAATGCTTTTACACCCACCCAGAGCAGTATGGAACGAGGCTTGTGCACAACACGAATTATAGAGAGCACTTTATCATATTGCGGAGCAAAGCAGACGGATCAGCTTGAGTGCACTCGGGCTGACCTCTAGTGACAACACAGCACACTGCACACGTCACGCCTGAATAACAAAACCACACCGCACCGCGCAAACCACTCACACGACAACACCGCGGCTATCATTGCAAGGCAGTGGGGGACATCGTTTAAATCAGCTCCCATCTCCCCCAAACAGTCCGCACGAAACGGGCAAGTGCGTTCGTACGATTACAGTACTGCTGATAAACAAACCTGGGCGAAACGGTGCCGAGAAAAAAGCAAACACAATCTCCAAAAAAATGAACCGCAGCACGGGCACACACAATAAGCAACATATGCTTCGATGTAATACCGCACGTATTATCGATAGGCAGCGAATCCCACGCCACGCCATGGTTATCATTCATATTGGGCTTGCGACATTTTGGCCACGGGTTTCCCATGGGTATCCGAGTGCAGTGGCGAGGAGATCCCCACAGTGTGCACATATCACTCTGCACCCGGGCGCTCCTAAATGGGGCTCACGTCTGGCTCGCTGCTGCAACAAAGCATACTGTACACACGGTGGGAAAATCCTAGATCCACCTGCCACGGCCTGCTTAGACTCGTAACATGTACTTAAAGCCAATCGGGACATTTGCAAGCGGTTATACACAGCAGTGACCACATCGTATATAATTACATTGCATGCTAAATCTTGTGAGTGCAGTCCTGTATTACAGCATTCAATATCCTGTATTTCAGCACGTGGCAATACAATGAGATTTGCGGTTTCCTCTGTAAGAGAAATATGGTAAACTAGTGACATGGGGATAGTCATCCTATTGTATAATTCACAAGTGCAGTAAATTTCCAATCTGGTGGTTTGCGTTGCCAGAATAGGCAGGTTTTTTTTTATATTTCTGCTTAACAGGGTCGACCATAACATAATCCCCAAAACATCAGAACGGGGCCATAAAAAAAAAATTGGGATGCTGTCAATGGAAGTGAATCCTAAATACAAAGGTTAGTTGATGTGTTGGAATAAATTGGCCAGTGTGTGGGTAGCTTACACAGGGCAGATGGAAGTTACGGATTTAGCAGGAGGCAAAGGTAGTGGTGATGGTACAAAATTCAGCGGCTTACTCCTGCTGACAGTACATTTACACTCCGGTAATTCTCGATAATAAATACTGTCTTGGGCTGTGACGGGAATCAAACCAATGACTCCGTGCAAAATGGTCAACGGATGAGCGCACAGGACCATTCGGCACTGCAGCCACCAATAGATTAAAGCCGGCCACCAGCTATTGTACAGTGCACTAAATGTGCGGAATTGTAAGTCAGAGAGGGACTTACAGAGGGGCAAGTCATGAACAGAAAAGACATTTTTACTATTTTTCCCTTCTGCATTATCCCGCACACGGTCAATGACCACTTTTTCTCAACGCGCCTTTGCACAGATTTACACAAGCATGCATGTCGCTATGAAAACAATAAACAGATATATATATATTTTTTGTCGTAAAAATGTTTGCTTTTGTGCGATTTTTGTTGTTCTCCCACCGTCTGCAAATACCGCAGTGTGGCGGGGAGCATTAACCGACGAGTGATTAGCACGGCCTTCGATAGGCTCGCTCGCCTGTCTGGGTGTAATGCACGGCCCGGACAGAAAGCTAAAACGAGACCCTCACTCTATATAACGCCAATTGCTGACAGGAAAGTGCCTTTGCCCAGTAGAAACATCAAAGGACACTTCAAGGATATACCGCTCTCCTCCGTGCACACCGCTCCGAGATGTACCGCACAGGGTACCGCCGCTGCCATCACCCAGTCCATCTTTTCACCTTTCACCCGCAACTACAGTACACATCAAATAAAATTGTTTCCATCATTGTCGGCGATATTTTACGCGTGTTAGGCATTTCGCCGTACAATTGCGGGCATCGAGAATCCCTTATTTCATGGACAATTTCGCAATGCGGCGAGTATATATATATTTTATTTGTACAGTGCGTACAGTTGCTATAAAATACAGCTGCAACGTAACAATGTGGATGCCCCCCCGCCTGACTTTGCAAGCCAGAGCCCGGCCGACTCGACAAAGGCAAACACTTTCCATTTTCGGGCATTACACCATAAAATACACCAATTTTCTCAATGGGTTTTTATGATGAATTAGCCCAAACACGGTGGGGCAGTTTGAACAATGGGTGGCCATGGTGGGGCCCCCCCTTGCTACAACAGCCTTCTTTCCTTCACACCACCAATCTATTTGGCAGTTTTCATTTCACAGCGCTGACCGCTTATTTAGTGACCGCCCACCCCGCTTCCACCATCCGTTGCCTGCACCCTCCAACCCCCAACCCCACCCCGCTCCGCCGGGGTCAGTAACAGGCTTTGAATAATAAATAAGATCCTTTGCCCTATGGCCTCAATCTGGCTGGGGTCAGCGGGAGCGTGTGCTGACGAAAGGCATTAGGGTCCCCGAGAGCGATGGCTGCCGCCCAGCCACTGATTGTGCTGAGCAGGCCGCGCCAAATCGCTGGCCCGTTGTTCCACGCAATGCCTTTTGTGATATTTAACTGCTTCTGCCAACTGCGCCGGGGCGAACAAACCCCGCAGCTCGGTCAGCCTGTGTTTAATTCATCCTTAGCCGATCTGCACAATGGCCTGCATATTGATCTCTAGGTTAAGCCTTTCACTATGAATACAACCGTGTGGGATAACATTGGGCTACACTAAAAATGCTACCAGAAACTGAATTGCCACGTGTGCACGTATTTGTGTACGGTATATATTGGTGTATTCCAGGGCGAGTCAAACATTTTGAACACGACATGAAAGGTAGAAATTTTCATGCTGAACTCACTATAAATGCATAAAAGTGTAGGATTCAAAATAACCGCCAATTGATAGCACATCTCCTAAAGGTGTGCTTAAAAGCAATATTTGACATGAAATCGCTGACAAAAAAAACAATGTACCGAGCCCTCTATCAATCCACTGCTGGACAGAGGCCTCCCCTGCTCAATGTTACGGTCATGGAGGTTGTTCGACCATACTGATCAGCATTGGTTGATGAAGGGGTGGCCCAGGACTCGCCACCAATGTTAGCCATACCGAGGTTGCCAGGGTTCAAACTGTAATGGGCTAAACACTGCACCACTGCTCGGCCTTATTTGTGTGCAGGAAATTCATGGCTGAATAAAGCACACCTGAGTTTGTGGCACCCTATGCACTAAATGATTGTGCATTTGTAAGGCTCTTCTGCAAGGTCTTTATACGATGTGTAAATAGCGTCAGTGTAAATGTATTTGCATGTATAGAGGAACACATCTTATCCGTGATCCTGTTATGCACTCCCGATTATCCAAAGGTCGATCCGTGAAAACTCTCATTATTCACAGATCGCCGCTTACCATTATCCTTGACAAATCGTGGATAAGAAGAAGTCATGTGGAAGTGGTCACAAGCAGTTGATAAATTGATCTTATTATTTGCAAGGTCCATGGAAGAGAGCAATCAGGAGGAAAAGACACGACTCCAATGGGAGGTTATGGGCATTCAACTTTCAGAGATGAGTTGGCATTAGATTCATCCCATCATCTATGTTTTCCCACGGATAATAGGATGATGGTGGAACAGAACTTACGGGCACTGCCAAAAGTTCCCTCCCATTGCAAAAATAATCAATTATGATAAACAGGCCCAAAATGATGACCATCATTACCATGCTGTTGAAGCTTCTGATGATGACGACGACGACAATGGTGATGTCAACAATGTGATTTATTAATTTATTCAGGAAGGTATCTCTGAATCTCAGGCTCATTTTCAGCAGGGTCCTACAATGCGATGTTTGATCAAATCAATGTTACGAGTGCCCTGCACGTGAAAGAAACGCGGAACACCTGGAGACACCCCACGCACGGGAGGCCACAATAAAAACACTACACACATGCTGCGAGTTCACGTACCCACCTGCAGCAACACCACCACCATATTCACATGACCTCTTAGCTCCGCGGATTTAAGAGGTTCACAAATCTTGAGTGATCCCCCCAACCCTCGATCCCATGCTGCACACACACGTACGCTTGCTCTCCCGCACTCAACCTGCCGCACATTCATTTACTCTCCTGCAAAATAGACAAAAATCCCACCCCCAGTATAGCCTTCACATGTTTTTAGGCCAAGTGCTGTGAGCAAGCACCTACGAAGGCCGACACGCCACACAAGGAAACGGGTGGCGAGAATCACACCCGGCCGCCTTTGTCTCCCAAGTGGAAAATGTTTACGCATCGCACTTAGAGGAGGTCCAGGACTGGTCCAGATAATCGTCACTGGTGTTGTCCCATAAGCAGGAATCGAACTCGGGTCGCCAGGTTCGTAGTGCAGTGTGCTAACCTCTACACTACCGCTCCCCACTCTCTCCGGCACACGCACACACACACACACACATTCTTGCCCACTATTTCGATGATGATAGATTAAAAAGATGGAAGATCATATTGATGATAAAGGAGACGGATGGTTATAATTATGATCATGATGGATGAAGATGGTGATGGCAATGGAGAAGGATGTTGTAAATTTACGAAATAGATGGTGATGATGATCGATGGTTTGGATTTCATCAAGTTTGCTGTGCCACCTTCTCCAGTCAGTGAGAGAGCAAAGCGACTACCGTATATGTTTCTTCATGCACTGATTTTTGCATAATTGGTGGAACACCACTCACTAATTTGAAAAATTGGTGTCATCACTGGTAGCTACCCAGATATGAACCAAGAATCTCAGCAGAGCCAGCCCAGTTCCTCAAAAAGCCCACTGAGTCTCATGCATAGTAATGTGTTGAGGAGCCTGGGTCTTTCCCGATGGGGGTATGGTAAACATACCCTCCGACTTATACATTATTTAACATAATTTTGACCATTTAATTCGAGAGGCTGTCCATGGTTTATCATTGGAATGGCTTCCTTACTCCAGATCAATCATATGTAAAATAATGACCAAGTTATTGCTGCTCAGTCTGAGGAAATGAACAATGTTATGCTGATTAAGAGCTTTTCAATACATATTAACGGAAAGTCATTGCTTATTCCAAAGTAAAACATCTGCACGGGCCACATCATGATATGATATTGAATACTTCACGCTTGCCCTAATAATGAGTGGTGAGATGGTTGTGGAGAGCATGGATGATTTTGCTTTCTTGGGCAGTGGTGTTCGTAGCTAGCTCTGGGTCATCGTCACAGATGTTAAAATGTGACGAGCCACATTCTTTTTTATCGACTCTCTAATGCTGTGCGAGCTGGCATCGCATTGCACACAAAAGCAGCAACTGTTTATGCGCGCACAGTCATGCCCTCTGTTTTGTCATTGCTGAGACACGCAGACTTTCCTTGTGCGAACACCTGCACCAGCTTGAAACATTCCAGTCGGGCCTACGTAAACCTCCATCCGTGGACTGACAATCTATTAAAAAATATATATTTACATTTTTGATCACATTTTATAGAGACTAAACACCTGGCTATAGTGGCATGAGCAGGCAACGCTGGTGTCGGGTGAGTAAGTTTTTGTTGGTTGATTCATGTAGCTTACATTACCAGCGAAGACTTGCCTGAGAATGTTTTCTTTGCCCAGATGAATAATAATAATGAACTAAATTCAGTATCCGTCATGGGCAGTATCCACCATGAGCATTAAGTGTACCGTATCCAGTATACCTTCTGCTTTATAGAAACTTCCTATTTATCTTCAAATTCTGTAGATGTTATAAAAGCACTATGGAACCCTTCTTTTACAGCACTTTTTCATAAACAAAACTACCGCAGTGACTGTGCTGTCATACATACTGTAATCTTGAGATTAATTGTTTTGAAAAAATCATCGTCGGCGTTTGCCACTCTAGGTGATACCGATGGCAATTATTGGCATAGGTCCACAGGTCCTGTGGTGACGCCACCACCACCACAGAGTGGTGAATGGCAGCTGATGCACACGTGTGTGCTCGCATAAACGTGCATAATAATGTGGGCGCGTGGGTATAAATAAATATAGGTGCCTTGAGGTGCGGTTGCCTTTAGATGCCGAGCATAAATCCACGATCGCATTGTCGTAGGGAGAAGCGCGAGCACTCACTCAACGCGCCGTCTTGCGCTGCGGGGTGAGGGTGATCTGCCCGGGCTTCTGCGGGAGTGTGGCGCGCCGGCCTGTCGGCCGAAGCCAGGTCGCACGCTTGCACGGGGCCAGCCTCACCACTCGCCTGCACTCAGCACACCCAACCACACGGGCCGGCCACCCGGGGTCACGTCGAGCACGCCACACTGTCAATCGTCGCCTATTAATCGGGTGAGGTCGATTCGCAGCCTCTTGAGATGCGGTCATATTTATATGCAATATAAATGCAAAGACTAAATTGCATTGCATTAGTGCCAGAGGAGAGTCCACCGAGCTATCAATTTTCTATTCCTCGAAAGATCTTGAGTGAAACACTGGCAGAGAGAAAACATTCGCACTGTACACATTTTCTTCGGAACAAAAAAAGTAATGACAAATCAGCGGCCGTCGTAAGCCCTGCACCTGCAGTGCCTTGACCGTCAATTAGAGAGGTCACACCAAAATGAAAATTGCATTTTTTTTAATTTATTCAAAGTCAACGGGATTCCTAAATATGCACACAGAAAGCTCTCTCTGCTCTGATGCGAACCAAAGGCTGCCTCCATGGGCTGCTATAGGATTATTTTATGAGTGGAAGTTACTAATGCTGATGGGATGTCCTCAAGGAATCAGATTCAATATCTCATTGGAATCCAATAAGACTTTCCACAAGGGACTACACAGCTGTGGTTTAAGTAAACAGATCAAATGAACCATTTCCGTGTTGTTATTCAAGGAGCACTGCATCCATCATAAGTCGTGAAACGAATGCAAGCGCGAAATTATTGACTTCATAACTGGACGGTGGCACAATTTGCGAGACTTTGCGAGATGTGCCACAAAAGAGTCAAGGTGTCTCCCTGCTTGAGAGAGCGTGGGGGACAGTGCTCATCCCCACTGGAGACCCTAAGGCAGCGGTGGAAATTCCACATCCCTATGGCAGGGGCCAGTCTGCACAGGACAAGGCAATGTGTAGGAGTACATTATATGAACCAGAGGTGTGGACTCGAGTCATGTGACTTGGACTCGAGTCAGACTCGAGTCATGAATTTGATGACTTGCGACTCGACTTGGACTTGCATAACAATGACTTTGTCCCACCTATGAGATGTGGACTCGAGTCATGTGACTTGGACTCGAGTCAGACTCGAGTCATGAATTTGATGACTTGCGACTCGACTTGGACTTGCATAACAATGACTTTGTCCCACCTATGAGATGTGGACTCGAGTCATGTGACTTGGACTCGAGTCAGACTCGAGTCATGAATTTGATGACTTGCGACTCGACTTGGACTTGCATAACAATGACTTTGTCCCACCTATGAGATGTGGACTCGAGTCATGTGACTTGGACTCGAGTCAGACTCGAGTCATGAATTTGATGACTTGCGACTCGACTTGGACTTGCATAACAATGACTTTGTCCCACCTCTGATATGAACCATGTAACATCTGATAATGGTATGTGTTTATTTACCCATGGGTGTATATAAATGTATGAGTGTGCGTGCGTGCAAACATCAGCATACAAGCCCACGCTCGCAATTAATCAATTCGACTGGAAAGGGCCACTGAGCTAAGCAGCTGTTTGCTTACAAGCGGTGACTGCAAGCTACGTACCGTGTGCACATTGTATAAGAGAGTGACGTGTGTATAAAAAGTAAAGGGTCATTTTAATTCCATTTGTTCTAGAATACAAGGCTGCACCATCTTATACTCTACAAACACAGAAAAACCCCACTGCAACCCGAGGTTGCAGGAATGTATTGATTTTTGCAATGGCGCGCATGCATTGATGTGTACAAAATGTCGTTAATATTGTGACTTTTCCCTCTATTGTGAGCATTATTATTCTTGTAACAATCACAATGTACGTTTCATAATGCCTGCATGGTTCTCTTTTGGAGTGTGCTCTGTGGATCCGTGAAACAAAAGGTTTCGGTACATGAGCAAATTTAACACGTAGGCTTTCGCGACCAATATCATCCATACTTCAATAGGGATTTCGATTTAAAGCTTTCGTGACTGCAGGGATTCATCTTCTTGGTTCTTTCGGTAAAGTCACGTAGAAGGGAAGTAATAAAATAATAAAAATAAAACATAATAAAACAATTCTCACGACGTTTCGGCCACAACGCAAGCAGCCGTCCTCGCCTGCTTGCGTTGTGGCCGAAACGTCGTGAGAATTGTTTTATTATGTTTTATTTTTATTATTTTATTACTTCCCTTCTACGTGACTTTACCGAAAGAACCAAGAAGATCAATAGGGATTACCATTGGTACGGCTATTTTATCGATATTTTAGTTCACACAATCTACAGCAGGTACAAGAACAATGGGCTTGCATAATGTGCATGCATAATGTACTTTGGTTACCATATAAATAACCCAAACGGCAATAGATACCAAATAGTCATGTATATGTATTCATTAATCCCGCACCCACTTCACGCAAAAAGAGCACACACGTGACGTCATCACATCTACGCCTCTATTTAAGGAAGGAAACAGGAGGAGTTTTCCACAAATCTGGCTGTCGCCTGATGAAGCTAGTTGTAATTAATGGCGAAACGTCGTACTTAGAATGTGAATGTTGTGGCTTTGCTCTCCAACACACCGCTGTGCTGTACTCTTAACGAATTGGCATGTCCTGTTTATGTGACAAACCTTACTAGTTGGCTGTGTCGGGTGGTGGTGGGTTTAACGACACATTTATATATTTATGCGATCTAACTATTATGAACATGAGCAAATGTTTGGGGTTTTTTTGCATTTAAAATAAATGCAGGTGAATGGAGATGCAAACTGTGAATGAGGAGAAATTACTCTTAAGAGGAGAGCACTGTTTACAAACCCCCTGCGATGTATATGATTATAAACATGTGATAAACATGTGTGCACGACGACACAGAGGCTGTGTGCCAACACGAATGTGCTCCACAAGTAACACCGGGGCCAGATTTTTAAACGTCAGCCGACGACGCTGTCCAAACGATATGAATGACTCATTCTTGCTGGTTCTAACATTATTATTATTAATAATTCAAATCACTGCCACAGTCAACAGTATAGTCCTATCTTAGAAAAGCTATACTCTAATGTTAAATACCAGGAGATTGACTAAATTATTATTAATATTATTCTCAAAAGCCCATGCATTTGATGACATTGCGTTTCTGCCAAAATGTGTGAAAATAAAATATCAAAACCAGCAGAACGTACCAGCAATTTTACCATTTTCCCCACCAAATATTGGCAACAAAAAGTGCCTTGTTACCAAAAATACGTAATGTGCTCCTATTGCCAGCATACAGCAGCTATCTCAAAAAAGCAACATTGCTGAAAACAAGCCGGGACCATATAATGCACATTTGGAGTGGGGTGTGGAAAGAAACAAGCACATTTAATCAGTTGCAGGAAATTTACGGACAGGAAAATGAATTCACAAATGATGTACAATCGAGTTTACAAGGAAGCAGGTGTGGAATGATATGTCCGCATGGTACTATTAATACTGACGTTGTCATGCATTTAATTATTTGTCTGAAATGACTATATAACCAGATTGTCCCCTTTTGACTGCCTGTCATGGCAACAGTCCCTCTGGACTGTTACAGAAATCATCCCCCCACATGGGCCAACCGCACTGCAGGGGAACACTCTGTCTAGGGCAAGGCTAAAATAAGAAAATTTGTCATTACTATTGCCTTAGACTCGTCGAATTTTTTTAAAAATAAATCTGGAAAGCTAAAACAAGTGAAGTGAAATGTAATCTTTACTTGCCGGGCGCATCTGAAGGCTTCTTTTTCAGAACCACATTTGTCGGAACGTCATCTTATCTGGCTCCATATCAATGTTTTGCTTGGGTCGTATTTGCGTAAAAAAATTGTCTTGAAGGATGTTATATTGGAAAACCTGATGAGATTTTTTTTTCTAAATTAAATGCAGTGATGTTTAGAGTTGAGAATGCAATCATTCTCGTCCTCAGGGTGTCACATTTCACGTACTCATACCTTCATATCAGACTATTATGAACTCTACACAGTCTATAAGATTTGTCTATCACAGTGGCTCTCTTACATTATATATATATAAACATATGCAATCTATTTTATTTTAGTCAAGACCCTCGTACACAGTGTGAGCTCCACAAACTGAAAGCTTACATGGGATTTATTTTGACAATTTCCAAGGGTAACCTTCTAGAGAGAAATGTTTAACTTTATTTTATCCCCAAGTATATCCCCCCATATGTACTATCAGGCGCCTAGGCACGAAGCAAATATTCGCTTAGGATGCTCTGCAGAGAGCACAGCCTCATACAACATCGGGGAACAACCCCACAGAATTGCTTCCCACGGCACTTACAACACTTAACACAGCCCACTAGCTTATGTACTTTGTTTCTCCGCAGAGGGGCAATTCACCTGGTTTCTATCATCACGATTCATCACATCAGTATAGCTTGTACAAGGAATAACAGTGCACTAGAAGCTACATAAAACGAGCAATTATTATAGCAATTTAGTTGCAGGCGATTGTATGAACAGCCTGGTGACCAAGGGGAAGATCTAAGACAAGATGGTGAGAGGCTGTCAGGGCAGGTGTTGGAGGTTGCGTGTCTCCACGGCACAGCAGCTTTGGGATCTCTCAGAGGGGTAAAAGCATTGGCAAGCTGCGGTGGCATCAACGCATTTTGGTTTCGATGACATCTTGATCTTTACACTTTCATATGTACAATTTTGGCAAAGAAACTGGCGAGCAAGTGTGATGCACCTAAAGTGGGGCTAGGTCTCATTAATATAAATAAATAAAAACGGATTTACTGGGGGATTTTTATTTGTTTGACGTGGCCAAGGTACTTGGTGCTCCATTTGCTTTGGCGAGATGTTAACTACCTCGCCTTGTATACAGGAGGACGTGGGTTCGATCCTGACCCTGACGCCTGCTCTATATTTGGAGTTTGCGTGTTCTCCCCATGATCGCGTGGATTTTTCTCTGTGTCGTCCGGTATTTCCCTCCACATTTTGACACATGCATTTAGAGTATTTGATTGCAATACATTTCCACGTGATATGCCACTTCATTAAGCTATCATTTGTGGCCAGGTGGCCTCTGGAAAAGAGCTACATAGCTCAGTGGGCCTTACCTGGTAAAATAAAACATTGTTGCGTTTTAAGTTTTGTCAATCTGCTACTCGTGAAAGCACGGTTTATAAGGAGGGGGGGGGGTGTGCCTGCTACTTAAATCCAGTATCTCAGTTGTGGAAGGTTCCCCGCTCTGAAATTGGCAACAGGCCCGCGGGCCACCTATCGATACTGAACACTTGTCACTCAGCAATTTGTGGACAGCCAAAGCGAGTGCAAAGCCAAGATGAATAAATCAACTTGACATGGGCCCAGGCTTCTAAACAGCGAGGCACGAGTGTGTACAATGGGGTTCGACAGTGTTGCCCAAGTGAGTGCTGCACATCCAGGTTTTTGAGTGATGGGCATAAGCATCTGCCCATGACAAGCCATTTTTAAATCAGAGATTTCTGAACGGGCTGGCCGATTCCCCAAATAGAAAAGTAAATGCTCGGTCACTGATGTGTGATTTATGTCAAGAACTCTGCAAGGGAGGTACAATATAGGCTGTGACATCACCCACAGTTTTATAGCATTTACAATGTTTCATCATTTAAGTCTCAAACATGTGATTGTCGTCTAAGCACAGCAATTTGTCCCCCCTCCCCCCTTAGGTACTGCCAACATTAACAGGGCTACACATTTATATTTACAAATAACCTAGGGATGGAGTCACACAAGACTTACACATTCTCCATAGCCACTGACATGTAGCATCAGGCTTGCAGTTTACTCTGTGCCTATTTACTGAATAAGATTGCAGAGTTTCACTTGACTGATTAAAGAACAAAAAGACACAATCAAGTAGCTCTTCATTGTGGTGACGGGGGGGGGATACTACATACAGTTTTCCTGAATTTTACCTGGAAGACAATACAACTTTATTTCGCGGTTTTATAGAGACAATACCAATTTGCATCTTTAGCTGAGAGTAATTGATCAAGCCTAACAGGAATCAAATCAACAATTTATTGAATGTAATGGCAGGGGAACCAATTCCAAATGTTAACTCGAGGCAGTTATTATTTCGTGCAATGTGATGGCTAACCCATCCATCTGCTGTATATAAATGTTACACAGGTTTGCAGACGTCAGCTACCCTCTTTCAACAGCATCAATTAAAAGCATTCGGTTTGGGCTTACTTGGGTCTTTTAATGTGCATCACGAGCAGCATCCCATTCTGAACCAATTCAATCCACAATTCCATGGAACCAATAAGTTGACCAGATATGGTTAAATCAATCACGAGCGGGTTTGAATTACCGCGTAGTACATTGAAGACAAAATCCTGCAACGCAACCACAGAAAGGGACGCCTACCCATTCCAAGAGGTCGCCCTCCCAGTGCTTGATCAGCTTCTCCATGAGCACCGGCTGTGCATGCAGGGAAGCCAGGAGGCCTGGCAAGCTGCCATTGGCCTGGTTCAGGCCTAACAGGATAGCAACAGAGACATACATTCATACAATTCAAGACAATCATTTTTATCCATGATATTTTTTATAGTGCTCTTTGTTGTACATATAAGGCTCGTGTTTTTTGTATAATTTACAATCACTGTTTTTATATTCTCCACAACTCTAATGATTATTTTAAGTTTTGTATGATGTAATTTTGCGTCAAACTTGGACACATATTGAGGAGAGGGTTCTTGCCTTGTGGCATCTGGCAGTTCACCAGCATTGATTGAAGCTGTCAACGTTTTCTTGTATTGAATCAATTCTGCTGAAATTATGCACTCCTAGAAGGCTGTGAGGCTGATGGTTTGTGTAACGTTTGTTTTACTTGGAGAGACATATATGAAGGAGGCACATTGTCTGATTTAGTGAAATATATATCCTCCAAAACGATTATAATAATTATGTCGCGTTATCTACATTGAATGATTCTACAAAAAAATCACTGCAAGCTCTGGCAATTTTAAGCGATGCGAAGCAACAATGACTCGGTTAACTTTTTTCCACTAATTAAAGTATCTTAAAAATGAGTCAAGCAAGAGAGGTCCAATAGAATACCTGACCATTTTTGTTGTATAACAATTAAGAAAACGTACTTTTGTTATGATGAAAGGGCTGTTTGTGCCAATACCCCCAGTTCATGGCATCTATTTATGACATTAATAAAGAAAATAGTCAATACAACTCTTAATAAAGTCTTGTACATTTTAATAAAGGAATTGGTGTTGTTGCTGTTTTTACTATTGTTATTATTTTAATGAGATATTTAAATTATTTGGAAAACATTCCCTTCCGAACAACGTGCATGTTTCCAACTCCTCTCACTTCCAAGCCTGGTGATATAATTTAATTGACACTTGAGCAAGAAATATGCAATGCTATTAAGCAGAGGTGTGCACTCGAGTCATGCGACTTGGACTCGAGTCAGACTCGAGTCATGATTTTGATGACTTCAGACTCGACTTGGACTTGCCTCATCTTTGACTCGACTTGACTCGGGACTCGAGAGCAAAGACTTGAGACTTACTTGTGACTTGCACAACAATGACTTTGTCCCACCTCAGAGGTGTGGACTCGAGTCATGCGACTTGGACTCGAGTCAGACTCGAGTCATGATTTTGATGACTTCAGACTCGACTTGGACTTGCCTCATCTTTGACTCGACTTGACTCGGGACTCGAGAGCAAAGACTTGAGACTTACTTGTGACTTGCATAACAATGACTTTGTCCCACCTCTGCTATTAAGCATGGACCAGTAAAACAAAGCACTATCAGTTATTTGGAAATATATACAAACAACGAAAAGTACCGCCCTGTCTGGCTTTACCAAGTTTGGCCGTGAACACAGAACTTTCAAAAGTCCCTCTTTGGATTAGTCTTGGTCTCTGAGCCTCAACTAGTGAATTGGTTTGGTCACTAATGTTCAAACTTCATGAAAGTATCACGCCCATTAATAATGTAGCTTATCATTGTTATACCCTTGTACTAAATAAAGGGGAATATTTATACCCGCAAAACATGCTTGAAAATATGCATCACAATACAGCTCATGTAAAAATAATGATAATCCCATCGATTTAGGCAGGAAAGCCTCACTGAGTTTTAAGACCTTTTTTATGAAGGTCAGAAACATGGCAGAGCTTGAACATGGAACATCGTTTTGACTTCTCACAAGTGGCCGTGCTGGACAATAGCCCCAGTTCACACGCAGGCCTGGTGTGTCCACCAGGTGAGCGCCCTTCTAACAGAAAACACCGCGGGGAAATCCCTCCACCTTCTGCCACTGCCGCCCGTGACGTTGGAGGGGGAAGAGAAAGCCTTGAGCCCTCAAGCACCAAACCAAAACTCACGACGACATCCGGTTCATTACACGATGGCCATTCGCGCACAAAGACAAAGGCACGTACATACACTGGCATAGAGACATTGACTATGCTGTATGCTTGGCCCCGTAACAGATTATGGCCTTCAATCTGGGTGGCAGGGTGGCCCAATGGTAACGCCTGTGTGTCACAGCAAGAACAACTTGCATTCGAGTGCCGACTTGAAAGCGTAAAGTATGTCCTCCCCCTGTTCTGCATGCATTTTCTTAGGATTCTCTGGTTTCCTCCAATAGATACATTTTTTTTACTGTATTGGTCAAAGATCCCAGTGCTGAAAAATATTCAGAAAATTACTCATTTGGGATTACACATGGAAACATCACGCCCAACTGTGAACAATCATCAGGATCATCTTGAAAGTTAGTGTTGGGACTCAGCAACGTTTTCTTCGGTTAACAAACACAATAATGATATTGATAACAACCCACAAGCATCCTGCCTCTGCATAATTCCCTCTGCCTCGCCATTACCACCCACGTTTTGTCAAATACCGGCAGTACAGAGGAATGCATTATTGTACCGTACTTCTATGCTTGCACATCTATGCTTCCAGCCTTCCCAACTCACACTGACCAGCACGGTGATTGCGGTCAAAAACAACCCCCATGATCAATTTGGAGAGGTCTCTATCCAGCTATGGATTGGCAAACGGCTGCACATGGAAATGTTGTAGTTTATTGCCTATTGTGGATTTTGTGAACATCTAGAAAAAAAAAAGTTAAACAAAAGGAAACTACATAAACCACAATGTGCACGTATATGAGTCAAGTGCGTTTTAACAATATATGTCCAAAAAATCTAAACATTATTTTGATATATTTTTCTATTTCAGGGCATTAACATTTTAGACCGGATACCGTTGTTATTTTTGTTTTTAAGTGGAACTGGTGCAACCATTCTAATAGTCTTTATACCGTGGTGTGTATATATATACGAACGATTGCACTGTGCAGCTCGGCCAAAAATTGGAATTGGATTCCTATTATGTGGTGTATTTTGAGGGAGGTATTTTTTTAAACAATTCAAGCGGAACCGGCTCAGAAACGCATCCAAAAGCATGTTAATCACACGTGCCGCCACGCCACGGTGCCTCTCCTCGCACAGGTACAGAACAAAGGGGAAGAGAGAGAGAGGAAAAATATTGGGTCGCATTAATCCGTAAGATGTCCAGAACTGACAGCAAGGTGCCAGTCTGCAGCGTAATCAACGGTGCATATACAGCCATAGATGGCAAGAGCAATTTCAGCGTGCTATGTGGGGGAGGCGAGGGGGGGGGGAGAGACAATCCTTTCATGGGCCTCAGTGCACGTGATCAATGATGGCAATACGAAGCACATTTGTTGTCAGTGCAGCGCTGAACTGGATTTTCCTCTTTAAGGCACTTGGCGGTGTGCCGAGGCCAGGAGCTGAATGATGAGCAGGAGGGGGATCGAAGGACGCGAGGTGGCCGGGTGACTCAGGGGGCTAACAGCCATGTCAGAGCGCAGGGCCGACAACACCGACTGAGATCCTGGGTTCAAATCTCGAATTCAGTCGCTCACGATTAAACGCGCGTCCGGGTTGATGTGTGCAACGTCTGGCAACGGTGCGGTGACAAAATCGCTCTTTCACCTCGATTTGAGAGGAAAAAAAAACTAAACTGTGCGCGAGGTGGCTGGGCGGGTCAGAGGTCAGAGCGGCAGAGCTGGCACCACTGAAATCCTCGGTTTTAGGACAGGCAGACACCAATGATTAAACCAGGTCCCCGTGTGCACTAAGTTGATGGCCTCAGCGAGGTAACGAATGTTTTGTACAACAAAACCCATCTAATAAAAAAAATCGCATATCCTGGCGTATTTTAGTTCTTGTGGACAAGCATGTTGATATGATTGTTATGCCATGAACATCGACAGCAAGATGTAGAGGTGCAGGGGGGAGAAAGAAATGTGATGGCGTCATCATCCGGGAGACGTTCCAAGCCGTGACACGGTGCCGAGATCTTTCTGAAAGAACGCTTATTCATTGTGACACGAACCTGACCATGCAATCAAAATATAATTGGGTTTTTAAAAGGAAAATCCAAAGAAGGTATTTAAAAATAGAAACCAAGGGAGTAGAAAAGCCAGCAGATCTAGGGTATAGTGAGAGCTGGAGACAATCATGGGTGCGCTCGACTGCTGGACTGCGCAATTCGAGAACACCCATTGCAACCTGTCTGAAGGCCACTTTTGGATTCATTTGAAACATCCTCGTATATTCTTCACGGTTTCCAGCTCAATACTCTGACAAAAGACCAACACGGCCACCTTCATGATTTTATTATTATTATTATCTCACAATGGCAGGGTCTTGCGTTAAGATGTTTGGCCAACACTATTAATGAGTGTTTGGCCCGTGGGAGGAAACTAAGATTACTGTGGCCACACAAAAAAACCCTCCCATGCATGGCAGTGGAAAACACTCAGCACTGCCCTCACTCGGACGTCTCGCAGTAGAATTGGTGGCAGTGCAGGGCCTGGTGCGTGCGTGCAGGGCCCACTCACCGCCCTCTTTGTCGCTCTTCAAGCTCTCTTGTTTCGCGCCCACGTTCTTAGTCCGTTCAATGCAAGGAGATCCGTTTTCGTTCTCACCGCCGTGCCCATCTCTGCAAATGTGCGCGGCAACAAAGCTAAACGTCGCTTTCCGTGCTCAAGCTGGATACCGTAACGGTTCTGCTTTACCTACAAATCCTTACGGCCCTGGTGACATTGAGATATGTTGAGTAGAAATGGTATTTACAGCTTCAATACAGTCAGAGGAGGATGACCTAGTTGAGCAATGCAAGTAGTTTTAACTGTTATTGTTTAAATATTCATTCATTTATTCTGAAATATACTCTGGCGATAATATGTGAATGGATATGAATGCAATATACTCATTTGAGTTTAACATATAGAAATATAAAGCCATAAATTGAAATTCTGAAACCAGCAGTTACCCCATCCTTTGGTCATGCCAAGGTTATTTCAAACAGCTGTTGTGACACGCATTTAAGAAATATTATTTTAAAGCGTGACAAATGCCACTCTGACACCTTACTGTATATGGATTTTAGCTTTGTTAAAACTGTAGATAAAATGCCACACACGTGGCCTTAAAAAGCAATTCAATTTCCTTATGCTACATCAAGTTGACAGTCTGTTTTGTACATAATGATTATTACAGCAATTTGGGTCAACTCTCTTTCAAAAGGTACTTAAACTGAAATAATCTAAATGACAGGACTGTCTGTATGCCAAGCGAAAGGGCAGCCCTCCCATTTTCAGCGACCAAAGGAAAGAAAAACAGATCTGCCCGTCTAATGGTCCATTACAGGAGGGGGGGAAAATGGGCATCCAATGATGGCTGCAACAGCAACAATGAAAGCTCACACGACAAGGACACTCCCAACAAAAACAAATTGAGCAACATTTCTACTCCATTCAGCAGCCGTCACCTGCCCCCACTTCACTCAAGCACCCCAACAGCAGTCTAATGGCTGGTGATTCAAGGACTGAACGTAGAAAATCTGCCATCTCTTCACTTCGTCATTATCGTGTGCTGACGGGTCTGTTATTAGCCCACCCTCTCTTTTTTAGTTACAGCCAGCTGTGGCCTCAGCTCCAACCCATTACTGTCACTAGCCAATTTGGGAGCCGTTATCTCTCCACGGAAAGCCGTAATGTGCCGGTTTTTTCCGGGCTACACCAATAGGAAACCCAAAAAAAATGTATTTTTCGGCTGACAGTCAAAGTCAAGACACGCGGGTGCTTTTCTTGCGGAAATTGTCGGAGCACGTTGCGATCCGTTAAAGCGGAACGAGGGTTGTCGCTTAAGCCTGTGACTTGGCCTCGTTGTTGTTTTGTGACAAAGTACATTGTGCCGCTGTGCATTGTTAACAATCACGGAGTAAATGCTGGGATGCCAGAGGCATCCTATGAATTGCAGAGCATTGTATATGTTGTGTTGGTCAATCATAAACGATAACAAGCAAATCCACTTTTACCCCGTCTTTTGTCTGGGATCAACTCTGTAGCAAAACAGTCAATGCACAATGACTGAATTTACCGTATGGTTCTACAATCAGGATGGATCCACTTTCACAATCTCTTCCGGCATAAAACCTCACAATGTGTCGAGTTAAACATCTCCATTAAAACAATCGAGATAATTCATGGAGAAAGCAGCACTATCTCAAAGCATCTACACGAGTCCCACCAATTTTGATACAATTATTCAACATTTTGGCACTCACCTCCTCAAGATATCAAACCACTGCTTGCACAACATCTAACTTCCCATTGGGATAAAAACTACCGTCAAAGGATTATTTAAATTCAGTGGGGTTTTTACGAACGAATGATCCCGCATCTTAAAATAAAACACGCTCCGTGCCCTCACCTGCTCGTCCGGACACTTTCATAGAGGTTGGTGGTGCACATTCCCACCAGAGTGCTTGCGAGAGAGATGACCGACAGTTGCCTCTGTGTCGACACTGACAGTGGCGTGCACCCTTGGCCGCCCCCCGTTTCCCGTCGTCGCGAGGCCTCGGCACCGGCGCGGAACCCAACCGTGCGAAGGGGCCTCTGCTCCAGCAGGTCCCAGCCCGGCAGAGCGACCGCCATGGCGTGGCCGCACTGCGAGAGCAGCACGAACGAGACGGCCATTTGAGGCCTCAGCAGCCCGAGGCGACCCGTGCACAGCTTGTCCAGCTCGGGATCCAGGCCCCACCGGTGCAGGCAGGACATGAAGAGCCGCGCGTGGGCCTCCGCCATCAACTTGCACTGATCGTCCACCTTTGTGAGCGGCTCCGCGCTATGCTGGTGCTGCTTGGCCCTGTCATCCCTTTCCTCCTTGTCGCCGGACAACTTGAAGTTCTCACAGAGGTGCAGGATGGTCTCCGAGGCTCCCCTCTTGAGCAGCCGGCTATGCTTGCGCGGCTTCGCGCTGCCCTCAAATTTTAAAGGCAAGCTAGGCTTCCCTGGCAAGGCCTCCTCGATGGCCAGAAGGCTCACGAGCGCCTGCATGTCGAAGAAAATGAGGTGGATGGCCAGATCACACGCGCTCGGCGTTACGGCTTGGAAGGTGAACGCCTGCAGGAGTTTGGCAGGTGTGGAAAGCAGGTCCTGCGGGGAACACGACAGCGCAAGAGGTTTAACAGCGCGAGTGGCGTCTCCCCGCTCGATCGGGCACAAGGCAGCGCCGATCTCCAACCTGCGCCCGTGAACAGTCATGGAAACTGCACATTCCTTTACTGGAGGCCAGTCTAGTGATAGCCACTGTTGCTTTTCGATTATGCCACCATCACTTAATATTTATGCCGCACCTCCCACGCAGAACCGCTTGAGGCCCCCTGCGGCAGGGAACCCCCGGTATTAAAAAACAAAAATACTCGCCGGCCAGCAAGTGGGCAAGAGTCTGCCAGTCAGTAGGTGGGCCATGTCTTTTTTTTAAATGTGGCTACCACATCAAGTAATTTGTGAGTAATGTATCAAGTTTAGCTTATTTGGATCATTATACTGCCACACATGGCCGACTGCAATTCAAGGCATTGCAAGGTTGGTGTGCCAGACTGGATGCTCAGAACCTAAAGGAATATCAACTAATACTACGTGTACAGTATGTGGGTAAAAATGCTACATATCTGATCCAAATCTTTGTCTCTGTATACACTCGCTTCCGCTCATGTGTACAAATGCAGCAATACATTTGGAAATCATCCTAAGCGGAGCCCAACTGATAAAGAACCACAAGACTAATTTCGAGATTTTTATCGGTAAATTTAAGATACATTCTCCTTTCAACTGCCACACAAGGAGATTGAATCAGCAACCCTCTGGATTGCAAGTGCATTACACCACAAAAGTGTCCCTTACGACTAAATACAATGACGAAATGTGATGATCTCGTCGACTGTTAATTGAAAAGAACATGCTATGCAGTTTCTGAAATGTAAGCATGGTTGTCGCATAACTCACACAATATTCGTATATTTTTATGTTGCACATGAAAAGCACGCAGAGCAAACGTAAACCTTTGCAACAACATATCATTACAATGAAGCCACCTTCAAATTACTTCAGGAAAGCAAAGTGCCCATCCATACGTATGAAGACAATGACCTAAAATGTCTTGCGCTGGCAATGAATCATGCTTGAAGCGCATGTTATTTATGGTCTTGCGTCATTTTTATGTAACACATCTTGAATATGCACCATCTATCTTATCTGCGTGCTGTCTGACGGTATGCTGCAGGCAGGACCAAACCATAAACGAGATGATACATCCTAATTTATCAACACCCGTATACATATTTACACATAAGACGTGTCAAAAGGTCTGATGCTCATGTTGGAGAAATGAAATCAGCAAGTCCCACTTGCGCACGAGGGCGTGGTGGTGCATGTTGCTCATCAGATGCTTTATATGATGGCAGTAAAAAAAATGCTTCCAGTCCATGCCTCTCCCGAACGCACAATGTTTCACATACATCGTCTGCAGTAGTTTCTCAGTAGGGAGTGATACTTAAGTAAATAAATAAAAGTGGATCATGACGCCGGCATGCAGTGGCCTCCTTTTTTTCAAACGATGGCCACGGGGTCTTCAACGTCCACTGTGAAGGAGACCACCATGCAAGCAAGTTGTGCTCTCATCTCATTGCATCGTATCAGATCTCTGATGCAAATGTTTCTTTTTCACAGCTAATCTTGCATTCTGAGGTACGTGTTTTAATATTCAAATAACGTTGGCCATGCCTCATATTGGCACAGAAGTTTAACTCATTTTTATATTCCTAATTCTCCGATGTGGGATGTTGTAGACGGTGGAAACGGGCCTGTCGCCTTCTCCTCCTTCGGCCAGCGTGTCTGGGGAGGTCAAGAACTCCGTACCCAATACAGCTATTGCAGATGTGTGAGCCAAACTCCTGAACTTCAACCATATCGCGTTGGCAATATCAGGAGGTGGAGACAATAACAACCCCAGCTACAAGCAATGATAAAAGTCTTACCTGCAACTTTCATCAGCTACTCAAGACCAGGCTATTGTGGGTTTGAATAGGATCCGAGGTGGATGCCCATCACTGCAGTGAAAGAATGGCAGGCGCATATTACAGATGACAAGCCGATGGTCAGTGGGCAGATCAGCGCCACAGTCGGTTTTGGTGTCAAGAACATGGGCCCACATCCGCTGTTCTATCACTATTTAGTCCGGCAGATGTTATTGCTTGGAACTAGCGTGCATCTGCGATGTTTTGTGGATGCACCCATGCTGGAACAGCATGTTGGTGATTACAAGCCCATGGGCTGCACAGCAGTCTAGCAGTCTCCTACCATTATTATTTTTTTGAGCTGATCTGGCCCATGCCTTCCAATCACTCGAGCCCAGGTGCGTGAGTCATGACCCACTCTGGTATTAAAGTAAACCATCAGGATGACTCTATCTGAGGGGCCACTTGAGCCAGCACCCGTGGCTTGTGGTCATACAAGGCATATGACTCATCATACTTGCCTGCACCTCCACTGATGATCATCTTCGGTGGGGGCATAAGTCGCCACCACCACCATTCCTCACCTCCTGTTGATGGGGAGGCGAGTCGCTAACAGCCTGGGACTCACGGCTTCCCACACCTCAACGCCACTCTCCCATGTCACTTTCGTTCTTTTTTTCAGCAGCAGAGTCCCTCCCTTTTGTTTGGCAGTTTCCTGCTCCAAGTGGAGAACTGTCCACTCCTCATCATGACTGGAGCCAGCACCAGTCCACTGGACCTCCGATATTCCACACGTGTCTAGGCGGTACCAGTCCAGCTCCTGACAGAGCAATGGCAGCATCTGCTCTGCAGCGATCGTTCGAACATTCCACGTGGCCACTCTCAGTGGTTTTCCGCAGTTTCCGGAGGAACCCCAAGGTGGTGGGGGGTGGGTGGTTTGGCCAGGAGATGTCATAGACGCACGACCCCCCCGGGCCCCCCCCGGGCCCCCCCCCCCCGGCACAAGCTTAGTTTGTTCTTTTGCACGTAGTGTGTAGTAATGACATTGAAGGTGCAGGGGTTACGAGCCCTTTGCACTCGTCCAGAGCCCCCGTTGGCCACTGCACACACACACGCGCGCGCGTACATTTTACTTCAAAAGACTCAAATGCAATTGGAAAACTCTTGAACCAAAAAAAAACCAGAGGAACACATCGCTCGCACAAACGAGAGCGGCACAAGCGCAGCATACAAATGGGTTTGACTTAGAAGCCTAGGTCATGCCGCGAGATGACCGCTTTGAACAGTCCAGCATCAACATCACACATCTTCCCCTTGAACAACTCAAGTGTCAATACAAATGACAATGTCATCAGATGGCGGGGGCATGTCATACGTGGAACGGCCGTCATGGCAGCTATTGCGCAATGCTCCTCGCTACTAATGCAAACACCTCACCTGGCTCAAATCAAACATTAACCCCGGCCCTGCTGGCCAGCCTCCCCTGCAGAGACTGTGACCAAGCCAGACCTCCTATGGGGGCAGTCGAGTTTGTTCTCCAGATTATGGGGAGTGCTTTGTGGATTTACCCATGAAGGAACCACGGAGGTGTAGAATAATCTTCTGGGCAGAGTTAACAAGAGCGGGTCAGTGCCATGACTCCATTGCAAAGTCACTTTGATGAAACAATTCAAGCGTCTTTCAAATGCGCCAGAACGCAATACAATTGATGCGCCGAATGGGGATGATGCACACCGCTGTACAAAACTTTGCACTCAAAGCGGATTTATACTTTGAGGAAAGGCAACCACTGTAGGCTCTTGCGTCGCTGACACGGACACACGGACGGTGTGGCTCATGCGGCCTTTTATGCACCTGTGCCTGTTCCAAGAAACGATCATTAGTTGCACGGGGGAGAGGTGGCGCAGTGGTTAACGCACTGCGCAATGAGCACAGCAGACCGATTTCGAATCCTGATCACAGCTCACATCAGTGGTGAATGACACGAAACGGTCTTGGGCCCCACATCTTCACCAACCCAAAGTGACTGGCATGGTGAAGTATGGTCAAATAAACCCCAAGACACGGTGCGGGGAGGTCTTCATCCAGGAGTGGGTTGACAAGCGGCTGTTTATTATAATTTTATGAGTATTGTATGTGTGGAATGTGGCCAGGTGGTGCTGTTATTAGAATGGTCGACTCACAACTTAAGAATTGTAATTTTAAAATCTTAGTCAGCCTGGGTCAAGTCAACCTATCATCATCCCTCTGGGGTCAATGAAACGAAATACCAATCTCAGTTGTAAACAAAGTGGTCATCCTATGGGGATACTGACCTCTGCCATGGGAATGTGGAGTTTCCACCAGTGGCTCAGGGTTACGAAATACGGATGCACGTAGCTCCGTTGCCAATTTGGAGCGGGAGACACTTTTGCTTTTACTGAGCCAGGAACCCCCAAGCATGAGCAGCACTGTAACTCACTTTCTCATCTCTGCAAATACCCTGCAGGGACACCCAAAACACACATTTTGCAATACGCCCAACATGGCTCTCAGCTGATGGAATTCAGAGACAACCCACGCGAGTCCGAGTCGGTACTCAGCCATGGTTCATGTCAGTGGCGAGTGATATCTGTACCCGGTCCTGCCTCCCCCTTCACGAACCCATAGTGACCAGCGTGGTGAAGTATGGTCAAACAACACCAACGGCAACATGGCATGGGGAGGCCTTCGTTCAGCAGGAGATTGAAATGGGCTGAACATTATTCTGCCTCTCATCATTGATAAGAATTATTGCAAAATTACATGATTCTTTCGCATTATCCGGCAGTGACTATGAAAAGGCTTTATTCAAATGTAAATATGACATTTAGATGATGTATAAATGTCATGAGCTGCAAAACCAGATAGGTCAGCGGTGTACTGTCCATGCAGCAGCGGATGTTTCAACTTTCAATGCGAGTGAAAGCCCAGTGATAGTGAGGCTGAATGTAGCATAAGCATTCACTGATGAATCATTAATGGCAAAAGGCCTCCTAAGTTGACAATAATGCGATGCTCGTACCAACGTGAATGTAAACACACACTGCGGCATGCAGCACGTTCGAATACGATACTGTATGCTGCTTTAATCTAACCCTCGCTTAACATCATAAGATAGATGCCTCAGTGTTTTTGGCAAGCTTATAACATTACATTCAATTATGGGTGTGCGCGACGCTGCCGCGGTGTAATGGCTATCACGCTGGACTTTGCAATTCAGAGGTCGTCGGTGCAAAATAAAATTTTCCGGCACGGCGGTTGACACGATGGACAAGTTTCTTAAATCCACCGTCCTCCCCACCCACCAGTGTACATGGGTACAGCCCAGTGAAGTCACTCAGCAGGCCGCGTGTGGTGGGGTAAAGTGTGGGTACCTTCACCTCTTCCGAGATGTGGCGAGCGTGGATGAGTAGGGCAAATATCTAGTCGAGTGGCTCTCTCAAGCTGCGTAATAGTAGAGGCCCGTCTGTCAGCAGTGGCGTGAGCTGGACATTTCACGGCTGCACCTTTACCTCTGTATGGTATACGCTTCAACAAATACTACGGTGTAAAAATAAGTATGTTGCATAATAATGTAAATAATATTAACGAACATTTCTTGAATTTCTTGCAGTGCTCAATGCTATCACTACACATAGAAATTGGACGGTGAGTAGAGCAGAGGCAGAACAACATGGCCTTCTTATTGGATGTTACACGGCCTTCTTATTGGATGTTACGCCGCGGACACTGAAAGTCCATAGGCCAGAGCGGACATTGGTTCCTCCTAAACGCGAGTGAATTCATTCACACTGCCAAAAAAGAGTAAATTTATTTATAGCCCCACTCATTCCACGTGGTTATCACACAATTCACTGTTGTTGGCCACAACAAATACATTGGACCTACTCAGGTTATAACCACCTCGGTTGGTAGCAAAGAGTGAAATACGGCATCTGCGCTCACGGACGATGTCAACAGAGGGACGTGTGGCACCTCGGCCATTACCTCCGCGTGAAGGTGCTGAACCTTATGCCTCCGAGTTGTTTTACTCAACGTCAGTTTCTCCGTATGAGCAATGACAATTGTTGACCCTGAGACACTGGCAAAAAAAATTCCATATCCCTATGATCGGACACAGTCTGTCCATAAGACAGCTGCTGCTGACTTACGTGGTACCTATTTTGGCCAAACGTAGGTACCTATTCCATCAACCGTGGACGTATGATGAGTTGACCCGAACCAGGAATTGGATTCATGACCTTCTCATGGTTATTTTGAGTTAACTGCCACAGCCAATGCCCAGCTGCCCTACAGTGACAGTTGGATGAAAATACTAAATATTCACTTTCCTTAATGGCAACAGATTCAGAATGTAACGTGGAACTCGACATACGGCCGTAAGTAATTGTACCACCGCACAAGCAACAACCAAACGCGTCACGCAAAGGGCCCAACAGAAGCATTAGCAAATCACTCAAGATGTTCTTTAGGGTGTCTCGCATGGGTGGGGGGAGTCTGCTAATATCACCTCCGGTCATTGTTGCGCTTTCTTCGATTGCGGCAGAATGTCACCAAGCAGATTATAATAGTGTTTATTACAAAGCGCCAGACTAATTGGATGGAGCGTATATTAGTCATGGAAAAAAGCAATGCCTTCAAAATAGCTCCAAAAGGTGCCAATAAGTCAACATAGTGTGTTGTTGAGATGCTGTGCCTTCAGGCGGGGCATGTAAACAGGGTGCTCGCTGGAACACAACGCACGGGCTATCTCATCACTACAGCACACATTGTGTCACAGATAAAGGTTATCAGCATTCAAGTCGGTCAGAAACCCCCGAAGAAAGCGACACGATTCTAATTTTTTCAAATTAAAAGATTAAATGTTTTCCATTGTCCGCGACCGTTATCCATCACTGCCCGAATTAATAAACCTTGGAGTCTGGCAACTGCATCGCATGATGAAATTCTGGACTTCAATTTAATGTATAAGTTATAGTATATACATTTTTCTAAAATAAAAAGGCTGAAGTAAAAACTTCAGTATGTACTATATATTATTTACATAAGTGTGCATACTGTATAGACTAAAATCCACACACCTACACGGTACATCCTACATACACTAAACCTTCATTTTCCAATAAACCATTTTATTTTTAGCCTCATTAACGCTACCCTTCATCACACTCTCACAACAAAGCGTATCATTTCCGCACCCTCCGCATTGGAAGCAACATCTGCCGGTGGGTTCTAAAAAAACACCACCCTTTTATTTGGAGGAAAGAGCAGAAAAAAACGCGTACGCGCGCGCACGCACGAGAATAAACCAAAATACTGAAGAGCGGCCACACAGAGGTGACCGAAAAGCACACACGGCGGCGTCCACCAGCAGCGCCGTGCTCCGCAGCCGGCACTCAAAATATACACCGCGGCGGTGATGTGCTGGATGCCGTGGTGTGATTGTAAGTGCTGTCAAAATGCAAAGGCAATCAACCCTTTGGCGCTGGCAGGGGCTGACCCTTGATCCCGGCGTAAAGGCAGCGGCGAGGGGTTTAAGCACCCTGCTGCATTTGTGCTTGGCAAGGGCCCTCTCGCTGCACGCTCACTGGTGTGAGGAAGAAGGGAAAGTGTTGGGAGCACGAGAGTGAAAGGTGGGTGGGAGGGGGAGACAGAAAAGGGTGTTGGATGTGTTGGGGGTGGGTGGGGTGGCAGGGGAGAAAGCGGCGGAGGAGGGGCTCAAGTGAGGGAGGCTGGAGGAGGAAAGAAAGAGGAGTGAGGTCGGGTCAACGACCCCAGCCATAATAGGATTGGGGTCACTCAGGCCCTGCAAGTGATGGAGCCCGAGTCACGTGGGCCGTCTATCTTCCCACTCCTCCCCCACCTGCTCCCTCTATCCTTCTGTCTTCTTTGCTGTCCATCTTTATCTCTCAGTTTTCTATTCCTCTCACCCCATCTTCATCATCTCTCCACCGCTCTCATTCCCGCCCTCCGTCCCGATGTTCAGCCAACTCATTTTCATTCCTGGCCGCACTCACTTCTTGTTTCCACATGCCTGTGACAGGTCTCCCCTCCTGCTTCTCTCCATCTTCCCTTTCACCACGGCTCATATCTTACACGTTTTCTTACCAATGACAACCACCTACCCATTAACCGAGACCTCAACATTGTAACCCACCGCTGACTCGAGTCCCGATCCACCGCCCCCCCCGCCCCTTCTGGGATTGCGCTGCTGTCATCATCACAGAATCTCACCCAGATCTGGAAAAAAAATTGCGAACAGAATGGAACGACACGGACGTCGGGAATAAACACCTCCTCGTGTGTGTGTGTGTACGTAGAACTTCTCTCACACCGTACGTAGCCAACCGTGCTGACCCTCATTCGAGAACAAAGATCGTACACCTCCTGGCTTTGACGTTCCTCATCCTCCTCCTAATCGAAGACACTGGTGGTGGAACCACCAGCCGTACCAGGACATCATACAGGCCGTGTGCGTGCATCTCCTTCACGAACGGGATATTAAATTCAAGCAAAACTGCTGTGATTGTGGCCATGCAACCCAAACTGTGGGCTACATCATAAACCACTGTAGCCTGCGCTCCTTCACCGGATGAGGAAAAGCAAAAGCGCACAAACTCTCCTCCTGAAGCCCTCTCATGGCTAGCAGACATCGACATTAGCACTTAGCTCATGAACAGACTTCCAACATACACAAGAGGAGAATGGAATCCCAGTTCTTCTTTTCTGCTCGCTCGCTATCGTCATAGCCTCCCCCCTTCCACTTGAAGTTGCTCACCTCTCTCCCATTGTTGCTCTCTCACATTCCTCCGGCTCTTATTTTCCCTTTCTCTGTCTCTATATGCCTACCCCACGAGAAGCAATTATCTGCACAAGAGGCAAGGTAGCTTCAGGCCTAGGCTATTATTGGTGTCAATAATTACCAAATGTCACCCAGTGCCTAAAAGCTTCACTTCGTCCTTGGTATGTGCACACCGCCTTGCACACAATGACACTTCACACCAAAATGCACCGCATCATTTATCTTCTAGAAATACGTATAAAGATAAATACATTTCGTTTATCACACAAAGTACTAGATAAATATTTGAGGTGTAGCGATTCACTGCCCCTGGCGATTCCTTTCATTGTCGAACTTCTGGGCCGTGAGTCCGTTCAAGAATCAATTCTCGTTTAGGATTTTCTCTGTCTACTTTCTACAGTTTTGCTCACAATTTACGTAACATTCGAATATTACTTCCCAATGTCGTTTTCGTACGCAATAATCACAAACCAACCAAGGTAGATTCTTCCATGTACGATTCGATGCACGTATCGTAAGCCTCAAGAGTCGATATCGATCAATGCACCGATGCATCGTTACATCCCCATTACATCCAACTCTCCAGTAGCCAACGTGAACTATTTATTACACGCGCCAAGTCATTGTTATTTATTACAATTGTAAAGCAATGTGGAATTTTCTTTCCCTCAAGTGACAAGCAACGAGAAGTGGTCAGAGATGTATTTTGTTATTTGTTCTTTGTGCACATTACGAATGGAACTATGCCCAACTCAAACGGATTACGTTATACCTCAGTTTATGAATACCCTCCTTTCTTATTGTTAACAATATACAACGGTGAGGATTATGGGTATTGTGCATTCATGTTGCGGCAAGGTTTGGCACAGTGTTGGGTCAATGTACCTTGTCGGATTGTGTGCAACTGAAAGCCAAACATTGCTGTTACCGTATTCAAAATGAAGCTAAGAAGCAAGCATCTTGGGTCTCCAAATAAAGGGGGGAAATAACAGAAAGATTACAGCAGCCGCTCCATTTGCAAGAATATTTTGGGTTTTCCGTGAACGCCGCGTGGCGAGGCAAGCAGAGAAATATTGCGCTCATATAGCAAAGCTCGCTTCGCCGGGCTCATAAAAGAGCAGATGATGTGCCGTGCAATAAAAAAACAGCAGATGGAGTTTGCGATTTGTCTTGCGAGCACGGGGCGAGGCTTGCAAAAAAAAACCCATCTCAAGATTTACCTCGAAGACGTCAACAAAGACTTTACGGTGTACTTACTGTCCGGCTTATTAACCATCTCTACCTCCCGTGGGCCGGGCGAGCTGTGGCATCATTGCGCCACCGGCACATCCGCCACCGGTTTCTGCGGCGGCTTCCCGTCGAGCCGGAGCCACCGTGAGACGATGGGGACAGTCCAAGCCCCGGCACCCCCCACCCCACCCCACGGAGTCAATGGGTGGATGCTCGCAAAACAGGGCAAGGAGGAGATCGCTTGCAGGCAGGCAGGCGTCCCCGTTTGTCGCAGTGCTACCGAGAGCCGCCTCCGTGGCGGCGGGGGACGGTGTGTGGGTGTGTGTGTGTGGGTAGGAGGATGGTGTGTGGGTAGGTGTGTGTGTGGGTAGGAGGATGGTGTGTGTGTGTGGGTGTGTGTGTGTGGGTAGGAGGCTGGTGTGTGAGTGTGTGTGTGTGGGTAGGATGACGGTGTGTGTGTGTGGGTGGGCAGGAGGATGGTGTGTGGGTGTGTGTGTGGGTAGGTAGGCAGGAGGATGGTGTGCGGATGTGTGTGTGTGGGTAAGCAGGAGGACGGTGTGTGGGTGTGGGTGGGCAGGAGGATGGTGTGTGGGTGTGTGTGTGGGTAGGTAGGCAGGAGGATGGTGTGCGGATGTGTGTGTGTGGGTAAGCAGGAGGACGGTGTGTGCGTGTGGGTGGGCAGGAGGATGGTGTGTGGGTGTGTGTGTGGGTAGGTAGGCAGGAGGATGGTGTGCGGATGTGTGTGTGTGGGTAAGCAGGAGGACGGTGTGTGGGTGTGTGTGTGTGGATAAGCGGTGGACGTTGCGTGTGTGTGGGTAAGCAGGTGAAATTACTCCACGGCAAAAACAAAAACACAAAACGATCACCATTTGATAATACGCTGCAAGAAAATGCGCGTGTATATTTTTTTCACGCAAATAAATAAAGGGTTACCTGGTTGTCTTGCTTACCGAACGCAGTGAAGTAGAGTAATGTTGATTATGAATAGAGTAATGTTATATTTATGCGGTACTATATTAGCATTGACATTTTTTTCTAGCTTTTAAAATAGCTTACAGCTCAGTGACAGTTGATTTTAGTTTCAGAGACACAAGTCATATGGAGAGAGGGAAGAGGTTGCACAATAATGGCGATACTGCCTGAGGAAATCCCTTACAACATAATAAGTATTTTTCCCATGCCATGAGATGAAATACCCATGTGGATCTCTCCTATATGCTAAAAGACGGCCCGTGGAAGTAGATACCATGGAGCTACTTCTGAAATCCCTTCACGTGACCTCTGGTCCACACAGCAGTCATTTCTAACCCAATTGGCAACTAAGAATACAGCTCTCTGCATGAGTCAAACCAATAATTCTCACCTCTGACTCCCCGCACCTCCGATCAACACGGTTGGCTACGTACGGTGCCAAAGACGTTCAACGCACAGACAAGTCGAAATGTAGCAACATTTATCGTGCACGAAAAAAATCTGGGTTGGTTTGTTTGCAGTCATTGACTGACTCTCTCTCCAGAACTGAACAACCTGGTGTATTCACAGGCCGCTAGCCACCTCTGAATATCCTTTTCCTTTCGCAAATATTTTATTTCAAATAAGTTAAACATTTGACTCTATATTTAAGACTACAATTTGGCATGATGGTTTTTTTTTTACCTGTCCTGCCATTGCGCGTTTTGACGTGTTCATTGCAATCGGAACATAAATTCACGCTACGCTGTGTACAGCCATGCCTTGTTCTATGCCAGTTGCGACACCGAGATTGATTGATTGAGCCGAGAAGTTAGGTATGGGGAAAGGCGAATATAAAAAAAAAATAAAGTAAAGAATTTAAATCCCACATTTTATGTTTTATGCTAATGTAACATTTACCCTCATCATGGTGCCAAATGACTCCGTACATAACACCATCAGTGCAGAGAGAATTAATTAAACTAATTAAGTGCATGCTGTGCTTTTTCTCATAATGGTGTCACACTCCCCCCTGCTGGTATTCGTCCACCAGCACTAAGCAAACGTGCACACGCCGCAATTCAGCCGAGCATCCCTGACGTCTGCACTCGGTGACTGTGCTGCTAACAACACCCTGGTGTATTGACACCCGTGGCGGTGCACTTGCAGGCAGGGTGCCGATACGACGCGTCGGAAGTTGAATGGTTCGGCGGCTAAACGCGACATCACGTGCCAGTGGCCCATCGCGCTTCAGCGACCGAGACCTCAACACATCCGTGACGAGCACGGGACAAGATCAGCATGTGCTCTGAAGAAGGGCCATTGCCCGCAACGTGGCTTATGATGTTGATATTTTTCTTCGCAAGGACACAGTGACGAATGTGTTGATTTTGTTTTTGTTATTTGTGCTTGCGCACCACTGGCGACACAGTAATACGAAATAATCATTTGTTGAATCGTGCTTTACGTTGCACTTAAATCACGCACAGCTGGTAGCACACGATCAAGAGATGAATTATGTTTCGAATAAATACATTAACCTCACGGTCGTCTAAATAATCTTAATTCTTAATACAAAACATCCCGTGACACCGGATGTTAATTTAGTTTTAATGCCATTAAGTCCCTCTAGAAATGTTCTCTTATAAAGCCATTTTCTGCCAGCGTCTTTATAGTTTATGATGCCCAATGTGGGCCTCTGCATATATCTTGGCTGACGTTTTTACAGGCATTTTAACACTTTGCCAGAATACTCCTCCTGAGAGACGCACCGGCTATAGGGTCAGCCGTCAGGCGAGCAGATGACCACAAACGATTTATACCTTAATGAGTCAATACGGAGACTCGACTCATAGAGAACCCGGTTACAATGTCCATTTCATTTTTCTAATTGGGCAAGCACACACTGCTCCGCTGACGATGTGAGATGATGCACATTGCGAGGGAGGAGGCTGCTTGATAGCGAACCAGATTATGAGCTGTGAATAATTTATGTCCACGGAGTCTGTGAGAACAGCGGCGATCTGCTCGTGGCGTTGAGATTTGCGTGGGGTTTGCATTTGCCCAAATCTAAAATAATAATGCACGGACAAAATTTCATATGGACTGTATACACTTGTAGCACAGTGAGCCCAGATGTATGTTTTATCTGGCTCATGTGGGCTTTGTTCCAGGACTGTTCCTTATTACCCCATTGGAAAATATTCCCCAGTTTCAAAATTACGAATATGACCAGCGGTTTAAGTGGGCACCCCACAGTTAGTCGATCTGAAGGTGATGTGTGGTGGGGTTAAGTGTGGGTATTCCCGCTCATTCCCAGAAGTCTGATGAGTGTGGATGAGTAGGCCAACTACCCTGTAGAGGGGTTCTCTAAAACCCCCTCTACTGGAGGCTCTAATAGCGCATGCCGTTTCTAAACGTGGAGGGAAAAACCGGAGGGCTCGGAGAAAATTCCACGCAACCACGGGGAGAGAGAGAGACACGCAACTCCAAAAATACAGCAGGCGTTAGGGTCGGGACCGAACCCACGACTTCCTGTATACCAGGCGAGGTAGTTACCATCTCGCCACGTAGTTTGCTCTTCCGTTTTCCCACGACTCTGGTTTATACTTTCTCCTTCATCACCGACCTCTGGGCACCTACTACTTTTAACAACCACTCGTGTATTAACCACATTATTGTACAAATACCGATTTCACATTTTCACTTCCTACCGATACTTGCGCGGCAAGGTGCGACTACTCCAATCTGTTCCAAGACATCTGGCTACTGTGGACGAGTTGGCCAAATACACTTCAGAGGGGCTCTCTAAAGCCGCCACGTCACGTGGTGGCCCTTCTGCCAGTAGTGGAGTGAGCAAGAAATTGTTGTGCTGCACCTTTACCATTGGACAGGGTTACAGTAGTACCCTGTCGTACGCAAAAGAACAGAGGACTTTCCGCTTTTGTTCCATTTTATTTGTCAGTGTCTATGTTTCCAATCCATATTTTTATTTTCCGGAATCCAATTGATAGTATGTATGAGGTAGATGGTAGGTAAACCTGTCCTCAATTCAGATTGCTCACGTTGCTCATACTCTAAATGTCACTTTGGTGCTAATGATTCCTCATCAACAATTTACACACTTGGTACAGGAGGTGAATGGGTCTGTAATTCTTAAAATAATTGTCTCCAGGAAGCACCCGAGGTCACACGTGAAGATGTAAACACTTCTCTTTGCCGTATGAAACAAAGGAAAGGTCCTCGATGAAATGGAACGTCTGTGGACACCATAAAAAAAGTGGGACGAGTTCTTGGAACAAAATTATCAGACCTAAGTCACTAAATGTTGACGTACAATGAAACACCTCAAACGTGGAACGAATCCTCGGCCAGTTTAACACGTAGGCTTTCGCGATTAGCCGCTGATATACATACACATTTGTATATCGCAATACCAAAGGACTACAGATAAAATATCAAAGTTCCCAACATACACACACACGCACACACACACGTTCGCGCGCGCCACGGGGACGGTTACCTTGTCAGCCACTTCAAGGCTCGGCGGCTGCACGGCGTGACGGTGGGCCAGCAGCGTCTTGAAGGAGCGCAGCCGCGGGTACTTGTGGAGGCCCCCCCACGGTCCCCCGGGCTCCAGCGCCACGTAGCCCCCCGCTGGGTCGCGGTCGTCGCACAGGCTCAGGATCTCCTCGGCCGCCAGTCCGACGACACAGCGATCCAGCACGCCTGCTTCGGGGAGGGCACGGCACCACGGGGTCAGTGTCGTGGCTGACCCTTCGTGGTCAGTTCCTTGACCTCGCTAAGCCTCATGAAGAGTGTGATCAACCTGCTTACACTCGTGCCGCAGTTCGGCAAAATGACGTTTTTATTTCAGCCACAATCGGCACCATACCATCCTTGTACCCCCTTCCTCTCCACTCCACTAAATGTTATCCCGATTGCGCTATCGGTGTCATGTGAAGAAATTAAGAATCCATTTGGATATTTCGCAAAGTAGTGCAACACTTCGTGTTAGAGAATGGCCCGCGCAAGCGGACATCACAGACCTACCTCTGAGATTCCATCAAGTGACCTGGCCAGCACAATAAAGGGCATCACATTCCCACACACTCTGCCAGATCACTGTAATGTTCATCGCGTGACAGTCAAAACAACATTTAAAATCTCAGGGCTGGAATTTAGCCAAATTAGCTGCAGAATCAAATTAATGTAATGTGTATTTCTTGGTGACTAGGCTGAGACCATCAACTCACTGCACTTGAGAAACCGGTTTAGTTGAGGCAACTACCTGGACTTGAACCCATGTGCTCAGCGTTGCCAGCTTGGCCTTCTGACCTGAGCCACCCAGCTGACTCCACTCAGCACCGAGCTTCATTGCCACTGCAATTACGATCACGCTCTTACTATGCCCACGCAGAAGCAATACAAAGTTCCCACGTAAGTGAATATAGGCATATACAAGCACTACCTTTACAATGAGCACATTCAGATTCGGACATTACCTTCGATGTATTATATATAATAGGGGTAAATGTAATCATTATGTATGTTGAACTTCTTTCGCACTGTATGTAGCCAACCGTGCTAATTGGAGGTGTTTATACCGATTGTAAACAAGGTCTGTTCAAGCACAGCTGCATAAGAACTCTCTTTCAATTCAATAGTGTGATTTAAAAAATATTGGACCTGACAATATCAAAGACACTTTCACGTCCACTTTACTACAAACAACATGCTTTGATAGTTCTCCACATAAATTATCATGCGGCTACAGAAATCGAATCATTGACTTCACGAAACTCTCCTCCAAATCGTGAGTGTGCTGATGACTTGGCTCTCCAGCCACTTTCAAACGCTCACACCAGCACGTGCAAACTCACACAGCAAGACTCACACTTCACGCTCAGTATGGACAGTATTTACAATGGTTTTTTTTATTTCATCGAGGATATTCAATGTGTACTGTGCTCTTGATAATTAAGACGTGGACGGTGTAAAAGTCACTCCGTAAATAATCGAGGCTGCAACATTCTGACTAAATTCCTCTTCTCCATTAATGTGCTTACTGGCAACAGCAGGCCCCCAATATCGTCACTGATAAGCGGAGGTCTCTTGTTCATCATCAATGCATGTATGGCAATTAACAGTTGGAGCACGATGAGAGAGAAAGCAAGCAAATATGAAACATGAAACAACACACAAGCAAGGGAATTTCACAACAAAAATAAATACAGTAACCAGCAGATACATGGGACAGACCTTCAGCTAATGGTGGATAGAGAATGATTAATATTTCCACGAATGACGATTTCTTTATTCTGTATCACAGCAAAGAAGAGGTTAACAGTAAAATGTGCACGTTTGACACCAAGACTACGTAATGTGAATGGCCGGTGCTATTTGAATTTTATAGACCGAGTTTAATTACTGCTCAGACGAGGCACTCTCCACTTTAATGGGTCACAGCTGCTTGGTCTCATTCCTCGGGCTGCTAAATCGCCGTGTGCTGCCAGGTCGTTTGCTGTGCGAGGCACAGCGATGCACATTCGGCAACTCGCACAGCTGGGTTGCACCTTGTCCATCTTCCATGGTCACGCTTCACTCGTCTCACTGCTCGCATGCCATGCTAAGCAACTTCCCATTCCGAGTATAATTAGGGAGATTAATCTCCACTTGGATCGTAGCACACACGAGCCGGGGTGCACACAGTCGGACGGTTCAATTTCCCTCCATGTAGTTGCACGTACGTTGAACTTCTTTCGCTCCGTGCGTAGCCAACCGTGCTGATCGGAGGTGCGGGGGAAGGACAACAAACTAAACACAACAAGCAGTTCCAGTAAATGTCTGATGGGAATTATCAACCATTCTGCCTCTCGTACAAATAGACATTACAGACCCTGTAACGTCACTCGGGTGGAGGGGTGGGCGCTGTGGTTGGCGCACTTGCTCTGAACCTGGTCACGTGCTCTTGATTTCTGTCGACAGCCACCGTCAGTGGCGAGCGGCGTCTGAACTAGTCCTAGACCCCCCTCCCCACTTCACCAACCCGCATAGAGCGGCGTGGGCGAAGTATGGTGAAAACAAAACCCTTCGTGGGTTGATGAAGGTTCAACGTTAGCATAATTTGCAACAGTAAGCCACTGTGTAGCACGGTCAACTAATAACAAAAGGCCAACTGCCCTTTAATAATTCTGGGTATCCAGGTCCCCCTCGAAACAAAATTAATCACATTGTTTTTTGTCTCGCCTGGAAAATAAAAAGGTAGCAATCAGTAAAAAAAAAGGATGCAAATGTAAATTATTCTTAAAAGAGAGATATAAAAAAATGTAATATATAAATAATGAACTAATTTTGGCGACTGAACGTCGATGTTAACCTAAAGAGTATTTTTTTTACAGCATGTGTTCAGAGCTATCACAGGTTACGGAACTAAAAATGCTGCTGCGGCTGCCACTGCCGCTGCTGCTGCGGCTGCTGCCGCTGCTGCTGCGGCTGCAAGAGCAAAAATGATGGAGACAGAGGCGGCTCTCTCCGCTGCAGTACACTGCATCGCTTAAGATGGCCACCAACTGTTTTTCAGTTATTGAACTTTGTCACCAGAATTTATGCGGCAAGGCTAGGGCCATAAATTATTTACATCGTGTGTTGGCCAGCCGTGGCAGCAGAAGGATAAATCTTTACCAGCAAGCCGCACTCTTCCGCCTTCAACAACTACTGAAGCCACAGGACCCTTTTATTTTACCCCCAAAACCTCCACAAGTCACAATATTAACTCATTGCCCGCTAAATACGTACAGCCAATCGTGGTGAATATGATAATGTATGTGCTCAATTGCATTTACATAAACAGACACAAAGGGCAACAAAGGTGAAGGGTGACTTTTTTGTTGGTATACATCTGGACAGGGGGTCGACGGGCAAGAACAGAGGGCATGTTACCGCACACAACCAGGCCAGGCCACATGGCAAGGAGACAGAAGTGAGGAATAGAACACAGACGTTAGAACAAAAACAGGGCACTGAAAAAACCCACAAAAAAGGCCAAAGGGAGGTCAAAGGCCAAGCGCAGGGTGCTGAGTAAAAGGACTGGCACACGTGAACCCTGGTCTTGTGTGTGAACCACATCACCGCATACATATCTCCAAGAATGTGTTCGAGTCGAAGCATGCAATGTTTCAAGTACGCTGCCGCTACGTCACTAAGCTGTTTTATTTTCTGAAAACGTGTAAAAAAAAGGGATTGGACAACAAGTATAAACATCCGCATCTGCCTATAATATGCTTTTTAAAGAGTGCTCGCGTCAATGTGACAATAAGAAACAACTCTGAAGGGAAGTTGAGCCTAAATACACACAAGGTCAAGAGGTCATCAGCTTCAATGCCTTGGCGTCTCGACACCGAGCCTCGCCTCATGTTGCGAGATCCCATTGATATCACGTAACGCGACGTGATATCAGGCCTCCAAGGTATGGGCAGTGACACGGCCGAGCAGTAACACATTCGCTGCTTGCTGCAGAGGTTCGTGGTTCGAGCCCAGTGGCCACCCTGGTTAACACTGCGGGTGTATTAACCTGCGGATGTATTAACCCCAAATACTATGTGCCGTCTACTCCGCAGTGGGAAATCAATGATCCTGTGACGTTATTAGGAAAATAGTAGGCCACGTGTGCCGGTGTCAAATTTAATAAATTGCATAAATCCACACAGAAATATAACCCCTTACTGGCAGACTTTACCCATCTGTGAGATGTAGCCGCCTTCATGATATCCTTGCACCATAATAATGGTAATAATATCAGACAAACTAAGTTATTATCGAACATGATTGGCTCACAAGTGACATCACATATACCCCTCTATGTAAGACCTAAACTCGAGGTTTTATCCACAACTCTGGCTATCGCCTGATGAGGCTGGTTGTAATTATCGGCAAAACGTCGTAATAGATTTGTCAATGTTGTGGGTTTACTCTCCAACACACTGGTGTGCTGAACTAGAAACGAATTGGCTTGTTTTGTTGATGTGACAAACCTTACTAATTTGCCGTGTGTCAAGTGGTGGAGGGTTTAACGACACATTTATATTTACGCAATCTAACCCAAAAAACCTCTATTGTGGATAAATTATTATTTGCTCTTAAATGATTCCATCATCTTCCCCTTGGTTGTATATTTCTGCTGGCCACTGCAAGGTATGTACCAGTAATCGTCCCTCCTGCTCAGCGAGCAAGAATTCCACACACGACAGCGTGTAGGCCACGTGTCAAATGTGGGGAATAGTCCGGTTACGTACATCTTGCTTGCTTTCAGTGGATTGCATTCCTCGGTTTCTTAGAGGGAGGCGGCTGTGGGAGCAGAGGGTGTAGAGTGATGCATGGAGACACCCCTCCGATGTGACCGGTTGATGCGTGCAATGTCTGGTGACGGTGACAATATCACTCTTTCACCTTGATTTTTTTTTTTAAACTGTGCATGAGGTGGCCGGGTGGGTCAGAGGTCAGAACACTATGCTGGTACCACTGGAATCCTGGCTTTGAACGCAGACAGACACCCATGATTAAACTAGCTTCTCGTATGCAGTACGTTCATGGCCTCAACTCAGACACCAAAAACTACGGGGTAAAAACACCACACTAAATTTCGTGTCTGCAGGTTAATGCAAAATTCCTTCTGAGAATTTAATTAAACATATATTAGTTTGACTATCATATGATGTAAATTTCTGTCTGCTGCAGTGCGGGTGGGAGAGCACTACCCCCCTTAGTGTGGATGAGAGGGCAAAGAGATCAGAATAAGTTCTGTGTTATCTCCTTCCACAAACCATTTTCTAACAAGGTGGGGGGGGGGGGGTGCATTGCTCTGCAAGGGTTCCAAATAGATTCGTATTTGTGTTCACAACGTGGATCACACGATGGCTTGCAGACTGATAAGCAACAGCTACACATACAGGAGTCAGTGGAATCCAATGAAAAAAAAGGGATTAAGGCTTCAATGCTAAATCTCCATAATAATACATCCAATTGGGTACAATATTCAATCGGTGCCGTTCCACGCAGTTGTGATTTATTTTCGGTTTACTCCATTGAAGATATTAACATTTACATTGGCTCGAAATTAAAACACGAGGATATGAGGTAGTTGATTGGCAAGTACGCAATAGAGATGAGTCCGTACGCGTTGTGTAACATTTTAAATCGGTGCTGTCATAGCACAACGTTAAACTGCTATGATGACTGCAAACGTATTTTTACAAAATGTTTCGATATAATTCTGAAAACCTAAATTAAAATTGTACTGCCTTTGTGACGTCTTATTGAAATGTATGAAATTATTTGTAAATGTACTGAAGGATCCAAATGTATTCAACACGCAAGTAGAAGAGGCAGAGTAACAAAAGCCGAATGCAGCAAGGAAACACTGAGACGAGGACTCACGAATAGAAACAAAAAACCAGAACGCACAAAAGGCTTTCACACACAACACCGCGCCAAGAATCTTCGTTTTGCAGCTGAAGGGTTAAGCAAACCCATAATCCAATTCCTGTCCCAGGTTTAAAAAAAAAATGTGAAATGACAGGCGTTTATAAGGCCGAGGAGACAAACTCGGCCGTCATCCCAACCTTGGAGGTTTTATCGCCCCACCACGTGGGATAAATCATCGGGGAGGTATCGATTGATCTTTTAAAAGCTTCAATCTCATGTTAATGACCAGAGGGAAGCAGTGAAGGTGGAAGAACAAAACTTTGACAAGACAGAAAGCCACTGCCACCAGAAGCGCACTGCAGCCCAACGGCCATTTTTACCCACAATTCCTTACCCACAATTCCGTCACGAGCGCACAAACAAAATCCCTGGGATAAAAAAACAATTCTCAGTCTGGTCCATCATGCAGACACCATGCATCCCACGGTACAGACATGCGGACATGGGCACCATATCACAGCAGCTGGCAGTGCGTTACATAACCACAGATGAGAGCCTCGGCCACGAACCTAGGGGGATTATGTTACTGTAACCCGACCGGGTCTTCACACCATAGATATATATATATTTTTTATTCTTATTATTACAGATTTAATCTATTATCCATTTGTTGACATTTTTGTTTCTGCGTATAACATCTTTTCGTGTATTTTTTTTACTCCCACCCCATGTCTCCCGTGCAAGAGAGATTTATCTCAAAGGGCTGTCACGTGGTGGTTTAACATGGTTGGCTACGTGCGATGCGAAAGAAGTTCAACATACATACAAAAATGTTAAAGATTACAGTGCAATTTCCACCGGGGCACTTTGCATGAAGTGAACAGTCAATCAACAGTTCTGTTCCATAAGGCATTACAAAAACAACAAGCAAACTGCTAAAATATACATGCTTGAAAAATTCTGCATCGTCACCATGAACAACTATACAGGCCATTGCCGGTTTCATATCCTATATAACATACTTGGAAGTCACCAACGTCTATACTCTACTGAAAACCGCCATCCACAAACGTGGATAACCATATTTCCCTGACAAAGAAACCCATCGGGTGTGTGCATTAGGTTTCTCGTGTTGTTGCTTTTCCCGGCAATTTAAGTGGAGCATGAGATCCGAAAATACGACGAGAAAACCGTGCGAGCAGTCAGTGGCCGCAGTGCGCCTTGTTTTTGTGGACTTTTGCTCTTCCACGTGAGATTTCTTTTACAAAGCAATTCGAAATGTTCAATTCATGACGCACACATTTAGTCGCATGTTTCTAAACACTGAAAGAAACGCAACGTCTGATTACACTGTTTGAAACAGGAAATGTACAAGATACAGAACTTTTCCACTTTTGTACGTGTGTGTAATGCGATTAAGCAATTCATACAATTTTAATTAATAATTATCTCTCATTGATTTTGCAATTAAATCATTACTCATGGGCAGTGCACTTTAATTACAAGCAAAATGGGAATAGATTTGGCACAAAGCAACATCCTAAACGTGTGGGTTTGTATCCAAAGCGTCGCTTGCCATTGGAGTAATTTTGACTTGCTTAAAATGAAATACTCATGACATAACGAAACACGTTGATGGCAAAAATCTGCAGGATGGGTTGGTTAGCTGAACCGATTTTTTTGGGGTTCACAGAATTAAGAGCACAACGCACGAAGAGGACGTGAGCTGGTGGATACAGTAGTTTTATCACAGATAATGAAAGAGATGGATGCATTTGATCATGAAGTGCAGGAAAACCCAAGGGAAGAAAGGCACAAAGGAATGCGATCCATGGGAGCTCAGGTGGCTCAAGCAGAGAGAAGCGCAAGTGGACAAGCAGGAATACACACCGCAGAATACACTGGGAAACACAGGGATACACTCATACGCACAGGATACACAAAAGCACAAACATGATCATTTTTCGAGATGCAAAGAGTGACGATAAAGAAAATACGAACGTTATCAGACTTTGCGGCAGGCAAAAGGGAGGCAATTTATACATAGTTATACTATTAAACACCACACTAATTAAGATTTTAGCCGTCTAGCAGAGTACCCAAATACATGATCATGCAAGGGAAATATAATTTGGCAAATGTGGAAGTGCGCAGGTCGGTGTATGTGAAGTGCATACTTTACGTCGTGATGAAAGAGTGAACCTTTCTGATTGATCCCGATGTCGTGTGATGTAGAAATGGTAAATCTGCACTCAGGCAGCACAGCAGCCACTCTTGGCCACCAAGCGATGGGTCAGGCTCTCAAGGTAGCCAAGGCAGGCTGAGTGAGGCTATGTGAAGTGGTGAAGGTTGTGCTGGCAAGAGGTCATGGATGAACCCAGGTGTTACGGGTTTCCAGATCAGGGGAATGTGCAGATAAGCTGCCTAAGTAAAACGATGCATAGATTCATCAATTAATATCGATGATCAAAGTTCAATGTTTTTTTTATCTTACATATTCTATGTAATGGGTTCACAAGTCCCATTCAGCCACTGGACGCCGCGACATGTACCGCTCAATGTTCTGTTTATTATGGTTGGGGTATCACTCATTGGCGTCTTCTTTTTTTATGGAGGTCGGCCGCTGCCAACTGCCCCATATCATTTGCAAGCTTCCCGACATCACTGGCACTAGCCAGTGCCGAGCCAATTCAACTGCAACTTTATCTTGTGACCACATCAGCCCTTTTTTTTGGTATCTAACCCATACCATGATATTTTGTTTCCTCTATCTGGCCAGGACAAGCTGTTTGGGCACTTAGCTAAGCCTATAGGACCGCAGGCACCAGCCAGCATTGGCAAGCCTGCCGGACGAACCCACTGATGGGATTCTGTCCATATATTTTAAGAATCTGTGAGTTCCTTACAAAACCCAACCTGCATAAACTCTGGATGGATCATATGCAAGAGGCCAATATAAATATTGTGTTTCAAACACGCATAAAAAATGCATTTGGAATTAGTTCATCATTGTTCCACCCAATGGGGCAACTGTGATGGACCGTGTCAAATACGCATCTGCCTTACTCGCCGAAACAAGTATGCTTCCATTGATACAAGAATGTTTAAGGTTAATAAATAATAAACACAATACAGAGTATCTGGTTGCGATGAACACCAGGGAAAAAGGCAAGGCGACCTTCAAGTCACCTCTTTCATCTCTTCTATTTAGGGAATGTGAATTTCAGGCTAAAATGACAAGTTTAAGGAAACATAAATCAATGAGGGCAAGGTGTGATGTCTTCCCATCCAGTGACTTACGGGGTCAAGGAGACCGAGGTCTCTTCGCTGTGTGCAAGGGGTGACCTTGTGGGCTTTGTGGCCCATGTTGGGAGCCACTAATAGGACCCCCATCAATCTCTCAGCCATTTCCACTGCCACACCACATACATGACAACATATGCAGTGCTCTAAACATTCCAACATTCATACGATTGTCCACATGAACTCCACCCGACTCGTGCTGGAATTTGAGCGGCGCTTGACTGACAATTATGAAGCCGTGAGTTCAAATCCTCCTTGAGGGTTGACATCGCCTATCATCCGTCCTGGGTCGATAAAATAGCTACCACTTTGCGGGAAGTCAACAGCGATTGACCCACGGTTAGAACAGGCCCCAGCGACATTTTCACTCCAGGCAAAGGGCCACCAACTGTGATGAGAGCTGCATCACCGCTCATTTGAGCAAGAAGGCTCTTCACCTATTTTGGCACGTATACGTAACGTAAAATAATGTAAAAATGTAAAATACAATGAAATTTACATATATTTATACAACATTCACTTGCTACTTTCTAAATACACTAAATCTCAAGATGTGATACAAATGCATTCATCTAAGAGTTTTTTTGTTATGTGTCGAGGAATATGTTACCAATATTACAGGCCCTTAATCAGTGGCAGCAAATATACCGTATGTCCTACATTTACAAGCAAATGGCTGCAAACAGGTCACTCTTGCAAATCAAACCGTTCACCCGGGACACTTTGCAAGACGTGAACAAAAAAAAATTAAACCCTCTTTAAGCCTCTAAATATCGTTGCAGAAAACACTGCTTAGGAGCACCAAATAGGCCTTTACCTTCTAGAGAATACCACGAAGCATTCTGGGAAAGCTTTACTCCAGGTTCAGATATAAATTTCCACATCCGTGCAAAGCCAGGGAATGCACCCACGTGGCTGAATTGCACAAGAGCTGAGCTAAAGGTCAAAATAAACCATGGCCATTTTAGGGAAATTGTTACAGGAATAATTACTGAACTATTTTCTATTGTCAAAAATATATAGATGTGAAGTAAAAATCAGATCACCCTTCCACCTAATTGGGCAGCTGTGATTGGCAACCTCCAGTGAGTTCACAGCAGAGGTCATGTGACTACCTGAGGTTGAGCGCTCTTCGTTTGAAAAATGTCAGTGTCAAGTCAGTGCGCAAGTGGGATCTCAGTGGATAAAGGAGAACATCTTTGTATCCTTTCTTAGATAACCGATCTTTATATTGCTATTTTGTTGTTAACACTGAATATAGAGTATATGATATTGATGATTGAATGACTGAATAATGACTGATTCAATGACAAAATCTATATGGGGTATATGTAAAAGCTGAACGTACACAGTGCAGTGTTAATCGTAGTAATCATGTCGGAACAATAATTACTATTTACCACTGCTGCCAAGCAAACCATCATGGAAAACTGTGCTTCATTTTTTTCCACAATGTATCCCATGTTTCTTAAGACGTTTCTTCAGAGTAATGTGCAGTCTACAGACCAATGTTTTTTCATTAATTACACTTTTCAACAAATCTCTTTTTATTGGCTCCGTGTTGTTTTTAACTTGAGGGCGATTTTTGAAGACAATGAATCTACCGCTGATTGCCGTGACAAGATCACCCGCCTGGTTTTCATAAGTGCTCTGGGCTTGGGTGTCTTTGGTGAGAAGAGATGGGAGGGATATCGGGTCCTCAGGTCGACCCTGTCCAGACATGACATTTACTCTGACAAAGGTAGCAGCGAGGAGGAGAGGGAGTCCTCAAATTGTAAAAGGAGACTTTACAATCGTAATGTAGGTTTGGTATCAATGTTACCACTATCGGGACCAGCGGCACAGAACGTTCAAATGACAAAAAACTCAACGCATTCTTCAAAAACATTGCTCCAAAAAGGGGTAAAAAAGTATATAATAGGTGACATTTTGTGCAATGGCCATTCGTCCACTGCTATGAAGAAGGGCCATTTCTCAAAACATTACCCACAATGCCTCTGACATCGCTTTTCCCTTTTTAGGGCAACGCTCATGACAAATGGCTTGGATTTTTTGTTGCTCGTGATTTGTGCACCATTGCCAGCGCAGTTAGGCAACCGATTTTATTTGGTATGGAAACTTTAGTGACGTTTCGGTAGTTATCTCCTCATGTGCGCGAGATTTCTCTCGTAACTCTGGTATATCCCACATTTGAAAATAGATTTTATTTTTAAAAAAAGGCTGGAGCAAATTCCGAGCAGTATCACAACGAAATTCTTGATTCTCAACGATGCTTTTGTGTACAAACAAATAAATAACAATATCGATGTCTCCACGGATTGAAATACTCAAAAGTTAAGATGCATACACTTAAGAAAAATAGAAATCAATCAAATCCTACTGACAGGCCTTGAAATCAATATGTTCAATAAATTCAATTTTACACTGCGCATTATGCAACGTAACGATAGCCTTTTGACGAGAGCCAAGAGCACACAGCTGATCAAAGCTGTGGTACTGCACAGCCGCCCATAGACATCGTACAATATTGGCCTGGAAGTTCTGTTGGTTATATTTTGGTGTCAGAAAATATGTTCTATTTGTTTTACTTTTTAACTGCACAGCCATATGCAGTGACACACACACATACAGCATTATACGATTTTACGGACGTTTTTTTGTTGTTGTTTAAAGCAAACAAGCCACGTATTCGCGAACCTAGCTCGAGGCGTTTCTTAGGGCCATTTTCAAAGCCACAGGGGCCCCAAGACAGCCACAGGTTTTTGCTGATGGGTGAGAGGCACGAGACAACCACTGCCTAATGGACAGCTTGACTGTTGCCATGCTCACCCGCACCCCCCCCTCCTCTTCCACTCCCTAAGGCGATTCTATCGGTCGACCCCGAGGGGGTCGTCTCACCGCTGTCCATCTGCCAGACGTAGAGTGAACCGTCGGAGCAGCACACGAGCAGTAGGTCGTCGGCGGCCCTCCAGCGCACGGCCTGCACCGGGAAGGCGTGACGCGACGCCAGGAGGAGGGGCCGCCGCTCCGTCAGGCTCAGCAGGGCCACGGAGTGGTCCGACGCCACGGAGCACACGCACCGCAGCACCGTCTCCTGCGAAGTGCACGCAACAAGCAACAAAGGGAAAGGTCCCCCCCCCCCCGTCCCTCTACAGCCATACAGGCTGCTGGGGAAAGTTCCGTTTGGTTTCATGTCCTTCCCCCGCACCTAAGATTAGCGCGGCTGGCTTTGTACGGTGCGAAAGAGGTTCAACGTACATTACAAGACGGCCAACAGGGGGTGGTGTGGTTAGCACGCCCGCCCGCCTTTGTCTCCCGAGCAGTGGAGTTTACACCACCGCACCAGGCACTCATTTTAGGTTGAGTCAACCTCAGATATCCATCACGGATGTTGGCTGTAAGCGCAAATGAAACTGGGATCACCGGGTTCGTAGCGCAGTGCGCACTACACTACTGCTCTGTAACGACAACCACCGCCATTCACCACTAAGTGGTGGTGATGTCACCACGGTGCTTGTGCCAGGCTAGGTGCACTTTAGGGCCCCGTTAAGTGTCGAACGCTTGCTGGCAGGAGGTCACGGGACAGACGCAGCAGGTGTCATGGGTTGACTAACTGAGATGCCTGGCAGATGCACCACCTGTGCTCCCCACTGTGCCAACTGTGCAAGAGGGTAATGGTGTGAGGTCTAGGGTTCGTTTGGAGAGTGAAGGGGGCATGGTTGGATGGTGAAGGGGCAAAGGAAAAGTATGGGGAAAGGGACAGATTTCTGGGGGTAAAAATCTGAAGATGAGGAATGGGAAGGCGAGGAAACAAGGTCAAGGCGGGGTGTTACGGGAGGAAAAGCGAGAAAGACACAAACATGCACCATAACGAGAGGGCCTCACCAAGGGGCAGTGTCTGGGGCAGTGTCCCTAGGTGATGGTTGCAGCACGGGCAGTAAGGGCAAGCAATGGAAGGGTGTGAAACTAGGACCTGGGCAGGACCAAGAGAAATACTGAAAACATTCGATGAGAAATAGATTCGGCAAAAGAGGAAGGGAGTGAGATAAATGTAGAATGTGAAAGATTGGATTGCACGTTTAACTTACTTCTAAGAGTTTTCATTGGAACAACGGGGTAAGTGTCACCCAAGGAGGCGCGAGGAGGAAAAGTAAAAAAAGAGCAAAAAGTAAGTGGCGATAAACGGCAGCATATGCGAGCAACACTCGTAGGAAAACACTCCCAGGAAACAGAAAGAAAAGATCATCAAGTTAAATAAAACTTAAACATGAACTCAAAAAACGGTAGTCAGCTAAACGTTGACATGCTTGCACATTTAATAATGCTTTAAATAATGTTCACATCGAAGTCAGTGCTGCTTTTAACATCGCCTGCAACGCTGGACACGAAGCTGCGTATCGTAGCAGTCCTAATGTTTCGTTGTTATGCGAGAGTCAACCTCAGTTTGATGCTCAATAAAAAAAATCACAAAGCAAAGTCTGGGCGGACCCAGCAGAGAGGCTGACATGCAGCAAGCGTGCGGAAGGAAAGATATAGCCTCAACAGACTGTTTGGGCAGTGCTGTTAGCGAGCACCTATTAAGGCTAGCACGGCACATGAGAGGGATGGGTGGTCAGCACCACACCCGGCCGCCTTTGTCTCACTCATGCTGATGTTTACAAATTGTACTCATTTTAGGCTAAGTCGACCTAGCGGAGAGGCCCAGGACCAGGGCAGACAATTGTCACCGATGTTGGCTGTGACTGGGATTCGAGCTCAGGGTTGCCGGCTCTCGGAGCGCAGCGCGCTAACCACTGCACTTCACCGCTCCCCGTGCATACGCGTACGCACAGATCTAATGCACATTGTCCCCCCCCCGCACCTCTGATTAGCACGGTTGGCTACGTACGGTGCGAAAGAAGTTCATCATACGTACGTACAATGCAACACGTACATCATCCATACGACGCATGCGTACATACATGGCAGTTATCGGGCGGCAGCAGCAGCTGCGTGACGGAGCCCGCGTGTGGATGGAAGGCGCACAGCAGCTCCTGGCTGAGCACGTCCCACAGGCGCACCGAGAAGTCGGCTGCGCCCGAGATCAGCCAGCGCGAGTCGTAGCGCCGTGCCGCCTCGTGCGGGTACAGCAGGCAGCTCACCGCGCCGCCGTGGCCCTGCAGGGTGTAGTGGCCTGGCAAGTCGAGGCAGCCGGTCGGTGGGAAACAAAGCAAACCCAGCGTGCACTCTGCGAAAGGGGACCGATTGCACCTGTTACTGTGGGCGTCTGCATTGGCTTTCCATTTATCAGGGACTTCAAATAGAAATTCCGTTATTGACTTTTTGTGCATTAAATGGCCGTTCGCCAGCTTACTTCAAAGAGATGACTAAACCATATGCTCCAACACCTCACTTGGCTGCTAGATTAAAATTGCACATTTCTTTTCATGTTGTCCTGATGAGGAAATCATTATTTTGGTCGCTCCTCCAGAACTGCACAACGTGTTATCATTGTAAACAAAAGATCTAAGCATATTAAACATTTTTACATTTTGCCTCTCGCCAAATGACCCTAAATGCACCTAATCTCAGCAGATCTCGGAAGTGAAGCAAGGTTGACCCAGGCTAGTACTTGGATGGGTGACCATGAGGGGCTTGCCAGGTGTTGTAGGGCTATGCAGTGGCCAAGAGATGACCGTGCCGAGTAACACCCTCTCGTATGTGAGGTGTGTCTTCTCCTGGTTCCCCCGCTTCCTGGTCTTGGCCAAACATGCCAAGGCAAATTCTTGAATCTCAGCCAGACTTTCCTTGGGTAAATAATTGTCAGCTCATTACAGAATCTTTACAGTGCTCGATTCCAGAGCTGTTGTCTGTCGCATTCATCTTTTGGTAGTTCACTTGAAAGGAATTTAAACAGATGAGAGATAATAAGGAGCTATTGGCTTTTTTGCAAAAAATATTTTGGTAGAAGTTCGAGATGGACATTGCATGAAACCCATAACAACTGTGTGTTTGAATTATACATCAGGTATAATACAATAAATGTAATGTATTTATCTATAAAGACTGAGTCTCAAGACTCTTTTTCAGGAGGCTACTGGATTTGTATGTTTGACCAATACCAATTTAGGGAGTGTTTTTGCATGCGGGAGGAAAACGTATAACCTCGAGAAAACCCACAAAGAGAGAATAACTAGCACTCAAAGGTCAGTGCAGATGGGTTCACGAACCCACTTGCTGTACTGCAATTTCCTGGCCAAGTCAAAGCACCATTGCGTATCGATTGAATCACTGCATCCAGTGCCGTTATAAGAAACGTGACATTTTTCCACAGATCCATACCTGGTCCAATATCTCGGGCACCCTCTAGGAAATGCGTGAGGGCCATGGCAGCAGCGGGATAAACGAGGATGTGCCCGTCGGAGTAGCCGCACGCCAGCAGGCCGTGCGGCACCGCGTACACCAGGGCGGTGCGCTCCGCGTGTTCCGCCCCTGGTGCAGACCAGGCTGTCTCCGCCGCCGCGGCGTCGGAGGCGGTCCCCTCGAACGCTTGGCGCAGGCTGCCGGACGAAGTCACCGGCAGCTCTGCGGACGGAGGACCGGCAGACGAGGGCCCGCGGAATGCCGTCACGTGGGGGCCGAGAAACACAAAAAGGATGGCGAGGCGAGGCATCGCATGGACCAGCCCGCGCAACAAGAGGCCAGCAATATTACACATCACACGCAGGGTCACGAGACAAAAGAGCAATGAGGCGATGCATCGTAGACGAGGCTACGGGATGAAAGCGTTGCAAGGCGAACAGTGACCAGAGAATACATTCTGTGAAGCGGCCGCTGGTGTAAGAATGTTAAGGAGGGCACAACCCGTTGTGTACATCAATAAACATCGTACCTGCAATACCCACTTGTGATGCAGCTAGGGGCAAGATTCTTTAGAGAATTAAACACATTCCGGAATTTTCAGTTTTTACGTGATGTGGTTTAACTTGAAAAAAAACCCGACATATGCTTAATTTTAGATAGCATCATCATCACCACCACCACCATCAGTCACTATTCCAATGTTTGTTATACTGCACTGGCAGTGTGCATAAGCACAAATAATAAAAACTAATTTGTCAAAACATAATATTTATTTTCTTTCGGGCAGTGTTATTGATGATTGTCTATTCATTGATGGATGAAGGCCTCCCCACGCACCACCACCATCCCTCACACTGCAGTGCTACATTTACATCACATGGCAGCTAATAGACAGTAGCTAAACGCTAATTATAGATAACTCAACTCCTGGGAGTTTCTTGAGAGCAAACACTAATAGATGGCTATTACACCACTTGAGCACGGGATGACGCATAATATTAAGGTGGTTATTTACAAAATACACATACATTTAGCATTCAAAGTTATTGTTTATTCTATCAACTTGTGTTTTTTTCCAGGTAACAGAGAATTTGGGAACACGTGCCCGATATCAGTGTTGACTGGAGGTGCAGGAGAAAATTAATTTTAAAAAACAGAAGATGTATAATTGCTGGACCACCTCAGTTTGCTTTTAGTTCACCAAATGTCTGTCGGTGCTTCTCACATCTCAAGATGTCCAGAACAACATGGGCAGTGCTGCATCACCACACCGTGAGGGGTGGACGACGACTTCGCGTGGCATTCATCCGGCGGTGGGTAGATCATGGCTTTGAATGATAATTAGCAGTTTGTATAATGCACAGTTTAGAGGCAGAAGTGATTCATAACAAAAATCAATATGGGAGAAATTTTAAACCGCTGTGAGGAAGACAGCGAGAGCGACGCTCGCCGCGCAGCAGCTGAGCCGACTGTGAGGTCGCACAAGGAAGCAACCTAGCAGTAGATAGATAATGACTGCTGCTGCTGCCGATGATGATAACGTCTGCTGTGGCCGTCCGTCTCGGGCGCAGCGGCCACTCACTCTGCACGGAGCCGTCGTGCTTGGGCACGAGCACGTCCGGGATGAGCCAGGTGCCCACGCGCCCCGCCGAGTCCCCGCGCAGCAGCAGCTTGTGGAAGGGCTCCGTGCGCCCCTCCGCGTAGCGCAGCACCTGCAGGGACGCGCGCGGCTTCGGCGCAGGAGCAGCGACCACGTTTTAGAAGGGGCCACGGGTTAAAATAAATGAATAACAATAATAATTTTAATAACAAAAAAAGCATTATGAAACCCACTAAAGCTCAAAGTCTTGCCGAAATCTTACATTTAAATCCAATGGCTAATGCCCGAGATTAATCTATGTTCATAAATGCTGCCGATAACCGCACCGTACGACCATCTGTGATACAGCGCTGAACAATAGAGGATTAGATTCATCCTAGCCTCCGTTTTTGTGGAAATGTACATGCATCAACTGCATCATGGATAATAAGACACAGGAAAACACCTTTTTAACAGTATTAAGAAGCTAAGTCTAATTACTTTAGAAAGTTATATCTTTTAAAAAGTTATAGAAATAGTTCAATTATCTCGTTCCCTGCGGTCGTCCTTGAAGTAATCGTGTCTACTGTAATTGGATTTCAAGGAAATGAGAAAATCTGACTTTTTACCTCACAATGTACATTTAGACCGCATGTGTCCGCAAATATTATGGTACGCACACCTACAGTCAACACACACAACAGCTTCTACATCATAAAACGCACCGTTCTTAAGACATTAAGAGATACGTTCACAATACGTCTCCTGCAGATATCCATCTCTCCACATTAATAATCAAATGCATTTTTATGCAACACATCGAGGCCCACTGCCTTCTGGTAGTGAATAATTTCAGCAGCATTGATTCGGTACAAACAAACTCTGAACCGGTTTCGACACACTGTCTCATGAGCAGTCAGGCTTTGATGAATCAATGCTGGTGAACTGCCAGATGTTAAAGGCAAGGACCATTTCGTTAATATATGGGTCGTAGTTTTGACACAAAATTATATAATACGTAACAAGATAATCATTAAACCAGTATGTTCATGCTGTCACCCCATTCGAGCGCGCACATCAAAAGAGCCCAGTTTCACGTCGAGGCAAGGCCATGCTGGCCGAGAATTACAGCCAAATTGTCCACGCCAATCTCACCCATCCCTTACATTAAAAATACGCAGCGTCATAACAAATTACAGCAATGCAATACCGACCCACTGAATATCCCAGCATTATGGTATATGAACAAACAAACAGAGTGGAGGACACGTATGAAGAGTGCGATTCTCTATCAGACCTCTGCAGAGCCACGAACGGAAGTGCAGTGATGGCTTTTGTGTTTTTTTCATGCTCCAAAGCCCCGCTATTGAACTGCAAGCTGGGTACCAGCTGGGGGTGAGTATTAGAAGAAAATGTGAATAAAGGCAACATCCCAGCACTTAATTTGCCGTGACCGAGTTAGAGGCACCCAAGCGCACATACTGGCTTACTTTTTGTTTCTTTCGCATCAGTTGCTTCGGGACTTAAATCAGTATTTCTGCAGTATATTAGACTTCATTTTTTGAGATATATATATTTTTTGGCCTTGTGGTTTTCTCTCTCTCCCTTTCCTGCCAACGCTGCAGCGTGTTAGCGCACCAGAATGACTCGACTGCATGTGCATGCAACACGTGTCTGAAATGCTTACATGTATCTACACTGGTATGTTGTAAAATATAAAATGGCATATATGTGCGTGTGTCTTTTTTAAAGGACCATTTCAGATAATCGTCCCCGATGTTGGCCGTGAGCAGGTAATCTGTTTTGTAGCGCATTGCTTTAACCACTGTGCCACCACTCCTCAGGTCGACTCAGCCTCAATCGGTACATCATGCGGTGTGTAAAAATCGCCACTTGATAGACAAAGGCGGTCGGGCGTGGTGCTGGAGATCCACCCCCTCGTGTACCGTGCCAGCCTTCAAAGGTGCTTGCCAACAGCACTTGCCTCAAAAGACTGTTAGGTTCTACTGGGGATCTTTGTCTTTTACATATCATATTAGACAAGTAAAATACTTGCAGGGAATTTTCAATTAAACATTTAAAAAATGCTTCTTTGGGGCAACGCAATAAGCACTCCACTAATATATTGGTGTCTATGACCAAGTCAAACAGAATGAACCCAAGCCAATCAGACCTCTGAGGCTAAGCAGTCCTGAGCCTGTCTGCTGGATGGGTGACCACCATATGCTAGGGACAGGTTGTAGTCTGTGTTGTGGGTTGTCGAGGGCAGTGCAGAAACAATCCACTGTTGTGCGACACTTTGCCCAACGTCACCAACACCACACTGACAAGTGCGGTGAAGTATGGTCAAATGACCCTTACTGCCTGCACGGTGTGAGAAGACGACCCTCATCCAGCAGTGGACTGCCAAACGGTCTGTGCACGTACATTCAAACACTTTCCTCAAGGCGCTGGATTAAACAAATACAGCTACACGTGACATTGCTGCTCTCTCTGCCTCGGCGGCAGTCGTTTTGACAATGGTCTACACTTTACTCGCAAACAGACGTCTCCACGAGAATGTGGTCATGAACAGGGCTAAAATGCTGCCGGTATGCAAACCAGTTATTTTAAAAGCTGGTGTGCACTCAAGCGCTATTCTAAGTGCCCCGTTGCCAGAATCCACTTCTAATCAAGGTTGCTGAGCACAAAGATGCAAGAAAACAGCGCGACAAAGGGATGAACAGCAATGCCCAAAGCCAGAATACACTCTGGTCAAGGCTACGGAGGGACAATATACAAGAAAACTGCACGACAATGGGCTAGGAGGCACTAAAACGTCGGTTCAAGGCTAAAGTAACCCTGTGTCGCGCTGCGCTTTGCACAACGGAGACACATTTTCCACAATTCTAAGCGCTCATCATCGCGAACGTCCAGTATCTGGGCGCTGAGTGTATGCCTCCCCCGCTCCCCCCCCCCCCCACTGCGTGGATGTCAGACCGCTTGAAGGCCAGGTAACCGGCACTTGCTCGAGCCATCTGCGGAGAGGTTTTAAAAATGCCAACCGCGATTAACGGCGCTAACAAGGGCGTGCACAGCTGACAAGCTACGAATGACGGTCGTGCCTCTTTGTGGAGGCACCGCTGAGCGATGGGGGGGGGGGGGCCCTGCCATGCCGTGCGAGTCGGGGCGGGGGGGTCACCTCACCACGCTTCACGTCAACGCTCAATGCGGGTCGGTGGAGTGATGGTGGGGGGGGAGGTCAGGGCCCGTTTGACTGAAACAGTCGCAAAGTAAACTCAGCAGAGCTTTACCTGGTAAGATCAAATGAAAGTTGAGTTTAATTTGCATACTTTTTGCAAGTGATGCGTTTTACCTTTCCTATAACTTGCGCTCCTGTCACGTGCGTGTGTGTTGTTTGCTGTTGTATTGTTCTGACCCCGCGCCCCGACTGGACGACTATGAACAAAGAGCTTTATGGCTCATTGGATTCTTCCAGTATACATACATATTCTGATTCACATGCAATTCGGTAAAATTGACAGATAACAAGAGTTTATCTGTGCCCTGCTAATCTATAGCACGTACAGCTTCCCACAACAGCGCGCACCGCGTTAACTTTACATTTTGACACAAATTGAGAACAATACTAATTATAAACAATAAGCATACTAATTGGATTGCAATAGAGATACAGTAAGAGCAACATGTAGATTGGAGAGCATGTGCAGTTTAAAGACAATTCTAAGTGGGCTTGGGCAGGACGCATCAATGGAAGGGATGAAGGTCAAAGGTCAAGAATAATGAAGGGATATGGCAGCCAAGCAACGGAACACATCCGAGAGGACATCTGCTGAGGAGATGGAGCAATGAAATCAGTTCGTGTGCAGATACGTTTTGGGTCATAATACTGGAGTACTGCATAGCTGTCAACCCATACGGTTTTATTGCATTCTTGTACAGGGAAATTGAGGTTTCAGGTCCATACCGCGCACGGCCGTTTCAATCCGGGCAAAAAAACGTTATTTTTGTGTATTTGTTTGTGTTTCTCCCTTGTGATGTGACTTTGTAGGATGAACGTTGAGATTTATAATGGCACGGGGTGACTAATAAGGTCTGAATTGATCTGTAATAAGGTATGGGACTGATAAGGGGTTGACAGGTATGCAACCGTGAGATGGTGATGGCTTTGGGAGGCCTTCAATCAGCAGTGGATTAATCATGGTTTATGATAATGATGTTAAATAATACACAACATGTGTACTTGTTTACTTCAACTAACTCACAGAGACAGGGAGATTTACCCCATTGGTCCCTTACAGACCACAGCGAGATGTTAACTACCTTGCCTGGTATACAGGAGGTCGTGGGTTCGATCGCGGCCCAGATGCCTATTGTATATTTGTAGTCTGCGTGTCTCTCTCCCCGTGGTCGCGTGGATGTTTCTCTGGGTCCTACGGTTATTCTCTCCACATTCAGAATCAACGTCACCACCCATTTACAATATTTCGCTGCTTTAAAATTCCACATGATGATACGTCACTTCATTGTGCGATCATTTGTGGCCAGGTCGCTTCTGAAAAAGAGCAATATAGCTCAGTGAGCCTTACCAGGTAAAATACAAAATAGCTTTAATTTTTAGATTTTGTTTAAATTAAAAATCACGAGAGAGCAAATATACTGTCAACTACAGTGGGACATCAAACCAGGTGGGTGCATGTGGCTCTTCTGGTGCCACATTGCAACAAATAAGACGCAATATGTTTTACATTGTCCAAATTGACATGGAGAAGATGAGGCGAGGCACTTCACATTGTTGAACATCGTGGCCTACGTACGGCAGAAGCCTCCCTCAATAGGCTATTGTGGGAATTGATCTCAAATGGCATTTAAAGAACCAAGCACATTTGAAAACATAAGATTTTAACACTTCGTAAAACACAATCTGGGTATCTCCACACAAAGCGATATTAATCTCCATTGGCAGTGCTGAGGTGGCGGTGGAAATTCCACATTGCTATACCAGGGGCCAGTGAATCCATAAGACAACAATCACTGTTGTCTTCCTGCAAAGTGACACGCTCTCTCTCAAGGATATTTGGCCTAATCTTAAACGCTGGCCAAAGATCTTGGAAGAGGTGGAAGTGTCCACACTTTTACCTCACCACACACCGACCTGCCGATTTATACTGCCGTGCAGACAGTGTGGGCAGGAGGCGATGGTGGGAGATTTAAAAGCGTACCCACTGCTTCGCCTACCGCCGACCTCTGGATCGCAAGTTCAGTGCAATCCACCGCAGCTCGGTTGCGATTATTTGTGTTCTAATTTTTGTTTAATCCTTTGATAATGGGAACAACTATAGCTCATCCAGCGCCTGTGAACAATGCAGACGCTCCGTGTGTAGGCCGACGTGCCATGTGAAGAGTATGTGAAACCCTGATAGCCAACTCTCAAACATATTCATCTCCTTCAGATTTCATGCTTTTGACAGCATCTTTGTGCCTTGAGCCGTAACAAAAGTGTCGCCTGAACCGTACATAATACTCCTGTCGTCGCCTCATCTGTGTGTTTTATTTACAGGGTATATATGTGTACACACACGCAGCGATTTTACGGTGGTCGAAAAAAAGAACAAATCTTTGCATTGAATTTAAAAAGGTGGATTTTTTTGTAAATAACTCTTAAGAATTTAGCTCGTCATCATTACCGAGACACGTACAACTACAACTAAATGGTACCTGTTTTAAATTTGAATGTTTTAAGTTACGAACTGTAATCCACATTGCAAGCACGCACGCACGCACACACACAGGCACACCACTATTTGTTTCCAAACGACTGTCACGGTGTTTCTCCTCAATCCACATATTCGGCTCGTCTTGACCTATCCGCTTGCTCTCTTCACCCCAAAAGATATGGCATATGGATTTTTTCATCATTTTCAGAGACAATTTATTATTTTTTACCATCGGGAAGAAAACAGAACTTCCCAACACAACGAATGAATCGCAGAATTCCAATTCCCTTCCTTCAATAAGTGGCAAATGTGTTTCTCTGCCTTTCATTGTAAATACACGTGTGGCTAATGTTATATCCAAAAACATTAGCCACACATGCGAGAAAAAATGTATAAAGGCCAGGGCCATTCTATCTTTGCTTGCGAATGCAAAGATCCCCCGTATAGCCTTAACATACTTTTTGGAGCAAGTGCTGTTCGCTGTCTGGTATGGATTCGCTAGCGAGCAGCACCTATGAAGGCCGGCACATTACACGAGGGGATAGGTGACTAGCACCCCGCCCGGCCGCCTTTGTCTCCACAGTAGCGATGCTTACACACCGTTCCAGGTACTAATTTGAGGCTGAGTCAATCTAGAGGAGGCCCTCAACCGATTCATATAATTGTCTGTGGTGTTAGCCGTGAGCGGGAATTAAACTCGAGTCCCCGGGTTCATAGCGTAGCACAGTAACCGCCGTGCCACCGCTCTCCACACACGCGCACACAAACATCCTTATCTGTGTCCCATCATATTAGGGTGTAATGACGTTTTGCATGGCCTGCACAGCTGGTAGGGATTTCTGTCTGGTATGGATTCTCATTGTTAAAGAAAAACAAACTTGCTTCATAAGTCTGTATGCTACGAGTGTTAGTATGAGAGAATGTCCTTTATAAAAAAATTACTATGAATAATTACGGCTGTAGAATAGAACAAATGTAATGTGTTGATCCGATATTGGTGAAACCAACCCGACCAACATAATTGTACTCTCTACAGGATGTGGAATTTACATCACAACCTCTGGAGCACCAATGGCGATAACTACCCAAGATTCATTACATAAGGACGCAAGGTAACCATTTTAAATCGAGAGTTTACGTTCCGTTAGTGATACAAAGTGTAAACAACTGCACTTTTTGATGTTTTGAAGCTGGTGCTGCGCTAACAATCGTGTTGCAAGATACACTTCTGCGGCCGTCTGGAACGCTTTCCCTTCCGATATTAGGAAGCCACTGGAGTTATGCACTTTTAAATCTGGATTGAAAACTAATTTCTTTACAACTGCTTTTTGTGTTTAGTTTGTTGTCCTTTCCCGCACCTCCGATTAGCACGGTTGGCTACATACAGTGCGAAAAAAGTTCAACATACATACGTATTGCAGGTTTTTTCCCCATGATGCTCTGCCAGGCTTAGTGGTGGATTCACAGAGATTTTGCCGTATGATATTGAGTCTTACGACTGGTCTAGTCGATGGTAGTGAAGCAAATCGTTTAATGCAAGGCCGTAGCCATGGAGTCAACATTGGGGGGGACCACATCTTCCAGGGGGTGTGGGGGTCCCCCCGCAGAAAAAAAAACTAAATTTGAAAAAGAATTTTTTGCCTAAAATATAAAAAAAATTCCCTAACACATAGGATCGACTTTTTATTTACTTTTCTACAATAATGTCTAAGAGTGTATTGTATTACATTGATCTGTTTTTTTTATCTTTTTTACCTTTTCTTGTTTCATTGTATGTAATGGCAGAGATTAGGGATTAATAAAGTACAACCATAACCACAATCATATAAACATAATTCTATTTTATAGCAATAATATTAGGGCGGGCATTTTGAGCATATTTGAATATCGGGGGGGGGGATGTGTCCCCCCCAATATATATAATAATTACGGCCTTGGTTTAATGTAACGATAATAATTGTGAACTTTTGTACAGCGCAATTCGTGCAAATCGCGTCTCAAAACGCTGTAACATTTAGAACACGCGAAGCAAGGGAAACCACAGACAAGCAGGAAGGAAGGCAGCCAGAATCGGCACCAAACAATTGCCTAAGCTCTGCGATTCAACACGGGCGATGTTTGTCCAACTCCGTGAATGAGTGACTGTCCATGTGGGAGGAAACCGGTGCAACCTGGAGGAAACCCACGCGTGTGTGTGTGTGAGAAAGGGGTAACACTCAATCCCCGTACAGATAGAATACAGATGGAAATGAAAACACTCGCTGCACTACCGTCACACGCTGCCAGGCCAGCAGATGGCGGCCTCAAAGCCCACGGGTAGTGAGCTTCACTAGTTTGTCCGACTCGCCAAACCCTCGCATCCAAAGTCATAATTACAATAATAATACTTCCATTTTGTGTCGCGTCGTGCATGCCAACAGCATCCCATAACGCTGGATTAGAGCCGTGTGTACCACCAGTGCCCTGTCCACTCTGCGTGCGTGTGTGTGCGTGCGTGTGTGTGTGCGTGTGAGTGCGTGCATGTGTGTGTGCGTGCGTGTGTGTGCGTATGTGTGTGCGTGTGTGCGTGTGTGTGTGTGCGTGCGTGTGTGTGCGTATGTGTGTGCGTGCGTGTGTGCGTGCGTGTGTGTGCATGCGTGCGTGGGTGCGTGTGTGCATGTGTGTGTGTGCGCGTGTGTGTGCGTGCGTGTGTGTGCGTGCGTGTGGGTGTGTGTGTGTGGGCGCGTGTGTGTGTGTGCGTGCGCGTGTGTGTGAGTGTGTGTGTGCGTGTGTGTGTGTGCGTGTGTGTGTGTGCGTGTGTGTGCGTGTGTGTGAGTGTGTGTGTGCGTGTGTGTGAGAGTGTGTGTGTGTGTGCGTGTGTGTGAGTGTGTGTGTGTGCGTGTGTGTGAGTGCGTGTGTGTGTGTGCGAGTGTGTGGGTGTGCGTGCGTGTGTGTGTGCGTGTGTGTGTGTGCGTGTGTGTGTGCGTGTGTGCGTGTGTGTGAGTGTGTGGGTGTGCGCGTGCGTGTGTGTAAGTGTGTGTGTGCGTGTGTGTGTGCGTGTGTGTGAGTGTGTGGGTGTGCGTGCGTGTGTGTGCGTGCGCGTGTGTGTGAGTGTGTGTGTGCGTGTGTGTGTGTGTGCGTGTGTGTGCGTGTGTGTGAGTGTGTGTGTGCGTGTGTGTGAGAGTGTGTGTGTGTGTGCGTGTGTGTGAGTGTGTGTGTGTGCGTGTGTGTGAGTGCGTGTGTGTGTGTGCGAGTGTGTGGGTGTGCGTGCGTGTGTGTGTGCGTGTGTGTGTGTGTGTGCGTGTGTGTGTGCGTGTGTGCGTGTGTGTGAGTGTGTGGGTGTGCGCGTGCGTGTGTGTAAGTGTGTGTGTGCGTGTGTGTGTGCGTGTGTGTGAGTGTGTGGGTGTGCGTGCGTGTGTGTGTGTGCGAGTGTGTGTGAGTGTGTGTGTGAGTGTGTGGGTGTGCGTGCGTGTGTGTGTGTGCGAGTGTGTGTGAGTGTGTGTGCGAGTGTGTGGGTGTGCGTGAGTGTGTGTGCGTGCGTGTGTGTGCGTGTGTGAGTGCGTGTGTGTGCGTGTGTGAGTGCGTGTGCGTGTGTGTGAGTGTGTGTGCGTGTGTGAGTGCGTGTGTGTGTGAGTGTGTGTGAGTGTGTGTGCGTGTGTGTGTGTGCGTGTGTGAGTGCGTGTGTGTGAGCTTTGTGAGTGTTGCCTCCTCAGAGGGAAGGCTCTTCTCTGGGTACTTGGGGGTGTCGTTCCACGTGCCAAACAAACTTGAAAGAACAAGTTGGCAAAAATTCTTATAATAAATACATATATACACATATAACAATATATAGTTATCTTAATAAATTTAATGTCATAAATAGTTATATTATATTAATCCTATTTATCCTCACTCAGCCATGAGGCTGTTTAAGAATACTCCCGCATTGTGATATTTGTCAAATGCCATTATATAGTTTCACATTAATGTGTTTATGTGTATAGCGTGTTTCTGTATATAATAGGCACCTGCAATGTTTGTGCTTAATTACAATTTCACATAACCACCTATGAAAATAAAAATAATGCGCCTTTCCATTCAAAATGTTTTGTAAGCATTTTTCCCCCCCATAAAGAAAAATCACTTTGTTGGCTTTCATCATCTACATCTTGTCATATAAAATAAGATACAAAAAGCCGAAACCTTGTAGGACATCAAAAAAACAAAGGGGGCTGGGAAACGCTCTCTCAACTTGCACCCTTAGCCTCCGCCGCGTGTCAACGGCAAGTCATCGGCAAGTCAAAAAGAAGCGCGGGTTCTCTTGGGACCGCAGTCGTCGCTTTGAAGAGGGTGCTTGGGACAGGACCCAGAGGCGGCCGGGAGCTTCCAGGCACCTCTCCACCCCCCTCTCCACCCCCCTCTCCACCCCCCTCTCCACCCCCCTCTCCCGCCTCTTTCCCAAAGCGGACCGCGGATGGCTTATGGGCCAGATGGAGCAGGTGGCCAGGAGGACTCTCCGTGTATCCTGTCTGCCTTCGCTGATCAAAGCCAGGAGCATGCGGCAGCAGCCTTGATTCTGCCAACTTTTGAAATGTGTCTTCCTCTCGCCCAGGGTGTGTGTGTGTATACATGGACATTTAAATGTGGCAGAAAAGTTCAGAGGACTGGTTTTCTTTAATGTGGTGAATCTATAGGCAGGGCCCCCAGGCATCTTATTAGAAGTATTAAGAAAACTATATATATACACTATACACTCTGTTGGATAAACCATCGATAGATCTCTTCCTTTTCAGTGCTCTGTTGGAGGCATCTTTTCGTAAAAAGATGTTTTTCATCCCCACATTTATTTCAAGTGAATAAAAAGCTACATGCCTTTTCGATGTGGACTTCAATGGGAAACATTCGTGTATGCTTTTTACTCCATACACTAACGACATCAACTGTAGAAAGTGTTACTATTGCGGGCTTCTGGTTGAACATTCAGCGTAAACAGAACAGCAACATGTAGATATCTAAATTACGCACTCTGCTGCCGCAGTAAACAATGAGAAATAACATAATGTGTTAACATACGTATAAAACAGTTGTTTTTTTTTACGAATATAACATCGTGCATACCGGTACAGCAGCATACATTTAACCAGCCACACCCCGCTGATGACACTCAATAGAAGTGAGTCTGTCTTGGTATTGCCTTGTTTGAAAATATTCCAACCCAGGAGGGCTATTCGTTACCGAATTCCAGTATGTGTTTCCTTTCGGCGATTCACTCCTCCCTTACAAGATTATTTATTTGATATCATATTGAACTGCATTTAACTTCCATTATTTAGAACCATGTGAGAAGCTATAAGATGGATTCACATACTCACCAGGATGACTTGAATAGCCATACGATTCCTATATTCGCACACTCGATGCGCACGGTTGACTACGAACGGTGTATAAAGAAGTTCAACATACATGCGTACATATTACTGAACTTGTATTTAGTTATAGATACAATGTGAGTCTCAACTTGTAATGAGCAATGCGTTTACGTGTGGAAGATCAGGGGTGGAATTGGACCGGAATGTCCCAGAATGCCATGGTTGCAGTGAAAATGTGAACCCGTTGCGTTGTTCCGGAATGAACCAGAGGCAATTGTAGCGGAGGGCAGTCTGCGTATATCCACATCATTTTTTTTTGGAATGAACAAACTGCTGAAATAGGCAAAACATTTTATTAGTGGTCAACGCTGGTCCCCTTGAGCTGAGGTTCAATTGGTACGGCCCAGATCTAGGAAGGTTGGGGTTGAGGGTATTCACGAATCCCCTCCGTAATTTATCCCAAATTCCAGTGGATGATTATATTCCTTTATCAATTCAATTCTGGATTAAGACAACCCTCCCTCACACTGTTATCTAGTGGCTGTTTGGTGACGAATACCAACACGTGGTAGCTTACAGCAGAAAAAGTACCAGGCAGCACCAATCATCACACAGTCTGTGCAACGTGGCTCCGTGAGAAATATACATCTTTCATTGTGTTTAATAATCTACCATTCAACACAGTACGACAGTTTAAATTCACACAAGACATGACACCATAATCAACCGGTCTAGCCAGGGTTGTCAGCTGATGCCCTATAATATGCCCTTGAGCAGCACAAGACTGTACTCTGCTCGTGCCACTTATCAACGACCCACACCCAAAATCTTATCGTAACAAATGTAGGCCAATTGTTACGATAACAACCTGGATTAAGTGTTTCACACCGCGGCTATTGTTTAAATTGCTGACGTGCAGCGGCCTTATTCCTCCGACTATTAAAGTAAAAATATATTTAACTCCACCGCCTTTGTTTCTCGTGGCAGATTATTCTCTTTACTCTGGTTGAGAAGAGCAACGGACGAGATATTGCCTCGGGCAGCCGAGTATGTTTGAACATGAAATTTTAAAACGTATATATCTCTCTGTGCCTTGGTGGCCATGAATGCTTTCGTGTCCCTGCTGGGGGTACAACTGGAGGCCCCCCGACCTCCTGCTGATCACTTCACCTCGTGGGTCCACCACGATTTCCTTCCTCGACGAGACATCCGCTGACAGGGCACAGCATGTGCCGACCGCCGTCGTGGATGCAGCGCGTTCGCTCCTCCACGCGTGAGAATTGAAGAACACGGCAAGTGATGCCGGGTAAAGTAATGCTGATCAAGCTAGAAAACCATAACAGAGGTTTTTTTGGGTTAGATCGCGTAAATATATGAATGTGTCATTAAACCCGCCACCACCCGACAGCCAATTGGTAAGGTTTGTCACGTAAACTCAAGCTAAAAAAATCAGTCCATTAACTGAGGATGTGCTTTGCTGCATATAACCCTCCCCACGCTGTTTCAGTCATAGGGGTTGTTTGACCATACTTCACCACGCCGGTCAGTGTGGCTTGGTGAAGTGGAGATCCAGAAACCGTTTCAGATATCGCCCGTGGCTGATGTTACTCGTGGCTCGCAATCAAACTCAGGTCGGTGGGTTCGGAGTGGCAAACGACTGACTAAATCTTGACACAAAGACAAAGATTCCTCTTATAGCCTTAACAGACTGGAGGAGAAAGTGCTATTAGCAAGCACCAGGTACTCACCTTTTCAAGGCTGAGTCGACCTAGGGGAGGCCCAGGACTAGTTCAGATAATCATCGCTGGTGTTGGCCGTGAGCAGGAATTGAACTTGAGTCATCGGGTTCGTAGCGCAGCGCGCTAACCGCTTTTCTTTCTCCCACCCCAAAAAAATCAGACACACGTGTACACACCTACACAGCACACTCACGGAATACACAAGGCTAGTATGGCCAGCATCATGCAGTGCCCCAATCTCCCGAGAGCAATGCTCACACACTACCCGCGGTAATAAGACAAGGCAGAGATTACCGAGAGGAGGATCAGCACAGGTTAAGATACCAAGTGCCACGGAGTTTTTGCCAAGAAACAGTCTCTGGTTCCTGGAATCACAGAGCAAGATGCTAACCACTGCAAAACCCTTCCTCACACACACACACACACACGTGTACACGTGTACACGTGTACACGTGTACACGTGTACAAACATACAAAGACGAAGACCCCTATTGATCACACACGAACACGCAAAAATATAGCTTGTTTTTCAACCCTGGTCAAACAATTTTTAAAAAGCACATTTTAACAAGTACCCGTTATATGCAACACCAAATGATTGAGGCCAGTCCCTTTGCCGGTCCTCTGCACTGCAGTTCAAATCCGCAGCAGGTATCATTCTATCCTCCGAATCAACACGGGGGAAGCGCACACCAGGTGCGCCTCACATCAATCGACGGCGACGCATCCGGCCAGAAACCGAGCTTGGGTCGATGCAATCGTCACGCTTCGCCTTAATCCGTCGCATCACGGCGTTGCTCGATACGCACTCTCAGACAATGGCACACCGAGATCGGACAGGCTGCTGTGAAAGAGAACGTATTTCTAATTTCTTTCGCACCGTGTGGTTAGCGAGCACCGATAAAGACCGATAATCATGTAGCGAGGTTGTCCTTGTCTCCCGAACGGTGATCCCGGCACAATGAACAAGGTGTGACCATTTTAGGCCGAGTGCACAAAAGTTGATGATACCGTCGTATGACCGTTATCGCGTCGGCCTTGTAATCCAGAGGGCGACAGTTCAATCTCCCGACGCGGCAGTTGAAACAAAGGTGCAAGATTCTTAAATCTCCTACCGCCTATGTCCAGCCAGCAGCGTACATGGGTACCGCGCAGTTAGGTCAATCGGTAGGTCGTGTACGGTGAGGTAAAGTGTGGATATATTCCCACCTCTTCCAAGACATCTGCCCAGAATGGAAGAGTAGGCCAAATACCCTCAATAGGAAGACTCTCGAGCTCCCTCTAGTGGAGACCCTTACACGAGCAGTGGCATGAGCAAGAAATTGTAGGGCTGCACCTTTACTGAGCGGAATCATGGGCTAACTTCAGATAACAACCGCCTTTGATGTGAATGGCCAGGAATCAAACTATGCTCACAGGGAGTACAGCTCAGTGTGCTATCCACCGCACTTCTACTACCCACAGACACATTCAAAACTCATTTCATGAAACCCTTTCCTTCACAGGTGGCTGGACATAATGAAAAGCACACACACACTACATCCAAAGTGCCTATGAAGTGGTCAATTAAAACTATAATCCTGCATCACCTCCCGTTGCATTCAAAGAAACAAAAAAGCACTGCTGCCATCGATTGGTATCGAACCAAAACCAGGCCGCGCTGTGCATTTATATATTCACCTGTTGTGCCAACTCCTGTGATAAATAATACAACAAAAGCGCTGCGCAGCATCTCAAATCCTCATCAAATTTGGCCATGCACTGATTCTGCTGGGGCAGCATTAGTCTCCGGTGGCAGTGGACTTGAATGCATCTTTGCCATCACAGGCGACGCTGGAGTCCACATGCCTGTGGTTTGTTGACACGTTCCTGCTCCAAAAAATGAGAGCTCACGAAAATCGTTCTGCAAATCAGAAACCCAAGATTTTCAAAATGGCTGATGAAATATCCAGCTGCAAGATGAGTGCCATTTGCTGGCACGGCAAAGAAGGGCCTTTGAGAAGGGAGATTCTTACCGAGCTTGCTTAGATGGCATTAGCCAAGCGATTCATCTTGATTTGAAGCTTTCGTGACTGCAGGACTCCATACTCTTTGGTTCTTTCGGTAAAAGTCACGTAGATAAAAAAAATACGTAGATATAAAATGAATAATATTTTTTACCTAGATAAAAAAATGTATAATAATTAACAATAATTTTCTATCTACGTGACTTTACCGAAAGAACCAAAGAGTATAACTAAGCGATTGTCAACAGGTTTTGCCAATGAGAAACATATAAAAACAAAAAGCCATATATTTGTACCCATCAAATAACAAGATGTGCATTCACAATACAGCAGAGTGAATTGCATTTGTTTAGCAGTTGTCATATGTACGTTGAACTTCTTTTGCACTTTACGTAGCCAATCGTGCGAATCGGAGGTGATGGAGGCACCTGTCTCAGCAATGACAACGCAGCCACGATCAACTATTACACCGCCAGCCACCTCAGGCTTACAGTGTTCACGAATAATCGGGGAGGCTGAATAAGGCTGAGTTCTGCCCTAAACTAGTTTGACTAAGCCCATTGTGTTTGTTCTGTGGCTTTAGACGTTTTGATTAAGATCCTCACATTCTTCTGACGAGGAATTTGAGATTCTATTAAATTTCATCCTCTGCAGCGCAAACATTTTAAGAGTGAATTCTAGAATTCCACGCATTCAGAATTACAATTAGAAGTACGGTTTCGTGTAATGGCTTGCTGCTAAGGTTAATAGATGTGCATTAAAGTGTTCACATAGGTTTCTAGAAAGGTATCTCCTAACTACTGCGTTGCAACAATCACGTGCTTGTGTACATACACAGATCCCCCTTATAGCCTTTTAAACTGTCGGGGCATGAGTCGCACACTCGAGCTGAAGGACGTGGGCAGGTGCTCTACTTCGAGGGCAAACACATCTACAGTGTAAATCTGCAAAAAGGAACAGTGTACCAGTCCGGTTAATCAATAAGTGTCTCTTAAACCCAATTCTACTACTGATAACCCATCTTTGACAATAACTCTTGCACTTCACTATTCGAATATTAATTTAATCCTAAGCTGTATGCCTATCGATACCATCCACTTATATCGGTATCTTACACCCATTACCTGTACTGTATGTGTACAATATAGAACTCTACTTGTCACCATTGTACAACTTACTACTGTCCATGTGTTCTATTCTCAATAGCATTGCAAGTAGTCATACTCTGGGTGCATGGGCATGGTTATAGAATAAACAGTATTAGGGTTAGAGAATTACAAGTTGTAACTACAGTTCGTCATCCTTTACAGCGCACAGTGCTAAAACCCCTCCTATTGAATATATCACAAACTAACAATTCAAAGCCAAGCTTGAAGTCGAGGACAAGTCTAGAGCAAGTCGATAACGGTCAAAAACAACCGTTGGGTCCTTTACCTGTACAATAGCACGTGGTGTCACACACAGCCACCCTCAACCGAGTCGCCATTAACCACGTGACTGGTATACCAGTCCGATTAATCAATAACCCTGCCATCCACCCACAGGCGCAACTCAGTCATCGCAGGCTGCTGTACACACGTGCCTTGATGTACTGCACAGCACATAAGGACTTTCACAAAACCACACTTTACTCCATTCCTAATGCGCCACACAAGTGCTATTAACGATCACCTGTGAAGGCCGGCACAGTACACGAGGGAGTGGTGTGGCGAGCACCACGCCCGGCCGCCTTTGTCTCCAGATACTGATTCAGGTTGAGTGGACCTAGGGGAGGTCCAGGACGACTCGTAAGTCCGCCACTAACGTTGGTGGTGAGCGGGAATGAATCTCGGCTTTGCAGTGAGTCGACCATGGCACACACACACACAAGAGGTTCAGTACTCTTCAGAAACCCTACCTCCGGGAGTGTGTCTTCAAGTATGTAGAGCAGTAGTGGGGCCTCGTGGTTCAAGGAGCTGCAGTCTGTCATCTGCTTTGGACTGGAAAGACATCAAAGTAAAAGTGCACAATGTTAACATCTGGGGTGTAAACAAGACCTTGCGACCAATGCACTTTTTCAGCTCAACGTGTCGCCTGCAAGTTTGTGAAAAACACCAAGCGCACAGCATGTCTCATGGACAAGACAATTCCATTGGTCAAGCTTCACTTTTCTATGATGCTGGACACAGGTCGAAACACCTAGGCCTGGGTCTTGGCTACTTCCTATCATGTGTGAAATTTTGTTGAGATGTTTATAGGCACGTGCCCAGGTCACATGACCAATTTCCTCATTGCATGCTGTGACTGAATGCAACTAAAATAGTCAATAACAAATTAACATAATTCCATATTGCAAATAACTAAGATTGTATCTGGTAAACAAATATCTAAGATAGTGAAGAAAATCTTGGCATGTAAAACTAAGTGTGTGTTCTCGCCATTGACCTACAGACATATGGGAACATTGGTGTGGGAAGGCCAAAAGGTCAGATGACAAAAAAAGGACATTACATTTTACATATGAGTTTCAAGTCATATAGATTATAGTTTCTTTGTGTTAAAGTTGCTCTACTTCAAAGGTTGGTGATGTTATGCTGAGTGTTAGTTCTGTCAGATTTTAGAGGTTATTTTATATACAGACACATCATCATGGGACCTCCTTTGCCATACCAAAATATGAGAATAGGTTTTCCCCTTTTTTCTGGCAACAAAACAGTTGTGTTAAGATGTTAAAACACCAAACTGAAACCTTTTACAAGGAGTCATGTCTGCATTAACCACAATACGTGTGATAAAAATGCAAACAAAGAAATGTACTCTGATAATAAATGCATTGTCTTAGAAACTGATAAGAAAAAAAGAAAAAAAGCTGTCTCTGGTGTGGACTAATCAGTTTCAAAAACAATGCATACATTATCAGAGAACGTTTTTTTGTTTGCATTCTGACCACAAGCATTGTGGTTAATGCAGACATGACTCATTGTAAAAGGTTTCAGTTTGGTGTTTTAACATCTTAACACAACTGTTTTGTTGCCAGAAAAAAGGGGGAAATCTATTCTCAGAAACATTCTTGTCTGTGTGGACTGCAGAATATCCGTATTGTGAGAGCCAATGTGGTACCTTCACCACCAATTGAGGTCATTGTGCATTTATTGCAGCATTGCACTGTAAGTGCTCCGAGTAAATGGACTGAGACGGATGAGGGCGGAGAAGCACCTGTCCGGAAGCTTGTAGATGTAACCTTGGCCTCGCGAGGTCCACACGAGCACCTTGTTTGCAGCCAGGAAATCACCCCCGGTCCAGGGCCCATCGGCTGTCCTTGGCATGCAGCACCGTGCACAGAAGTTCTCCAGGCTAAGAACCTGCGGGAGGCGTGTACCGCACTAAAGTTCTCCAAACTAAGAACCTGCGGAAGGCGTGTACCGCACACGCGGAGCATCGTCACCACTATCACCACGCGTGGTGTCTTGATGGTAATAATTCACCGTCAACTTCCTGTGCAAGGTAAACCACTCAAGCAGGCCGCATCATCGTGGGACCTCCTGAGAATATGTTTTCCCCTTTTTTCTGGCAACAAAACAGCTGTGTTAAGATGTTACAACACCAAACTGAAACCTTTTACAATGAGTCATGTCTGCATTAACCACAATACTTGTGGTCAGAATGCAAAAAAAAACATACTCTGATAATATATGCATTGCCTTTGAAACTGATTGGTCCAAACCAGAGACAGCTTTCTTTCGAGCCTAGTCTCAACGGTGTTAGACCAGAGGACGCCTAAAGGCGTCAGTTCCTCTTCCACAAGTCTGCCAACTGCAACAATTAATACTAATACCACTAAATGCTCATGCCTCCGATTAGCACGGTTGGCTACGTACGGTGCGAAAGAAGTTCAACATACACACATACATACAATGCTGCAAACTGTGTCGCTGCAATTGAAGTACAAATCGTGCAGTGGATCGGACATGGCCCCTTGGTACTCGTGTTCAATATTAACTTATTTTCTCTCCTGATTTGAGCATTGGGGACTTGTTAAAACTAATCCGAGTGCACTCATCAACGGTGAAAGAAGAATGGAGTGGGATGATGATGATGAGGTGAGAGGCTTCTGTGAAGGAATCACCTTCCAGATGTGTGAGCAGACGAGCAGCAAGGTGCTCTGGGTGTAGGTGCAGAACGCGACGGCCTGAGCATCCAGACCATCCACCGCCATCGACTCCTTCTCAAACACCGGCTCCGAGTCCTTAGAAATGCAAACCACATTCATCCACCGCCATCCACCGCTGCAATCCACCTCACTGCTACGGTGCGTGAAGAGGCAGTTGCCTCTGTGGTCAGATTTAACTACGGCAAACTCAAAATAGGCAGGCGTGAGGGTCAGGATCGAACCCACGACCTCTTGTATACCAGGCGAGGTAGTTAACATCTCACCACCATGGCCTCCCTACACAGCGTGGGGAGGCCCTCATCCACCGGTAGACTGACAAGAATGGCTGCGTGTTGTGGGTTGGTGAAGAAGGGGGTGGGAAGGGTAGATGCTATGGCCAGAAATCAAATGCAGTTGACAAGGTTCAGAGTGCAGTGTGCTAAACACATCGCCACCCAAAACTTGGTGAAAACAGAAGTTGGGATATAACTACGAAGTGGAGAAGTGCAAGGGAAGAAGGGGAAAGAGCAGTGTGGTGACGCTGCAGTGCGGTGGTGGTGGTCGAACGCGATGAGGATGAATATAAACAGCCAGCGGGCCGGAAATAACGTGTGAAGGTCATGGGAACAATAACCATGGCAGTAGGGGTAGAAGAGTGATGACTGACCAACGAAATCTACATTGAGAACTCATTTCTTTGGAACTGCTTTTTGTGTTTAGTTTGTTGTCCTTCCCCCGCACCTCCGAGTAGCACGGTTGGCTATGTACGGTGCAAAAGAAGTTTAACATACCGACATATATGCGTGCAAAGTGCCATACACCCTAGGATGTTGCACTCAGAGTGAACACAGCACACGGATCATTGTGGATGATCCCAGGGCAACGCCTGCTATCTCTGACTTCTAGAACGTATCACTTACAGCCTTAAAATCAATCTCAGATTGTTTAAAATTTACTCTATAAATAGACACACAATAAAAAAAAAGTTTAATGACGTGAAAACACAATTGGGTCAAACCTGAATGTTGTTGAGAACATTGCTTAGATTCCAAACCTTCAGCAAGCCAGCCACTGACACCCCGACCACAATGTCCTCTGGGGAGATACAAACATTGCACACGTGGATGCAGCGTGGTGATGCATTTCATGAGATGAACTAATGTCTACATATTCGAGCATTCCGTTTTGTTTACTTGTCCTAAATAACACAACGCAAGGATGAGATTTTGAATGCATAGGGAGCTTACATCACATCTCCCCCATTCTCCTGCCTTGCTGCAGTCTACTTAAGGGGACCCCCCCCCCAGTGCCAGCTATCCCTGTACACCAAAAGTCATGGGGTGGTCCTCATCCAGCAGTGGATTTAAAAAAGGGGCTCTTATGTAATCAATTGAATAATCATGGAGTCGCATTGACTTGGACATAGCATATCAACCAATTAGGACTCTAATGAAAACTAAAATGTCCACCTATCTTGAAAAGAGAGAAATACTCTTTAGAATATCACAGTGTCGGATATATTCAGACATACTGACCATCGTCCATGCTGAGATCGTGATGGTGCAAGTGCTTTCGTCAATGTGTCATCCTATTGATATGTTTCATAAATAAGTCATATTTCTAAAGCGATAGATAAGTACCTTCCATATAGCCGATTTGCGCTGCAGGGAATTAAAAATGCAGCTTTGATTTCACATTGATTAATGTTTGCAATATCTCCGATTCCTCGTGAGACACGAGTGTTTTTGTTTTTATACTGATTGCTCTTCATTTCATTGCTCTACTTTGTTTTATTTGCTTTGCATTTGTAATTTTGGTGGCACGTATCACTCTTGTAAATGAGACTCATCCTGGTCTCTTGAGTTCCCAAATGGCTAAAACAATTCATCTTGAACTATGTGGATTATTAGAATAATGTTGAAATGTTTATTCTGAGGTTGCCTCATTTGTAGAACTGCCCAAGCGTAAATGTAAAAACAAACTACAATTCATAATACCCATCATACACAGCAAAACAAGGCATGTACCGAAGCTATTCTTATCCACTTAATGTAAAATAATCTGTAATCTAAACATGAATTTGTAAAAAAAAAAAATAACGCTAAAACTAAGAATGAAAGTGAGATGATGTCGTTTGAGAAATGGTGAATAGGCAAAATGTTCAGCTGTCAAAAAAACATATCACAATACATTCTACGAAAAATAAGAATAGGTTTTACCCTTTTGCAAGGCCTTTTGGCGTTCTCTGGTCTGGCACTGGTGAGACTAGGCCCTAAATAAGGCTGTCTCTGGTGTAGACCAATCAGTTTCAAAGACAATGGCATTCATTATCAGAGTTTGTTTGCATGTTCACCACAAGTGCGTGTGGTTAATGCAGACTTGATTCCTTGCTAAAGGTTTCTATTTGTTGGTTGAACATCTTAACACCAGTTTTATTGCCAGAAAGAGTAAAACCTATTCTTATATTTTCATACTTTGATATTGGCAAAAAGGTCCCGCAAGATATTCTTTATCATGATGTCCTTCTCATTGCAAACTTAGAGTGGATTTTTCTTTAAGATTTTGAGGAAGTCCATCGAATTATAGAGGTCTATGGTAAGGGTAAAGAAGCATTATTCTAAAACAGACCATACATAAGTTGATGCCATACTAGTTATTATCCTCCATCGAGGAAATGTGAAGTTTACATGCCTGGCTCAGGGCGAAAGACTACTCAGAGTGAAAATGAGCAGTCAACTATTTTGAAATTCCATTTTATATATATTTTTTATGTTTTAAAATTAACGCACGTACAAATAGTGTGTGGTGGAGTGGTCATTAGCAACACTGCACTATGAGCCCAGTGACTCCAGTTTAATTCCCAGTCATGGCTAGCACCAGTGGCAAGCGATAACTTCCCCATCACTCACCAGGTGAAGTATGGTCATGACAACCCCATGACTGAAACATTGAAGGGAAGTCTGTATCCAGCGGTGGATTGACCACAATGAGGTCAAGAAGAGGGGCATAGACAGGAAACGTTGTGGATAAGAGTAGTATCCGTCCCATTGATTAGTAGGAACCTGCGTGTGCGTTCCATTGACAATTTCTACAAATACCTCAACTAGTCAGATGGTAGTTGAATAGTGGTCAGTGAACACTCTATTTTTCAATCTATAACAGCGCATTTTGTTTTACATTATTTTTTGGAATTTTGAAAACATAGGTGGAAGCATCAGCTAAAAAAACGCTAAGCATTGTGTCAAAGCCCCAGTTTTTTTCCCAAAAATGCCAGATAAACAATACTGAAATACCACAAATGAAGACCGAAAAACATTGCATCAACATTTGAAATAATGTTAAACGTTTTATAATCCACAGCAATAGAATAAATTGTTCTCGTAATAAAAGGCCGGTTTTTTTCGAGCGAAAAAAATAACAAAAGCCTTCACTAAAATATATAGCGGAGCTTGTTGAGTCTTCTATTCGGAATGCCATTTTAAAAAAATATATTCATAATCAGCTGCTGTTCAAATGTAGTTTGGACAAGTTTGAAAAGGAAAATTGCTGGAAAGCCTCTCAGAGAAATCAACAGCATCCTCAAGCCTGCATTTAAACATGGCCTTCGTTGCTAACGGCTTAACATTTTCCCACCAACTTCTCGAAACCATTCACGGTATCCAGCAGGCAAGGTCAAGTGACGGGTTGTGTGCAATCCTGTTGCAGTTTCAATGGTCTTAATGGAAGACAAGTGGATAATACTTATCGGGCACAAAACAGGACTTTGATGGAAAAAAAAACGGATAAATTGTAAATTGAAAAGGAAGCGCTGCTTGGGCTCCGTTATACTTCTATGGCCAACAGCTCACAAACAAAGCAAAAAAATGCCCACAAACCACGACTTGCTTATTGACTTGGACAAAGTGGAACCCTAACACAGCGCAAAACAGATTGTTTTAGAGGACAAATACCACCACAAGCAACTCTCTCACTTTAAATGTATTAATCAAAACGAAATAGACAGAACCACATTAGTCGGAACAAACATTCCCTTTGAAAACACAACAGTTTTGAAAGAACCAAGGGAACAATAATTATTTAATGTTTTATGAAGGTCAGATGAGGTACATACCGAGCGTTCTTGTGCACCTAAGGACACTTATGGTGGCCATCCAATTGGGTGCGTCCTTGGACGCCAGCGATCCCAGGACCTTGAGGGTGAGCGCGTCCAGGATGAGGACGTCGCTGTAGCAGCCGGAGCAGAGCAGCCAGCCCTCGTCCGCCGAGCCGTACGGGCACTTGTAGTACTGCGGGGAGCGCGCAGGTCGTCAGCTAACAACGGTGAACCACACCGAGATCAGTGAACCAAAAAACATCGAATTTAACAATTGGAAAAATCTGAAACTAAACTTAACGTATAAAGTCATAACCTTTTGATGATCACGAATCTCTGTTAAGGGGATGACCAAAGCAAGCGGGTAATTTTCAAATGTGTTACTTGGGCAATAAAATGGAGCACAACTTAGTTTATCTATCACTGCTGCAAAGCCTAGCCACCTGGCCGCATGAGCCCACCTGCCTGGCAGGGTCACGCACTCCCAAGAGAGGGCGGTCACAGCCGGGCTTGCCTCGCTTGAAGCAATGCAGGAAAGTTAAGCCGAGGGCTCGTTTGCTAGGGGCGCCATGTCTCAGGGAATCCGGCATGGGTTTTGAGTGTAAAAAAAAAATCTAATTTGCTGCCAATTCCATCTCGCGTGACCAAGCCACCGCAACCGCCCCCCCCCCCCATAAGTTTGTGAGGGCTCTCGTGCCCTTTCACGTGCCACGTTGCTTCTACAAAAGCCCCTTTTGGAGGCCACGACGTAGCAGCCTCGCACGCGCCGCGCCCCGGCTCAATCCACGGCCACGTCGCCGTGCTCTGGTAGGAAAAGCCGCCTCATGGATTGCACGCTCTCCCTGCACGCAAAAACAATCTGCCAGGTCTGGAGAGAGCGAAAGGCGGCATGGAGCGGGCATGCGGCCTGTCCCGGGCCAGCGGAATGACAGGACAGACTAACCATCCAAAGGCCGTGCAAAGCAAAGGGTGAAATGGTCTCCATGTGGCAGTGAGCTACAGGGGAAAGAGCAGGCTCGACTCGCCCGAGGCACTGCAAGAATGGAGACACATTTTTGATAGAAATTCTCACAATCTCCCGCCATTATGTTTTCAGGTGCCGATTAATGTGCGTAATGAAATAATAATTATCAAACTTGACGAATGGGATTGCGATTGAGTAATCATAATATTTATTTGCTTTAGATATAGCACCCTTTACCTTGGGACAATAAGTGACTTAGATCACCATCTTATCTCAAACATTCTGAAAGTGCACAAACATTTAATGGAAGGGGAACAAATTCTTCCCGACAGAAGTATAGTCAGGATTTTTTATACATTTTAATGAATTTGCTGCGATTAAAACACTATTCATTTCATCTGAATACTATTTGCCTACCACTCATCCCAATTCGTCCACTGCGAAAATCTGTACATTCATGGCTTGGCGAGCACAACTCCCGATTCACACTTCTGACGGACCACATCGTGGGCATAAAATCCCACGAGTATCCTAGGGGCCATCCATAAATGACGTCACGCACCTGGGGGGGGGGGTCAGACATTTGTGACGATGTGTGATGAGGGGGGGGGGGTTTGAGAAATGTGACGTCACGTAAAAATGCGCAACTTTAAATAAATATAGAATTGTTATAACAACACTAATTGTTATAACAACACTCCTACAACATCAGAGTGCAGCGCCACATTAAATACGCACTACAATAACAATAGTTTAAAGCAATTTGAAGCATGTTTTATTTTGGGGGGGGGGCGGGCAGAGCTTTGTGACGTCATATTTTAGGGGGGGTCTGATTTTTGTAACGCCGTGTGACGAGGGGGGGGGTCAAAAATCGTCCAAAATCGCGTGACGTCATTTATGGACGCCCCCCTACTCGTACGTACTCGTGAGATGTAAAAAAGGCGCAGCATCTCACGAGCTCACGATTCACGTCGCCGTCTTCGCAGGGCTTCCCTCCCCTCCCCTCCACCTCCTTTGGCATCATCTCTCTCCTCCACTTGATACTCTCCGCTTCACAAACCACTGCCTCCTCTCCAATCCCCACATCAACCTCTGCGCCACGGTTGATTGCCTCTTCTCTGCTGCTGCCGCCTCCGTTGTTTGGAACGATCCTCTACTGCACCGCTGTCTGCCTCCACCAATTAAAATCTCAATGCAAGACCCTTCCCTTCTCAATCACCGATGGTTAACCTCTCACCTCGTGCCTACACTGTCTATTCGTCATACCTCCCCTCGGGCACGACAACTTTACATTTTGATATTTATGCATATTTTGTGTACAATTTTAGCTCATCTCGCCTTGACTAAAATGTTGTCGTCTTGTTTGTTAAATTAGTGTTTTGACATTATTTGGGTCTTTCGGTAAAGTCACGTAATAGGTTCAAAGAAAATAACAAAAGTTTTTGGTATATGAATTCCTGCAGTCACGAAAGCTTTAAGTCAAAATTTAGTGTTTTGACATTTAGATTATATTTCTTTTAGCTTCGAGATGTAATTAAAAGTGCCATGAAAATCATACATTGTGTTTCGGTAGTGTGTGTGTATGTTTATGGTGGTAGCTTGGGGAAGCCTTCATGCATTGATCAAGGCTGAGAACGATGATTTATTTTACACACATATATGTATAAAACTTACTGCACTCGAGTATAACATCCATAACATATATCTGTTTTCCTATGTATATGCACAATATATCTTGTGAAAAAGACAACTCGATAATCACGTCTATATGAGATTGTAAGCTTACATTTATGCATTCAAACGTATTGCCAGCATATTTGTTTTAGATATGGCACCATACGACAATGGCCTCGTCTTATAAATGATGACTCGGGGATGTTTATCGTGCACAGGTACTTTACAACCAATGTTTTTCTCTGGTAATACTGTACCGGACAAAATTTACTGACTAAAATAATGATATCATCAATTACACGCAATGTGACTTCGTGGAAAATACACTTAAATGTTGGGTCATCCAGAGGCCACACAAATGATGTACAGGATGTTATTAGCTTCGTAAAAAAATTAAGTGAATACTTACATGCATTTCTGTATGTACGTACGGATGCTGCCTGAACTCCACACAGCGCCCATCGCTTACATCCCACAGACACATTTGCCTATTGAAATAAAATTAATGGAAAAAAATCATGTCACACTCACATTGCGATAAACACATCCAACATTAAGCTGATTGAGAAATGGCCGCAATCTTTTCAATCTATTTAGGAACACAATTTTGTCCATTTGACGTTTTCTTTTAAGTTTTGGTACGAATGTTGAATAATTTGGAGCACATTCTTAATAAATACAATGAAAGCAGGAGTCAAATTATTATTTTGAGCACAGCTGATTCTGTTGAAGACTTATTATTTTCATGTTTAAAGCTGAATATTTAAGATAAATTAATCTGCTAATAACTACAATTTTTTTCTTTTTTTACAGCCAACATTGAATATTTCAGATATATTTCTAAAATACCTTATTCATTTTACTTCTCATACGTAAAATCACTGAAGCAGTTTCAGATAACCACATAATGAATATTTACACACACTGTTATTTTTTTGAATTCCCAACAAATCAAACACAAAAAGATCGCGGCATACCGCCTCTTACAGGCACTCGGACGCACGCAGATATATATCATTTAATTCATTAGCAGGGGTTAAACTATTAGCAATAACAATTTGGGCGTGTAATGTCATCACTTACACACACAAAAAAGAAATCCGGCGGGCTACAACCCGCTTCCGCCACGACTATCAATCTCCTTACGCACGCTAACATGCATTATGCAATAAAAGGCACAAAGGCACAAATTATCCCATAACGAGATGCCATATGGCGAAGGACCCCTCTGTTGCCGGGCTGCGGTAAGCGTGCGGAGTTAATGGACTGGATTTAACATAGGCGTGGATAATCGTCGACGGGGGTCGCCCGAGCGAGCGGCGACGGGCGAGCGTTCACACCAAAGGCCCATTCAGGTTCACGTCTAAGACCCACACGCTGGGACGGGCCCTCGACACGGCTCTGGGAACAATTACAAGCTGTGCCTCATTAAAAGCCACGATCCCCCACCGCCTGTGCCACACGCACGCGCGCACGCGCGCCGTGTGCGTGCACGGGGGCGCTCACCACCCACGCGTGGCCGCGTTCCTGCCCTGCGCGGCTCGCCATGGACTCCTCGACGCGACGCCAAACGCCTCTTCCGACGCGTTAGGCGCACCCAGCCCCGTGCACTGACGACGTGTTGGCACGCGCCAACGAAAACAAACTGCGCACAATGTTTAACAATTCACGTTTTTTTTTTATTAATTTACAAACGGAATATTTTTCGTACTATCTGGAGTATGAGGGATTTTTTTTTTCCCATCTCAATTTTCAAATGAATCCAAAAATATCTGAAAATATTTCAGAAGAACCTAAAAACGTTGTTTCAGATTGATTCGAAAATGTGACGTCTCAGGCAGTGACTTCATTGACATTGTCACATCTTTGTCTTCCACTCCAAAAGTGCCATCACGTGATATAAATTTTTATGAAATTAGTGAAACGTAAAAGTGTTTACATTAGAATTATTGCTTTACTGACGGAACTTGGTAGAAATAAAAAAAATCAATAATTAATGTTTAATATGATTTAAAACAGTAAACTGATTGCATAAACAATGAGCATTATAACATATAGAATACTCTTACTTTTGAACATAAAATAATCCTAAATTAAATCTGAAACTGGACGTTATGAATCCAACATCTGAAATGTTTTAATCTGAAACCCTCCTTATTGGGTATATATTAGATAGTACAATATATACAAGTACACCATACTGTGCATGCAATTAGGCAGTGTTGCGTGAAAATAACATATGCAGGCATTTTGGTCATAGACTCACGCATCACTGAATCATAAAATTAATAATGCCCAGGCCTTTATCAATCCACTGATGAAAGTCTTCCTATGCTGTCTTGGTCACGGGGGGGTTGCGTGAACATACTTCATCATGATAGGCAGTGCAGGTTGGTGAATGGGAGGGCTCGTGATTGGTTTAGATATTACTCGCCACTGATGTCAGCTGTAACCGATAATCAAACTAAGTCCATCAACTGACTGAATGACAGGTGTGGTTCTTCCTGTTATCCCCAGATTGTATGAAGATGCTAGGAAGAGCCTAACCCTTACTTTTGGAAAAAAAACCTTTTCTATTAGAGTATTTTCTAAAATAAATATGCATATATGTTATCACACGGCAGGTGCCGTGTGATAATATCGTAGTGCTGCACTGTCGCTAAAACCGCGGGTCTTCGGTGCAAATTGAGAAGAGTTTTATGCCCTGCACATCCACATTAAACGTGTACAGCCGTTTTAGCTTTTGTTGTGCAGTCTGCAGTTACCGGGCTTGAGATGCCCATCTTGCGACACATAAAGTGTGTAAGTTTAATCTCAGGTGGCCAAGCACCTTCATTCCATTTGGCGGTGACAAGTACGACTGTCCGATTTCAAACACGTTCATTGCAGTGATTGTCAATTGCAGTGCGAAAGAGTGTAACTAGTGTGCGCAGTTTAACATGGCATACGCCAAGCCATGGCATTTAGTGGCGTCACACATGCCTATTAAAAATAGGGTGAGGTGTAACAAACATGTTTTACAATTTGCTGATCAAATTAAAAGTGACCGAGAAAAAAACTTTCCACCGTGAGTTTTTACCATACAAAAACATCTTGCATGTAAATATAAGTCCACCATACTGCATTGTGGGCTCTTTAAAGTGGATTTGATGTCTTTGCTGTGTATCATTAACAAAGTCAATACTGCAAAGGGTACAATTAAAATAGGTGATGTTTACAATTCTCTAAGCTTTAACGAGAATTGTGAAAATAAATCTATTTTAATCACTGAAATGTGCTTCTTTTACCGTAAGAGTGGCATACTTGTTAATCTGTACATTTGTAAATGACAAGAAGGAAAACAAGAGTTTAAACATCGCCCTAAATTAACGTACAAAATATCTAATTTTAGCATTAAGTAATCTATTTCAAATTAATTTTTGATAATATAATTATTCCGCGGTTTTCATATCTCCTGCACTATGAGGCACCATAGTTCCGTTTTGTTATATAGCTAAAGGGCATATGATTCACAGATTGAAAAGGTTTTTACACTAGTTATACACGCAAGGAATCTAACGTGTAATAATTAACGTCTTAAGATGTATGTAAATTCTCTGACCGTTATACCTTTCAGCGATATAATTCATGAGACTATACGAGACAGAAACAATGAGACGTTCAAAGCAGGACAAAAAATATATTCTTGAATCAAATCACAGTCGCAAATCATTCAAAGTTATCCAATTATGCAGAAGAAGGCTGGTAAATATTAGATGCCTTGTATGCAACAATAGACAGCCCTTATTCACAGTCCTTACTCTTGTCTGCACTGGACGCTGTACAACAAATATATTATTGTTATCATCGCTACGGATGATATTTGACTCTTTTTCAGGAGGGTCATGCCAAGTTTCCACAGGAGGGGTACGATGATTTATATGCATAATCACAATTTAATATATTTTGCTCAATTAATATTTGGATGCTACTTGATGGAGGGATCTGTAATATCAAGATGGGAACAGACCATCCATCAACAATGGACTGTTCAGAGTTATGCTTGCCTCTTGGCAACACAAGAGGTAAATGGTAATGGTGCAATTGCGCCATCTTCCGTTTGAGAGCGGCGAGGGATCTGCAGACGTGTCGGTCGTGTTGCACAGGGCCTCCCAAATGGCGGACCTGGGAGGGATTTTTGGGAAAATTATCATTCCGCTCCCAATGCCCTTGCTGGTCAGGCTCTGGGCTGGCGGATCGATGCAATAGCAGAAGACGCCTCTCCACCTGTACGGCAGAGGATCTACACAACAGCGGGCAATGGCGATGCATTGATTTGCCTATCAATATTGATTCTTAAGGCTTACGTTGTGTGCCGCATCTGATCGCACCGTGTATCAATTCGTTATTGACTGCGTATGCAAATTACAGCGCGTATTATATTGTAATGGTGCATTTAGGCTATTGCAACGAATACAACGGCGAAATGGTGCAAATGAGACGGTGAAGACTGTGCAAAAAATTGATTCTGAAATAGGATGGCAACGCTGAATCGTAAGAATTCCTCGAATGGGCAGGAGGTGAAGCGTGGCTCAGCTTAGCTCTTTCAGTGTCAGAAATTGTCACGGAAAACCGTCTCGTGTTTTATTTCACTTTTCGCTCCACCCACGGCTGTTTCACGGCACCCCTAAACTGCCACCACCTATGTCCTGCGATGTCACAGCCCGCGTGGCACCTGCAACACGACGAGATAATTGCATTGCTCCATCTCCTCAGTGGATGTGTTCTATTAATTGGCACCAATGCGGTCATTATTCTCGACCGCCTCCCATCATCTCTCGCAGCGACGCGTCTTGCTCAAGCCCACGAGCTCGTCATAGCAGTTTGAATGACGTCGCACCGCGTCCTGTAATCCACGTGTTTTTTTTTATCGCTCTGCTTCTCAAGGAAAACTCGAGGCGTGCAACATTTGAGTGTATAAATTGATATGATTAAATATGCCTCAACATACACTTATGTCAATCTTACTCGGCACATCGCCGGGCATGACGAGCGGAGGTGATTATAATTCCAATTAGTTTGCACGTGCGCGCAAGCTGGTGAGAAATCACTGTGGTTGTGATCCCATTTGTTTTACAAATTGTCGTGAATTTCATAGCCCAGATTTATGACCGCATGCTTATGAATATATATTTTATTCATGAGAACAAATATATTAAATAGTAATTTGTCATGCAGTCAAATGCTTTAATTTAACCAATATAAATCTATGGAGATTTAATAAAGGTACTGTATGAATAAATAAATATGAATGATGAGATTTAAATCATCCATTGGGCCTCATGAATTTTCACCCCAAGTATTAAAATTCCTCTCATCCAGGGTTGCTGCAATATTCATTTTCACGAAATTATATAAAATGTTATGAAAAAACTATATCAGTTTGCCATAGCTATCAGATATATTTCGGATAAGATTGTCTTGGAATTGAGGGATTTTTTTGTTTGTTAGATCGCGTAAATAAAAATGTGTTGTTAAACCAGGCACTGCCCGATAGTCAATTAGTAAGGTTTGTCACGTAAATAAAACGTGCCAATTCGTTTCCAGTTCATCACACGGGTGAGTAAACCCACAACATTTTAAATTAAAGTACGACGTTTCGCCGGTAATTACAACCAGCCTAATCAATTACAACCAACATGCCAATTGGTTAGTAACGTTAGTAACGAATTGACGTGTTGTTTTGTTTACCAATCGACTTGTCGGGTGTGTCGTTAAACCCCCAAAATATCTTTCATATGGATATTGGTCGCGAAAGCCGACCACTACGTGTTACACTAGATCGTATTGTGTCTGTCCTTTTATGTACGTCGACTACAAAATATGACACTTTAAAAGTTCTCGGACTGCGGGTCACAACATGGCATGAGGCTGGCTCGTGTCTTTGACCCCCGCTACAATCGCAATCCGTGTAAGCGCGCACGTCTGCCAGTTAGTTGCACGGCGATTAAACGAAAACGATGAAGACGATGACGTCTTGCGATGCCCATGGCTCCCGGTGAAAGGGATACTGTGGCCATGGCGACTATTTTCAAGCGTGGATGAAGCGACGGGGTTTTTTTTTATTTCGTGAATAATTTACAAGAGCATGAGGCAGAGCCATCGAGCACGCCCAGACACGGGGCTGTCTCGAACGGCGATGGAATGAGCGCAAAGCTGCCTGCAACATTCTCAAACTCGCTTTGGTGATGAATGGGAATTTGCACGCGACAGCATTTAACTGTCCATTCGCAAACGCATCCACTCGCTCGGGTTTACAGTTCCCGCTGATCACACTTTGAAGCTGGTTTGTAAAATGCGCCAAAGAAGGTCTGATCGTCTTCTTGGTTCTTTCAGTAAAGTCACGTAGAATGGAAATAATAAAATAATAAAAATAAAACATTATGCAATATTATATTATTATATTATGTTGTATTTTTATAATAAAATATTATGTTTTATTTTTATAATAAAACATAAAATATAATATTATTTTATTATGTTTTATTTTTATTATTTTATTATTTCCATTCTACGTGACTTTACCGAAAGAACCAAGAAGATGAATCCCTGCAGTCACGAAAGCTTTAAATCGAAATTTAAGGTCTGATCAGTATGGGCAAACCTTTGTGACGTGTAGCGTTTAAGTAACGTCGAGCACCTTCATGCATTTTTTGAATGAACATGCTTCATGCTCATTGCCGGCAATCCCAGTTTGATCCCTCAGCGCGGCTAACATCAGTGATGAGGGATATCTGAACGGGCCCTGACCCCACTACCGCCACGCGACTGCCCCCTCCCTTTCCCATTCAAGAATCCCTCGCTGGCCAAAATGGTGAAGTGTGGTGAAACTTCCCGAATGATTGGACATGGAGCAAGAATGCCTTCATCCAGCAGTGGATTGACAAAGTGCCTGAAAATTACTTCAAACATGACAGGACCCCATGATTGCCAATAAGATTGGATAATCCGGCAGCATGTTGAACAAGCCCGCCTCTCCTGATGGCACATGGAGAGTCGAAACCTATCCAGACAAGTATTGGTCTGGTTTAACCAATAGGCGCATGGATTAAACAACTCTGTTTTATTTACGTGTAGAGTTTACACACAATCACAGAAACACAGTGAACGTGGGCCAAAGGTTACAATCACAAAGGTCCGTGTTGTTACTGGGACTCTGCTCATATTTGCCTTACCCATAATTCTCCACAGCAATGCATCATGAGTGTGCATATTTCATGTACATGTTTTTTGTATTGTTAACAATCATAATGACCTAGAACATGTCAACATGCCTGAATGCTCGAGTCTCATCCAGTTTCATGTTGACAGTGAGGAAACGTGGCTGATGGGGAATCACGTAATGCCATCAGCTGATAAGTGGCACGCCGAGGAGAGAGTTGTAAGCCTTTAAGCCAACTGGCCTGGAATTCCATCCAATCAGCCCACAGGAAGTCACAGTAACTGTATTGATTGCATAGCATTAACCAAAACGATACATTCCAATTATTCCAGCAGAGGGAGCCATTGGCCAAGAAAATTCAAAAGTTCACGGGTAGAGACGATTCATCAATCCACAAGATCTCGTGGTTGTTCCTGTCACATGCATTGAATTTTGAACGTAAAAATACAGTGGCTCTTTTCATTCATATATGTTGTATGTGAATGGTTCATGGAAATCCTGCAGCCATGAGAGCAGTGATGGCCAACCCATACGTGTGAGTGGCCCATATGAGTCAGTGGGCCACATGAGAGCAGTGATGGGCAACCCACACGAGTGAGTGGCCCACACGAGTGAGTGGGCCACATGAGTCAGTGGGCCTCGTGAGCGGCCCTCCTCCACCTCAGTGGGCCGCAAGTTTCAAATCGTGCTTGTGTACTAATCACGACCCCACGCATGGCCCTAGGGCCGTGACGCACTTAGACCAGGCCACCACGAGGGTCTACACAGGACGTAGCTTGCCCGCCAGGCCACATGGTTCCCAGCACTGCACTAGAGCGTATACATGCTGCACAACAGCACAAAAAAGGAGAAATGATTCTTGAATACAATTATACAATGGCTGGGGTGTGTGGGTGAAGCTGTGCATGCCAAATAATTTTTTTAGCATACTATTATCTTAAGAACACCATGATCACTATAATAAGCACACCATTATCTTATTACAGTACGTACGTGTGTAATGATATTTGTTTACATGTATCTATATCGTGTCATTATCATCACTGATGGTGGATGCCCATGACAGATGCGTTCCATTTTTCGCGATCTTCATTTGTCTCTCAGGGAGAGTTCCGTCCGACCGTCTCACATTGCCCCACCAACTCACCCACTTCTTTCCCCTTTCCTTCTGCCATTTCCTTTGCAGAACAATTTTCGTCGCGTCTCGAGCTATGACCGTCTAAGGATACGTCCTGCGTGTGCCACCCTTCCTTCTCATCCGACTTGCAGCCATTCTTTCTCATTGTCACGAGAGCTTACATTATTCACTTGTCTCTGACACCACATCTCGAATACATTTCACCTTTCCACCGCATCCTTTCACAGTGTCCATCTTTCACTGGCTAGTCCCCTGAACTTCACACGGACACCGTCAATATCTTCACGCTCACAATTATGTCCGGCCTCTTTCTTGTCCCTGCCCCCTCTGACCTCTTTAAAAGCGGGCTTGGCTAAGCCAATTGATTGCTGCAATTCGGAACAATCAGTGATTGATGTTACACAACACCTAAACTCAAATGCTACCCCGAGATACCGTGCAGGCATGACGGGGCTACGAGATAAGAATCGCACCACAAAGGCCTTCAGATTTAAAAGGACGGGCACAACTGACGACACTCATCGGCCAATTAGGCCTCGACAAGCTGACAAGAGCAGAGAACGAGGGGCAGCTTTTCATTGTGCATAGACCGATGTGAGGTTGAGAGAGAAAGCAATGTTCGTGTCACACTAACCAGATGCCCGTGCTCCAGTGACAGACCGGTAGTGTCAGAGGGCTGCAGAGAGCTGAGCCCCCTCCCTTCTACATTCTCAGAGCCAAGTCAAAGAATATTGGTACAATATTTAACACCCGTGGTAATTTAAGCGATTGGCGTGTGCAGCCTTTGCTCACATACACCAGCGAGTGGGAGCCAGAGCAGAACGCGCAGTAGATAAAATCAGATTGTAATCGTCACTCATTCTGTTTTGGGTGTAGCATTTGGTTAAAGTTTGTCTAACATTGTGTCGTGCCCACCCTTGCGTTTCTTCTGTACGCCCCCTCCCTTTAAACAAGGTCATGCGACAGGGGCTGTGCAAGTGCCTCCAACTTATTCTGCAATGTATTCTCTGTGTGGCACCGTCTCCGTAAACTGTAGGAGCACGTGGACATTTCTGAATGCAGTGTGGAAGTGGGAATTCTGTAGGGACACGTGGTTCCCAGAGGCGGACGCTGCAGAAGTGAGAGCATTAGTGACCATACTGCACTGATGAGTCATAATAATAGCAGAACCGGTCCACAGTTGAGTTTCTCTCACTGCTGTCTGTTGGTCAAATTGACTAAACTGTTGTTTGGTTGTGGCCTCCGACAAGAGGACCACAATGCACTCTTTCGGAACTACTGATGGTTTTTGCATAATGCACAAAGGCTTTTTGTACGCGTTTCCCTGTTGTTCTTTGAAACGTATGTACATTATCTTTAAAACCTTTACGGTGTTTGCCTTACATTGGCTGGTATTTTGGTATATCTCCGAAAACCCTAAGATTATTAGAGGACCAGATAACACAACCTTGCAGTCAAATATAGACCATTTCAGTTTTTAGAGAATATAAATTCATGCAGGTCGATCACAAACATGTCATTGAATAACAATCAACAGAATAAGGAAGCTCTATTTTTCATTAGAATATTGGAAAAGGTAACACATCAGAATACTGAGATATGGCTTCTAGATAAATACCAAAATAATTTCCATACTATTCCAATTATATACAAATAGGACGTCACAAAAGCTTCCATTTTCTCTCAATCACTGTTGACAAACAACATAAGCTGAGAAAAGTCCGTAAGCCAGAAATGTAAACAAAGCTGCATTAATGAATTTACTTGGTTATCATTGCTTCCAGCCAGGCCTATGTTAAGCATATAACACTGCTGCCACTAAACCTCATTTTCATAGTCCGAAGTGGTAGGATATGGAGCATGCCATATTCAACAAAATTATTCCGTGAAAGGCATTTTCAGAAAAAAATATAAAAATCATCAAGTTGCTACTTAAAATTACAGTATTCTGTTTATATTAAGTGCAATCAATTTCCCGCACGGTTAGTTGTCTCAGCCAAGTTGAATCTTGCTGAAATGTTTTCTAACATTCAGGATGTAGCCAAGCCGGTATCCCGAGATGTCTCTGGGAATTAAATAAACATTCCTAGCAGAGGTGTAACAATTTCATCCTCCCGTTGAATCGATTGTCGCAATTCATGATCTTTATTCAAATATTATCGGGGATGTAGAACCAGTAATGGCTGAATGGGCCTTGTGAATCCATTACGTACAATATATACGAACCAACAGACAGGAAGGCTTCCACCTGTGATTCAATACACATTTCCTAAACCTGAGAATTTATGTTAATCGATTAATTAATGCGTCGCTTAATCTCTAGTTCATAATAAAAAAACAATAATCAATACTATATTAAAAAATAGCTCGTCATTAACCCTCCTCTTCCAGTCTTACTTAGCGACGCGGTGTCCCTTAGTTTAACGGATGCCGATTTAAACTTGCTCCTTATCCTCTTTATTTCCACGTTGCTCTTCAGCCACCGTTCACTCACTAAACCCCGAGAGCAAAACGCATCACAGGTGACCGCGTGGCCCTTGAGAGTGTGGCTGGAGGGGGGGGGGGTTTGCTACGAAAATTAAGAAACGAAGGCAAAGAATCACAAACCCGTTCTCGTCGCAGCTGACGACGTAGGGGTGGTCGCGGAGCGGGTTGGCCCGACCCAGGCAAGTGACTCCTTCCAAGTGCCCAAAAAGTAGAGCACGCGGTGTGATCTGACAGACGGCGTCGGTGTCGGGAATTCAGAGACACAAAGAGAGGGGACATTAGGGAACTCACGTGCCACGGTTAAAAACTCTCGAGGTAAGGGTACGTCGCGTCCGGCAGTGAACTTATCTTCTTCTTGGTTCTTTCGGTAAAGTCACGTAGAAGGGAAATAATAAAATAATACAAATAAAATACAATATTCACGACGTTTCGGCCACAACGCAAGCAGCTGTCCTCAGGTGAAGAACAGGTCTGTCGGAAAGACAGCGTCTGAATTCAGACGCTGTCTTTCCGACGAAACGTCGTGAGAATTGTATTTTTTATGTTTTATTTTTATTATTTTATTATTTCCCTTCTACGTGACTTTACCAAAAGAACCAAGAAGATGAATCCCTGCAGTCACGAAAGCTTTAAATCGAAATTGAACGTATCTTGTTGACCCGGGACAGTTTGTGGCATTCTCTTGTCGTGTCTCAAAGCTTGTTGGTCTCGTCTAGTGCGAGCGCTGCGGGCAAATTGGGCACCTCATGTTTTGTAAATGAATGCTTCGCACCAATCCCGCTTGTCATCCCTGCCGATGGTAGGCCTCGTGAGCCCAAGTGCTTCCAGCAGCTCCCCTTTCTGAGGGGGTTCCGCACGGAAATGTTACGCGTTGGTGACCTCTGTTTCCCTAGCGGATATCTGTTTGTTGGGTTCCTGAACTAAAAACAACGTCGCGGAGTGCGGTCAAGTAATCCCAATGAGTCCACACGCGGTGCGAGAGGCCCTCCTCCAGCAGTGGATTGACACGTACACATTTCTATGGAGAGGTTAGAGACAGCGTATGACGCCGTCTCACGCGTCTCTGTGCAGCAGTCCGCACGCTCTGGGGAGGCAGTGCCTCACGCATCCCTCCCTTACAGCCACTCGATATTCCCTCCTGCTTCCTCTACAACTCTTTACATTTTGCCCTCATTCTCAGGTCTTCTCCAACGGACAAAATGGTCGCTAGCATGCGGAAGCATCTCCTGCTATGCAGGCCATAGCAGGTGCCTCTTGCTGTCGAATGATACACACGATCTACAGGAATCATCAGATGATCTTGCAAAAAATGTCAGAATCACTTCATCTTCGTGTCACCTCTACCGTGGAAAACCCGGGGGGCGGGCAGTTCCTAAAATTAGGCAACCTGCCAGTCAAATTTTCGAAATGATCGTAATACTATGCATGGGGTGTCATTTGGAAAGTCATTACGTAGCTTTAGAAATAAGCCGATGGTTTGACAGGTACACACAACTCAACGTGGCATTCCAGCGGGGATGAGAAAGCCCGTTCCACCGAGTACCTCTGACACTGTGGCATTTTATGAGCATTTCTCCCTGATCAGGAAAATAGGACAAATGGTTTCTATCCGAACTACAGTCCTAATTCGTTGACTCTGTCCAAGTAAAACGCCAATTTATGGTAAATTATAGTGCAATGATTACGCACGTATTCAAAGTATGTGGAACTGCCAATGTGCCGTGAAGCAGAAAATAAAATAAAAACTGTGAGAATCTGATGCCAGTGGTTCTCAGTGTCAAGTAGCACTGGGCAGTCGTCGTCGGCACGATCCACGGGACTGAGACCGTTCGTCACCTCGATCTGGCACCGGCCCTCACACTTGTGGCTCTTTACCGTAAACACAGTCGTGCTGCCAGGTGCGCCGGCTGGCTCTGTTGACCACAACAGTTCTTTGTTTGTAAATGACACACTCAACATTTACCAACTTAACAAAAACAAGTGTGCTGTAAATAGAGAGCAGAGTACCGTACAGAGTAATCCGCTCACCTCAACCACCGATCAATTCTAGCCAGGGTTGACAACACAATAACATGCAGTTTTGGAAAGAGCATTCAATTTCAGAAATACACGTTTTTCCATAGACCGTTTGGGTGTATTATGGAACAACATAGCCATTTAATGGCAATACATTTCATCTTAAGTTTCCTAATCCACACGCAATACATGTGGATTGTGGGCACTGACAGGATCAATCTACATCCGCTGCATGATCATACATTTCCACTGGTGTTATTCTTCCAATGAGGCATTGTGTTGTAAAATTAAAGACATTCATCAACTCCAGGCAGAGGACCCGAAAATTCATCTTGGATGTTCCGCTAACGTTTTGTCAATGGGACTTGCCAAAAAAGTTAAATGAACCCAGAGTATCACTGTAATCTCTCATAGCGTATCACATGTGCGCATGTCTCCCGTACTATGGACAGAGTGAAGTGCTGGCAAAGTGGTTAACGTTCTGCCCGAGGAACCTAACAGCCTGAGTTCGATTCCTGGCCGTGGCTAGTGAAAGAGGCCAAGACCCCTCCCCACTTCACCAGCCATCATGACCGGCAAGGCCCTGGGGGTACCGCCATCCAGCAGTGGATCGACAAAGGGCTGTACATTATTACTATCAATTGAAAATTAAATTTGTTGAAAACAGCTTTTGTGTTCAGCTTGTTGTCCTTCCCCAACGCATCCGATAAGCACAGTTGGCTACGTACGATGCAAAATAAATTCAACATACTGACATTATTACTGTCATCAGATAATACATTGTTTATTATATCTACTGCACCATCACAATGCAGTTTAACTGTGGTCTTCTTGCCCAGTTAACACTCTGCACATTCTACGGCAGTCTGCAGATGGCTACAGCTCACGGATGTGCCCTCGAGTGGGCGAGCCACGTGCGTGTTCCCCATGCTGCCGACTGCCTGATGTTTGATCCAAACTCCTGAGATGTAATTCTTACATTTTACATGTCTGAAATACGTTTGTTTTGTTTGCTTGTGGCCTCTGCCGAAGTAGCATGAACACACAATTTGTGAACACAGAGCCCCGCTTTGCCTAGTTGGTTGATGGGGTAGGGTACAGTGTTCCTGAGGCTGCCTCGACTGTAACCCATGGACCGAGCGAGAGATAACGCTTTGCAATTATGCACGCAGGGCAATTGTGCAATAGCATCGTGCAGATGTGCCGGCTGCGTTCAGCACGTTGAGCAAGGAGATACAAATTGGGTTGCATATTGCATCCATGGGATGGGTGGCTACATTTAGTAAGCCAATTGATATCCTTAATTTAATATGGTGACATCCGATTCAATGATTTATTTTGCACGGGACCATAACAGTTTTAAAATTGCAGGGTAATCTTGTAAACATTTGAAATGTTGGTCAATAAAAAATAGGAACATTCATTAGCACGCTTGCAATGTGTGATGTGGTATGATCCTGTGCAATTCACTTAACAGAAACACCAGGCTTTGATATGAACTGGGACTTGAACCACTGACTGCAAACTGACCCATTTTAAAAAATGCAAATATCACGCCTGTACAAGTGAAATGCAAATGGAAAATACTCAGCCTACCGAGTAAATCTGTGTTGCAAGCAAGCGATTATGCAAAAATGAACATATGTAACAAGGAGTGACAGATAGCCGTACCTTTTTCACGCAAGGAAGTATTCTCAGTATTTCACAAATTATTAACAGTGATCTACATCTAAGCTGTTTATGGTTCAACATTTATGCACAAGCCCAGCATTATCCTCAATTGCATCACTGTATTCAGTCTTACCACTGTATCACTGAGAGATGTTTTACAACCATGAGTCACTTACAATCACACTTTAATAAATGAATAAAAGGCAGAGGTTTTTTTTGCATCGATGACAGTAGTAGAGAAGAATTAGGGTTCATTTTCCAAGCAAATTTTGCCCGGGCATGGGGAAATCATCTGCAGTGAGAAGTTTCACACGGGCATCGCAACGATCGCGCTCCGCAAGAACCCCGGCAATCGGAGATCTCGGCAATGATCGTGGCACAACAATGGAGACGACGCAACGATTGCCAACGCTTACAGGACCGCAGAGGAAGACCTCAGAGAGAATGGCTTGACGACAACTACGGCGACATAAGAGACCGGTGCCAGCAAGACGTGGCACTGCTTGAGCATATTGACACAAGACAGAGGAAAGTGGACGACATGTGCAGTGGACACCTACGGGGCTATTTGCCCATGGATCGTGATGACAGGACCAGAATCAGAGTGGGACGAGAGTGGATGATATCACTCATTGCACTGTTTAACACAAATGAGAAATATTTGAAATATTCAAAAACATTCACTCTTAAAGTGGTGCTTGTGAGCATTCACTGCACATATTATCTAACAGTCGGAACCAAAAACAAGACCATAAAGCATAATACTTAGTCAAATGCTTTAAACTTTACCCCAATAAATAAATCGTCATAAGGTTGAGCGCAGTCATCATTAATAATTGCGGCTGTAATAGCTGTACAAGCTATTATTATAATTGTTATTGCCAGGCCAGGTACACTCGAGTCCAGGGTACGAGCGGTGACACGGCCCAGTGGGAGCGCCTTCACCACTCGTTGGAGAGGTGCGCGGTTCCAGTCCGGCGGCTGCCCTGGCTCAATACTGCGCGAGTATTCACCGTAAAAACACGCCGCGCGCATCACAGCGGACGACTGAGATCATGTGACGCCCTTTGCAAGAGTGGTCTCCAAATTTTAAACGTGACACGCAATTGAATTAATTAATTTTAATCCACGTAGCAATGATCACCCCTCTACTGCGAAAACTTGACAGGGCCCGCGTTAAAAATAGTTATGAGACTCAGTCAGGCTTTTCTGGGTAAACAAGCGTAGTAGTAATACTACTAATAATCATAAACACCTTGAGATCTTCGTCTAGGTTCCATAGGCAGAGCTGCCCATCTTGGCATCCGGTCACAATTGTGTGCTGGTCTTCTGTGAGCAGCAGGCTGGACACGCAGTGATTCGGGGCGTGCAAACCCCAAAGCACCATGGGAAGGACCCGTTCCTTATCCGGCATGGTGGCACTAAACCTGGAGCACAGCAATGGCAACAAACCGCACGAAGTGTTACATTTTTCCAGAAACAAGGTTCAGCAATAAAAGAGTCACGTTCGTGCTGAACCTTGATTAGTGTCATTCAAACACAACACTCCAATCATCCGCCTCCAACCGTATCCCTTAACCCAGCACACTCTTCCTTCACCCCAACGTGTTCAACACTGAGCCTGCGTCTCGCTCTGGTAAAACCAAGAGGCGACAACTGTCCATGGGATATACTGTACAGTGCCGTATCCTCCAGATTATAATTATTAATTTACTCTGCGAAGTTAAGACACACCCCAAACCCTGAAAAAGAAGAAGTGCGTTTTATAATCGGGAGGATACGGTATCATACCAGTCAACCCATACTGTTTACCCGGATTCTAATACAGGGGAAAATATATTTGTTTGTATTTCTCCCTTGTGATGGAACTTTGTAGGGTGAACGTTGAGATGTATAAGGGCACGGGGTGACCAATACGGTCTGAATTGGTCTGTAATAAGGTGGGCACTGATAAGGGGTTGACAGGTATGGGGTATTGTATTTCTATGCAGAGCCGTCTTCCAAAAGATGATTAGAAATGCGCCGTTTTGAAATGGCGAGATATGTCTCCTGGAAGATGAGGCACCACAATGGCCCTGTCATGTCCTCTGGGTGGCCATGTATTGTTATGTAGGACAACATTCTTCTTGAAGACATTGTGTTCTCCAGATTATAAAAAGCACCCCCAACGTTTACTTTGATATAGAGAGGGGGGTGGGGCGGTTGAAGTGTGTCTTGACATTAAACACTGACATTCACGAAGTGCAACTACAGCAGTGCCAGGTATTAGCATAACCGTGAATGGAAAATCCCGAGTGACCTCTCATGCCAGGTTGCCTGTGGAAGGATCTGGAAAGCGCTACAGATTACAGCTGATAAACAACCACGGTAGCATAGCAGCTGTTTTAATCCCATGCATTCTGATCCACTAATCCAACCAGTGCCACAGGGCAAGATCCATACACAGCAGTCGTTGAAACTTGGGTATGAAGAACGCAAGGAGCTTTCAGGTGACCTTGTCAGTGAAGGTTCCGTTTCTAGTGCTGCACTGTCCTCCCTGGCCAGGCGGCTCGCTCAGCAGCGTCAGAATGTTGGGAGTGTGAGTCCTGGTTGGGGGTCGCATCGCGCCTCGTGCGGGACGAGGTCCGAGGTGGAGCGAATCGCCGCACAACATCCCGAGCAAAAACGCAACAAGGGAGTGTTAGCCCAGAGGGCCCATTTATAGCGGCCATAATAATAATGAGTGACTTGTTTACCCAGGAAAGCCGCACAGATATTCACCACTCACGTGTAGCCATGAGCAGGAATCGAACTCAGTTCACTCGGTTCTTAGCGCAGTAGTGGGTTGCCAAGAGCTTAACCGTGAAATAATTACCATGATTCCACTCCCTTGGCACACACACATGCCACACACACAAAATCAGGAATTTAAAATAAACCTCACATTAGTTTTCTAAATGCTTTGAAAAGCTCTTACATATAAAACACAGTACTGTAGGCACTTTAACACTACTGCAATATCACCGATGTTGTTTTATATTAAAATAAATAACGATGAAAATTCTATAAATACAACTCTTCGTCAATCCGGTGCTGCGGGAATGCCTACGACTTCCCACACGCCGCTACTGATGAGGGTTGTTTGACTGTGGAGTTCTTCACCATTAGTGCACCGTTAGTCGAGGTGGGGTCTGGCACCGGTTCAGTTACTACCAGAGGTGGGACAAAGTCATTGTTGTGCAAGTCACAAGTAAGTCTCAAGTCTTTGCTCTCGAGTCCCGAGTCAAGTCGAGTCAAAGATGAGGCAAGTCCAAGTCGAGTCTGAAGTCATCAAAATCATGACTCGAGTCTGACTCGAGTCCAAGTCGCATGACTCGAGTCCACACCTCTGGTTACTACTCGCCACTGATGTTAGCCGTGACTGAGAATCAAACTCAGGTCACCCGGCTCATTGCGCAGACCGTCGAACACTGCACTACGACTCGATTATTGCCCTGCTTTATTCACGACCGGAGTTACAATAAATCATATTTTGTTATAACAATAATAAAAACAATACCACGTATACAATTAGACACATCAAAGTGCCCAAATTCTGATGTGCTTTGGTGTGAGTTGATAACAAGAAAAATAAAATACAGCAAAGCTAAGAAAATTAATTCCCTAATAGCACTCACAGAAGTAACATCTAACTAATAAATAAAAGCGTCCAAATTATCCATACACATAAACAGGTTAATTTTTTTTGTCAAAATCTGACTAATGAAGCGGTATGATTAAAAGCCTGTGAGTTTTGTATATAGTTGTGATGCATAGAGCAGAAATTCGTTTTGCTGAGGGTCAGAGGTAGGTCCACACAGCCCTTTCACGTAAATGTCACCGAGCACTTCAGAGGTTATTTCTTTCATGGAAAATTCTAAATGTACATTAAGCGACGTTAATGTACAAAAACACAATTACACGCAACAGTGGCGCCCTTCTGGACGACAAATGAAGTGAATTGACTTCTGCTCTGTATCTACACGTGGAAAATAAGAAATGTTTAGCACGAGGTAGCCAGGTGCTTCAAAACGTCAGTGCCGCAGCTGTCACAGCCGAGACCCTGGGTTCGAATCCGGGCATCTGCCTGTGATTAAACCGGGGTTGTCTAGCCATACGACGAGATGCCTGTCAAGGTTCATCCCACCCACAGCAAAGACTTCCTCTCAACCAACAGGTCTCGGTCTATTCCCTGCTCCACACACTCTCACGTCGTTCTCCCGGCTCAGTGAGCTCAGTTAAACTATTAAACTAAACTATTTTTTTTATTTTACCAGCTAAGACCAACTGATCTATATAGCTCTTTTTCAGAAGCGACCTGAGCGCAAACGATAGTTCAATTAATTGGCTTATCGTGTGGAAATGTACAGCAGCCAAATACTGTAAACGCATGCTTCTAAATGTGGAAGGAAAAACCGGAGGACCCGGAGAAAAATCTACGTGAAGACGGGGAGAGAGACACGCAAATTCCAAGTATACAGCAGGCGTCGGGGTTGGGATCGAACCCACGACCTCCTGCATACCAGGCGAGGTAGTTAACATCTCGCCACCGTGGTATCCAGGAAAGAAGACTCCATGGGATTGTGACCCACAGCAGCCTTTCCCATTTGATTAAGACATTATGGTGCGTTGGAGGTGATATACAGCACAAATAACAAACAAACACGTCCTCAATGCGTACGTCAATAACACTGTGACCTTCAAAGGAAAACAATATAATCAGTGACGTTTCGAGCAATGGCCCTTCTTCATGGGACATACAATTATTACGTGCTGTAAAGGAGGGACCTGTCCCGATACAATGCCAGTTATAGCTCATTGCTTATAAAGCCGCTGTGTTATTCACAAATATTATTGGGATTCTATGAAGAAAGGCTGCGCAGAAAACCTGTAGCTCAAATGTATAATTAATTAACTAATTCCCACATGTTATGTCATATATATATCAATATGCTGCAAGCTTCTCCCATAGGGGGATACTATTACATGCGTTTGCATGTGTATTGGACTGCTCTGTGTCTTGACAGGGTCTGCAGCCAGCAGACTCGCCACAGCAATTTTATTCTCAAAAATAAAAAACCCCGCCATTTCTTATCGAAAACGTGACATCAATTAAATGAAAACTTGAGAAGTTTTTTGTTTGTTTCTTTCAAATGAAATGCTACCCTGTCTACGCGGATGCTTTGAAAAAAAAGTGGGTGAAACAGCACGGAGGGTAAATGATTAATGTTAATCGTTCGCTTCCATCCACTTGTATAAGCAGCAAGCAGGGGGTGGTGCGCTCCGGTTAATGCGTCAAAACTCTTCCCGCGAGGACATTAATATTCAACTACGCTCACGCCTAGAGACGAACTACGCACGGTGACATTATTCGCTCATTAATATCCACGATCCGGTGTGTACACGGCACCACTGTGCTCATAATTATTAATGCCATTTCCAAATTTAGCACGTTATTTTTCTAGTTCCGGTGGCTACGCGTAAGCTTTCAGCAGCCAACTTCACGCGATTTAATCCGGCTGCCTTGTCACTATGAACTCTCTATCCCCGGCTGTCACGGGGAAGCCTGCCAGTTGTGTTGGACAGCTGGACCATTCCCATCGCAATGACACAACGCCTGTATGGAAATTGAGGCCGTGCTTATGAATGTTATAGTGGTTTAATTATATTTGAGACGTCGCTGTTATATTTTTTTCTCTGCGTCTTGGTACAAAACTCTTAAATTGTATTATTGAGTCTTTCGGTAAAGTCACGTAGATAGGTTTAAAGAAAATAACAATGAAATAACAAAGAATAACAACAAAAAACCTCCGACGTTTCGATTGCAACACAAGCGGTCGTCTTCAGGAAAATTGTCATTTTAGACGTTGAAATGTCTCGCTGCCTTATTCAACTACCTTGTCATTAAATCACCTCCGCCCCTGTCATCTTGAGTCACCGTTGACAATGCAATCACACCTGTGTGACTTTGGGTTGTGTGCCCTGGCCATTGACAATGAGCGTCCCCACTCCTCGTGTTCGCTGCCATGCAGCTGCCTGAAGTTAACGGACTGAATGACAACTTACGATTTTTATACTAAGCCTTGGTTCTAAAAACGGTGGTTCGTGAAGTGTTTCTCAGTGGCCATGAATACTTATTCAACAATGCTTGCCTTGCGTGTCCACGTTGTGTCCAGATCGCTCTGTGTGATCATTGCAATTAAACGTTTAAGCAAACGCTGAAGGCAATGTTGACATACATGAAAATCAACTAGGGCGTGTTCTGTTTACGTGACAACCCTTACTAGTTGGCTGTGTCGGGTGGTGGGTTTTAACGACACATTTATATGTTTACGCGATCTAACAAAAACTATATTATTCAAATCAATGTTGGGTCAATGCAAATGTATTGTGTACATTTTAATTCCAGCATTGTCCATCAGCAAGGGTAACGCCAGTGGGGGGTGGGGTGGGGTGGCACGTGCCCCCCAAATGATCCGATCAAAATCCCTCATTTTTATCGGATCATTGGAGTTTATTAGTAATAAATCGGCATTTTGCAACCCCCACTGCCACTGTGTAATATATTATTACGTGCCAAGGACACTATGAGATGATAGGACAATAGTCTGAGTCCATAATTGGCAATAAGTAACGGCAAAGCAGTTGTGAGTGACTCACAGAATTGTGCACAGTTGCGTATACACAGGACACGACTTCCCTGAAGGCATTCACCTTCAGCGAGCGCGATGCCGATCACACAACGCGGTTCGAATTCGACCCTCGATCGATGGCTGCGCCATCACCGCACACGCACCGAATAAACAGCAAGGGACAAGTCGTTAATTACGAACAACTCCTTACTCACTAACAAGTCCTTACTCACTAACAACTCCACTATCATTTCTCATTGCTGGAGGGGTTGCCCCCGCCCCTACCTGAAAATCCTGGCTCCGCCATTGGTTACTGTGGCAACGTCAAGAGACCGCTCCAGGCATTTCACATGATGCAGCATTTTTTTTTGCACCTTTTATCTTTAACTGCAACTATCATATGACGCACACACATCACACACACAGCGGATTTACAAACACCCGTCAGCATTGTGTTGGCTGTGAGCGATGACAAGACAGCTGACGGGTCCTCGTGGCTCGTGTCGGAACGAGTCCCTCCTCGAGCTCACCGCTCGCTCCAGGGACTGGCCGCTGCCCGAAGCCTGCCCCGCACGAAATCACTCCTCTCATCTCACCACGACGCCTTCGTGAAACTGACGAATCGTTCACTTCGTCGCACTCATTCATACTGAACGAGTTTTGGGACACGTACCCATCGTGACGCTGATAAAACAGTACCTCAATACTGCAGTGCTGTGCTAGTTCCAAAACAATAACGTGTCTTGTCTTCGCCTTTTGAAAACTTAAACAATTTACCGATGCATTGTCATGAAGGGTAAAAAGGACGTGACTATTTTATTTATTATTTATTACGAGACTTGTATGAGTATTTACATACACACAAGCGTCATGCACCGTGCACACGGGCTTTGCAAATGATTGAGTCTGCAGTGGAGAGCGCCGTGGGAGAACGCCAACGTCCCAAACAGGAGCCTCATTGCCAACCCCACCGCAGAACCACCTGGAATGGTCCTACCGAGGGCCGGAATGCACGGCGGGCACGCGGCACTGGAGGAGGAAGATGAGAAGCAGCCCCCCCCCCACCTCACCCCCGCGGCATTGCGACTGCGACTGTCAAAGCCAAACCGTGGAACCGATCGTCCGACAAAGTCTACTCGGCTCATTCACACTGCACACATTCACAGCACCATTCCCGCCAGCACAGAACCTGGCTAATCACGCTGCCGTACAGAAGAAAAGAAAAAATAATCCTGCAGTATGTGAACCAGTAAAGAGTACTTGTATCCTATTTGTCGATTCCTTGAGAGGTAGAAATATCCACAGCTCACCAAACAACATGATTACTATTGAACGTCCAAGGATGGAGGTCATTTTCTGATTCTTGAAACTATCTGATAATGCTGGTTGCACCTACCAGACAAACGTCTCAGAAAACTGTTCAATTTTGTGGATTGCTCTTCGTGTGCTGAAGCAGTAATATATTGACTCAAATGTTCATCACTTGACAATGTTATTAATCGACCATGTCAGGTGGCGGAGGGTTTATGGCACACAACTTAGTTTGGCGATCGGACTCAAAAATCAACTAAGAATCAAAATGTGTTTTTGTTTGTGATCAGGAAAAAATTAACTCATACTCAGTCTTTATATCCTCCCTCACCTATTTGAGCTCGTGATGGAATTTGCTCAGAGTGTTCCACTATCACGTAAATGGCGACTTGCGATTGGTCAATGATGTTATGAACTGAAGGTGGCCACTCTTTGTATTGTACGTTATTTTGTATACAGATATGCAGGAGCAAAGGGGCGGGTAAGCCCCATTACCACGCATCGCTAACCTTACTTGTTGGGCATTTGCAAGAATTTATTTTTTATTCAGGGATTTTTCACCTCAAGCAATAAGCAACTCACGCTGGTCAGCGTGGTGAAGTATGGCCAATTACTGCCATGGCACGATGAGCCCTTCATGCCATCCTGAATACGGTTTTAAAATGCACATTGTCTCTTAATGTACCCACCAGGAAGGGTACAGAATGATCACTTCTCCGGTTCAAAATAACGCACGTGTTAACATCTGGGTCTTTAGTACACTGACTTCACACACGCCTTAAGCATTATGAGAAAGCCTTCGATCAGCTCACTCCATCAAACAAAAGCCTCCCTGGAGTGGTCTTCTTGCAAGGACACATTGACGATAAGAAACAACGCAGTTCCACCTTGAGATCACATGAAATTATCAAGCGGGAAATCGGCTCATATTTGGTAGTTGCCATCACAGAACCAATCCAAGCAAGCCACACCAGGCACGAACGACATCGAAAATAAATAAATAAATGCATAAATAAAAGCTCACCGCGAACTCATAACAAATATGTTTACTAAACAACACAGCAGAAGGTAGCAGCTGCATTACCGTCTGTGGCTGACCTAGCAAAGGGCATGGCCATTTGCTACAGGAATTAAATTTGCTTCTGGATGAATTCCTCCCCAAACTGTCAGTCGTGGGGGTTGCTTGTGCATGCTTCCCCACCCTGGTCATCGCGGGTTGGTGAAGGAGGCGGCCTTGAGCACCAGTTCAGAGGTCACTCGATGTCGATGTTCGCCGTGGCCAGGAATTGAACTGAGGTTGTCCGGGCTCTTAGCGATTCGCACAAACGTGTGTAAACAAGAAAACGAAAACACGCGGCATCTTCATAAAATCGCCAACATAAATGCTCATAGTGAATTGTATCGCAAGGGGTGAGTGTCATGCTACTCGTGGGCGCGGTTATCTGTGCTTGAGCACTTGAATGTGAAGTTGTCGTTGTAGCTCTGCGTCTACATCAGCCGTACGAAAGGAGAAAAAGAATGTTACGCTTCCCGTGCCTGCCCCAAATTACATTATCTGTCACTGACACCAGGGTAACACTTAGCATCTCCGTGCAGGACAGGACACGTTGCCGCCAAGTCATACCCGTTGTCTATTCCAATATGAACAAGCATCTGAACTCTCAAACGGCGGGTTCACTCTCACTACATCCATACAAATTCATCCGTGTACATCTACACGGATGTTTTATAAAGAGGCAGGTGCAGTTCTGTATATGCAAATATTATTTGGGTCTTTCGGTAAAGTCACTTAGATAGAAAACATTACAATAAAATAATAAAAGTGGAAATAAAGTGAATAAAAAGTAATACAATCATTTTCATTATTTTATTGTTATTATTTTTTCTATCTACGTGACTTTACCGAAAGACCCAAAGAATGTGAATTCCTGGAGTCACGAAAGCTTTAAGTCAGGATTTATTTGCAAAGTCACATTTTACGTACTTTTACGTATTGCACAGGGATATGTATAATATAATTATCATAAAAACGAATTTAAATCCGAGTGTGGCATTTCGTATGCGTAACGTTAGACAGGGCACATCGGTGGCAAGATGTTAACTAGCTCGCCTGGTATACAGGAGACCGTGGGTTCGATGGATGTATATTTGGAGTGTGCATGCTCTTCTCGTGGTCGCGTAGATTCTTCTCGGAGTCCTTCGGTTTCTTTTCTTCCACATTTAGAAAAATGCGTTTCGATTATTTGGCTTCTATAAATAAGCCACTTGGTTGAGCTAAATAAGTCACTTCATTGAGATATCTGTGGCAAGGTCGCTTCTGAAAAAAAGCTATATAGCTCAGAGGGCCTTACCTGGTTAAATAAATAAATAGACTGAAAACAACCGAGTGATTGACGGCCACTTTGGAGAAGGGTCAATGAGACCACCTCGCACGTGGAAGCGAGGTGGATAGTGGCATAGTTGACGCTGTTCATTCAGCAGTAGATAGATCACTGCAGGTCATGATGAAGTTAGAGTTTAATACGCGTGCCAGTACAGTACAGCAACCCGTGTTATTCACAGTGGCCGGGTGAGGAAGGGGACGGTGTCACTGACAAAAATCTTCCGCCAAAAAGAAGACTCGTTTTGCAAATGTCGGTGTGTCATGGTCAGATTGGATTATTGTGGTATATTATTCATTGACATTTTAATCTATTCCATTGCATGACCCTGGTTTTTATTCACACTATTTAAAATGTGATCATTAAAATTGGCGACTAAATGGGAATGTCAGCTCAGGAAAGTAAACCGAAGGGAAGCACAAAATGAAAGGTGCTGAGGTTTTGGGACGATCTGCTCTAAATAATGTCGACTATAAACCAAAATAGTGAAATTTAACAAAAAGCTCACTGACATTTACAGAATTTCAGAAGTTCATTTAGCAATACGGTACGGAATTTAATGCAGAATTTAACAAATACACTTCAATTTGCAAATGTCATATTAAAATCTCATTATGACATACCGTGTGGTGTAATACCGGGTGTTCCATAAAGTAAGCATCCACCGAAAAATAAACACAGAGTGGTATAAATGTTCCAACATTTTCCCTCATATTCTTAAAAAAATGTTTTCGAAAAGTTAAAAACGTGAGTGATCTTCAAGGAGATTCTAAAGAGTGTCACCTGAGATGCTGGCGATTACTCGGCACTCAAATCTCGATACCTGGTGCTGGTGCTGTTGGAGTAGGCACCATGGTGGACACGTGGAGGTTTAGAAGGGTGGCACTCGTGCCAATGAGGTCTTCATACTGCCAAGTGGATTGTGTATGACTTCATCACACGTGGTCACATGCCAGTCTCGCTACACGTACACTATTTGATCATCATGCAATCACGGCAACCTTTTGCAAATAATCAAGAGCGCGGCTCTGTTGTCAATTTATCTCCTGTGAATCCATCTCCTGTGAATCCATCTCCTGTGAATCCATCTCCTGTAAATCCATCTCCTGTGAATCCATCTCCTGTGAATCCATCTCCTGCTTGATCTCTGCAGTTTCTTTACGCGCGCCAGGATGACGTGCTTCGTTCGTACTTGTGTGTAAATGTAGAATTAAAAGTTCCGTTTCTTTAGAACGCATTGTTAGCCAGCTGTACGAGCATATGCAACGTGAGATCAGATAGCAAGTGTTTAATTAAAAACAAAACTGGACAACGTCATAATTTCACCCGCAAGCCAAACAGACACAAACCGTGAACACGATGTCACCAGAACGCCGCATTAATTCGTGTAAGTAGCCCTCCCGAAGTGCGTAACGTTGTCAAAACTTTAAACCAAGAAAGTTAGTACCTCTCAGTGGACGAGGAAGCAGGGACGCGGCTGAAAGTGACTGACTTTGGAACTTGACACAGACGCAGTTACACGAGCGTGGCTCTGCGTTGAGGCGTCCGCTACACCTGGAGACGTCGGCTACACCTGGGAGCGAGAGAGAGAGAGGAGGAGGGAGCGAGAGCAGGAGGAGGAGGGAGCGAGACGAGGAGGAGGAGGGAGCGATGGGAGGAGGCTGAACGCCGCGTGCAGTGTGCGGGGAGCGACTGCGCTCAGCAGGCGCGCCTTGCCACGAGGGGAGGGAGAGGGGTGTTGGTGCGGGGAGCGGTGGCGCACTGATTAGCGCGCTGCGCAACGAACCCAGCATCCCGAGTTCCATTCCCGTTCACGGCCACCAACGAAAGTGACGATTATTTGAACCTTAGATCAACTCAGCCTGAAATGAGTACCTGGTGTAAACATCAACAATAGGGAGACAAAGACGGCCTGACCTGGTACTAACCACCGCGCTCCCTTGCGTGTCATTTTGGCCGTCATAGGTGCCCGCAAACAGCACTTGTGTCGACTATAGGGGGTTCTCATATGTACAGGAGGTGCACCTGCCAGTCATCCCCAGCCATTCAACCCACGGCACCGGGGTCTCTCCCGTGACCTCTTTCCTGTCGGCGAGCCTTCCACACTTCACGTGGTGGCTTCAAAGTGCACCACTCCTGGCACAAGCGTCACCGTCGCTTCGCGGCGATTGCTGCCATTGCGCCGTGCACCCGTGGTGGTGTTGCGTACCCTGGGTGGGATGTTTCTCTTCTTACGAAGAGTCGATGAATGGCAGAATTTCGGGCCCAGCTTGTTAGATTCGGTTCCAGGGCCAAGTTCGTTTTTTTTCAACTCGTTTTAATTTGTTTCTCGTAAAAATGTCCCCTCGTATCTTTTGTAGCTGTACAGTTATGTTCGTTCTGTTATCCATAAATATAATATTATCGTATCACTTGTATCAACAGAAAACAACGATATTGTTATGCATGCAAATTGCGACGCAACGTGAACTTTCTATGTTTTAAATGTGATGAATGTATGCAGCTATCATAGTCTTTACCAATATTTGCATATGCGTAACGCCTTTGCTGTGGCTTTGGGTTGTGGTTGCATCCTCTGCCGTTTTATTATTCCAGGAAAACCCCACCGAGTTGCATGGCTTTTCAAGAAAGCTCCTGCACTCGGATGTTTGATCAGTCTCATTCTAGGTTATTGCTTTGCATGTGGCTATAAACCGGAGCGCACGGAGAAGACCCCACCACGCATACGCAGGGCGATAATACTATGCTGCACATTTCCGGATTACAGCCCCACTTGCTGTGCTGCCACACCCTGGCGACATTCGATATCCTAAGTATTGTACTCGGTGATGCTTGATTGGAGCACAAACACAATTAACACAAGCAACTCAACACCTTCGTCAATGAAGTCTTTCAAATAAATACTGTTACAGCATAGGCGAATTGGGACCTTCTTCACGACACACATTAAGCCCGGAAAGTGACCTATTATATGATTATTTTTAAGGCCACAGTGTTATTGACGAACGTGTTGGGTTGTCTTTTTAGTTCTAATCCCAACTCGTTTGTGAGTCGAGGTTCACAGCCGCACCATCCACTTCCAGCTGTGAACCGCCACGTGCGACGGAGAGGCACCCCAGAGGTGAGCGACCAGGTCAAAGACCTAAAGCCAGGAGATTACTAAAACTATGTTTTTTTTTATTTTACCAGGTAAAAGTCCACTGAGCTCTTTCTAGCTATTTTTTCAGAAGCGACCTGGTCACAAATGATAGCTCAATGAAGTGGCTTATCATGTAGCAATTTATAGCAGCCGAATACTCTAAACGCATGATTCTAAACGTGGAGGGAAAAACCTCAGAAACCGGAGAAAAATCCACACGACCACGGGGAGAGGGACGTACAGACTCCAAATATACACGCGTCAGGGTATAGGGATCGAACCCACGACCTCCTGTATACCAGGCGAGGTAGTTAACATCTCCTAGCCACCGTGGTTGGGACAGCAGAGGCACAACGCTGGAGATCGGCTATCGACTGTTTCGGCACCCGAGGGGTTCAATCAGAAGAAGACTATGGCGAGATGTGATCATATTTATTTGACTCTTCTTCTTGGTTCTTTCGGTAAAGTCACATTCTACGTGACTTTACCGATAGAACCAAGAAGATGAATCCCTGCAGTCACGAAAGCTTTAAATCGATATTTGACTCTTGTTTACTCAGAAACGCCTCGCAAAGTCTGAAAATTGCTTTTTAGGAGGGTCCTGCCAATGTTTTGCAGTAGGGGCAAATTTTACCAAGAGAGTAATCAGGCAATTGTTCAGCATTGGGTTAATTAAAAAAAGATATATTTTTTTCATGACCTCCCACGTTTGATGTGAATAACACCTGGGTCTCTCCTGTGACCTCCTGCCAGCGAGCATTCGACACGTCACGTGGCCTCAAAGTGCACCTCGCGAAGCTGTGGATTGCGGCTGCTGTGGAAGATGGTTGCGTGGGCGTTAACATCGGCACACGCGACCCGTGCCCGCGTGGCTTGTATCGGCCGATGTGCACGCCACAGAAGTGGGACGCAACACCTCCCACATTACACCGCGCGCTTTCAGCCCTGGAGGGAACCCACCAGCCAAACGTCTGTCTCAATGCCGCACACTCACGAATGGTTTAAAAATAATTACCGTATTCTCCAGACAACAAGACGATGCCTTTTCCCCATGTATTTTAAAGAAAAAATCTGGCTGTGCGTTAATCATTCGGTAGGTATGTGTGTGTGGGTGTGCTTCTATGGCCACACACCCCATTCTGTGCCGTGCCGGCCATTATAGGTGCTCGCTAACAGCATTTACCTCAACAGTCTGCTAAGGGGCCGTCCATAAATGACGTCACGCGATTTTGGACAATTTTTAAGTCCCCCCGCCCACTCGTCACACGGCGTCACAAAAAGTCAGACCCCCCCTCAAATATGACGTCACAAAGCTCTGCCCCCCCTCCATCCAAAACCATATTTCCATTTTGAAAATAAAACATGCTTCAAATCGCTTTAAACTATTGTCATTGTAAGTGCGTATTTAATGTGGTGCTGCACTCTGATGTTGTAGGAGAAAATATTTAACAAAACGTCTATTGAATAAATTAGAACGTGTTGTCTATATTTATTTAAAGTTGCGTATTTTAATGTGACGTCACATTTCTCAAACCCCCCCCCCCCTCGTCACACATCGTCACAAATGTCTGAAGCCCCCCCCCCACCCCCTAGGTCCGTGATGTAATTTATGGACGGCCCCTAAGGTTATATGGGGGAATCGTTATCTTTGTCTTGTGCTTATGTGACCAGATTCGTCTAACTTTATTGACAAACTGGAGCATCTGGTAATGTGCAAAATATTACAATGTAATGTGGCACATTTCATGTAGTGCTTAGTGCATTTCTACCAACTGGGGCTGGCAATGCTTTGGCTCTCTGGTTTTTCGAGCCCTGGCTCTGAGACCACTCCTGTCGCTCATCTCCAGGTCCCAGGCTCCGCGCTGACTCTGGAGCTGAGACCCCCTGCTCTCTCTCCAGGCTGCCTCGAGCAGCCCCTGCTCCGGCTATAGAGCAGCTTTACATAATTTCCCTCGCTCCAGAGCCACAAAACCCCATAATTATCAGTCATGCACGAACCCGGCAACCTGTGTTCAATTCTTGGCCATGACTAACTTCAGTGGCGGCTATTTTCACAAGTCCTGAAAGCTGTTATCGCTAATTACATCGCCGTATTTCCAAGGACAAAAATGCATCTTGGAATGTGTTAAAGAGGCCATGCAAATGCATTTTTTTCTCTTCCTTGTTTGTAGAACGGTGAATGCAGGAAATAGTGGATCTGCTCTGGAACATCAGCTCTGGCTCCAGGCTCTGGAGCGCTCCAATGACCCCAGCTTCAGATCCAGTGACCCAGCTCCATCTCGCCTCCGGCTCCGTTTCACAACGTAGACATACCGGCAAACTCCTCTCCGACTCTGGGGCCTCGGAGCCAGAGCTTGCCCAAGCCTCATATCACCTCCGAGTAGATAGGATGGCTACGTACGGTGCCGAAGAAGTTCATCATCCATACATCAACGACGGTGAGGGAAACGTCAAAAACCACCGTGACCAAAACGGCATGAGGGCAGGGGGAATGGGGGGGGATTGACAAAGTGCTCAACATTTGTAGCCATTTTAATTAGCTTTAATTAGTTGTAATAAAAATATGACATTGTACCGATACAATTACATATCCCAGCATAAATGCAGTGTGCAGCTGTGACACTTTGAGTTCAGTCGTTTTCATTAAGAGGTTTCAAAATGCCTTACGATCGGCGGCTTTGCCGTGCAACCACTTTGGGCTGTTCCAGTTTTCTGCTCGGTGGTGCATGGGAATTAGCTGCTGTCTTTCACTTTCATTGTGCAGTGTGCATACATGTATATGTTTTTAAGCATTAAGACCTGCTTACCTGTGTGGAGAACAACGTTGAAAGCAGAGAGGTGACTTTTAACAATACTGTATTTGAAAGATTTACAATGTTAAAACAATTCCATCACCCTGACGCATTCTTTTTCATATTTTCGTGCAGCAGGCTATACTGAGCTTGCAAACTATGGAAGCTAAATATACTGGCTATTCTTACACCAATTTCAATAAACGAGGGTAAATCATGAACGCAATTGCATTGCTGGGTGGACAAAGGTGAAGGTATTTAGGATAGTTACCCACCCAGAATGAGTCGATGGGCAGGTCGTGTATGGAGGGATCCAGCGTGGGCACTCCCACTTTTTCCAAGACATCTGGTTAATATGGAAGAGTAGACCAAGTACCACCTCGAGGGGCCCTCGAGGTTGCTCTGATGGATGCCCTTCTGGCAGCAGTGGCTTTAGCTAACAAATCCAGGGCTGCACTTTGACGTTTGATCGCTTTACACGCGAAAAGCGGTTTGCATCGTATCTCTTCTCAAAGTTTGAAAGGGCACCCTCAATGGCAGCTGTCCATGTGGGCACCAAAGCGATTTAGCACTGGCCTGCGAGCAGGCATCCATCTGCCAGCAGGGGGTGATGATTGCTATGTAATACCAATTGAATAATTTGTTGGTAATTTTCGAATTTGGAAAATTTAGACGCATGACGATGACACAAAATGACCTACTCATTTCGAAAACCGTCCACTGTGAAGATGGCACGCATTTTATGGTTAATACACGCCACAGTAATAACCGGGGCTACCTCCCGAGTTTGAACTGTGAACCTCTTAAGCAAGTGACGAACGCACAACTGCTAGGCCACGTCAGTGATTAACCCGCTTAACCTAAAGCGTGCAGCATGCAGCTACTGAAAGCTACGGCGGATAGATGTGGAATCAATAGAATAAGATTAATTCAGAATCAGTGGTGATGCGTCAGGGGACACAGAGGATGAAAGTGTGCTCCCATACTTTAAACACCAAATCCCGCAATCACCACGAACAGCAGTTGAAAACAACACAAATAACAACAAAAAGCAAATATACTGCAGACAGAAGGGAAACTAGAGATGCATAAAAACAACAATATTTATTCTTTGTCAATTATACCGACAGAATAATCCAATTGCCTGGAAAGAAATGCCATCTAAATGAGCTACCATTGACAAGCTATTACGACAGCATGCCCCCACTATCATTACTCACCCTGTAGTGCTAATGAGACTGGCCTCTTTGGGCAAGTGAGTGCATTGACACCACCGCTCACAGCTGCTGGTGGGTTACAGATGATGATCAGATTATCATGCAGCTCCACCATCTCCCCAAGCTGCAGGGCTATGCCTCACCAATGTCCAGAATTGTGATTCACCGGGATGATTGGTGGAATTGAAAAAGATGAAGGCCAGAGACAGTGCAGCGTGAGTGCTGAGGGTTCAGGAGGCAGCAGCTGGTGAGCAGGGGAGTGGAATCAAACGCAGAGTGGTCTCACTATTAAATGGGGCCTCGTGAACAGGAGGAAAGATGGGTCCTAGAAACATGCGTGAAAAGTGACAAATATCCCCCGGTATGTCCTTTAACAGACTGTCAGGGCAGGTGCTGTAACCGAGCACATATGTAGTGACTTATCGCGGAGACGCTAATTCTTGGAGGCAGTTATTTTATTTAACCGAGCACCCTTTGCACAATACACACCCTACGCTGGTGCACACTCTTCTCTCTCTCTCTCTCGTTTATACACAACTCTACACTGGTTGCTAGCCTATACACAACGCTAGCCGTCTGACACTGACGGCGCTGAACCGAGACAGACAACTGCCCTCTAGCAGCGCAATATCAGGTGAAGACGACAGCCACGATGGCGACGAGACGACAGCGATGATGGATGACGACAATCTTCAACAGCAACGACGGGGATCCCACTCCAAACGACAGCACCATGCCCGGCCGCCTTTGTCTCCATAGTGGTGATGTTTGCATACCGCACCGGGTACTCATTTGAGGCTGAGTCGACCGGGGGGAGACCCAGGACCGGTTCAGATAATCGTTACCTGTGTTGGCCGTGAGCGGGAGTCAAACCCGCGTTACCGGGTTCGCAGCGCTAACCGCTACCACTACCGCTCCTCTTACGCCCACAGGAGCACGAGCAAGCAATTGCAGGGCTGCGCCTTCAGCCCCGTCTCGACAGGCGGAGGGGCACACGGCACGTGCTGCTGCTGCCCGGATGCGGCTGTCGCGCTGTGAGACGCGGCAGGTCAACCCACCGCTTGGTCAACAGAGTGCGCTGCACACTCGCGTCGGTGTTATTACACGGCGACATCCGAGCAGACCTGTAATAGGTGACCTTTAAGCCTTAATCAGATCAGAAGCCCGCTGTGATTCAACAGTCGATTTCTCAAGAGAGACGCACAGGTTGGTGTGTACTGAGCAGTGCAGCGCACAAACGCAATCCAAGATCAGAGGGAAAGAAAATAAATGACTAGGAAGATGTGCATGAAATGTATGACTGAAATGAAACAGTTCTAAGTAATATATAAATCTTGCCTAGTGCAGCATTTGTGCATAGCGTGAATGTAATTTCATATTTATACATTGTGCTGTGAATGTTCACAAAATATTACTTTTTCACATATGCGCCCATATCTCAGAACACGGCGAGACGGATATGCAACGTCATGGTTTCAAAGGGCAACGCGTGTATTCGGTAGCTCATTTAAAACTGAGGGAATGGGGTTCAGATGTAAAGCAGATGGAATATTGTTCTGTGTGCAAGGAGCGTCATGGTTGAAGGTCAGTGGATGACCACAAATAAATATTCCTCGTGGGTAGAGGCTACTATTGAAGTCCACATCATGCAGATCGTTGTTTGGATGTTGATATTCACAGGGTTGGTGTACTCACTGAAGTGAAATACATATTTGGAGGATTTGGTTTTTGCATCCAAATCAGGTGAGACTAGAGGAGCAGTGGATACGCAAGGGACGCGTGTGAGCGAGCGAGATGGGGGGGACTGGGTGAAGAACGAGTCTGCATATGAGTTTGCATATAGAGGGACAAGCACGGCTTCATTTTTGCCGGGTCTCTCCAGGTCTGAGACTCAGAAAATATGTCCACATCCGGCACACCACATCCAGGAATGCATTATGACCGTTGCTCCGAGTTTACGACCCAAGCAATATGCAGTGAGAGATTGAGCCCTGGGAATATGCTTGAGGAAAGACAGACATTTGTTATTTAGCGTTTTGTGCACGTTGCTTTGGGTAAACCGGTGACGAGGAAGATATAAACTATGGATACCAGTGTGATATAGTGACAGAGCTCCACATTAATTCCCGTAGATCATGGATGCAAGCTAAATACACTCCAATGATTTTTGCAGTCCGGCACTAACATAAGCCGCTAAAAGGCACAAAACACAATATACTGTAGTATAATTCAGTTAAGCCTATGGCTATGTTGTAAGCAGTCTCCAAAGCTGTGACGGGTTTAACCAATAATTTGACAATTGTTAGTCTAAGGTCACTTAATTTTACAATGTTGTGAAAACCATCGCCAATTATGCGATTGGAAAATTAAAATATATATATACATCCGAATCAAGCACAACATTTCCGTAAAAATGTTTCAAAATAACTTATTATTGCGATTTGTCCATGAAAGCGTCGTTAAGTCTTCATGAAAAAAACTCAACAAATCGTCAGTTACGTGTTGCGTTTTTCGCGCAACGCAGTACCACCAAATAATGAATTTAATTGTATCCTGACTTAAAGCTTTCGTGACTGCAGGAATTCATATGCTTTGGGTTTTTCGGTAAAGTCACGTGACTTTACCGAAATACCCAAAGAATATAAGAGGTTTTATGAGGCTCATGATTGGGATTGTTAGCCAATTTGTCACTTCGCCAGAGGAGTGCCCAAAGTACCGAGATTGAATAACATTCAAGAAATCCACAAACAATTATCATTCCCCGACATGGGCGCACTGTAATACACCCAGGCACTGAATAGCCCATGGATCAGAGGAGAAATGAATACCACTGAAAGTTGCAAAACCTTAGTCATACCCGTGTATGTATACGGCCAATAAGAGTGGACTATTGTATAACCCACCCACATAATTATCACATAATTCACTGAACATGTATCACGTCGAGTGGTTCCGATAAGTAACAAAATACACGATTTGGGCTCATGGCCTAGCATCGTTTACCGTGAGTCACAAGGCACTCCTACAATGGGTTGTACAACATGGAAGCGCTACCACGCCCTACGAGGTTCTATATACAGTAGACGTATTGGACACAGCAGTCATTGCCTGGGGGCCAAATTCTGCATGCAGCCTCCCAAATGAACGCCACTTTTCCGTCGCGATATCAACAGCGGCCACGACAGGGCGCGCGTTCACAGCTCGCAACGTCGCCGCACTCAGCCCACCGCGGGAGGGAGATTCAATCATGGGGCATCTCGCACGATGCTCTGCGTGAAGGCAGCCTCCTCTCTCTCTCTCTCTGTATTTGCTTCTGAACACAACAACACTGGCAGCAGAAGTCACACACCCCCAACTCCCCCTGGATTTGATAACAGTGTGAATGTGGTAACTGGGTTACCGTGCTCATGACAAAATAAAACGTAACAAAGCTAAATGTGTGCAAAGAAGCGTGGAGAGATGCAGGGTGGAATTTGGTTGGGGGATTTACCCGGCTCAGTTTCTGGGTAAAGTATTTTGAATTCGCAATGCGAGGTGTTGAGGATGCTGGCTGTGACGTGGACTGAAGATGGAAGTACATACATTGATTGTTGATTCTCAATATGCAGTGCTTTGAATGACACATACACTTTTATACGTGTGGTGGGTTTTATCCGTGTGCTCTAGTTTCATCCTGCAAGAATCCAAACTCTCACTCGTGGAAATGTTCAAAGAACCTTATTTAGCAGGACTCAAGAAAGTCTTGAGAACCAGTGAGGCATCCCAAGGTGAAATGCATTACAGTATTTTAAAATGCATGCAACACCTTCAGGCAATATCACATTTTGTTGAATTATTATTCTTAGCTATTTGTCACGACGTGTCGGTACGACTATTTCATCATACTTCACCATTCTGGTCAATATGGTTTTACGTAAGCCTTTCTAAGGTATGCCCCCATTCCAAGCCTCTACTGGAAATTTGACCAATCGCACCTTGGAGAGATGCACGGCTAAACTTAACGTGCAAGATACAACTTCGCAGGTAAATGACAAGTAGGCAAACGTGGGCAGGACGATTGCCACGTGAGTGCCAGCCACGTGAGTGCCAGCCACGAGATGGATCGCGTCCGAGAGGACATCCTCCGAGGAGATGGAGCGATGGAATCGGCTCGTGTGCAGGCGCTGGGTTCAATGTTGCATCGCAGGATCGTGAGAGATGGCGGAGGCCTTCATCTAGCAGTGGATTATCCGCAGTGCACTTCCTGACCCGCCCATACTGGACATCTGTGAAAAAGAGATTCAGAGCTCATCGGATTCCTCCTTCAGTCGAAATAAAGTTTCTGATTCTGAAAGCGAAACTCTGCTCGGTCAATGGACTGGTTCTCCAGCTTGTGTGAATTGCAGTTTGCGCTGTATGATTACCATTAGCGGTCATTTTCATATTGAATGTGCAAGTGCGTTTGTGTTTATTTATCCAAACAAGTGTCGAGCCGTACTCGGCCATATCAGAGGCAAATCTGGTGTCAATTTCACATTCATATGACCGGGCGCAGTCTATCCGGTGGACAATACGCTCACTATTCACTTTAAACAATGGTAACGTCTGCCACACGCTTCTATGGTATACACACGTGCCAGTGTGTTGGTGAACGTGTGCTAGGATGTGTGTGATGAATGTGGCGTCATTGTAACCGTGTCGGTGGTGATGGTGAGTCCGTGTGATGGAGGTGCGCGTGTGTTATGCTGACTGTGGGGAGCGGTGGTGTAGTGGTTAGCGCTACGCTGCGCTATGAACCCGGCCACACGGGTTCGATTCCCGCTCACGGCCAACACCGGTGACGATTGTCTGAACCGGTCCTGAGCCTCCCCTAGGTCGACTCAGCCTCAAATTAGTACCTGGTACGGTGTATAGACAAAAGCGGTCGGGCATGGTGCTGGCCACCCACCCCCTCGTGTACCGTTTCGGCCTTTATAGGTGCTCGCTAACAGCACTTACCCCTACAGTCTGTTAAGGCTATACGGGGGGTCTTTGTATTTGTGTATATGGAGTGCCGATGGCTGGGACCAGCGGTGTCAAGATCGTCCTCTGTGGAGGAGGCTCGTGAAGGACGCTGCTACTGGGCAGTTGGAGGCAGTCGCCCTCCAACAACAGCGGAGGGCGGAGGAGCGACGCTCACAACAACGAGCGGAGCGCCGGGCGGTTAAAACACAGCAAGTTGGCACAGTAGGGGGCACAGGTGGTGCATTGGCCAGTCGTCATCTCAGTCGGTCAACCCATGGCACCTGCTGGCTCTGTCCTCTGATCTCCTGCCAGCCGGCGTTCGACACTTCACATGGCACTTTAAGTGCACTTAGCCTGGCACGTGGTGACGTGACCACCACTGAGTGGCGATTGGCCGTTGTTACTGTTGGTATATGATGCATCACGGCGTGCGGTGAGTGTGAGAGAGATGGCCCACACGTGCGGGTGAGGCGGGTGAGGTGCCGAGGATGGAGAGCAGGGCGGTGAGGATCAGAAGATGGAAGCATCAGGGGTGATGCGCGGGGTGCGTGGGGAGCGGATAGGAAGGAGTAGGAGGTGAGGAGGAGGAGGTGAGGAGGAGGAGGTGAGGAGTAGGAGGTGAGGAGGAGTAGGAGGTGAGGAGTAGGAGGTGAGGAGTAGGAGGTGAGGAGGAGGAGGTGAGGAGGAGTAGGAGGTGAGGAGGAGTAGGAGGTGAGGAGGAGGAGGTGAGGAGGAGGAGGTGAGGAGGAGGAGGAGGTGAGGAGGAGTTGAAGGTGAGGAGTGGGAGGTGAGGAGTGGGAGGTGAGGAGGAGGAGGTGATGAGGAGGAGGAGGAGGTGAGGAGGAGTTGAAGGTGAGGAGTAGGAGGTGAGGAGTAGGAGGTGAGGAGGAGTAGGAGGTGAGGAGGAGGAGGAGGTGAGGAGGAGGAGGTGAGGAGGAGGAGGTGAGGAGGAGGAGGTGAGGAGGAGGAGGTGAGGAGGAGGAGGTGAGGAGGAGTTGAAGGTGAGGAGTGGGAGGTGAGGAGTGGGAGGTGAGGAGTAGGAGGTGAGGAGGAGGAGGTGATGAGTAGGAGGTGAGGAGTAGGAGGTGAGGAGGAGGTGAGGAGGAGGAGGTGAGGAGGAGGAGGTGAGGAGGAGTTGGAGGTGAGGAGTTGGAGGTGAGGAGTGGGAGGTGAGGAGTGGGAGGTGAGGAGTAGGAGGTGAGGAGTAGGAGGTGAGGAGTGGGAGGTGAGGAGTGGGAGGTGAGGAGTAGGAGGTGAGGAGGAGGAGGTGAGGAGGAGGAGGTGATGAGTAGGAGGTGAGGAAGAGTTGAAGGTGAGGAGTAGGAGGTGAGGAGGAGTTGAAGGTGAGGAGTAGGAGGTGAGGAGGAGTTGAAGGTGAGGAGTAGGAGGTGAGGAGGAGTTGAAGGTGAGGAGTTGGAGGTGAGGAGTTGGAGGTGAGGAGGAGGAGGTGATGAGTAGGAGGTGAGGAGGAGGAGGTGAGGAGGAGGAGGTGAGGAGGAGTTGAAGGTGAGGAGTAGGAGGTGAGGAGCAGGAGGTGAGGAGGAGTAGGAGGTGAGGAGTAGGAGGTGAGGAGTAGGAGGTGAGGAGGAGTTGAAGGTGAGGAGGAGGAGTTGAAGGTGAGGAGTAGGAGGTGAGGAGGAGTTGAAGGTGAGGAGTAGGAGGTGAGGAGGAGGAGGTGATGAGTAGGAGGTGAGGAGGAGGAGGTGAGGAGGAGGAGGTGAGGAGGAGTTGAAGGTGAGGAGTAGGAGGTGAGGAGCAGGAGGTGAGGAGCAGGAGGTGAGGAGCAGGAGGTGAGGAGGAGTTGAAGGTGAGGAGTAGGAGGTGAGGAGTAGGAGGTGAGGAGGAGTTGAAGGTGAGGAGGAGGAGTTGAAGGTGAGGAGTAGGAGGTGAGGAGGAGTTGAAGGTGAGGAGTAGGAGGTGAGGAGTAGGAGGTGAGGAGGAGTTGAAGGTGAGGAGTAGGAGGTGAGGAGGAGTTGAAGGTGAGGAGTAGGAGGTGAGGAGCAGGAGGTGAGGAGGAGTTGAAGGTGAGGAGTAGGAGGTGAGGAGCAGGAGGTGAGGAGGAGTTGAAGGTGAGGAGTAGGAGGTGAGGAGTAGGAGGTGAGGAGGAGTTGAAGGTGATGAGTAGGAGGTGAGGAGGAGGAGGTGAGGGGTAGGAGGTGAGGAGGAGTTGAAGGTGAGGAGGAGGAGGTGAGGAGTAGGAGGTGAGGAGGAGTTGAAGGTGATGAGTAGGAGGTGAGGAGGAGGAGGTGAGGGGTAGGAGGTGAGGAGGAGTTGAAGGTGAGGAGTAGGAGGTGAGGAGTAGGAGGTGAGGAGTAGGAGGTGAGCTGTTGGGGGTAAGGAGCAAAAGGCGAGGAGCTGTAAATGAGCGAGCGGTGAGCAGCGAAGGGTGAGCAGCATGGGGTGAGGAGCAGAAGGGTAGGAGGAGCTGTGTGTCAAAAGCAGGAGGTGATGGGTTTGGGGGGGGCAATGAGCAAAAGGTGAGGAACGGGCGGTGAGGAATGAAGAGTGAGGGGCAGGGAGGAGCGAGGGGTGAGGAGCAAGGGGGGGGGGGTGAGGAACAGGTGGGGGGGGGGGTGAGGAACAGGTGGGGGGGAGCAGGGGGGGGAGCAGGGGGGGGAGCAGGGGGGGGGAGCAGGGGGGGGGGAGCAGGGGGGGAGCAGGGGGGGGCTCTCCTCCCCACGTCACAAGGCAGCGTCACGTCTCCCCACCCCGCGCTAAGATGGCGAGGCGAGGTCCGCTCTGCCGAACAGCGGCGGCGGCAGTGGCAGTGACATCGCAGCGCGGCGCCGTGAGCAGAGCTTAGAGCTCAGCCAGCCAGCCAGCATCGCTCGCAGCCACCACCACCAACAACAACAACCAAGCACCACCACAACCAAGCACCACCACCACCCACACACTCGCGACGCCGGCGCGTGGCCACGAGCGCACGCAGCATCCGCCCAGCCCCGGGTTGGTGTCGAGATGTCGCTCCTGTGCGTGAGAGGTAAGCGGGTATTTTGACATGTCACTACATCTCTCTCTCTCTCTCTTTTGGTGTCGCCGCCGCCGCCGTCGTTAATTTTCTTCCTCCTCCTGCAACGCGCGTGTTGTTGGTCGGCCCGCATCGCCCCCCTTGCCCCCCCCGGGGGGTGCACCTGCTGACAACACCGTCGCCTCTGCACGGCTGCGGCGAGAGAGACAACGCCGTGCGGGTTAGGTGATGAAGATGGTGATGGTGATGATGATGACGAAGATGGTGATGTGGTGGTGGTGCTTATTGCGTCGCTGACAACGAGAAGAGAGAGGAGGGAGAGTCTCTCGTTACCAGCGGAGAGGGGAGAGAGAGGGGGGAGCGGCGTTTGTTGTTGCACCCCGGGACCTGTTGCAGCGCGCTCGCTGTGCCGGGCTGCTGATCGCACAGCGGTGGAGGCGTGCGGGGTGCGTCTCGCTGCACAGATTGTGTGTGTGTGTGTTCTCATTGTGTGTGTGTGTTCTCATTGTGTGTGTGTGTTCTGTGTTCTCATTGAGTGTGTTCTGTGTGTTCTCATTGTGTGTGTTCTGTGTGTGTGTTCTCATTGTGTGTGTGTGTTCTCATTGTGTGTGTGTTCTGTGTTCTCATTGTGTGAGTGTGTTCTGTGTGTGTGTTCTCATTGTGTGTGTGTGTTCTGTGTGTGTGTGTGTTCATTATGTGTGTGTGTTCTGTGTGTGTGTGTGTGTTCTCATTGTGTGTGTGTGTTCTGTGTGTGTGTGTTCTCATTGTGTGTGTTCTGTGTCTGTGTGTTCTCATTGTGCGTGTGTGTTCTCATTGTGCGTGTGTGTTCTCATCGTGTGTGTGTTTTCATTGTGTGTGTGTAGTCAGTGTGTGTGTGTACTCATTGTGTGTGCGTGTGTGTTCTCATTGTGTGTGTGTAGTCAGTGTGTGTGTGTTCTCATTGTGTGTGTGTGTTCTCATTGTGTGTGTGTGTTCTCATTGTGTGTGTGTAGTCAGTGTGTGTGTGTTCTCATTGTGTGTGTGTGTGTTATAATTGTGTGTGTGTGTTCTCATTGTGTGTGTGTAGTCAGTGTGTGTGTGTACTCATTGTGTGTGTGTGTGTTATAATTGTGTGTGTGTGTTCTCATTGTGTGTGTGTAGTCAGTGTGTGTGTGTACTCCGTGTGTGTGTGTTCTCATTGTGTGTGTGTTCTCATTGTGTGTGTGTAGTCAGTGTGTGTGTGTTCTCATTGTGTGTGTGTGTGTTATAATTGTGTGTGTGTTCTCATTGTGTGTGTGTAGTCAGTGTGTGTGTGTACTCCGTGTGTGTGTGTTCTCATTGTGTGTGTGTTCTCATTGTGTGTGTGTAGTCAGTGTGTGTGTGTATGTGTAGTCAGTGTGTCTGTGTACTCTGTGTGTATGTATGTGTAGTGTGTGTGTGTACTCAGTGTCTGTGTGTACTCAATGTGTGTGTGTGTACTCAGTGTGTGTGTGTATGTGTAACTCAGTATGTGTGTGTATGTGTAACTCAGTGTGTGTGTGGGGGGAGCGGTGGTGTAGTGGTTAGCGCTACTGCTGCGCTACGAACCCGGCGGCCCGAGTTCGATTCCCGCTCACGGCCAACACCAGTGACGATTATCTGAACCGGTCCTGGGTCTCCCATAGATCGACTCAGCCTTAAATGAGTACCTGGTGTGGTGTGCTACCATCGCCACTGGGGAGACAAAGGCGGCCGGGCGTGGTTCTGGCCACCCACCCCTCGTGTCCCGTTCCGGCCGTCATAGGTGCTCGCTAACAGCACTTGCCCCTACAGTCTGTTAAGGCTATACGGCGTGGAGGGGGGGGCTTTGTCTTTGTACTCGGTGCGTGCGTGCACGAAGCGACCGCTCGGAGCCAGCAAGCTGCTATTCCGGATTCGCGTGGTCCCGGCGTTGCACGAACGTGGCCATAAATCAAAGCGCATCATCGCCATGCCCCCACCGGTCCCACATCCTCGCCGCAATTAGCTTAACTACCTCTGACAGTGCGGTAATCCGGCTTGGTTTGCGCCGCTGATTCCCCCCTCCCATCCTCCTTCCTGAGTCGGTGTCCATACGCCAGAGCGGAAATCCAGCAGCACCGCCACCACCTCGGCAGGGAGCTCACAACTTTCAGGGGCACACATTTATTTACGCGGCCGCCAGCCAATGCGAGCGAAATCGTTTGAAACCTCGCGCAAATGTGTGGCGCACAGTTCACTGGTATTGGCCACGTAAGGAAAATGGAACCAGTAAATTGTGTCACCCCCCCCCTCCCAGTGAAGTATTTGGTCTGGGTTCTTGGACTGTGGAAGTGCTGGATGATGGTCTCTATTTGGGTGGTGGGTGGTGTTTGACCATACTTCACCACGCTGGTCAGTGCAGGTTGGTGAAGACGGGAACTGCAATGCACGTGTACCGTACAACTATATATGTTGCTGCACACTGCCGTCTGTTCTCCATCACGTAGCCCCACGCAGCCACAGATTATAACGCCATATTATGCATATGTCAACAACAACATCACCATCACCACCACCACAATGGCTGGAAGCGCGTGTCTTGGCTGCCTGCCTGGGATATGCGGCGGGCGCACAGCGCTCGAGAACAAGCGCGAAGGGACAGACGGGGCTAGATAAGTCGCGTTCCGTACTCCACATGGGGGGCTCCTGCACACGTGGTACAGTTCTCGCAAGTCGGCACTGCTCGGTCGGGACTGCAGGTCGGGAAGTGCCAAAGTGGCGAGTGAGCGGCGGCGTCCTCAGAGGGGGGAGTAGGAGGAGGGGGTAGGAGGACGATGGAGGGGGTAGTAGGAGGAGGATGTTTTCATGAGCAGTGAACACAGCGGCGGCAGCAGCAGTAGCGGCGGGCAGATCCGGGATGGAGACTTCCGGAGGTGATTGAGAGGACCGCGGCGCGCGTCACGCACAACACACACACGCGTCACGCACCAGAGGTGTGGACTCGAGTCATGTGACTTGGACTCGAGTCAGACTCGAGTCATGAATTTGATGACTTGCGACTCGACTTGGACTTGCATAACAATGACTTTGTCCCACCTCTGAGATGTGGACTCGAGTCATGTGACTTGGACTCGAGTCAGACTCGAGTCATGAATTTGATGACTTGCGACTCGACTTGGACTTGCATAACAATGACTTTGTCCCACCTCTGTCACGCACACACACACACACGCGTCACGCACACACACACACGCGCGTGTGCACACACGTGCACACGCACACACGTGTACACACGTGCACACACGTGTGTATTCGCACACACCTCAACGGACTGTAGGGGCAAGTGCTGTTAGCGAGCACCTATGAAGGCCGGCACGGCACGCGATGGAGTGGGTGGCCAACACCACGCCCAGCCGCCTTTGTCTCCCCTAGTGGAAATGTTTTTGCGCACGGCTACTCATTTGAGGCTGAGTCGACCTAGGGGAGGCCCATGACCGGTTCAGATAATCGTCGCTGATGTTGGCCGTGAGTGGGAATCGGTGCTTGGGTCGCCAGGATCGCATCGTAGCGCGCTGACCGCTACGCTACCGCTCCCCACACGCATTGACAAGAACACCACACATACACTGAAGGTACAGACACTGACAATTACACTCACTGACCAGTACATGCGGACACTAATACACACATACACTGAACAACGTGTATGTGTGTGTATACGTTGAACTTCTTTCGCACCGTACGCAGCCAACCGTGCTAATGGGAGGTGGCACGGTTCACTCCGTGTCGCCTTCACCGACTTGTTGTGTCGCCTGCTTAGAGGAACACGCGCACACGGGCAAGTCCAAGCACTTACAAACAACAACAAGCGCCATTGGCCACTAAGTGGCGGTGACGTCACCACGACGCTTGTGCCAGGCTAGGAGCACTTTGAGGCCACGTGAAGTGTCGAACGCCCGCTGGCAGGAGGTCACGGGGCAGACCCTGCAGGTGCCACGGGTCGACTGGCTTAAGATGACTGCTGGCCCCCTACTGTGTCAACTTGCTGTGCTTTAGCCACCCGGCGCTCTGTTCGTTGTTGTGAGCGTCGCTCCTCCGCCCTCCGTTGTTGCTGCTGGAGGGCAACTGCCTCCAACTGCCCAGTAGCAGTAGCAACAACATCCTTAAAACACAAACTAACGCACAGACACACAAGGAGCACACACTGACACGAATACAGACACACAAGGAGCACACACTGACACGAATACAGACAGAACGAGGACATGCTCACATTGGCGAGCACACTGAGATGCACATCCTGACAAGCAAAGACATGGAAGCACTAACACGCACACACATCATTCATGCACATACATTGCATGTATTCAATCATTCCTCTTTGCAACATTATACTAATATATCTCGTTTTATTGTGTATATATGTCCTTAATTATGAATAAATCGACAGAAACAGGATAACACACATACACCTCCAAGCACACTCCACAGACTACAATGCATCGCACACTTTGAATGACCTAACCACGCAAAGCCCTCTGCATCCACGTAGTCGCCAAACTAAAGAGAGGAGGTGTTTTATAACAGGTGAATTTAAAGTTTAACCACATACAAGAGCTCCTGAGGCCACTTCGTATAATTACACAGCTTGGTTAACGATGCCAATATTAGGGAGAACGTTTGGCACATAAATAATTTCCCCATCTCTTTGAGGGCACTGCATTCCCTGGGAGGCAAACTTTGTGTTCTAAGTTTGTGTGATACACCTCACCAAAATACTTCAGGGACCCCTTTTTGTTATGTGGGCGAAGCCGTATCGATTTTTTTTGTTTGTTTTTGGGAAAGACACGGGGTATTTGATGGAAAACTGCTGTGCATCTCAATTGGTTTCCACTGCGGTGGAAAGTTACGTGTTCACCCCAGCCTCAATCCCACGCGCGATGGAGGAGGATGGAGGAGGAGGAGGATGGAGGAGGAGGGGAGGGAGACATTCTAGAATCTAGAACAAGCGACGTGTGGCGTTATCGCAGCAGCAGTTGCCGGTGCTGCTGGAGGTGTCGATGATGATGATGACGACGACCCTTTGCGTCTTACTTGTTTACCCAGGAAGATTTCGGTGTGTGCAGCCCCAACTCTCGTACGCGTTGCAAACGCACAAATATGAATAAATGTTTGTTTACCGAGTGTCGAGTTTGCGTTGTGTGTGGTGGTCAACATAGCCTGCAAGTCTGCGGCTTGCGTGCTTACACAATGCTAGCCCGGTAAGCACCGTGGGGGCCCGCGGGAATCACCGCCCAACCCGCGATAGCGAAATGCAGAGAAGGGCTCGGTTCAATAACGACCATGCAAATGAGTTTACACGCAAACTAATTATGATGCTAGATTGACCACGAAGGCATTTGACGGCACAGTACATTTTATTGGGTCACCGGCATCGTTGCGTGGGTTGTGGTGTTGGCGCTAGACGATGCAATTCAGGATCCGAGGATAATTTATCTTAATTTTACGCAAAAAAACTAAATGATAACAGGAAGCAAGGAAGACAACGTCGCGACCAGAATGCCGCGTGGCCAAAAATGATGTGTACCAAAACAATTCTTGACAGATATCGGAAGGTGATTATTTTGTTGAGCGAATTTTTTTTTACAAATCATAATTTAAGTGATCCCATCCCTTGACTTTATTGCTAATACGTTTTTTTTTCCATACAGCCATAAATGCAAATGATGCTAAATACACGTTCTAGATGTGACAATATATTTCAGTGCCCCCCTATCCCAAGTGAGCTATGTTGTTGTTGGTATCCCCACACCTCAACCTGTGCCCGCACCTGCCTCCTCTCTTGACACACACAAAGACAAAGATCCCCCCTATAGTCTTCACAGACTCTTGGGGCAAGTGCAGTTAGCGAGCACCTATGAAGCCCGGCACGGCACACAAAAGGGGTGGGTCGCCAACACCACGCCCGGCCGCCTTTGTCTCCCCAGTGGCGATGTTTTTAACACAACGCACCATGTACTCATTTTGTGGCTGGGTCGCCGAGTTCGTAGCGCAGCGCGCTGACAGCTCCACCACCGCTCCCCACGCGCTGTCCAACAACATCGCGGAGCATGGAGGCTAGACAAGGCAGGAGCCTTGAGAGACTCTGCTCCAGCCACCCACCGCCCCATCCCTCCCAATGTCCCCCCCTCTACAGCACACACCAGCCTGCTTCCACCATCGCCCCTCCCGTCACGCCCTATTATCCCTTGCAATATCCCTTCCCCTTACCCTCCATTATATTTTCTGTTCTCCCCCCACCACCCCCCCTCCATCTGCCTCCCCTCACCCAAGCCATTATCCCCTTCCAATTCATGCTGTTGCCCCCCCCTTCCTCTATCCCTTACTGTCCTCACCTTATCCTCCATTATCCCCCATGCTCTCCCCTCTTCCTCCCCTATGCTAATGCTATTGTATATAGACACAGCACTGTACAAATAACACGTGTAGACTGATGCTGATAGGGTCCTCCTTTGTAGTAGTGTGTGCAGCACACCACTGCGCGTAGATGTAAGACGTGCAGCATCTTAGGTGCGAAGGTTCTCGGCATTGTGCAGACCACCAATTCAAAAGAACTGCCACGTGTGGCCATTTCTTCATTTAGACGACCAACCTTAACAAAAAATTGATACGTGGCAATCCACCTCTGCACAGTTTGTTGTGGTGGGTGCCTCACAATAACCTGCTTAACATTGTAGTGCCGGAAATAATCGCTGATTTTTTTTTTTACCAACGCAACGAAGTAAGAGAGAATGTCAACGCTCGTCCTACTATAGCCACACATCACAGCACACTAACTCACTGGAACGAAACACCAACAGCCTACACACTTGTGACCACGTCCTCTAATACGCTGGCTACGGAGTCAATGTATATTTTGTGATTTAGTTGGAATGAATTGGAGAAGAAGGTGCCAGACAAACCTCTCCGGCTATTCATTCAGCAGCCACTCGCATCTCTTGAGCTCATGGCAGAGGTGGCGAAATCTTGGTTTGCCATTTCAACTCCCATTGTGTTGGGTATAGAAAGGTCTCGGGTAATTTCACAAATGTGGCAACTCATTAAGACTGCAAAGCATCACAGTGCATGCAACATAGTTATTGACATTACCATTCCGCTCAATATATGCCACACTAATCTGATTTTACAAGCGAATCAATTCTAGTCGCGTGTAAGTAAAAATGTATGGCCATTGTCATTTGTTTCACTGCCAAAGCAGTACCAACATTTTGGCTATTCGCCTTTCATACCTTCTGGTTACACCAGCCCACAGGGGATTATTGTGTCCGTCCGTCGTGCATCCAAAAATGGGAGGGGTGGGGCTTGGTGGAGAGGGGAGGGTGGGGTGTGGCTGGGTGGGGAGGGTGGGGCTGGGTGGGGAGGGTGGGGAGGGTGGGGCTGGGTGGAGAGGGGCTTGGTCACCCCGTGGTGCCCTTATAAAACTCAACGTTTAACCGACTCACGCCGGCTTGTGCCCGCCGGCTTGTGCCTGCCCTCAGTCGGACATATTTGCAGAATACACCACGCCGCCGTTGACCCTGGCCATTGACCGAGCAACCCAACGTTCCTACCAGCTCCTTCCGCAGGAATGTGTTTATTTTTACCCCCATGTATGTCTAACTGAATACCGCGCTTTATATGTCTATAAGAAGTCTTATATACAATGGTGTGTAAACTTCATCGCACCTGCATTATTGCATGGGCAGCAGTTTCATCTGCACTGCACCAGGTCTCGATGTCCTGTAATGCAGCATACGGCATCTTCGGGTCGAAAATAAATAAAACGATGTTGCACCTTGTACAGAGGGCTTGCTTGCCTCGTGTCTCCCATGTGTATCTCTAGAAAATGTAAGACCAATTAAAATATTTGGCCAACGGAATCGTACGCTGAATACATTTCGGGGGATTCCTGGTGTGACGTTCCAGTATTGCGATGCCATGCGCAGTACGTTGCGTGTGATGCGGCATGAATGTTTCATGCTTTTATCTTAGTTTTTTGACATGCACAGCTCTTTTGTCTATCTACTGCTGGATGATGGCCTTCCCACACCATGCGGGTCATGGGGGATATTTGACAATGTCACCATCCTGGTCATTCTGGAAGGTGGGGAGCATGGACGTTGGAGCATAGGGCAGTACAACAATTAACTTTGCTGCACCGACCTATGCTGACAACATTAGCCCTCCAGAAGCCTATAACACCTGTTATGCATGGCAGTCCCCCATCCAAGCACTATCCAGGTTCAAACCAGCTTAGCTTCTATGGTCTGATAAGATTTGTCACGTTCCGGATAACTTGGTCCTAGGCAACGTATTGGTTATACCTTTAATACAAAGTTAATATGGGTTATGTAATGACTGGAGTCTCCAGTGCACAGGTATCATTTCCTGGGCTTGAAATTCCCCTGAGACAAAGGGACAGCAAGGACCCAGTTGGCCACTTGGACGTTTGGGTGCGGTGGGCCAGGTCACGCACATTCAGGATCCCACTTTGCTAAGTCACATACGCTTCCCCGTTGCACAGGTTTTATTGCGCCCTTAGAATTTCCCACAGAGATCTGCAGAGGGGATAGATGGGGTGAGCGGGCCGCTGTGGCTGGGCGGTATTGCCTCACTTCAGGCAGCTGTTTGTGTAAGCAATATTTGCTGAATGATTGAAACGATATGATGGATACTCATGTTGTGAACAAGAAGAGTTCTACGATATTGAATAATGGCCACATTTATACATATTTTATACACCACCCTATGCTGGGGTCGATTGGTGAGGGGGGAGTGGTGGTGCAGCGAGTAGCGCACTGCACAATGAACTTGGTGACCTGCGGTCGATTCCCAGCCACGGCTAATATCAGTGGTCAGTGATATCGAAACTGGTCCTGGGCCACCGCGTCATGACTTTCTACTGACCAGCATGGTGAAGTATGGTCAAAAGACCCCTGTGAACCCCTGATTTTTTTTGAGTTATCAATTGTTGTTGGACATGATTGTCTGCTGTTTCGCTGCACATATTGGGAGCTTCCTCGGTACATTAATGGAGCACATTCATCCAACAGTGGATTGCCAAAGGCCTGAAGCTTAAGTGGGGTATAATGTTCGTGGAATCATTTCATGTACCTCAGTTATTAGCTCGGTCATTGCGTTTGTGAGGCGCGATATAAAGTGTTGATCTTCTCAGAACGAAAATATCGTTCGGTAAACAAGGACTGCATTACCTGCACCTGATGTTCTGTGTGAAGAGAAGGTGGTTGTTTTTTTTGTTATCAGGTTTGGAGTTGATTATACAATATGTTCATCGGGTTTTTTTCTCACTAGCATTGTTAACGACAGTTCCCTTGTGTTTGTGCAGCAAATGTAGCAAGCAGGAATCATGGATTACCTATAAAATATAATATTAAGTCAGTTTTTGTCAATTTTGAAATAATTAAAATGCTAGGCTTTTACGCTGTTGAACATCAGACCAATCTATCAAAGGGTTGCCCCAAATTTCGAGACGCAAACCAGAGTTTGGAGTTGTTGCAAATATTCCAGTGTTGTGGCTGTGAGGGCAAAACACGTTTGCTACTTAAATATTTCCAAAGACGTGTTATAATATCCATGCATGTGAATGCTTTAAAAAAAAAAATTATTGGAACTTCATAGAGCTGTTGCTCACAGTAATGTTTATTTTGTATTTTTGTCTTTCAGTAAAGAAAGCAAAGCTTTCGGGACCACCAGGTAAGCTGATGCATTCCAGCCGTCATGTGTTACCCCACACAACAGATTTCTACCATTTAAAATGTTTTTTCTTACGTCTTATATGACAGTAAAAGTGACATGGCTGTCATCTTTAACTGTAATCTGACCATCATGCATTCTTATTCATATTCTTGCTTCTTTCGGTAAAGTCACGTACATAGAAATATATATAATTAAATGAAAAAAATCATGTATTCTCTTTTATTGACCACCTTAGAGTTGAAAAGTTTGAGTAGAATAGCATTTTTTATCAGTTTTCCCATAATTACTTTTTCTTGGAATACACTGCCGTGCTGGGGATTTGCAGCACACCACAATGTGTCAGCTGGGTAAACATATTTCTAAATTAGGAGTTCCATATACATGTGGTTGGTGTCTGTGGGGACTTTATAGTGTCTGGTTTCAAGGTCCGCCAAAGGCATGGGTGGGGGGGGCTCGTTTTGGTCCTTGAGTGCAAGGAGTGCTTAAAATCCCGCTCTATTGTGTTTGGTCATATAGTTAACATGCAATAGGATATCTGAATGAAACCGAACAAGATGAGTGGAATGTATGTTATCCTCCTTTTGTGGAAAGCTCACGGATGGTGGCACAGTGGTTAGCGCACTTTTCTCTTAACCTACCGACCTGTGTTTCATTCTCAGCCACGGCTAACAGTGGAGAATGATTTCTGAATCAGTCCTGAGTGATTGATCCACGCTGACCATCTTGTACGAGTAGACAGACAAAAACTACAAAGGACTCGATCAATCTCAAGAATTATTTGATGGAAATTTACAAACAAAATGTCGAATGTGATTGTCGGGTAAAAATGTCTAGCCACTCCTTGCTAGCCACGGTTGAGAATTGAACTCGGGTGATCAGGTTCATGGTGCAGTTTACGAACCACTTGCAGTCTTGTTTTAATTTCTCACTCTATGTCGCCATTGCACATGTGTGCAATACAGGAGGCAAGATAATGCTTGTTGTGGGTGACGTCGTCTACCTTGCGTATCATTTCTTGCGTCAGAATTCCAAGTATTGTGTTGACAAACGTCACGAATGCATCGCGGCATCAGCGACAGTGTTTCACAGACGCACAGGGTAGCTGAAGTTTAGGTAAATGTCACGTTATTGTTCCTGGATATTCAAAGCACCTCATGCGTGACGCCTGCCACGTCACGCGCATGACGTCATCGTCATAATCCCCAGCTGTTGTTTATCCATTGCTGTGTGAAGGCCTCTTCACGATGTCATCATCCCTCATGGCTCTGCTGTACCGCAATCCATTTCACTCCTGCACGTGGACTGATTTCATCGTTCCATCTCTGTGGTGGGCATCTTCTTTGGTGTGTTTCCTCCTCTGGCTGCCATTCTATCACCAGCCTAATCTGCCAGCCATTAAACACAGTGATGTATCTTTCCCAAGCCACACTACATTTTCTAAGCAGTTCACGTAATACCTCTAATTTGCATTTTTATCGGCAATCCGTGTGTTCCCGTTTCTAAGTGTAACTCCGAACGTGTCTCGTGACATCATAATTCCCATTCACTCCCTCGTGTCTCGTGACGTCATCGCGCCCTCTCCTCAGAACCACATCCCAATGTCGCGTGACATCATTACGCCTCTCATCACCTCCCCAGTGTCTCTTAACGTTATCAGCCCTCTCCTCCAACTCACCAGTGCCGCGTGATGTCATCACCCCCCCTGTCTCAGCCTCACCCAAATTTCGTGTGACGTTTATCAACCCCTTGTCCTCACCACTCCCGCGTATCTTGCTGTCATCACTTCCTCTCCTACACCTCACCAATGTCGCATGATGCAATAACCCGGCCCCCCTCCACCCTTGCCCCCCACCTACCCATTACAGTGCCAGGCCCCCCTCCTCCACAGTATGACACAGTGTGGGGGAGAGCTGGTCAACAAACAGCTTCGGGCCCCCGTTCGCCCCCTGCCGCCGCAGAACGCATTCGATCGATCGGCTTTCGATCGCTATGCGAACATTTTGCTCGTTTTGCGAACAGATTGGTCGAGATTCAAATTTCTCGTCATAGCGGTTTCTCGTAGAAAGAACGCTCTTTAAGCGAGACACGCATGTACAGAATTTGTTGAATCACCAAAAATCATACATCTACTTGTCTTTGGAAGCCATGGTACTGGTATATGTTTTAATGTCAGTCCTATTACGTATTTAATAAATTTTAATCGTTAAGTAAGATGCAATTAAGTTTCAAGCCTGATGGTTTATTACAAACTTTCCTTTTTAGCCAACGGATAAGTATGGTAGAGTAAATTACCAATTCATTGCCAGATCCTAAAGTTAACTGTTGACTAAATACAGTGCAATAGAATGACTTGAAAAAAGGCCTTTAAGAGATAAATGTTGCTGTAGTCACGTTATATTGATCTCCGCTGACTTTGATGATCTATTAATGAGGTCATTGCCGTCTATTCAATACACAGAGCTTGTTTATATTGGTTTTTATTGTGCCGGGAATTGGGGACATTTCCAGCAAGTCCGTCTGTGTAAATTGTGGACTTGGGGGAATTTCAGAGCCGTTGCAAGGACTATGCTTCACGTCATGTGCCACCTACAAATACTGCAGCCACATATTCCTCTTCCAGCATGGCTTGCTTTGTGCCGAGAAATATAATGCAGCCAAAGCTCTGTAATTAAAATAATTGATGCATTCAATAAGCCTCCTCCTTTAGTTACGCAATGCACAATCACACATGAAATATTAATAGATTTTTTTTCTTGCTAAAATCGGCAGCAGCCTTGGCGGGCCACCTGACCCAGTGTTGTAGCAGCAATCTATGTTTTGTATGACACCTTAACAGCTTTGAACGGTGTGGTGAAATAATAATTGAAAGTTATTTAAAATTCCAGTAAATATTTTTTTACAATAACGACAAACGTTAAATACTGCAGTCCGTAACGTTGCGCAATGCTCCTCTCCCAGAGTGTGTGGCGATAACGCGCACCGCATGCGTTCCCGATGGGAATCGAGCGTGCACTCGTGCCCGGGATGTGAATGTTGAAAGGGCCATCGACCCACATGTAGCCAATAAGAGGGCATTATTTAGAATAATACAGTAATGATATTAACATATCCTTTTTACACAGTGTAATTTATGCAATCATCACAACGCGGTTGCAATCTGCAAACGCACAGGCGCATACATTAAGATGTTTTCAGCCAATTAATGAGCGCTAATGCGTGCGGTTATAGAATGCTCATGTGGCACCGCCACAGATACTCATGTATTTACATACGCATTATCCATTCTCACTCTATTCGTCACAGATTAGTCATCGTGCAATATGTGCCCACTTTATTAATATTGATTATCCACCTGCGAACCATTATAAATCTACGACAGTATTGCCAACGCTATGTAGTTGAAACGAGTGAGTAATAAATCATGTAAATTCACATCCATTGTTGTCAGTCCACTGTAAGATGAGGGCCTCTCTCCCCACGCCTTGCGGGTCATGGGGGTTACCCGACCACCCTTCATCATGCTGGTCACTGTGGGTTGCTGAAGCTGGGGAGCCTAGGTATTGGAGCATGTACAGTACAACCAATGGCAGAGCCAGGATTTCCAGGTAGTGGGGGCAGCCCTTCCAGCAATGAAAATGAGTTGTTAGTAAGGACTTGTCCCTTGCTTTTTATCCGACGCGTGTGCGGCGATGGCGCAGCCATCGATCGAGGGTCGAATTCGAACCGCGTTGTGTGATCGGCATCGTGAATGCCTTCAGGGAAGTCGTGTACTGTGTACGCAATTGTGCACAATTCTGTGAGTCACTTATAACTGCTTTGCCATTACTTATTGCCAATTATGGACTCAAACTATTGTCCTATCATCTCGTAGAGTCCCTGGCATATAATAATATGCTACACAGTGGTAGTGGGGGTCGCAAAATGCCTATTTATTACTAATGAACCCCAATGATCCGATCGAAATTAGGAATTTCGATCGGATCATTGCAGGGTCACGTGCCCCCCCTCCCCCTCCCCACTGGCTCCGCCAGTGAGTACAACAATAGATACTTTTTTTACAGTGCCCTATGCTGACAAAGTAACCCTGCAGGAGCGTACAACACCTGTTTTATGCATGGTGATTCCCCATCCATGCATTGTCCAGGCTAAAACCTGCTTGGCTTCCCAGATACGACCGCGGTGGGGTGCATTCCAGGTGATTTGGTCATGGACGGATCATAGGTTGAGTGTACTGCCTCACCATCTGAGGCCTGAGATATGAAATGTGGATGCTGCGCATAATAATCGAATAAACATTAGTGCCTCATCTACGAAGCGGAATTCTTAGATGCTAAACGGCAGGTAAAAGAGAGCACTGTGGATACTGGGAAGAATCACACATTGGCCTGACCCTACGGACGTTCTTTTGGGGTAATTTTCCCAAAATGTATTCTGATCGTACGATCGGTGTCATGTCACAGAATGAAGTGTCCTTTCCGATCTCTTAGTAGGGCGCTGCAACCCTTTGCATTGCAGAATGGCTCACAGAAGCAAATATGACAGAGCTACCTCTTAAATTCCTCCGAGTGACCGCTGGTCAACACGCAGTAGAGGGGGCAGAACTTTCACCCTCACTATGCATATGAGAATGATGTTCTTCACATGACGGGAAAACTGATATTTTAATTCTCATAGTTGGAATTTAGCCGAATTAATGGCGATCCAAATTTAACGTGATTGTATTTTAGTGTAGTCATCGTTGACTGAGCTCAGACCATCATCTCACTATGCTTGAGGACCCTGATTAATTGCAGCCACCTTGCCTGGATTTGAACTATGGACATCAGGGATGCCAGGAGTCATAAATAAGTGGACTATAGTTCATAAACGTTTAACAGTACTGTACAGTGGTTTTATGCATGTGTTGTTGTGATTACAGTGTTTTTCTTCTCTGAAGCCATTTGTGAGCCTTTTACTTGGAAGGGCGTGGTACAACCCCAACCATGGCCTCTCTACAGTCAGCTGTTGTTGTTCGTGCCATTGTTTTCTGCACGTGTCCTTTCCAACTGCATTTGAAGCAAGTCTGGTCAGTTGGCATGGCAGGTTGCGAGTTTTAATCCTGGTCGTGGGGTGACTCAGTCCATCGATCCAGGAGGGTCAATACTATAAGTTCCACTTTGTGGTGAATTCAGCATTGGTTGACTATTGGAAAAACTTGTCCCAGCCACAGGAATGTGGAATTTCCTCCACTGGCTCATGGCTGTAAATAGGAGATGAGCACTGCAGCAGTGCTCATTTGAGCAGGAATTCACTTTGACGTTGAATGTCCCTTGAAATAGAGGCGTATAACTCAGTTTGGGTCTCACCTTCACAGTAAGAACGACAAAGTATATCAGGTGTTAGTTCTTATGTATCAATATTGGAATATCGAACTACAAATATACGCAAGATTTTAAATCCACAATGTGTTGGATATTTGCTTTACAACTTGTTCGGCGTTGACCAACCTGGAAATGATTTCCCTGCTTTTGAATTAAAATGTTCCCGATTATTTAACTTCTACCATTCACAGATATTCTCATGAAGGGAATATATTGGTCCACAAAGTGTCGTCTACGTATTTATTTCAATATACCACGCACTGTACAGTATTTCCAACTGACAGATGAGGAAAGACAAAATGGTGTAACGTGTTTACGTTCATTTACAGCGGAAATTTATCTATCTGCCTCGCATCCTGAAAACACGTTTCCTTTTGCTTATTTGATAAAGGCACATCTTACAAATGTCCCTTAATTGAATAAGGTACAATTTACAAATGTATCTAGGTTTGTTAACCTTATTTTCCACTGACGCATGCGTACGACTAAGGTTGTTTGGGAATATAATGACGCACGGACATGGATTGCTGGGTTGATGTTCATTGATGAAAGACGTAGAGGATTATGACTTAAAGTTATTTTTAAATGAGCCTTTCACATGGAACACAACCTGGTTCTGTCCATCGCCTGCTCGCTCCCAACTTGACCTTTACTAATGAGTTACTTAACATGAACGCTGTGATCGGGTGGCGCACTGCAAAGTGAGCCTTCAATTATTTACGTCGCAAACCAAACTACAACTCATTGCGTGCGAGTTGTGAATGGGAGCCCTAAATGTCAGATTATCACATACCTGCTTCTGAAGACATTTTCTGCAGTAATTGGTTATGAAAAATGTTTAACCCTTTGCAATATGGATTTTAGGATTTTTCGGAGTCAATGTTTTTATGAGTCATCTAGTGAAGAACAAAGCAATGCTCTTTGGTGGTTATTCCCAGCTGTGCATTGACTTTTGAGGTAGCCCTGAGTTACACATTCCAAATTGGTGAATTAACATCCTGGTAGTGTGTCGATTCAACCTATCATCAACCAATGTATAAAATGAGGACCACTTTGTAAAAAGTCTTCAGCGGTTGTTTTATGGGTGGACAGGCACCTGCCTTAGGAATGTGAAGTTCCTGCTGACTCGGCACTGCCAATTTGGAGGAGTGCCACCCACCGCTATGTCAACATGAGGATACTTGGACACTTGAAAATGTTTGGACTTTGGTGCGGTGGTACAAGATATACCTGACGTTAGCCCAACCATGTATGTCCAGGCTATATTTTCCCATGCCACATTTTAGTTTCAGTAACATGTACGTTATTTAAGCAAAACTACTGTAATACAACCTTTCAGTTTAGAACGTGGCCGCATTCATGATCTCGTGGTATTTTTGGTCAAGTATATTTTTTTACATCTGACCCAAAAACCTATATTATGAATAATATTGGTCGCGAAAGCCTACGTGTTAAATTGATCCACACAAATTTCGATTTAAAGCTTTCGTGACTGCAGGGATTCATCTTCTTGGTTCTTTCGGTAAAGTCACGTAGAAGGGAAATAATAAAATAATTCTCACGACGTTTCGGACGGTTGCTTGCGTTGTGGCCGAAACGTCGTGAGAATTATTTTATAATGTTTTTAAAATTATTTTATTATTTCCCTTCTACGTGACTTTACCGAAAGAACCAAGAAGGTTGATCCACACACTTTGCAGTTCTGGTAAAACACACGCGAACTGTACACTCATGTTACACACGTCCGCTTTGCAGCAAGCTTTCTACATTGTGTGTATCAGTGAATACACAGTATTTTTTTACGAACAGAGATAAACTATTTTTAACCTGGATTTAGTTTTGGTTACCTGTACTGTATTGTACTTAATGTTGACCCTGCAAAAAGGGCATTGTGGCTTCAAATGGGTGTCACTTGGATATACTGTAAAGGCAAACTATCAGTGGGGCATTGCACCAAAAGGAATTGATTTTGTCAGTTGGGTACTATTGAGGGGAGTGGCTTTTAGTGGGTGCAGCCACAAGCTTTTAAGTGAATTATAAAATATATCTTAAATTATTTAGCAGTGTATGTTGGGCACAATGAACATCACTGACCTCATTCTCCTCACAATCCAGGATATTTGTCCTGCTCTTTGTAGATTTCCTGTTTTTTGTTATCACATTTAGGAGTGTTTAGAAGCAAGGCATTGCATGGCTGGTGTAACAATTCCACTCATTGCTGCTACCCGAGTCACTCGATCAGGGTGGAGTGAGTGAATTAAATTCTGAATTGTGTTCTTACACACGTTTATCACTGGTTGAACGTGGTTGAATGTCGCTGTTGGGAGTCACAGCTCTGCTTTTCATCGCTAAATAATGAATTAAGTAGGCATAAACATTAAATATCATAGACCCATTTTGGCAGTATCAAGATAATTAATTAAAAAAGCATATTTGTCTGCATTTTACCACGAGTATGTGGTTAAATGCAGATTTTATGCCTTGTCATAGGTATCTATTTGGCGTTTAAACATATTCACACCTGTATTTATGCCGTAAAGTAAAGGCACATAAGTGGTGTGCAAGCACAACCAACAAACAAACACTCTCAACATATTCATCAATAGCGCTGTGGTCTTAAAATAAAAAAAATATGTCATGTGACTTTTGGACAATGACCATTCCTCATGGCACCATCTGTGTGCTATAAGGAAAGGCATTGTTATCATTATTGTTATTGTAGTGGGTTCCAGAGGTGCACACTCGAACTTGGAGGCAACACGTTTTTCTTAGCTAGCCCGGGCCAAAAAAATATTTCAAAACTACTCTTAAAATTCTAACAGCAGTGCATACTGACTGTGGTGGTACCTGCTATGATTACAGCAGTGCATACCGACTGTGGTGGTACTTGCTCTCACTACAGTAGTACATGCTGACTCTATAGCAGTATTTATGGACTCTATAGCACAAAGTACTCACCTGACAGAGTGGCGTGGTGAGGCCTAGTCCCGTGCAGAGCCTCCGGCCTCGCCTAGATTGTCCAGCCGGCCGAGGTGGCACCTTAGCAGGCTGGGGCTGGGCCTTCTACCCCTGACTCCCCCCCCCCCCCCCAGCCACGATCTCCCCGGCCGCTCTGCAGTAATATCTACGGCCTATAGTGGTAGCATCTGGCGACTGTATATATTAGTAACTGCACGCATCGGTGTGTGGGGGACATCACACAGTGAAGATTTAAGCTCAGCATTTAGTGTATTTTTTAAGCATTTTTAACGCGAAAGAAAATGTCCCCCTCCCACTAAGGCGTACGACTTGGCATGGGCCGTCCGTCCCACCAAAGGCGCGTGGGTTGGTATGGTCGCGCACGATCCATAAATAAATAAAGAGATAGCGCTAAAAAATCACACTAAATCGCTAATTAAACTTATTAAAAGTTGACGGATGGGAACAAGTAATAGCGCTTGCTCACAGCTGGGCTTACGGCGTGGTACCTGGCTATATTTATTTAACTGAAAACCCCACCGTTGGAGAGCCAAATCCTTTACATAAAGCCACAAACTGACAGACAATGTTTTACTTTTTTAGGTATAAAGTGGTTCTTAATACAACGGGGTAACCATATAATGACTTGACGGGATAATGATATAGGGTGGTAACCACCACGTGTAACTACATAACCACTCAACGGGATAATGACTTAAGGTGGTGACCACCCCGGTTAGCTACGTAACCACTCCACTGCTTGGCCCACGATGCCGTGCGTGAAGCCCGAAGACCGAAGATGTAGCTGGTGGATTCCATTCTCAGAGACGAACAGCCCAGATCGCTCTCAGGACTGGGCCTTTATCGGCTGCGGTGTGGCGACACCCCGCCCTTGGCCACGGCCCCTTCCAGATCCTTCTTGGAGACTCTGGGCCCACATCACGTGTCCCTCTCACCTCCTGTTTGGCCCTCGTTACTACCTCATCCGGTCACGTGCCTTCTCGGGTTCACCCGGACTACCATGTCCTCACCCGACCTCTCTCTCGCTGTCACCTGAACTATGCCCCCAAGGGGCCCTTCCGTTCCATACTCATCCTGGTGCTAGAGAGAGACTCCACAACTACAGTGCTGCCCTTCTCTCGGGACTGGCGCTACACCACAGAGACACTATACACGCCACTACATCATTATTATTATTATACGAATGTGTTGGGTTTTTATGTCAAAGGCAGCTGGAGTGTGAGTGTAAGTCAAGGCAAATGGAGTGTGATTGTAAGTCAAGGCAAATGGAGTATGGGTGTAAATTAAGGTTGCTGGAGTGTGATTGTAAGTCAATAAGAGTGTAAGGAGAAGCAACAATTGGTGGCTGACTGAGTGCTGGTCTGGTGCCTTTGCTTGCTGAGTTCAAAGTGATAGCTTCTGCGTTACGATGGCAACCCCTTTAATTTCCGTCTGTCACCCGTGTCGATCACATGCACGTCTTCATGGCAGGAAGCGGGCCGAAGGTGCCGACCTCCTTGGCATCCTTTTGCTGGGCGAGATTGGAATTGTAAGCCGTGGAATGGTTCATGCCAGTGGTCTGCAATGACCGCGTAACTTCTTTATTTCCTCCCCTCATTAGAGTACCCAATTTTCTCGTGTCTCCTCCCCCACATTTGGAAACTCCCTTATTTACAATGAGCGTCATATGACCTGTTGGTCTCGTTCCGCAGCACCCTCGTCAATCTTATTTTTACACCATCCTCTATTCTGCAGTCTATTTTAAAACCAACTCAATTGTAAAGGCGTATATATATAAACTAAAAACGGAACATCGGTATGAAGTTTTTAATGTTCATACGTTTTAGCGCTTGCAGCAATAAGGTCAAAATATTTTAAATGATTTTTTTATCCTACGTCGCGCAGTATCAAATTACAAACGATGATGAGTTACAGTCGCCGGTGAAAGCTGGGAGTTTTTCTTGTTTTTTCTTTATTCGTGTTGCCAAGCTTTGAGCCTTACATCCAAATTATGCTCTTGTCACTCTGGCAACAAGGCAGATTAAACTGCCGGCAGGGAGCCCTGGCAGTGATCCTACGGTTCGGCTCAACTGCTTTCTTACTGCGCAGGCTGTTTGATTGGTGTCTATCGTTTCACAGTTTTAGAATGTACGCGTATTTTAATACAGCACAGCTGCCATATGTTTTTTGTGTGCAAATTTTAATTAGCGCCTGCATCAATTCACGTTTCACTTGCAAGTGTTTAATCGGTGCTTCTACTACTACCTGCCATGACAAACGGTTTCACAAAATTGGTTATGAAAAATATATTTAGAGACATGCATGGTTTGAATTATATTGAGAGACACGAAGAGGGAAGCATGCATTAGAGAACACAGGCATGTTGGAAATATAATTAAATTGTGAAGAAAAACAAATGTGGGCTAATTCTAGATTTGAAGTTTTCGTGACTGCAAGGATCCATACTCTTTGGTTCTTTCGGTAAAGTCACGTAGATGAAAAAAATTTTAAATAACTAAATTAAATCACGACGTCTCGGAGGCAACACAAGCTTCCATCATCAGGTGGAACAGCCACAGCACTACAATTTTGCTGTGGCTGTTCCACCTGATGACGGAAGCTTGTGTTGCCTTCGAAACGTGATCTAATTTAGTTATTTTCATTCTATTATTATCTTTCATCTACGTGACTTTACCGAAAGAACCAAAAATGTGGGCTAGGGCAGGAGAAGTCACCCGACGTCACCATTCTTTTCTGATGGTCATTGAATAGTGACAGGGTGACAGCCAAGGAATGGGAACACGTGCGAGAGAGGACGTCCACAGGGGGAGATGGAGCGATGAAATCAGCTCGTGTGCGAGTGGTCAGTGGAATATTACATCACAGAACCATGAGGCATGGTGATGGAGACCATTCAGCAATGGATTGATTATGGGTGATGATAATGAAGAAGAATATTCCATGCAAACACTGAGTATAAACATTTGAGTATCATACATTTTGATCAATCAGGTAAGGGGGAGTGGTGAGACTGGTGATAAGAATAAGAAAACTCTTGAAAGTAATACTTTGCTTCAGATTATATAAAATGGTTCACGGGCTGTGACATGGCTACCCTGTGCCAATAACACATCGTACATGATCCTGTCATGAATATAAAATAACTCCAGACCACATTTTCTCAAATTTCTGTAAATTGCGTGGGCACATGGGAGCCATGTGCTCTTCTCCTACATTTGTTAGTGCAAGAGCTCAGACAAATGATGAGAGCTCTCTACGGTTTACGACACCGCGGATCGGAGTGAGTCCCAGGGCTTTCTTGAGCAACGTCTTTGTCTCGACACAACTTGTCATGGTGGGTAACATAGGGTTCCCATTAAAACTTCACGAATGTAGGCTACTTTGCGACCCAAATACGAAATAAAATAATCCTTAGCTAACGGTGCAGGAAAGGGTGCACCATTTGTGTTCACGTTGGATACAACCCTTTTTCCCCCTCTGTTGTCTTCTTCCAACGCGTTATCCAGTCGTGTGATCAACACCATGTCATGACGAGGAGAGAGATCCCGTTCGGAAAACCCACACATGTGATGCACTGCTCGTGCACTCTGCTGTCACGTTTCTTTCCTGTTGGGTCAAAGTGATTTTACTGTATCTATAATTCTCATAGCCAAGTTAAGTAAAAACAATAAACTAAACACGTGAAAACATGGTTTAATCATGTGTGGCTGCCCAGATCTCAGCCCGTTGGTGATATTGTACAGCAAATGAAGAGCAACTATTAGCAATGCTGGATCTGCACTCTGACCTTTGAGATACCTGGCCACCTCTGGATTTTGTGTTTGAAGGATGTACAGTGGTAGGTCTCAAAAGTAGGAATACATGCTAATGAGGGTCACATGAATGTAATTTTAAGTACCAAAATATAAGAATAGGGTTTTCCCGTTTTTTCTGGCAACAAAACTGAAACCTTTTTACAAGGAATCATGTCTGTATTAACCACAATACTTGTGGTCAGTATGCAAACAAAAAACACACTGATAATATAAGCATTGTCCTTGAAACTGATTGGTCCACACCAGAGACAGCTTTCTTTTGAGCCTCGTCTCAAACGGTGTTAGACCAGAGGACGCCAAAAGTCGTACAGCTCAAAAACAATGCCACTATCAGAGTAGTGAGAGCTCGAGGTGAGCATCTACATCATGGGGCCTCCTTTGCCAGTATCAAAATATAAGAATAGGGTTTTCCCCTTTTTATGGCAACAAAACTGAAACCTTTTACAAGGAATCATGTCTGCATTAACCACAATACTTGTGGTCAGAATGCAAAAAAAACATACTCTGATAATATATGCATTATCTTTTAAGCTGATTGGTCCACACACTACACAGTGTCATGGAAGGGACAGTGCTCCCCTGCAGAGAACCACATACAGCTCAATGATCACATTTATGTTATCAATTAATGATGACCGTCTAGGCTATCAAGTCAAAGGGTCACATCTCCGACAAAGCGTGGCCCTGAATGTCACATTGTTATTATAACAAAATCAGCGTGCCGAGGTGCTGCCCGTAGCCACACGGCGGTCCGTTCATTCCGCACCCAGACAATCTGGACATCTGGTGCCCATGTTCACTTGTGACTGATGGGTGGTGGGAGGTGTAAGGGAGTCTGCGGCATTGCACATCAAGACATCCATGAGTGTCGCTATCTTCGTTGCTATAATTTTACCGGCTCATTTCCCCCGCACTGGCCGGTACACAATGTTGCATCTCATGTGGCTGTACGAGGTCCTTGTTTTGTTGTTTGATATCGGACCTGCACGCGTCGTCGTCACATTGTCATGGTCCCTGTTTCAATAACGCGCTCTTGAGAGTTGGTTCAAAGTGGTGCGCAATATAAATATAAAGTATTTTTTAATTATTACAGTGGTATCGTTTTCTAAACTGAATTGTGTAAACCACCCACGATGTTGCATGCACACATATTAATTTGTAAAAAATATCAAAATATTGCCAAATAACATGACAACACCGTTATAATGAGCACCAGTTAAAGTAAGACCTGCGTCAAATACATAGTCATTATCTCTAGAAAGTAATTCCAGAAATCAATATAAATGAATGTTTTTATACTCAGGGATACTGGAAGGATAAATCTACCACAAGCTAAACAATCGAGAGAAATAAGATGATCATTTATGAACCGGTTTCTAGGCAGCGTAAACCAACTCTACAGCATTGCTAATGTGGCATGTCTGAACACAGTAAGTGGTTGTTGAGGGGATTGTCAAGGTTAACGTTCGGTATAAAGGGCTGGTACGTCTTGCCTGTGACCGTATTTGTATTCTGCGGGTAGATATATATAATACTGGGCGTGGAAGCCGCAGCACAGATCTTGACGTCGATTTGCGTGGACAGCAGTGTGGGTGCAATGGTCAATGCATTCCTACGCACAACTTACATCCGCTATTGTTAGGGTATTAACAAAACTGCCCTAACAGTCTCTACGGAAGGATTTAAAGCCGTATCCTCTAAACGGTTATTATTCGCTTTCGATTGATCAGACTCGGGAATAAAATGGGATATAATTTAAATCGTGTCCATGTTGAAGAGAGCGAGGTGTCACAGTGGGTCGTTAACGCTACGGTACTATGATGTGGTACCAGAGTTGGATTCCCAGCCACGGTTAACGTCAGTGGAGATTGATATCTCAACCGGTTCTGTGTGCTAACTCAGACTGACAGCATGGTAGAACATGTGTTTTAATAACTTCCATGACCCACACGGCATAAAAAGACCTTACTCCAGGAGTGAATTGAAAGAGGGCCGATTGTTTTTTTTCATTGTAACTTCTCTATGTGAAATTTACAAAGATTCTCTACTGTGATTTGTTTTTTAAACCCTCTCAAGATTCAATGTTCAGCCCACGTTAAACGTGGATGTTTCAGACGTCGTGTCAGGGGTGGCCAATGAGTGGTGATGAATGCTTACGTTGAACACGAGGAGCGAGTCAACTGCCCTGTATTGATGTGGGCCACGTCTAATGTCAACATTATTCAAAAGTCCGCCGGCCGTACATTTCGCACGGCGGCTAAATTAAGCACTTTTCTACTATTGCTTATGAGTGCATGAGGGCCAGGCAAGCCTGCTCCTGGAATAGGGTTATCGATCGGTGATGGGAATGAGGCCAGCTGTGTCAGATGTACAACGCGCGTGTGTATGTGTGTCACTGCGGATCAAACCGTCTGGGGTTGCGTTTAAGAGGTGTGTAGTCATTCATACGAGAGCGTTTAATAAAGCCATCGCCCTGTTTAATAGAAACAAGGAACTGGTTCCTTGGTTATAACCGTTTAGACCTTCAAATCTACGTGACTGAGCACGCTTGCACATTCTTTGTTGTCTTCCACATACCTGCGAATGTTTAGAATGCGCGTGACCCAACGTGAAATATTGCAACGGTTGAACAATGTCAACAGCGAGGATCAGGTTAGGTAAAAATAAAGAGCGGGTTTTTTTTGTATCGCCGTTTCTGACCGAAAAGCAAGATAGCGTCGTTTTGAGCTGAATGGCCTTCTTCATCAATTGTTGTGGCTCAGTGACTGACACAGCCTTAAACTGCGAGGCAGGATGGAGATTGGGTTGCAAACGTTAATACAATGCTAATCGTGTTAACTTCAACGGCTGTGAGATTTAGAATTAGGAAGGATGCAATAACAAGGTATGGAGCACGAACTCCATTGCCCTCGTTGATACACTGTTTCAATCTTGTGATGCTCTTGTATATGTAGGTAACCAACACAAATAACAGCCGCCATTGACCACCAAGTGGCGGTGACGTCACCACGGCTCTTGTGCCAGGCTAAGTGCACTTTGAGGCTACGTGAAGTGTTGAAGGCTCGCTGGCAGGAGGTCACGGGGCAGACCCAGGTGCCGTGGGTTGTACTGTAAATATATGCACACGTAGAACGCGTTTGTCAATCCACTGCTGGATGAGAGCCTCCCTCTGCTGTGTTCGTCGTGGGAAGGATTTGACTATACTTCATCACGCTGGTACGTCTTCATAGCAGATGAGAAGCATATAAGCAGGAGCATAGAAGTACTTTACAACAATGACATTTACTATACAGTACTGCCATTTGCTGCTGGCCACCACATAGCTACACATCCTATAACAACCTGTTATGCATGGTGGTCACCTATCCATGCATTATCCGGGCTCATACCTGCTTAGCTTCTGAGCTCTGATTTGGTATGCAGTAGGTCCTAGAAGCGGGAATACTGTATATATTAATAGAACCCTTGTATACCGCAGCATATTCTAACACATGGTAAGATGTACCTTATTCTCTATAAAGTGTGAACCTCTCACGTATGTATATTCACACTGATTCATGACATAATGCATTGTATTTATGTGTATACAACAACAACCGCCATTCGCCACTAAGTGGCGGTGACGTCACCACGACGCTTGTGCCAGGCCATGTGCACCTTGAGGCCACGTGAAGTGTCGAACGCCCGCTGGCAGGAGGTCACGGGGCAGACCCAGGTGCCACGGGTCGACTGACCGAGATGACCGAGATGACTGGCTGATGCACCACCTGTGCCCCCTACTGTACCAACTTGCTGTGCTTTAGCCACCCGGCGCTCCGCTCGTTGTTGTGAGCGTCGCTCCTCCGCCCTCCGTTGTTGTTGGAGGGCGACTGCCTCCAACTGCCCAGTAGCGTCCTTCACGAGCCTCCTCCACTGAGGCCGATCTTGACACCGCTGGTACCAGTCATCGGCAAGTCCACTCAGCTCCACATCCTCCTGTACCACATCACTCCATCTCTTCTCTAGCCCGTGCCGCGCCCGTTTAGCCCCCTCGATCCGGCCGAACAAAAGCTGTTTAGGCATGCGGTGGCTGGGCATGCGGGCTACATGACCCAGTATACAGGACAGTATTCACACACGGTCTACTACTATATGACGCAAGCGGTATACTACGCTAGAGGTCAAAGGTCACCCGTGCTCATGTACATTGATGATCCTGAGCCATTACTGTACCACCAATGTTTAGCCATGGCTGGGAATTGAATTCGAGTCGCCAGGTTCATCGTTCAGTACGGCAGTGCGTGTGCAATGGCCAATGCAGTCCAACACAAAGCTTAGCATCCACTGCACCAATGCTCCCCAGTATTTCCATGTGTATATTTAATGTGTGTATGGCGAGTAGTCGTGTAACGATTGGGTAGCACAATGCGGCAATTTAAGTTTTAATTCCTATCTATTTGGTGGGTTTTTTTGGTATGAAAACTCGTCCTGGGGCTCTCCTAGGTCAACTCGAACCTAACTGAGTACCTGGCGCAACGTGTAAAGATCAGTGGTGAGGAGACAAAAATGGATGGGGGGTGTGGTGCTTACCAGGTAGTTCCCTCGTTCATCATTCCAGCCTTAATAAGTGATCGCTAGAATCACCATGCCCTAACGGCCCATACGGTTATACGAAGGAACCTTCTTTTGTTTTGCGTGGGAGACAAAAAGGGAAGTTTATCCAGTGGTATCACAACTTTCTGGCAATCGTCATCGTCCTTCCCATGTCTGAGTGCTGTCTGCCTTCTGCAACACTGCAGGAAATTGCTTGCAAACGCCACTGCTAGCGTGAGAGTCTTTCCAGAGGCTCTAGAGAGCCCCTCTAAATGTTTTTTGGCCTACTATTCCACACATCCAAGAAGTCTTGAAAGAGGTGGAAATATCCAGTCTTACCCAACCATACATAAGCCGCTGCTCTGTGAGATCGAACCGATGAACTCTGGATTACAAGTCCAGTGTGATGACCATTGCACTGCGGCAGCCTCCCTATCTTCTGTGCAATGGCGTACTTACCATTTTGGTGGCTGAAGCCAGCAATATGCATTTAAATCAAGCTTAAGCTATAGTTTAATCTGCAGGGATGGTGTGATGCTGAGAAGTTAATGGTGCACAGTGTGTGAGATTGACTAAGCTGTGCAGTAATTAATAAATGAAGTTGACAATTCCCTTCTGTTTTTTTTAAGTGAGCATTTGTGCCCATTAATATGGTTGCTCGTTCTCTGTGTGTAATGTGCCGCCTGATGGTTCAATTAAAACCATTATGTTGAGTTGACAAGGAAAGATGTGTACATTTTTGCAAGCATGTCTTGCTCATCATGGTGTGTTTGAGCAGTGTATACATGAATATATTAAATATATCAAAAAATTGATCGGTATTTTTTGTTGTTGATTATTTATAAAATGTATAGTTTATCTATTATATAATAATTGTATGTATATGTACCATCGTGCAAATTACTTTTCAAAACTGTACATCGCGAACCAGATTAACTTTGTGTAAAAAATGGCACGAAACACAACACGAGGGACACGACGTAACACGATCCACGGCACGGAGGTAACCTGCACCAGGAACTCGGCGGCGCAGCAGCAAACACTGAAGCTCCTGACATCAGAGAAAGTCCAGGGGATAATAAAAACAATAACAACGGTTGATTGTATATGGCCCCCATTCATGCAAATAGCACCGCAAAGCACTGAACACGAGGAAACTTGTGCTTTGTGTTAACAACAGAGACAAGTTCCCGCAACAATCCACACCGTTGCTGTGCTCGTTATCTGGGCTGTCCTTTGGCCTTTTGCAGTGCTGCAGTTCTAATTGTGGAATCTGTGTGAACCATGATTTATTTCACGTTCCGTCTGCTCTGCGAGTGTCTGCGCTTGTGCTGATTTCCTGAACCGTGCCTGCACAGTGCCGAGCCGTGCCGCATCGCGTTCCGACAAATTTCGGTAGCTTCGACTCATCCTGTCTCCCACTCCGTCGCTCGCCACCCTCCCACTCCCTCACTCCCCTTCCAACCGCGGCCTTGCGTGTGACAGCTGGGACTGGGAATCGAAATCAGGTCCCTGGGTTCATAGCTGCCCGACTGCAACGGATAATAAATCTCAATGGGCTCTCACATGGTTAAATAGAGAATGTCAGTCACAGGAGAGGGGAGAGTGCACTTTCACTTGGGATGGAATCATAAGAAAGGTGCGGTGTGGTCAAAGAAGTGATCTTTAAAAGCACTCTTGTGAAATGTATGGTCAGGCACAGATAATCTGGTATCTGATTGGTTGAGCAGAACCAAGTTGGACTTGGGGGAATGGCCACTGGACTGACAGGCATTTGAACCTTTGACAGTCGGGTTCGGAAGGATGCCCGTGGTTTGGTTCACACGTGGGGAGGAGGCACGGCTTCCCTGGCTTTGTTCCACGCTGCGGTGGTGGCTGTGCACACGCTGGCGTGCTTCTGGGGAAACCAGTTTAGTTCCTTTCCCTTGTTTCCCATGCTGATGTAGAAAGTGGACAGGGAAGCGGGCCTCCTTGGTTCTGATTACTCCCAATTGACCCAGGATGTCATGGTTTTTCTATCTCCTGATAATTACAGTGGGGGAGCTCTTGATTGACCAGAAATATTGTCACAGTGGGGCATCTGGTGTCAGAACCATTTCATGCTTCATCTGATGGCATGGAGATTGAGAGGGTGAGGCTCAAGAGTTTAATGAAATCTCCACACGTTCTAGGTGGCGTGCCCAGAGGGGCCTGGTCCCCAACCACGTGTGGGTTGGCGAATTTTGTAGAGTTCTTGGTGGAGGATTTTCAAAACGGTGTACCCTTTGCTGTGAAGATGGCCAGGCTGGTAATCTCTTGGCTTGAGGGCTGCTCAGTGGACTCATCAATATTGCTTTCTTGGCTTATGAGGGCCGTCCATCAGGAGAGGCCTCCGGTAAAGATGGTGTTTGTGTCTTGGGAGTTTTGTATCCCACTTGTAACTATTGACGGTGTGTCTGAAATAGTTTTAACCTTGAAGGCCGTCTTCCTGATGGTCTGGATCGCACAATGCGATCTGTATGATCCACCAATCCTCCCTCTAAGATGACTGCATTGCAAGCACGCCTTATCACGCCTGGCTACATTTGACATGATAATAATTTGACTTATTTATCCAGGGCAAGCACACTGAGTCATAGGATTCTTTTTCAGGAGGGTCCTGCATTTTTATAATTTTAAAATGTTTTCATCCAATTAATGAGTGTCGGTAGCAAGCAACTTTGAACGAACGTTCATAATTTTTTCCAATGTTTCGTCCTTCATTAATCCACTGATAAATGTAGGCCTCCGGATGCCATGTTGGTCATGGGGTTTGCTTGACCATACTTCACGTCGCTCTCCGCTCATGATAGCCGTGCTTAACAATTGAATTAGAGCCGCTCGGTTCGTAGCACAATGCGCAATCACTGCGACACCACTCCGTTGTCTACGAAACCTAACTAATTGAGCTCGTTTTTCTGATTTAATCCGTGTGAGTGGCCATTGAGACATTGGGTTTAATTCATGCACTGGTGGACAGTCGTCACGAGTGCGTCACTGCCCTGCAAGTGTCTGTTGTAAATGTTACTATGGCTGATGAATATCACACCAAGCATTACATTTTTTTACGTGATCAAACTATTGTTCGAATTTCGATTTAAAGCTTTCGTGACTGCAGGGATTCATATCCTTGGTTCTTTCGGTAAAGTCACGTAGAAGGGAAATAATAAAATAATACAAATAAAGCAATAAAATTCTCACGACGTTTCGATTGCAACACAAGCTATCAAGAATATTGTTGGGATGTACTACTTTTCGGAAACATGAATAACAAAATCTTTAAAAGTATAAAAATTCTAAAACAAAAATAACGTGCAAACAAAATTACAGTACCAAAGGTTGCGTAACTCTCACCTGGATCTTTCTCACTGACAGGTTTTAATGGCCCTTAATGACCCTGTACAAATGCTCCACAGTTCAAAGGTAGACATGATGCGCCCGTGATGTTTACATACCCAATAGGCCCAAAATGCAGCCAGCAACAAACGGCACTATCAAAGCTGTAATACATCTTCTTGCGTACGATGGGAATGTGTCCTGGAGCTGCCATGTTGCGGTCTGCTAGCCACGAAAAGTCTTCAGGAGAGTGTTTGTGTAGTCTTGCTATTCCTTCGCTGAAGAAGCACAGAAGACAGTGGTTTTACTTTGTGGTCCATCGTTTGTGTTTCCTGGCCGCAGTCGCACTACTGAGGCTTGTCTTTCATTTCCCATCCATGAAGGAGATGTGCGCATCGACCGATTGATGTTATGATGCGGTTGATGGCACACCGGTGTCTTTGAGGGATCTCGAAGCCAGGAGGTGCGACGTTTGGGTCCCAACAAGAGTGTAACACGCTTCTTTATTTGAGCAAGATTTATTATCATAAGAGCTTGGGGAAAAGAGACGATGGGAAGGAGTTGGAGCAGTGTGAGGGAAGAGGCAGGAAGAGAAGCGCTGTGACCGGCAGTGTGGTGGTTGAACTCAGTGTGGGTGAGACCATGTGAATGCTAAACCATCGTTGTCTTTTGCTCGCTTTCAGTGCTCGCCATTCTTCTCTGCTTCTCCCTCGCTCCCCCTTACCTCTTGTTCTCTCCCATGGACAATATCCAAGGCTGTGGACAGTGAGGTGCTACATTTATCCCATCGCCCATGATTATCTGTGGATAATAACGAATGATGATGACCGTGATGGCGGTGATGGATGAAGTGATTTAGTTACGGACGCTGCCGTCCCGTGATTGATGATGCTGATGATAACGGTGGTCGATTGTCGCCTTCGCCAGCCGTTGGTGTCGAGATGGCGAATAGCGCGGGCGCTGGAGTGACACGCAGAGAAATCGGCGACTACGGCCGACCGGTGCGGCGTATTCACGTGGTGGAAATACAGTACAAGGCATCGGAGGAGGGTGCGAACTATCCAACGATTGTGTGATGATGATAGCGACGATGAAGATGGCGATGTGGGTATGAGCCGATGGCGGTCGACATTGAGGATGCCTTTGTTTCCATGGTGGTGCTGAATCATCGCTAACGGCGCCTCAGCCGTGAGGTGAAGCACCAAGTACTGCTGAAACCTACGCTGGACCGAGTGGAAAAAGATGCATCCTGTTATCCGCAAATATAACAGATAACAAGCGCGGTGCTGTACCATGTGCTAAACTCATGATTATCACGGATAACATGAGGCGTTTTGACAAGTTTCAGGAATAAATTTGCTTGTCTGCAATTAAATACCTCCTGACCATCACGGATAAGAGGACTTTCACTGTACTGTAATTGCATTTTCCTCAGGGTAAACATCCGTTCGCAAACATTCAACCAAAACACGGACATTCTGCGGTTGGCTCTTGTGCCACATTAATGGAATAATGAAAATACATTGAAATGTTTAAATACATTTTGGGTAATTTTGCAGAACCACTTCTGCTTTAGTGCATCCCCACACCGTGTCACTTGCTGGGGATTATTTTACTTATAACTTCGTCAGGCTGGTCAGTGCTGGTTGGTGAAGCCGGAACCCCAATACCAGTTCAGATATCGCTTGCCCCTGACCTTAGCCCCGTGTCTGGCACTCAAACTCAGAGGTTGGTGGATTCATAGTGCAGCGTGCTAACCACTGCACCACCATTCCACCCCAAACAGAAACAGTGTGAAACAAATACACACATGCATTTCACATCTGCAAAATGCTGCTACAGTAGTATCCACTCGTATCTTGATGGTGTGCGGATTACTGCCTGCTAAAAGCTGTCCCATTACAAAGTCCGGTGTGTTAACAATCTTGACTGCTCTCCCCCGTAACACAGTTATTCACTCAACAAGTGTGCAATTGGAAACTGTACACAGGGCAGCCAAGGCTAGAATTCACCTAGTTCGATATGAAGGCTTGGAGAATTGACAACGTTGCGTTTTCCATCTGGTATCAATGTTATCTAGTATAAATGTAATACGCAGACGATTTACCTCCTTCACATATCTCTCCACGAAAAAAAAACATGTTTTACACATCCAATCAGACACAAGGCTTGAGAATAGGTGTTCCTCTTTTTTCTGGCAACAAAACGAGTGTAAAGATGAGAATAGGTATTTCCCCATGTATCTGTCAAAAAACAGGTATTAAGTTGTTAAAACACCAAACTGAAACCTTTTACAAGGAATCATGTCTGCATTAACCACAATGCTTGTGGTCAGAATGCAAACAAAAAACATTCTGATAATATATGGCATTGTCTTTGAAACTGATCGGTCCACACCAGAGACAGCTTTTTTTTTAGCCTCGTCTCAATTGGTGTTAGACCTGAGGACGCCAAAAGGTGTACAGCCCAAAGACAACGCACTATCAGAGTAATGAGAGCTTGGGGTGAGCATCTACATCATGGGACCTCCTTTGCCAGTACCAAAATATGATAAAAGGTTTTCTTTTTTGGTACCGGCAAAGGAGGTCCCATGATGTAGATGCTCACCCCGAGCTCTCATTACTCTGATAGTGCGCTGTCTTTGTGCTGTTCGCCTTGTGGCGTCCTCTGGTCTAACACCTTTTGAGACTAGACTCGAAAGAAAGCTGTCTCTGGTGTGGACCAATCAGTTTCAAGGACAATGCATATTTTATCAAAGTATGTTTTTGTTTGCATTCTGACCACAAGCATTGTGGTTAATGCAGACATCATTCTTTGTAAAAGGTTTCAGTTTGGTGTTTTAACATCTTAACACCTGTTTTGTTGCCAGAAAAAAAGGGGAAAACCTTTTCTCATATTTTGGTACTGGCAAAGGAGGTCCCATGATGAAGCCACAATGCTTCTTGAGAGTACATCGTTTTCAGCAGCATTTGTTGAATACAAGCAAACGCTGGACCGGTGTTGACATACATTGTCTCATCATCAGTCAGGCTTGCTTTTGATGTCTGCTGTGCAGTTTTCTAATTAGTAATTTGCAGGTTATTTTTCAAATTTGGACCATGACTCCGGCAGACTGGCCTCCTCATGCCAGTCACGTTACAGGATCTCTCACGTCCACGGTGCAGCAGACGGCACCTAGTATATGTGCGCCTACTACACACAGCAGTATGAAGCAGGGCAGCTGCTGCATTCACACTGCAAACCCCTTGCAACAAGCGGTGAATGTGCTACCACTGGGCCCCATCTTCACCCCTGTACCTGCAGTGGATGTACCTATGCATGTTGAAATTCTTTCGCACCGCACGTAGCCGACCGTGCCGATCGGAGGACGTGGACAAGGTGGGTGCAGCCTAAAATTAGCAATGAATAGAAGTGTGACAACAGACGCGACCACTATAGAGACCAACACTATAGAGACGAAGGTGGTCAGGCGTGGTGCTTCCCCTGCCACACTTTAGTGCGCTGCTCCTCTGGCTGTAAAAAAACACACACACGCAACTTTGCAGCATTCCTATCCGATTCGACGGCGGCTATCTCCGTTGGTGGCCTTGAGTCTTATCGTGGCAATGTCACGCTAGTATGGTGGGGGCCTGTTTCGTCGTAGAACGACAACCATTGTTGATGTCGGACGGAAAATGATACTCTGTTTATTGACCTGCCCAAAGAGGCTGATGGGTTGATGGCCTGAGTCGACCCCGGGCTGAATGTTGAGCTCACAGTCTTCCGACCGTGAATTGAAAGCTCTCCAAGCCCCACCCTTTTGTACACTTGCAGCGATAGGCCGACGCTATTGCCATACTTACCAAAAGTGTAAACACTCCTGAGTGTTGGTATTGGTACACTGGGCAGCAAGTTTTGTTTGTAGCTACTATACAGGGGTTGCGTGGGATTTCCCCGGCAAAGCAATAAGCAGCCTATTGGTTCCCTTAAATACGTAACTGCATTGGATATTGCCGCTGCGATTAGCCGCATCTCCATCGCGAAAGTGTGAATGCGGGTCAGTAGGCCGTCACGCGTGGTGGCTACAGCAGGAAATTGAATTAAAGTCACAGCAGTGCAGGAAGGGGCGAGTAAAGACAAAATGGCGAACATGAGACACATCGTTACGGTTTTTCCAAGAGAGAAATGAAGACAGGAGAGAGATGGGGAAGAAGTAGAAAGGAGGAAGGCCGAATTAACGAAGAGAGACTCCACTAGCAGTCAACGGGGGGCCGTGTTGTCACGTGCGATGATAACCATGCAAAACATGCACATCACAAGGCCACCACGCGAAACTGGGTTTTTTTCAGAAGCATTATCTATGAATTTCAGACATTTAAAAAATGAGGACAATTTGCATGTTGTGTGATTGGCGGTAGGTTTTCTAGTTTTTTCCCCATTCATTTCCGGTTACTGTATTGAAAACGTGATTTTATCTTCGTCCATGCATACTTTAGTCGATGATTGAGAAAGCGCTCCTAAATCTTTCTTCCGTGGTTGGTTGGTCTCTGCATTGTTTGTTTTCAGTGACCTTTGTGAACAGTTTAAATACATGAGATAAGAGACATACATACTATTAATCAGATTCAGGAAAATAGTATAGGAATTAATTGAAATTACCATTGGGTCTAGCCTTTGCACACTTTGAAAAAGCATTCGACTCATTGAAAATCGATGATAACCATCCGAGCGTTCGCAACCTGTGACTGAAATAAAGACATATTTACGAGTTATCAAAAATAATTAACAAAAATGGAACAGCCACAATTGGAATTGTTTGACAAAAAAATCAAGCTCTGAATGAAAAGGTAAGTTGGACAAAGCGACACACCACAGTTATTCACAGCGACATTGGAAAATATCTTCCAAAAATTTGATTGGATAAACAAATGCATGAATTGAAATGGAAAAAACAGATTAAGCATCTAATATTTGTTTTTACAACAGAGTCATTGTTATGCCTATTGGGAATGAACGACAGAATATGTTCGACAAACTTAATGAGGAAGGCTGCAATGTAGCACTTTAATGAATATGAGCAAAACAAAAAGCATATCCGACAAGTTCGCCATACAGTCAGACATATCTGTCGGGGTGACGCAACTGTCAAACGGCATAACACACACATATATGTACACCTAGGGATAAGTTGGAGTGCTTTTGGAAATATAAACTTGATGATAAAAAGCAACGTGCCAATGTGACTGATAATGAAAGTTTTAAATCAGCGCATCTCACCTGATGTCACATGGATTAGAAATACGGACACTGACGCAAACCTGAAATCTAAAGTGTTCAAAGAAGCATGGAGAGATTCGTGGTTTGTATTACACCGTGAGAAACACATGGATGAGAGAACAAGTGTAGGTAAGATGGCATAGTTCAGTCTGTTCATGGAAGTAGCTTTGGCACGACACATCAGAATCTGAATTTTAATCGGACAGATTCATTTTTATTAGCCAATAAAATGATGTGCATCCTGCACGGAATTATGGGTGTATTTACCTATAAACCATTGATATAACTGGTTTTTAAATATATTGCCCGTTTACATTATCATTTATAACTTCTGTGTATTAAGAACGATTTAATTGTTATCTCTTCTGTTTGAATGAGAACTTTGGGATCACCAATTAGAAGTATATATACTTTACATTTTATATTTCCCTACTTGCTGCAAATGAGTGGCTGTATCATTAAGTTAAGCTATTTATGAATGGCACTTCGTGGAAGTTGCCTTTATTAATTTCCTAAAAGTGAGCTGCTGGTCTTCATGAAGCATTGTAAATTGCGCTATAACAACAATTTGAAGGCCCAAAAGTAAATTTCATGACAAGGTGCTTAATGAACATGCTTTGATAATGGCCCATCCCTTACTGGGGGTTTTTGGGGATTCTAAAATATGATAATGTGTGAACCAATATGTCATCCAGCTGAAACAAATCCAGTTTTGTCCTACCAAATGTTCCCATTTCCGTGATAACCATTTTTCACATTTATATAGAACACAGTCATCTTCGATAGAATTACAATGACACCTTCTCCACAAGCAGTCAGGTGGTGGAGGGGGAATAAATGCATCAGACGTGGAAAGCCAAACTACTTGTGGATCGCTTGGCTGTAGCTGCGATCCACACTTGTCACGTATATATATGTAAATTATAATTATTATACAACCAGAATTCACTAGGAGTGAGGAAATTGGGTTGTGCATAAGATCAGTTTGCCTCTCAGTGGATTAAAATAGGGTTCATGGTTCTGGTTCAAGATGGGCTCTGGGAGTGTGGACCGTGTCCCGTGAACTATGATGTCTCTAGGACGGACCCCACACCTCCGATTAGCACGGTTGGCCACATACGGTGCTAAAGAAGTTCAACATACATCATCACACACACACAGCACACTTCCACGACGCTTCACGTGCCTCGCCGGAGTGCTTCTCTTCCCAACTCGGCATTGTTGCGTCTACCATCATAACGGAACCTTTTCGTAAGTAAAAAAACACGAAAGTGGAAAATAACAGCTCCAGCACAAGCTAACCCAAGCATGCATTAAACCTAGGTAAACATTAGTAGTGCTTAAACTCATAAATATAAGAATAGGTTTCCCTCTTTTTTCTGGCAACAAAACAGATGTTAAGATGTTAAAACACCAAACTGAAACCTTTTGCAAGGAATCATGTCTGCATTGAAACTGATTGGTCTGTACTAGAGCCTCGTCTCAAACGGTGTTAGATCAGAGGACGCCAAAAGGCGTACAGCTCAAGGACAACGCTGCACTATCAGGACAATGAGAGCTCGGGCTGAGCAGCTACATCATGGGACCTCCTTTGCCAGTGTCAAAATATAAGAATATGTTTTTCCCTTTTTTCTGGCAACAAAACTGAAACCTTTTGCAAGGAATCATGTCTGCAATAACCACATATACTTGTGGTGAAAATACAAACAAAAAACTTGCTCTGACAACCCTTACTAATTGGCTGTGTCGGGTGGTGGCAGGCTTAATGACACATTTATATATTTCCGCGATGTAACCCAAAAAAACCCTCGATTCAGCACTCCTTCTGACTTTTCCTAGACTCCCCCAGAGAGTGACGGTATCTCTTCGCCCTCGGCCAGACGTTAAGCTGCCGCGCTGGGTAAGGAAAGGAAGTAGAGGGGGGGAAGTTGGGGGGGGCACGGGAGGGGGGGCATTGGGGGGTGGGGGGGGGTGACGTCGCGGGTAATGGGAAAGCGACCCAGCCCGACCTGGCACGGCACCGTGCTGGCAGGGGAGCCCGCTTGGTCAGGATCCAGCGCGCATTCAACCTGTCTGGCAACCACAACTAAATCCATGAACTCGGGAGCCATTAATGTGAGTTATTTAAAACGGCGTAATTGGTGTTAAATTATTCATGGGGGTTAATCTAGCGGTGAGGCGGGTGCAACTGCGATCCGGGCCCACTATTCCCCCAGTCACCGAGTGCCTGAGGTCTTGCAGGAGCCGGCCGTCCTGCGTGTATGTTGAACTTCTTTCGCATCGTTCGTAACCAACCGTGCTAATCGGAGGTGGGGGGGAGGGGAACAACACTGAACACAGAAAGCAACACTGAACACAGAAAGCAGCGCTGATCCGTGGTGTGACCTCACGCCACGCTCCGTGGTGTGACCTCACGCTCCGTGGTATGACCTCACGGCACGTCCCATGGTGTGACCTCACGCCACGCTCCGTGGCGTGACCTCACGCTCCGTGGTGTGACCTCACGCCACGCTCCTTGGTGTGACCTCACGCCACGCTCCGTGGTGTGACCTCACGCTCCGTGGTGTGACCTCACGCCAAGCTCCGTGGTGTGACCTCACGCCACGCTCCGTGGTGTGACCTCACGCTCCGTGGTGTGACCTCACGCCACGCTCCGTGGTGTGACCTCACGCCACGCTCCGTGGTGTGACCTCACGCTCCGTGGTGTGACCTCACGCCAAGCTCCGTGGTGTGACCTCACGCCATGCTCCGTGGTGTGACCTCACGCTCCGTGGTGTGACCTCACGCCAAGCTCCGTGGTGTGACCTCACGCCATGCTCCGTGGTGTGACCTCACGCTCCGTGGTGTGACCTCACGCCACGCTCCGTGGCGTGACCTCACGCTCCGTGGTGTGACCTCACGCCACGCTCCGTGGTGTGACCTCACGCTCCGTGGTGTGACCTCACGCCACGCTCCGTGGTGTGACCTCATGCTCCGTGGTGTGACCTCACGCCACGCTCCGTGGTGTGACCTCACGCTCCGTGGTGTGACCTCACGCCACGCTCCGTAGTGTGACCTCGGAGCGCTCTCCCTCTCTGCTGCTATTCTGGCCACACTCAGCTGGAGTCGTGGGAGCAGAGCATTCGCTCTCCCGAGCTTGTCGGCCTCTGCTGGCAAATAGATGTGACATTGGAATATGGCAATCCAGAGGTCACTGCTTTAATATCCTGGTGCAAGACAAAAGTTTAAACACTGGGCAAGTCTCTTAAATCAACCGCCCCCAGGCACCTCTGCCCACCCGGCAGAATGACTAACACCACCACAGTTAGTCGATAGCCAGGTCACATGTATCTACATGAACTTCTTTAGCACCGTGGAGGTGCGGGGGCAATACAACAAACTAAACACAAAAACCTGTTCTAGAGACACGTGAGTTTTCATTCTATATTTAAGAGTGCATAGAGCCAGTAGCTTCCTTACCCCACCACATGTGGTGGGGTGAGGTGTGGGTACTCCCACCTCTTTAACGATGTTTGGCCAGTGTGGAAGAGTAGGCCAAAATAGCCCGCATAGGGGCTCACAAGAGCTTCCTCTAGCGGGGGGAGGCCCTTCCATCAGCAGTGGAGCGAGCGAGCGAGCGAGCCAGAAATTGCAGGGCTGCACCTTAAGCCCTCTCACCGTCATCCCGTCTGCCTCATTGGCGAGCGATAGGAGCGCTCCGTGCCGTTCAACTCGAAGCAGGCTGTGTGACCCACTCTGGCTGCCATCGCTTTTTAAGCGTGCGGAGGTAGGCCGTGCCAGGAGGTCGTCACAGCAAGTGGCCATTGGTCCAAAGTGCTCCCGATAAGTTGTGGAGGATTTCCGTTATCATTCATCCGCGATATTTATGTTTGTGTGCAAGTGGTTCTCTGAAGGCATGGAAACCACGTGTTTATTGTCGTACTGTTATACGCCCCGTGTACACCTGTACACACACGGGCAGCCTGGAGCGCAGTGCTCGTCAAGACCGGTTTATTTTCAGGGCGTTTTGTATCTGCGTGGTTCTTCCGCCCTCCGCCACTCTGTGGAAGTTCCAGTTTGGCTTCTTTTGTGTCGTTGTGGCGTTTGTGAGAGCTCAGTTTCAGGGTAAAGTCATTATTACCGGAACTCGTACAAAACGGGCATAGCTTTGGCAGAATATTGCTGCGTTATATTGAACACTTGTGCCACGTGTAGATAATTAATAAATTCGTGGGGAAACCACTCTCTATTGGAATCATCTGCTTCAATTAGACCTTAATTTGTCATAAAATATGCAGCGGTTGTATATTCTCTTACATTGATGCTGTTTACTCGAGGAGACATTTGTAACTGTGGGGGTTTGGTAATGAACACAAAGTACACAGTTAAACGGTGTACTTTAGTTTAGTCCACAAGGTTTGTTCCAGGAACTTTTCGTGAAATTACTAAAGTTGCAGTGTAATTTTATTCACAATTGATCATTTACAGACCTTTGTCCATTCTGTACACTGCTGGATGAAGGCCTCCATGGGGGGTTGTTTGACCATACTTCACCACGCTGGTCAATGAGTGTTAGTGAAGGGGTGCCGAGAACCGGTTTGTGCTATTATTCACCCCTGATGCTGGACATGGCTGGGTTCGTACACAGCTGTGCTAACCACTGCGTCATAGCTCTGCCCACATATGTTCATTCTAAATGCGTTAAAATTAATGGATATTGTACCCATTGAATGTATGCATTTGCTGAAAACATATATACATTCTAACTTCCCTTATCTACAAATATTTTCACATTCTCACCCCCCCCCCCCCCCCCGTGGAATGGTAGATATACAGTAGACGTACAGATGGGGGGTAGAAAAACTAGGGGCAATTTTTTTGTTTGCTTTTAGAATGCCGTACACAGTGACAGTGTTTAAGAGTGGGCACAGCCTGCTGTTGAAATCAGCAGCTATGGCAAGGAAGCAATCAAGCGTCGCGCACTCATTTTGTTGCCAAAACCCATCGAACGCAGGTGCTCGGCAATCTAGGCCAGGCACGGAACACGCCTTGACCTCATCCCTGCCACACATCTCTTGTGCAGAGAGAGCAAGCATTTGAAACTGCCCCTCGCGATCCGTGACATTGCAGACTTGGGAAGCGTTCCTGTGTGTTCTGCCGAGAAGTGCTCCATCTCTTGGGTTGCCACCTCTTGAGGTGCAACAAACCTGAACACATTCTTAGTTTTTTCGGTAAAGTCACGTAGGTACCTACGTGACTTTACCGAAAAAAACTAAGAATATGATTCCTTGCAATCACGAAAGCTTCAAATCTAGAAAAACCTGAACACGTGGGAAGAAGAAGAATACCTGACAATATCAGAAGTGGGGAGAACTGCCTGGCAATGCGTTGTCTTGTGCGGATTGTTCACGCAGTTGACGGATAACGGTGGCCTTGGAAAGACTTTCTGATGTATACCTCTGAAAAAGGGACGGTCTTGTGAAAACCAGGACAGCCGGCTCTCGGCTGAAAGGCCTGTGACTTCACAGATGCACAAGACGGAAAAAGCGAATAATATCTGCCGTGAGCACGGTCAAAAATGTCTGGCCTCATGCCACCCAGCGCTGGTTGTGACTGACTGGAGGCCATGCACTGCCCAGCGTGCAGAGGGGAGGGGGTGCGCGGGTGGCCAGCGAGCGGGGGGTGGGGGGCAGGGGGGGGCACGGGGAGGGGGACGACTGCTGAGCTTTGCGGGTAGAGAGTGGGGGGGGGGGGTCATGCCTCTAGGATGGACGAGGCCCATGGATCTACGATGATGAACTCTTGGAGGCTCCTCTTGTTCGCGAATTCACTTGTCCATTGCTGCTGCTGCTGCACACCAGCTCATAGCCGACAAGAACTCTCCCGTGTAACACTTACAGGCACAGCCCTTTGGTCAATCAACTGCTCGTTGAGGGACTCCCCACGTCGCGCGCGTTTTAAGCGTTATGTGACCGTACTTCACCATGCTCACCAGCGCAGGCTGGCGAGTTCAGGAATGTATTCTTTTGAGTACGGTACATGGCTACAATGGATTTTGCTGCACTGCCTTCACTGACAATGTAACACTACAGCAGCAGCCTACACCACCGGTATTACGCATATCGGTTGCATAGCCAAGCATGATCCAGGATCAAAGATATGCTATTTTCCAAGATCTAACACTATCAGGCACATCCGTGGTTATTTTCGCGAAGGCAATGCTATAGAGGACATAATTAAGAATGATTGCGACGCAGATATTTTTCTGAGAGTTTTCTGTGACCTTGCTGGGATGTCTTTCTTGGAAGTTCACTTTTTGATGTGCGTGTGGGTTCCCCCCCCCCCCTTCACATTTCCCTTTCAGAGAAATTTAATACGTACGTGACACTCAAAGTGCAAAATGTGAAAAGCACGACCATTGCAGTCCGTGGAAATCAGCCCTGCTGGGAGCAAGACTTCATGTTGTGAGTCTCGCCTCTTTTCTCTAATTTCTCGTGGTGTTGCAAACGTTATGATTAATGTGGTTTGAGACACTTGTGCCTGTGTTACGCCAGTTCCCGTAACTGACATCTTGGGTGGCCATCGGCGTTTTTGCCCCTGAGATCCTGTGTACAATCAGATTGAATATGTTTCAAGTCCCAGCAATGTTGACGTCAGGTTGTGATACACATTATGCCTCTATATATATAAATAAATAATGATAATTATAATAATTTACAACCCATTGCTGGATGAAGGCCTCCCGATGTATGTTGAACTTCTTTCACGCCATACATAGCCAACCGTGCTAATCGGAGGTGTTGGTTGTGGGGGTTGTTTAACTATACATCACCACGCTGGTCTGTGCAGGTTGGTGGGAGTGCCCAGGACAGGTTTCAGATTTCACTCAATTCCGAGTGCATCTCGCTAACCACTGCTGCACGCCTCCAACCCAATGCCATCATAAACCAAGCACATGTGGCAAAGAAACAATCCTTCCAGGTGACCAAAGTGAATGTTCCATAACACAGTAGAATTGTGTTTTTAGAAGGTCCTCTTATCCAATAATTCAATACATCGATGAATATGTCAGGACCAGCACACCCATTATTCATTGACCCCGATGAGCCTAATATGGGAGTTTAAAAAAATGCAAAAGAAAAGCCCATCGTGACCGAAGTGTCCTGACCTTGGTAAAGGTTCCATGTTTCAGAAGTTGCTTAAAAGGGCCATTTACCTGATCTCTGCCATCTGTCTCCACAAAGGAGATGCAGTGAACGCTGACATCCTCAAGACCACGATATTGTGAAACATTGGAAGCGTTTTTCATTTTGCGGGAAGAATGCATTTCACATGACACAAAAGTTGGCCTGCAAAATTGGTGCAGTGCATCACCCTGTGCCAGAGTATTGCCTGCACAAGGAGATGCCACGGAGACATTTCTCAGATCCTATGAAGTGACCTCGAATGCACGATAGGGGCACTGCACTTGTTCACTCTCCCTAATGTGGAATATGTTTGTGGCATGGCAGTTAAACCATGACATTTATTCATTCTCAGAGCTGCAATGTTGACAGATTGTAACAACAAAAAACCGTTTTGTTTGATGCGTTTTTGTTCAGCCATTGGTGACTGGGCTGAAACCATCAATAACTTTCTGCACCCGGGAACCCGGTTTAATCATCCCAGAATTGTGAAGCCTACCGCACGTCACGAGATGCGGGCATCAGAGTTCACGCACATGAGGACATTGCTCTGAAGATAAAATTACTGTCCATCGACTGGTGTGGTTTGAAGTGAGCTCCCCATGTCTACAAACCACATCACAGTAAAGAGGAGTTATTCTGTCTGAATTCAACAATGACACCTTTATAAATCCTCCCTCAGGCAACTCCACCTAGGTCCCCTTTCTCTCCATTTTAAATCTCTCCTCAAATCCATCCTCTTCAGCCCCCGTGCCTTCAGACCTCCTTCATTGCTTCTTTTCTCTCCTATCTTTGAGTGAATGAGTGGGTCAGTGAAGTGAGGGAGCGGGTGGGTGGGTGAGTGAGTGAGTCATTCCTTTCTCTCCTCTTTTCTCTGTCCCTTTGATCTCTCCCCTCTGGTTCGTCCTGCGTAATGCTCTGCTCTGAGACGTTAGTTACATTGTGGGAGCAATTTAAATGTAAGTCGTTTAAAATTAGCGGACACAGTGGTTAAAGCGTCATTATGAAATGCCTGTGGTGCTCATTTCAATTGGTGTGTCTAAGCTTGCGGGGTAAATTCTGCACGTACGGAGAAGTGGCCAGGAGGGATTGTGGTCTGATTTGTGACTTTTTAACGTACAAATTTCAAGATATAGTATATAAATATATAATTCAATAACTTATTAAATATATTGTAAACAAATCTAGGTTGCCAGAGGTGCAGGGAGCTACTACCAGTGGGTAGTGTATGAGGCTAACAATAATGCTGGCACCAACATATCTCTCTCAACTTATCACACTGCACAACCTAGCTCGGATAATTGGAATCTTATCACCTGGCAGTCATGCCGACCCAACTAGCCAGAGCTGGTGCCTATCATGTTCTCCATCTTACATTATCACATCAGTCATGAACTGCTACGTCGAGGTGTATTTCAGGTCTCCAAAAAAATGTGTGTTCATGCAAAACGTTCGACCTGAGCGCAAGCCGGCGAAGAATGTGGAGTGGGCAAATGTTCCTGACGGCGGTTGAGCGTGCCGCTGTGGAGGATGTGTGAAGGGTCTCCACGCCATCGGGCACCTTCAAGTTGTTTTCAAATCCAAAAATCCGAGAGGCATAAATGTAATTCGTCAGGAGCAGCATGCCGAGCTGCCTCTGCTAATATTCTGGGTTTCAATTCGGGCCTCCTCACATGATTAAACTGGGTATTATACTCTTTGGTTCTTTCGGTAAAGTTTCGTAGGTGAAAATAAAATAATGATGACGGAAGCTTGTGTTGCCTCCGAAAACGTCGTGATTTCGTTTTTTTTTCACCTACGTGACTGTACCGAAAGAACCAGAGTATGAATCCATGCAGTCACGAAAACTTTTAATATAAACTTGGTATTCAAGTGTTATGAGTTAATGGTCTCAGCCTGATCCTCAATGACTGCACACACATTGTCCTTTTTTGTAATTGGATTGTCACTTAATTCTGCATTTTAGTTGTATTGACATTGGGCAAACAATTTGAGGGCCTTTAGAGGTAGACACATCTCGTGTTCAATAAGAGGCCTCTTTGCAAGAGGGAGTATTTAGGGGTCTCTCTTTGCCACGTAGTGATACACTGCTCACTCTATTGAAAGTTATTCATGTTATTTTGAATATAATGCTAAGACAAGAAATGTCAAGCTGACAGTGATTTCACCAGCTCAGCTACAACGTGTTATAAACAAATTTGCCTTATATCTTCAGCCTGCCAATACTTTCCAGGCTTGTTGTTTTTACATGCTACTCGTATATGATGCTACCTAAGTATCTATGCTGCATAAGTATGTTCGATCACCTTCTTGCATGAATATGCCCATCATAATAATATAAATTAATATTGACATTTCACTCCACAAAATGCCTTATCTATATTTACTCAACCCTGACACTATTGCAGGATTGTTTTCATTCAGCCCCGTGCATGTTTGACAGTGATTACCTAAATCAGTCTTATCTTGCAAGTTCTTGTATTCACTGGTGCCTGACAGACACTGATGGATGAAGATAAACTTAGTTTGGGGTCTGCAGGTGACACGGTCCTGCGGTAGCAATCTCCATCTTTACCTTTTATTACCTACTTCAATTTTAGCAACCACAGATAGTAAAAGTGCCAATAGCGTACGCCTATCACTTCAAGCATCCAGCAGCTTGGAGCTCAGGTTAGAGCTTTTAATTCAGAGTCAGAAGACTGAGTTTAATATTCAGCCTGGGTCAACTCAGCCCATCAACCCATCACCCCTCTCGGCGGGTCGATAAATTGGATATCACTTTTGTCCGACATCAACAATGGCTGTTGTTCTACGAAGAGACAGACCCCACCGTAGGAGCGTGACATTTTCACGACTGGCTCAAGGCCGCTAACTCAGTTCACTTTCAGTTTCTTTTGAAGTACCCTGTGAGCCAAGAAGATGACCTCTGCCCAAGTCATATGGGACACTCCGATGATGTTTTTCTTTTTACAGTCCAGTGTATGTATGTACATTGAAATTCTTTCACAGCATACGTAGCAAACCGTGCTAACCAAAGGTACGGGGGAAGGACCACAAACTAAACAAAGTGCATGAAGCGTCGCAGGGAAAGCACCACGTCCCGGCCACCCTTGTCTCCATAGTGGTAGCGTTTGTTGTCGCACTGTAGTGAATGCTCATGTTTGAGCTTTCACAGGCCTTGTCCACATCCACTGCAGGTACAGGGGCGGTGGCGTGGCCCCACTGCCTATTGTGAGAGGTTCACGGTTTGATTCCAACAGCCACGCTGATGAACACTGCGGGTGTATGAACCGTTACAATTCGCTCCTCTTTGCTTCATAGTGGACGTTAAATATCCCGTGACGTCATTGGCAAGAGGATGGCATCATTGTGTGCCTGTGTCACGGTCAACATGCTGAAAATTACCCGCAAATTACTCAGTTGGAATCTACGTGGCCATAATTGCCCCCTACTGGCAAAGGGATGATTTATCCACTTTATTTAGCAACACTTCACGTTATATAATACGTCTATTCAATTACTCGGTTATACGCTTCCCTGTGGATATGTTGTGGTTGACATTGAAGTCTTGTCATGACCTCAAGCTAGGCAGCAGAGCCCCCTACAGACAACGTGCACACAGCACAGTGTATCCACTCTCCCCATGGGTGCCCTGGGAATTGCTGTGACTCCATGTGAATGGCAAAATCTTCGGCGTTCATTAAAAAGCCTGACGATTTCGGTAACACATTGCAACAATTACATCAATGATTCATTAAACAGCCACTTGTTTTTAGCAACACTTCACTTTATATTGTGCATATACAGTTTTCAGTTTCTCTAATTGGTATTATCCATAGCAAGCATCGCACCCCCCACCCCCCTTTTACTGCAAACCCTTTGGCAGGATCCTCCAGAAAAAGAGTTGTGAGACTCACTGAGGCTTTGCTGGGTAAAAAAGCGTAAATAAATAGTCATACATCGGCAAAAAATACCAATATGGCTGAAGAAGATGGCTTTCAATCAAATGCATATTTGCACCACGACGTATGGATCAGAATTATGGACACTGAATATGATTATTGAACAAAAGCCGAGAGATACACGAAGACTCATGGAGAGATTCACGCTTGGAAATACAATGAGACGTAAAGAGACACACAATGATGAGGGGACGTGTGCGTATCGGAGACATAGTATCGACTGCTAAGCAACGTCAGCGGGCTTGGCCAGGACACGTCATCGCTAGGACGTGCCCAAGAGGACGATCACCGTAGCGATGGAGCGACTAGATCGGCGACGTTGTAGGTGGATTGGGGCGTTGAAGGATCACAGTTGACGCTAATGGCGTACGGAGGCCTCCATCCAGCAATGAATAGATAATGGCTGCTGATACGGTACAACTGAGTAGCATTTCCAGTTGCGTTAATTTGCATAGTCAATCAAGGCATATTTAAACTGCCCCCTTTTGACGATTGTGATTTTTTGAAAGTATTTCAAATATATTCAGCATACTATAATTGTGGGCTCTCTAAGGGTTGTGGCACCGTCAAGGTTGGCCCAGGGCCACCATGTGGAGATAAGCACCACCCAAGTACGCACTTGCGCTAGCGGTGGGGTCATGGTTCGCGCACTGCGCCATGAGCATGGCCACCTGAGTTCAACTCCTGGCCATGGCTCACATCGGTGGCGAGTGAGATCTGAACGCTTCTGGGCTCTTTCTTCACAAACCCATATTTAGTCAATGTGGTGAAGTATGGTCAAACAACCCCCGTGATCAGCACGGTGTCGGGTGGTCCTCATTTGTCATTAAATGCCAAAGAGCTGAAAATCATAATAATATTTTTTTATTTACAAATCGTATACAATGCAGGGATGTGTACAATCGTTATATAAACACAACACTCCTGTCCTACTGTGTATTGCAATTGGGTTAATGTGGTCTCTTTAGTCTCTGTAGTCAGTGAGCAAAGCATACACTCACTAGAACTCAAACAACATTATTTTTACATACACATTACATTTGGAAGCCAGCTTTTCTATCTTCCGGGTGTACAAATACAAATAAATGTGGAGCATTGAAGGCAAATACCATGCTGCGTGCTGGTGATGAGCGTCTGTGTTTGTCCGTCAGGACTGAGCACAGACTCGTATCAGCAAAGCACATGGCGTAATGCTTTCCCTTTGGGCTCTTATCATAGGAATGGATGATTCACATGCACAATCACTTTGTGTTCATCCATCCTGGATTTTCCGAGCATTTGACATAGTCACCGTGTTTAAGTATTCAGGGACCATATGTTCTATGTTGTTTCTAGTCACTGTTCATTTTAGCAAAATGTAAATTAATGTAAAAAAATATAATTTAAATTTCAAATTTCACTCTACCCCTGAGGATCACGACGCACAGCTTGGTTAGCCCGCAATCGGTCATTCCTAAATAATATATCTGGCACTTTACAACCAAATCACATAAGCAATGCCTTTATATATTCACGAAAGTGAACGAAAATAGAACATTATGTAAATAAATTATGGTATGCGAATGTATTGAAGTATACCTTTTATAAAATAAAAATGTGAACAACACGGCGAGCAATCGGATTGGTGGCGATGTGTAGGAGCACACGCGTAGATATGGGCGTGAGATGATGAACAGGCCTCACTTCAATCGTGCAGGGGGGGGGGGGTCCCTTTGCCCACCCGAGTGAATTCTCTGCTGTGCCGCGTGTGTGGTGTGGGGGCGTATTTGGCATAAAATAACGCGTCCAATCAGCAGGATGCCTGGGTGTTGCCCGTGCTTCGGCTACGTAAATATCCCATGGGCAGAAGGCGGGCGTCGATTCATTCCGCTCCGTAAAACCACCTTGCTGCGCGTCGTTACATTGCGGTCTGCGAGTGGGCACGTAATCGCCTTGCGAGATGAGTCTAACGAACAGCGTCACACTGGAAATGTCCTCTTGATTTATTCACACGTGTTAGTTGTAGCGAGGTGCTTATGGTGTCGGTTATACTTGGATTTTCAAATCACATTCACGAGGTCATCACCCTCCAGAGGTGATGATTGTGTAATGACTTGATGAACACGAGTAATTTTTTTCCCATTTAAAATCGAGGGCAAATTTTCAACGTGGTTCTAATCTGGCCTCGGGATAATCTGTATGCACAAAAGGGCACGCGCTTGTACTGATGTCACAAGGTCTAAAACATCTACAGCAGATGCCACGCTTTTGCAATGCCCCACAGCATTAGTGGACAGCTGTCGGAATTCAAATGTATTGAACCCGTTGCTGAATGTTTTCAGTCTTGCCAACTGCTGGGATACGCGGCCACCCAAATTAAATTAAATGAGAAACAGACACTACCAGCAGAGGTTGTGTCTGTGAGCTCTGCGGGGCTACACTGCTGACGGTGCTGGGTTATGGTGAAACGAGCCTCCGTGAGGCATCGCTAAAAGCTGTGGTTTGACTTAAATTATGATGCTTTTCCATATTGTGTCATCCTGAACCCTTTTGTAAAATGCACGTTTTGTACGCATGTGTAGTGATACAGCAGGCGAAAGTATTATTGTATCATCCTTTAATCTCAATCTGTATGTCAGCATCTTACAATACACATTTGGTGCGTATGTAAGTTTTCAATTTAAGCTCACGGTGCATCTGCTTTAAGCCAGCGTTATCATGTAGTCTCTATAAATAGAAAACGTCTTCCTAAAAATATTCGTAATAAATTCAATGAACATATAATTTAATACTTAATGCAGGATTTATTTTGGGTTAGATCATGTAAATATGAATGTGTCGTTCAACCCGCCACCACCCGACACAGCCAATTAGTAAGGGTTGTCACGTGAACAAAACGTGCCAATTCTTTACTCCAGCACACCGGTGGTGTGTTGGAGAGTAAACCCACGACATTTATAAGTCGGGCACAACGTTTCGCCGATTATTACAACCAGCCTCATCAGGCGACTGCCAGAATTGTGGAGAAATCCTTCAGTTGCAATGTATGACTGCTGCCCATTGGAGTTGTTCCGACATATTTTTCACGGAAATAAACGCTCGCGTCTGTTTATGAATGAACCACTGTGTGCCACGCGCGTGTCAGAACGGACGTGCGCAGGCATTGTTGTCAGGCCAGCGAATCGTATGGAGGACTGAATGGATGAGCTCTTCTTCGTGAACTTTCGACAAATACAGGGGGTCATAAAGAGCACTTGTGAGATTGATGCACAGCCTTTGAATGCTGGACCTGTTCCCAGGATTGAGCCGTGTTTTTGGAAAACGAAGCGAGGTGCTAAGCGCAGCCAGCTAGTGTAACTAGAGCACCTATTGTATGCAATGAAACACGTCTTATTTTTAGGTTATAGCCACCCAAACGACAGTACCGAATGCTTATGACATACTCTGTGTGCGGTGGTTTAACGTGACGTGATGGGAGTGGTGGATAAGTGGTTTTTGCACTGGAATGTGAACCCGTTAACCTGCGTTCGATTTTGGTCCGTGGCTCGTATTATTGCCGAGTGATATCGGCACCGCTCTTGGGCTCCTCTCTTGACCAAACCTCACTGACCTGTGCGGTGAATTCGATCATTCCCCTGATTACCGCGGTTGTCTACGTCCGGTGCGAAAGAAGTTCAACATACAAACTTACAATCCCCATGACTGGCACAGCATGGGGAGGTCTTTGCCCAGTCGTGGATGGACAAAATGTATATAAATGATCATTATTACTCATATTATAAAAGACAATGCATATATTATCAGAGCATGTTTGTTTGCACGTTTTTCCTAAAGTACGTGTGGTTAATACTTACTTGATTCATTGCAAAAGGTATCTATTTGGTGTTTTAACATCTTAACACAACTCCTGTTTTATTTAAAGAAAGGGTAAAACATGTCTTATTGTTTCAGCATTTTGATACTGGCAAAAAAGGTCCCGTAGATAAATTTAATGGCTTCATTGTTCTTTCTTTTTTAAAAGTTAAACGCATTGTATCGCTTGATAGTTACCCTTTTTATTATTTCGACCAGTGTATAATTTGCATTCGGATGACAAAATGGCAACCGTGAAGGAATGTCATTACTTTATACAGAAAGATAGAGGGCATAATGAGGGTCTGGCAGGCATTGTGACAGGCGCATTGTGACTCGGGTCTGGCTTCACGGGCCTTTTAAATGGCAGGCACAGTCACCTGTCTGGCAAATGTCCTCTTGCCAAATGTTTTATTGTGTCGTTTGAGTACTCGAACATTTCCAATGCCCATATATTTACTTAACCAGCCTACGCTGACCAACGCGGTGAAGCATGGTCAAACGACCCTCACGACTCGCACAGCGTGGGGACGCCTTCATTTAACAGTGGATTGACAAAGGGCCGTCAGTTGTCATTATATAACGGTAATTTATTAAACAAATGTTCCGAAATTGAAAAGCTCCATTTAGAATATTTGCAACTCTTTTTTTCAACCGTTTATTTGACTAATTTTGAAATATTTACGCTCAAAGTTTTAAAAGTTTGTCAATCAGATTTATTTGTCAATCCACTTCCGGACAAATATTCTCCCCATGGTGTGTCAGTCGTGGGGGTTGTTTGCCCATACTTCACCACGCTGGTCAGTGCTAGTTGTGAAGTGGGGTGGGAGGTGGGGGGGCCATGATTGGTTCAGATGTCACTCTCCACTGGCTAGTGATCGTAATCGGGTCGACGGGTTCACAACGCAGGGCACTGACCATGGCGACACCACTCCTCCCTCTACAGAGGCTAAGTTAATTAAATACAATGTCCGGATTTAAACCGTGTTGGGGCTCATTGAGACTTCTGAGTTGAATTAATGTTTTGGTGGAAAGTAGTTGTGAAAATATCACAGACGATCCTGATAGCAAGATAAAACCCCTAAACATGTTTAATTTATACATTTTCCCCAAGTGCCATTCTGTCGATTTCCCCATTCAGAAATGCATTGCGTCCGCTGCCCAGTGTCCCGCAATACCGCGTGGCACTGAGCCGGCCCATCGGTAGGGGCAGTGCACCGGGTCTCCCGTAGCGTGCGGCGCCGCCAAGATCAGAACGCCACTCCTGGCGAGGAGGAAAGGACACCGTTACAGTCTTCTCCTTCTTCTCGCGAGTCACTCGCACGTCCGATGCGAATGCGCCCTGTTTCTGCTCGGCAGAAGGTTCTTTTAAACGCCCCGATGAGAGCACGTTGATCATGATTATTTTGCTGCTGATGTGGCCTTTGGAATTTTTTGCGGCATTTCAAGGATCTTCACCCTGTTTTTTTCGGGTGCTAAGTTGAAACCGAGTTGCCCTGCGGCAAGGCTCATGACGATGACCTAGCCTAGTGATCTTCACTAACTTTCAGAGGGGGGGCCACTTTCGCTGATAAGACATCATCAGTGTGAGGGCCGCCACACATTTGAAACCATTGGCGGTTTGACAACAGCACGACGATGATGATGGGGGGTGTTTCACATTTTTCTATTATCGGGGTCCACACATCAGGGGCCGCACTATAGGCCACAAGGGGCCGCCAGTGGCCCGTGGGCCTTGCTATGGAGAACGCTTTTCCTCGCCTGTCGAGCGTGCAGGATTAGTGTGGTCTACTTCATGGGGGAAACTGCGATGTGATGAAGCTCCCCAACACTTGGTGGGAAATGTTGGACATTGCCGAACAACGAGCTGTACAACCAGAAAATGCAGAATTACAAAAAACCTATGCAGTTGCATGGATCCACATGCTAGAAAGTATTTGTATGTGTAAAGGAGATACTGATGGTGATTTTACCACTCTCTGGTAGAATCATTATCTCCTCTTGCCTTGAAATGAACTTCCAAATAAAAGCAGAAGTTCCTTTCAGGGCAAGAGGTCAATGTGTTGTTTTTACAAGTCTTACACAGGCAAATGGTTTGCAATATAAATTCATATTGTGTATTAATAAAAATGATCTCATGCTGCTTACGTGCTTTGTTTAAACCAAATCGGAGAAGCATTTCATAGAAAAGTACGATGCATTTGTGTGTGTTTTTGTTGCCTGCATATTAATGTTTGGTGATTCAGCTTTTTGTCAGAAAATGCAATCGGGGAGACAGAGACGCACACGCTCATTGCAGTATTGATACAATTTCATTTCGAGAAACAGCCGTGTTGTACATCAAATATTCATAAGCAAAACTGGTATTAATTTTTATCAAATGCTTTCCAGATGATTATTTTTTTACACGTGTCATTTTCCCATATTGCCTTTCAATGAACGAGGCTGCAACCTGTCAGAAATGATAAGGCTAAGAGCCGCATGGCAGAGGCCTAAGCTAATCGCACGAAACGCTTGTGATCTCGTGTTCTTAACAAATTAAATGTGCCAAAACGACAAACACGTTTTACTTTCCATTACAGCAGGCTTGATTGCTTTTGAAATACATTGTCGCGAGTTGACTAATCTTGGCGTGTGTTTGGCAGCACGGTATAACAGTGCAGAGAGGCACACGGTACCATTGAACACCGCATACCACATACAAGTACGCTCCGGATTATAAGTCTAACTTTGTATTTTAATGCAACAGCTGGCAGTGTCTTATAATCCAGTAGGTATATGTGCGTGTTTAGTGTGGTGCGCCGAGCCTGGCACAAGTGCCGTGGTGATGTTCTCGCCACTTAGTGGCGAACGGCGGTTGTTTTTGTTGTTGTGCAGATTTGTATATCTTGACACTGACCATAAGTTACGGAGCATCTTATAATCCTGAGAATACGGTAACTACATGTAGGGCACTTGAAAAAATTACCCATTTTGGCAGCCCCAGTGTAGAAATGTACAGACCTGCTTGTCCCTTGTTCCTCGGAGCCATGGCATGTTTTTCTGTTTCGCCACAGTGAGATCAACCGTTTGGATCTTGGCCTCATCGTGGAGGTATGGGACAAAGGACTCATCTGGGACACGATGGTTGGCACCTCGTGGATTCCTCTCAATGACATCCAGCACTCGAACGAGGCAAGCTCACCACCCGCACACGACACCTTTGGGAGCGCTGACGTGGTCCAGCGGTAGCGGCTTTGCCGTTTGTTGCAGAGGTCTGCTGTTCAACTCCGGCAGGCTGGCCTGAGTAATACTGCAGTGCGCATTGATCAAAAATACTGCATGCTGTCGACTTCACAGCTGACGTTAAGGACCCCTTGGCATCTTTCGCAAGAGAAGACCATTCTGCGCCGGTGTCAAGGACCACATTTGCCAATTTCGAAATTTGATCCGCAAAATTACTCAATTACTTAACTGGGATTACACATGGCAACAACATTGCCCGTGACTGCGAAACTTGACAATCAACGTGTTTTTTGGGGATAAACAACCACAGGAATAATAAGAAGAATCTGCGATCTGTTCTGAATTGAATGGAGTATGCTGTGATATGGGTGGTGACACGATGGCTGTGCTTGTGTGGGCTTGCCGTGGTATGGCAGGAGGGCCCAGGAGAATGGCAAACCCTCGACGCTGAAGTCCTCATGAAGGAAGATGAAATATGTGGCACCAAGACCCCCACGCCGCACCAGATCCTGCTCGACTCGCGCTTCGAGCTGCCCTTTGGTGAGGCGGGTTCATCATGATCATGTTTTGTTTTAGATAGTAAGTCTGCATGTTGATAGGTTGTATGCATGTGTGTTCATAGTGTCCAGGGCGTCTCGTGACTTGGTGCGTTTATCACTAAAATTACACTCGAAACAGATACGTCTCCTGACTCTAGGAACCTCTAATCGTTTCTAAAAACGGTTACCAGGTAACAGTTCACCCAGCAGTAGCTTGACAAAGGTCTGCAAATAATTGCGTGATTGTCCATGATGAATCCCCGGGATGCCCCTCCATTTGCGCGCCTCTAGTGAAGTTCCGAGTGTTTGAACGGCGGCTGTCGTCTCTTGTGTGCTGCAGACATCCCAGAGGAGGAGGCAAAGTACTGGACCACGAAGCTCGAGCAACTCAACGTCTTGCAGGATCACGACGAGGTATTGGAACTCTAAATACAAAAAGAAACCTAAAATGTGATAGAAAATTCAATTTTCTAGGCCCCATGCAGGAACTGATCGTTTGAGATCGCAATAGGAAGTGAACTGCATTTATTCCAAATGCACAAAGAGCTGTTAACTTTTTCACCTCATCCTTAAGTGGTGTTTTTTGTTTGATGATTGGGTGATGATATGAGCTCATGACTCACAATCAGAAGTTTGGAAATTAAACTCCCAGTGTTGAATTGACTTCGTCCCATCATCCACTCAGAGTCAATATCGTGGGAAATCAACATTTTGGTTGATTTGTTTAAAGACTGGTCCCTTCCATTAGGAATGGGGAATTTTCTCCACCTGTTAAAGACTGCCAACCGATGAGAATCCTCCCCCCCCCCCCCCCCCACACGTTTGAGCATGACGCGACACACTGGGTACCTTGCCCGTGTCACTAACAGGACTGACCACGCAATGTGCTTTCAATGTGTCATAAATTGCTCGCTGCGTTGTGTTTCTTGTGCACCAAAGGGCTTGATAATGGTCCTAGGTGTGCATTTGTTAATGTGCCTGCATGTTAGTAAACGCTCTCAGATGCTTTTTCAGCATTTCTCTTTTTTTGGTATAACAATCTAAACACACAGCTAACAACTAGCAATGCCCGAAACTATTAAAATATTTGACACATCTGAGTTAATTGAAAAAACTATTAATAAACATTTAGAAGGCATCGTTTATGCACGGGTGCACACTTACAATTTGAGAATGGTCATGGTGGTCGTTGTTTGGAATGCAGTTGCCTTTGGCTTTTCACTGTCTACCTTTAGAGCTAAGATGGTATAAATTATCAGCAATTGGCAAGATTGATCTTTGTCTTTTGTTTTTGTTACTGCTGTGCCCATCTACCACGGATCTCACTTGTAAAAGCCGGGCAACTGGTTAAACGGTATCATCGGTGGAACATATCAAATAAAACTCCAACTCAATTTGGCTATAAATGCGCCACAAAAGTAATTTCGTAGGCGCCTTTGCTTGATGCGATGATGGTTTACTTGATAATACTTTTCTGACTACATTGGATATTAAAGCGGCTTTCCGAGAATCCATCGAGGGAATTGAAGGTGTCTTCACGTGTGGATGTGAGCACCGTGTGTGCGTCATCGTTGGCAATTCCTGCTCGCATTGTCTTGCGGTTGGCTCGCGAGGGAGTTAAACGTTACTCAAAGATGAAATCGCGCTCACATTTTTCCCAGAGTGAATTATATTGCCAACCTCGCAAAAAAACACATTAACGTTTATTCTCTGGAGGAACATTTCTAAAATTACCACAAACACAATTCAATGCAAGGCAACTGCATCTTTATAGAGTTCATACAGAATTGGCACCAGAGAAAGTGGTGTAATAACACGTATCAGGAGATGAATGAAAGGATATGGGTAAAGAGGGCTGGGTATTTATTTTATTTTACTAGGTAAGGCCCACTGAGCTATGTAGCTATTTTTCAGAAGTGACCTGACCACAAAGCATAGCGCAACGAAGTGGCTTGTCATCACGTGGACATTTATAGCAACAGCCAAATACTCTAAAAGCACGTTTCTAAATGTGGAGGGAAAAACCGGAAGACCCGGAGAAAAATCCACGCGACCACGGGGAGAACATGCCAACTCCAAATACACAGGCATCGTCAGGGTCAGGATCGAACTTACGACCTCCTGTATGCCAGGCGAGCTAGTTAACATCTCGCCGCCATGGCACACCAGGACAAAGCGCGTAGAAGACGACGAGGATGGAAGCTGAGCAGGAGGAGGTCTCGAGGGTGGTGGAGTCAGCAGGTGGTGGAGTCAGCAGGTGGTGGAGTCAGCAGGTGGTGGAGTCAGCAGGTGGTGGAGTCAGCAGTGCAGATGTCAAGGGGGAGGGAGTTCCGTGGACCCGGGCACAGCTGAGCAGGAGGAGGTCTCGAGGGTGATGGAGTCAGCAGTGCAGATGGTCAAGGTGGAGGGAGTTCCGTGGACCCGCGCACAGCTGAACAGGAGGAGGAGCAGCGGCCCCCGCGGGAGAGGCTCGCCGCTTGTTGCAGAAGTTCACGGTTCAAATTCAGCGGCCGCCCTGGTCATCGCTGCGGTGTGCTTCACGGCGGATGTGAAAGATCGCATGACGTAATTTTGCAAAAGTTGGCCAACATGCGCCGGTGTCATGGTCCAAATTTGCCAAATTTGAAATACAACACCAAATTCTCAAATTGGAATCCACAAAGCGACCATCGACCACTACTGCTAAAACTTGGCAGGACCCGAATGAGAAAGAGGCTTGAGACTCAGACTTGTAAACAAGCGCACTAAAAATCGAATAAAAGGTTGATTAGGAGTATTGACAGGAGGCCTTGGTTGCTGCAATGGGAGGGAGGGGGAGGTTGATTGGGGGGGTGGTATTCGGCGGGGACAAGGCCGAGGAGGATCTTGACGACGATGATGATGACGAGGCAGTTGTGTTACCACGCCTCGGTGGCATTGGGAGCTCGTGCATGGAGTCAAGTCAATTTCATTTTTGTTTACATGTGTATGGCACCTTTCTGGCACAAATCTCCCACTCAAAGCGCCATCGTCGCATTAAAACTCAACCTAAATGTTCAATTTGAGGGATAATAAACGGTGGTTATTATCGCCGTCGGCCACGTGGATTTGATCGTGGGCACGGGTGCAGACGTATGGTCACGTGCATCATGCCTGAAGGATCGTGCTTCCCACAATATATTTTTTAACAAATCTTATTCTCTACTGCTTTTAACTTTCATTAAAGTCTGGGGGGTCATGTCACCTGTTGTATATATGTCATAACGAGTGCAATTACTGTGATATAATTTAATACGCAAGTCATAACCTCGTGTATTTTAGCTTCAAAATGAACAGAGGCGTAATTAACATGTTTAATACTTTGTGATAACAACAGGACGTGACGTAAAATGAAACAAAACCATTAGTGGGTCGTTGCACATTAAATTACGTGGGGCGTGATTCACATCAATTTAACCGGCAGAGGCTGAGAACCAAATTCTCAGCCTCAAATTGCAGCAGCCGGTAACTCAAAAGGCCCTTGTGTGCATTACCCGCCAGATCATCACGTACGGGAAATCACAGCAAAGCGGCAGGGAAGGCAGGGAAAGTGAAAGGAGATAAACAACTGACGCACATGCCAGAAACCCGGTGACATCAAGGCCAGCCTCAGTGCGTCGTTGATCGTAGCTGCAAAGCAATGCTCTGCACCGATTAATTCTCGATGCAAATAAATTATTTGCAGTAGAGCTGGACCCCCTCCCCCACCCCAGTTATTTCAGTGATTGAATTATTATTTCGATTGTCGGTTCCATTACTCGATTAATCGGATAACATGAAAAGCGTTCAAGAAAAAAAGCCTCATCTATTCCCGCGCATGCCCCTAGACGGGCGGTGATGGGTGATCGGTTTCATCGGCTGCGCCATGCTGGCCGTAGCTCGCAGGGGGTTTCCCACCTTCATGAGACAGGATGTGGGGGCGGCAGCCATTTAACAAAAAGGGCCCGCGTAATAGACCACAACAAATCAGTCGTCAAGTAATCGTCCCAGCACAACTGGCATCCCACGGCGCCTGCTCCATTGCTACCCCTGCTGCCCTTGCTGGTAGCGCAATGAGTGGCACAGCAGAGCCGCCTCCACAGCTGCTGTGAGCAGCAGCAGCCCTCTTTATCTCTCTTGTTCGTCCATCAAGTTGATGATGACCATGGCACGTTTGTCATTTTGTTGGGTTTTGATGAGTGCGCAGATGGATGAACAGGCCAATCCGAGCCCGGAATTATCTGTGGCACACTGCACAGGTCAGGGAGGATGTAGAGCTTAAAGCTTTCTCTTCAAGGAAGCTTTAAAGCTTCTTCTTCAAGGAAGCTTTAAGGGTGTCCTTGTAGCGCTTTTTGGGGCCACCTTGCGCTCGCTTGCCATTCTTCAGCTCGCCAATGAAGACTTGTTTTGGCAGTCTCGCGCAGGGCATTCTGGTCACGTGGCCAGTCCATCTAAACTGTTCCTTTGCAAGCAAGGTGTGGATGCTGGGGATATTGGCCTTGCTGAGGACTTCCGTGTCAGGGATTCTGTCTTGCCACTTGATCCTCAGCAGCCACAACAACGCTGTCACTCAGGCATGGCGCCATGGCCCAGACAGCGGTGGTTTTCAGATAGAAAAGTTTCATGCGTTCAAGAGAAGTCTGCAATGAAAGATGATATCAGGAATCGGAGATGTTAATAATTTCTTGTGAGTGTTAGTTGAACACGCCGTGATATGATATTAAACCATGTTGAATACAACGAAGTGATAATAATGAGCATATACCCAGTAAAGATGGAACGTTGGGCGAACGCTGGCCAACACTGGCCCAACGGTTCCAACCACATGCCAACGCTGACCCAATGTTGCATGTTTACTCGGTACGGCCATGAAGCCACGTTCTGTATTTTCAAACATTCTGTTATTTGTGCGTGTTTCTTTAAAATGACTTATCTATTGTACATCACAAAAGAACGATCTGTGCACTATACCTTACAATGTTCAATCGGTTAACGTTCCAACGTTCAAATTTGATGCTCGATGGGAAGGGTACGGCGATTGTAGATGCAAGCGTTACGGTGCATGGCGTGACAAATGAAATGTGCGTTGTCTTTGTGCGACAGTACAACTTCCAAGAGGCAGTGGAGAAGAAGCCCCTTCCGACCACAAATATGCAGTGTTGTAAGTTTTCACTCTCTGCTCGTTTTCCTCCGACCGTGTGTGAGACCAAACGTGCGAGTGCGACGTATAAAACCCAGAAATTGTTTTGCTTGATTCTCATTTCCATGCTACCATCGTCCCCGCTTAAACCTTTACTTTGCTGAATGCCACTTATGGCTCAGACTTGCTTCAGTCTCTTGTCAACTTTCTCACTTCTCTTGAACCTTTTTATTTCAGCCTCTGAAACCACAGGTATATGAAAAATGTACGGATACAAATTAAATTAATCTTACGCGCATTAGTTTGTACATCAGTTGACTTAGGTGTGCTATTTGAAAATTAATCTACTTTGTCTACAATTTTCAAATACAACCATTGCATGAGTGCTTAAATTTATGCTACGATGCATACCAAATAAAATGTTTTCAGCCTGCTTGATTGAATGAGGCATTGATGCCAACCGCATAACGTTCCACATTCTGTGCAGGGCAAAATTAACACCAGTTAATAAGAGATGTTATTAATGCTCTGTGTGGATTTTATTTCTTGACAGTATCCATTATTAGTAAGTTGTAAAATCCGCCAGAGGGCAGCACACCCCCTGTCACCTGCCACTAAGCCATTGCGGCTTCATTGTGGAGTTTATCTTGTTGCAGGTGCGTTCAAGTGCCATTCGTGTGCATGTGTTCTCGAGTTCGATTTGTGTTACTTCTAACGCATTGTTGCCTTTGTGTTTATATGGAAATGCATGTGCCCGTGCGTGTGTGTGTGTGTGTAAACATGTAGCTGCCCCTGGTTTGATGGCACCTGTTCTGCACTTAAGTTGGACATTTGAATCTGGTTACTATCCAATTTGGAGTTGAAGGCTGGCAACGTATCATTATTACGTGCGATGTCACTATTTGGGGATTTAAATCTCCCAGGGTTTTTCTTTTTACTGAATGGCTCATCTGCTCATTTCAGAATGAAACGAGGCTCTGCGCCAGTGCTGCGTGCTAAATTAAGATATTTTATGCTGGACTCATGCTGAATATCTCACCACATATCCTAAATTGCCTCTTGGGATGGTGCATTTTAAAAATGATAGCCATAATGCATTGTCGATCGCCTAGAATTAGCAATTTTCTGTCGTCACTACATTTGCATTTAATGGAAAATACTTTGATAAAATGACAGACCTTGTGGCGTGGAGGTGACGTATGCTTTCAGAGTACTCACTCTGTCATGATAAACTGATACAATCTTTCACGTTTTACATTCTGTCAGCTGAAATGGGGAGGAAAATGAGCTCTTCGGTGCATTTACCCATGAAAACGAAATGATGGCGGTGGTGGGGGATTGTGTTTGTGCATCGGCACACCCCATTGGTAAATGTCTGGTGGCACTGGGGAAAAAAACACTTGCCCTACATTTACGTCAAATGTAAAATAGCGGACAATATAGATACGTTATTTAATTTAGTTTTTTTCTATAATGTTTTGTAAATTTTAAAAACCACACAGCAATCTTTTGGCATTAAAGGTCTAGCCGGTTGTAATTCAAATGTTGCATCATTAAATAAGTATGGGAAAAAACACCTGAGTAGAAATATTAATGACTTGAGAATGTTTATATGTAATAGTAAGGAAATTGAAAAGATATGTTTTTAATGATCATGTAAATGTTGGTTAAAGATCTTACTAGGAGCTTTCTCTGAAACACAGTCGTCTTATTTCTCATACACAACTTTCATGTCTTGCTTTCTAACCATGTTACTTCTATAAATCCCAAGCGACATTAACAAGGCCGATGGAAAACTGTGGAAGCACCACGTTTTATCCAACTTGTTCATTTTTGGAGCAAGAAAACCGTTGTGGCCGCACTTGTGTTCAACGTGTTGGAAATCATCATTAGCATTCCGCTCCAGTCTGGCTCCCAAAATTGATTGCGGTCTTCTAAAAATGTTTTCAGTGCTCCTCCGTATTCCATTTGTGTCTGGCCTGTAGCCATCGCCTGATGTTAGTCTCGCTTCTCCCTGTCTGTCCTTCCTCCCCTACTTTTGCGCACCTTGCATCTACGCAGGCAACTGGACCTATTTCGGATGGGGTGACCAACAAAGTATGTAACGGTTTCCTCATTTAGATCTATCCCGTTTGGTTCGTAAATATTGGCGTGACTATTTAGCAAAGGTTTATTTATTGTGCCTTTACAACGCAAACTGTCATTTCTGTATTCAAATTTTGTGTACATTATAAGATGTATTTTGTCATAACTAATGGACAGAATATACCAGTTAGCTGAGCGACAGAATAGTGCAGTGGTAACATTTGTGCCTCAACAAAAAAGGACGCGGATTTGATTCCCGACTCGGGCGCCTTTCAGTGTGAATTTCGATTTAAAGCTTTCGTGACTGCAGCAGGGATTCATCTTCTTGGTTCTTTCGGTAAAGTCACGTAGAAGGGAAGTAATAAAATAATAATAAATAAAACATAATAAAATAATTCTCACGACGTTTCAGCCACGTGACTTTACCGAAAGAACCAAGAAGATTTCAGTGTGAAGTGTGCATGTTTTCCCCCTGTTCTGCCTGGCTGTCCTCTGGGAGGTCTCCGGTTTCCTCCCATAGATGAAATACAACCCATACAAGGTTACGGGTATTGGCCAAACATCCCATTGCCAATAGAATTACTTGCAAATTACTCGGTTGGGATTAATCATAGCAACATGGCTCCTTACTGTGAAAACTTGGCAAGACCCTCCTGAGTCTTGAGACTCAGTGAGGCCTCCCTGGGTAAACAAGCGTCATAACAAATGATATGAATGATGCTCACATGATAAATGGACTTAAATAGACCTGCACTGTTGTGATAAATATTGAGATATTTAATTGTTTTGATAACATAGGACCAGGCTGAATATGCTGGAAGCATCCGTGTTAGACTATGATGTTCAATCCCACAGTTTCAGTCGTCATTTCTCAACCCATTTGAAATGATCGACAGCAAGCAGACGTCACTTGAATCAATACCAATATTCCTTCTGCTACCGCCAATCACCATAAAGAGCCACTGGTGTCATCATTAATATTCTCAGGCATGTTATGTATTGGATCTACGCGTTTTCACGTATCATTCGTGGCTGAGGGTCTTGTCTTTGACATGCCCAGTATAACAACGGATGCACCAGTCCTCGTGTCACCAAGATACATAATCCACTTAGGAAACGACAGAGGAATGCTGCAGAAGGTAAGATGGGAAACGCGTGAACAATGAATGGAAGAGAGATTTGTTAACTGTCCTGTCTTAATATCCAATGGCAACACAGACCGGTATTCTAAGACTATCAGGAATTTTGATCTGTAAAGCCAGAAGGTTTGTGAGATGAAATCCAAATTGGGGGTTGACTCAGCTTATTATTCCTGTGTGAAAGATTAACCAGTATGAGTGTGTGCGAAGTCAACTGTAAAAATATCAGATTGCCAGGAAATATATATTTATCAGTTTGACATTTTGTAGAGATATCGGCCTCGTGTAATGTGAAGTGTGACGGGAGTGGTAGCATAGCGGTTAGCGCGCTGCGCTACGAACCCAGCGACCCAAGTTAAATTCCCGCTCGCAACATCGGTGACGATTCTCGGTCCTGGGCCCCTCCCGCAAGTCGCTTCAGCCTCAACTGAGTACCTGGTGCGGTGTGTCAAACATCTTCACGAGGGAGACAAAGACAGCCTGGCGCGGTGCTGGCCACCCGCCCTCTCAAATGTCATGCTGGCCTTCATCGATGCTGCTCGTTAACAACACTTGCCCCTGCAGTCTATTGAGACTATATAGGGGATCTTTGCCTTTTCCACTCCTGTGTAAAAATAAGAAAAAAGGCAAATTGATAAGTGTTTACATATCCGAATGGATTTTTCATCTCCAGACATAATGCCAGTCGTACAATTGAAATAAGGAGAAGGGGGACGGAAGACAACCGTTTTAGATTTACATAACGGGCATACATTTGAATACAGCAGTTTTCACTTCGGTGGCGATGTGATTTGTATTGAAGTAGAACCAACTGTTGCATCGCATAACAGATTATAGGAGTGTCCACAAAGCACTGTTTTTGATTATGTTAACATTTTTGTTAATCCATTAATGATTTTCTCTAGAATACTAACCATTTCCTTACATAAATAGCATTTCAATGCACAATGGTATTTGCTTTTCCTGAAAGTGTCGAAGGGTAATTGCATGTAAGGATAGTCCTGTTCATGAAAACACGAGGGACACTTTCATTCGTCATCTGCAAACCAACAATTATGATGCGAATCATTTCCTATTTGGATGCTAAGGCTATGATAATTTACAAAGACAATGTAATCATAATTACAGGGTTCACAGAGGTATACATGGATGTGTCATTTCCTCTGCGGATATTTTAGAAGTTCCTTTTACAGATAAAAAATGTTTACGTATAAATCTAAATGGTTAACATTGTAGAATACATTTTTCAATATTTTTTTTATTTGATGACCCTCTAGCTTTCGAAATTGAGCTCAGACAGGTTAGAATTGAACCACTGTGGCAGCGTTTGGAGTTTAATTTCCAGTCCATGTAGCCCATAGAACCTCTGGGGTTCATGAAATTAATTTAAAAAGTGAGCAGTGGTAATCCATTCGATGTACAAGTCCTCATCATATGAATATGGAATTTCCACCATTGGCTTAGGAAAGCCAATGGAGATGAGCACCTCAATCCTCACTTGATGTTAAGAACGGTGGATTATTTAGATTAGATCAGGTGTTTCTTCTGCCAGTGTTAATCTGAGTGAATTCGCTGAGTATGTGTTTTTTATTAAGAATAAATCAAGTTAATATCCATGGTGTGTAATGTGTTAATGCAATCCAACAGAGCCACATCATTTGAGGGGGGAGGGAAAGCCAAGTGTTGTGGTGTTACAAGCTTTCCAACAACCGTAGATTATGAATTAGTCCTCACTCTACACAGTTCAGCAAATTTGTATTCTAACATTGATTTTCACAAGCAGCCCACAACCAACTTACATCCCTCAAATGCATCGGCCAATGGCATTGACCAGTCAGTGTTATTATTCACAAAATATAACTTCGTTTTCCGTCGGCTCAGCGACTTCAGTTTGCCATAACTGCTGAGAAGTTGCGAGAGCTCATCTCTCCAAACACACGTCTGCTGAAAGTATACCAGAGCAAACATCAAGAGGTCCATCCCCCATATGTCAAGCTGTGTTCCATTGAAATTACAATGCACCCATCTTCTGTTCAAATCGTCACATATTTGCCCGAAGTACAATGAAACTAGCTCCACCTTCCAGAAGAAACTATTTGTTACACAATCTTCCATGAGGCTCATTTGCCTCATTTTGGTCCCACACAAGATTCAAAGCTACACGTTCCCCTGTGTGGTCACGTTTATCGCGTTTTCTAATGGGCATCGCAAGTCATTTGGACGTGCCCATCGTTCCTTATTCCTTGAACTTGGTGTATTGGTGTACGCTCGTTTGGGGAGTGCCTGTCACGGTGTGTAAACACGTGGGGGACCCGTGTCTCTGCTCCATCCGCTGTCCACATTGCGTGCCCATTCTCCCCCCCCCCCCACCACCATCCTCAGCACTGGACGACGCGGACAGCGCGGTGGACGACCGCGACAGCGACTACCGCAGCGAGACAAGCAACAGCATCCCCCCGCAGTACCACAGCACGTCGCAGCCGAACGCGTCGGCGCACCAGTACCCGGCGCACCAGCGCGGCCGCCACGTGGCGCACACGCCCACGTCGCCCCTCGACACCCGCGCCGACGGGGGATACTCGGACCACCGCGAACTCAGGTGCGGCACGAACTCTGTGCATGGGGGCGGGGTGGGGTAACAGCGCTGTCGCTCTCTCTCGCAATGTGCGTGCGTCTGTTTACAAAGTGAAGGCAAAGATTATCCCGTATGGCATTTATCGCACTGTTGGTGTTAGGATCATACTAAGTTATTTATACCGCAGGAGGAATCCCATCCCCGTCCTACCAGGCAAAGCCCACTGAGCTATTAACGCGACCTGGCTATCACAAATGATAGCTCAACAAAGTGAACAATCTTTTGGACACTTATAGTATCAACATAATCTAAATTATCTCAATGCATGTTTCTAAACGTGGAGTGCCACAGCACGTGACAGCTTTGTTCGCGAGCACCTGATAAGACTGATGAGGCGTACGAGGCAGTGACGTGGCCAGCAACACGACCAGCCGTCTTTGTCTCCCGCAGTGCCCATGTTTATACACTGCACTCCTTACTCGTTCAAGGCTGAGTCAACCTACGGGAGACCCAGTCTTGCAGTGCATTGCAAACTGTGTTTGATTCCTGAGACAGAAAAAAATATATTCACAACATGCCACTGGTATTGGCCAAATATGCCAGTGCTGAACCGTTACCTGCGAATGACACAATTGGGATGACCCCCCCCTCCCCCCACGGCAGCTGCATCACCTCCTACTGCCTCGCAGGTGCCTCCGAGAAAAAAGCCTCAGTGCAGCTTTCCTGGGTGAACAAGTGTAACAATAAAAATACAAATACAAATGTCACATTCTCCATCCCTAATTTGAATCGCCCCACTATCGTGTATCGAAAAACAGACGAGAATTTCTTTGAGTGATAAAAAAGTAGTGACATTGACATACGTCAAATATTCTCATTTGTAAATTAAGTTGAGAAACTGGAGACAATAACGTTGTTTTTTCACATGGTAAAACATAAATGTCTCATCAAAGTGAAACTTGTATGATTTTACACCGCGTGATTTTACATTACATTATATTTGAATCATCTTTTTAACATGAAAAGTGTAAAAAAAACACTCGCCATCCGGGTTCGAACACTTTCTTCACACCTCCATTAACTCGTGTAGCCAGCCCCATTGATGTTGTAGTTTATCATCCACATTAGCGCACCTCTTCTCCAGAATGTGTTGCAGTGATTGAGAAAATGCTCATGATGACCATTATTATCAAGGGTATGGATGGCAAAAGAAAATCTTGTTTTTAAAAGTAGATTTTGGATTGCATTAATATGTATTTTTAACATATTAGCTGATGTTTTAAATCGCGTTGTGATATGTTATTTTAATTACTTCTCACCGTTGAAGGCTATACAGACATCATGTAGACCATTGAAATTAGAATGCCCACTTAAGGACATTATAAAACAATTTGCAACATACACAGCGAATTAAGTCTACAAGCAATTTGAACAATTGGATGCAACTGGGAGTATCTAATGAAAGTTCGTAAATAACATCACGGATGGAGCTAAATGTAAAGAAGACCATACAAAGACGTCTTGGATAAAAGCCATGGGGTTAGCACGTTTTACGGACGGGATGTTCGGAGTGTTCAGAATGTGCAAGTTTGTAAATACAAGGACAAAATAAACATTTCGTGTAAGGGCCTAAACTAAGCTAAACAGATTAATCTTGCAAGCGTAACGTATAAAACACACACGCGTGTGTGGGGAGCGGTAGTATAGCATTTAGCGCTTTGTGCTGCGTACCTAGCAACCCAAGTTTGCTTCCCATTCACGTCCAACACCAGTGACGATTATCTGAACCAGTTCTGGGCCTCGCCTAGGTCGACTCGGCCTCAAATTAGTACCTGGTTAGGTGTGTAAACATCGCCACTGAGGAGAAAAAGGCGGCCAGGTGTGGTGCTGGCTACCCGCCCCCTCATGTGCCGTGCCGGCCTTCATAGGTGCACGCTAACAGCACTTGTCCCAGCAGTCTGTTAAGGCTTTACGGGGGATCTTTGTATTTGTCTTTGTGCCAAAGCCAAAACAACTAATAATAATTTGGACAGATATGTATCCTTGCACCCTACCTAGCAGACGTCAGACATTCCACACTGAGTAAATATTTTAAAATGTAACAAAACCGCTGACATGATCTGCATTACAATTATGTTGTCCTGTCCATATAGTCCATGCATATCTGATAAGTATATATTATATCTAATCTAAAGCCTTCAAATTACATTGCTTTGTGAAATTGGACCAAATCAAAAACGCGGTATAAAAAAAATCGGATTTTGGCGAAGATGCGGCATGATTGGCAAATGGCATGCATTGCACCCAGAGGCAATTTGACATGCCCTCGTTTATTTATTTATTTCGCTCATTTCAGTGAATCCTGCCACATGTTAGTGCACTGTTCCATGTGTACCTGCTCTCTCGCACTTGTCTCGCGCACGTGTACATGGTACTGCGGTTTGGATCTGTATTTACCTGTGTAGAATTGGCAAGATTCTACACGGGGATGTGCTTTACTATTGTAGAACAGGATCCATTGTGTGTCACTCTTTCTCTCGAATTTAGCGTCTGAAATATTTCAGGAGATGAAACTAGTTCCCTTTTTTATTCAGTAAAAATGTTCAATTAGAGATACAAAGTCTCATTTTACAAAACCCAATTCGTTACGATTAGTACTACGAATGTTAAGTAAGATACACTGAAATAATTGCTTGGAGATAAATTATATCATAACCTGCCTCATTATATAATGGATAATTCTAAAATTATTGTATAATAAGCACTCATATCTTATCAAAAGATTGTTACACCAACAAAATTGTTGATATACGCTCCAGGCCATTCCGAAATAAGTGATAAAACATTATCCAAATAATAACAATGCAGGCTGATATTGCCATTTAAAAAAATAGACCTGCATGCCATAAACAGAGAGGTACTGCCGTGTGGCATGATGGTTGGACTCGCAAGGCAGAGGTCATCGGTTTTATCCTCATTTGTACAATGGGGCAAGTTTCTTACATCCACCCTCCTCTGTCCACCCAGCAATATAAATGGGATACAGCATAGTTTATCGGCCGGACGCGTGTGGTGGGGTAAAGTGTGAGTGCAAGATTCCACCAAATTGCAAGAGTCTACCAAATTACCCTGTAAAGGGGGGCACTGGAGCTCCCTCGAGTGGGGAGGCCCTTACGCCAGCAGCGGTGTGAGCAAGAAGTTGCAGGGCTGCACCTTTGCCTTCAGCTGTAAACACACACACCGGCTTGGGTCAACGTCGTTGATGCCAGGAAACCTCGCTTCTGTCAGATCCTGTAAATGTTGCGCGGTTGACTTTCAAGCTCCGAGGTTTTTTTCCTTAAATTATCCCACCATGTGGCTCTAGGGGCCTTTCTGTTTGCCACTCCAAAAGATAGATGGCTTTCATGTTGACACGTGGAACATAACATTTAATTAATGTCCCAGAGTGCTCCATTGCAGCACTCGTTTACGTGTTGGATAATAGTTTTAATCAATCTCCTCTCCGTACAAATACACGAGGCACAAACTCTCATGAATGGCTCCTGCATCATTTCCCTGCGTGTGGTGTGTGCCCTCCTCACACGTGGAACTTGGATATGCTTTACTTTTAAGATATTCCTTCCCCAGACAGACTTCAGTCGAATATTGCATGCACTACTCGGACAATATAAATACAAGTAGCTTTAGTTGCATCTCACTTTAACGTGGACCCATAATTTAGTTTTTGTATTTCGTTTGTTAAATTGATATGGAGGTTTTTTTTGTTTATGTCTTGTAATTGGTTTGTTTATTGCACTTTTCTTGTGATCAAGGTGTCCCTTGCCAAAGATAATCTTAGTGCCAACGGCTTCTCGGCTCCTTTCCTGGTTTTGAAAAGCAGCTCTCTGTGTAATTGTTCAGATGTATTCAAGATTACTGTGCTGCGTAATGGCTACGGTCTGCTGTGTTATTAGTTACCCATATAATTTTGTAGGGAGCAGTGACGCAGTGGTTAATGCACTGTGCTATGAACCTAGTGATCTGAATTACATTTTTGCCCATGGCTAGCACCAGCGGTGAGAGACACCTGAACCAGTCCTGGTTTTCCCTATTACGCTTAGCAGTGCGGTGAAATACGATCAATCAACCCCATGACCCACACAGCATGGAGAGCCCTTCATCCAGCACTCGATTGACTGACTGTAAATCGTTATACTTTGTTCATATACAGTATATCATTTTCAGTTTCATTCCAGTTGCAACATTTTTTTTTACACTTAACACATTTGCTTAAATTAACATAGAGTTAAAAAATCATGCTCTTCAGGTCAATCCTATTATTTCGATTTAGTCGTATTTCACGACGTGCGTTGTAATCCCTGTATTTTCCCCAGGTCTTCTTTGCAAAAGAAATGCCGAGTAAGTGGCTGTTTCCAGGTTCAGATGAATGTTCCACCTCTCCCACAGTGACGTGTGCTAGAGGGTGACGTCACCCTCTCGCATTGGAGGACCCTCCTGTCATGAGTTACATTTCTATTCGATGTAGCACAGCAAGCACGAGGCGATCTCGCTTGTGTCTGTTGGTAATTAATTCGCAAAGAAGGTGCTCCACATGTCACCGTAGGCCATGGCCCATGTGACACGGAGCGGCCATGTGGAGGATACTCTCAAACAGACACAGCAGCAGCTTCTTGATGCAATGTGGAAATGTAGTCATGTTTTAGGGTCAAAGTTGAATGTAGTCATGTTTTAGGGTCAAAGTTGTGACGTAGTTTATTTTTAATGTCCGTCTTACAGTCTTATAACTCGCACATGTGAATCCTCACCATTCAATAATAATAATCGGAAGAATTGTACATGGAGCCCGTAAATAACAAGGATTAAGAGTTGAGAATACGGAGCCTACACACACAGCCTTGGGGAGGCAGGATGCCAGGGCGGCCTCCATTTTTTCTAAGTGGCCTATACTCAATCTTAATTTAGTGTTTAGTATAAGTTCCTAAATCATCTAATCTTCCCAAATGGATGTGAGATCACATCGAAGAATGACTCTGAAAGGTGACACCATAGCACTATATTCAGTGTCACTTCAGTCCTTTGTTTGCAAAACCATTTAACAGATGTATCATTTACACACGCAGCGATTTACACGTGTCCATTATGATTGCTAGCCTGCACGGCCAGGCTTTCCTGCATAGGGGGCGTGCTGACAAAAAAATAGAACGCGGATGTTTGTGCGGTCGCCGGCAAAAGAGCCGAGATCAAAGGGATCACTTTCAAAATTTAACATTTGAAACGCTCGTTAATCAAGTGACAGAAGTCCAGAATTTATGCGAGACACCTTTGGATTTTAGTTATTTTTTTCTACAATGTTTCCTAACCTCGTCTCTCATTCTCCCCATTCCCCCCTCCCAACCTAACGTGTGTCCCACAGCTGTGATAGCATAGAGTCCGCTACAAATGGCCATAGTGATCTAGAGTCTGCATCTGGGTCTAGCCGGCTAACGAGCCGGCAGTACTCCGTCGAGAGCAGGCAGTCTGTAGATCTTTCCGATAGGTGGGTTTTGTCGAAGGTCTTCGTCTTGGTGGGCTGTCAGTGTCGTGCCATTTGACGCTCTTCTCCAGCACGCCTTTGTCCATGATCAGTGCTTTCTGCTTGAGTCCAATGCTGCTGGAAGCTGTACCCAAAGGTGATTTAGCGAAGATGGAACCTAGACGACCATTTGTGGGTTTGTGGAATCATTAAAGCTCGAGTACCTTTTTGTACCGCACGTCAAGCCGCGTGCAGCGATGCCTCGTGACAAATTGGTTCAAATATACGGGTGGGTTATTTTATGGTTATGCTGTTTCTATCTCCTTTGCAATTCACCAAATGCAACTGGGTCAGAATACAGTTTTATGTTGCAGTCAGTGATGCATTCCGAATGCATGTCCACTCTTGCCTTTAAATATTTATGTACTTTACAATTGTACATTAATATTTATGCAATAAAATAGAACAACATTTTCACGTAAATTTTCAACTTTGATAATGTGTATGGCTGAAATTATATTTCCATATGTGCAGAATTTGAGTCCAAAATATCCACTCTGTAGATGGAGGAGCATTAGCAACGACTCACGCAGAATGATGCGCAGGGCAAAATAAATGCCAGAAAGACAAATAAACCAGCTCGCTAAACTACGATCTGTCATCAGAGTTAGGCAACGCAAGTTATATTTGCCTTTACGCACCAATGAAATTTGAAATTGATATCGACATGTGCTTTGCCACACGATTGAATCCTTTGGCACATGTGCTTTATTATTTAACCTGAGCACATTTCTGTGGTGCATGCTGCAAGGCACGCATGCAGCACAGAGTCAGAGATCCTACTTAACATCTAAGTGAGTGTGGTCGGGAAGACATTTGGGGTCTAGCCGAGTCGTTGGTGAAGCAGCACTAGATTTGCTTTGAATCAAGCGATGCACACATGCTCATTCACAAACACACACCCATCAGTTGCTAGTATTGGTTTTTGAAAGTTCATAAAAATATTAATAAATAAACTACTAAACTAACAAAAAAAATACGTGGAGCTTTTGGTGAAGCGGAAAGTCATGTGCTGTTTATGCACAAGCCTTAATTTTAATGGGAAATGTCTCGGTGACGCCCAGGGCTCTGCAAGGACAGTCTAACAATGTAGTCTTCCGTCCTCATATTTGATGTCACATTATATTAGAGGACATCCACCAATCTTTGTAGACACTCCTGAAAATTTGGGTTGGGTTACCAATGTCTGAGGTTCTTCAGTTAAAACATCTTCTGGTACGGCTGTGATGTTTTTTGTTTACAACTGTGCTCTGAAGTTCTAAATGCTTTGTTGGCTGTTGTTGGCCTGGCTTTTAGAGGCAAATAAATCTGTGTGTTATACGATGTTTGATGTACGTATTTATATACTCTGTGCTGTTGTGATTTGCCATTGCTTGTCTTTAAGGTTGGCTTGTTCGTCTTCTTTATAACCATTTGCTACTGCGTTCCTGTGATCGTGTGCGAATGATAACCACGGAATCTCGCAGTTGTATTTCTATAGTAGTTCACACGTTTTTGAAAATACCAACCATGTAACAATTATATATTTTTTATCACATTTTGTGTGCCTTTTAAAAAATATTTTCTGCATCTTTCTTTGTATGCTTTTAACATTTTGTTTTGCATGTTTATTTATTTTTTGTGTTTCCTTTTCCTCCATTCTGTTGCTGTCCTGTCTCAACCTGCCCCATTCTTCATTGGGCAGCAGCGTAAACCAGTTTATAATGAAAGACAAAATACGAATCGTACCTTCTGAGTTTTGTTCAGATGATAAGATAGGAGAAGATGACTATGACACCCAGGGTAGGAATATGATAGAGCAATTTCTACAAGAGAGAATTAACACGAAAGGCAATTTTACGGATTTAGAAAATCTACGAAATGATGGCGGTGTATTGGACCATGACACACTGCCACTTGAACTGTCAAATGCTAAAAACAACTACAGAAAAACACAATCTGTGCATCACAAGATTATTCCAAACATGTCAAAGAATGTCAACTCGGATGCTTATTCACTGGGAGTCTATCCACAGAGGTACAATACTCTACCCAGATCAAGACAGAAGCATGACAAGCATCAACTGCACAAAGCGGCATTGCCCGATAATAAAACATCGTCTGTATCCACCAAGGGATATCAGCACGATTCTGACAAGCTCAAACCCACAGACTCCCATGTAGATGATAAACAAAGTTCTCCTCGCAAAAGCAAACCCATGGGTGCTGATGCTGTTGATCTTTGCTCTGTTGGGGACTCCCTGGCAGAGTGGTTGGACGATGATATCAATAGCCCAGAAAGTGTGGGGAGTCCAGAACACATCCATCTCAGAGTCATTCCTGGAGAAACTGCGGAAGACCAATTAAATAATTACTTTGTTTGTCTCCAAGATAATCAGTACTACGTTCAAGAATTTGAGTTCATAGAGGAAGGTGATGTTGTGGAAGACATTTATGTTGAAAATGAAGCTGCCCTTGAAATTGTTGACCATGAATATTTTAAAGACGAAGAATCAAATGTACAGTATATCGACGCTACGGACGAACTCCAGTGTCTGTTTGATACTGTTTCTGAATATTTGGTGGAAAAGCAAGAGGAATTCAACAAGTTCACCTCTCTCTCCGATTGTGGTTCCGATGAAAAGGTTCAAAAATATCCGCAGGATATCAAGTGTTCAAATGAGCACAAGCACACGGTGCCAGAACAGTTGCGCAAGGATACATCGCAAAAGGATTCTGTGCAGCAGCCACACTCGCAGACAGCCGAGCAATTACCAACAAGTAGTTTGCCTCTGGAAACTAGCGAAAGTTCGGTGTCACTCACAAATCTGGGCAATATGAAACAGGCCTTCTCCTCGCTAATGGATTCCCTTGAAAAGAAAATTTCGAATAAAGACGCACAAATCGTTGCCAAAAATGTCACGGCAAGCGAGAATGAGCAGGAAAAAGGCAGTGCTCCTACACCCAGTTTGCCTTGCGGCAGCAGCAGTCCGTCCCTCCCACCAAATGAAGAAGACAATGCAAAGGAGGGAAATGTTCTATCAAGATTATTCAAAGCCTCGTTTTTATCATCATCTGTGAACCAGAAAACAAACTTTGCTGCTCATGACAAGCCTGAATTTATTGCACAGAGCCAAGCTGCACTGGACAGAACTGATATTGAGCCTAAACACACGCGGATAAGTGGACAGGAGTTGCATGTTGACATTTTGGCCGGTCAAATAAGTGATGCATCTTTACAGCAAGACAATAATACGTTAGTTGAACGTGAAATGACGAGCAGTAGTGATATAGTGTCACAAAGTATCGGTGACACTGATGGAATTTCACATTCGGAAATGCAACCAGCCGAACCACTTGTTAAGCACGCATCAGAAGTGGCCACAGAACAGACAAGGGATGAATCCGCTGATCAAAGCAAACCCGAATCTATAATGTCTAAAGTATTTAGTATTTCCAAGTCATTCTTTAGCTCAACAAACCTATCAAGAGACCTGATAGATAATGTTTCACGGCCAGAAGAGAGTGTTCCTAAGCAAAGCTGCAGCGGCGATGCAGCGGTTTCCTCCCACGCAGAAAGTGTCCACACGTCTGAAATAGGAATTGTGTCGTCAGCAACGCTCTTTGGGGATTCTGCTCAGGCACTCGGTGACGTTACGAGCGTTGTTGATAGCACGCCAACATCTGCAAATACCGCTTTGGGGACAAAAACAATGTCGGAGGTTTGCAGGTCCACAACTCCGGAGTCTTCTCTGGTGGGTTCCTGTTTTCCGGAAGTAATGGAGCGCGTTTCAAGAGATGATGCGGAAGTTGCCGGCGGAGGATTTAAGCTGCCGTTCGGAAATGCACTCTTCTCCACAAAGCATGCCGATGAAACGAAACCAGCCACAGGGGGTACTTTTAAGTTTTCCTTTTTCTCATCGACAGATAACATCAGCCAGGCAAAGCCTGAACACATCCCGTCCAGAAGGGCATCTGTGGATGCCGCCTTTCTTTCGTTATCACCTGCAACCCGGAGTACAGATGTTGCGAAAGTTGAGAGAACTGCAGATCCAAAGACTGACAAAAAGGACTTGCCTTCTTCCCTTTCATTCAGTTTTCCATTTTTTCTTTCACAAAATAGCACCACTTCTAAGAAGGAAGAGACTGTTCGGGATGTGAGCGTTGAATCTTCAATGAAGGTAATTACTTCGAAAGTTGACATAAATTCGGAAGATAGCACCGTAGCCTCCTCCGTTCTTTCCGTAACAAAATCCTCAGAAGCTACGAGCGCAACAGATGGGGTGAAGAAATACGTTCCTCAAAGGATGAATGATATATTAGTCCACAAAGAAGTGAGCAATAGTGGTGTGTGCTTAGCGGAGGATAATGGTTTAATGGACACAAAAACATTCAACAAACTCGGTGATAAAGCTTCCTCGTCCTGCATCGCCAAGGGTACTGTAATTGGAGATGGTGCAGATGCTGAAGATGGAAGCGTCTCGTCACCCAGACTGTGTAATATTGCCGCCGCACCTGTTGACAATGAAAGGACACAAGCCACACACGAAGGGAGAATCACGTCTTTGCTCTCATCTTCATCGCTCTTCTCCAAGCTGCCATTTCTAGGGTCCACGCAGAAGAAAGAATCCACCCACGTGGAGGCAAATGCAGAAGAAGGCAAGCCGTCGTTGGCTTCGCCCTTCAAACTTCCATTTTTTCCCCCATCAACGGAGAAGCAAGGTCCGGCCACGAATGTGGCGGATGTTGAAGAGCGCAAGCCGTCTATGGTTTCTCGTCTCAGTGTTCCACTTTTTAAACATTCTGATAGCCAGTCAACACCAACTGTGAATGCCAACGAGGAAATTAAACGGTCGCTATTTTCAAGTTTCAAGCTGCCATTTTTTTCGCCATCTGAGAATCCGGATGTGACAGCCACTGACAAAAAGACTCCCGGCAGCAATGGGGCAGAAGATAGCCATCGCCCCTCATTTAGCTCCCGTAGCAATGTGCAGGATTCACGCAACACTACAACGTCAAGTCAAGGTGCTTCCTTGGTTAGTGCTTCTGAAATAAAACACATTCTCTGTGAAGCCGACTCCTCAATTGAATCAAAGTCACGAAATACATTTGTCAAAACGGACAGCAAACTGGACACACATGATGAAAAGCAATGTGCATCGAATGTTCCGGTTAAGTCATCTGATTATGATAGAGTGAAGGAAATTCAGCAATCAAAGTATCCATATTATGACTCGAAGAAAGAAGAATTGCTAGCGGACAAAGTAACAGGCATTGCCACGGACCAGAGCTTAATTGCAGAACATTGTGCAAAGCAACAAGCTGATATAGACACCTATTTGGATAGTAGCCAGTCAGAATGTTCTCAGTATGGGCAAAAAAGTTACTATTTACCAGATTTCTACTCTCAGACTGCATGCAGTTCTGTTGAGAGAATAGTTATTGCACCCTGTTTTAACAGCAGTCCTCAAGGTATAAATCATCAAAGGGTAGTTAATGCTAACATGTTTGAGCAGCATACATCACAGGATAATCTGGAGGCTATGCACTTTGAAAGATGTGAAAATGCTGCCGATTTGTCAGTGGCCAAGGGAGATGGTTCTTATAGCGAGGCCCAGGAAGAGCCACTGCAACTCATGTCATCGTTTCCATATGCTCCCTACAAAACGAGCACTGAGAGGCAATACTTATTTTCAGACGAAGTTGCCCATGGCATTGATAGGCCCTCTGAATACACCGAGTCTTCAATGTTCGAACGTCTAGAGGGTTCCCAAGATCTTGCTACCGTTACGTATCATAAAGAGCAGCAAGCTTGGTTGGACAATGTTTTGTTCGCCCAATCACAATATGTCAATGAAGAAGTTATTGACAGTCCATTGTGTATTGACGCCAGTGAACACGATGGCTTCATGTGGTGCACTGAGTATTCTCCTGAAATGGATTATCCACACGGGTATGACAACAACATAGAGTTTCACTACGCTGACTTTGAAAACTATGCTTGGACTTTTCATGCCGAAAACCCACTCGAGTACCCTCATGAAGATGACGATGCTTATTTAGAGTTTGAGAATGAGTGGCCTGACTGTTGGGAGGCTGATGCAGATTGTGTAAGTAATTTATCCCAAAAGGTAATTCGGGAATTACAAGAACGTCCTCTGGATCTTTCGTGGACTTCATCAAGAATTGATGACTTACACTGGGACATTGCATATTATCAGGGATGGTTTGAGCATAATGTCTTGAAGGATTATCTTCAGCCGCAAGAAGAAATCCCGATCGATTGTACCGTTCGTTTTCTTCCAGTTTATAAAATTTCTGTGGACGTTCAGCAAAGAACGGTGCAGCAATCAGCATCTGCAATGTTGACATTGGAGAAATCTGAGTCAGGAGACTCATTTGTTGCATCACTCTTTCACAAAAAATCCAGCATTTTTAGTTCACTAGTTTCTGAAAAACACAGCAAGACTGGCAGTGAGGAGTATGACGCTAAAGAATCTGGAGCCTTTCAAGAAAAGTGGAAACCGTTGGAAAAAGTCTCCTCCCTGTTCAGTAGCTTTAAAGTATTTAGTTCCACAGATGGTGATGCAAACTCAGATGTCCAAAAAAAAGTTGGTTTGGAATCTGAAGCGAGGCACAATTCAAAGGTGCATGGATTGATGGACTCTGGTTGGGATCTAAGTCACAATAAGGCAACGCATCAGGAGGGTAAATCACCGCCACATAAACAACTGGGTGCTGCATCTACATCAGAGGAAATGAAACGCAGCAAGTCAGTGTTGCAGAAAACAAAGACTTTACAAGAAAGTGAGAGAGGTGAGGATGGGAGTAACCAAGCTCGGGGAACGACCCAGCCTTCACAGCAAGAATCATCTGCACCTTCGTTTTTTAAGAGCCTGTTAAACATTGGCCAGAGCAACGATGAATTACAGCAGCCTAAAAAGGATGAAATGGCAGAAAATTCAAATTCTCCTATTCAAGAAGAAAAATCTGTTTTTGGCACAATAAAAAATTTCATGAGCCTTGAAAGCAAAGAAACAGCAAAGCCTTCCGTGGAGACGGCGAAGGAAAATGTAGCCGAGTCGATGAGCTCAGATCAGAACCAAGGTATTTTTGGATTTACGCTATTCAGTAGGCCTTTAAACAAAGGGAGCCTTCTACCTAAAAGCCTCAGTGGACTTTTGCCATTTGGCCAAGATAACGCAAACCGAAACACTCCCGAAAATCAGGCAGTGTCACAGCAAGCAACACTTGGACCGCGCAGTTCGTCATCTATGGCAAATACAACCGGATTGAAGAAGGCCGCTTCCGTTCCTGTATCGATGCACTTGGGCCCTTCAGAAAGTACCATGCATTCGATTGATAAGCTTGATTCAACGACAAGTCTTTCAACAAAAACGCAGTTAAGTGAACCGAGAGGCAGGCTTCAGAGACAAAAGACATGTTATGCGTCAAAGCAAGAGACTCCAGAAGAGCGCAGCGTTTTAACTAAGACTGCTGAAGAACATTTTCGGTTCAGTGATCTAACCAGATCAATTTCAAAAGATGACGCGATGAATCAAAATGAAAAGGATACGTCTACAATTGTTGATATCAAACCAGTGCATCAAAATGCCTTCGCTCGACCAGCTCTTGATACAACTGGACCAACACTGGATACAGTTTCTTTGGAAACGTCTTCAAGTACTCAGGAAGATAATGAAATAAAGCAGCCAATAAGGTCTACGAGTGTGTTTGGTTTTTTCTCAAAACCCACTGGCAAAGAACTTCCCCAGAGCACAACGACACGGCTTTCTCAAAGCCTGACCAGTTTGTTTTCATCTAACGCTCAAAACGCCTCAAGCAATCAACATCAGAAAACTGTTGAAAAGTTGAAATTTCAAAACATCTCGCATGAAGCACCATCACAAAATGAAAAAACTTCATCTAAACAAACCGAGGATAAGGGCTTTTTTGGGTTTCTGTCTGGTGCAGCCAATAATCAGCCACCAGTGACTTCACAAACAAAATCTTTCTCTTTGCTCTCCTTTGCTTCGTCGGGAGACAAAACAGAAAGTGAGAAATCTGATGGTTCTGGAACTTTTAAGATACCCTTCTTCTCGAGCCCTGCCACCAACCAACAGTCGTCTTCCACAGAAAATAAATTCTCCACTTCAATGTTTTCAATTGGTTCATCCGAAAGCAAAACAAATACCCAGAAACCAGAGGGTTTTGGTGGATCTTTGAAGATTTCATCCTTCTTTTCAAAGTCCAATTCTGAAGCAGAGAAAAAGAAAGATCCTGCAGATGGAAAATATAACATGAAGTCGTTCAGTATGTTTGGATTTAGCCTTGCTGAAGAAAAGCAACCATCTGGCAAAGCAGAAGCAATTCCTGTACACAAGAGTGAAACACATCACAGCTTTCCAATTCATGAAGTGTCTTCAGCCAATACATCTATACCCTTTACCAAGAAGACAGACAAGATAGAAGAAGATGCTTTACCAATGCAGTCAGATCTTCACAAACATGAATTGCTGGACTTTGAAGAAAGTAAGGAAAATAGGTTAAATGATACCCAGTTAGAAGAAGTCACACCAGGCAAGGAGAGCGAACTAAATGTCGACCATTTAGAAATCGTCACACCACAAGAGTATGTGGCCGCACGTGAAGACAGCATGTTAACGGACGTCGACGTGGATGATAATTGTGATCAAGTAGATGATCAAGCATTGTTGAATAGCGAAACTCCAGGTTGTTCTTATGATGAAAATATTGATGCTGATGTAGATGTTGACCAGACCTTGATGAATGACTTTCCTGATGAACACATTTCTTCTTTGCAAAGTCACGGTGATGAAGAGAATAGCGAGCAGCTGTTTAGAGAATCTTCCTACGATGGTAACGGCAGCGAAAAAGACTACAATAATGCCTATGAGGATTATTATGAAGAAGGGGATGCTTGTATTATTGAAGAGAAGACAGAAATGTCACAAGAATCTATTGATGAACAAATACAATTGGGAAACCAATGTGAAAATTATGAATTGGAAGATGCCCAAGACAAGTTGGATTTAGGTGAACACATTCAAGAAGACCAACAGTACGTTGAGGATAAACCTTGCGATGATTCCCACATTACTGCGAATGATGTTTTAATTGAAAATTTCGCAGCTGCAGAAATCCACCAAACTGCACAAGAAAAGTCCTTTGCAAGTAGTTCTGTTGATACGTTCACTGGTTTCATGTCAAAAATGAAAACCATGACTTCAACTCAAGCTGAAAGTTCAAAAACTATTCAAGACCAGCAAGCCACGCAAGACAAGTCCTTTGCAAGTAGCTCCGGTGATTCATTCATCGGGTTCATGTCAAAAATTAAAACTATGACCTCGGCACAAGCTGATCCGAGTGCAAACACAAGCTTTGGGTCATCTTTCTCTTTCGGGTCGTTGTCTTCCGTTAAGATTCCACTGCCTAAACCGGAAAGCGCGAGGGGATTTAACCTTCCATTTAAAGACATGTTTGATAGTAAACCATTGCCGCAAATGTCTACGGGAGGATTATTTAAAATGTTTGCCTCACCGGGTGCAGACATGAATGCTCCCGAAAATAATGAAGCGAAATGTTCGAGCGCTGCTCCGGCTCATTCTGAGGTGAATGTCACTGACAGTCAACCACCGGCCTTGGATCAGGCTTCAAGGGCAGAGCTTTTGTCTGATGAATTGCAGCCATATGTATGCTCAGAGAGTTCACTGCCATCTAATGAACAAAGTTGGGAGAGAGGTGAAGATAACGTCGACAGTGACCCTCATCATCCTGATCAGAGTGAAGCAAAAGAACAGCTGATTGCAGATGATGAATCCTCGGTTGTAGCCACCAACGAAAATGTGCAGAAAATAGACGCGCATGTGGTTGACGTCGATGGTGAATTTGGTACGGACGAGTCCATTACGGAGGTTCCAATCATTACAATCACACAAGAGGAAAGTCAGGAAGCAGGTGATGCTTATGAAGAGCAAAGTGTCGTAAAGTCTGTAGGTAATGACATCGAGTTGAGTACCTTGGAAGATGACAGCCTGTCCATCGAAGAAAAGGCTCCAACTTTGGACGTTGACACACCTGTGAGAGAATTGCCACCTTCTGTAGAATTGACTGACCAGCAGAAAACAAGTATAGCTTCTACTGCTTTGCCAAATTCCCATGAGTCCACTTTAAAGACCGAGATTGAAGCAGTGCCTGCCCAAGACGAGGGGTTTATGGGGAAATTTAAGCGTCCATTTTTTAGTCTCTATGATAAAAATGCATCTCTAGTGGGAAGAATGGTCCAGACAACTAAGGAAGAGAGTGGCATTTTTAGCAAATTCAAGCTTCCTTTTGCAAGCGAACAACAAAGTAAAGATATCGAGCGCACGTCCCAGGAAACTCGAGCTGCTAGAGAGGACGATGACCGCACTGGACCCACGAAGCTACCATGCACTGAAACTTCAGCAAGCGAGGTTATTAACTCGGAATCCGAAAATGCAAAAGGAGGTGATCTGGCAGAACCTGTAACTAGCCCGGCAAGTTCTGTTGAGGCCATCAACAATGTAAATATCCCGGACAATATTTCTGAGCATTCTCACTCTGTGTTGGGTGACGAGCAGGTCATGGAGATCCATGTGGCTGCTTCGGCGACAGATGATGTTATACAGACAGAAGTCGACACTGAACTTAGTGTAGATGCTGTTGGTGAAAACCCACCAGAGGGAAATGAAAAATGCACTTTCTCAGAGGTTTCCAGAGGGGAGGTTATTGGAGAGTCAGACCTTGTAAGTTCCTTGAAGGAGCCTGCAATAAATATGCCGGCGTGTGATGAGGAACTGAAGACAGACACAGGAACCGTGGCAACCATGGACCTGCTGCGTGTCGAAAGGCCAGTAGAAAATCCAGCATGATAAATGGTTTTCACCATTTATCTAGTGTCTCCTTAGCACACTGTGTTTGTAGATGTTCGATTTGAAACCTTTCCTACACTTTGAAATGTGAATGTTTAGCTGGCTTTTCCCTTCTGGCTTTTATTGTGTGTTTATTGTACTGATTGCGAATGGCTTTTGTTGTTTTTTTGTAATTCTGGTATTTATAGAATAATTTGCATGCATTGTATGATTGTCAAATGTGTCACTCCAAATGACATTCTTTACATGTATATTAATATTTTTTCATTGTCATCTATATTTTGAATATAGGCTACTTACTATATCTAACGTTAAACCGTAAAAATGTACAGTTATAAAACAATATAAAATGTTGATAACAATTGGGTAATTTTCAGGATGAATTAAACGAGTGATGTATATGAAAAATAAATGTATAAATTGGTAAATAAATAATACTTTTTAATATATACATATGATTAGATCATCACACGTGTTTTTGTATCGAACCAAAACAAATATGCAATACTGCGTTAGTCGTGCACAAGCACAAATAACAAAACCACTTGGCCGCATTTTTCAATAACGCTTCCCTAAAAAAAGGAAAATAAAACCGATGGGCGATGTTTCGAGACCACGTGACGTTTTAGGGTAATGCTCTCCGCTATGAGCAACCTCCATTGCCCTCAAACGTCACCTGTCGTACAATTCGTCCTCTTTCAGGGCAGCGTTATTGACGGACGTGTTTTAAGGTGCGCTCGTGCGTATTCGTGCACAGAAGTGTTACGGCGACTATGGTTCTGCGGCAGCATGTAAGATGTGTTGCTGTGTGCACGCGGGCTCTTGCAGCCCTGGTGGCAGCCGAAGCTACGGCTCTTCGGCAAACCTGAGCCAGGCGAGTTCCGAGCAGCTGAGCGAGCTGGATCAGGATGAGCTGGAGGAGGACGAGGCTGGGCTCGACTGCCACTCTTTCCGCAGCTCCAGCAGCTTCCCGCGGGGCAGTTCCGCTTACCGCAAGGTGCTGTCACCAAGCTCCTCCGTAACTAACCACCACCTGTCCATACATTCTCCTGTCCCGCTTCGTTACAGCCGCCAAAACCTTCAACCTTTGCTGCTCTGTTCTATTCTCTCGTATGGCAGGGCGATTCGTAACTTTTCGTGTTGAAACCACCATAACCTTTCCTCGTGCATACATAATGCATGCCGACCAAAGGTTGCCTTCCTCCCACATTTCGCGTGGGTGATAGTAAGCTCGCTTGTGATGAAACCACCTGGGATCTGCCCAATCTGTTTACATGACAAAACCGTACGAATTGACTACGTCGGTTGGCGGAAGATGTAACAACACATTTATATTCACGCGATCTTACCCAAAAAAAAACCTTCATTACGGACAATATTGGTCGCGAAAGCATAGTACTACTACCTATGAAACTGACCATTGGCACGATGCCCACCGTATTCACCGCTTCCCCACACCGGGGTAGGACATAAAAATGCAAGGCTCCGGCGTGCGCGTTTTGTGTTGCGCCCAGGTGCTCACCGAGCAGGACTCGCGGGGTGCGTACAGCGACCGAGAGGAGTACCACCACCAGCGGGGTGGGGAGTACCACGGCTCCGACGACACGCAGCCCATCAGCGAGGAGGCCGCTTCGCCCGGGACCCTCCGCCACGAAGCCAAGCCGGAGGCCCGCGAGGCTCTGCACAACGACGAGGGCCTGCCGAACATCGTTCGGCCCACCGACAGGTGAGAGTGTGCGCGGGAGTGTCCCACGCTCGCTATTTTATCAGGTGAGGCTCACTGAGCTGCTATGTAGCTTTTTTTCAGAAGCAACTTGGCCACAAACGATAGCTCAACGAAGTGGCTGATAATGTGGAAGTGTATAGCAGATAGATACTCTAAACGCATGTTGATTCTAAATTTGGAGGGAAAAACCAGAGGACCCGGAGAAAAATTCACGCGACCACGGGGAGAACACGTAAACTGCAGATATATAGGCGTGAGGGTCGGGATCAAACCTACGACCTCCTTTAAACCAGGCGAGGTAGTTAACATTTCGCTGCCACTTATCTGGCCTGGAACCAATTAATAGCATTATATGATCGATAATTATGGTAACATTGAATTACGCTCATCTGGAAATGGATGTCAGCAGTGCATGATTTCAGCCGGAACTTTCAATGGCTTGGCTCCGAAAAAATACTACCCTCATCCCAATTCCACCACTCCCACCCCCTCCCTGCCTGGGAGGATTGGATTTGGACGGTTGGCAGTTGGGGTTGGGGGGGTGGCACCTCGTAAAATATTCCGTGGGAAGTAAAACCCCCTGGATGTCAAATTTCTACAAATGACAACATTTTTTGAGACAATTTTTTTAGATTTATATGTTGTTTTATACAAACTCCTGGACGCACGGCCCTTTTGAATGAATGAAGCATGCCCTTGTGCGGATGTGCCGTGTATCACGCCGCACAAGGGCACGTGCTGATCGGCAGGGCTTTGTTCACTCTGCAGGTTCGTGTCCGACGAGGGGCCAAGCCCCTTCACCCCGGCGCGCGCGCGCTGGATACGTGCCATCCACAAGGTCCAGATGCAGATCCGTGAGGTAGGGAAACGGTCGGCGTGGTAACGGTTACTTCCCTATCTCCTCCTAGCAACAGTATCCGTTGCCGTGCGCGTACTGCGGTGCGGTTGCCAAGGCGAAATCCGCACTTGTGTCTTCCCAAGAAGCTCGGAATGCCTCTTCATGCACCGAGGACCAATTTTAAAACCAATCGCACATTTTGGAGTAACCTGCGAGGGCAGCACTTCCACATTGCTCAAGGGGCACTGTGCGCAGAGTTTGCACAAAATAAAAGGTCGCATCATCTGTTGTACATGGGAGTTTCATTTTGCCCCCCCCCCCCCCCCCCCCATTTCTCCCTCACATTTTCATGCACGAAGGTCAACCTGACCTCTAAAAACTCTTTCTAAGTTTGCCTTCTGGAGTTGCCTGTGACAACGGTGCAGCCTATTTGACCCGAGGGCGTTTTTAAGGGGAGGTCCATCGAGTGAGCTCACGTATCCATTCGACGTCACCCCGGCGTTTTTTTTCTTCTAATGAACCCCTCACACTGTCATGTAATCACAGATAAGAGGCTGACAAGATTCATAAACGGCTATCTTCACAATGTTCGCTTCACTTGCAAAATGCTTTGTTCAAACGGAGTCCTTTATATGCATTTGCAAACACATTTCAAAATGCTGAGGAATAAGTGTATAGCCCCGCTTTGATACTGCACACTTACCCGTTTGTTACTTATTCTTAGGTTTTTTCGGTAAAGTCACGTAGGTAAAACATCAAAATTAATGAAAATAAAATAAAATAAAAACAAAAACAAAAATCACGACGTTTCGGAGGCAAACGTCGCGATTTTTGTTTTTGTTTTTATTTTATTTTCATTAATTTTGATGTTTTACCTACGTGACTTTACCGAAAAAACCTAAGAATATGATTCCTTGCAGTCACGAAAGCTTCAAATCTAGAACGTTTGTTACGTGTCACTTTGGTGTTGGTGACCGTATGGCGTAAGTACTGTGGGGAGAATTTGCGGCAATTATGCTTAAAAGGTGGGTAAACCAAGATGTGCCATTTGCTTGTTTCCGAATCCATTATATTTCACAGCATGATTTTTTCTAGCTCTCAATCAGCCTGGACCAGGTCTTGAAACGGATCCTTGTGAGTGTGGAAATTAGTGCGTTGCACAGAGCTGTCCTGATCTCTTCCATTCTCTTATCACTTATTGCCACTGTGCTCCGATGCATTGTCCAATTGTGTGCAGTTCTGTGTTTTATTTATCCGCTTTGTAGAATGCTATAGCTCGGCTTTGCTGTTAAATAGTATGCAGTACCTTGTTATACTGTTGTGCATTGTAATGCTCTCTGAAATTCTACTCTTGGATGCTTGAGAAAATGAGATATTTAACTCACAAGTTAAAATGGTAAATCATTGTTTATTATTCCATAGCACTGTGGGGTGGGGATAAATCTTGTTTTAATCATTCTCACAGTGAAATACCCTCCGTCTCTCTCCTACATGACACTGTGTCCCACTTTGTACTATGCTGTATCAACCTGTAGTTTTCGAAATCATCTTAAATGTACGAACACTTTTCAGCCCTTGGGCAATCTGCTGTTGGATGAAGGCCTTCCATGTCGGTCAGGGAGGAGGTTTGACCGTACATTGGTTAGCGCCACTGATGTGAGCCGAACTCAGGTAGCCGAGTGGATAGCGCAGTGCGCTAACCCTTGCACCACCATTCCTTCTCTCGTCGTATACATTTTTCATACGCTGTCTTGTGTATTGTCATGATCTACTGGGCTGTGCACGTCATGGCGGTTCGCTGGCTTCTCCTGGCAATGTGCTGAAGGGTGCCACGGTGTGGATTTGCTCTCCTATGAAATGCCTCAATGGTGCGGTGCGTCCACGTCGGACTGGGCTCCCGTGCGCTGCAACACGTTGCCGTTGGGAGACTGAGCGAGGCTTATGCACCGCCATTTTCAGAATAATCTCTCCACAGCCACTGAAAATGGGTTATACTGCCTACACACGACATTATCCTTCCAGCGCGAATCGTTTAGCATTTATGATTCTCTTTTGCAAGCATACTCTTGTGTACCATATATTTAATTGGAAATCGTAATATATTCTATTTTCATTGCGAAAAAAATACTTGTATTTGTGGATTCATTTTGTGCATTATACTGAGCACAGTTCATCATATGCCCATTATATTTTTTGGTATTTTTCAATATGCAGTATTTTTTTAAATGTAATTTCTACACAAACTGGCGCCGGAGTCTACCTCGCCCGTTATTCTATGTGTGACGGGGACTTTCACGCATTGCTGTTGACGCAGCGTTCTCAAATCAGTAGCAGCAGATGTGTAGCGAATGTTTGTTTACATGTATTCCTGCAAAGGTCTCATCTCATCAGCAGTTGTCATGCTGATGCCTATGTTGGTAATGTTGCTGGATTCAATGGGAGCTTGAGCTGACGTCACCTTTTGTCTCAGTCACGTGGTGCAATTGTGACCGTTTGTTTTTCTTGGATTTGTTAAATTCGCATGTTTTGGGTGGGTTTGGAGTCCTTCAATAACGTGTTCACATGTGCGTAGAATGGTGATGCAGGCTGTGCTTCCCACATCACTTGATAACTGGTGAAATGCAGCCCTATTTTGTTCTAATTTATTATTGTGCTCATGTGAACGTCGAGATGTCTTAACAGCAGTCCGTTACACGCAATGCTGTCGATGCCACCACACTTTGCGACTGCTTCCTTCCTTCTGATACGTTTATGCAGTTGCTGCAAAGTTAGCGTCTGACCTAAATCTGTCGTTACAATATCCCACCATCTGGCCTTAGGTCATCTACCACTGGGTACCCACTATCTACCACCGGGCATCCATTCTATCTACCACTGGTGACCCATTCTATCTACCACTGGGTACCCACTATCTACCACCGGGCGTCCATTCTATCTACCACTGGGTACCCACTATCTACCACCGGGCGTCCATTCTATCTACCACTGGTGACCCATTCTATCTACCACTGGGTACCCACTATCTACCACCGGGCATCCATTCTATCTACCACCGGGCATCCATTCTATCTACCACTAGTGACCCATTCTATCTATCACTAGTGACCCATTCTATCTACCACTGGATACCCATTCTATCTACCACTGGATACCCATTCTATCTACCACTGGATACCCATTCTATCTATCACTGGTGACCCATTCTATCTACCACTAGTGACCCATTCTATATATCACTAGTGACCCATTCTATCTACCACTGTATACCCATTCTATCTACCACTGGTGACCCATTCTATCTACCACTGGGTACCCATTCTATCTACCACTGGTGACCCATTCTATCTACCACTGGTGACCCATTCTATCTACCACTGGATACCCATTCTATCTACCACTAGTGACCCATTCTATCTACCACTGGTGACCCATTCTATCTATCACTGGATACCCATTCTATCTATCACTGGTGACCCATTCTATCTATCACTGGATACCCATTCTATCTACCACTGGTGACCCATTCTATCTATCACTGGATACCCATTCTATCTACCACTGGTGACCCATTCTATCTATCACTGGATACCCATTCTATCTACCACTGGTGACCCATTCTATCTACCACTAGTGACCCATTCTATCTACCACTGGATACCCATTCTATCTACCACTAGTGACCCATTCTATCTACCACTGGTGACCCATTCTATCTACCACTGGATACCCATTCTATCTATCACTGGTGACCCATTCTATCTACCACTAGTGACCCATTCTATCTATCACTAGTGACCCATTCTATCTACCACTGTATACCCATTCTATCTACCACTAGTGACCCATTCTATCTACCACTGGATACCCATTCTATCTATCACTAGTGACCCATTCTATCTACCACTGGATACCCATTCTATCTACCACTGGTGACCCATTCTATCTACCACTGGTGACCCATTCTATCTACCACTGGTGACCCATTCTATCTACCACTGGTGACCCATTCTATCTACCACTGGTGACCCATTCTATCTACCACTGGTGACCCATTCCAACGCCTATCTTATTAGCCTCCCTCCTCTATTCTGCACACATACCCCACCCATCACAACCTTCTTCTCTTGATTATATATTTTGCCATGCTCCTGCATGGAATGACTCGCAACCTCCACTTGCATCAGTATTCAAAGTCTAAACTATTAGTTTTAGTTGCTTTGCTAAAGTTCAGCTTTTTGACCCGCACAGGTACACAGATATGTCCACCTCAAGGAATGACCTCACCAAAACTCGTACTGCGACATTAAACATTTTATTATGTTTTATTTTTATTATTTTCCTTCTACGTGACTTTACCGAAAGAACCAAGAAGATGAATCCCTGCAGTCACGAAAGCTTTAAATAGAAAATTAAACATGCCTTGACCTCTTTCTCTTAATCCAATGTGTTATGCATTTTACTATTAATGCACGTCTTACCAGTTATTTCATGCGTAGCTATGCAGCGTCTGTGTCAAATTGATGTGCTTATTGAATAGTCATAAGGGAATTCAATGCAAGTGAAACAAACATCTTACACGTTGTTTCAATCAAATATATATCCCTCTCGTTTGTTCTTACAAATTGTATTCTGTCACCTCCTTGGCCTCCCCCCCACTCACTCCCTTCCCTGACACTCCAGTTCATCCCCCGTGTAAACCTCTAAATGCTCCTTTCACCTCATCTCTCTCTCTCTCTCTCAATACTCTCAACCACTTTCACTTCTCTCGCTGTTTTAACCTTTTCACCTCGTGTCCTCATTTTCGTTAATTCTATTGTTCCGTTGACATTTTCTAGACACTCCTCAGCAAAAAACGAAATCTAAAATTCTCCTACAATTGAATTAGTATATTTTCACGGTAAAATATTTTTTAAGACATGAGTGTAATTCGTTTATACGGTTATTGTTACAGATATGATTAATGCTGAAATTAAGTATTACATAGGCCTCAAAACAAATTAGGCAAACACATGACTGAGACAAAAAATTAAGCTATTGATGGCATCATCCCATGTTCCCAATTTTCATATTTATGTGAAAAATCGGAAAATTGGGTCTGAAAAATAATCGTTTTAGATTGATGTAAAACTATATTTATTAAGCCATATCTGCGTTTTTCCCACCAAAAGAGGCTTCCCGTGGCATTGGGTGATGTCACTTTTGCTCTCACGGATACAGGTTAATGAGCATATCATGTGAATTATTTGATAATCTGAGAGAAATCCAAAATTGTCCACATTGAAATCTGAAATATATCCGGACTACAAAAATAAGTAAAAAAATCCTAAAGTATGAATTCACCACTGCAGGATCTGCAGACTTATTATCCATTTTTTTAGTTTGTGCATATATGCTAATTATTTTTTTAAGTGGACAACACATGAACAATGTGAAGTGAGTAAAATAATAGCTGGATGTAGATGGGAAAACGATCCCAATCCCTTATTGTGTATTTCTGTGAAAATATCTTGATGGAAATGTATTCCAAAATCAGCAGGAACTGTAATAATATGTTCGCTCAGCAAATCGTTCCTCCACCAAGTACCATGGGCATGCCCAAAGAGTTGAAATGGGAAAAAGAAGGCAGTGAAATGTGCGACTGTGATTTTCTCCTGGGGCAAGGAAAGTCACGCACAGCTTGCCTTCACTGGAATGACATCACATGTCACCTGTCTTTATGAACTGCACATGATTTTCTGAAGCCCATGCCTTGGAGACTATAATCCTGTCACTGAAGAACCAAATGCTAATTTTGCTCACGTTGTTTATTTTGTCCTTTTCCTCGTTTAGACAAAATTTTGACTGCCTTACGTTAAATGTTCTCTTGATTTTCGTGTTTTTATGTTTATATTGCACCATTGTCTCATGCAAGTAAACAGCATTCCATATGGTCTGTATATAAATGGATTTGCGTAATCTATTCTTAATGATTTAATTAGCTGTGTCACGTGTGTCTTCTTCAAAGCGATGTGATCTCACAATCATTTCCTGGGTGCGTGTATCTGTAGATTTGAGCTCATTAGCATGACGGTAGTGTTTAGATATATCGCAGACTAATGAGACAGTCTAGGATACCGCTAATTGCAACATATGCCAAATGTTGTACAGTTTATACAAATTGATATAGGCTTGTCGGATAACGCATTGCTTTTATATAGGGTACCAAGAGAGCATAGAATGAACATGAGGCAATATAATCTCCTACATTGTTGTGCTTAGGGTTAGCGCTTTTTTTTTGCCAGGACAGAAGTACAAACTTTTGTTCAGTTATCTAATGAAGTGGTCTCTCCGAAAGTGTTGTTTTAGCCACCATAATGTCGGTGAAGTCTAACAGCGATTTTGGCCAGAGAAACCTCTGTCCCTAATTGATATACTTGCATTGTTTAACTTCGGCAAGCATTCAAGAAGGGACATTGTAATTTAAAATATCTAATTTCATTCACCAAATTGGACCGTGATTGCATTCAAAGGCCTTTGTGCAAATGTCATGGAATCTTTTCATGCTCACACAAATTAAGACATGCACATCCCTTTGATATTCATGCAGCCTATCACGAAGCTTAAAAAGGATGTGAACACCGACTGCTAGATGGAGTATAAAATGTACGAATCGCTAACCTCATGATAATTTACGGAAAAAAAATATTTTGAGATTAAACTATCAACCCAAACGTCCTTTGGACGCAGCTGCCTATCTCGACATAACCTCCGTCCCACCATCCAGGAATACAGCCAGCAAGCCTTTTTTTTTAATATATAGCATGATTCATTTGATGCAGGAAAAAATGCCATGTCTTGCTCTTCATAAATAAATATAAGATATGATAAATGAATAGAGCTTGTTTTAATGTGTTGCGCTGGAACCGTTAATGTGCATAGTCCAGTACGTTACCACCCAACCATCTCTCTACCTTAAAATTGTAATCCGTTTTGTAGAACATTTCTTGAAATAAAACATTGAGTTTAAATGTATTTATTTTAAACATTTCAATAATGTCCTATCCTTGCCCTCTCTGTGCTCCCTCTGTTCAAACTCATTGTGTTATTTTCTCACAACTATATATATCCCACCTTTGAGACTGAACAGTTAATTACGCCTTGCTTGTTAATCTTGAATCACCACTTGGACTGTTTGATCTGCTGGATTTTGGATGGCGAAGTGATCTACCAGCAGGGCTGGTTACTTTCCAGGCTGTGATTCATGGCTGAAGATGACTTATCCTACTATACTTAGTGAATATCCCTTTTTGGATGAAGTGGTGATACTTAAAAAAAAACATTCCCACCAGCATGAACTCTAACGATGCAAGCCGAACGTAGCAAGGATGTCCACCTTTTGTGACATCCTAACCTCTGGCCTCTGGCAGATCGCAAAACAATTCCTTGTCAAGCTCCTCTGCCAAATGTGCCTCATATTTTAATTGCCCTCATACTTGTCCAGCCACTATCGTCGAGCCAGCTGAAGGCCCCCATGCCCATGTTTGGCTTTTTGTTTTGCTAAAATAGACTTCATGATCACAAGTGAATAGTTCTCCGCCAATGTGTAGGAATCACACTGTTGGACTTTTATATGCTTGACAATGAGCTATATGTGTTTAGGCAGTTGGTAAAAATCGAAAAATTAAGTGATATAAATAGTAGGCAATGTAGGTGCCGCACGGGTCTGCTAAGCAAAACACTTGTTGACATCAGTATCGTATAAACATGGTTCGATGCTACAGTTTGACAAAGTGGAAATTTGAAAGAAAGTTACGAGTCATAGAATGTTTAAACCACATTGTGTGTGATTTAATTAGGTCAAATATTTTTTTATGTTTTAATTAATCAGGACAAAAGTGTATTATTAGTATTTGTTAAGCGTTCAAAGCCACGGCTTCTCAAAATGTCTGACGTAAAACGTAGGCCATAAAAATATCACATTACCAGGGCAAAACGAGAAAATATTTTCTTTTAAAAATACGCAGATAAATGGGAAGGGCGTCACATTTAATGACGGCCTACACAACGAATGACAAAACACAAGCATGTTTAATTTCTATTTCGTTCCTGCACATTGGATGAAACGTAAATGCTTCCAGGACATTTTTATTTCGAGAAGAAAATGGAGGTTGAAAAATATGTTACTTACCAATGACTCACTCGAGCCAAAATTGCAGTTATAGTTGTGTGATAGAGCCAATTGGCAAATCATCATCATCATCATCGATGACCCGTCCATGTTGAATCACTGGACCATAGCGCAAAACGTGTGCGGCTGCTTTTTCAACCATTTACGGGGAACATTAAGGTTCGGTTGCCATGGCACAGACTTGTAACCATAGAATGGAACCAAACCAAACAGCGAAGTGAACGACCGGTTTCAACCGCTATTTATTTGGATGCCATTAAATTGGGAACAGTTAAGGTGTAGTTTTGTCCACGCATCTCATGTGAATCTCTTCATAGATTGTACGCTTCATCAGGATTAAAGAGTTGGAAGCTTGGTTGGGATAAACCTTAACTCTTTGTTGTTTAGTGCACGTAACCATTTCTAAAAATATACATGTGTCAGTCTAGCGCATGTGGCCAGGCACATCAGCGATAATAGAAAAATAATTGTTTGAAAATCAACCAAAAGACTACTCCTTTGATAGTTTGGTGAGCTCTTCATTTTATGTTGAAGTTCTGCATTTTTCCTGTGCCGCATGAATATTAGAATTTGAAGAGCGGTGACATTGGAGTCTTAAGTCAAGGGTCCACGTGACCCTCTTATCTAGCGAGCACGAAGCGGCGTTCATAGCTGTTGATGGCCATGATTCAGTGGTGGAAATCACACGTTCATGTGGCACTGTATTTGCTTGGTTGTAAAATTAGTTGTATTTCTCCCATGTGGTCTGACAAATTTGTACGAGCTTACTTTGTGCTAAATAGCAGTATTTAATATTTGTCGTCTGGCTACAAGTTTTAGCCAACCTTTTTTTGTATGCGCGTGATACACTGTGATCCACTATCCTATGTTATTTCCTTTACAAATATATTGGAATTCGCTTGCAAAGAGAACATAGCGCATTAAGTGATCTGGCCTCAACGAAATTCTTAGCACTGTGAAGTCATTGTTTGCCCATTGCCTTAATGTTTATGTGTTGAACATAAAGGGGTCTTTTATCTAATGAAGATTAAAAATGGGGTGGTGAAAGGAGTTTCCCGCTGTCTGCCAGGATTTCGAGGTGTAAGCTGTGGAATTTCTACCACTGGCCTGGCAATACAACTTTAGTGCTAGGATAACACCAAAACAAATAGTTTGTGTGAGTCGAACCTTCAGCTCTCCGCCTCGTGTAGATGTTGGTAAAACGAAGGTCATATCGTCTTTAATGATAAAGAAACGATTATAATGCAGGACTGCCTTGCCTTGTTGGTCATGGTGGTTTTTTTTACCGTACATTACCACGTTGGTCAGTGCTGGTTTTCAAAGGTGACCATATGTCGAGGGAGCATTTGAGTACGGTACACGGATGTATCTTGCTGCACCGGTATCCAGCTGAACGAGGAGGAAATTGTCAGAGTGCTTTTGGGGGAGGAATGTAAATTCTGTGTGCATCTGCTGAGCTCGATAAAAACATTCAGTCTGGAACAATGCCATTATTTTTTCACGGGTATAACACGTTTCCTTAAATAGCTTCTTCGGAAGGCACAGGTGGCTGCCTTGAATATGTATAATTACACGTACGGTCCAATGTGTGCTATCCATGGTCCTGTTATTCCCAACTGAAACTGATTCGCTACACATTATTTCCTCTCCACATCAGCTCTTCCTCTTATCTGCCAATTTCATAATGACAGTATCATGACGAAAGGAGTAACCTCCCATTATCTGTAATTGCTCATGGATAACATGTGTTTGGCTAATTGTTATGGTTAAGGTTTTTTTTAAAGTCTGAAAAATGATTACCTGAGATGCGCGTGATAATTCTGTGCAGTGAAGGTAAATCTTGCTCGTTACATTTTTATAGCGAAATATTTGTAAACTAAATTTCGATTTAAAGCTTTCGTGACTGCAGGGATTCATATTCTTGGTTCTTTCGGTAAAGTCACGTAGAAGCTAAATAATAAAATAATTAAATTACAACAATAAAATTCTCACGACGTTTCGATTGCAACACAAGCAATCATCATCCGGTGTTGTTTTATTTTATTATTTTATTATTTCCCTTCTACGTGACTTTACCAAAAGAACCAAGAATATTTGTAAACTAGTATGGTATTCGGCATTTAACTGAATAGCATTTTCGATATTTTCCCCCTTTTAAAATTTTAAATGCTGCATGTTAATACTATGATGTATATATTTTTCTCTAAAGTATACGATTTATGTTCCCTTAATTAAGATGGCTTCACCTCTCGATAGTTTGACCTGATGAGGCATTTGATGCTTTGGTCTCTCACTGGCTGCCAAAACAAATCTATAAAGCATCCACGAGGCAAATATGGACTTGTGGCATATAGTCTCGGAGTGAAAACCCTGCATGCCACAACCATTCTGGCTTGCTATGTCCACTTAGAGGTTGCAGGTTCTATTCCTCAAACACCCAGAAGCACATTTTACCACTAATTCTTGCTCATGCAATATTTTACAGCGTGGCCATGAGCATGCGAGTTCCATGTTTTGAGAACTTGCGATGCTGGTTATAGTTAGACGGGTAATCTCACAGTTTTAAGACATTCCAGCTTGAAACTTCCTCCAGTTTTTTACATAGTTTGTAATGTATCAATGGAAAATGTGCCTGAAATTATTCTAATGCACCTGAGATAAATTTTGTAAAATAAATTAAGCCAACACTTAATGGTAATGTGACATCTCATTGGCACACATTTCCAAAACACCTGTTAAATTTGGCAAAACCGAATTCTTATATTAATATTTTTATATCTTTATTATTTAGCGACAAGGAAATATTGGACTCAAGAGAATGCACTGTTATTATTTTATCGTATTCCATACTTTTTTTATTTCGATCATTTGATAACAGGCTCACAAAATGTCGATAACTAAGGTAGCCCTATTTTCAGCTTGCTTGGCTATGTATACCAGAACATCTCATTTGGGATAGTTGAAGGGGGAAGGGTTTGTTTTTAATGTTTACATCAGCAGTCACGATCTATCCACTGCTGGATAAAGGCCTCCTCACAATAGCACGATCCCTCACATTTTAACAATGCTACGAATCCCAAAGCTCCTGCCCGAGGGCTGATGTCTTAATATTAACATCGTATATTTGTCCAGGTTGTACCGCGATTAACCAATGCACAGACTGACCTCTGCAATGACAATATGGCATGGCCTCCCCTGGCTGAGGCTCGCCAATGGAGATGTTAAGAACCACATTCTTTATATATATTTTGTACGCACATTATGAGTGCATTTCATGATAAGGCTGAGATTATTAATGAATAGAGTAATACGTGTCAGGGTGAGTCTGATGTTTATGCTGAGTGTGCCTGTGGCACAATGTGTCGTTTTGGAGACAGAGATGGCCATGCAGAACACCGTGAAATGTGCGCCATGTAAGTGGGCTGATTCCTGCAGCATTATCTTATCGGCTCCCAGCAGGGACTGCTGATTAAGAAAATAGCAAATACCTCCCGAGTGGAACACAAGAAACCCATTGTTATTGAAATCAGGTTTTAACCGCTCTTCACTGGAATGGTTTAGTCTGCTGCATAGCAACCAGGATGTTTAGGTCTGCCACAGTCTTTTTGCATTAAATTGCAAAGGATAACCTTCGACTGTTGCAGCTGTGTTAAAGTGTTTTATTGCAACCGGTGTCCTTTTGTATATACATACAGTTGTGGTATTTCCGCAACATTGACTCTTTAAGGAAAGATTACAATTAACAGGAACAGTGTCACACAAAATTCAAGCGTTTTTTTATTCGATTTAACGATTGCCATAGGCCAACTATGGCATATTGCAGAAAGCAAATGTGTGCAGCTTAGGAATTAACATCGGGATTGGCAGCGGTGAGGGCGCTACGATGGGGGCGTAATGGGCTGATTGGTGAACGTGCATCGAGGGTGGGACAGGAGGGCAGGAGGAGGAGGAGGACGCTTTCCCAGTGGCACATGCAGACTTTGCCAGAGATGCAAAAGGGGGAATCTCTGCGTTGTACATGAGCAGCGTTGCAGGGTCACCCTGGGATTGCCTGCGCTCCCGCCTGAGCAATGGGCCACCCCCTCCCGTCGCCCTGCGTTTGTCACCAGACCAGCCTCGAGTGTTAGAGTCCCCGCACGACGGCGTGTCGCTCTCGCGTGCCGTGCGGCCGCTTTGTTTGTGAGCTGCTGCCTCGCCTGGAGGTCACTCTCAGCTGTCACGTGCAGCCAGGAGGAGCAACGTCCAGTGGTGTTGTTGAAAATCCGGCGGGTTGTTTTGTTGTTCCTGCTCGTCGCCTGCCCGCTTTTTAATCCTCGTGTGGACAGAAGGGGATTTACTTGCAGTGGGAATTTGCTTGTGGTTTTTTACCCGTGGAAATGCAATTTTAAAGCATGGAAATTCTGGATGTTGCGATATCGTGGTGTCTAATGAGGTAAGGTAACTTTATTTTGTTTTATATTGGTAAAAAAATATAATTGGGCATTGCAAAGCTCGGCTTTGAAAAGCAATGCGTAGGAATATACACGTGCTGTGCTTTTATTGTGTTGCGCGGAGGCTGATGGAGAGAACGAGTGTGGATACATCGGTAAATGTTTGGATGAATGCACACGCTGTGAAATTCGAGTCAAATGTGCAACAGCTCTGTTATTGACCGTGCGTTGTGTTTATATTGAAATGGGTCAAACCGCAAAATGCATTTGATCGTATCAAAAGCACTTCACTTGATCGGTACATTTACAGGCAGTTACAATGTGAGACTTGAGTGCATGGAAATATAGTACTGTGCAGTTTTTCTCTCCATAATTGATTAATTGTAATAGCAATGCATTGGTTTCAGAAAGCGGATGTGCTTTTGGTTCATGTGATGACACAAACGCTTTTCTACATTGGCACTTCATAAATTATGGAGAATTATACGGATACACGCTTTGGAATCGCCGTTTTAGTCATAAGTTCGTAAAATAATTTAATCTCATACGGACAACATGTTTCATACTGCTTATAGAATATTACCAGATACAAACTGGGATATTTCGTGCATCCGATTATTAATTTTGAACGGAAAAGTTGACTCAATGTTAACCTTCTGCATATTTAACAGTTAATTGTTCAACTTGAAAGCTTTTACGCTTACATTTTTTTTTAATTAGTAGATTCAATCCTCGACAATAAAAACAATACAGGAAAACCTTGGATTGCGAGTGACTTGGTCTGCGAGTGTTTTGCAAGACGAGCTAATTTTTTTAATAAATATGAATTTGATAAACGAGCGAGGTCTTGCAATACGAGTAGTACGTGTACACGCTTTGTCTGCCGAACGTCACGTGATCACAACTGATATACGAGTGCTTTGATATACGAGTGCTTTGGAATACAAACACGTTTCCGGAACGAATTATGCTCGCAATCCAAGGTTTTACTGTATATATTTTGGCGGGAACTTTTTATTTTATTTCAACAATGTGCCCCATGGAATATTTCTTGGATTTAATGAAATTAAGTTGAAACGCAATCTCTTGAATTTTTTTGTTACCTTTTCTCCCAGGGACCTCCAGATAAAAGGGGTGATTGCTATTCTTGTTTGAGTTTGTATTTCTGAAATGCAAGTCCTTGCCTCTCTTTTAGTTCCGTGTATGTTACAGCATATGACAAAAGTATTACGCGAGGTAACATGTCGTGTCACCGTTTAACGGTAGCATTATACATGTCGAGCAAAGCCCTCGTTCATAGAAAACTAGTTGCATTTTCATCATTAGCATTAGTTTTAATTTTCAATTAGTTAAATTCTGAAAATTAAATAGAATACGTTTTGATGCCTCATTCAAATTTATCTTTATGCAAAATAGCTATAATTCTGGGCTAAAAAAAAATAATTATTGACATTCTGCAAAGGTATAATTGCATTGCAATTATACCTGTGTAATTGAGCCTCATTATCCTTTCTTTATTACAGCTAATGGTGGATATTTTTACGACAAAAAATAACACGTGGCAGCCCTGTAATTTGAAGTGATTATGGTGTCATGTGGTGTTTGACTTATCCTGATCTTTTTATTTCTATGCCAGCACGGTGTGCATCATTGTCCGAAGCTGAGATTGCAGTCGCACCCAAATGTGATGCGGTGTCATTTGGCCACGTTTTTCGTACGACTTGAATTTACAACTGGAACCTTTCTTTCGCAAGAAACTCCTCCATGTTCAACTTTTTTCTGGCAAAGAAATATTTGAAAGGGTTCCTGCACCGCTTGTTCGTGACCATGTTCTCAAAGAGGCGCCTAAAAGGTGCCAAAACAGAGCCAGAATCTACCTGTGAAGAAGACACCAAGGAAGATTATACTTCTAAGCCTACCCAAAAGCAGAAGCTTAAAACGGGCATTAAACGCACCGCCAAGAGGATTGTGAAGCTGCCCAATCTCCGCAAAGTCCAAAACGAGCAGGACAGCAAAACGACTTTCCAGATGTCGCCAACGTGTAGCTACAGAGTGGCCATGGCCAAAGGCCTCCCTAAGCACATTGCGTTGAAGTGCAAGCACGGGAAGGCCCTTGATGAGGCCTTGTCTCCTGACAGTGAAAGTGAATGTGTCTCCGAAACCTTACGGGAGGTCGCGTGTTGTTTGAAGCAAATCGCCTCTCAGCAGAAGGACAAGGATGCGAAGCACCCCACGTTTCGCGTCAACCGACCGGCCAGCACGAGCGGAGGTGTGCCTTCCTTCCCCCAGTTTGAGCGCTGGAAAAAGCTGAGCCACGAAGCGTTGCTGGTGCAGCGCGACGCCGAGGGCTGGGAGGAAGAGCACAGCCCGCGGAGCGTGTCGCTGGACAGGGCGGCTCGCTGCTACAACAGAAGCACTAGCCTGGTTGGGCCTGACGGATTGATGGAGCAAATCCTGCGGGAGCTGCAGGGCATAAGTCGCATTGAGCTTGAGATCACCGAGCTACGGCAGCACGTGAATGCCCTCAAGCACTCGGTGGATGAGATTTCGGGCAGCATGGAGGCGGTGCACTCTGAAATAGAGCATATCCGCACCGGATTCACGCCCGTGAGCCCCGTTAGCCAGCAGGCGGACGTGGCCAGCCTGCGTCTCACGCACGTCGCGGAGACGGCCGGAGAAGACACCGAGGGCCTGGTGCGGAGCCTTTTTGCGGAAAAGCTGGGGATGCGTGATGACCAGCAAAACTTCCACATTCAGTTCGCCTGCAGAATAGGTCAGGAACGAAGCTGTTCCGAAGCCAAACCGAGACCCATCTTAGTCAGATTTGGTAGTTGGCAGGAGCGGGATATCGTGCTGAAAAAATGTCATCGGCTGAAAAGTTCTGGGATCAAAGCGTTTGCCGATGGTGTTCCTTACAAACACGGAGTTGCAGCAGAAGACTTGAAGCGCAGGTTGTACTTTGAAGGTGTCAAGGGTGAGAAGGAGGGCTGGGAGTCGGGGGAATCGAGTGGGAGTGAGATGTGCGGGACGTTCAGCGATACAAGCTACTCCGCTCGTAGCTCGCTGTCGGTGTTTGGCAGAGGCCGGACTGAGCATCAAGCAGAGGGCGCTGGAACGTATTCTGACTACTTAGCCGAGCGCAGGTCGGTTGACAATGACAGGACCTTGTTATTCTCTGAGAAAGCACCGCTCAGCTCATCGTACAGACACACAGTTCAGAGTGTTTGGTCACCTACGTCTGAAACGCAAGACGGCCAAAGCAAAAATGCAGAATCCCCAGTGTGGACCTTAAGAAAGGACATCACAGCTGGTAATTTACAAAATAGAAGACCTTACTCGATGGTGTGTAAATCTTCTTCCACTACTCTGGATTCCGAAGTCCCCAACACCAGCAGCACCAGCGGCCAATCGTTCCGGCATTCGCATGACTACACCGACTCCCTAAAGCGAAAGGAGAAACCCGGCAAAGCTTCAAAGTGCTACTCGATGGCAAAAAATGATCGCGCCTGGAAATCGGGAATTATTTTTACAGATTATGAAACGGCAAATATTCGTATATCAAGCAAAGAAAATCGGAGAACACAGATTTACCAGAGTAGCTCCCCGGGAGTTTCCCCTGGCAGGAAGCCAGCGGGCAAAGGAGTGGAGCGAAGAGCAACGCGTGAGGAGACGCCTGCCAATTGGCAAAGTGATGAGGGTGAGCTCGTTGAGCAGAGCGAAGACGAGTTCACGGAATTTAGGGCTGACGAATGTCTCGAACAGAGGGACCATGAACTTGTGAAAGTGAAGGATGATGGGCCCGTAGAAGAAGGGAGTGATGATGATAATGATCAAGTAGAGAAGAGTGCTGGTGCATGTGTGGAATGTAGGGATGGAGCATCTGTGGAAGAATATGATGAACGTGTAGAGGAGGAAGAGGATAGATTTGCAGAACAGGATAATGATGGCTGTGTGGAACAGACTGCTGAGTTTGTAACAAAAGAGGATTTTGAGTTTGTGGAGCAGGATAACAATGCACACGTTGATCGAGGAGATGATAAACGTGCAGCGGAGTATGAAAGTGTGGAACGGCAAGATGATGGACGTGCGGAGCACATGGATGGAATTGCGGAAGAAAATAATTCTGAACAATTGGGACAGAGAGAGGGTGAATGTGTGGCTCGAAGCAAACATTTGCTTTTTCAGCAGAGCGACGATATACGTATGGGACAGGGAACCGATGAACTTGGGCAACAGGGGCATCATGAAAATTCAGAAGACAGCATTTGTAAACGAGTGGAGCAGAGATATTCTGAACATGACACTCATAGTGTTGCAGATTTCCCAGAGCAGGCTGATGATGAAATCATGGGTCATAGCGTCGATAACATTAGGAGACATGGGAATGCTGATGCCATCGAGCACAAGGCTGACGACCTGTTTAAATGTGAGGTTAAAGAGTGTGCAATGTATGGCATTGATGAATGTACGCAGCACAAGGTTACAGAATGTGACATGGTGCAAAGTGGCACTCAGAATGATGAAATAATGCCGCGTTGCTCTCAAGATGTAACCGGCTCGACGGCTGTCCAATTGCCTGTGGTTGATGTGGCTTCACGTGACCCCACAGCTACTGACGTGACCTCTAATGGAGGCTCGGGGATGAACACCGCAGTAGTACGTGAATTTCAAGAAAAAACCCAAAACTTTACCCCTTTAGTGAATAAAACAGAGCAGTACGATACGATTGAACAAGACAATTCACCAAAAGAAAGGAAGACCATGTCCATAGAGAGATGCTTCAGCTTACAGAAACTAAGGATGTCAATTAAACGGGCTTCTTTTAGGTCAAATTCGATGACGTTGCATAGAAGAGAAAGAGAGAATGACCAATCTCCAAGCAGCAAAGTCTGTCCCAGTCCAGTTGCGAGTTGTGGGATTACTATGAGCGGTAAAGTTACTGCTGACACATTCAATAAATCCGGGGAAGAAACAAAACTTCAAATTCACAAACGAAATTCAGTCGACGATGCACGCAAGATGCTAGAGAAATGTGGCATGTTAAGTCCGGAATTGAAATCTCCGCAATTTGTGCTCGAATGTAAAACTGAATCTCTAATTCCTAAAGAGACTCATGAACTGTTAAATCAATGTGGGACATCAAAGGAGAACTCAGGAGAGACATCTGCTGTGATCTCTCCTGCAGAGGCATCGGGGGTAGTTAGTCCTTGTGAAACAACTGCGACCATTAATTCATCAGAGATGAATGAGACATTTAGTCCATTGAAGACGCTGGAAACATTCAGTCCAGGTGAATCATCTGAGAAAATACATTTATCAGAGACATCAGAGAAGGCTAATGCAGGAGAAACATCGGGGAGCTTTAGCCAAGAAGTTAGATCTGATTCATTTAGTCAAGGGGAGACATCGGATGACTTTACGAGGAAAGACATTTCTGGGATTGTTAGTGCAGAAAATGCTTCTGATATGCTGAGCCCTGAAGAAACATCTGGTATGTTTAGCACTGAATTGACATCAGATGGGTGTAGCCTTGACAAGATATCCGATAAATCTAATTTGCAAGAATTATGTGGGAAGTTTAACCTGCAAGAAGTTCCAGTGAAGACATCCATGGAAATTTGCAGCATTCACACCACAGAAAAGCCACGCATTTATTTAAGTCCAACCACGGAAATGGAAGACACTTTGATAACGTCATCTTTAACGAGTCAAACCTGCCTCGGCGGTGGTGGTAGTGGCAAACACGACGCAGGTTCAGCAACTTCCACACACTTGGCTAATGTCGATACAAATACGTTGACCAGTCGTGCCCTGCAAACTCCCGGCGACTCGGCGCTTGATGAAGGGCACAAGAGTAAGGGCAACAACATTGCACCGGTAGTTGAATCAAAGATGGCCGCTCCTTCTGCTCGGTATTCTCATTCCTCAGAAGGAATATTTGTCCATACATGCCTGGAGAGTTTTAAAAAGGTCTTGGAGGAGAGAAAACAACGAACCACCTTCCAAAACGCAGTCTGGAGAACACAGCAGAAAATGAAGGTAGCTCAGCTAGACGTTCCCACGTCAGGAGGTATGTTCTCTACGATTTGCGTTGATTGTATTCTGTTGAGTATGTTTATGTATTCAGTTACTTAACATATCTAAAGTTATAAGTAAGCCAGGAGTAAGTATTGTCCATGTTACCTATGTTGTGTAGAGTGAAACTACGTAAAAACTTTGGCCAATCCACTTGCATTGGACCCGATCATATATTGAAAGGAAAAGGTTTAAAATCACAACACATTTGAGCTTAGTTCTTGTTTTTATATTGAATATCGGGGGGGGGGGATACTACTTTTGTGTTACACACTGCGTGATCCCAACTTTAATATCAACATTGGAAGGTTTCTTTTTACTCTTGAGACCACAAAAAATCCACAAGCACAAAATGTTATCTGGTTAGGACACTGCACTTGCAATCTAACGGTTGCCGGTTCGATCTTCACGACCCAATGGTTGAAACAATGTCGCGACGAATTGGTTCACCACAGTTCGTAGAAGGGTAGGCAAATTGTCCTCTGGAGCTCTCTATTGTGGAAGTCTTTCTAGCCAGCAGTGGCATGTGCCAGTAACTTGCAGGGCTGCACCTTTACCTTCGTTAGGTGAGTGGAGAGGCGGCTGACGATTCTCCAGAGAAACACAAATGATTATTCTGCTTCATTAGAGAAAGTAAATAAGGCTGACAGCAGTTAAAGGCCTTTCAGCTGGCATCTTGGCATTGCTAATGAGGTTTAAATTGTAACCTCTCCGTTTTAATCTCGGTGAAAATAATTAAGGAAGAGGAGTGCCCCTTTCAGGTGTGGGTTGACCGGCCCAGTAATGTGGTGCATTGTGGCTGCAGTTTGAATGCCCTTGATAGGACACTTTTTTTTGTAAGCACTAGTTCTCTTGGTCCCCTTTCCAGTTATTTTAGTCGCATTCGTAGAATCGCGTCGGTTTGACAGTTTTAGCTGTTTTCAGTTCACCCAAATATTGCAATTGCAACTTCACTGGAAATCTAATTTTATTTTTACGCACATATAACATTCCTTTAAATGCAAAGAATACTATCTGTGAGGCTGTATTCCAGTGCATAATGCAATTTATTAATTCGGTCACAAAAAACCTTAATTAAACAGACAGCACGGGTATCTTGTTTGCACCGTGGAATTGATGAGTTTTATAGAAATCCCCCCGCGCTATAAAGGACGACGCAAATGGAACATCCATTAAAACCTAGCGAAGACTAGATAAAGGAATAAGACAAACATAAAACCACGAATTCCAAAAACATTTCGAGCGGAGAATTGTAAGTGGGCCTGCATGTCGCAACTGGCCTGCATGTTGTTGTAAATGGCCAGCATTTACCCCCGACAATAGCATTGAATGAGGCAAGTGATGTGCATGTGTTCTTCCGAACTGAAATGTTTCCTGCGCGCACACATTTATTAAGTGAAATTATAAACCATTTTGGAAAAAAAATTGGGATGTTTTGTCCCATGACGGTGGCTTTAGTGGTGCAATTGAAAAAAACGCGTATGTTGAAAAATAATATAAATAATAAAAGAAGCACTATTATGCGGCACATTAGCAATTGAGTAGATGTCACCTTGCTTTTAAAAGAGGTCACTTTCTCGACATTGTAACTTGTTGTCGTGTGAATATTAAATGTCAAAATATGGTCCATTTCAAGCGAAGCTACATTCTCGTCTCACTGGGGAAAGGTAGATATGTCACCTTTTTAAAAACGTTTGTTTATGTCTTTTGTAGTCGCATGTGGTTAATAACATGTGAAGCAATTGCACACCAATGCGGTCACAATGGAGATGATGACACTTTTATCATGATACTCCGGTTATTGTAAGTGACAACTAGCTTGCTGCTAAAACAATAGTACAGCAACAGGTAAAGGTGCAGCCCTGCAATTGCCTTCTCACGCAGCTTTGGCTGGCACAAGGGCCTCCACGAAAGGGAGCTCGAGCGAGTCGCTCTAGGGGGGCTCGGATGTCTTGGAAGTCCTGGGATCTATCCCACACTTTGCCACACCACACGGGGCCTAAATGATCGACTAACTGTGCTCGACCCATTTGCGTCCCTGGGTGGACAGAGGTGTGAGGATTTAAGAAATTCTCACCACCGTTGTTTTCAACTACCTGCGTCAGCCGAGAGATAAAAACGGTGACCGCTGGCACGCAAGTCCAATGTAGTTAATCATTGCACATTAGCAGCATGAACATAACTGTGTTCCTATAGGTAAATAATCATCATTTGAGTACCTAGTCAATTGTAAATATATAAATGTGTAGTGTCATTTATAAAGATATATACGGTATATACACATATAGCTTTCGCAGAGCGTTATTACGATACTATGTTTTTCACTTGGGCTCCATTGCATTTATATTTTCTCTTAAGTTTCTTCCTTGGTTGCACAAGAAGGATCGTGGCGATTTATACCTAAATACACGTTGTGTTTTTGTGGCTGGGTAGCTTTACAGGATACTTTGCTCAGAAGCGAAATTGCATGGAGTTGGTTGGGTTTTTTTTGCAGGGAATTGTCAGTCGAGTATGTGACGTATGGGAAAGTAGTGTATTGCGTGACCGTTTCAGAGCACAGCTGCCTCTGAGCAACTCTAACTTTCCAGTATTCTCTTTAAAAAATATATAAAATCAAACTCTTGAGCCTTTTGACCTGGCTATTTAAAATAACGCTGAAATATAATTCAAATGCCTGTGTGTGTATAATGCCATGTACATGTATGTGCTAGTACAGACTCCGTATGAACATTATCTTTGCTCACGAATATTCGAAGCTTTCAATCAAAACTAGCTTCTCGGTCAATATTTTATTTCCCCGGTCAGCGTTTTACAATTTTACGGTCTTCTTGGCCTAACAGCTTCATAGAGATATATATATATTGTTATCTATGGCAACGTTTGTCTCTGGAAATCACAGGCAAGAAGACGATTTGCTCTTATCTGCTTACACATATTGGGTGCACAAAAGTAGAAGACCAGATATTCTTTTAGAATTCTTTATTTTCAAGGAATGTTGACACTATATTTCAACAGCACAAAGAAACAAAGTCATGTCACATTAAATACATCTCACTTGATAGGGGTCCCACCCGTGTTGCATCGTGTTTTTCATTTGGACACGTCCTTTTGACCAACCCTCACTTGATTCACGTGAAACAAGTTATAATAAGAGTAAATATATGGCCTTAGAGAGAAAAGCTGCAAATTATATTTAGACTAATGGTCTTCTCACAACAGATGAGTTTATGACACAAATACCTGGATTTGCGCTTCACTTAATAATTGGTACCTAATAATTACCAGTTGTGACTTGTCAAAGTTTGCATTTTAATAGTGCGCCTTGAGTTGAGTGCAAGACTGATGTTCAGTTTTGGTTGCCGCCTTTGTCATGCGCGGTGGAGTGGCCCGCGTTCGCCGCTCGTCGCGGAGTTCCTCACGTGTCGAATCCAGCAAGCGCCCCAGGTGCACACTGCGGGGTGTTCTTCTGAACCGTAAACATGCAGGCTTCACAGTGGCTCTTAAAGATCGCCCATGCGCAAGGGAAGGCCCATTGGTTGCCGGGCGTCGTTGTCCTCATGTGTACGTTTTACCTCGCAAGCTCCTCAATTGTAATTGGCGTAGCAATCATTGCCCCCTACTGCCAAACCTTGGCTGGACCCTCCTGAAAGAGAGTCGTGTGACTCAGTCTTTTCTGGGTAAATACGTGGAGTGAATAAATAGATTTACATACAAAAATGTCCTTTGGCTGTACACTAAGCTCATTTGCAATGGGTATGTTTTCCTGCAATTCACTTGCCTTGTATTTTACCTTCCGCCAGAAGGTCCAGAGTGTGCTGCACTGGATCACCAGGTTATATTGATATGTGTGCTGCTGTGGCATCTGTTGTTCGTGACCTCTTGAGCACATTGTGATTGCATCATTGCTCTCCTTCATTTAAAATCATCTCATTCCGCTTAAGAATATGTAACGCTCCCCACCCCAAAACCTGATGCACCTTCCCGATTCACCGATTTTCAACGTGCTGTGCAACGGCATTGGCGAAGGGCTTTCGTTGTTTCTTAAAGCGTTATTAACTTTGTTTCAATTATGTAGGTCATATTCAACATCGAGGTTTATAAACACACATTTCTCAGCATTTTGAACGTGCTTGCAAATGTTTATAGACAGAATGGTGATGACATTGTTCATTTTGGTATATACATTATCCTTGAATGTGTAGTGTGTGTACACGCTTGCTATGTTTATCAGAAACATAATGCAATGGGTTTTTGGTGATGTACCTTTGGTGTGTAGGCCCGGATGGCTGATGGAAGCGGAGACCTTCAGAAGCCTGGCTGGTTCAAGGGAACAGCAGGGTAAGTCTACAACAAACATTACATTTTGTATGGAAATCAGCCAAGAATCGCTGTACTGGCATAATGCTGGCTTCCCGTTAATGTTGGCCTCCCAGTTTTTTAATCCGATATTTCTTTGTTTATTGAAAACGGTAACCATCACAAAACTCATTTGGGTTACAAATATTGTTATTTGCAAAAATAACGATTGGTTGGTTACATTTGGAACTTAAAATAACATGTCTGGGTTCGTGATTAAAATATCACGTGCAATCAAGGTAGTTAATGTAATGTGTTGGCTGTTCCTTCTTTACACCCGGACATGTTGTTATTCTCTAATAGCGATGCCAGTTTTTCCGTTGTAATTTAAGTTCACCTGCCTATTTGCATTGCGTTGACTTACAGTAACCCCGTGTGCCTTTGACAGAAATCTTCAAAAAGGTTTGAAAATATTAAATACAACTTTTGCATATGTAAAAAAGTGACTTGGAGCCGCTGTGTTCCATGCTTGGAATGTGTTTAAGCACAGCGCCAAGATCAGCGGACTTGGGCAGCGCCACATTGAGACTGAGCCGTTAGCGTGTCTAATGTGGCAAGCCGACACTTCAAAGGGCGGACGTGACACTCAATTATCCAAACGTCACTCCCAGTGAGCTGCCCAATGCTGTGTCTGCACTGCTCAGGATGGGCTTGTTTGAAGGCATTAAGAAAATAAAGTCTGCGCGCAGCATGGATCGTCTGTTCAGCATTAGCATCTATATTCACGTTTGCCTCTTCTGAAATGTACCTTTTAAAAAATTATTACAAATTTATTTAAGCACTGATTTTTTTTATATATATATTTAAAGTTGCATACATTTACATTTGTTTGCCCATGTGGCATTATATGTATGTTACAGGTAACATATCCAGGTTTTAAATTAATATAGTACACAATTACTAACTATTCACTATTTTTATTTTACCAGGTAAGGCCCACTGAGCTAAAAAGCTCTTTTTCAGAAACGACCTGACCACAGCGTTTCCTTATTTGGAACAATGGCATGTGTTGCTTTGCTAGATTAGTTCAATCCACGAATGTTTGTTCGCCTCATAAGTTTTTTAATATATCACCGCAATCCGAGTCAAAAAGCACGTTGAAGCAATAATAGACCCATGCATTGTCCAGTATGTTCGACCGTTGGTCATGTTCAAATGTAGGAGACTTTTAAAGTTGCTGGGTTTATGGTGACAAATGTTTGTAAGTTTTTCATGTTCCCATGATGGTGGTTTTATTCGCTCGATCGTGGTCCCTTCACCTCGCGATCGTCTCCTCTCCAGCCGCTCGTTACCTCCTCCTCGAGTTTGCTGCATTGTGCCTGTGTTTTTTGCAATGTGCCAGTTTGTTAATATTGCTGTTTTGTATATTTTTTTAAATCACTGTTTTTGCCTGAACCTCTGACGCGTTCTGTTCTGTTGTTGCCTGTTCCTTTGTACGGATCACTCTGCCGTTGTTGTTGTTCTGTGCCGATAGCACCACGGACCTCCCTTGCAAACTCTAGTTGGGTAACAGAATAAATAGGACATTCCGTGCAACAAGTAAACATGTAATTGATTGATGCATATATAGCAATTATCAAGCGGTGAAATGTTAAAGGATGAGCGTGGATGCAATTATAATTTCAGCTGTTTTGCATTGTAACTCTGATTAAGTGCCCACCTGCCCCACTGTTCAATGTCCCTGCAGTCGAGAGACGCCGGTCGTGTTCGTGGAGGTGCTCTGTGCAGAAGCGTCCATAGGATTGAGTCTGTCGGTGGATGTGCTGTAGCTTTGCTACGGGTCTTTTTGCATATATTTCCAGTCTTAAAATGGCTTGCAGCTGACCATAATCTCGTTTTAATTCCTTTAATGTTTAAAGTGAGCTCTGCGATGACACGTCCTTGCGCAGTACTTTCCACAGAAACGGCTGGGTGTGTTTTCTGAATCTTTTGATGAGAGTGGCTCCCAGGAGCAGAAGCACTGCGACAAGGCCTCAGTGCATTCATCTCTCCATCAGAAACTCTCTGCAGCTTATTCAGGACTCAGGATTGACACAGTGTGTGGCCATTTAGAAGAAAATTAGTCCAGTGGTGCAACCCTGCTTTCTGGCAGTGTAGAGGCAGACACTTACACAGGGCTGGATGGTGGACTATTAGACAACAGTACAGCAAGTAGGTTTCTGATCTATCGGCACACCATTGTTGTTGTTTTCCTTTGGTTTCCGTGTAGATTCTCCTCTTGCTCGCACTTCCTCTGGCACACAACTGAGGCTTTCACGGACAGATGGAGGGGAATTTTATTGGGCGCAGATCGTGGTCAGCAAATAGAGGTTTACAGAAAATGATCTGAACACTGGAGATTGCATTGATGAGTAAATAACTGATAAGCATCAGAACAAGTTAACCATATATATATTTATTTCCCAAATATGCCTTGAAGGTTAAATTTCATGGATGTAGAAGCCCAGAATACAGCAAATGGAGAAAATATGTTTTGGTGATGTAATTATGAGGAACTACAGTGAATAATTTGGCTCGTCTTATTGTATTTGCTGATTACTCTCAAAATAGAACCAATGGTATACAATGCAATACTCTCAAATTTAATGGTATGCATAAGCTCTTAATACTCATTTGTAATTTGATAAATAGACAATTTAAAACATATTACATACAATTAATCTAAAATAATCTGTATGAATATACATCACTGGTTTTTACGGTCACCCCTATTCAAGCAGCATTACATTTTGGTTTGTTGTCATTTCCCCGCACCTCTGATTAGCACGGTTGGCTACGTACGGTGCGAAATAAGTCCAACGTACATACGACATGAGTATGCCCTCTTGTGTACATGGTTACCAACAATCCCATGACACTTCGGGGACGCTACCCAACCACCCTCGTCTAGGAGAACCTGGTTTAGTAGCTGGAGACACTTTGACGAGTCACGGTCATTTTATAAATCTCACATGACTCAGCCTTGCTCGGGGTAGGCTGGGATATTGATGGTGCAATCCCCATGGCTCTAGTTATACAAATCAGTAGATATCAGTGCAGGAGATAAAAACACACATGTTTTGTGAACAGGAATGCCAAGTCATTACCCGACATGTTTTGTGAACTGATTGCATTTGCTCGAGATTTTATGGCAACAATTGGGGGACTTTTTTCTTGTTTTTGAATGCCTTCCTTAGATGTTGTTGTCTGGGTTGTACTAACAATGGCGTGATTGCAAATGGGAGGGGGGCGTTTTGACCTGCTTGTGTGTCCTCCTTTTAGGCCAGATGGCGGGCTGTATGGTATCGACAGCATGCCCGACTTGCGCAAGAAAAAGCCCATTCCCCTTGTTAGCGATTTGGTGAGGCACCCCCTCCCCAGCGTCTCTCCGCAGCCTCCTGCCCCTCCTCCACCCATACTGGGAAATTAACCATGGTCGCCCGAGTCAAGTTTCAAACAAGTTTTTGGGCTCAACGCTTTCGCTCACTTAACAGAACTACTTTGTTGGTATGGAATTCATGGCCGGTTGTTATTCACTTTGCTCGCATGGTGCAGGGTCCATGAGAAGCTGTGCCGGTTGTGATCCCATCTACGCAGCAAGTTGTGCTAAATAACCTTTGTGTATATTTCCAACAAATTACACATTTTCTTAACTTTTCGTAGATGCTCAATACCTTGCTATTGCCTAATTGCCCGGTGCTGCCCTGGTCAGCCAAAAGCTTTCATGCACCACGTAACTTCTTAAACGTCTAAATTCTCAAGTGGGAGATTTTTTTTTTCCTTTGGAGATTAAAGGAAATCGCCTTGCATCTTTATTCGTAACGAGCACCCAACATCTCGACTGCCGTCACAAAAGCGAAACCGTTCTGCCTTCCGCAAGGCGCGCGTAGTTCTCGAGCGTGGGCGAGAGTGGCGTGATCCCGAGGACTGGATTTGAAACTTGCGGCAGCACGCATGGTTAACTTCAATCCCTGGCCACGGTGCTGCTGCTGCTGCGGTGGCGAGGAAGCGCACGGTGTCCGCTCCTGCCTGCCTTGTGCTCATTCCCCTTCTCTCCCTTCCCCTGCTCTTGGGTCTCTCCCTCTGTCTGCCCAAAACCAGGAGAGCGGCTGTTAAGTTCTTGGATAGCATTGACAGTATGCCTGACATTAAGCCCCGACGTAAATCCCTTCCTCTGGTCAGCGACCTGGTGAGACTGACTGTGCTATTGGTTGTTCGGCCACCTGAAGTTCATTTGTATTGCATGCCCATGTCTCGTCTATTTTAAGCCACGTGAGTGCAGACTCCTGTTGAGCGCTTTGCTCGCAAACCTCATTGGGGGTTGGGGGGGGGGGGCAAGATCTGGCTGCCTAAAATGGACAGGTCGACTTTTATATTCTTGGTTCTTTCGGTAAAGTCACGTAGAAGGGAAATAATACAAATAATACAAATATATAACAATAAAAATTCTCACGACGTTTCGACTGCAACACAAGCAATCATCATCAGGTGTGAAATCCACAGCAAGAAAATTTGATGATGATTGCTTGTGTTGCAGTCGAAACGTCGTGAGAATTTTTATTGTTTTATATTTGTATAATTTTATTATTTCCCTTCTACGTGACTTTACCGAAAGAACCAAGAATATGAATCCCTGCAGTCACGAAAGCTTTAAATCAAAATTTAGGTCGACTTTTGTTTTTGATAATTAGTTTAGGGTTTTAATTTGCTGTGGGCTGTACCTGAAATTTGGATGAGTGCTTCTTTTGACTGTGATTGGCCTTGTTGACTAATTTCAGGTTCATTTCTTTAACCAGGTGAGACCTCAATAGGCCAGGATAGTGTCGTTCATAAGAGTGACCACGGTCACCAAAATGAAAATAATGTCTACTTTTGATGAGGCTATCTGGTACTGCAGCATGACCACATACTTCAGTCTACATTGATGAAACTGTTACATTTGGTCTTTTCTAATTCAGCACAGATTATTACTGCTATGCATAGAGATGCACTTCAGTCTACGAATATATTATTTGTGCAACAATGGGGGGGGGGGGGGGAAATACGCTCATAAATCTAAAGTAGCATGCCCACCCTTGGCACGTTGCCTATGGCAGGCTCGTTGCCTGCATCGAGAGGGTGTTTTGCATGCGCACTTGGCTGCTAATGTGGCTTCAACTGGTCTCCAGTCCGCTGTGATGTGTGCGTCACTTCACCTTATTCCTTGGTGCCGCATTTCACCGCGTCCCACCGTGCATGCCTCCTGATGAGCACGAAGCCCACGTTGTTTCACGACCAATGGGTCCGTTGGAGGCAGAGCCAACTCGCTGATATGATTAAAATGCTGTCCCATAGCAGCATGACTCTCCATCTCCTGCTTTCTTTTCTTACCTACTTTCATCTATATGTATGCTCACACAACTAAAATGTCACCTGATGAGTGTTTTTTGTTGTGCCCTTAATAGAGATTTAGCCCTAATGCTGAGCTATGTTCTGGTTCGGTGTATCTTTTCTCATTGACCACATAAAAAAACTGTGAACTATATACCCAGTGGGTTACATACTGAATGATTTTTCCGTTATGAAATGGATAACTGGTTGGTTAGCTCACAGTGCCCAAACTAGTTGACAAAAATGCCCCAAAATAGGTTGAACCAGAGTATATTAAACTGCATTAATATGCATATTTAATTGCACTAAGTTTTTTGGTACTTGAGTTTATTTTAAAATGCTTGATTGAACTAAACTTTTATATATGTTGCTTAGCGGGTTCAGACTGGTGCGCATGATGTAAGATCGATGTCCTTGCAATAGTCGCAGTGGAGAGTCCATGTACCGCTTTACTCACATGCAATAACATATTGTAATTTTTTTGTATGCAACCATACCATGAACTCAGGCAATGGTAAGTGTACACAATGTTTTTCATAACTAAAATTAAGTTATTTCTTTCTGTGGGTCAAAAGGTTGCCAATTTACTAACCTTTTCTTGTGGAATTTTTAAGTTTCAGGTTTATTGGTTTTCATTTTTATTCTTCAAAATATGAACACTGGTCTATTTCTCCGAATTGTAAATTTTTTGCCAACATGTTTAACCTCACGGGATCCTGTAATTCTTACATCTGTCTTGTGCAGATTTTGGTTTTGGTCGCTCCTGGTACTTATGGTTAACATGAATGAAAGTCACTTAACAAGTAGCTTTTCACAGTCAGTATTATGATTCATAATTATTTTTGGGTTGGGCCATGTAACGATCTGTACGTGAATGTTATATTTGTTTGGGAGAATTGTTCTGCAACTTACCAGCGAGCCGAGACAAAGATAATTGCCACATTTAAACGCTTGCAAACACCACGTGGTGACAACTCAGTTTTTTTTGGATGTCTTCACGACACAATGTTGGCCACATGTGGCTTTCCCCAAAAAAACAATTATGAATCCTCAATGAAAGTAAACATTTACTTGGTGACCACTTCCTTGGTTTTTTGACGTTCATCACGATGTGGTAATAACAGTGAAATTCTTCACTTGTCACGTGTGGCTGTCGGCTGATTCAACTTTCCTTCTGCAGTCCATTGCAGCCATGCAGAGGAAAGCAGGCCTGGCCTCGGCGTTGGCCTACAGGGCTTCTCTCAACGATGAGGACTTGGTGAGCACATTCCATCATAATTCCCCATGGCCAATACAGTTTGGTGAAGGATGGCTGTTGTCTCTATGAGGGCAGAGTCACACTAAATATATAAACTATACCCATGTGTTTAATCATGCAACGTTGAAAGCCAAAAGCTAATTTTGATGAAGCATTACATCGAAAGAACAAAATAATAAGAAGCATTACATGTGAAATAAAGCTATGCAAGTTATACTCTTAGTTCTTTTGGTAAAGTCACGTAGGTAAAAAATTAAATAAAAATAAAACAATAAAAATCACTATTTGAATTTTTTTTTCATTTTTTACCTACGTGACTTTACCGAAAGAACTAAGAGTATGAATTCTTGCAGTCACGAAAGCTTCAAATCTAGAATCTATGCAAGTTACACGTGGATTGCACCAATGTGCCATCAAATGCCTGTTGACCACATTGTTGTGCTCTAGAAGGCGCATGTCTACAAAAAGGCATTGCAAGCCCTCATCTATCCCATCTCCTGCACCACTCCGCACAACTTCGAAGTGTGGACGGCCACCACACCCACCTACTGCTACGAGTGCGAAGGCCTACTGTGGGGCATCGCACGCCAGGGCATGAAGTGCAAAGAATGTGGGGTCAAATGCCACGAAAAGTGCCAGGATCTCCTCAATGCAGACTGCTTGCAACGTGAGTGGACCTTCAGAGGGATTATCTTGACCACGTTATTTTCTTCCGGAAAGTTTATGGACAGTGTTTTTTTATCTGTGCAGAAGTCAGGAAATCCTCGAACAATATTCACAGGACAAATTAATTGTGTGCCAAATCATGACCAGGTTTATGAAATTATTTGTAATTGTTAATTACACATTCGTGAATGTTGAAGTGGGTTAAAGGCTAGTGTCCCATGGCTATATTCATCAATATTGACCGAACTGCTCTACGTGATGATGGTAATTCTTGTGTTTAGACTTTATGTACCAACTTAATTCGTGATTATTTTTACTTGTGATATTTTGGTGATTTCACTCGTAAACTGAGTACAAAAACCTCCCCTTATGCATGACACAACTGTGTGTGTGTGTGTATTACCCCTTATCCATGACACAACTGTGTGTGTATTACCGTCGGTGGCTCCTCTCTCCCTCTCATATTGTCTGCAAACTTGCATATTATAGGAATGGGCAACCTTCAGATAATGGGAATAATCACTGATCAGACTGATCCAGCAGGAAACAGGGGTGATGCTTTTGATGGGCAAAACTAAGGGGAATTATACTCCTTAAGATGCGAATCTTCACGGTGGGTTTTTTTGTTTATAGCTGACACAGATTTTTGTTTTTACACACAAGGCATTGCATTGCCTGCTCATTCTATTTCCAATTCTGTCAGGATAGAAGAGATGCAATGTGCCACATGCCAGTATTTAATGAATACTGTTTGTTTACTGTTGGCTTGCTAATGGGGATGTTTAATGTAATTAAAAATCATTAAGTTCACATTCTTAGCAAAGTAACAAACATGCTGCCTTGTAGACTTAATGAGATTACAGTATTCAGATGTTTAAAAAGGTTAACCTCTTTAAACAATTACAATACTAAAGCTAATCAAAGTTCAAATGCATTCTTTAAACAAATATATTATTTCATAAATAATGAAATTATCTTAATATAAAAGCAAGAGTTTTACAGATGAACTTGCTTTGGCCTGATCTCAAAAGCTGAAAAAAAACTCAACACATGTTTCAATAACACTGCCATACAGATACAAAAAAAATCATGTTATTGATGACATTTCAGACAATGGCCCTCCTTCATAGCACATCCTGATGAACAGTTTTTGTTATAAAATTGGAGGCAGTTGTGTTTGATGTGGACTAGCAGGCTTTACTTAGGTTATCGCACAATAGGCCATCACTGAGTATTCTTGCCCCAGCATGAAGTTAATCTTGTGTGTCAGCCCAAGAATACCTGGCATTGTGTCACAGCAAATTACTTCTTTAGTATTAAAGATAGCATTCTGTGAAGCATTGTACAGGGCCAGGTGTGACATATGTGGTGCCGTGCATGAACAAAAATGTTTGTTTGCCAAGGGGGCCACCAGTGGTGCTGGGGTAAGCAGGGAGGGGTGGTGCAGGTGGCCTCGGTTTGTGTTTGTTTTTCTCTCTCTCTCTTTTTCGCTGTATCTCTTTCTCCATTTGTCAAGCTTTGGCACTCCTTAAATTGTTGGTGTCCTCAAATCCCTGTTCCCTGGGTAGGCACCCTGATCACCCACCCCTTTAGGCCGGGCCTGGTATAGACCGTAAAGACCCTGTAACAATCTGCTATGAACAATGTTTTTAAACTTGGAATCAAAGCCAGAATTAGTCAAACTTACCCTCAATTATATATGAAAAACATAAGTTATATAATTGTATTAATTATATATATGTAGATATTATTAATCATCTACAATTACAAAATTATCACATTTCTGGCTGGGTGGCATAGTGGAAGAGCCATAATAGAGGTTTTTGCGTTAGAAGACCGCTTGACTCAAAACTAGACGGTGCAGATCTTCACGAAGGATTATTACCTTGGCCTATTATCTATGCCGGGAAAATACAATGAGAACCTTTTGTGAGAATTCAACAGTTGTCTTGGGAAATACAGACCTTCATTGAGAAATTGAAATTGCGATCACTGGATAAAGACTATCATCAGAGATGAGCATTTCCCAACGCTTGCTTAAGCATTGAGACACTTTAAAATGTGATAAGTAAATTCGTTGATTGATTGATTCATGAATTGACTGATTAATCATGCAATAAATGTTTATTGACTCTGTCTCTTGCTCTTATAGGCGCCGCCGAAAAGAGCTCGAAGCACGGGGCAGAGGACCGCACGCAAAACATCATCATGGCCATGAAGGATCGCATGAAGATCCGCGAGAGGAACAAACCTGAGATCTTTGAGCTGATCCGAGAGGTGTTTTCGGTGGCCAAGCAGGCCCATGCCCAGCACACCAAGTCCGTCAAGCAGAGCGTGCTGGACGGCACTTCCAAGTGGTCTGCAAAGCTCACAATCACTGGTGCGTGACTCCTTGAGGGACAGAATGAGGGGAAAACATGGATTAGAGAATATCCAGTTCAAACTGTGAGGATGAGTAAGTTAGCTTGGGTAGAACGTATCAACAGAAGGGATCATAGCTGTTGGGTTAGGAATAATGACTTGAGTGGCAGCCTAGGAATGGAACGCTCCTGTGCAGATGGCAAGGTGGATTGTTACATCGCATGATCGTGAGCGGGGGTGGGTTGACCAAGACTGATGATAATCGTGATGACTCCTTGAGGCCGAGCCAAGAGAGTTGCTGGCCCCATACAGAACATGTGCAATGTCTGTCTGGAAAATAATGTGTGGGCCTGCTTGTCATGTTTAGCATAAAGTACTTTTCTTGCCAATAATCAACAGAAAAAAATTGGTTTAGAAATATTATGAGGATTTTTGCGTAATGTTGGTGTTAACTACCTTTCTGCTATTGCATTAATTAGACCCTGGTGTGGTTTATGTAATGCGGTTAAAATGTCACTCAGCCTTGATTGATACAATTAAAATACAGAATAAAATGATTGGAAAATGTTAAATTGAATGACAGACAATTAAATGAAAATTTAATTCCGTCAAGCCTTCGATGTTTTAAGGTAGATTTCCAAACATTAAAATCTCTGCTGCATTAGGACCCTGCTGGTTTCCATCATGGCAGCGTATTCCCTGCATCTATCTGCTATACAACTTTCACATTGCATATCTTTTGCTTGTTATTTATTTTTTCTCATCCGAAATAATCTCACTATTCATCCATATACTTTGTGAAGTGAGACTTTTGCATTCTTGTACCCTCATGTACTTTGTCTTTGGTATCTCCAGTCGTGAGTGCACAGGGTTTACAAGCCAAAGACAAGACAGGTTCCAGCGATCCGTACGTCACGGTGCAAGTTGGAAAAACGAAGAAACGGACGAAAACCATCTATGGCAACTTGAACCCCGTGTGGGATGAGAAATTTCATTTGTGAGTTTTTAAAGCACGCAGTTTTTGTGGCTCACAGTATTAAAACCTGTAATGCTGTGTTTTCAAATTACACTTCGAATTAAAGTACCCATGTTTGGTAATGATAACACAAAATATACATTTAAGCTTACAATTCTATGATGACAATAATTATATATGAAAAATATAAACTTCAAAAAAATAATACACGTGAGGGCTCTTTTTAGCTATTAAAGTAAGCGCAGTATATTTCATGTTGAAGATTGCAAGCAGTAGGGGATACGAGCACTGGGAAATGAGCTATGAGGCATCAGTCTTGAATTTGAGTCCCACTGCTGCTGCTTTGTATTGTTTTTTAAATACCTTTCAAAAATAATAAACTGGTAAAATGTTATTACAGTTGGCCTCTATCATAAATGTTCATGGCACGGCAATCAAAACAGTTTTTTTTTGTTCAATTCTCATAGCTGAAATTTTACCAATTCAGGAAAAAAAGTACATTTAATATGATTTTTTTTTGTGCAGTGAGTAGTTTCTAGGCTGAACCCATCAAATGTGTCACAGACGAGAACGTTGGTTTAATCCAACCAACTGTACTTGATCCCAAGATCTCAGTGGTGTCTGCTCAGGTGGCCTCTGACTCCTATCCCACCTGGCCACCTCTACCTATACAAATTAATCATACTTTACCATGAATTTCCACCATTATTTTTGCCCTGTGTAATAAAAAAAAGTAACCAAATGTACGGCAGCAGTTGTAATCAAAGTTGCACAAAATTCCTGCGCGAGGATATGTAGTCTCCTTATGAAGCACTATTTTCCAAGTAATCCTTTCTCATATTAAACAAAGCTGTGCATTCCCAGTCAGAACCTGGTAATTTATTTGTGTCATCTTTTCATCACTTAAAAAATTGTGTGCTTTCCAATTTCAAAGCATTTTAGGAGCAGTCTGTACAAAATGCGTTGATTCAAGTTTGTTTTGACCTTTTGGAATAGTTTCTCTGACAGCTTAAACTATCCCATTGTAATGACGTACACTTGTATTTTCATGTTGTTTGTTTTCATGCAATTACAATAATAATGCAATTGATAATGGGCACAATTTTATTTTCCACGGCACGTGACTATGGCCGGGGCTCTTGAGGGGTGGCAAAGCTAAACTTGGCGTCGCTCACAATCCTGGAGCCAGAGACGGTGCCATTTAAGTGTCTCTTAAAAGTCAGCGTGGGTTGAATTCTGCGAATTGTACGTCAGTTATAAAAAAAGGAAAGAGCATTACTATGGCAGTGGCATTTAGTGCATTATATATTTATTTTTCTCCCAAAATGGCTGACAGAAAATCGTAAAATGCCCCAGAAACCCTATATTTATAGGTGCACAGCATCTAACAACCCGATGTTGACTTGGGCATACCAGGTCTGTTTTCCTGCCTGTCAATGCTCTTTGGATACTAACAGCCTATGAATTACCACATTCAGCAATTATTCGCTACTACGGTTTTGGCAGCGAGGCATTATTAATCATTTGAGATGATGTTTTGAGGATGGGGAAGGGGGGTGTTGTTTAAATGTTTCTGTAATATTTTCAATTGTACATTAAAGTTGCCTTCGAGCATCGGGTATGCCAATCAGGATTGACTTGCTTAGCTTTGGACTAAAAAGGTTTTTGAATATATGATTTTAGAGTAGATTAATGTGAGCACAGCTGTATGTCTCCTCTTCTAAACGCTAGCCATGTGTGTTACTTGAGACATTCCTAAAACGAGCTTCGCATATTGTGAGATATAATTACAGAGCCGAGCGAAACGTAATCCACGTGCGTTTTTATTCACGCGATGGGCAATGGACACCAACATTTTTCAGAACAGTTCTGACAACGGAGGAAATCGTGTGTCCTCCTCCTCCTCCCTGTGCCCACGCAGCGAGTGCCACAACTCGTCGGACCGAATCAAGGTGCGCGTGTGGGACGAGGACGACGACATCAAGTCGCGCGTCAAGCAGCGGCTCAAGCGGGAGTCGGATGACTTCCTGGGTCAGACGATCATCGAGGTCCGCACGCTGAGCGGCGAGATGGATGTCTGGTACAACCTCGGTATGCAAACGCACTGCACTGGCACAGGATTCTGCTGTTTGTGTTTAGTTTGTATGTATGTTGAGCTTCTTTCGCGGCCTACGTAGCACCTCCAATTAGCATGGTTGACTACGTACGGTCCGAAATAAGTTCAGCATACATTCTCTAAAAGAAAATATGGCACTCACAAAGTGGTAGATATTTTATCAACCCCATAGGGATGATGGGGCTGACTCAATTCCCATCCTGGAGTTGAACTCGCAATCTTCCGCGTACGAACTGATTGCTCTGCCGTTTAAAAAATATGACATTGCTCTTCCAGACCGGGTATATTTTTTCAGTATGAAAAATAATTTCCTTGAGATCTAGAAAATGCAGTTCGTGCACAGTTCAGTAATACACTGCGCATTGCACAACTGGTCATCACCATTAAAAAATAATCCAGTTTCATTTCACCCCCCGTACAAAGTGAGTCGACTACGATTTCTCACTGTACCACTTACTACATTATATTAGCAGCCTCTGCCACTGCTTTATGCCTGTTGTAAGATGTTGCTAATGTAAGATTTTGCTATTGTAAGATGTTGCTAATGCAAGATCTTGTGCTGGTTGTGCACAGTTACGTGTTGTTTACTTATTTTATCATTGTTGTGCCGTTCTATTATTTGATTATGCAATAATTTATAATGCACGTTGAGCAATTAAGACATTTCTCTAAGGGGACTTGCAGTCCAGAGGTCCACCGGTTCAATTCCTCAGCATCTTGGCTGCAACATTGGGCAGGTGTCTTCAATGCCGCCCCCACCCCCAGAGCCTCCTTGTCAACCGAGCAGTAATAACGGGAACACCACAGTGAGTCGATTGGCAGATCACACGTGGTAGGGAAAAGTGTGGCTACTCGTAGCTTTCCAAGTCGTCTGGCTAGCATGGACGGTGGGAGATGGGACCAGTGGCACAGTGGTTAGTTGACGGCACTTTGCACCTGGCGTCCTAAGTTCGATTCCCAGCCACGGCTAACATCAATGGCGAGTGATGTCCGAACCAGTTCTGTTGAATCAACTGACACTAACCAGCTTGGTGAAGTATGGTCAAGAAAATCCCTTGACCCATACAGAGTGGACAGAACTTCATTGAGCAGTAGCATTACAAAGTGCTGTAATGTAATAGTATTGTTATTTACAGTGGAAATGTATAGTTTAATGTTAATAACTATCAAATCCATTCTTATTAACTAACACAAGAAAATCCATTCGTGAGCTCTGTCCAAAATCATAATGCTCAAAATAGTCACAAACACGTAAGGGGGACAGTCGGCGTTGATATCGAGGTACCTATCGATACAATTCAGTTGCTAGGTTCTGTTACTATCCCTTCTCAAATGTATATTCTGTTATACCATAGGGCTAATTGGTGTGTTGGAACAGATATGAAACTATAAAGTATCTCCATACATTTTTACTGAAAACTTTCGTGACTGCAGGAATTCATAATAATAATGTTTTTGTTTATCTACGTGACTTTACTGAAAGAACCAAAGTCTACATACACTTCATGTTCAATTCTTACAATGCATTGGTCACCGCCTGTATGCAGCCTAAGGCTGAGACACAAGTAAGAGCAAACAATGTCCATGTTCTCCGAAGTTGGTGACGCACATGGCCTCAAGCAATGTGTACACAAGCACCATGAATTAAATCATAATACAGAGAGATAAGTTTAATTGTTTAAATGAGACAACTGACTTCAAATGTATAACGTAATGGAATTAATTAGGTTTCATTGTCGAATGTGTCTTTCCCTGGCAACGTGTGTAATGTAGGTCAGCCACTGATTTTATTAAACCTAAAAAAATGTTCGTAGTTGCTTGTGCAGTAAAACCTCTCAAATCCAAACAAGAATACCGGAATTTGGGGTAAGCCACATAGGCTATCGAAATCTAGATATAAATAACCAAAACACTCAAACTGCAACACTGTTTACGTGCTAATTGAGCTGCACGTGGTAGGATGTGATGTTCTGTCGTCATTCCCATTGCATCATTCTACCATCAAGCTCTCATCTAACCATGTGTAGGAAATTCTACATACACTTAGCAGTAGAAAGTATAATGGGCTGCCAATTGTAATATATATTTCTAAAGCTATATAGTGATCTGTTGTATGGAATTTAGTGAATTATTAAGCCCCCTTTGTAAAGTTCCTCAGTAGGCTGCGCTCCCTTATTTACAGCTCACGTGAAATATAAGATTGGCAGCCGAATCAAAGCGTATGTATGTACGGTGAACTTCTTTCGCACCGTACGTAGCCAAACGTCTTACTCAATAATTGTAAATGTTGTTGATTCACTCTTCAACACACCGGTGGGCTAAAGTAGTGAACTATTTGTCTTTTGTCAACGTGACACTTTTTTACTGATTGGCCGTGTCGGGTGGTGGAGGGTTACGACACATTTATATATAACACGATTTAACCCAAAAACGTTTATTCTGAATGTACAGTTCAGCTCGCCGTTGCAGACATGTTTCTTTGTCTTTTCCCACTCTCGTCCTTTGCTGCCCACTCATTTGACAAAATGAACTCCCGGTGACACATCCCCCGGGCGATCAGCGCCTTGCTCCATGTGAATCACTCTGCCAGGCTGTGCGCCTGCGGAGATCGCTTGCGCACGTGGAAGGAAGGCTTTAATTGTCACGAAAAAATGCGCTAATACAAATAATTTATCCACGTTCTTTTTTTCACGGCACGTGCATATCCATTCCGTTTTTTTTTGTAATTGGCCACCATAGTAATAGCAAATGTTTACTTTTTAAATTCATCAACATGTTGAAACCTGATATTCAACTTATTCCAACATGTTATAATGTGTTGGCAATGGTGCACAAACAACAAAACTAAACATATTTGTCAATAACACCTCCCTAAACGGACAACATATATCTAATCTTGATTTGAAGCTTTCGTGACTGCAGGAATCCATACTCTTTGGTTCTTTCGGTAAAGTCACTTAGGTAGAAAAAATAATAGATCACGACGTTTCGATTGCAATGCAGGCAATCATCCTGACTTTACCAAAAGAACCACAGAGTAACATATATCTACTCTCATTGGCCTTTGAGGGAAATATTATTGGCGAATGTGTTGAAAGTTTTTTTTTGGTGATTCATCAAACTTCTGTGTTCAGTGTATTCTGCATGAAAAGCATTCGCGTCTGTTGCGATGACGTTGGTATGTTTATTGTTGTCACTGCATATCCATTAAAAACAACGTGGCGCTGCTCAATAGAGCCAGCGTCAGACCTTCCACAGAAAGCCAAGAGACGAGGAAGCCTGCGCCTATTCATCGGTATCACGTTTCGTGAGCAGGCTGAATCACATACGCAGGGACGCTATCAACACAAGTCTGCTAATGTTGGTGCTTCGCAGCGATGGAATAGCCCCCCCCCTCCTTCCCCCACTGATTGCGAGACAAGACAGCTGGCATTTTTAGACGGACCGCCAACACGGCGATAAAGTTTAAGGTTGCTATGCGCATCTTGACACGCAGCTCATTGCGTTTGTAATTTGACGGATTTATGCGTGCGCCTAGCAAGCTCGTACAAGGCTGTAGCACTCCCGATTTTCTTTTAATGAGTATTATTTAAATTCTCTCACTTCAGCTATGTGTGTCCTATGCGCCGTCTTGATTTCTGTCCGATTTCAACTCGACTCAGCCAGAGGGCATTGTTGCACAGATGGGGTTGACCTCATGCTGTTTTTTGTGCTTGCCAATTCTATATCTAACTTGGCCCTCATTCGTTGGCAATCACTGTGATGTGCCATGTGTCAAGGTACGGCAAAAAGTATTTTTGCATTTTGTTGCCGTAACATCTGTCCTTTACCAAACACCTCAGCCATAATCTCACGTAGTCATGCACACCAATGCTGGTCCAGCTTGAAAATAATTTTGAGATTCAGAGGCTTAAGACTAATTCCGCAGTGAATGGCATTATTATTAAATTACAAATATAAATTTTCTTAAATTTTTCTTGATTAAAATATTTCACCTAGAAACACCTTCGTGATGGCGCGTCTCATTTGCAATCGTATCTGGCATGTCAATTTTCACATACATAGTAAACACATAATGCCACGTATACAAATATCTGTAATGCAAATCTACATATTAAAACCCGCATTTGATAAGTATTTAAACAATTATTTTAAAAAATGTTAATTATTTTTATATCTACATGGCTTTACCGAAAGACCCAAAGAATATAATTATAATGGAATTACAGCAGAATCCCATTTCAAAATTGAGCAATGCATTTGCTACATCAGCTGTTTTCAATGTGCCATTGCATTTGGCAATATTACAAAGGTACGGCATGCAGTCTGTCATCGAGCACCAACATTAGTAAACCGTTTTTGAGCTTTGTTCCAGAAGTAGTACACAGTAGTACTTTCAAGTAACATTGCTATCAATAACCCATTTGGTAGATCTATCCAAGTAGTCCTTTGAGATACCGTCATTAAGCCATCTCTATCTGACCATCACTGCTTCTCTATCTCACGCATAGTGTCTAGAAACCATATTCGATCATTCATTCCATCTCGGTAGCTTCCACTGCTGGCTGGTAGGAAGGTGGTGAGGAGGAGGAGGGGTACCATCGCTGCCGAGGCCGGGAGTGGTGCCACCTAGAGCGTGCGTGTCCCTGCAGAGAAACGCACGGACAAGTCGGCGGTGTCGGGCGCCATCCGCCTGCGCATCAGCGTGGAGATCAAAGGAGAGGAGAAGGTGGCGCCGTACCACGTGCAATATACCTGCCTGCACGAGGTAAAGCCACGTGTAGCGTGCAGAGCGGTGGCCCGGCGTGATTGACATGTGGCCCTGGTGCAAGGCGTGAAATGTGGCCCGCTGTCTTTTGTCACTGTACCCTCTCCCTCCTCGTCGCGGGTGCCGATGGCGTGTTTCACACGACGGTGTAGGCCGAGGCATTTCGGTGTCTCGGGAAACTTGTCAGGTGACACACACTCAGCACTCACAGCTGACCGACTGCAGACCTTGACACGAGTCCTAGCAAGATGCCACTGCCTTCGTTTCCTGCGCCGCCTAAAGCCAGGGCCTCCAGCCAACCGCCAACACTCACCCCTTGCCTTCCTCACTTTATGTAGGCCAGAGACGATCCTTTGTGATGTATATCCAGTTTTAAAATGCTTTACATTCTACAGAGATATGCCAAGTGGCACAATGTAACACACAAACTGTGCCACCATTTTATGCAATTGAGTTAAATGGAAGAGAAATACCTATTTCAATTTTGTATTTTTTATGGGAATTAATTAAATGGTTGATACCACAGACTAGTGTTTTCTAAACAAATCTCTTTACATTTTCTTTCAACCTATCTACGTGCATTTACCGAAAGACCCAAAGAATATGAATTTCTGCAGTCACGAAAGCTTTAAGTCAATATCTCTTTACTGATGATACGTTTACGCATAGTCACCACTCACCAGTTATCCAGTTTTATGGAATTTGAATGTCAGACCTGGGCTTGGTAGAATTAAATGTAAAATATAAGTTGCGTGATGGATTTGTTTGGGGACTGGGCTGTAACAATCCACCATCTGCATGTGAAATCCTGGTTTATATTAAGCCACTTTGAGGGATTTACACCCCACATTTCAACCAGCTCAGTCCTCTATTGGCATGCACATTGTGTCACGGTGCCGCACAACCTTCCGTTGCACCTGCAGTCTTTTCTGTATTCCTCCTCCTTTAAAGCATTCTCTGAAAGTGACTGTGATGCTGCGTTTGAAACATTCAAACGCTATTATTCATGATTGATTTGGGCATTAGGCCACGTAATGATCCGGCCAATATCTTTCTGTATAACCCTCCACCACCCAACTTAGGGGTTTGTATAATAGTTTGTACCAGGAGTTTGTATAATGAAAACTGGATATGGGTGATGCATGCTAAAGTTGACCTTTTGTAAACCAGTGCTTGCAACTTGACACACCCATTTGTCTGCCTTGTATCCACGGCAAGAATTGCAGTCGGTCGATGGATTTCAGTTTTGCCTTCAGACGCAACACTCACAATCATTGTGGACACCAGTGGTGGTCAGGGAAATAACGGAGTTGATGGAGTCGGGAGGGGGATAGATGGAAGGAGCAAAAGCCAACACTCCAATCAATTTGCATAGCAGAGATACGTATGTGTGTGTATCTGCATGTGTGTGTGTGTGTGAGAGACTTCGTGTACATATGACTTGGTTGTGTGTGTGTTTTATATACGTGCGTTACATGTAAGCACCGCTCTGTACAAATTGTAAGAACGGGAAATCCCAAGGACGAATTGACCGCCCCGAAATCGATCATAAAATCCAATTTTGGTAAACCTATAAAATAAAACGTGTCAACCCGCTAATGTAACTTGCGTTGCTGACGATTTGTAATGAGGAAAAATGGTTCATCAGCAGGGGCGGAGGGGGGGGTGCAGTGGTCGGCACACCACACGATGAAACGTCGAAACCTTGGTTTGTCTGGATTGGCGGAGTAATGAGTGCACTTGCTTTTAATGCCAGGATTCTGAGCTGCAATTTAATATGTTTTTTGATGGATTTAATAAACGACATTTTTCCATGAAAGGCATTGTATGCAGGTTTGACATATAATGAGTATTGCCACCAAACATAACATTATATTAAATCAGCTTTATATGTGCTTAAGTAGAGGCTTATACAACTCCAATACAGAGCAGGGAGGAATTATTTTTTAAAATATTGTCACTAACTAAATATTTACCTCCTGTGAGGAATACACAGGGTGCTTGACTTGCCACTCTCATTTGTTAAGAAATGTTAAGATGTTGTTGGAGCTTCATTTCAAACACTTGTATAATTTTACAATTGTATCCTACCACGTCACTTAGCGTTCATATATTTGACCATGTAGTTTCATGTGGTTATTATGTGTTTAATTTAAAAAGTAAGTCTTACAATTATTTTTCAAAGGCAATTGTTAATTTTTAACAACATTGTTAAGATTACTCAACTAAATGCCCTTGCAAGAATAATCATCGACGAGCGTCGCTTTACGTTTTACCACTTTCGCAGAATCTCTTCCACTACCTGACCGACATACAAAACAACGGCGTGGTGAGGATTCCGGACGCCAAGGGCGACGAGGCGTGGAAGGTTTACTTTGACGAGACGGCGCAGGAGATCGTGGATGAGTTTGCCATGCGCTACGGCATTGAGTCCATCTACCAGGCGATGACGTGCGTACAGACCCCGCCCCCCTTGCCCTCCCCCTCCTTCACGTGCCCCTCGTCGTTAAACGGCCCTCCCGTTGCACTTGTAAATCGACGGTTAGCAATGTTGCGTATTTGCACATGTGCACATCATTTACCCGTGAGGCACTGCTTGCAGTTATCTGCGTGTCCGACGAATATGAACGCCTAATATGATTACGTGTGTATAATTTGTATGCCTAAACACATGCTAATTTCACGCGATAATTTCAACAACATTAATGATCATTACTATTCTTCAGAATAAATCAAAGCATTACTAAGTCTTCAACTTAGGAACTTTTGAATATTTTTATGGTTTTGTAAATGTTGAAAACAAATTTGCGTGCGACTTTTTTCATACTGAAATAATCCGTTTTTAAAAGTTGTATTGTATTTTTTCAATGCTATTGTACCAACATTTTGACATTTTAGGAAGTCTCCAAAACTATCAAATTAAGGTGGACTAATATGGCCTCTTTTGGTTTAGTCAATGCTAATATTGTTATTTTCTAAGAAACACCCAAACACATGTGCGCTGTTATTCTAGGTAATACAACAATTTCCAGTGAGGAAGCCAGCAAATTGCTCCGTATGAACATTTTTTTGGAAATGCCGCATTTCGCCTGGAAAATGGAGCACTTATTCTGTATGATGAGGGAACTCTGCCACATTCTAGCACAGTCGTGGCTGCCACTACTCTAGGGATATCTCACATGGTTAACAACCTGATAGCTAATTGAGATAATGAACATTAATGGCAAATAATTTACCCATCACAGAGCCCTTTTGGGTTATATCTTAATGTCCTTTAAATACGTGTTTTATGTAACCACGTGTTACCGTGTTCACTTTCATTATTTTTTCGTGTCCCTAATTTACATCATTAGTGATCCCAGCAAAGTTCACAATAGTTTCTTAACGTTCTTCATTTATCCATGACACACCATGCTGATATATTATTTCTTAATGTGTGTTCTTTAACCCTGTGCATTTCCTTTAACATTCCTCATCACCTTTATTTTACCACAGGAAATACCACTGAGGTTAATTATCTGCCACTTTCTCTCTTTATTTTGGAACATCTGAGTGAGAGATATAAATGTGGTTGCACCCACATCTTCCAAGATGTCTGGTCAGAGTGGAAGAGTAGGCCAAATTCCCTGGAGCACTCTCTCAAGTGGAAGTCCTTCTTTGAGCAGTGATGTGAACAAGTACTTGGCTTGCTGCACCTTTGTAAAATATAATAAATTCTGCTGAAAATGTAAAAGCCAATGAGGGTGATTATAATTCAAAGGCCACTTCAGGTTGGTTTAGGCTAAATTATGTGCCCAGAGAAGGCCTGTGGTCGAAGTAATCACATCTAATTAGCACGATCACGAGCCCCGCTGAGGAGGAGGAGGAAGCAGCAGATGGCGTGGTGCTGCGCTACGGCCCCTTTAATGCTCTTGGGCAGCATATCGCAGTGATCTTTCAGCGCTACGGCGCTATTGATGGGAAGCCATCACAACTCTCAGTGGAGTTTCATATTTTTTATTTTACATTCTGAGAGAGGACATTTGTGTTGTGAATGGCCCCGAATATAATGCATTCTGTGGCTCTAGATATACAAACATCTGGTGACAACTCCACATGATTAGGAATCTAATGTCGCGTGTCGGTAGATTTATTCATTTGTGAGTACATGCAGTGGTCCAAATTGGCGGACACACGATGGTACGCCATTCAGGCAATGCTCAACACTAAACGTGTACAAGCACTTTTCAAAGCAGTTCCTTTTGCTGTGCCACAAGCTATCGGCAGGGAGGAAACTGCACTGAACATTGGCTGCATGGCAAATGGGCATCAATGGGCTTCTACTTTTCCATTTCGACCACTGAGAAACGTGCCAACGCGTGACTTTGCGTGCAAGTTGGCGAGCACACGCGTGAGTGTGTGTGCGCGTGCACTTCTGCACACACACACACGCGCGCACACACACGTGTGTGTGTGCATGCACTTCAGCACACACACGTGTGTGTGTGCGCGTACATTTCAGCACGCGTCTGCTTTCGTGCGGTTGTACTACATTGGGTGGCCGTTGTGAGTTTTACCGCGTCTGTTTTAACGTCGTGCTCACGCGCTTGCACTTGCAGGCATTTCTCCTGCCTGTCGTCTAAGTACATGTGCCCGGGAGTCCCTGCGGTGATGAGCACCCTGCTGGCCAACATCAACGCCTACTACGCGCACACCACAGCCTCCACAAATGTCTCGGCCTCCGACCGCTTTGCTGCGTCGAACTTTGGTGTGAGTCCTGCAAACCCGCCGTGCATTCTGTGTCAAAGATTAAATTACCCCGAATGTTGTCCTTTGAGGGTCGCGGTTCCATCTTACGACGAGTGCTGCCCACGCAAATGCGAGATACACAGCCGGGGTGGAGGGTGGGGTGGCTGGAGGGGGGCGTGACGTCAGTGCGATGCACGACCCGGCACACCGCTGCGAATGTGATTGATGTCATCACGCAAGATGTTGCTGTCAACACTACAAGCAACCTGCCCGCTCAAGTCCCAGCCAGCCAGCAAAATTTTTTTTTTATAATGCAGTATCATATTACCCATTATTTTACTTAAGAATTTTAGATTTCACAAGCAGGTACATTCATATTTTTTCGGGCATAGGATGAGCCTCAGATTATTTTCAGTTATTTGTAGCCAATGTTCATTTAATCAGCGTGTAGTCTTCATCTAGGTCGATGATAATACATGGAATTGAGTTTGGTCTTAGTCTGTGGATCTCACTTTTGTCATTCAAATACAAATTACTGACTAATAATGTGCCCAGTGTTAATTCAGCCAGCATTTCGTGACTACATGAAATCCACAGACAGACCAAGACTTTAGAGGAAGACTAAAACATTAACATGCTGCTTAGCAGTGTGCAGCATGTGCCCGTTACACGCTGAAATGGTCTGGGGGAATGTTTTACCTCGGCATTGAAAGTCACTGCCCCTTTAGTGCATTGGTTCTTTGGTTAAATATGAAACCATTATTGAACAGAATTCTTACTCATTTATGTGTGCTGCTGTTTGTGACAGAATTTCTGTTTGGTTGGCGTAGTGTTGCACGGCGCTGTTTTGTGATAGTATGTTGGTTTGTTTAGTTTGATGGAAAATGTGTCTATTTAGCAGCAATTGTAAACTTTGCAAATGTATTCTCGTCACAACGTGTTCATACAATGTGAATCTTCAAAACAAAATATGCAATCGCAAGGTTTCCTGTAAGTGTTGCTTCTCTAGCAAAGGCTTTGCTCTTGAAATTGGTCATAGCACAGTCTTTCCAGATAAATCGTGGGAGCTGAAGAGAGATGACAGGTGTGTTGGAGGTCTCGTAATTGTTTAATTCCTCCTATCTGTGACAGCTTATTAATCAATTCTGTTATCAGGTGTGGCCATCCTATCCCCAATTTCCTCCCATTATCCACAGGCCACTGGAGACCTTCCCAATGGATCATTGCATGAAAAAAACACATAATTTGGCCCGGCATATTGTGTGTACTGTGTTTGAATCATGAGTCCACGTTGCTGTACAATAATAGCAGGGCACTGTTATGGAACACGATTTTGGCTTCGTTTGAATTGTATGAGAACAGAAAGAGAGGTTTGTCCGGCTCTTGGACCAGCTGCACAACTCGCTGCGGATTGACCTGTCCATGTACCGGGTAAGGGCCCTTCATGACATTATGCTTTGTGGCATTGGCATGCATTTCGTTTTATTATACTTTGTGTGTGTGTACATATATATATACATAGATACATAGGGACTCCTCTACTTAGGGTCATTCGACTTAGGAACTTTCAGAGATACGAACAAACCTGTCCGTATGTCCAGTTGGCCCATTCTGACCGAGAGTCGTAAGTTCAACAAGTACCGTGTGTGGTTAATGCAGACTTGATTCCTTGCAAAAGGTTTCTATTTGGTGTGTGAACATCTTAACACCTGTTTTATTGCCATGAAGAGTCAAACCTTATTTTAGGTGATTTATTAATGCGAATTGCATTGTAATTATTTTCAGATAATGAACGCTCTTTTCCCGACCACATTCAATTCAGAATTGGTTCGATTATGCTCCTTCAGACTGCAGTGTATGTTAAAGTTGTGCGTGTCTTGATCGACAGTTGAATTTAAATTATTCACCTTCGATTTGCTCTGCTACAATTGCAATTTGCACCATCACTATTATCTGAACGATTAGTGAGTAGCTTAAGTGTTTTTTTTTTATCCTGACAGTGACCAAATTACGAGTAACCTATCGCATCCATTGTATTTTACAATATCTATTTTTTAAAAAAGGTTAAAGCACAATGCAGAAAGCTGAAATACTCGACAGATGCATTTTTAAATTGTACTGTATGGAGGGCAGCGGTGGTGGTGGTGGTGGCGTGGGAAGTTCAGTAATTGGTTGAGCGTCATTTCATTAGAACATAGTGCTTTAACAAGCTGTGCTAATTCTAGATTGAAATTAGCGCACTGAAAGCTTATGGAGAGCATTCATAGAGGTTATTTCAAACCGGTGTATTGCATGCATAATTGGGAACATGTGCTTTATTTCATTGACAGAACAACTTCCCTGCCAGTAACCCTGAAAGACTGCAGGACCTGAAGTCAACAGTGGACCTTTTGACTAGTATTACCTTCTTCAGGATGAAGGTATTTCCTTTCACATTGGTAACACATTCATAAAAGGCATTTTTGTTGGGGTGTCACTGAAATGTTATGGTCAATTCAGACTTGTGTCAGTAGCTTTGAATGTCCTACATCATACAGATCACGATGCTATTTTTGCATATGACAATATGTTCCGGAGCCTAAATGCCAATGTTGACATCTATTAGCCACTCAGCGGGCTTTCAGGAGAGAGTTCATGTCGTTTTGCTCTTCCTCCCTTAAAGTAGTGCAGACTGTAGTTGTTTACAATGTTGCCCAGTTTACCGACAGGTTATAGTGTCTCTGCCTGTGACGAAGTCGACCGGAATGTGCCCGATCTCATCGCATCTCGGAAGTGAAGAACGGTTGAGTTTGGATCGTGCTTGGATGGGTGACCACCATGCATGACAGGTGTTACAGGCTTTGCGGCTACGAGATGGGCAGTCCAGCAAAATCCATCGTTAAACACTGTACTTTTGGCGCTCGCACGTCTTTGCTCCTAGCCTTCAGCAGCCCGCATCAACCAGCATGGTGCATCGACTAACTCTGCTGTACTCATTCATGCTGCTGCGAGGACAGAGGCGGAGGGAGCGGGGGTCCATTGAAGAAATTTTGCCACATTGTTTCGTTGGCCATGAGAAGGGGTCGAACCAGCGATCCCTGGATTGCGCAAGTCCAGTCTGCTAACCATCACACCACAGCAGCTTCTCTCTGTTCACTGGAGAGCACACTCATCTCTGTGTGATATATTCCTGGCGGCTGCAGGTACAGGAGCTGCAGAGCCCCCCACGTGCCAGCATGGTTGTCAAAGACTGCGTCAAGGCCTGCCTCAACTCCACCTACGAGTACATCTTCGCAAATTGCCATGAGCTTTATAGCCGGGAATACCAACCCGCTGATCCGGTAAGAAAAAAAAAACTGTTCACCTGGTAATATCACAAAACGCAGACCCCGTGATATCACAAACGAATGACTTGGTAAGGCTACAAACGGCTGACTAGATGTGAAAATAGCCAATGTCTCAACCCAGCGACAAGAACTGTACATTTTTTTGTCATTGTTGCACTCGTAGGCCACCCCTCAACCCAGACGTAAAGTAATGTCTCTGGCATCGCTTTGCCAATGAATGCTAACCGTTCCCACCGGGCGGTAATTTAATTATTTGCACGTTATTTATATATTGTCCTTTACTAAGTTGTCGACATTCATTTACGTCCACGGTGCTGCTGTGATTTATTAGTTCCCAAATGCAAATATCAACCGTTTACGTGCATAACGTTCCCCTGGGTTACAGGATAACTTCAGCTTGCATTAGGCATGCAGTCTGCATTTTTGTCCGTTCACACCTCAGCCAGTTCGACTGTGCAGAACACCACATTGCTTGGAATTACTCATTGTAATATCACTGGTCGTTCATATGGTGCACATGCCAAAGAATCTTTAACTGCCGTAGCCCTACATTTATGCACCAGTGTTAGCTTCCAAATGACCACTCAATGCATTACTTTCTCAACGGAGATTGTCCTATGGAGAGTAATTTACACCACTATCTCAGGGCTGTTAACAGCAGACGAGCACTGCCTCAATCTACGTACGTACATTGAACGTCTTTCGCACCGTACGTAGCCAACCGTGCTCATCGAGGTGCGGAAGGGAAGGACGACACACTAAACTCAACAAGCAGTTCTAAAGAAATGAGCTTTCAATCTCGATGATGATTTAAAAGTGCATAGCTCCAGTGGCTTCCTAATATCGGAAGGAAGAGCATTCCAGACGGCCGCAAAATGCTCGTTTGAGCGAGAAATCACTTTCGTATTACTTTTGTCCACTGCAGCAATTGGTGCTGTTCGTTGATTGTGGGGTTTTATGGAGTTTAACCCTCTGAGATTGTATGAAATCACTTGCGTAGATTGGCTTGCTGTGTAAGCCGTGTACAATGCGCTTGTTTGTTTGCAACCTTCATCGAATGTTGAGAGAACTGTTATATTCGCAGTCGGGCTCCGAGCAGAAACTGTGCTTCTCGAGTGCGGAGTTGTTTGCCGCTATCAGCAGCACTAGTTACTGTGAGACAAAACAGAGCTGTTTGCTAATTAAACTGATTATTTGGTGATGCTGCGTTGGCAAATACTCAAAACATTCGGCAATAACACAGTGGCCCTAATTGTAAAAATATATAACAAGCAACGTCTTGGGCAAATGCACCTCCGATGAGTATGGTTTGCTACGTATGGTGCGAAAGAAGTTTATTTTTTTATTTTCAAGACCATACTATGTGCTATTGATGAACGTGTTGAGTGCTAATTAAGATCACTTTCACACTCCGTCACAAATCTCACACTGCGACTTAGAGGCCCATTGCTCATTTAAATGACTCTATAATCCAATGCACGCAGTAGTATTTATAAAAACATGATTATATACGAGTAGACAATGTTGATTAATAACAGCACTCTATGGTCAATGCACTTAGACTGGCAGCCTGTCAGCTGTATATGGGTTATAGAATGCACACGTGTTATTTTATTGTTCTCCCGCAGAGTAAGAAGCAGGATATTCCTGCCGATGAACAAGGGCCAAGCATCAAAAACCTGGACTTCTGGCCCAAGCTAATCACCCTCATCGTGTCGATCATCGAAGAGGACAAGAACTCCTACACGCCTGTCCTTAACCAGTGAGTTGCCTCGAGTTGATGTCCACTCGGAATGGACGAAATCTCTCTTGTCGTTCATTATGCACATTGTTTAATTCTACTTTCTATGTATGTTGAACTTGCGGTTCATGTTCGTCCCATGTCTCGGGCATGGATCGTTGTTGCAAGAGGTTTTCTGATTGCTTTTGTTTTACATGGGCTTTTTATTTTGAATTAAAATATTTAACCTGGTGTCCAGGGTGTCAACTTATGAGTGCATAATGACCATGAAAGATGCTGATACAAACATTTAAAATCTTTCACTTGTACAGTTTGCATTTATACAGTGAATATCATACCCAGTAAAACACATGAATAAATGTGGTGCACACCGCCAGTTCATGTTGAAGAAGTATTTGGATAAGATTTAGATTTCTGTATTATTTTAATTGTTATCCAACCTTTAAAGTGTATTGAATTAGGTTCAACCTTTGCCTAAACTAATTTAGAAGTGTACCAGGCCACTTCACCGTTTAATAATAAATCATTATCTTGAATATATGAGAACGACGGCGATGGGGATACAAAGCTTTGCACAGCTCTTTCTTTTCATGACTATGTCGAGGTCACATGATTATGTTTGAACCTGTTTATAAGTGTCACAAGAATCATCTCTAATAGAATGATGCATCACTATGACATTATTAACAGCTTCCTGTATGGTAAAATCACTAACAATGACAGCCCCCCTTATTATACTGTAGTACTTTTTAAATATGTATTTATTTACTCGATAACATCTTTGCGGTGACAATCATTGCTGGTCGGGTGATAAACCTGAAACATCTTGCTTGCAAAGCATCCCCTCTCCTGTGAGATCATCACAGTCTGTTTCCTTCACGATAGCCGAATGGCTGGCCCACATGGTACGGGGTGCAGTGCCTCGAATCCCATCACTGCCAAGCGTCTCGATGGAGTTTTTTTTTTTACAAAGCGCGCCAGGCGCTGTGAACGGACGACGCCCGCATCAGTTGATGACGCGCCCGTTATTTTGTTTCTTTCATTTCCAGACCCCCCTTCAAACAAATTGCAAACTAAACGCTTTCTATTCGTTGAGCGTGCGTGTGCCAATTTGTGCTCGATGACTCCCGCTGCTTGACGGCGTTTCCCCCCCCGCCCACCACCTTGTGCCGTGTGCTCCTGCGGGTGCGTCGGAGTGAAGTGAAGGTAGCGTGCGGTACATGGGACACTGCGTAAATGAGCTTTGTGTGTTTCCCTAGGTTCCCTCAAGAGCTCAATGTGGGCAAGATCAGTGCAGAGGTTATGTGGATAGCCTTCGCTCAGGACATGAAGTATGCCCTTGAAGGTAGGTACCAGCAGGAACATATATACAATGATTGGAGTGTCGAGATTGTCATTATGCTTATGGATGTGCTGGTGGAATCTAATTTGTTGAACAATGAGCTTATCGCAATGCGGTCTCTCAAATAAATATGCACATATAGCAACACGATACGATGTGCAAGACTATTAAGTGTAATGGAGTACAAATGAGCAAATCCTTGGAAGCTTTGCTGTTACTTTCTATTATCATTATTTTTGTTACACTGTGACAAATCTTCTGAAAGCTTGATTTGCATCGTTTGCGATGGAAAAAATACAACAGTATAACCGTAGCGGGAAAACACTTAGCAGTGCGGCGGATTAAGATGGAAATGAAACAACAAAGCTTTTCATAATAAAGTATTTGCTCTTGAACGTGCAGCAATAGTTAACAGTGCTCACATCTACAAAAAGAGTATTCAAGACATAGGCAGGGGACAGGAAGAGTGGAATGTCGATGCGAAGTTTAATCAAAGAAGACGTTGTCCACCGGTGGAGACGGACCGAGACATTGTTCATGGCTTGCCAACTGTGGGGGCGTGGCAAGGGACAGGGGGCGTGTCCTTGTGAAGCTCACTTTATATATCTATATCCCAAGTGAATTCTGGCGGATCGTTTGATGAGTTAAAAAAGGGCGTTTTCTGGGCAGAGCATTGCAACTTACGTTTAGCCCCGAGACACAACCAACAGCTGGTGGACCTGGGGATCCTGTCATGATTGTGGCTTAAATTGCAAGGTCTAATTTGCGATTCAGGAATAGAGTGGGCGCATCTGAGTTTTGTAAGAGAAGAGAACGGAGAAGAGGAAACATGACAGGGGGAGAGTGCACACGGAGAACAGAGGCAGCAGAGAGGGACACGGAGGGTGGGAGTAGGCAGAGGCCAAGAAGCACAGACAAGGAGAGACAGACACGGAGACAACAACAATGTGTGCTTCGGTTTCACGTCTGGTAGTCGAACGAAAATAACATTTGCATTCAGAGTATGTAACGCACTCGTTAAAATGCATTAGTTCATACTTCTCAATGCAGAAGTCTCCAGAACTGGGTCCTTAAAAACTAATTGTGACTTTCCTGGATAAATATTATCACATAAGTCATGTGCCACTGAGGTGCTGGGAGAGTAATTGCCTTATTAGGCGCATGGCCTGTCCCACTGTGCTTGGAGTGGGCCCCTTGAAGGGCTCCGTGCACCAGGATGTGCCGATGTCACAACGCCAATTGCGCCCATTTCCCACTGCCCCTCCTATTTGTCTGGAGCCACGGTGGCAGATCTCTGATCAACAAAGGCCAATCAAACTCGGAGATTTAACACGTACGCTTTCGCAACCAATATCATCCATAATAGAGGGTTTTTTTTTATTGTAAACTCGGAGATGTTAACGTTTCCAGTTTTATTTTCTGTAACCAGGTGAGATTCCGAGACCAGGATAAGTGACAATGGAGCAAATACAATTGGAAATAGAATGCAGTAAGCTTGGCAAAATACACTCAATTTACAGCAAGAGTTGTTTTTTACATAGATCCAAAATGTGGGAATTATGCTTGCCGTGTTTAATGTGTTTTTTATCTAATCGTAAGGGATCTGTGGGAGGGAAGGAATACATGTCTCCTGTAACAGGACAATATAGGGTTTTGGTAATTTGGAAACCCAGTTAGAATGATGTTTTCCCAAGTTCTTATCCAACAACAAATACACACAGGCTTACGGTGCAGAAAAAGAATGCCACTCCATCATTCGAACAGCAATACCGTTTGAGTATTTGCCTTCATCACAACGAACATTTGACAGGCCTTAAGCCCTATCGGGGTCGAGTCTCTTCGTCATCAAACTCGTAAAACTAACAGCCTTTCCACTGTAAGACATGACGACCATCAATCATGTGTGTTCAATTTTGTTATGCTTTCATTGTGGGGCTACTGTTTCCATGTTTGTCGTTTTCATTTTTCATTTGTACTCCTTGTGCCTTCCCTGCTTCATTGTGCCTGGCCTTGTGCCACCGTCGCACCCTCACTTTCATTGACAACGTTTAGCCTACAAACAGCGCTTACACTCAACACACTGTCATGGTAAGAAGCGTCCATCAACGCGTTGCTTGCATGCAAATCTCCTTTAGGCAACGGCAAGCTGGGAATAACCGATGGTGTTATTCACGCAACGAACGCGCATGATCTGCCTTGAAAACGGATCATGAAAAACAAAACTGTAGCGCACATTTCCCTACTTTAGCAACAGATGGCTCTCTGTCTGCCTGCCTCTGTCGTCTCCAGTGTGTCTGGTTGGTCTGCCTGTCCGTCATCGAGTGTGCCACCCGTGTCCACTCCCTCGTCCCATCCCCCTTGTTCCTTCCTCCATTGCGTTCAAGTAGCTCGCGCACGCAAACGCCCCTTTAGTGGCATTGTTCACGATGCTTCGCCAGATGTTTTGCTTTGTAGGAAAAAAAAAGTAATTTAGTTCGCTATTTTTTTTTATTGCTCTTCGCGAATGCCCGCGTCGGAGTTATTTGCGGTATTGTTTGCAGAAATTGGAACATTTTTATTGAGTCAAGAATACAGTAAGTTTTATTTGGTGTAAACACACTGTGTGATGCACAGAGTTATTTGAAAATGTTAATTTTACTGTGTTTTAGTGAATGTTAAATATAAATTGGGTTATCGGTCCTACAGAAAAAAAAAAGATTTTCTTTGTAATGCGATTGCAAATTCCTCGGTAATCGGATGATATATTATCTCGAAACGCGCCAGTTGAAACAATTGGGAAGGTTTATTAAACCCCTGGCGCCTGTCTGCTCAGCAGTAGAAAAGGTAACGCCGCAGTGAGTCCACTGGCAGGTCACGTGTGGTGGGGTAAAGTGTGGGCTACGCTTACCTCTTCCAAAGTGTTTCCGGCCAGCATGGAAGAGTAGGCCAAAACGCTCTTAGAGGTGCTCTCTGGAGCTTATATAGTGGAGGCCCCTTCCACCAATCGTGGCGTGAGTAGAGAATTACAGGGCAGGTCCTTTGTCTGCTCCGTATTCATGTTGTCTAGCAATGTCATACGCCTTCGAAGGAACTCTCATATAACATGTATTGCAAAATTATATACCCATCCAAATGTGCACGAGTGAATTGGGATGAAAACGAGCCCAGTAATTGTCACGATACATACCAAACGTATGTATGGCAAATTACGAATGCGTTCTAGCTCATCACTTTATATAAGATATTTTTGCAAGCTGCATATTTTACATTTTATGTTCTTTTATTATTTATTTTACATGTTTTTTGTTTCTGTTCATGACCTGTGTGTGTGTCAAGGCTCGGCCACTGTGTGTGTACGTAGCGTGCTGTTCTCTACCGGTAAGAAATGGTCCCAGATACAGAGCTTTATGAGGCCCTGTAAAGGTTGCTTTACGTGTCTCCCGTTTAATAACGAGGATTTCAAACATGGCAACAGTAACCTTTAGAGGACAAATTGGCGGCACGTTTATGATCAAGAAATACTAAGCAACTTGTCACTTCCATAGTTGATGGCAAATGTTTGGTGGATGTTTAGCATGGTGAATTTAAATCTCAATTCCTACACCCAAACATATACTCATTTCCAAATTCATAGGCGTAGCTATTTATTTTGTTTAAATAAATTGAAAGCTAACCTAGCCTCTCATGTGCAGTTTTTTTTACTGGGCAGACACCATCAAATATTGGGCTGCCCATACGCCAAATAAATCCAAGAGTGTACCAAACTAACGAGACGTTTACAGGGCCTCATTCATGGAGATCATGGGATATGTGTGTGTTGTGCTGCTATTCCTTACCTAACCTTACCACAGGTGTTCTGCACGATACCTGTAGAAGTTGATGTACGTTCCTTTCCTGCTCAACTTTCCTTTGTTATACTATCCCTGAAGGGGGACAAAATAACCTCTTTTAGTTGAGTTAATGTATTTGTTAATTTACCAGAATATTTGCATCATCGTCTTCTCCAAGCCTGTAGAATGTTTGTGCCAAATGTTGCAAGAAACAGCTGAATTTCCCAGCTGCTTGCTGTGTCACCACATGCAGTCGAGAATCCAGTGCATGTGGGGGTTGCACTTGTCAGAGCACACGGCAAAGGGTTCATGCCACGTTGGTGTCTGTGACCACGCGGATGCAGTGACGTCATTGCAGCAATGCGCTTGGACGTCGTGTCGCAGATACGTCGTCACGTTGTTATTAACGCCGTTACCAGATTGGCGTCGCCTCAGCCCCACACACTTGCGACGTAAAGCGGCGTATTATTGTATTGCCGTGGGTTGCATATGACGGGGATGTCCATTTATATGGGCTTTCATGCCGTGTTGATAAATCAAACATTTAGTTTAATATTTTTTTTCGTGACATTTATGAATACATTTTTTTTTTATTCTCAAAAAAAATTATCTGTTAGCAGTTACAATGTTGGGCATCAACAACGAGTGGCCTGACCGCATTATGAGTATTGTTTACTTATGCAGACGATAAGCTGGATACAAAAACTATCATTTGAAGACCGTGAAAGGGTCCTTGCCACTACCATATGCTAAACGTCAAGATTATTCATAAAAAAGCAGCTACTTAAACAAATTAACAACTGTCCCGAAATTGTTCATCAGCAGCATACACCCTCAGTACTTGACGTTGAGGTATCTCTCCCTCCAAAGAGTTTATCAACAAAATGTCCAATATGTCTGTGATTATTTGTCATGTGTCGCACCACTGGACAGCATTTTATACCGAGGTGAAACGAATCTATTGATTTTTGAATCAACTGGTGGCAGGGAATCAAATAGATGAGATTTTTCAGGTTGACACCTGTTGAACACATTCATATCACATGCAAGTGATTACATTGGATGTTGATGAGAGCAGAGCACCTTGCCATTCATTCATAAACTCATATCAGCAGCCACCAATATGCCCTCCTCACGCTATTTACCGGTATTGATAAAAATGTGTAAAGAATAACAACTTTCTTCTTCACGAAATATGAAGCCTTTTGTCAATCGCCTGCGAAATGAAGCCCTTTCTCACACAGTGTCAGTTATGGGGGTTTGGTTGACTATACTTCACCATGCTGGTCAGTTGGACCAGTTCAGATATCACTGACCAGGAATTAAACTCAGCTTTCCAACTCAATAAAACAGTGCCGCTGACCATCTCATCACCACTCCACCCATTGTCTTAATATGGTGAATTAAATACACTGAAAACATTTATAGCAGGGAAACAATAGACTACTGTTTGTTTTTTTTCGGTAAAGTCACGAAGGTAAAAAATAAAATAAAATAAATGAAAACAACTGGATTAAATCACGACGTTTCGGGCGCAACACAAGCGTCGTGATTTAATTTAATTTTCATTTATTTTATTTTTTACCTACGTAACTTTACCGAAAAAACCAAAGAGTGAATCCTTGCAGTCACGAAAGCTTCAAATCTAGAATTAAACAATAGACTCTGGCATTACTGACGTTGTACGCCACCTTGAATGTATGACCCATTTGTTCAAGGCTTTTCATTTTTAAAAAAAATGTCATGTTGCAAATCCTCAGCCCCAGGCATGGCCCAGATGGCATTGTTTTGGTGTCATTACAAAAGGCTCATAATCTCTGACACCTCCCGCAGAGACTTTTCGGAGAGACATAAGTGTTACTGGAGGACGATTTCTGCACAATTTATAACCCCTATTTAGAATTGTGAGAGCAATTTACTGGACAAACTTTGTGTTTGGCACTTAATATATTTATAATATAAATCTGTATGTGATGCATTTTGCTTTCACTCTGTACTGATGCCTGTCAAAAATAACTTATTCAGAGAGGCTTACACTACTACTGACATTCAGCAGATTAATGAGTCGGACAACTTTTTACCGATTGAACTCAGACGAGGCTTTTGTGTGTGGGGCTTAAAGATTAGATATAGGTTCAGGATTCTCAGCATTACATAAATTAATATTCGAGAGCCAGTCTGAAATCATGTAAACACGTTTTTACGGCACGCCATCACGGATTATAATGTTTAAAGTCCCGTACCAAGTGAATATTGATTGATTGCATTCTTTGATTGTTGTATATTTTATGTAGGGTATCGTGTCCGATTTAAGTTTGTGCAAGTTTATTTTATTTGTTATATAGATGGTCGCGTTTAGCCAGTTACCTGGGAGATCCGTGATGTGTGTGCTCAGCAACAACAAACCAAAGACAAAAACGTCAACATTGCAGAGAGTCAGTGCAGGGTTCTTAAAGAATCCTGCACAACTCACAAACGATAGGTGTTTAACGGTCATAACGAAACACAGGCGAGTCAGCAATAGTTACAGTGTCGAGAAAAGTAAGGTACAGGCGCACGTAAGCGCTTTATATTAGTCTAACGGTGATATGAGCACGTGCAAGTCGATAAAGACGGTGCAGATGTGTGGGAGCAAGAGGCGTCAGAAGAAGCTCGGTGCAGGTGCACGTAAGCCCTGTGTCATTTTGAATGTGTGTGTCATCTGGAATGGACTTATTATCTGCAGTATCCATGTATCCATGTACATATATATTTACTGAAGTCGAATTGCAACGTGGTCATTAATTGACTGTGCTGTAAAACGCAGGCAATGCCATTCTTTTACCATGATACTGTAATGTGTGAAACATGAATGCTTGTCCAGGCATCAAACTGTTCAAGCCCTGTATACAGTAAAACCTTGGATTGCGAGTAACTTGGTCTGCGAGTGTTTTGCAAGACGAGCATTTTTTTAAAATAAATATTAATTTGATAAACGAGCGAGGTCTTGCAATGCGCTTTGTCTGCCGAGCGTCACGTGATCACAACTGATATACGAGTGCTTTGATAAACGAGTGCTTTGGATTACAAACACGTTTCCGGAACGAATTATGCTCGCAATCCAAGGTTTTACTGTATTTGGTGTTACATTTTAACGCATTGTAAGGTGGTGCTGTTAAATCTCTACATTATAAAATTAGATATATATATCAGTTCAACACGTAGGCTTAGCAGTAAACATATATACTGCTAGCCGGTTCAAATTTTACGAAGCGTGTACTTTATATGTTTTTACTGCTCACCACTTAATATTTTATATCGCCCTTTTGTGTGCACGCGTACTTGCACACGCTTCGTTCTCCTGCAGCTTGAGTAAGCGTCTCTCCGTGTGTCTGCAGAGCACAGCAAGAACGGGCAGTGCAAGAGTGCCGACTACATGAACCTGCACTTCAAAGTGAAATGGCTCTACAACGAGTATGTGCGGGACCTGCCGGCCATCAAGGGAGAGGTCCCCGAATACCCAGTGTGAGTAGTGTCCCTTCCCTTCTACACTGTGGCTCTCGCCCACGCACCTGCTCCGCCACTGTGGAGGGTGGGGGGATTATGGCTCTTCGTGAGGTTGTGTATTCGTGCATGTGGTAGCGACTGGCATGTAGGGACATTCAAAGACGTGGGTTTCTCGGAGCGTCAGGACATCAATGTTAGGTGTGTTCGTTATGATCGCGAGATACTCACGGTTCACCCGGAAGAGTCCCTCAATGTTCATTTGGATGATCCTTGTCCTAGGGCCTATCTGGCGCGCTGTCGTTGTTTGGCACTGAAGAGTGCCGTTGGCGTGGCTTGTGTTGTTGTTGCTCTGGAGATTGGGAGATCGATGATCGATGTTCGGTAGCCGCGTTGATGGCGTTCGTCGTGATTTCTCACTTAACAGAGTGGGCCACGTGAAGGCAGACATCTTCCACTCCTGCTCCACCACTACTGTCATCTAATGATAAACGGTTATGATTATTTTTATTTGCTACTTCCGCTAAATTCGTATCGCGCAAGGCTTCCACGAAGAGAGGCGCTAATGTTTCACAGTCGGCAGTAGTTTCACGGTTAGGGGTGATGTTTCTGCGTGTAATTCCAATTGAGTCATTTGCAGGAATATATTTTTTCGAATTTGGACCGTGACGCATGAACACAATGGCCTACCATGGCGCCGCCGCACATCAACGCAGAATATGATGGCACGATGTGATCAGGTGGTTCCATGCGGTAGTGTTACGTTAATGTACGAACCTATCCCCTTCCCAGGCACGGTGTTAGAGTTTTGATTTACTGTGTAATTCTGTGTATGCATTTTCACGTATACGCTCGGTTTAATGATCTCCGATCGTTGCAAATAATCTGACAGTTGATCTGTTTGTCCCTGCTCAGCTCTCGGGGTATTACAATTGGCATGGTGTGTGAAGTGAAACAATGTCATGCACGACTAGACAGCACTGCCTGCAGTGTGCAAGATAGACTCTTAACATTAACAGTGGGAAGTCCCAGCAGCAGTGTTGGGTTCTGGAGCGCTGTCCATCTGCTAGATTTGCGGCAAAGGGGTTTCTGCTTGTAAAATAAATTGTATTTCAGAGCAATAATGTACAATTTCTATAGAATTAAACCCATATGCCTTCATATCTCAAAACCAATCTCTTTTCTGCCTTGATTGTCTTCATTTACACCTTAATCACCTTCATCACCTTCACCACCTTCATCACCTTCACCCATTGTCATCTCATTCTCTGCCTGCCTTTTGTACTTTTGCTCTTTACTCCGTCCCCTCTGGAAAAGTAAGTTCCTCTTCAAACAAATGACTTCCGTATGCCTGCCTCTCTCATATACACAATATTGAGATACCACGTACGTGGAAAAGCAGTTGTCCTGTGGATAGAGTCATCCCTTCCATAGTAATGAGGGATTTCTACCACTGGCTCAGGACCGTAAGCAGGGGATGAGCAACGCTTCAATGGTCATTTGAGCAGGAAATTACTTGCTTATTCTGATTGAGATACGGTGCAATGTAGACGCTTGATAAATTCAAATTGTATTCTGTTGCATGTAGGATATTGTGCTCTATGCTAGGAAAACATAAGTTGATCTGTCTTGTTTCTTTACCCATGCTATAGCACTGCCCTTTACAGTCCACAAAGCTAAATGGGGGGGATGTTGGTGTCCGTGTGTTAGCGTAAGTATGTGTGCGGGGAGCGGAAGTGTAGCGGTTAGTGTGCTGGGCTGCAAACCCGGCGATCCGAGTTCGATTCCCAATATTGGTGACCAATATCTAAACTGGTCCTCCGTCTCCTCTAGGTTCACTCAGCCTCAAATGAGTACCTGGTGCAGTGTGTAAACATTGCTACTGGCGAGACAAAGGCAGCTGGGCGTGGTGTTGCCCATACCACCCTCTCGTGTGCCGTGCCGGCCTCTAGAGGTGCTGCTCGCTTGACAGCACTTTCCCCAACAGTGTGTGACAGGCTAGACGGGGCACCTTTGTCTTTGTGGGTGCATGTGGCTGCGCCTGCAGGTGGTTCGAGCCGTTTGTGCTGCAGTGGCTCAACGAGAACGAGGACGTGTCCCTGGAGTTCCTGCACGGCGCCCTGGAGCGTGACAAGAAGGACGGCGTAAGCCTCCCTCCCCGCCCGCGCTCCCCGTCGCCACCGCTCGGCTGCCACCGTAGTTTGCGGAATTCGCGGGCCGTGGCGCACAAACAGAGCTCCCAACATGCCGCGGGCTCCCCCCGCCCCTGCCCCCCCCCTCCCGCCCCGCCACCCACCGTAAAAATGGGTCCACAGTCGCTGTTGCGCTCGTTACCGCAACTATTGTAATTCAGTTTTGTCTTCTGTGTCACGAGTCTCCGAAGCAACAGTAACTGATTATTGCATCCACTGAGCCTCCGCAGAGGCTGTCGAATGGCTTCAGAACCTTGATATCCACACGTAGCATTGCTAATTTCTCCGTGCCATATGAAGAAAGGTGATCGCTTGTACGTACATATGTTGAACTTCTTTCACACCGTACGTAGCCCACCGTGCTAATCGGAGGTGCGGGGGAAGGACAACAACAAAACACAAAAAGCAGTTTGTATTATTGATGGCATTTTGGGGACAATTAGTATAAGTATATATTTTTAAGAAGACTGAGTTACGCCTATAAATATGTTCAGTTTTATGCCAATGCGTATGGCAAATATTGTCCTTTGGTCAAGCAAATCATCTTCAACAGCGGTGTTTGTAATGTTTATGCAAATCTCTGTAAACTAACTACAGCATAATAAATGGAACCGCTTACTCACACAGACTAAAGAAAATACATCTTTATTACTTGTCCTACATATCAGTAGTTAGCTAATCTCTAACTACTTATATTTATAAATAGACTACTCATTAATGAAAGCCTGCCATTATTAATGTAAATGTAGATTATATTTAATAATAATATACATCACTTTGTCAAACCACTGTGAGATAGCAGCCTCCCCGCCATGTTGACCATGGGCGGTTTTACTGGACCTCACCGCTCAGGGTTGTGAATGTTATGCCCAGGGATCAATTTGGAGAACACTCGCCACTGGTCTGAGCCATGGCCGAGAATTGAACTCGGCTCACTGGGTTCACAGTGTAGTTTACGATCCACTGCAGCAACACTGCTCTCCATTGGTAACGTTAACGCAGCCGTGTACAATGCTCAGCATCAGCCATTCTCGGTCCACTGTTACATGACACTTTGCTCATGAAAATGCCATCCGCTCTCGCGCGTGTCAAACCTTAATTGCCAACGCTGTGCCTCTCATCTCTTTATTCTGTCAGGTGCAGCATCCTCTATATTTGCAGCTCCTTTCATCTTGTGTAGCTGACCTTTTGCAATGCTTTTCTCGCTCGAGATTCATAAAAGACCATCGCTGTTATTGCTCGCTCGCCTTTAATGCTCGCTACGCTTTATTAACTGCTCAATCAAGCGCGTATACATGACTAAAGCCATGAGCTGTGCTACTGGCAAAGGAGGTCTCATAATGTGCTCATTAGGCTTCCAGCATTTGTCTCTTTCAGTTTTGTATTCCAAACATGGTTGGAACAAAGGTCCGTTTGAATCTCCTATTAAATTGCAACACTTACTATGTTTATTCACAATAAATGCAGGAGTATAAAACTTAAATAAGTTCCAAATTGATGTCTCTATTTTTATTTGGGCAGATTTTTTATTGCAATAAAAAAATACCCTTTAAAAAAAAAAGGGCGATTCATTCAAAACAATTTTACTTTTTTATTTTACTACTCCTGTCACCTACTCCAAATGTTGAGGTTATCAATGCAGTTTTTGTCCATGAATTGGTGACGGAGCCATGCTCATCTCCTTGCCAAGTTTTGAAACGTGATTTAATCTCATCGGGCTGCCCAGGTTTGAATGCAGAATACCAACATTGTGGGGGTAGTTCGATATATTACACAATCACTGTCTCCCTCCTCATCCCCTACCCCCTTGAGGAATACTGCACTAGATGCTTCTCTCGCGGTATGCCCTACACTGAGTGACGCAATGGCTTTTTCTTTGTCTTCCCCCAACAGTTCCAGCAGACATCAGAGCATGCCCTCTTCTCGTGTTCGGTGGTAGATGTGTTCACGCAGCTCAACCAGAGCTTTGAGATCATCAAGAAGTTGGAATGCCCTGACCCCAAGATCGTGGGGCACTACATGCGCCGCTTTGCAAGGGTAAAACCCACCACTGCCTTTGGTGCCGAGTCAAGAGCCCACATGTCCATGTCTCAGTGTCCGTGTTGTATATTTTTTCTCTCGGCTACAGAGATTTATCGGTAGCACTTGTGTTTGAGGCCCCATTCTGTGTATGTTTATAAAACACACTTTCCACCGACAGTGAGCGATTTCATATTTTCCTCTGTACGCACACTTAATTAAACACTTATTGAATTTGCAATTTCACAAATATTGTGTTTCTTGCCAGGCTTTTGATTTCTAAACCATGCAAATAAAAATGCTGCTCTCAAATTGATGATGCAATGTTAAAAAAAAGACACGATTCTGTAACAATATCTTCAAATAACGGTGCACGTACATTTGGCCCGCGTCCAGTTGTCCAAGCGACGTCGCAGAATTGTCCAGTCGCACAGCTTGCCCGGGGCTAGAGGATGGGGGGTGACTTCATATCAGTCACATTACATATTTAATTATTATTAGCTTAATTAAATGTTTATAGAATTTACTTCATATTTATATTATTTATATCTATTTTCATTATGCGCACATTATATAATATATTTTTAATTTAGTCATTATTTAATTGTTGTTTAATTATTTTGGGATTCTCTGAGACACTTCTAATGCCATCCTGTCTGCGTTCATGTTGATGGTAACTGCATTGCTAAAGGAAACATTTTTTTTTACTCATTTCAAAACAACTATTTTTAAAGCAGGGCATGTTTTTACCCACGTGGACGGTTACATCGTAATGCATGTTTTTGTGACTTGAGAAACTGTTTCAACGAGGAAAGGTTGTGCATTATTTCACCCGTCTTTTGTGTATCTTTCTCAGACTATCGGGAAGGTGCTGCTACAGTATGCTGATATCATATCCAAGGATTTTCAGTCCTACTGCTCCAAAGAAAAAGTGGTATCTATCCTTCCTGCCTCTTTAATCCAATGCTATCCTGGGACAGCGTTCATAATTGGGTTCCAGGGCGGCTTGGTAGACAGCACTCTATCAATGTGTTCAACTCTTATCTGCTCCATGCTTCTGCAGAGTTTGGAGTTCTAATTATCTTTAGCTGGATTAATATAGCCACGTGGTTCAATGCAATTTCATATGCAGTCAATGTCTTGGCCTGATTAATATACAATGCATTCATTATTTGAACACAAGTCTAAATTAATGCAGATATTCGAAGTCCAGGATCTGTTGGGTGTATATGGTTATTGCAGGCATGCAGCCCCTCATTTCTGTGTCTGCCCTAAGCACTTACAATGTATGACGCATCGAGAACAGTTGAAGAAATATACACACAAAATACATCAACAGAGCCCTGTTTGTCTCTCCACGTTTTTTTATTCTATCGCCCTATGGGTTTTCCAGACCATTTGCCAGTGAGATGCAAAATGTTGAAACTAGTCCAGGCTTTTCTTGCTTAAACAAATGGTACTGGATAATATGCTGGAAAGGCCGTAGGGGAATTCGACTCAGACATCTTGTTTTTCTGCGTAGACAGACGAGCGTCTGTTCGATGTATTACCCATAATACCACACAACAGCATATCAAACATACAAATTACTTCCGTTTGGAAATGTTCACAGTCAATTCACAGTGTATGTCTTTTGTTTCATGTCCAGCCATGCATCCTGATGAACAACATCCAGCAGCTGAGAGTGCAGCTGGAGAAGATGTTTGAAGCCATGGGTGGCAAGGAGGTACGTGCCACCTAGCTGCACTGATCGTCTCTCTCCAATGGGCGCCAGTGGCTCTGGAGGATTGACTGTTGCGCGATGTGACTTCATGTTGTGCAGCTTCGCGTCTTTCCACGTAATGGCAGCTTTGTGTCCCTACGCAGCGAGGTGGTGTATTGCACACGTGCTGGTGCGTTGAATTTGCCCATCGAGGCGCCCAGTGTTGTTAGATGTAAAATATTCTCCCACGATTTTGGGGGGAGGGATTTTTGGTCATCAGAGAAGTGTGGTGGAAAGTAACGGATAGAATTTGTAGGCAGTTTTTTTTTACGTAACCAGAAAAAAAGAACGATGTTTGTTTCAGTGATATGGTAAAAATAGAATATGACACGTAATAAAACTACTTAATAATGTATATTCTTAGTTCTTTCGGTAAAGTCACATAGAACAAAAAAAAAAAGATAAAATAAAAATTTTATTATAAAAAATTTACAAAAATACTTTGTAATGTATTGCTGATTCAATATAAAGTCCTCATTATATTAAACTATAAAGTTGGAATTATCTTAGTAATACTCCATTATTCAGACCTCGAGTCATAACCAAGGCATCGTATTTGAAGAGGAGCTGCCCTTAAACTATAATGACACCATCTACATCTGCCAACTGCTTGTCTCCTCCCTGGCTACATTCAGTATTCACACGTTCCTCACCTCTCACCTTGATTATAATCACTCTCACTAATGCCCTTGCAAAATCTCGCCTCTAAACTCGAGCTGATATCCAGAAAGCCGCTGCCAGACTTCTCATCCATGCCACTAAAAATAGTCGGTGGCTTCCTTCTCAAGCAAGCTTTGCGGTGGCCGTGGCGGTGGCAGTGTTGATCTCGCATGCCACCGTCGGCTCGTTCCATAGAATCACCACTGCTCACTTGCCACGCAGTGGCGTTCGTTTTCACAAACCTGCAGAGATGGAGTGCTTCGTTAACCACCAGCTTAGGGTTTGCACACAACCAGCCAACTGCGGCCCAGATGCTCTGACTACTTCTCCACCAGGCCACAAGCACCGATAAAGCCTCACCAACTTTGCATGATGCGTCACTTTTGCCTCCAATTATGATCTTTGTAATTTAACTTGATGCTATTTATTCTCTTGCATATAAATTACGGTGGTCACCCTCAAAACTCCTTCTTTTGCACCATGTCTTGACCATCTGGTGTGCCTTTCCCTCTGCGCCACATCTCCCCCCTTTACGCCCCTTCTGTCCCTCTTCCTGAGTTGCTCCCCACCAGGCTCTCCTCACCAGGCCTGATGTTCCCTCTCGTGTGTACTCTCTTGAGATGTAACATATGTTATGACTTCGTAAAAAAGATAACGCGTAATTGCTATGTGCAACTGGTACGATATGCACGTGAACGTGCGTCGGTATGCATAGTCGTACAACGCGCGATTGCAGGCGCTTACCGAACTGTGCACTCTGCAATATTAACACACATTTTGCAAAAATAATATTTTGGTAACTACCCATTAAATGTGTGCCGTCACGTAACTCTTAAAGCTTATTGAGTCACTCGCGACGATGTCACCCGGAGTGAACGATGTGGCGCGCGCTGTCACGCACCATTCTTGGAGTGTCACGCTCCACCTAGATATGTGGGGCACTCTTTGGGCTTACGTGCGGCACATCGGAGAGTCATTTCAGTTTTCATTTAATCTCTGATCCAAAAGTATTTTCCCAGAGGAAGTGAGGTGCACCAGCTGCCCATGCCAGTTTGCGCTATTATTCATATAAAACGAGATGCTCAGGGTTCATGCAGGTTGCATGGCCCAACCAGACAGTGCCTTTGAAATGTTACACCATAGGGAGCTTTTTGTGATCACAGAAAAGGTAAGTTTGTCAAAGGATGACTTTCCATCATGCAATTATAATAGAATGTTTTTACGTATTACCATCATTGTGGTAACTTTGCTCTTACCAGCCCTCAAAGGACTTCATATAAGCTATATTCTGCCTTTTGTATTGCTATATAACACCATTAATCAAACATTTTTATTGCATAAAAACATTACCTCTATAAAAAAAAAAAGAGATGTAAACTGGTGTTTTCAATTTTCACAACAAATGGGGAAAAAAATCAAAGGAAGTAGATGTTTCAGTATTTCTTGTCTGCGTTTCCTTTTGGCTTAAGCACTAACTCGTGTATATTTGTGTGTTTTTCTGTGTGCATCTGAGAGTCGGTTTGCATACACATCTGGATGTCTGCTTGCAGTTTGCAAAAAGCAATTGTTATAAAATCTGCTATATAGTAACAAAGAAACGCGATTAAAGATAATAGGCCCATAAATAGCCCCCCACTGCATCGTCTGCTGTGTGGTGTGTGCGATGTCTCATGCTGCATTGGCATTTCGTGTTTGCTGTACGTTGCTTTTAACACACTGCTCCTTGTCCTGTCTTTGTCTCTGTCCATCGGGGGCCTTTCTCAGGAGGTGAAATCCGTGCTGTATGGAATTGATAAGGTCTCTACCTCTCTGGCCCTGGCCACCTTAGTCTTGCACGCCCCGGATACAGCAGAGGCGTAGTCACACAAACCCCACTTTGTGAAAGCTTTCATTTTTTTCAGATGGTAAGAGTAGATCCATATTGGAAAATTGTAGTTTACAATCATCGATTAATAAGATAGATAATTGTAAAATGTCCTTCCAGTTGCTGGTTGGAACTGATTCACCATTGCTCTTCCAGTAACCTCCAGCCATGGACTGCACACGCTATAGAATTAAAGCACAAGTGCTTCCCTACCTGGGATACTTGAAACAAGTCCAGCGTTACTTCCTGAGAAAATCAATAATTCAGCATTAATCTAGGGCAGTGGCTCCTAACTCGCATAGCAAATCGAACGTGACACATCTGCATACAAACTGTTAGCAACACAGTTTGCATGGAGATGCTTCCCAGAAGCCCACTGTGGACTCAAGAGATCTTAAATTGTACCAAAAATATTGTTTTGTTTCTGATAATGCAGAAGGAGGAACCAATTTGATGACTTTTAACATCATTGCTGTGTGAGCCATCTCCAGATGTGCTCGTGTCCAGTAAACAATACCACGACTAGATTCCCAAGCAGTGTAATCACTATTAATCATACCCTGATCAACTGGCAGGTCACTTAACATGGTACTTATAGCTTCTAAATTTCAAGACACATTAACTTACACCCCATGAAGTCTCTTCAGTGAGACTTAAGTGGCCATTACGTTAAGTTACATGCATTAAGTGATCGCCAGTGTGAGCCCAGTCTGAGAGAGAACCCCACTACAGCAGGTTAGAATTGTGAAGCCCTTGTTGTAAACAGAAGCGTGCACGCACTTGCGTGCCATTTTATGATCCACGGTTGGAGAGAAAAATGCAGCGCAAAGTAGTGGGTGTGAGAATGCCGTTTGCTTCTCAGTACTCGAGAACCTGCAATAACAACTACATTGCCTGTCTAGATGATTTCCCTTCCTAAAGTTCACTTTTCCTTCCTCCCCTTCCTTCCAACATTAATCCCCACGACCCCATGCACTGTGCACTCGTAGTGGGGATGATGTCGATAGTGGCACATGGTGGAAATTTTTTTGTTTCAGCAAAGTCAGAGTACTTTGACGTAATGCGATAAAAGCGTGGGTAGGCCGTAAGTTAAAATAGTGTGCTGGCGATATATAAACCTTTGAGATAAAACAAATAATATAATTGAATATTGTTTTGTACCAAATATTTTATTTTTATTGAGTAATATTGCATTGCTGTCTTAAATAATTTCTATCATAATAGAAGCAAAACAGGCTTACATTTTATTGTTCTTCAATGAGGAACTTCAGGTATTGTTTCGATATATAAATTATATTTTTCCCGCACCTCCAATTAACAGAAGTTCAACATACATTATTTATACTCTTTGGTTCGTTCGGTAAAGTCACGTATGTATACAATTAAATACATTCTTTAAGCTGAAAGTGTCTATGCAGTTTCTGCCCAACGGTACAATGTGAGAGAAAAAAATCAGTTACATCACTGCATAGGATGGCATGCCACAGCAACGCTCCACAAAAGACATGCACGGCACTTTTCCAAGCATTTTCATCTCAAGCAACGCTGAATAGTTTTAAGGAGAAATGGCAGTGAATGTGTGCTGCAAGGTCAAACAGGTTGCATACTGACACTTGTACTGCTACACTTACTCATGGTATATACCGCGTACACTGTACACATTCAGTGCGATATATACCTGTGTAAGTTAAAGAATATTCACACACTGAGTATGTGGTGTATTTACTGCTACATTAGTTTGCACATCTAAACATACACACGCGCACTCTGGGTTGAGTGTAAACTTTACGTACCTGCCATCATCATTTTCCCGCGTTTTGCTTCAGGGTGGTGTTGCATACTGTCTGTACAAGGTAGCTTCATAATAATTGGGTAACATTTCCAGCACGGGGGGGGGGAGGCTTCGTGTGGTGCGTCGATGTACAGAGCCATTAACTACCCAGGGCTGCAGAGCAACATAGAGCCTTCGCTTGACACGTCTTGAACATTATTTGTTTAAAGATACACTACATATTTTCTCATTATTCTTTAGGTTATTGAGGGGGGATTTTTTTTTATACACTTTGAAGCTACTTTGTACGATATATATGAGGGGTGGTCAGACTGCTTTGTTATTATGAGGACATGATACTCATAATAGCAACATTGCGTTAGCTCTCATTTAAAGTACTATCTCTGTGCACTAGTGTTGCAGTGGAATAAAGATGACTTTTAAAAAAACATTAATGTCCCTGCACACTTTTGATGTTCTTTTCCTAAATGTTGTTGACCTCCTTCATATGTACGTGTGTGTATTTCCACCCATTAAATCTCGCCATAATGTTGTGAGATGTGGCATTCATCATCTGTCCTTTGTGCACGCCCTGTGTCCTCTTTGTCACTAACGGTGCCCTTGAATCCACATGTGAAAGTACCATGGTGATGCATGGCTAATGAGTTTTTGAATTCGTGGTTATTCGTAATCTCTTCATCGATAGGCTTAAGAGAAGAGCCCTTCCATTCAATGGTGTACCCTGCAAACCACTCCCGACACCGCCATTCAGAATTTATATTTTGTAAAGGCATCGGATATGTTTTGGCTGTACGTGGGCATGGGACAATGCTCGTGGTAGTATATCTGTTAATTAAAAACAGCTTATTATGTTACGCTTTGGCTGACCAACACGATCACAATTGCATACGTGGCTCAGAGCATATGTAATAAATAAAAAAACGCGTCGACATTCTAAATATCGCCTGTGAGCGGCGTGTGTTTTAATCGTCCCTTTTGTTTGACAGTTGGACTCGGAAGCCAGCGACAACCTGAAGGAGCTGCAGGTGAAACTCAACAATGTCCTGGATGAGCTGAGCCGTGTGTTTGGCATCAGGTACCGTATCACGAATACATTTGACTCACCATTGTCTCGCCTTTTGTGTACCACTCATGAAGCATTCGACTGATGAGAAATTAGCGGAGTCATTCCAGCGCTCGCAAACAAAGGCCTACGTTTTAAATGTATTTATTTATTTGAAATTAATCAAAAACTACTTATAAATATGGAACAGCCACACTAAGGTGATATGAATAACAAACCAATATACACATTCAAAGAGAAATCGGACAGGTTGACCTTTCACCGTTCAAATGTGGCAAATTTTGACCGCGACACCGGCAATCAGTAGCCTACTCTTGCGAAGGAAGTCCCGGGATATTTAATGTCCACTGTGTAGCAGACGACTCGTAGTGTTTATTACGGTGAATACCACACCGCAGTATTAACCAGAGCGGCTGCTGGATTCGAACCGTGAACCTCCGCAACAAGCAGCAAACGCGGTACCGCTGAGCCATGTCACCAGAGTTGTCTCGATGTATGTGCACGTGTACATGCACCATTATATCTGTGGATCACCGTACATGTTTGTTGTGTGCGTCTCTGGAGCTGTACCATGGAGCGGTAGTGTCGCAGTTGGCGAGCTGCACTACGAACCTGGTGACCCGAGTTTGATTCTCGCTCATGCCCAACACCAGTGACGATTATGTGAATCGGTCCTGGGCCTCCCTTAGGTCGACTCGGGCTCAAATGAGTACTTGATGCGGTGTGTAAACATCGCCACTAGGGAGACAAAGGTGGCCGGGCGTGGTGTTGGCCACCCACCCCCTCGTGTGCCGTTCCGGCCTTCATTGGTGCTACTCGCTAACAGCACTTGCCCCAAGAGTCTGTTAAGGCTATATGGAGGAATCTTTGTCTTCGTACTGACTGTATATTGGCGTTCACCTCCGTTTTACCCCAGCTTCATGCCGCATATCGAGGTGAGTGTCAAGGCAATGGGAGAGTTGCTGAGCCAGGTGAAGGGACCCGGGAACATGCTGTCGAGTGCTCGCAACACGGCTGCTCAGGATGCCGACATCATGCTGCGGCCCCTCATGGACCTGCTGGATGGAAAGTAAGTGCTTTGTAAAGTAAGTGTGCTTGTTAACGCAACTGACCATGCCCCGAAACAGCCTCCGCTTGTCCTTACCCATGGCACTCGCATCGGGCCTTTAGGAAAGCAGTCGGCAAGGGTGTTAAACACCGGCTAAAAATAATTGATCACCATTTTTTATTAACATTCCATGCCATTCGAAATGGATGTCAATTATCTCGGTATGTAATATATCTTATTCATCACCCATTCTTCTCGTGTTATCTGGGCGCTGTTATGTTCTCTCAAAATAGTTTTCTAATTGAACTGCTATTTCATTATCCTGCCTACCACTTATCTCTTGCACACACGCAATGCTTTTCTGTCCCTGTCACAAACTCTATGATGGTATGTACACACCAATTAACACTCGCATAATGTCTGTTACATGCTCATTCTATATGCCCATTGGGGCTGCAGTGGTATAATTCTTAGTTAACACGTTGCTCGCCAGTTCCATTACGTTTTCCATCACAGCAGTTGACACAATGGAGCAGGTTTCTCAGATACCGCTGCCGTTCACCCAGCAGTATCAATGGGAACAGCGCACAGTCCATCGGCCAGTCGCGTGTGGTGTGGAAAGGGTGGCTGCACCCATCCAACACGTTTGGTCAGTGTGGAAGTGTAAAGTTGAAAGGCCTCTGTGTAAGTATATGAGTCTATATGTGAGTCTAAGGGTCTTTGTGTGACTCGATGTGTATCTGTGTGTCTTCGGGTTTCTGTGTGAGTCTATGGGTTTTTGTGTGAGTCAGTGGTCTCTGAGTCTGTGGGTCTCTGTGTGAGTCTATGGGTCTCTGTGTGAGTCAACGGCTCTCTATGTGAGTCTATGGGTCTCTGTGTGAGTCTATGGGTCTCTGTGTGAGTCTATGGGTCTATATGTGAGTCTATGGGTCTCTGTGTGAGCTCGTGTCCAACATGAGCATTTTCTGAAGGCACGAGTGAGATTCAGTCGTTGTGCCTGGAAGCCAGCAGCTGGAATTACAACTTAGATATTGATTTATCGCTGCTTCTCAATTTGTATCCATACAGACTCTGTGATATTCCCTGATTATTACACCCATTAACGCGTTTATTTGTGCTGTCTATGCGAACTCCCATCTCTCCCCCCCCCGCCCCGCATTGCCTGCCAGCCTGACCCTGTTTGCCAAGGTGTGCGAGAAAACGGTGCTCAAACGTGTGCTGAAGGAGCTGTGGAAGATTGTGATGAACACCATGGAGAAGCTCATCGTGCTGCCCCCTCTCACCGACCAGACGGTGAGTGTGTGAGCGGCTGCCGGCGCCGTGGGGGGCGAGATTCCGTGACACGGCCCCCCACTTGGGCCGTGTCACGGTGTCTCCGATGGCGTCGGCGTTATTGTCGATAACTGCAGTGGCAGATTGTGTCAGAGTGATAGTGGTGATAATGATAATCATGATCGGAGCATTCTATGCAAAATACAACGTGATCAGTAATGAGGTGACGTGCCTTTGATACTTAATGTTTTCAGCTTGACTGGTTTTGTGTGGTTGTGCACATCATATATAGCTACGCAATTAAAACCCTGCTACCTATGTTGCAGTAATCGCAAACACCACCACATACTCGCATTCAAGTGACCTACAGTCCTGTTAATTCGCAGGGAATATTTTGAAGTAAAAAAAAAAGCTGATGAGAATAACATCCTGTTTTTATTGACTTTTTATAACTGTGTATCACTATTATAAGAACATACCATTTCCCTCCACATTTGTAAACATGCGTTTAGAGTATTTGGCCGCTGTAGATTTCTACTTGATGAGCCACTTCATTCAGTTATTTTTTTGGCTCGGTCACTTCTGAAAAGGGATACATCGCTTAGTGGGCCTTACCTAGTAAAATAAAAACAATTGTTTATAGTTTTAATTAATTGTAGTCATGTTCCTTCCAAATTTTGAATATGTTCTATTTCTATTCCCTGCAGTCACGAAAGCTTTAAATCCAAATACATGTTCTATTTATCACGAACAATCATGTCAATTCCATATTTGGTATTTGCACCATTCTTACAGTGCAAGGAAATCGTACTCCTGTGCGTAACCCAAATTGCGTAATACTTGGGTAACGTTTCAAGTTCGAAACATTACCCTGAAACTACTGAAATGGTATTACGGCGTAGCAACAATTGCCCCCCCCCCCCCCCCCCGTACTTGCAGGCCAATGCCCATGTGCAGGCCAGTGCTGAGTCGCCTTGTGCCACACAGGGACAGCTGCCACTGGGTGGGGGGGGGGGGTCCCCTTCACATGTTTAAGATGGGATGTGAAGTCAGGAAATTTGAATTGCCGAGGCACTTGAGTGAGTGCCATATGAATGCAAATATTATTATTAACGTTATTATTGCGCTGCTTCATGATTCCTACCGATCCACACTAAGCAGCGTGGTGGTTTAGGTTGCTACATGAGGTTACATGAACAGATTTCGATGGTATAGCGATGTCATAATCATCTCAGGGTTGACAATCACAATTTTGCTGCACTTTGGTTTCAATGCAAACGCACGCGCCATGCTGGTTACTTACATATGTCATTTTCTTTGTTTCTTCTTAAATGGCTCTTGAACGGTGTTATGAATGGCAGATGATAGTAAGTACAACCATGCTGGGTGTGTATAAGCGTTGCTGCTGTTGAATGGTTGTCGGTGCTCCGTTGTGTAGTGTTTTGGCGCTATGTTGTGTACTGCTGTGGCCTGGTGCGCGGTTCTGTGTATGCCCAAAAGTCTTAACTCACTGTGTACATTCATACACAATTTTTATGATGTACAATATCAAATCCTGTGCTCCCCTGAGCTATTTATATTGAGTGTACGCCATACACTTTATACACTTTTTGTCCTTTTTAACATTTTCCTGAAGATATTTGTAAAAATATTGACTTAACTTGCAACATTTTGCAGGTTTTTGGAGCAAGAAATTTGCGATCTCTTTATATCATGGATGGATGATGCTCGGCTTTGAGGGCCTAGTACCTGCCCATCTTTAACTGATGTGTGCATTAATTTGCAATTAAATGCATGTTTTTATATAAATAAATGAATAGAACTTGCCCTTTGAGGCATACAAATACATTGTACACTTAAGGCCATAAAATGTAAATATATGTCAAAAGTATGCAGTTAGTGTTTTTACCATTGCCTTTTAAATTCCTCAGTACTATGCAAATGGTGACCGATTTGAAGGGCAATATTTGACGGCAAGGCACGTTTTTTGTCACTCCGACTATTTGTGCAACTTTTGATATTTGCTCCAAAAATGTGGAAAACTTTGATTGAAGTTGCCGCTTCTTCAGCTGGTTTGTCTGAGGCCTAGTTTGAAGCTTGCTGCTTCTCCTGCTATTGCTCTCGTGGCTACTGTCTGTTGGGATTGTGCAGCTCAGCTGTGAGAAACCACCCCCTCGTCCTGTCTCCCCATCGGCCCCTCTCACCTGCGCTCCATGATTTTCCTCACCCCCCCCCCCACCCCCTCCTCAAGTGCACCAAACTCTTATGAATATTGCTGCCATTTTGGCCTTAATGGACACACAATTGAGTTATTTGCTATGTTTAATGAGATGTCAAAACGAGCATCGGCGACTGGGAGCCCCGTGGGTCTGATGTTACATTTCCACGCTCCGTGAGCAGCCACGCTTGTGAATGTTCTACCCGTGCATTCTGAAAGCGCTCACTCTGTCACTCAGACCATTCGGAATTCAAATAAATTATATTCTAAGAAGTGTTTCTATGTCAACACCATTCATAATAACACATTTTAGAACTTATCTTTGGGTCCACTAGCATGCGCATACCCTGCTGGTTTGGCGATATTTAGCAGAACAAATTATCTTTTATTGTTCAACGTTCAAAAATAATGAATACACCATGCTCATGAAGCAACTTGTAAAATAGCAGTGTTGAATACAAGTCAGGCTGAGGACTACGAAATGCAAATATAACGATCAAAATGCAATATACAATTATATTTTGCTGGGACACTTTTCAATAAAACTGCTGTTATTCGTATTATAAAATGCATATGTTCGGAGCATCTCAAACTACCTTGTGTGTTCAATGCTTTCTGTGTACAGAAGCGTAATTGCTTGATTAATGGGCTCGAGACATGTCGTTATGCATGGAACATACTATGCATCGTTGCGGGTAAATGTACTGCATGGAACATTTTTTTCTCTTTAACATTTTCGATGACTTTGCTGTTGTGTTTATGTTCATACGAGTTATTAAGATTTGTGTCGCTACATATTTAAGTACATTTATGGTATTCGCTAAGTTTAGTCATTTATGAGTAAGGTACGTTCGTCGTAAGTTGACTGTAACGTGCACAATGTGGAGTAACAGCCAAGCGGTGACGGTCTAAATGTGAGGAATATGACGCAGAACTCAATTATGCCAAGGTGGTAGAGCAATATAGAGGATTTGTAAACGAGTTTTAAAGAACGCATATAACTGTGACATCTTTATTACACATTTGTATTTGTGAGATAGTTCATGGAAATATATTGAAGTCCACCTATGCTTAACCAAATGTGAAAGAAAAAAAATAGTCTGAAAATTAAGCACATAAAGATTATTTTTAAAACATTATGTAGCTTCTCGCAAGAGGCGATATAATCAACCTTACCTCTGCTTTCGCATGACCGTGCTTATTTGAGGCAGGCGAATGATGTTGATTTGCAACTGGGAATATGACATGCTCAATGTCTTGCCTTGGCTGGAGGCGCAGGTGCATTGATGTTTAAAAAAACATTATAAATGTAACATTTTGTTTAGTAGCTACGAAAGATCATCGCCAAGGGCATTGTCTTGGAATGTCTCTGGCCTCACCTGAACACATCCGAACACAAGTCTCATACATGTGTGATGACATCAATCTGGATATTAAGAATGTCAATGACGATTTGCTTCATTACATTGTTAAATATTATGATTATGAACGTAACATGACGCCTTGCATCATTCCTTCGCATTATTTGAATTCCCAAAAAAGGAAAGGTAAAAATTCATTTTGCCAAGGTGTGCTAATATCCTGATATTCTTGAAATGTAGACTGAAGCCTGAAATGTTATTTTTATAATCATAATTTGTAAACACTACTTCCACACAGAATAACTTTTCTATTAGCAATTTTCAGGCTTCATTTTGAAAGAACCACATCATTTTGCAATTATATATATGTATGTGTGTATAAAAACAAGCAGTGTCAGTGTGAAAAGACCGGCTTAGGTCTAATTCAAAACATATTTACAGGCTGATAATGCTCTGTTGTACTGCACAAGCACATGTGGCCTGGAAGTTTGTGCTATTCTTTACAGTAGTTTGATAGTCATCTTTGGGGTGTTTTCAGTAGCTCGCTCAATTCGATTCGATTGTCCATGCTGCATTATTTTCTCTCGGCTAGCGCCTGCCTCGTGAGGTAAACATGCGTCTCAGCAGAGTGGCATAGCATTGCACTTGTTTTTACACGTGAAAATTACAGTTTGATGCCTTGGAGTTGTTTATTCGACTATTACACTGCAGTTGTGTATTAATACTGTGTTTCTTGAAGGCCAGTTTTAAAATTGTGAATAATGTACATTTGAAAACACTTTGGTATTTGAGTGCTTTTTTTCCCTTACGCATAAGTTTCTGCCAATTTCTTGGCATTTTTTTTTCCACACAACATTATTTTTCTTCCCCAAACACCTCCTATACTGTATATTTGAAATCAGATTTCTATCTTGATAAAGGGCCTTTGCCAGAAACACATATGACTCTGAAATGGTAGCGTTTTTATCACAAATCTGGTGACCTATGGCATCAGAGGTCGTATGACTATTTTATTCTCCTTAGTAGTGCTGTGGTCGTATGCCTGTGGTGGATCTTCAGTGGCTGGGATTTTTGTATGCTGTCTGGGTTAATTCCTCACGGTTTGAACAACAGGAAACTCTTCGTGGTGATGGTGGTGGTGACTGCTTTGCTCTTGGCACACAAAAAAATGGCGGTGCTTTTTTGCCGAACGTTTTCCTTGCAATAGTGTGATCTTGTCTGCGTTTTCCTCTCTGAATTTCACGCCTTCCCAGGGAACACAACTTATTTTCAATGCCGCAAAAGAACTTGGGCAGTTTTCAAAACTCAAGGTATTGGTCTTTGGTGTTTTATTCTTATTCCTGTTCTGTTCAGTGTTGTTTCCTTTTCTGCGTTTGCGATTAATTCTTCTTCTGCTCTTGTGTCTAAAGCTTTGTAACGCAATAGTTGGTGTGATTGAGTGTAACGGTGTTAATTCTAACACCCTTTTTAAATCTGATTGTGTCAGACTGTTTGGAGTTGCATGCTCTCGATTTTTTCAGCTGCCTTGGATAGTAGTCAATGCATGAACATGCTAAGTTAATTTACCTTTATGAAAACAAATACTGTGCTAACAACAAAGTATCTGCTGTGCAAAAAAATACAAAGTACGATAATTTTGTTAAATAAACCGAATAAGCCACTGTAGCATAACACAATACAATTTCTGTTAACTACTGAAATCCAAATCTTGGTGATTTAGATTTTTTTTATTAAAAATCATACATTTGCAATAATTGTAGAAGTTCCGTGCACATTTAATTGTATATTAAGACATGTACATGAGGCTTCATTTACATCTAACCATTGCAATGTTACCTGTGCACAGGAATTTCTGACATCAGCCTAATTCTGATCTGAGACAACATTATAACAGACTGAATTCAGGTCAATTTGACCTGCACATTGAATTCCGTGGCTTTTGTTTGAAAAGTTTATTATAATTTGCTAATCCTACCAAACGATTGGAATCTGAATGCTTGTTCATATTTATAATAATTTTCCTGATAAAATTAATCATCTTGAAAAATATATATTTAATTGTATTTTTTTCCCAACAAAACATATTTTTGCATCCAGCATTCACTTCCAGCTTTCTAAAGATTAACAGGGCCTGCCTGGCGCGCATGTCGCGTGGCCTTGCATGCCGTCTCCCTTTTCAACAAAGCGAGACGGGGGAGTGCGCGGAGTCGATTTGACGGTGATCTCCCGCGACGTTCGCTCTGATTGCAGGAGCACATGGTGAGCACCGAGACGAAGAGCCTCACGCCCAAGCAGTGCGCGGTAATGGACGTCGCGCTCGATACAATCAAGGTTCGTCTCCGCTCCCTCATTTTCTGCGGCGGCGGCGAGCGACGCCCAGCCTTGCTTGGCGCCTCGACAGCAACGACTAAGCAGCAGTTTAGAGCTCGGTCGCAGAAATTTTAAATAAACTCTTACCGAGTATTATTCATATTCTTGGTGCTTTAGGTAAAGTCACGTAGAAGGGAAAAAATTTAATTATGAAGATATACAATTCTAACGACGTTTCGACTGCAACACAAGCAAGCATCATCAGGTGTGAAAAACACAACAAAGTGGCGTTTTTTTCTTAACGTTAGCACCACGGACAGCCACTTTTTTTTAAAATGATTGTTATGGTTTTCACACCTGATAATGATTGCTTGTGTTGCAATCGAAACGTCGTGAGAATTTTATTTTTTAAGTTTTATTATTTTATTATTTCCCTTCTATGTGATTTTACCGAAAGAACCAAGAATATGAATCCCTGCAGTCACGAAAGCTTTAAATCGAAAAGTATGTCACGTAAACAAAACATGCCAATTCGTTACTAGTACAGCACACCGGTGTGTTGGAGAGCAAATCTACAACAATTACAATCTGAGTACGACGTTTCGCCAGTAATTACAACTAGCTTCATCAGACGGACAGCCATTTTTGTTCATAATCGTCTTCATAATAATATTTAATTCCAATAAATTAGTGCTTTGTGAAACACTTTCAGAATAAATTGACAGCACGGTGGTTATATAACATCATTTTCTGACAGAACGTGCGCTTTTCGGCATTGTGGATTGTACAGTTGCAATGTTTATGAAGGATTATGAAAGGCCTATGTGGAGTGAACCACAGTTTAACACCTTTTAAGCAATCTCTATTTATACTTGAAGTACAATCATGTGAAATACAATTACAAGGTTGAGGGAAACTGATAACACGTTATTTGTCAGTTCGTAAATTTTAGTATCATATTGTGAAAAACTATAGAGTGGGAACACTGGTTTGCATGCAGGGAATGAGTCAACGGAGAATTGACGTGGTCCAGCCCTTCCAATCCCATTTTTTTCCTCTCTCTCAGGGAAGCATTATGTCTACTACATGCGTTGATGATCCAATCAGGGAGTTAAATGGGCATTTTGATTTGGGTCTTGATGCGATGATTAAAATCAGGGTTTAGTGCTCACCTGGGCTCGTAATGTGGTATGCAGTTCAGCATTTCAAATGAAGAGAGAGAAAAATAAGACAATGGTGCTATGTATTAATGCACAAATAAAATATAGTATGCACATCTACCTTACCCTTACACTCAATGATCTATGCAGTATTGGCTCCAAAAAAACGCAAGTTTACAAATGTGGCCATCTACTGCATGTAAACTAAAAAGCATAGATTTCCCATTTAGCCATATCGATAGATTGCACGAATGTCGTCAATCTCATATTTGGCTTTATGCAATAATTTTATTGCTCATCTAACACATATGTAATATGACAATGTGTTGTTTGTAACATATATAACAGGTGCTTATTATGGCTCGTCATATTTCTCCTCTGGATTGTGCTGCTTCCATTGTACAATTGCGTCGTGTTTGGTCAACGTGCAGTTTGATCCGCGTGCACACAATGTGGCAGAGCTTCGATAACAAGGACACATGTACGAGAAGTAATCGGCCCTATCACTGTCATGACATCAAAATGTAACTTTGAAAATGTACATGGATTTATTTATAGCAGTGACAGTGGTGTGATTTCAATGCATTTTACTGATTTGTTGTGTTTTCTCCTCTCTGTTGCCCATTTAGCAATACTTCTACGCTGGTGGGAATGGCCTAAAGAAGGCTTTCCTTGAGAAGAGCCCTGATTTGGCGTCACTCCACTACGCCCTGTCGCTGTACACGCAGACCACCGACACTCTCATCAAGACCTTCATACAGTCGCAGATGTCGCAAGGTAGTGCTTCTTGTCCTGTGCTGGTCTCTTGAGCAACATTGTTTTTGCATTAAGCTCGCTCCTGTAACCTTCAAGTATACCACCACGTTTATAATGTACAAAAAAATGTTTCATTTGGTTTATTTGCAGAAATTACTTTTTCTTCTTAAACGGCAGACAATTTATCACCGTGGGTTCTAACATACCCTTTCTTTTTCAGTATTGATGGCATGTACATGCATTTTCAATGTGTGACTTGTGTCTGTTCATGACTTTACTAATTACGAAGCCAAATGCGTGCTTATTTCACGTGGATTTTTTGTTTTGGTCAAACCCTCGCATTCTGTTGGATGTCTACATCATTTGGCGCAGTGCATGATGGAAAGGGGATTAGGGTGACGGCTAGTGAGGATGAGCCACCGCAAGAGGGTACGTGACCTGGGAGAGCTCATGCCGTCACCCACAGCGGTGTCAGGCATTGGCTTCCCAGTCGTAGCGACCTCGTCTTAGTCAACGTCGAGTAGAAGACGACAACGCGGTCGTTGTGAGCGTGTGTTTTGTTTTTTGGTTACACCCCATCCTTTGTTTCTTGTCGTCGATGTGTATCCTCGCGGTTCGAGCTGGTCCTGTTCGTCTCTGACCACGGAGACAGACGCTTGGCCGGCCTCGCTCGGCGCGTTCTCATGACGGTCGTGTGTGCGTGCGGTTGGCTTTCAGGGGCTGGTGTCGATGACCCGGTTGGGGAGATTTCCATCCAGGTTGACCTCTTCACTCACCCTGGCACAGGCGAGCACAAGGTCACTGTGAAAGGTAAGCGACGACGGGGGGACCTCACCGTTGTTATTGTTGTTGTTTGGGAACCAAGAAGTCCGGAGCAGGTTTGGTAACTTTTTAAATAAAACTTTACCAAAGATGTGCGACATAGAAAAACACACAAATGTATGCTATCTTTTACATAAGTACATACATATGTACAAGACATCTTGTACATCAGTACATACATATGTACAAGATATCTTTTGGTTTATTCGGCTTACGTCTTCCTGTGGGGCACCAGGCATCACCTCCAAACGTTAGATATTGAAGCGTGAAACATTTCAAAGATTTGTGTGATGTTTATAACAAGTGTTACAAATGAGTGAACTGTCCTCTAAATATTTAAACGTCTCTTGGTGTGCCATATTTGTATGAGATAATCAAGCTGTTGTAATAGCTGTGCGTTTAAATATTTTAGTCAATGTACAAGTCATTGGACCTGTCTTGTAGCCGTGACGAATGATATCACAGGCAGAGGAGGTGAGGCACGCCCATGGAATGTGACCCCATCGTCACGGCCGAAGAGGCTGCCTCATTACCGCTGGGAATTTTTTTTAGTTTATTATTGATATAACAAAATAGGAATAGTCCGATGAACATTTGAGAGGTGTGCGTGCATTTTGGAGCGGGTGGCTTTGCACGCTGTCGAGCTCGTGCGTTCAAACCAGCCGTCTGCCGTCCCACCTCTCCCGCGCAGTGGTCGCAGCCAACGACCTCAAGTGGCAAACCACGGGGATGTTCCGCCCGTTCGTGGAGATCAACATCATTGGGCCACACCTCAGCGACAAGAAGAGGAGATTCGCCACCAAATCCAAGAGCAATAACTGGGCTCCCAAGTACAATGAGACATTCCACTTGTGAGTACACCCCTCCTTCCATGTGCCAACGTTGACTTCTTTCATAAAATTCATCATTAATTGATTCTCAAACGGAATTTTCACACTTATTTTGTTCGTAAAAATATAAAGTTTTAAAAGAAAAAAAAAGTATTAAAAAATGTTGTATATATAATGTCAGAACGATTGTCTTGTTTGTTTAAGTTGACCAAAGCAATCTCCAGGGTGTGAGCTCTTGTGGTGTCTCATATCAGGGCTGTCTTCCTCACTAGAATATGCATGAGGCTCCCACCAGTAGGGATTTCACGGAATGCAATGTTTGCATAATTATACCCGGCAACTTAAATCGATGAAAATGCAGTGAAAACAACAACAAATGCTTTGTGCTGTATGGCAATTATTTATTATGCTTGTCATTTACATTTGTGATCCTACTCCAAAGCCAGCTGAAGACATGCAGCCACAGTTAAAGAAAACTCTTTGTTTGCCCTGACAGCCCTTGCTTTGTGGAGCAGCCTGGAGGTGCTCCACCGGCCAGAGTGATATTTGTATTATCCTCAAGAAAAAACAAATTATGTACTTCATTACAGCGAAATATTTGACTATATCACTAGAGGGTTACATTGTTTGTGCAATGTGCTCCTGAAAACTGTATAAAATTATATTCTTGATTTTTTCGGTAAAGTCACGTAGAAGGGAAATAATAAAATAAGATTTTTAGTTTTTTTATTTCCCTTCTACGTGACTTTACCAAAAGAACCAAGAATATGAATCCCTGCAGTCACGAAAGCTTTAAATCAATATATAAAATTACTATCACGAACGAAATAAACTATTAATAATTACAGTTTATACCTAAAAATGTATCACTGTTATATGTTGTTGGTTTTTTAAATCCAAAGTAGTTCCCTGTTTATACAAAAAGCAGATCATGGAAAGAATAACCAGATTATTTGTATTATTGCTGTATTGTGCAAGTCTAAATTGATTTAGTTCGCTTTGGGCTAAAATAAATACCAATATAAATGTGACAAAAATAGCATCTAACAAAACAACTAGGATTGCATTATGAAAACATGAGGTCGTGTAATGGCGTGTAGCGTGTAGCTCTCGGCTCCAGGACACGAGGCATCTTGGATGTTATGGAGAAGCGTAGCCATTGTGTGCAGATAATTTAATTGAAAGCCTAGTGGCTCTCCATGCAATTTACCTGAAATTATTTGGCTATGGCTGTCATGAGCCTTTGCAAAGCACGAATTTACTTTGTTCTCCTTGACTTTGTGGAGGTCAAAACGAATCTCGGCGTAGAGTCAAATCAGGCGTACTCTTTGAGTGCCTCTCTTTGCCCCTGTGTACATTCAATCACAACGCGCTTGTGTGTGTGTCCTCTTGCTCACTTGCAGTATTCTGGGCAATGAGGATGGGCCCGACTCGTACGAGCTGCACATGTGCGTGAAGGACTACTGCTTCGCTCGGGAAGACCGCGTGCTGGGCATGTCGGTGCTGCAACTGCGTGAAATCCAGGAGAAGGGCAGCTGTGCTTGCTGGTGCCCACTAGGTCGCAGCCTCAACATGGACGAGACAGGCCTTACTATCCTGCGCATTCTTTCACAGCGCACCAACGACGAAGTGGCTCGCGAATTCGTCAAACTCAAGTCAGAGTCGCGCTCTAACGAGGAGCCCCAGTGAAACCAACCGCTCCCCGTTTGAGTCCTAGAACTGCCTGAACAGACCACCAGAGTAATCCTGTCTCAATTTTACAAGTTTCTCAGTCTAATAACAATTGCCTTGGTCACTCCACTGAAGGGGAGATGTGGCAAGGTGATCTTGCACTTAATAGCGAGGAAAAACGTGAAACTTTGTAAATTTTAACGTCGGTTGAAATCTTAACGTCGGTTTGATTTGTGTGTCCCGTTGATGATCGACACGCGGCAAAGATGCCAAGCCGAAAATATGAAGTCACGGCAACAGAAACAAAAAAAGAACAGCGCAGTATATCCTCAATCAAAATTTATTCCTAAGTAAGAAAGTGCCATGGTTCTGTCCCGTTGTCTCTCAGGTGCACGTGTGTGAGTGAAGCTGTACACAGCCCTGACAAATCCGGTGACAGATGCTACAGTGGCTTGGAGAAAAGGCACAAATAGAAAGGCCAGTTGTGCCCAGGAGAACTGAGGTCCACCACAGCAAACAGAGTGTGGGGGTATAAACGATAATGTAGTGTCTTTGAACAACGGGAATTCATACCAAAATAAAGTATTTTACATTAGCTTGAACATTTCATCAGGCACCCAGCATATCCTCCTACAATGTTTTTTTGCACACGCAAAACTTTTATTCAGATTGCTGTGAAGCACAGTTTTATTTTTGTAGATCTGAAAGTAGCACAGTATTAGAATGTTACAATGACACTGCATTTTACGTTCCTCACCTCTTTCTCTCTTTTGTTTTTAACAAGTCGAGGTCCCTTCCCGTCCTTGAGGGAAACCTCACAGCGTGGTCAGACTGTGCCGGGCCAATCAGCGTCATATGATTGTCTTTCCAGGACACACTTGAAGAGTGACTGCAGTAATTTTTATGTCGTTTCCCCGTGCGGAGGTTTACATGCAGGTTGACCCCCATACCCCCCTCTTGACATCGCGTTGTCGCCCCCCCCCCCTCCCAGGTGTTTGGTGTGGCACGTGCTGTTTTTGTGTGTGGCATTTTTCCCATTTGCAAAATGGCTTGGCGTGGAACAAACACCTTTGTGCTTGAGTGACCGTTACGGAGGGTTTGTTAAGTCGTACTGAGGCCACTTTGCAATAGCTCCTCAAAAGGACTTAAACAAGGTAATGCTCTTAACCTGGGTGCATAAAAACACCGGACCAAATGTCGGTTGAAAGTCTTTCCTTTTGAGGTGATGGATTCTGTGAAAAACAGCCAAAATAGAATGTATGTTGTGCACTTGTACAATGCTTTTTTACGTGTCGCAGAGGTCAATGCAGGATTAACATCGAATCATGTGTGCATTCCTTGTGTGCTGCAGTGTATGGAAGCCACAGTGTGTGCATGTGTTTTATCTAAGCCATCCAGTCATAGATTACACTTTTTAAAAAACTCTACGTGACCAATTTAACAGATAATGTGTATATATATCTAACAAACATACAATGTTTTGGATAATCCAGCTGAAAATGCCAATTTTTTCAAACATGACCTTGATAGTTTTTTGTTGTGACGATTCACTATTGAGTAGAATGAAGAGGTACACTGCAACGAAACTCACCGAGGTTTGTCTTGGTGGTGTTGTTAATCTCGGATCACAGTCCACACCGGAAGCAGCTCATGGATTGGTGACGGGTACAGGGGAAGTAGCTCGGACTGGAAGTGTACATCAGTGCTGTTTTGTAACTCGTGGCCAAATCAGAGCATATGTAAATTAAACATCAAGAACACGTGATACACAACGTGATTAAAACCACTCAACAATTAGATTAATTTTCATTGATTTAAAAAGTCGCCATTCCTAAGGCATATGAAGTAACCTACAACTTGCTTCATGATAATATGGCGATAAGCGTTTTAATAATTACAATTATCCTCACCTCCGATATTCAAATCAGGGTACATTTTAAACTTGTTTGTGGAATCACGGGTGTTATCAAACTGTAAGTTCCAGCTTTGTTGTGCAAAGGTAAACCCCTAGATGATTTCCCATAATCTCCCAGTCGTTTTTATTACTCTGTACTCAACCATGTCTTTGCATATTTGTATCTCATACTGCTGTGCAGCATGGCTATTTACATTTATCACCGCATCATGATGCCTCATCTTTAAGTTGCATTGCTATTTCAGTTGATATCACTTGGTGTAGCAACTAATTCGGAACCAGTTTAATATTTTTCGCACTTTCCAACTCAATGGAGCAGTGGCTCAATTTTGGTTGTAATTACGCTGGTTTTGATTTTAGCACTTATTTGCTCTTTAATGTCTTTTTTGTGCACATAGTGTACATATTATTTAATCTAACACTAACCTTCGACTGAGATGCAATATACAAGCCACTCTGCATGTTTTGAGTGACTCCGTTAGCTATATATTTGATTATTTCTCTAAAAATCGTACATTTTCACGATCATTTTTCAAATGTCATTCCTGGATGTTGCTGTCACAACATTTAGGTCATACCCTCATTCAGACATTCCAGATGTTTTCTTTTGAAGAATTGATATCAATGTCAATCTGTTTTCAAATGAATACGATATTCACAAGCATTTTATTTTCATCGGGGAGCACAATGCATAGAACATGTTGCATATCCACAATCTGACTCCCTTGGTCTCATCTGTATGAATTGCCTGCTTTGTGGATTTGCATAAACCTAACTGCTTCTACAATACCCTACGTTCCACATTCTATTTTACCTTTTTAAAAAAAACATACTTTTATACATTTTTGTATGTCGAACTTCTTTTGCACCGTACGTAGGAAGTCCCCGCCAGGTTTAGGAAATGTTTACAGATGGAACGTAAATTAAATATCAAATACGGTCATTGTGATTATTGCTAATGACAACAACGCTGATCTTATCCTTTCTATTGAAGTTCCCTTTCATAAATGTCATTACCTGAGATAGTTGTATTCGCTTAATATGCACCAACATCACAGAGTACAAGGCAGATTGTTCACGAGTTTGTTGTCATGGGTTTAGTTTAGCTCGTGCCCTCTTTCCTTAATGTGTACACCAACTGAAGGAAACACATCAAACCAGATGATATTCTCTTTGAAGTATGTGCCATGAATTACAAGGTGTGCGTTATGGTCAAAATATTAACATTGCCTACAGTGAAATTACTAAAATAAACGTAACCTATATTTACCCAGGGCTGAGAAAATTGACAATGGCCTCCCAGGTGAAAGAGTAATTTATAAACACTTATTTAGATTATCCATGAATAAAGTATACAAAGTAAATATATTTCACGACTGTACACCTATGTGTCGTATATACAATAGATTTTATTTTAGATCATTAGCCATTGTCTATCTGCTTGTTTAAGACCTCCCCATGCATCACCACCCCTAACAGTGCTGCATTTCTGCAATACTTTCCGATTGCAGAACGAATACATGATGAGGTTGCACTCATTGCTCACAACGTCCTTGCCACAATACCATACCCTGCTGATCTCGTAAAGGAGCATAACCCATCACGCAAACTCCGGTCATCCTCGCAGCAGCCTTTGGCTAAGCATAGGAACAAAGACGGCCACTGCATCGCACGCTTTCAGATGCGCTTCTGTGGCCGTCTGGAATGCTTTTCCTTCCGATATTAGGAAGCCACTGGAGCTATGCACTTTTAAATCTATATTTAATGTAATTTCTTTAGAACTGCTTTTTGTGTATAATTTGCTGTCCTTCCCCCGCACATCCAATTATCACGGTTGGCTACTTACGGTGCGAAAGAGGTTCAACACATATATACGCGTACTCTTTGATGTGAGATTATCTTAATGGGTCAACTCCATCAGCCATAATCTATATGTTATTTTGATGTTTTCAGCTGGAAATCCACTCCTGTTCTTAATTGGTCGTCTTGAGTACACTTCCAGGTAGATATCACCGGAGGATCAAGCATGGTGCTATATTATCATTGCTCTTTATGTAATTGATACGCAACGTTTTTCCTGGAGGATATTTTTGCGTCTCGGCTCTATTTAAATCAATAAATGAGGGATATTAACAACATATAAAACCACCTCATTTCCCTGGACATTGCCAAGATAGTGGTGCAACGACATGTCGGAATAGTATCTCAAATAAGACTCGTGAATGTGACATTATTGGTTGCATATTCGTTTCACAAGTTGAGACAGCGCCCCAGTCGCTGACCGCATTCACGAATGCCGTTCAAGATTGAGGAAGCATCCAAAGGCACGAAGTTAAAGCAACGAGGCACCGTGACGTCTGCTCAGCGCGTCTCCTTGCACAGCTCCTTGCCAAATTGTTGCAGCAGTCAATGCCAAAATACTGCTCGCTCATTTCTCAATTTCGTGTGCACAGCCAGGGATTGATTTCTCGCAAAGTTCTTTCTTGGTTCTCTGGTAAACTGGAGTAGGCACGTGATGAGTACCCTCAGCCAAAGCAAGCAGCATACTGGATGTGGTGTGCCGGGTGCATAGATATGTTCAGTCTCACCGGCCCAGACCCAGCTGAAATGAGTACTGCAGTAAGGTAGCATGCAGGAATGATTTTGTAACTCACAGATTCGAAGCCCCATTTCGTTCATCACCTCGCTTTTGTGTGCGGCGTGTGTGCTGTTGTCAGGCTCAAATAATGCACAACGTGATTCGACTGAAGTCCATGTCATGAAGCTCGTGTGTGTGCTACGGAGGGTGGGGTTGGGGAGATTGCCCAACTGTTCATCTCGCCTCCCTTCCCCCAGAGCTGCTGACCCCCACCCTTGCTCTTCCCCTTGTTTATATCTCGTCCGACTAAATCATAACTACAAAAGAGGTGTATGGTTACGACAGAACGCTTGTACCAGGGTAACAAAATATTACAAATATATAGCAGGCACCCTAGATGTTGGTTGGGTGACTCATAAGGGTAGTCCATGGCAGAGAACTCAACCAGCATTGCTGAAGTTCTTTGTTAAAATCCAGGTAGCCACCAATGCCAAAATCAGGCTCTCAAGTATAGCAAAGTTGATCATCTCAAGCTGGTCACCAAAGGCTGTACAAAAAAAACATATACAACCTTGGGTTGTCACTTCAATCAACCTAGCCCAACAAGAGGGCTAACACGTATACACATATCAACGGTGGTGAACTCTTTACAGAGCGTGCAGATGGATCACTATTTCGTGGCTCGTAAAAGACACTGACCAATTAAATCTGTGGTGACATTCTGCAAGAACAGTAAGCGATTATGTGACGCTCAGTTAACTTTAGACATTCCGGATGTTTCATTGCCTGCTGGCGTTGCTCGCACAGGAGAATCACTTTTTTTTAAGAGTGCACGTATTCGTGCAATTTCAAGACTATCTGGTGTGAAGTACTATCGTGTGATGTATCTACAATAGTGGGACCGTACAATATATATTGATATTGTGAATCCCTGCCACCATGGCATCTGTCGACCTCACCAAAATCTGAAACGTAAAGGATTGCTCAAAACGATATGTCTACATCACGTATTGGTATGTTTGGTAACAGTTCATTTGTGATGTTTGCTTGTTGTGGTACAGTATAATGCAGCAACACAAAAGGTGAATAATAAAAATCTGATTACTGGCAATCCGGAAGCCATGGTGGCTCACTCACGAGTAATCCGTTAACTCGTAGATTTTGAGACATTCCACGCAATTGCCAACTTTATTACGGGCAGGGCACGAATTGCCAATGTTTCTATTGTAATTGAATTGCAAAACCAGTAGGCGCTGTGACGTCCATACTTTCTTACTCGGCTTAAGCACAGCGCAGGAAATGCGACTTAACATCGGTGGGGAATTTTGCGCCACAGATGTCATCGAATCCAGTCTAGAGCTGTGCCGCTGCTGTGGCGGCCTACAGAGTCGAGTGGCTGGGATTTGTACGCAGTTCGGCTGTGCCTCCCTGTGGCTTCAGTAAATAACGTTGTTAGCCCAAGGCCTTATGTTAGCGGTGGCATCTACAATGTTTTTGTACGCTGCATTTGTCCCACTGAGTGAAGGGTCTGCTCTACATTTAAGCCACAGCATGCACTGGTGCGCGTGGTTATTGCTTTGTGATAATGGCACAAAAAATTTCTCGCATTGTGGGACTATTTTGAAGAAAAAAAACCCCATCTTTTGAGATGTGTGCTTTGATATCGAAAAAGGTGTTCGTTGCAGTTTTGTAGCAGTAGACTTGATAATAATACTACTTTGAAATAATAATGCTAGTTTTAAAACCTCACGAAGAAAACAAGTAGCGTAATTTTAAAACGAAAAGAAAATCCTAAAAAGTCTGATCACTGTGAAAATCAGAGGTGGCCTCTGGGCTTTTTCCTTTGGGGAAAATACAAACCCGGGCTTGGAGATACACACACAAACTGTGATGTCTGTCCCTGTTTACATTTGTTATATATGTACTGTACAACACATTACCTTTATAAAAGCCTGTAGATATAACCTTTGTGGCTGTTTAAATATAAGAGAGAAAAGATACTGCAGTATGGGTTTTTTTGGAGAACATTAAAACAAATTTTGAAGTATTGTTTTAAAGGCTTCTTTCTGTTGTCAAATTGTGCATTCCAGGTGGAGATGAGGTGTTGAGGGTTTACAGTTTTGTGTATCTTTGTACGGTCTGGATTTCTATAATATAGAAGATAGAGTGAATAATGATGTGGGAACTTATTGCTGAATCTGCTGTAGTGTCGCACTCCTGATTTGTCGTCAAATGCGCTTTTAATGAACAAAACTGCAAAATTAAGTGTAGAGTTATTTTGAAACGGATGCTGCTGCTTGATTTAATGTCGTACACCTACAAACATATATAGATGGGTACACGTTGAGAGCAGGCTTGCCAAAATCTTTCTATGAAGCACACACAACGTTGCATAACACAGCAAGCGGTGGTTGCGAGTGTGGTGCGTGTGGTGTGTCACGGGGCCCAGATAACAAGGAATGCGCAGTCGTCCCCGAATGTCATGGCGGCATAAACGTCGTTGTGATTCGCTGGCTCGTTGTGTTGTCCACGATTAACTTACGCATGTTTGACACATTGCATGTTGCACAATTTACTACAATAAAACAGCTGATGTGGCTCCGGCTACTTTGTGGACTACATTCTTGTGCTCGCTCCGCGGATGTTTTATGTCTGTAGTCTCCGTATTGTCGTTGTTGCAAATGTGCCTATCACGTAAATATGGGGGGTAGGGAACATATTTGTGCAGCAAACGTTCCGTTCTGTTTTATAATTTTATGGGCGTTTTCATGATGTTATTTTGCATGGTGCGAGAAAAGTGTAGGTTTACCTGCGTTCTGTTTAGATATGGTTTTGATATATTCTCAGTATTTGTTATTCAGGCCATGGTTTGTAATTGCATAGCCATTCATTTCCATCTCATAAAACGCCTCTGTAATATACAGCAGCTAGTCAAAATGGTATGTCTTTTATAATTGCAATCAGGACCTTTAAATTTGTAATTATATCTTTCAGGTTTAAAGCTTTAAATTAGATGCTATTTATATATAAACAATTTTTTTGCAATGAACAAAACGCGTATCGACTGGGGAGCCCTGTGCTGTTATTGCATTTTATATTTGAGCTGTAAGCGATACTTTTGTGCAAAATCTCTGCGAATATTTTCCAGCAGAACATTTTCCGGCAGAATGTCGCACCCAGTAGCGGGAAGTGGCCGCGGATCCGCGCGATTCGTGGCGTCGCGGTGCCGAGTTCCGTTTCGTGTCAAACCGCGGCTCTCATGGCGAACACGCGTCGGTAGAGCGGTGTGGGTGGCGATGTTTGGCAATGCAATTACAATGCAGCGCCCTCTAGTGGCGAGACACAACGCCCCTAGTGGTATAAAGCATCACATGTATACGTCCTATTCTCGTGTTTAAAAATTAACCCGTAAAAACTAAGTTTTTCACGAAAAATCCTTTATATGCGTGGCGGCTAGAGTCCTCTCGTCCTCTGGCTTGAGATGGCTGCCACCTATGGGTCAGATGATTGCCTGCCACCATTAAGCAATTGATAATTAAATATAATTTATTTTTTCCTAAAAGTGTAAAATTTTGGACATTTTTTTCACGAAAATAAATTGTCACGCACAACGAGTCTGTGTGCAAAATGTCAGCTCGATTGGATCACGGGAAGTGGGTTAAAAAACGACCGAAAGATTTGCACGGTCATAAGCGCGCAAGCAAGCAAGTGAACTTAATATAAAGGATTTTTTTTTAAACGAACGTACTCGCTCAAATTGCCAATGAATGACTCCTTTTTTTACTAAAGATAAATTGTTGAAGTTGGTATATCGTCGTTTGAATTTTACCGTTACGTTCTTCCAAGTCGGCAAGATGGGGAAAGGCTTTTTATTGTGTGCGGGCTTACCAATATTACACGCTGCTCTGATAATAGACACTGTAACGGATTCCATAAAATGGAATCTTTGTTAAACGGTTCACACGTGGCCACTCAAATGCATTTGAACGCATTTATTACGCAGAATGTTAATGTCACAATGCCAACCGAGAAATACGATTGTGCAAACATACACGTAAATATGGCGATTTTAAACTGGAACACACTACTACTCAAAAGCCCTACTGACCACTGACAGATCCATGCAATAAAAAACCCCACAGACGCAGAGATGTTGCACAACGTGAAGTTCACGAAGACACTCAACTCTGCTCCAATGCCAGCATGGTAATAACGCCCTGTGTACATTGTGTTGTTCATTGCCATAGTGCATGCATTTTTATCATGTACTGTATGTAAAAAAAAAACCTACATTGAACATATGCTATGTTTACATGACACGTGTTGTATATATTTTATGACTTGTAAGATGAACAGCACGAGAGAAACGCACACGTGATGGGACAAATTAATAACAACGTCAGGAACGATGTTGAGAACACGAGAGAGAAAATATACCAGGAGAGACGAGAAACATGGAGGGTGGAGAGAGTGGAATGCCTCTGGATTCCCTGATTGCCATTCAGGGGGCTTCAATTAACCAGCAATTATCGATTTTTAATTCTAATCAGTGTGGATGATGCTCGAGTTAAGGGAGCGTTTCGGCTGTTTGGCCTGTAAGTACGTTGACATTATTTCGCACCCGACATAGCTAAACCATGCTAGTCGGAGGTGCTGGACAGCACTTCTGTAAGCAAAGTCATTTAGCTGACCCGAGATTACCATAATGTAGCTTTTCTAAGTACTGTGTATTACATAACGGTATGTATAAGATAGTAATTGTGTTGTTTTTGTGGTTAAACAAATACACGAACTACATTTAAGGCATTTAATGTTTTACAAAGCATATTGTAGCAGCTTTTACATTTATTTTTATAGGTACAGAAGTACAAACGAGTTGAGCTGTATATTTAAACCCCAAACAAGCGTCGACAAAAAAAATGATGTCCATTTAAAAATAGGACCTTAATCATGTTTGTTTAGAACCATTTTCCACCAATTGTTGCCACAAAGTCAAATTAGCACACTCTGGTGACGATTTGACAAATGTTCCACCAAATATTGGCAGAAATTAGATTTCCATCAACACATTAACCTCGGCCCCATGGTGTCAATTTACAAGCGGCACCCACATTTACAGCAAGGTTTCTTGCCAACAATATTGATTTAAATGTTTACAAAAGCCAATATGCAATGAAAATCCCCAACAACTGAAATATAATGTACTGTATTTTGGTCGTTACAAAATAAAATATCACGTACAAAGATGTAACACGAGCCACTCAACAATACATCATGGAAAACCACCACAATACCCTCACATGCCTCCTTTTGACATGCGCTTAGCAATTCGTTTATAATAGCAATCAGCCTTTAAAGGAGGTGAAAGTGGCGTTTGTATAATTTCACAGCAGCACAGAAACATGTCAACAGTACAATGATATTGCATCTATTAGAGATGGATGCTCTTACTGCTGGCACAAATTCACGTGTTCAGCTGTTCCCCATCAATAGTAACCTCAAACTGGGCAGTGCCCTGCCACTTAGATTTATTTTCAGCAGATCTGACATCCCCACAAGTGTGCGCAACAGATCCCCCCCCCCCTGTCGCCATGCTCGATGCTTCCTTAAGCCCATCGAGGGTCCTGCATCGTGCACCTCGATTTAAGCGCATTTAAAATACATTTTGCCAACCTTAAACACGCTAACGGAATGGCCTATTTCAATGTGTGAAAGTAAAGGTGTATGGAAATTTACTTTTATTATGGATCACTGGTATGGTGTAGCCCTGCCACAATAGTACTACAAATTGTGCGTATGGCGTTTACAGCCCTATCCTGTGGGGCTTCAATAACACGACATTTAGCGTAGCCGTTAGAATTGATATTACCCGATAGATATCAACTAATTTAAGCTTATTTCTCTACGTTACATGGAATAATATTCAGACTGTGGCACTCTTAAGGATCAAGTTAACCTCACTGCAAGCTCATGGTTGCACATTAAAATTATATTAAGCTGTAAACCATGGTAAAGCTGCATCAGCTATTTGATAACGTTTAAGGTCTAGTCTATACGGTACTTGAATAGCGAATGTGTACAACATTTTAAAAGAGCATCACACAATACATTCTTTTAATTGGGAATCTGGTTGTTGGTCAAGTGGCATTTATTCAAGACATACATTTAAAACTTTTTTAAAGACTGCCATCAAATAGTTGTTTCCCATTCAGCAAGCGGTTTATTTAACTATTGCATTTAAAAAATACGGCACATCTTACCAAGCTAATTTGACGTATTCATATTTCATATTGTTACCAGATTTACCAGCACGATAATGCTTGCTTGGTGTATCCAGGACTGATCAGTACATTTACAATACCTGAATAGTTGTCATTGTAATTCAATCTGTCTCCTTTATCCAGTATCATTGTTGTGCAATCCTACAATTATACACCTATATACTGCAAAGTAAACTAATAATACTTTGCCAATATATGTACAAAGCATGACTGAAGATCATCCATGAACTCCATAATCCTCAAGAACGATATCGTTGTATCACGGGGCAATATATCCCAGATTAAACAAATGCAGCCACTTGTCTCAAACATTGCTATTGAAGCACAGCGTGACATTCAATGTAGAGCCCTTGAAGAAACCACGAATCTAATCCTGGAATTACTTTCATTAGATCTATTCATCCTCTTCAAACGATGGGAAAAGCATGACTGTTCATTGCACTTGCTTTGTACTATGTGTATAACTTCTCTCGCATCGTACATAGCCAACTGTGCACCAATCAGAGGCACTCTCTGTTTGGGAAATCTAATTTCATAATTTCACTATAATAGTTTGATTTTCTCTTGCGATGAAAATGTACACCTCAAGCGTATGCTTTCCTTCCCCTAAATTAAGGCACACACTCATTCCAGGCTTGTGAGAACACTCAATGAGGCCATTTCACCCATCGTGTCTGCAATGAGTGGAAAACTGCAATGAATCACACCGTTATAGCAGGATGCTTGTCATGGCAATCCCATTTCCCACTTGTTATGAAATCAATTAGTTGTGCTTCTTTGTTTAAAGTGACTTATTTAAGTGACATCACAAAAATGACAATGTAAACAGTGTAAAATGACATATTTTAGTTGATGCTTCAAGACATTCGATCTTAGTTGATGTTTCTATTGATTGTAAGCAATTATACTTTGCTCTAACCAATCGGACCTTTCGCACACAGCCCAAAAATGGCAATTCTAGTAAATGTTTACCAACTTACTATGCTACAGTAATCCTTCAGAATTCCAAGTTAATTACTATTAATCACTAAAAAATTTTAAATTTCGGAATGTTTTGATTAATTTATTTTGAGCCGCAGCAGATTGATCGGTTGATGCCAATAGAATACTTTTAATGATGCAGTGGTAATTGTGTAAAGAGCAGACCCATGGTGAGGGTGCGGTGGAGGGTGCAGAGCTGGGCAGGACAGTTGGGCAGCAGCAGCAGCAGCTTCTCAACACGTCCCACACTTCTTCTTTTCGCTGTCCGCCTCGTCCACCTCGTGGAGCTTGTCTTTCTTGTTCAGCACGCCTTGAGGAATCCAAGACTTGTCAATACAGCGCTCCATTCGTTTCATGATGAGGCCCAGAAGTGTCTCCACAGCAGGCACCACGTTGTTTCCCGTCCTTGCGCTCGTCTCAAAGTAGGGCATGCTGCGGTTGGAGACACGAACCGTTCGTGTTATTTACAGATAAATACTCCGCAGGCATTCAGGCTCCCCGGATTACATTGGCGGCCTCATTGGATTTTGCTGACGATGCTTTGTGTAGCCTCAAGCGAAACGCTGCATCATCAAATGGCCGAATTTTGTTGCAAAAAATGTTGTAACTTATCAAACGGTTGAAAGACTAAAGTTTGTAATGTTCAACGTGTGCGCGTGTGACAATTTAAATTGTTTGGCTCTGTCGAGTGGTGGAGGGTGTTGTGACAGAAATGTGGCCAGATCATTACCCAACCCAAAACACCTATTATGGATCATTCATGAAAAGTAAGTGATAGTGAGATAGGATTGTGTTTAAAATTATTACATTTTACCAATGTTTGTTTTGCAATGTTGACCTGGGTCAGCACGTGATACAAAATATGTACTATTGTTGTTGCAGGGCTACACGACATCCTACTCTAAATCGGACAGCTTTGATGAGAATTATTCAGTAATACAAATACTGTAGTGGTGTACTCCATCCAATCTCGTCATATCTCAGCAGGTGGACAGAGTTAAGCCTGAACAGTGCTTAGATGGTTAAATGCTTATCGGCTGTTTCTGTGAGCAGCCTCACCAAGCTGCACTGACCACCATGGTGAATTCTGGCCAAATAATCCCCAAGACCAGGCCAACAAGGAGAGGCCCTTATCCAGCAGTGGATTGAGAAAAGATATATACGTTAAAGGGTTGGACTGCATAGTACGCTAAATGAAGAGCTACAGCCGGGCAGTGGCGCGTTTGCCGTTTGTTGCAGAACTTCGTGGTTGGAGGTCAGTGGCCTGGTTAATCCTGCGGGTGGATTCACCAAGAAACATGCGCAGTCTGCTTTAAAATGGCCGTCAAAGATCCAGTGACGTTATAAAACAAATAATAGGTCATGTGCATGAGAGTCGTGGTCGAAATTAGATATTTCCTTTAAAATGAATTTGGTAAAAAAAAAAATCAAAACAACATCGCCCTCTACTGGCAGACAATACCCGTGTGTAGCCTTCACAATACCCTTGCACTATAAGAAGTGCACAAATACCAAATGTAGTAAATCATCATTGTAAGGAAATACCATTGTACATTATTTTGATAATTGGTTCTTTACCCTTCTATCTGGCAACAAAAAAAAAAAGGTGTCAGTTTTGTTGCCAGATAGAAGGGTAAAGAACCAATTATCATATTTTTACTGGCAAATGAGGTTCCCATAGTGTACATTATTTTGTGGTGCTGATATTGCAGTGGCACGTGATCAGGTTATGGTGGCAATGGTACATGTTATACGGCCTTGGACCAGTGGCTCACATTTTACATTGTTCCTGGCTGTGCCCGAATCTATCCAAAGGACAACCACCGCTGATTTCCCACAAAATGTGGCGTCGTTTATTGATCGACCCTGGTAGGACGATAGGCTGCAATTTAAACTCGCAACATTCCAATTGTGGAGTCACACGCCATACTGCAAGTGCATCGGTGGCAGAGGTTAAATAGTGCACGGATGGCCCCTTGAGTATTACCAATGCAGTACATGACCACAGGCATAGCCTTACCCGTGCTTTTCGGCAAATTCTTTGGCTTGCTTTTGCGTAATGTTGTGCTCCGATAGATCACTCTTGTTCCCACACAGCACAATGTCCGGGCTCTCACAGTATGCGTGCATCTGCAGCTGGTCTGTGGGTTCAAGGACATGATTCATGTTATTGGTGCACTCATCTCAGCCACGAAAAGCTCTGCTATCTGTTGAATAGCAGAGCACGGTATATGGGTTGGTCTCAAGTGTTACATCGATGTAATCACTCCATAAATTTCGGGTAAAGGTCTGTGTTTATCATTATGATTATACGATTTTCAGTGTTTGTCCATACACTTATTTGTATCCACCCGTTTACCTTTAAAATAGAAACGGTACAACACATCGCATATCCGACTCTCTGGAGATTGAGGTTTATGGGGGGATATGTGAAGAGGTCATATGTCACCTCTCCCATAAATAGGATGAAACATTAAGAGAAAACTGTATTAGACATGGGGAAATGCTTGACTACACCATAGAAGTAAATTAATTTACACAAGATGAAAAGACATTGCATTAAAAACGAAATGTACCTGGTATAAAAAAAACAATGCTGAAAATATACTTCCCAATTACTCAATTGGATCACACAGCAGCCACATCACCCCCTCATGGAAAAGTCTGAAAACTCAGTGAGGCTTTCCTGAATAAGCGAGCGGAACAATACAAATAGTGAACATCGACACAAAATGACAGTTAAACCGTAGACAAATACTGCACTGAGTGTGGCCGGGTGAATTGATCAGAGCGGATGTGACACGCTGTTTGCACCAAAGAGCTCTTGCTTAATGAATGTATCTATAATGAGCTCAGCAAGGAGCATCCTAACACAGGATTGCTCATTCCCGTGTGTGTTTTTTTAATCGGTGGTGGAAAAATGAGCCACATGGTTTGCTACAGGGGCTTGCCTCGTTGTTATTGAAGGGGTACTTACAACAACAACCACCCTTCACCACTAAGTGGAGGCATCACAACGGCGCTTGTGCCAGGTTAGGTGCACTAGCCTCGCACGCCTAGCCTGGCTAGGTGCTAGTGCACCTAGAAGCAGGGTAGTGAGACAGACACATATCAGATGCCTTGTAAACAACTGCCGCAGCCAACTCATCCCTCGCTTTTTCAGTACTACTTATAAGGTGTCCCTGCGGCCTGGGTTCGTGACACCCAACACGCTTCCTCAAATAATAATCATTGAAGATGGGGGAAACAAATATTCAGCAGATGTGTTCATTGGAAGACGTACAAACTGGCTTGTGCAAGCGAAAGATGAGGAAACATGGGTTTTGTTTTACTCACTCAGCCAGTTACGAACGTTGAGGAAGGTCTGCTCACTGGTCAAATCGAAGATGACCAGGAAGCCCATGGCATCACGGAAAAATGCCGTAGTTAAGCTCCGGAATCTGCAAGGAGCACATTGCACGATTGGACTCTCTTTCCGCAAGCTACCACAGTACATGGAAATAATATCACAGGCACGTCATGCAGAAAGAATCTCGGGGCGTAGAATCGTATTCGCGGATCGATAATTGTATTGTTGTTGTTGTTGTTGTTTCTCTCTCCCAGTACCTCTCTTGTCCCGCCGTGTCCCACAGCTGGAGGTGGACGCGCTTCGTCTGCTTGGCGGTGCCCTCGGCCCCTTCGCTCGTGTACGTCTGGAGCGCACACAGGACACGATCTACGTCATTCGTACGTACGCACGTGTGTTGAACTTCTTTTCGCACCGTACGTATCCAACCGTGCTAATCGGAGGTGTGGGGGGGGGACAAACTCAACACCAGAAGCACTTGTAAAGAAACTAGTTTTCAATCTCGATCTGGAAATCTCAAGTGGACAAATAAAAGTATACTTTCTTCTAAAAACAATTGTTTTATCCTACTTACGAAGAGGACACGAATACAAACAGTACATTTACATTTTGTTGAATAAATGCACTGGGGATGCAGTGAATATCTTTTGGAAAAGGAACTGTTGTAAAATGTAAGGCACCAATGTGCCGACAGAAGATCTAATCAGTGCACACTACCCACGATGACATTTGTATCAGAAACACGGTCACTAACGAGCAATATTGAACAAAAAAGTGCACAAACAAGATTCAATATACTGTGTAATGAGAGAGCGCCACCTAGGGGGTGACAAGGGGTATCTGCATGGCCACCACTGGGTAATCGGTATCCACGCTTATTACATATGCATGATGGTAATACATTGAGATACAAAGCGGACCACGTGCTTTAGAGGACATATGAAAGTCATGTACGCATTAACAATGGTTACCATGGTAACTCAGCTGCTTGAAACCGTCTCAAGTACGAACGCATTAATCTACAATTATAATTTTCTCATAACCGACAATTATCTTAAACATTTCATAGGCTGTGTGTTGTTCGAAAGTGGGGAGGGGGGTATCTCCTGGGCTATTGTTAATCGTGTGAGTTCCAATTTAATGTCAAGCAAAACGAAGTTGCACGAAACCACATGCAACCATATGCAAGCACAACCGCCTCGTAAACCGCCGACTAAATACGAAACGTCGTGGCCAAGTTGGTCCAACGATTCCAACCACGGTCCTCCAACTTCTCCCCCTCCTCTCCCACAAGATCTCTCTCCTCCATCCCTGAGCCAATCGTGCCCTGCCTCCTCCCCCTTCCCGAGCTGCTGTGTGCCCCATCCCCTTTATAGAATTAATTTGGGGCATAATCTCCCGAGTCCTCCTGCACACGCTCGCTTACTGGGCAGTTTGTCAATCCACTGCTGGATGGGGGGGCCTCCCCACACGGCGTGGGAAGTGGGGCTTACTTGACCATACCTGGACCTCGCTTCGCTGATAAGTGCGCGTTGGTGGATGCGAGAGGAGCCCAGACGTGAAAGCATGAAAGTACAGAGCAGCAACTTGGTTTTTTTTCTGCACTGCCTTCAATCACCCACCGCGTAGCACCACAGCCCAATAACAGCCGGCCTGTCATGGGGTCAGGGGTCAGCAACCTGCGGCTCCGAAGGTGCATTGCGGCTCTCTTCGGACGACTGCTTCGTGACCTTCTTCACCACCGAGGGAGGTTTTTTCAATATATATATATACCGAATTTGAAAAAGTGGCACTTCATGCTATGTTGGTTGCCGATCCCTGGCGATGGTGTGGTCACCACCAATGCCAACACTACCCAGGCACATGCCCGCTTCATCGGCTCAGATGAGATGGAGAATGGGCTGATTCCAGGTGATTTGGTCACCCTCATCGTGTATCTAACAGTGATTAACTGTTAAATGTTTATTGCAGGATTTAGTTTTGGATTTTTTTAGAGACAATGGAGGGCTGGTGCAGTATAGTCCGACTGCTGCCTAGAAATGCCATTGACAGTCACAGTAGACATGCAATTTTTTAACAATTCTTGCTCCCTTCACTGTAACATGCAAAGCAGAAGAGCATTTTTGTATAACACAAAGAACATGAACCAAGGCAAACATTGCTGTACAAGCAAAACATGGGGGATTCAGGTTGTGAATAAGTACAGTAGTTCGGAAACCCTTTGCGTAGCAAAACATTAATTTTTACGTGATTTATAAACGATACTTTGGGAGGAATTAGTTATTTTAATTTTAAAATACAATTTTACATAACCATTTTAGGAAAAAAATTAGATTTTACCATACCAAACATTTAAGGTAATCCTTCAATAATAACAATTGTAAACTAATGTAAGGCACCATCATTATACAGCGTTGAGACACAATATAACTTATCTTATCTGTGCTGATAAGGGGGCGAATTCTGGGTACATCTTTTTGTCTGGCCGTGTTATTCCCGTTTTGCTAGAAAGCACGGATGAATGTGGATTATAGATTTATTGTCGTGCCACTTTGGGGCTACTGCACTTATCTGCACTTTCTTACAGACAACAGGATGATTGATAATACTTGTGGGAAACCACTTGCAGGTTCAGTCTGGTTGGGTCAAACTCGATGACCATTGGAATACATGCGATGACAATGTTCACGTTGCTCCAGTTATCCGTGATTTTGCACGGATAATACAGAAACTACATCTGGGCGACTGCAACCCACAGTGAAACATCGCCATGTGTGTGTCCTCATTGTCATCACTACTGACACTGACCCGCCGGGCCAGCCAAGACAAACCCCACAATAACCACAACCACCAAGACCACAACAACCAAGACCACAACCACCACCTTCACGCTGGTATTGGGACGAATTTGCCGCCGGAAGATCTTCCTATTATTTAATGTTTTTTTGGATAATAGAAGTTGTGTAGATATATTATCTTATTATCCATGAAACATGGATTTAACACAACAAAAACTCCTCTACCTGTGATTTTCCATATCCACCAAGCCACCTCCCACTTCACACACGCTCTGCGTCGCTTGAAGCTTCGGATGGCTTACCATTCCTATCAACGGTTTGTATCTCCTCGTCACTTTTATTACATGCCATTGCTTTGTTGTAAACTCGAGCCATCATCACTGACTATTTAAGAAAAACATTACGAATTAGTGGTCCAATTAATGGACAAATCGAATAAGGAATGCAAGTGGCTTGTCGGGAGTTTCTTGACATCTGGGGCAGGATGTTGTGGTGGCTATTTTTAAAAGGGCCCCAACCTATCTAATTTGTAGTCGACTATCAATTTCATGAACTGCTTTTTGTGTTTAGTGTATTGTTCTTCCCCCGCAATGAAAGAAGTTCAGCATACCATCAATCACCCATGACAGCTCCATGGTACACACATTACCATGTTGCAATGACACTCACACAACCATTGACCAAAATGTTCTTTGTTGCGCATTGTGCAGGAGTCAACTCCCTCAATGTCATTATGATCAATACAGCAACGCAGTAAGTTAATAACTTTCCATAAATGTTATCCGTTTACGACTTCAAAATATCAATACCCTCACCGTAGTTTCTCAGCAGAGAACGTAGAATTAAACTGTACAATCTCCTCAATTGAATTGTACGTTAATGTTTAAAAAACAATCGTCAAACTATTCTAAACGTTTATAACCATTTATGTGCAGGAGTCAACTCCCTCAATGTCATTATGATCAATACAGCAACGCAGTAAGTTAATAACTTTCCATAAATGTTATCCGTTTACGACTTCAAAATATCAATACCCTCACCGTAGTTTCTCAGCAGAGAACGTAGAATTAAACTGTACAATCTCCTCAATTGAATTGTACGTTAATGTTTAAAAAACAATCGTCAAACTATTCTAAACGTTTATAACCATTTACCGTATCTGCAGTGACATGGCGAATACTGTTATGTTTACATTAAAATATCGCTTGCCATAAATTAAGCAAACTGCATATTCGAAAACACACCTGTTCATTTAATTGCACCCATTGTGCTGGGCTTATGTTTATTATGAAATAAGAAAACATGTGCCAGAACCTGCCACCACCTTGTCATCTTCTCACGACCACCTCTGCCCTAAATATTATCCTCACCTCTTCATCCCTCCTCGACCCCCGAATCTTACCCTCACCTCTTCATTTATCCCTCCTCCAGCAGTGTCATCTCGAGTTGACCACACAGCATACACAAAGGCCCACAATCCCCCTCCCCCCACACAGTTGACAGGAGTGGTGTGTACTGTATTAAGACAACGTTGAAAAACACCGTGCTCAACACCAAACACAAACATCATAAAACGTGACACGCGATTCCAGGGGAACGGGTTTCCCAACAGAATCCTTTGCTGAAAACCCACAGGTAGCAAGAAACCAGGGCACTCAAAAACCAAACTGCTTCATCTAACTTTAGGTCGTTTAAGTAGCATAGAAATACAACTGTAAGCATTAAGGAGTGTTAGTCTTGTTAAGAATTAAACCCATTACTTTCACATCCACTATTTATGGTCGCATGTGCCTTGTGTAAATTATCATTTAAATCGTATTTCTGTCGCGGAAAAAGCACCTTCTTTTACACGGGAATACCGTTTACTCTGAGCTTTACTAAAAACATGGGCAATGGTCTTTTGCTGTTATATTTTTACAGATAGTCGGTGAAGAATGTATGTCATGGGTGCTATGAATAGTGCTCAATTCAACGGCAGCCCACGGCAATCATAACGTGGGATTGTTGTGAACAGACTTGGATCAAAGCCACATCTATGTGAAGCCACGTCTATGTGAAGCCACATCTATGTGAAGCCACATCTACGCGGCTTGACTCACGACGGGATTGTGGTCGTACACTGCAACAACATGGACAGCTCTTGTCAAATCAACTGGTCAACGGGGGCCCTGCCGTGCTGTGGGAATCACACGACCAGACTGCACCACGCCGTCCACTCTGGGTTGGTGAGGGCGGGGGAGTTTGTAAGTACAGCACAACAATTGACTTGTCTTCACTGCCCTTTGCTAACCGCCACAGCGCAGGCCCCTATAAACAACCTATATGGGCATGGTGGCTGCCCATCCAAACACTGTCCAAGCTCAAACGTGCTTGGCTTCTGAGATCTGACAAGAACAGTCAGATTAGTATGGTTCATTTGGTCTTTAAAGGGCAACACACTTGACCCTTTCCCGTTCCGAGACGTCTGCAAGTTGCAGGGTGTGGGTTCCTTTCACCGCTAAATCTCGGAACGCGCATGCGGCTCCGCGTTAAAATTTCATTTAGAGAAAGGCGTAGCTCTGTGTTTTTTTAAAACGTCGTAATCGCCGCGAAGAAATCGCCACACTCTACGATAGCTGGCGCCAAACTGTGCCACACACGTCCTCCGGCCTGGCCTGGCAGGAGCCTCGGGCACCGATAAAGTTACTTGAGATTTTAGTTTTTCTTCCGGTTCCGTACACGTGCGCCGTGGGAATGTTGAAAGCGTTAAGAAGAAGGGGTAGTACCCCAGGCCTGGCCAACAAGCTCACCACGCGTTTCTCACGGAAGTCGATGCCCACGGTGGTGACGTACTTGTCGTGGAAGCGCCCCTCGGTGTACTGGCAGAGCAAGCTGCTCTTGCCCACACCCGAGTCACCCAGCACCAGCAGCTTGATGAGGTAGTCATACTCCAGGTCGGACATGGCTAACGGCAGGGGCAGGACTCAGGCTGCTCCGGCAATCCTGGGGGGAGGAGGAGGAAAAATAATTTCGTGACATGAGACGTGATTCATCTCACAAGTGGGCGACGTGTTGCCTCTTAAATCTCGCTCTGTAGATTGGAGCTGAGAGCCAATTTTTTTTAACAATACGATGTACAATAGTCAGGATTCAGACGACAGTATGAATGCGGGACTCCAAATGATGCGATTAGTGCTTGGTAACTTCAGTTTGTGATTTGTATTAACAAATGTGTCAAAGGATATAAATACAAATGTTGTCTCGCGTCTCCATCTGAAAAGCCTGAAAGCTCAAACATGTCAACCAATGGACCCGTCGAGGACCAACGAATCAAGGCTCAAGCACTCCAACAACAAAGGCTCATCCAGAGCGAAACGCGCGGTCTTGTCAAGAGACCTTTGAACGCTGAATATCGATGTTCTTGCCCTCCAAGAAACCCACCTACCGTGCTGTATGAAGATCCATGGATGTCACAAGGTAGCCTGCCAATACCATAAGAAACTCAGTATGGCCACCTATGTCCAGGCTAACCCAACTACCCAAGCTAAAGAAACACTGACAAAAAAGAGCTTAAGACAGCTTTCCATTTTCGATCACAATTAGAGTAGGCAAGTTGACCGTCGTGAGCGTCTACTCGCCTCCGACAAGAGTCATGGCCAACCACCGTCCTCCCAAGCAAACCACCCAACCAGCTGCATCGGCAATTTCAACAACGACCACGACACAGGGGGCGACCAAAAAGCAGCCCGAGCGGGCTAACAAGTCGAAGACTGGGCGCTGGCTTCTGACACTCGCCTGCAATGCCAAACAGCCAGCCACCTGCGTCTGCTGGCAGAAAGAATGCTCATCGGACCTCTTCAGCAACAGCAAAGGACGGTTGCTCACCTATTTCCAGAAACCCCACTCATGGAATAAATAAAAGGTGACCTTAGTACATTTAAATTTTCAAATAGTTAATAATGGAAATTTATAAAAATTAGTGTTGTTAGAACAATTCAATTTAATTAAGTAGAACGTTGTTTATATTTAAAGTTGCGCATTTTCATGTGACGTCACATTTCTCAAACCCTCCCTCGTCACACATCGTCACATATGTCTGACCCCCCTCCCTGAGGGATTGTGACTCCAAGTGCGACTGTGGCCATGAGTCCCAGACCGTGGAAGACATCGCAACAGCAGCCAGCCCACTGGGACCTGGCGGTGTGTGAGGGGCTTCACCTCTCTCTCTCTTCACCTGGCATCTCAGGAAGCCACCGAGTGGATCGCCAAACCACTCGTCCCAATGGGAGCTTTTCTCGTCATACGCAACAACATTTTAAAGAATGTAAACTCCGCTTTCAGGATTAATGTACAGCATTGCACCAAGTGTTAGCTGTGCAAATCATGGTTGCGTTTGGATTCCGTGTACACCTTGTGTATTACACTCAAATCATTTTTCCTACAAAATTTACAATCAATTCTCCATCTGATCAACAACCATTTTTCTTCAACCATAAAAATAGAATAGATTTCACACGGTGACAATCCATTGGGCCTAAAATGCACTTTCGTTTTCTTTAAAAAAAAAAGTAAGCCGTTTCGCCACATTTTTCTATTGCTGCTGAATAGGCAGCCACTGCCTTGGTTGTTGTACAGAGGTGACCGTAAATGGAATTGATTCTTGGCCAATAAAGTTATGAACACCGCCCGGTGAAAGTTAATTAAAGCGATCCCATCGGGTCACATTAAGTACTGCCCCAGCAAACATTGAACGTTGAGCCAACGTTGGTCCAACCACATGTCAACCACATGTCAATGTTTACCAGGGCTGGCCTCTCCCCACTCTCCCACCTCTCATTGTGGCACGGCACTTCATTTGCATCCCAAGTGGTGCCCGATGGGAAATAAATTCGGGCAACCCTGGCACCAACATTGGGGAAACGACTTCCGTCACCACTGCTGAACATTTAATCGCTTTTTCAACAAAAGTAGAAATGTATTGTAATTATGGAAAGATAAAAAAGACGAGTTGTTCATTTTTTAAAAATTCCACACCCCCATTAAAAAAGATCACGATATTGCAAACAGTACAGTACTGTACTTGGATTCAAATGCTATTTTAAAACAAACTAATCAGAATGTAAATACTGTACAGTACGGACATAACGTACAGTACCGCACTTGTAAAGAAAATATTACCTGATCTACAAATGTAAATAAACCTTGCATCTCAGTGACAATCAATGGTTCATTCCTTCAATGTTGACTTTTTTTCGTCAATAATACTGGCATCTCACATTTAAATCTGACATTAAACTCGTTGTTAAAGACAGAAATTAAAACGTGTCTATGCTAAAAGTGAATTACCAAAGTAGACAACCTGCAAATCAACGGTGTAAAGACGTGTGGTCGTGCATGTAAGTAGACATACATACATGTAAATACATACTTTATTTTACAGGATGATTTGGGCGTGACACACACACACACCTCACACTGAAAGGAACACGGTCTAAAGTGCGTCTTCCATTGGTGATGCCACAGAACAACAGATCGTTCACTGCTTAGTCGTCCAGTACCTCGTCACAGTACGAGATAGAAGCTGGTAATAATCCACACTTATCCCATGGCGCCGGTATTATGTTCATTACTCAGCCACAAACGTTTTGCACAGCGCATAAGCCACGTCACGCAATATTGTGGTGACAATGTTTTTTTTTATTTCCGAGTCAAGTTGTGATGCTATAATAAAGTCTTCATACTAGAGTTAGGAATAGCTTTTCAAGAAAGTGCGTTCACACTATTTGTGGGGTAATTAACTACCCTTCACAAAGTGCCTAACTTCGTAAAAAAAAATAGTACAGGCAAAGGTAAAAACACGACGCATTGAATTTGCAAGCGAGTTTTCCCCTTCTTTAAGGCACGAGTCGACTTAAACGTTGTAAATAACACGGTTGTGAATTGAACAAAAATGTACAAGTTAAATGGCTCAGCATTGCACACACAGTACGTGTCGTGAGTACGGGGAGCACACTCACCGTGACCTGTGCGGCACTACATCAGAACATGCGCATGTTTGCTAAAGTTATATTGCAGCACTGTATTTTCGAGGTTACAAAAAAGAAAAACACCTTTTATATCACTGGCCTGTCACTGCCAGCCATGTTTATGGCGAAACCATTCAACGCACATCCGACCTGCGCAACGTGGCCGAGCAAGCGGCAAGCCTCTGCCCGCTCGAGGCGTGTACGTGGCTTTAAAGAGCACACACACACACCGACACACGGTCACACGTGTATGGGGTGCGCACAGACTGGATGGCTATGCAATGTCGTACAGGCGCTACCAAGGTAGACGTTTACTCGACAAATAAGCCCGTGAGCGTCTCGCTGCTGGGTTGTGCTAATCAATTAGGACGACGACTCACGTGTCAGTGGTGGAAATTCTACATTCCTATGACGAGGTTAGTTTTGCCATAGGATGACCCCACAGTTGGAGTCACGCGAAGTGATACCACACGCATCTTATCTGGCTGAGTGCCGGAGGACGGCCCCAATCGCTTTGTCAACTTCGCAACTTTACAATGTTGAGTTCAGAAGCTCTGTTACAGCGCCACTCTCCAGCCAGTTCAAGACAATAGTTTACGCAGCACGGTCATGCACGTTGCAACTCTCACTAGACGCTTAAGGCCCCATGACTTTCGTATCTGGGAGGAAAAAATACAAATAAAAAAAAGTCACCGCGACACAATTACCTTGCTAACAATGACACACACTTTGCAAAATCCTAGATAATACATCAGGCTGCAACGTACTGGTTGAATGCATCTTAACCCATAGTTTTGACCATATCCACACACTCGTTTATACTAAACACATCACTTCGACCACCAATCAATACAATGCACAGTCTTCAATTAAAGTACGCTCTACGTAATACAGAACATTGTTTAACGCCTCAAAGTGACTTACGCTGTGCAGCAAAGCTTGGTTATGGCTTAAGGAGCGTGCGAATGGCTGGAGTGAGAAATGTCCGTGAGCCAAGCCTTGGTGTGTGTGACTCACGGCCACGACCCTCCCCGCCGTCAGCCGCCAGGTAGGGCTTTTGTGCAAGCCACGCCTGGGTGGCGTGGACCGGTCTTACCTGTCCCTCCTGGCAGCTGGCATTCCTGTGGTCCTGCCTCGCTGCATGACCCGCCCGCCTTACCTCGGCTTAATTGAATGGCACAATATTTGGTCCAAGTCTCTTTTTTAATGTCTTCCATTTTAAAGTACAGGAAGGTCTAGATGTCTTGTGACACCCCCCATCCCCAATTAATTGGTCCCTAACATTTTTGTTTCCTTTGCATGTTCATTTATGTTTTAAATAAACCTTAGTTTAATAAAAACATTACGTTTTAGAGAATGAAATGGGGGTCACAAGACATCTGGACCACCGTGTACAGTATTTAGTTGATTGTGCCACTCAAATGCATATAGAAATTAGTCAACAACCTCCACAACAACTCAATGTAAACATGATGGGGTGGGCTTCCAATTTGCGAATTGTACAACACGCAATTGCGCTGGAATCTCCGCCAGACTTATTTACACTTTTCGAATGTTTTTGAAACAGTGACCACACAGTATCCAATGTCCCAGCTTTGCTAAGAATCACTTTCCAGTGATCACATTTGAATCTAGACGACTCCTCGCTTACTATTCCCACACTTGCTCTACGTACTTGCTGCCCAGGGTTTCGTAGCTTGCCCGCAGTTGCAGGATCGGTGTGTGTCTCATGTGTGCAGGGGTCGCCTCAGCTCGCCTTGCTCTCTCTCTTGCCGGAGTTTGGAGCTCGCTGTGCGGGCAGCCTCACCCGGACCCCTCGGGGGCCCCCGTCGCCTGCTGGGGGGCGCAGCGTCACAAGGCGTGGTGGTGGTGGTGGTGGGTGTCAAGTGCGGCTGAAATATTGACACCCCCGTACCACAACCACCACGATGGGGGGACGACGACGACCAGAAGACGAATGACAGCGCAGCTCAGGGGCGCGTCGTGAACTCCACGGGATCCGCGCGCAAGGAAGGGAATCGAAAGAGACGCGCAAACATTGCCAAGTGTTGCTTCTGTCGCCTTCAAAGTCACATTTTATTACACACCACTAAAGCGCTGCTTTTTAAAAATAAACGAACGCAACGGTCTTGTCGGGGGTTTTTTGTTTTTAAAATCGGTCCTTTCCAAAAGTATAGTTTGCATACTCTTTGGTTCTTTCGGTAAAGTCACGTAGTTGTGCAATTTTTCAATGTTTTAGAGGTCTATGAATGACGCAATGAAGTACGTGTGAGAGGAATGATAATCGTCATCAGCCATGGGCAATCTACTGCTGGAATGTCCACCTTGCCCTGCCTTAGCCCACTTGTCTTCAGAGTTTGCATGTTGTCATTAGCCTGCTTTTATTCTCTCGTCGAATCCATGCTCATCTGTCTGTCTCTCAATGTCAATCGCACGCCAACATCTCTCGATGCTTCTTGGCACACGTCTCCGTTATTGCTCTCCTGTAAATATTCCGTGAATCTCCGAGTTCCTGACCCACGTGTCATACAGCGAGTGGCGCACGCTGGTCACGCAGATAGAATCAATGAATACGCAACTGAATGAGAAAAGTGAGTTGCTCCACGTTAACGTGAGTAATTTGACGATATTTGCTCATGAATATTAACTTCTTTCATCCAACTTGAAGTGGGGGGAATATTCGTGGTTAAGAGGAGATCGCATCCTATAATATTCAATAATTCCTGTCATCCGTGAATTCATCGTTGAATAATTGTGGATAATATAGTGAAATTAGCGCCTTCTGTGATTCAATTTGGATAACCCTTCTTATCCATAAAAAAAACACAAAAAGGAAGAATTGGTCGTGCCGATAACAGGATGTTTTGCGGATCGATTTAGAGCAGCGGTCCCCAACCTTATTGGCACCATGGACCGTTTCGTGGAAGACAATTTTTTCACGGCCCGGGGTGGGGGGGGGGTCATCATTGGGTCTTTCCCCCTTTTCAAAGAAGCTCTCCAGAGACGTTTGTTTTTTTTACTCATTGTGGCTACTCGGGGTTAGAGCTCGTGGGCTTACCAACACTGTGACTGAGACGAGTGCGCAGTGTGGGAAAGAGGCGCGGACGGAAGTGGTGAGTAACAAAACAATGGGGGCGGGTTCCACGCGCCGACTCACCGCTCTCACCTCGTGCTCCTGCTGCTGCTGCGCGGCCCGGTTCCTAACAGGCCACGGACCGGTACCGGTCCGCGGCCCGGGGGTTGGGGACCACTGATTTAGAGTACTACACGTCAGGAGTTTACACAATCGTGGATACATGGAGCTTTACTTTATTGAACCTCTGCTGGCTCAGCGGAGTGTAAGGATGTTTTTATATTATGAGCTTGATCTGCAAATCACCCTGATGGACAGAGCCATGTCCGAGCTGCAGGGCATCACAGTTTGAGTTCCTTCTGCAGCATGCGACACAGCAGTTGTGATTTGTATTTCATATGCCCTTCATCCATTAGTCGTTTGCCAATTCCTTTTTTTAGTTGGATGTGGAAAGAAATCGGGGTAACCCAGAGCACACGGACATATACAAGGCAATAACGTTGAACGTCCCACACAGATTTTATCAATTAACTTGCAGTGCTGCCATCTCGTGTCCACCTCAGCCCAGAGGGTGTGGAAGTCTCCACAAATCTGTGTGAGATCGAGGAGCATTTGTCCGTAAGAGTTTGTGTGGGTTAGATCGTGTAAATATAAATGTGTCGTTAAATCCGCCGCCACCCGACACAGCCAATTAGTAATGTTTGTCACGTAAACAAAACATGCCAATTAGTAGTGCAGCATGCCGGTGTGTTAGAGAGTAAATCCACAACATTTACAATTCGAGTACAACGTTTCGCCAGTAATTACAACGAGAAACATCAGGCGACAGTCATCTTTGTGGTTTAAAAAGGAGCCTTTGTCTCTACATGCAGGAATGTTGGGCATATGTAGAGTTTCAACTGCGAACGTCGCGAAATCTCTGGATTGCAAGCACAGTGTTATAACATCGCACCATGGCAGCTTCCCTGTGCTACAGTAATAATGTATAAATGCAGCACACAAATGTTTTGGGAGTCCCAGCATGTATCGTCATTTAATTGAAACACACTAATGGCACTGCAGACAATCAGCATTTCATCCATGTGTTTGCAGAAAAGCAATAATTACTTTTTTAAGTTGTTGGGAGACTTGCCCTTATCTGCTAATTGACAGACACATTGTCAGTTTTGGGAATTCCTTAATCTCATCCACTTTTCATGCCAGACGAAATCCAGTGTGTGACCTCTACGCTTGGAGAGCTTTATATGGTGTTTTATATTGTGGACAAGTTGAAATATATTACTTGGGATTCTCTTGTATATGTGAGTAGATATTGTAAATTCATATTATGGTAAATCCCTTTCCATGATTAATTGAAATCTAGCTGCTCATCACTAATTTGAGGACTGAAATATGACACTTATTGACTTTTACGGAACATTGAGTGGAGTTTAAAATACAGTACCTGATAAATGTATGATAACCAATGGATAAAGAGCAAATCTCTTCAATATACTGTATTCAAGTTGTTTTTTCCAGGCTAGAACTCAAAGAGACCGGAATACCATCGTCTGATCTGTGACCTTGAACAGTCGTCTGCCAATTAGGGCGATGATCAACATGTTAATCCCCAATTGAAGCATATTGCAGGGAATTTTCAAACGTGACAAATTTGGATCTTTAACGTCCAGAGGCTCGTTCGTTGGTTCACTTCTCAGCCCGCTTGTCCTGGTGACGCTCGCAGCGTGTTGAGTTGTGGCGGTCCAGACCTCCCTTTCCCAGGCGACAGACTCGAGCTCTTCCTGGGTAAGTCCCGGACGTTCCCAGGCCCGCCGAGCGACTTCGTCCCGCCTGCAGCAGCGTGTCCTGGGCCGGCTCCGGGGTCGTCGCCCTGTGGGACGCGCTGCCCGCTAGAGTTCCAGAGGGAGTCTACCGTGTATTAAACAGCCTTTCAACATCTTCTTGGTTCTTTCGGTAAAGTTACGTAGAAGGGAAATATTACAATAATAAAAAATAAAACATAATATAATACAGTGTGTTTTATTTTTATTATTTTATTATTTCCCTTCTACATGACTTTATCGAAAGAACCAAGAAGATGAATCCCTGCAGTCACGAAAGCTTTAAATCGAAATTTAGCCCTTCAACAGTCAAAATGTATTCATACACTGATTTTAGTCTAAATAAATGTGGATGGTTTTTTGTGCATTTCATTGCAGAGTATAACTAAACACTCCACGTTCTGTATTAAAAGTTGCTTCTGGGCATTGCTAAAATGAAAGTTCACGTTGTATTATACTTTCAAGCTTAATTTTATTACCACGAATAAAATGTGCTGCCAAAAGCGCCATGTGCTGCCATTTGATCTGTTTGTAATTATCACGTGATGTACTGTTTATACTTATCACATGATAACACAGTGGGTGCGGGTCCCACAAGAAGAGACCCATTATATTCTCCCCAATAAGGTTAATATATTCGTCTTAAAACATCCCAGTGCAGTACCGCAAATATGTTTCCAAGAAAATACATTCTGAATATTTAATAACTATAACCGAGCATAATTGCTTCCAGAAATCGGATTTAACATTTATACAACAATGAGGGCATTTATTTATTTAGGGTTTTTTTCAAGTGTATATTAAGGCTATAAATCTGACACTTAAACTTGTTTATGAATCTTTAAACTGCGTGTATCGTGACTCTGGTCTTTGACCTCGCGCCCACCTGTCACAGCAGTGCCATTCAATTTCGATTAAAAGCTTTCGTGACTGCAGGGATTCATCTTCTTGGTTCTTTCGGTAAAGTCACGTAGAAGGGAAATAATAAAATAATAAAAATAAAACATTTGTATTTATTATGTTTTATTTGTATTATTTTATTATTTCCCTTCTACGTGACTTTACCGAAAGAACCAAGAAGACGGAGCAGTGCCATTCTCAGGCCTTTTCTGTTTTTCCACCAATAACTGCAGATATACAACTTTCTCTCCTGGGACCTGTCACCAAAGAATGCGTCCGATCTAGTCACATCTCGGAAACGAAAAAAGGTTGGGCCTGGATAGTGCTTAAAAGCTGCAACCATGGGCAGTCTGTCATGCGCTTTCGGGCTATGCGTTGGGCAGCAGAGGGCAGTGGAGAGAGAGCCATTGTTGTGCTGTACTTCTATGCTCCAGTGCCGATGCTCCCCCACCTTCACCAAACCACGCAGACAAGTGTGGAAAAGTATTGACATTTCTAAAACCCCAATAAAGAACGTAACTTTACATTGCAAATGTGATTTTTCAAAGATCATCTACACTGTCTGATTATGAAAAACGGTTACCACGTCAAGTCAAAACTGTTCACGTATCAACTTTGAGAAATGTTTTAGTTTTCTCAAGCACCAGTTGTAAAGTGTGATCTCCAATTGTAAGTCAGCGATGCTCTCTGCCCTCTGTGCTTACGAAGAGCCTTTGCCTGAAACATGAGTTTACAGTACTGCATATTTTCTGTGTTAAAGATTCATGTTTTTGAGTGTTTCCTGATGTGCCCTTGCGCACTACTGCCAACAGAGTTCCCGTAATTTGCTGTGGTCTCTTTGGGCCTTTGGCTTACCCAAATAAATATTCCACACATCGCAAACTATTTTGGCAAGCATTTAAAGCTATTCACTCCAAATGCTACGAAACACTATTTTGCCAAGTCAAATGTGTCTCGATGAAGGAAAGCGCTGCGAAATTATAAATGGCTTAGTATATAATTTGCCAGTATTCCCAAACGCACGCACACACAAACACATTTAATTTGCATGAATAATTGTGTGTTATACTTTAATTGCAAATTGTTTGTGGAATCAGGCAGCATGGGGCTTTCTCCCCCACCCTTGGGTCAATGTTGATTTCATACCATAGTTCACTCATGTTCAGATCCGTTGATGTCTGTTTATCACCGTTTTATAACCGATTTGTTTATCACCGTTTTGTTTATCACCGTTTTGTTTATCGCCGTTTTGCGAGTCACCGTTTTGCTTATCAGTCACCTGCTGCTCCCTTTGCCTCAGACGCGAGATGTCCCAGATGTCTGCCCATTGTACGACTGAGCGAAGGACTCATTTGATTATTTTCCTCATTTCTATCCTTCGTGGTTATCTTTGTTGGCTACTTAATTAGTAGGTCCCTGAGTGTTTTGCTTTCCTTTTTACCGATGGCATTTAAACACAGGGGAAAAAAATGTTCCTTTCCTAAAACTCCTTAAGATGGATTTGTAGCAGTTCACAAAACGGAACAATCCATATATATTTATATTTCCTGGCATCTATCAAGGTTCTGATGAATATTGCCAAGTGGACGTGTATTAGCGTTTGAGATCCATTCTCTCATAATACAAATGTAAATTAGCAGTGAAATCATGGATAAAATATATCAGTTTTAATAGCAATGCTGGTGTAGCGTCCACTTACCTGCAGTTACGGCCAGAGGTCTGTAGGGGGTGCCGGCCTGTACAAGGGGATAGAGAGAGCGAGAGAGCCGGGCCATCGAGAGGCTGGGTTCCCCTCCCCTACCCCAGGTGAGGGGCTGGGGGGCCTTTCCAGGATCCTCTGGAAGATTCCAGAAAGGGGGTGGTACCGGGGGCGGAGAGTCCCCGGGATAGGTATAAAAGGCGGCTCTCAGATCGGCTCGAGGCAGTGCTACGAAGACCACCTCGGCTGGGACCCTGGGACCGGACGGCCTTGTAAGGGCCGGGGCTGAGCGTGGACCAGTGGTCAGGACCCGCACCTTGGCTGGGTCGGGTCAGCCTAGCCTCCCTCGGGCACCCCTAGCCAGAGAGCTCTAGTTACCCCGAGTGATAAGGCACGTTAGCCCGGAGAGCGGGGTGTTGTGTTAAGTTGTTATAGATCAAAGTGTTGCCTCCAAGTTACGTCGCAAGTCTCCTGGAACCCACGACGCTGGCATTTTAATTCGCAGTAGTTGGCAACTAAATTCGTGGGCATTGCATTTTGGTATTTTGAAGAGTGGTGGCGTAGTTGTTAGTGCACTGCGCTATGAACCCATGGCTAATGTCAATGGTGAGTTATATCTAAACCGGTTCTGTGCCCCCACTTTTCCAAGCCACACTGACTATTGTGAAGTATGGTTCGTAAAAAAAACATGACTGACGTGATCGAATGATAGAGGGCTGAAATTATGAGAATTTTGATTGTACAGTAATTGGATATCAATTTTTCCACCACTATGCCATACCAGATTCCAACACACTGTTTTAGGACAGTGTGGTGGGTACATGGCCAATTAAAGTTAAATGATCTATATGATATAAATGTACGTTAAAATATATTGTCTTACATATTGATGCATTTGACACTGTCTTGCGTAACCTGATGTCTGGCACTCTTCAATACGCACGGCTTAAAAGAAGACTGGGCGGGCTTTATGTGTCGGAGCATAAACAACAGCAGCCTTTGTAAAGCAGCATCCTTGTGACAGTAAGTCAGCTGATAGTCAGCTGGGAAAAAACATTCCAACGTGACCAGCGACATACGATATCAAATGTAACTCACAAAGCTCCGACAGCTGATTTTACAGATTTTAAGTAAAATCATGGAGCCGTGGGTCACCGAGTGATGGACCGGGTCATTCGAGACGCACCGCAGCACGTGACCCAGCCCGCTTGAGGCCGTGGCTCCGACTTCAGCACCAGCTAGTGTCCACTGTGCATTCCGAATGTGTAAAACAATGGCACATTGAACCTCCCTCCCTGACGAAGGCTCTATCTATCCTTCAGTCTCGATAAAAGTAGACGTGGGCTGATAAAAACACAAACCGATTAAGGTTAATTTATTTAGATGAATAATTATTATAATTTACACAATAAAAAAAGTGGCGTTTTTTTTCTTAATGTTAAGAACAAAAACGCCACTTTTCAAAACAATTTCTTGCTGTGGATTTCACACCTGATGATAATTGCTTGTTGCAGTCGAAACGTCGTGAGAATTGTATTGTTGTATATTTTTATTATTTTATTATTTCCCTTCTAGGTGACTTTACCGAAAGAACCAAGAATATGAATCCCTGCAGTCACGAAAGCTTTAAATCAAAATTTACACAACAAGTTAAAGGACGACATCTGCAGGACTGTCGCGCACAAGCACAAATTAAATAGCCTTGACCTCAATCTAATATACTATTTAAGTTACAAGACAGCAGTAATATTGAATTGAGTTTTTTTAATGTATTCGTTAAATTATTTTTTTTTTAAAGCACTACAAATATTTTGAAATGGTCAACTCTTGAATGTCCCATTTTTCCGAGATAGTAAAGATAACAGAGATACCGATACCAAGTGATATTGTTATGAGCACGATTTATAGTGTTTCCTTCACCGATTATTAATGACGACAGGTTGAGTTTACTTCCACTGCTACCGTATACTCTTTCGTTGTTTCGGTAAAGTCACGTAAATGAAGAATAAAAATAAGAAAAAATAAGAAAATTAAATTAATGAAATTAAATCACGACGTATCGGAGGCAACACAAGCTTCCGTCATCAGGTGGAACAGCCACAGCAAAATTATTGTAGTCACGGAAACTTCAAATCTAGAATGCTACCGTATAGTTATGTCGTGTCTGTGGGCAGATTAGTCACAGCACACATGCCATGACACTGCATGACACAAAAGTATAATATTATTAATCAGTGGATTTAGATAACCGCTGACTTGTGCCGTGACTGGCGGAAGGGCCCCTACTTTGCCTACTCTTCCACGTTGGCCAGACGTCCCGGAAGACGTGGGGGCACCCACACTGCACCCCGCCACTCGCGATCCACCAGTCGATCATCTGTGGTGTACCCATCCATTCTGTTGGGTGGAATTCGTATTGGTACACGAGTTATATAATTGTGTTACTGCTAGTTATGAAACATTGTTGTGGGTAGGATGCCAGGCACACTCTCTACATCTTTCTACATCTCACAGCACCGCCAGGGGCATGCTCTCCAGCACCGAGTGATTCTATGGAACTTAAGATTCCATCCCTCCTTGGTCCCACAGGAGCACACATCAGACGGGAATTTGAACGGTGACTTCGTATCTCCCGCTGCGACACGCCAGAGGGACGAGGTAGACGTTGGCTGCGAACAGAATTGACCCTGCCAGGCGCGCTGCATTTGCAAGAGAAAATACAATACATTATTCACCAGAGGTGGGAGGTGAAATAGGCCCAATGACCTGACCCCAGAACCCTGTCACAGAAGGCTGGTTGTGATATCAATTGAAAGTAGTATAATTTTGACAAAAGCCTCACCGTGGCTAAGTTTAAAAGGGTACAACATAAAAAAGAATGTGCCAAGGCAAGCGTCACATCCCGACGACATTCGCAAAATACAAACAGATGAATAAAACGCTTTTCCCGTGACTGCGTTGCGCAACTGGCTACAATTCTGTTCCAGATTGCTCGCGACGACGCTGCATCAGAAACAGACGGGTTGATATTCCCATATTGCCGAGTGTGAGAGCACGCGTATGATTTTGGACAACCAAAAATGCCATTAAAAGTAAATGGGGGAAATCAGCGAGCCATTGTTGCCAATTTCTGCATTGGGCCCAACATTGCAAAGACTTTTGAACTTTACCAGAAGCAAACAGTATTGATCGGTTTACCAATTGTAGCAATCAGCCTTACAAAATTCATAAATAACTGTCAAATGTCCGACATTTGGAAGCAGCGTCAGCCCTGGAATCCGGTTCAATCAGTTTTCCGCTACTTGACAAAAATTCCACGAAGTCGACGAAAACGCACCGTGGTCACTCAGGACTCCAATGTGAACACTCTTTACCACACATTGGAGGTGTGTTTTAAGAATAGCAAATGCTACTTTATTACATGAGCATTTCCGTCCTTATCGAAATGACTGATTAAAAAACGTTAAAAATGTAATGCTGGGCACAGCAGATGTGCAGTTTGTCCCGCTGCACTACAAACACAATCCACCCGGATGTGGTCGCTTCCCACCCAGGGCAGATATTGTGGCGAGCTGTGAGGTGACCTGGTCGTGGGACTCTTGACGAAGACACACAGCCACCACCGTGGGCAAATAACCCCGCACACAGTCAAGCGATCTGCACGACTGCCACGGTGTAAGGGGGAGGGGGCTTCATCCAGCAGTGGATAGACAAACGGCTGAACAATAAGGAGTTATACGGCGGAGAGTTTGTATCTATGATGCTACAGGACAGCTGCAGCGTTAGAAGAGTGGGGCTTAAAGAGCACTGCGTGATTGTTCAGCTACGAGATGGCAATCTGTCACTGCACTTTTTCGGCGCAAGCCCAAAGCTTTAGGATCTGAAATGGCATTTGGCTTAAACACCGACAAGATGGAACACAACTTAGATTGCGTTTTTTATACCGTAGCATAAGTCACAATAAACGAAAAAATGTAAGCTCGTAACGTCCAAGTCGAATGAGTGTAGTCAACATGTAATCGTCGATCTGCGGTATTCTAACAACTGTAGTAGCATTCTAAGGAGAGATTTTAAAACTGTCGTGGCTACGTGAAAGTTCTCATTGTCCTGGTTGTAATTCTTGCGTTGCATTTATTTGTGATATCGCCGCACACCGAGTTGTTGTGCATAATGTTCTTTTAAAGTCGAATATCTCTTCTGTTGAAGTTATGCTGAGCTTGAAGCACGTCCACTGACAGAATATTCCATATTTCTAGTCCAAAAAGCATTTTAATGTTACAGAGCACTTCTGCTCCAACACATTTGAAATAAGTTGAAAACAAACGCAAAACACATTTTAAACATTTATTTACATGTTAAAACAAATCCTGAAGTTAAACGGAAATGTTACCCAAGGTACTTACCAGGACTGCATGTGGAAGTTAGCCCCAAGATGCACAGTGATGCAATGTAAAAAACTGTGCTTCAGTCGTAGCCCGAGAAAAAAAATCGGCAACTGCACAAGACAATCCGCATTCCTATCGAGTAACATGTCCCACTCTCCCAGGAAAGAAACATTGTACCTGATATTTTCAAAGAAGAATAATGCATTTAACTAAGTTGCATAACAGTACATCTAGAATTACACAAATGGATTTAAATAATGCTCAAAATATTAACTATTTTACAGAACAGAAATTAACTACAATGGCACATAAGCACTTCAATGGGATTACGCAATAACATCCCTGTACTTGAGAAATGTTCTTTCTCGTGACGATCCATTGCAATTTTTTGGTAAACACCAACACTTTATGAATTGTGGGCAAATCAATGCCCTGGCAGAGATTATTTACTCAATATCCTCAATGTATTTGCTTTCCATGTCTTAACCTACAAATAAACGAGCAATTCCAAAATGGAACACTTATGGCCAGGATCCCAATGTGTCCTCTATACCCACTGTTTTAAGTGGAGGAGATGCAGGATGATAATGCAAAGCGTGTTGTTATGATATCTAGAGCTGGGTTGGAGGTTCAGAAATAAAAGGTTATATAATTTTGTTTCTCATCCAATGCAGACATCAAAACTCGACACACCACATCGTTGACCAAATAGCTTCGACACCTCTACAGGACAACTGGTGGACATTATTTTTCTCACAGGTATGCTGGCACAGTTTCAAAGAATGTGAACAAGTAAAAAAAAATCCACATGGATAAAATATTTTCATTTCTATTGAACATTCGATACATGGAAAACATTTGTTTTATTATGACAAACAGTTTTAAATTATTCTTTTTTTTTGCAAACATGTGTATAATAATTTTGCAAATAAGCTTCGCGAATTGCAGCTAATGGCAATACCATCGGGTTTTCCCACCACTTCATTTACAGCATTTTCTCCCTCTTAAGATGTAAAATGACAACCAATATCAAAAAACACTTTTCACATTTCTATTTAATTTGCAAAACTAAAGAATATAAATTACATAACCTTTTTCGATGTATTAGTGGCTCCTGATGTAAAAAATATTGGTATTAAAATGGATAGAATCTCGGTGCTGTATAAAAGGTCTACATCACCAGATGAAAGAGATGTCCTACTCTTGCATGACAAAAAAAAGCAAGTTGTAGAAAATACAGTACTTTGGAGACGTTATACTGTTAACCAAGAATATGCCCAGACATTCACGTAAGAAAGCCCCACAAATTGTGCAACGTGATCATATCGACAAGGACTCCAACCTCGTGCAATAAAACACACATAAAATAAAGACACTGGCCCCTAAAGCCACAGCTGTAAGGCACTTAAATGGAACAGACATATTTCCATGTTAACTGCTACAGAATGAACCTTGCCACACAAAGGTGATCCCGTGCAATTTACCACACAATGAAGTCAAGGCCCAAGCTGACGTGTTGGTTTGAGTTCGTTTAACTTCGTGTTATATCAAGATGGAGCTATCGGCCACGTTGCCCGTGTCGATGGGCACCTTGACCATCGAGTCGGCGATGCTCTGCACCTCCGGATCGGTCTTCGTGTATCGGCCATGTTGGTGCACCACATCTTCGGCCCTGGGCTTCGCCGCCGGGTTCTTCCTGCGTATGCTACGGCCGGACGTGATGAGGTCGCCGAAGCCCTTCGTGTGCGAGTACGCGTAGGTGGAACGCCGCATGGTGCCCAGCCGCTTGAAGGGCTCGCGTGCGGGTGGCGTCGCTTTGTGGATGCCATCTTGGATCTGCACGGCGGGCGTTTCACAAGCAACGTTAATCATTATAAACGTCCCCCTTGCACCTTTGCGTAATGAGTGCATCCGATCGTGCCACGATACGAGAAACCGCGATAAGCAGTCTCACCCTTGCGCATTCACGGCAACACTGAGGCAGTTTCAGCTGTCGGCAGCAAATGCAGGGGGGTGAGAGAGGCGACCAGGTATGGTTGGTGGTATCCCCAGTGCTGTGACACCTGTATTTGTGCGGCCTGTGATGGATATTGGTTTTCGAGGCCACTTCCAGTGCTCTTGGAATTGTTTTTAAACCAAAGTGTAGGGACAAAATGGTTATCGCCATGTGCTATTAAATTCTTGACCCGAGTATGATCATCAGCCATGGCTATCAGTAGTGCCAGGGGTTCGTCTATCTTAACAATGAGGAGATCGCTGGTTGACTCATGAGGCTAATGGCTTTATTACAGACTTATCGCTATACACAACGTAAATATCTCTTCTGAATTCAGTCTGGCTCAGCCATGAGGGCTTATTCAAAAGACGGGAAATAAGAATGCGCTCGTTAGCATGATCACTTCCAGTTTTCGTGAGCTCTACTACCTTCTTAAAGAGTTCATGCAAGAAAAACAAATGCTTCACTCGGTGCTAAACTTCCAAATGCACAAGGTGTTAATACATAATAATTTACAACGCTTTGTCAATCCACTGCTGCAAGGCCTCCCCATACCATGCGTCACGGAGGTTGTTTGGCCATACTTCACCACGCTGGTCAGTATGGGTTAAGTCAAGGGGGGTTGCTCAGGATGAGTTTGGTTATCACTCGCCACTGATGATAGTCGTGGCCGGGAATTGTCCGGTTCATAATGCAGTGTGTGCTAACCGCTGAGCCACCACTCCATCCGAACAGCACAACTAAATGGCAGCAAATAAGAGTAATACAGTACTCTGCATAGAGGGCAACTTATGAGCACTCTGTACCTTATCGAGAAGTGTAGGCTGGGTACAACGAACGAAGAACCTCATGGCAATGACAGGTATCAGAGCAATGGCCACTGTCAAGATGATGATGAGCCACAGGTACGGCTGCTTCAGGGAGTTGCTGGCCGTTCCTGGAATTCCACAACAGCGCGACACAAAACGTTCCATCATTATTCACATTTACATATGTAATACAAGCACACTGTACGCAGTCTTTAAAATACTTCACCCACTATTAATCGATGTACATTTACCGTGAATGCCAGCCAGTGCGCTTATGTTTTCAGAGTAAAGACCGGTCCGTGACGGCCTTTTATGGCTGTCATGAGGGTCTGCACTGAATGGATTTAATTCCATTCAAGGAAAGCGGGTTTTCTGCTCAAATCGGCATGGAGTGGGGGGCACATTCATCTTCATCGATGCCGAGACAGCAGTGGAAATTCCACATTCCTATAGCAAGGGGCCAGTCTCCCTGACGAACAATCACCGATCCAATACGAGTCATACCACTGTTGGGACTTCCCACAAAGTGATGCTCGTGTTGCTCGTGTTATCGAGCGATGCTCGTGTTATTGGCCTCAAGACGGATGATGGGCTCCAGTGTACTCCCGTTTGGATGTACAGCCACCGACTGTTGTGTGGCTGTACCAGCTCGCTGGATACAACCCCCGACTACACGGACCTTAACGAGCCCCCAAATCGCTGGCCCACCTAAAATACCCAACGACATTTACTTCCGGTTCTAGGGTTAACATTCGAATCATTTTTGTAAATATATTTTAAATAGCTCTAAAAACTACAGCATATATGGATACACATTTATATTTACGCGATCAACCCAAAAAAACCTGTATTACGCACTATACTCTACATCGCATTTGAAAGCTTAGGTGGGACAGCAGTATCCGTACACCTCGTTGTCGTACAGCAGAGACGAGCCGTTGACAAACCTGTGAACTTGAAATTGCTTGGGAAGATGTAGTGCAGTCCGTCGCTGTGCAAGTCAAACATGATGGCAAAGTAGAGGGCGATGCTTCCGAAAACTGAGAAAGTGTTCAAGTATGTCCAGAATGCTGTGTCCAGGGAAATCTGGAAAAAAAAACGTAGTTTGAGATGAAGGCCAAGGTTTGGTTTTGGGTTGCTCACGATGCCAACATTAAGGTGTTCAAGGTTTTTTTTGTTGTGTCTTCAAAATGACTAGCTATTAATATGTTTGCAAAATAAGTACGTTTAATAATAATTATTCTACTTTGGAAAAGTGACATGAATGGTAATTTATGTTTTTGTTATCTATCATAGAAAACCAGAGAACAATAGGTTAGCAGTTGTGTAGAATTTTGCCATCCAAGCACTTCGGAGGCAAGGGCTGGGGGATGACAACTTGTGTTTGTGGAACTCCCTACTCATGGGTGTCGAGGTCACCATTTCTTGGCTCTACAACATATGGGTAGAACAGCAAAGTGGATTTAACTCCATCTGTACAGACACTGAGTGGTAGCCACCCCTCCCCCTCCTTTGCACACATGGATTTTCTTCCACATGTATAAACACTCATCAAAGGAGTTTGCCAAACATCCCAGTATAGGACCACAGAACTTGGGCAATTGTTGGTGCCAGTTCCGGCTGCTTTCCCACTTGCTTGTGATTTCACGCACATGTGGATCATTCTCTCTCCGAGAGGGAATGAACACGATATGCCTTACAAACTGTAAATAATTAAATTCATCAAGACAAGAACCACACCTTCCCCCCCGCGACCCGTTTGTTAGCCTCGCTAGCTCAGCATCCGGCGGCAACTCCCACTCCACCTCGTACCTGCAAGTTGACGATCAAGGTGAGGGAAGTGGCTGTGACGACGGCAAAGGATTGGTAGTCGTCGGGTGCCAGGCCATCGCTTCGCATCGTCTCCAGGAAGGCACCGTACGGGATGAAGAAGATAATGAGCGAGGTGATGATGCCTTGAATCAGGCATCTCCCAAAGATCTTGTAGTTGAAGTTGAGGTTTTTTTGTCCGGTTTCGTACAGCTCCGGGAACTTGAAACTCTTGGAGTCGCTCACGTCCTGCATGCACCGATGCACGACTCTGAAGATCGAACACCACCCCCCTCCCTCCCCATAGCTGCCGTTCCAGTTTCACATTATTTTGACAGCAATCGTTTTGAATGCTACCTATTCCCGTGTAAAATGAGCACCACTTCAAGGAGGCGGTAGTTGTCTGTTGGAATGTCTTGCTCACGCCATTGCTGGTGAAAGGGCAAGAGTTCTAAGACAGCTCCTCTAAAGGTAATTTGGTCTACTCTTCCATACTGTCCAGACGTCTTGTAAGAGGTGACAGTGCCCACACGTGAACTGTACGTACGTATTTTGAACCTTCTTTCGGAGCCAACCATGCTAATCAGAGGTGAAGGACAACAAACTAAACACAAAAAGCAGTTCTATGAGCACATCGGTGCCCACAATGGTAAAATGCAATCCCAAAAGCTGGTTCGTGGTCGTCAACTAACATGGGCAATGCCAGATGGCCATTTAAGCCGGGAGACTCTTTTACGTGAATTCACCCAACAGCCGAACACCCAAAACATTTCAATGTGTCCGCGAATTCTCTCATCCGCATGAACGGGTGGATTCGCGGACAAGTTTTCACGATGGCCACAAACAACCTCACTGCCGACTGCGATACCACGGCTGCGGCTAATCTTCTGATCGCTTGTGCTGGGTCGCTGGGTCCTCCAAGGTGTGACATCCCCATCACGTGATGCGTCACATGACGTGCCGTGTGAGGTGGCGAAAACCTCATGTTTGTTAGAACGGGGCTACCCACTTTAACACATCGCGCGAACCGTGGTGGGGTGCGGGGGGGATTTACACTCCTCGGTTGCTCGACAAATCGCTACTTGCAGGCAACCTTGCGTCGATAGATCGTGAAATCGTACTGCCCTCAGGTGCTATAACAGGTCGATACACACACACACAACACATCGCATGCTGTAAAGTAGCACGCGTCAATTTCTACCGTGTCAATTTTGCTTCCAATGGTGTTTCTTAATTAATTATTCTTTGTCCAAGCAGACAAGCTCTCGCAAACTAGGGCATAACAATTAATCTAAAAGCGCACAAGAAACATGGAAAGATTCGTGCTTGGAATTGCGTTGAGAAATGGAAGAATGCATGGATTCAAGACCATACAAAGGTTAATGACATAATTAAACCCGTTGACGAACGGAAGTAGGCTGTGGGGCAGAACACATCGCGAGAGGGGATGATGGCCTGTGGTCGAGACTAAGTCAAATTGGCAGCCAAAGTTGGCAATGTGCCCGAAAGTATGCACGCTGTGGAGATGGAGCAATAACATGAGCTCGGGATGCAGGTGTTTGATGACGGATTGCTACATCGCAGGAGCGCGAGATATGGCAATGACTTGGGGTGACCTTCTCCCAGCAGTGGATTGATCATGATTGGTAATGATGACGATAATGATGGGGAAAGCAGCTTGCTGCTTGTAAATACATTTTCTATTACCAGGGCTCTGTTCAGGGGCAATTTTTACGTCTCCATGAAGAAAAGAAACAACGGGAAAGGAGTTGACCCAGAGTGCGCGCAGACGTGAAACTAAGGCAGAAGGGGGGTGTTGAGCGGAGATCGGTGGCACTTTGCACGCAAGAGCAGAGCTACTGAGAGAAAAAGCCTTCCTTACCTGATCAAAAAGTCCCATCACCAGCACGGGCAGAGCCGAGTACAGCATGTTGTAGAGGGTGATGTACCAATCGTCGTACACAGCCTGCCAAGACATCGTACTTCATTAATCAACGCATTGGTCACGTAGGTATGCAAGGCACCCGTCTAATCATATTGCAGGTGTCCAGCTTTTACACAAATATCTCTTTCAGGGTCACATATAAGGTTGTGTGCATGCTGAACTTCTTTTGCACCATACGTAACCGTGCTGATCGGAGGTGCGGGGGGAGGACAGCAAACTAAACACAAAAGCAGTTCTAAAGAAATGAGTTTTCAATTCAGGACTGCCGATTGACTAACTCCGGTGTTCCCATGTCATGCTGCTGGTTGAACAGAGGCGAGGTGGCACGAGGGGTGGCATTCAAGCAACCTGCTCCATCGTCTCAACCGCCGGCCGTGCCGGGAGAGAGCGAGAGTGCGGAACGCCCCCCGTGTGTGTGTGCACAATGTCCACGGCTCTCACCTGGGCGGAGAAGCCGTTGAAGAAGCTGAACCAGAAGTGAACGAGCGTGAAGGCGAAGTTCTTGTAGAAGAAGTACTGCAGGAACTTGCACATGCGCAGGTAGGACCAGCGGCCGTGCACGAGCAGCAGGCGCTCCAGGAAGCGGAACTGAGCGAAGGAGTAGTCGCTGGACAGGACGGCCTGCATGCCCTCCTGCCCGCTGATGCCCACGCCGATGTGAGCCGCTGCAAGCGAGATGGAGGGGGAGACGCGGCTCAGCGAGAGTCCGGCGCGACCTCCGGAAGCGGTTACAGCCCCACATGACACACCTCTAGGGCAACTCGGCACATGTCGATTGCACGGACGAGTATCTGCATGCAAAACCATTTTTGATGTTCCGTAAAACGGTACTCATGGTTATCAACCGTGCATAATGATGATGATAGTCTGAACGAATCCCTGACCACGATTGTGAACTCGCAACCTTCCCACTGTGAGCCAACGGGCTCCGATCACGGCGGCACCAGCCGAATTGTTCCAGTCACACGTCAACAAAAGAGAGGTGCACCGTGCCCAGCTCACGGCGTCTCGAGCCGTCGACCACCAGCCCGGCGAAAAGGAAATGGAGGGGGGGGGGGGGGGACGATGCCTCACTCTTGATCATGTTGACATCGTTGGCGCCGTCGCCGATGGCCAGGGTGACGGCCTGCTTGTGCTTCATCACCATGCGCACGACGCGCGCCTTCTGACGGGGCGACACGCGGCAGCAGATGACCGCCTCGCAGGCGCAGGCCAGGCTCACGAAGCGCTTCTCGATTCTCTCCCTCTTCAGGATCTCCCGCTGCTTCTCCTCCTCCCGCTGCTCCGCCTGCTGCCTCGCGTCGCCGAGCTGCTCCATGGAGACATCGTGGCCTGCTGCTGCTGCTGCTGCTCCCCCGCCCCGGGGCTTGCGTCGCCTGGGCAGTTTGAGTCTGTCCAGACGTTTCTGTTTGTTGTCGGTCAGAATGCCGTTCTGCAAAAAAATACCCACGCAACAGCACGTCCAGGATCGGATTCGTGAATTGGCAGGCACACCTCATGCCGCCGATTAGCACGGTTTGCTACCGTACGGTGCGAAAGACGTTCAACATATATACATACGTACATGGAATGTTTCTCGAAATATGGAAATCAAACAATTTGTTTTGACAACTGTAAAAAACTATAGAAAATCACATGAGAAGAAATATATGGATTCATCAATTATTCCCCTGATTGTTGTTCTTCCTCGTGTAGTTTGCCTTCAGCTGATCTGTGTTATTTTTGGCTCCAAATAGTTTTCGTTGGCTTTATTCCTCAGTGATGTATGTAAGACACTTTATATTACATTTCCTGCTGTGCAATTAGTTTTTTTTTAAGACTGCATTTGATTTTCTAACCCGCGTGTTTGTTCTCGTGAAAACAAAGACTTGCAGCCTCAGTGGGCTCTCCCTTTGGTTGTAAATAGAGGATGTTTTTTTTCACAAAACAATGACAGATTAAGTATTTAATATTATGGAACTCTACTATGACAGCAGAGCCATGTATAATATTACCGAATCATCAGGAAGGGAATTAGTGATTTTATCTTTCAAGAGTCAAAGAAAAGCTGAGGTACACACATGATCAAGTATTCCACGTAAAATTATTTTTTTTTACATCCCATCAGCCCCACAGCCATCTGGGAGCACGCAACTTCAGCAGCATTGGTTCAATGCAACCAAACTCCTGACCGGCTTAAACATTGCAGTGTCTCATCAGCAGTCGCGCTTGATTGAACCAATGCTGGTGAACTGCCGGTTGCTTATCGACAAAGGCCCTCCTTGTTAGACATTTGTCCTAGCTAGACGCACAACTATTTGATAACATGCCGTAATATAGCGCAGATTAAAAACAGGAGCCTTACCAGACAGCCACCAGTTATAATGATTGCATTTTTCTTCCCCTTGAGAAACTGCTTTGTGAAGTCAACTTCCGCTTCCTTTCCCTTCGCATCTCGCTTGATCGTCTGGCATGCTTGTACATCACTCAGCATTGTACTGGAAGCACAGACATTACACAAACCGTAACCACCAGTGCTGAACCCACAGACACATGGCTCCACCATCCCAGGTTTTGGACACAGACACTCGTATGCAGTATGTGGTCACAAAAAGCATTCTGACTGAAAACACATAATTATTATCGATGCAAAATATGCATTCACGAGTGATAGATGACTGGGTGGATGCCACATTGTGACTAAAGTTTATAATATAATGCGGTGCAGGCACATCTGAACCTTGGCTTCAAGTTCAGAGTAATTACGCAAAGGAACTGGTTTACGATGTGGAATTCGCTCCCAAATTTTCTGGACCCACAGGATCACTGTCATCGCTCAAAATGTTTTCTCAGGGCACCACGCAGTAAACAAAAAACTAATCTGGTACTTTGTGAAGAGAATCTAGAATCTGCAACAATTCCGTGGAGCCCCATTCCACAGGCCTTGCCGAGACTCCGCCAGTGCAACGCCGAATATTGTGCGTTTGTAACAAATCAGAATCTGTATTCATACTGGAGGAATCCGATGAGCTATGAAGCTCTTTTTCACAGATGTCCTGTGTATGATTAAGTGCGTAGAAACTCACTCGTATAAATACGCCTGGTAAAGGGACGACTATGTTGTGTACAGTGCAGACATAGTATTCTTTACCTAACTTCGTCTCCATAGCATATTTGCATGTCTTCAGTCAGAAGCTGACAGGCGTAGCCAATATTTTCTGCGGTTTCTGCGAAGGAAAAAAAAAACACGATTTGTACGTTTGATGTAAGTATGTTAAGAAGATAACACCCAAACAACGCAATAATTATAGTGGGTTACTCAAAAAGCACTTAATTAATACAGACCACTAATAAAATATTTTGAAGCAATGTTTAAGCAGTTATGCAAGTGCCGTGACTAACTCGGAGACGATAAGACTTTGAGGCACTTTTATTAACGAGCACCATCAGTATATTACACACCCTACGTGGGTACACACTCTACAGTCGCTCGCCAATACACAACTCTACGTGTGTACACAATATTTCTGTTGCTAGCCTATACATAACACTACGTGTGTACACAATATTTCTGTTGCTAGCCTATACATAACACTAACCATCTAACACTGACGGCGCTGAACCGAGACAGCCAATAACTACCGAGCAGCGCAATATCGAGTGAAGACGACGGCGATGATGGCAACGACCTTGAGCAGCACGACGGGGATCCCACTCCAACAACAGCCACGAGGTCCCTCACAGAGGCCCTTCTTTTATTCTCAGCGTGGCCTCGCTCCGCCCCCTCTCTGGAACCTACTTGCGGGTTCCCGAGGATTCCCCATGGGCACCTCTCTGTGACCCTTTCCCCCCTTGATGTCCCTCTCTGGTGTCTATCCTGGCCTGCTGACTTCAGTACTGCCGTACACCCGCAGTTCCCCTTTTTCGCCAGCAGCCAACACTATGCCACTACACATGCATGTTATATAACCTACAGGCCTAGTCAACAGATCTTGGTCAAAATAATTATTTCAGTGATTACAATTATTTTAAATAGTTTTAAATCATTAAATTCATTCGTTTTAAAATGTGAAAATAACACTTCGTTTAAAACACTTTTCATACATGAGGATGGTTGGCGACTTACGGTACGAAAAAAGTTCAAGATACATAGAAGTGAAGCCATTTAATTGTAGAGTAAACAATGATCGTAAACCGTGGTAAACTGCAAGAGGCAGAAGAGTACCTTGTTTGTCTCCTGTTAAGACCCAAATCTTTATCTTTGCTGCTGCCAGTTTGGCGATTGCCTCTGGGACACCATCTTGAAGCTTGTCCTCGATGGCCGTCGCTCCCAAGAGCTGCGAAGGCACGAGATTATTTGTGAGCAGCACATCACCATTTCTGAGAAGACCATTCAAGACCATTCAGAGGTTGTAAAGGGCAATGGAATTGACGCCACATAATTGTGTCTATTGTATTACCCTCCCCATACAGGATCCCACTCGTGCTGCCACCTCTGAGATAGAAAATAAAACAGAAATTGGGATGAACAAAAATCGAAGAATATCTCACAATACCAGAAGAACTAAATGTAAATGACAAAAGCTCAGACTTTTAATGCTTAATGTTCCTGGAAGGCTTACAGGTTTCCCAGGACAGCTACCTCAGAAACAGGATGAAAATCTGGACTGGTGGCAACACGGCTAGATCCCACCATTTTCCTTCTTGGTAGATGCCTCTTAAGTAACAACAAATATCTCATTTAGATATGGGCTGGGCAGAATTAGGTGAAAACCAAATCTCTATATAGTATAGCTCCCATTGTGTAGCCATTGATGACAAAAGACTAAGACTATACAACTTGTGACACTTAAGAATCTGGTTTAGTCAGCATTTGAGCATGCTCTTTAATTTTCTTTCACTAATAACAATCAAGCTGCCCTGGTCTTTAACAGATTATAAGTTGTCCACCGACGTTACCGGGGAACGTATAACTTGTATCACAATCGTGCGGCGTGAGTTCTACGGACGTAGCTTACCTTCAAGTTTGTTTCAATCTTCTCGTACACAAGGCCCTGCTTCTTCTCGCGGTCGGCGAGGGACATGCTGGCCTGCTCGTACTTCTTGCTCCAATCCAGGTACTCCTCCTCGCTCAGGTCCTTGTAGGACAGGCACAGCGTGCGTAGGCTCTCGGCGGCAAATGTCTGCAAAGATAGATGGAACATCACGATTTGAACGCAATCGCAACAGGCGCACAAGCGCAGCCAAGCCAAGCACATCTCCTCCCAAACACCAATACCTGTAGTCAGAGCCGCATCAAGTAAGATTAACCTACGACCGACATGGACCCATAATCAAGCACTACTAGCATCCACCAGTGCTGTCTAAAAAAAAAGCCTTCTAGTTCAATCGATTGTGTTTCACCAGTCATCAATTGATATGACTAATTGTTCACTGTAAATCCCTAAATACCAAGGACTAAGCTGGTGTTCGGATCCATACTGTGTGCTGGTACATGATGTTTAAGGTCAAGTAAGATTTATGACGTAACAATAACAATGCCGTCACTCTACTCGCGGTCATCTGCACGGTTCATCGTACACAACAGAAGAATACACGCAACACATTGTGGGATGGTTTCCAGTGCCTTTCACCATAAATATTTCAACTCGGTTGGCATTTATGTCAAGGAATAAAACTGTCCTTTATACATCTCGATGACCAAGCAGTATTTCAAGTAGAGAAGCGTGGATTCAGCCAAGTGGCTGGATGGCGAAGGCAGCGCCCCCATACGACGGTGACAGTCTCGGCACCATCGCTACATCAATGCCATATTATTCTGCTCTCAGGAATTACACATTTAAGCTTGATTTCCATTCCACGAAGCCTCTCTGTTCAGGGCAAGTGAGACGGTGGATCGTGTTGTATGGACAACTGGCAATCTAAGCCACTTCCTTTGGAAGCTGACCTGTGGCGTGACCTTTTCCTGGCCTCATTAACAACCATTCGTAGCCGACATTCACTGCGACCCGTGAGAACTGCCAGCAGACACGAATTAGGTCTCGTAACAACTGCGATACAACTGTACTTCACGGCACGTCTACTGGACGTAGCTTTATTATAAATGTAAAAATGTAAGTTCAAGTGGTAACTCTGATGGTGACCTACATTGAGGTCCTTCTCTGTTCTTTCACGATTTGGGTCGTCCTTCTGAAGCCTCTCCAGGATCACCGTGTCGGCTCCTTTGCAGTACAATCGCAACTTTCCTTCTGGGCTCCGGACTGAATTCACGAGAGCACAGACACGCGCGTGTACACATACACACACGCAGACAAATGCGCGCGCACACACACGCACGCACACACATACACACGCAGGCACGCACGCAGACACGCACACAAACACAGGCACGCAGACACGCACACATGCACATGCCGTAGACACGCACACACGCATGCACGCGCAGATACACAAGCGTATTTCATAACCAAACACACAAACCCACAATGGAAGTGATATTTAACAAACCATAATTGTGGTCTCGTGAAAGCACGTCAACCCCACATGCTTCCGAACTTAAGAGGCCTTCCAGCATTTTAAAGCCGTTGCATGTCATGAGTGAACATGCAGCTTTGCTAAATAATAATGAACGTTTTTTTACATAATTGTACAACAAAATAATATCACAAACCCACATTCTTTTTGAAGGATGGGTTTTTGCACAAACCCATTTCAGACGTTACACCTGAATAACTCGTCAGTGGCGTTACAGTGGCTTACATTCCTTCGCATGTTCCTTTATGCAATGTGCATGCTCAGCAAGCTGCCAGGGCATTATCTTGTTCTTAGGTTTTTTCGGTAAAGTCACGTAGAAAGTAAAATAAAATAAAAACAAAAATCACGACGTTTCGGAGGCAACACAAGTCTCCGTCATCAGGTGGGACCGTCACAGCCAGATTAGCTGTATCAAGTGAGGCAAAGATTCAAGATGTAATCCCTTAAAAGCGAGTTGAGGGGGGAGGGAGAGGGAGGGGGGAGCTCATCAGACTATGGTAGCCAATGAAAGGAACGTATCGGGAGGGAGGGGGGGCGAGGCCAAAAGGGTGGGCGATGGACCCTTTTGGCCTCGCCCCCCCTCCCTCCCGATACGTTCCTTTCATTGGCTACCATAGTCTGATGAGCTCCCCCCTCCCTCTCCCTCCCCCCTCAACTCGCTTTTAAGGGATTACATCTTGAATCTTTGCCTCACTTGATACAGCTAATCTGGCTGTGACGGTCCCACCTGATGACGGAGACTTGTGTTGCCTCCGAAACGTCGTGATTTTTGTTTTTATTTTATTTTACTTTCTACGTGACTTTACCGAAAAAACCTAAGAAGATGATTCCTTGCAGTCACGAAAGCTTCAAATCTAGAATTAGGCATTATCTTGCTCGACAAAAAAATATACCCAAGTGTGTTTTTTTTATTTGGTATGTTGTACGAACACTTACCTGGTTAAAGAGATATTACAACATGCACTCTACTGTAACAGTATATATTTTTTATTTTATTTCACAGCCCTGTGACAATCCACTGCTGGCTGAAGCCCTCCCCATGCCATGTCGGCCATGGGGGTTTTTTTTTTACCATAAGTCAGCACCCGCTGGCCGGCGCCGGCTGGCGACGAAGAGGGCACGAGATCCATGACCGAATCAGCTGTCACTCGTCGCAGAAGTTAACCACGGAAATTGAACTCGGGTCGGCAGGTTCATAGCGCAGTGAGCCAATCACTTACCCCGTACATATGCATTACATAGCACGGAATTTTTTTTTTATTGATTTCAGCTTCGACTCTGTCTGTTTCAATCATGAGTCAGTTGGCCTACAGCAATGATTTCCTGTCGGAGCCAGCGCACACACGCCTGCGCGCTTCCATGTGCGTTCACGTTCAACGTGTCACACACCGGCGGGGGCTTGCTGCACACACGTCCCTTACCGATGACGGACATGCGCTTGCGGTCGCTGTTGAAGTCCAGGATGTTGAGCAGCTCGTAGACGCGTTCGGTGCCCAGCTCGGCGATGGTCACGCTCTCCAGCGTGCGGTCCAAGAACACGTAGCCAAAGTTGCGGGCGGCCGTCACCAACGCCCCCTCGTCTGGCGACTGAGCCTGGTAAATGAGGTCACCTGCCAGAGGTGGCACACGCTTGGCGTCACTCGCCGCCACTTCTCCCGACAAGCAGCGGGAGACAGGCTCCTGCTCCGTCAAACAGACTGGCATCGTTTTGGCAAACAGACTGGCATCGTTTTACGTTACCCTTTAAAAATGGTGACGAATATTTACGTGCTTGAAAATAAAATGTAGCTCCCCAGCAAGTTAGGCTAAAGTCATTACGATGCCGTTTGTTGCAAATGAAATGTTAAATAATGCCAGTACACAGTACACAATCTTTCTAGCAACGCAAGATAGACAAACATTGTATATTGAATCATAGAAAGAGTTTTTTCTCATTTTTAAAGAGTAAGCTGTTTGCAATTACCTATATATTTATTAAAATATTAACCAAACTAACAACAATTTCATTGATTATACTGAATGTGAAATTTTAATTCAGCACGTACAGCAATATCATGCTACATACTTCTAATATGCAGACAATTCTTTAAGTCTAAATTCTCAACTTAAGAAATGTACCACTACTTCAAAAGCTGCGTGTATAATTGTATGCTCATCCATTTAAGTGTACCCGAGTGAGAATTAAATCCAAACGGATGTAACTCCACCGTACGTTTAGGTTCCCCAACACTGTCCGCGTGTAATCCCTGCGTGCCGTTCACGGGGCAGTGCCACCCGGAGAGCCATACCCTCTTTTTCCTCCGCCATGACAGTGTGGCAGAGCGCAAGCAGCTTGAAGAATTCGCAAGCGGTGGGGTCCTTCTTTAGGCGCACCAGGTTAACCAGACTGTGATCGTGAAACTCGAAATTCTTGTCAGCCCGCTCGTTCCAGCTCCAATCCACGGGGTTCTGTGGGACCCACGCCACGCGTTAGTCCCAGAGGTGTGCGAGAATGCACAGCACTCTCACAACTCGCGTGGGCAGGAGTCTGACACTTTTGCGAGAGAAGTAGTAACTGCCAATTATTTCAGGAGGGTTCTATATTAGAATGTTTGTCCAACATCAATGACATTGTGTGTTTGTGCGTGTATGTTTGTTTTCTTAGCCACTGAAGGAAACTGTAGAAGAACAGAAGAAACTCACGCAGGACAAGGGAGAACATACACACTCAACACAGTTGGGAATTAAACTCAGACCCTTCTTTGTATGAGGCCCAAGTGTTTACTGCTGCACTGCCCCCAGCAATCAAATGAGTGGAGTTTCACAATTTGCATTAACATGCAATATGTTTTTCACTGGGTGGAAATACACAAAGTATTTTCAATAGCTTGCGCAAAGTAGAAAGGACTTTATCGAATGCGCATTCATCATAAAAGAGTGGAGCAATTTACAAAGTACAACAGTTGCCTACAGGCGTTGTCAAAAATGCCACGAGTCTGCACAATCGCCCTCGTCCACATGCCAGATCTTTGACAACTTAAACCCAAGGCACGGCGCTATGGGCTTCTCCACTCGTGGCTGCATCCGCCAGTGTGGGCTCTCCGCTGCGTTGTTGAGCTTTCTGATTGATAACGAGAGCACAATTGCCTGGCATGGTTGCATGTCTATCGCCCGTGCGAGCTCACCCGCTATCATATCGCACATACTGTATAATTGTGCACTCTCTAGCATACGGGAACCTAGGAAACCATTTTGCATAGCGACAGGTAGGCAGGTACGGTGTATTATTATTCTAAGTGACTGCGACGGTGCTCAGGGAGTGGACCCAGAGCCCCAAGTGCACAGCTAAGTATCAGGCACTTCCTGAATTTAGATATGGGCGAACTTGGCGCTGAGGAATTCAGCTGCGGTGTTGTGACGTGGAGGGCGTCTCTGATCACTATTGCAGATATGCAATTTGCCCTTCTGAAGAGGACTTTTTAAATAAAGTTTTGCCGTTTCACAACCCCCCCCCCCCCCCCAGTGCTCAGCTGTTGTGCAGTCACCCCCCACTTGTCCGGAGGACAGAACACAATGCAGAGTCGACTCGTCGTCTACGAACTTTATTATTTTTGTTGTTGTTGTGTTGTTGTTGTCTATTCAGCTGACCTGTCGTCGCCGTCGCCGTCCCACCCATCGACAGAATTCATGACGGGAGGAGAGGGGACCGAGCGGATCGGCTACACATGCCCTCTGTACAAATGGCAGTTGTACAATGACGTGTGCAGTGCTGTAGCGTAGGAACGCAGCAATTAAAAAAGTATGGTTTGAGCCACCTAACGTGCACTGGTTAACCGACACAACTCCTGGACTAACCTCGAACCTTGCAGGTTTGGTTAGTGAAGGGCCATTTTAATGAGTAGACATTCACAACTTGCTGAGCGCCTTATTGAATGAACTGTATTTATCGTCACCGAGTCATAATTTCACTTTGAACGAATGCTTACCTTTCTAACTGAACGCGTTTTTGCTTCCTTTGCAGTGTTGCCTGTGATGGTAAAATAAACAGAAATGCAAAATATAGCATTAAACCGACAACACATGAACTTGCAGCATCAGCTTACAACGTATTGATTCCAAAGTGACAAACTGCAAGTGGAGCCATGCACAGTTTTTTTCCCATATTGCAAAGCGGTCAAACACGCACCGCCTCAACACTTTTGGTCTCGTCAATACAGCGCCCTTGTGTTGTGGCTAAAAGCACACACAGCTGATTTACTCCATGCTCAACGTGGAGACGAGGCATTCGCTCAACTTGTTTTGGATCAAATATCGCAACGATTCCACCAAACGCTCCTCCCTCCGTTCCCCCTTCGTCTCCATTAAGCCTTGCTCTCGTTTACTCGGATTTTAAGCAACACGTTCTTGTTGCCATTCTCTCTGCAGTCCGCTACGATTTTAAAATTTGACAAAATGCACCGCACGTCCCGAGGATTCCACCACCAAACTCTCCACACCCACCAAAGGCCATTCCTGAGATGGAGCACTTCTTGAAGGTCATGATGTTCTGCGTGAGCGTGCCCGTCTTGTCGGTGAAGATGTACTCGATCTGGCCCAGCTCCTCGTTGAGCGTGGTGGTGCGCGCGTTGGACGGAGTATCGTTCACCTTGAAGTACATCCGCAAGTCCCAGTTGATGAAGAAGCTCTGGCCCAAGCGGATGACTTCCACGCTGCGCGACAACGACACACACCACACAGCAGCACTCGGAAGTCAGTGTGTGTCTATTTGTTTATTATAATTACAACTACATTGTAGAGGCCTCAAGGCCTGCAATACAAAAACGCCTGCAAGGAGAAGCACTCTCAGCTATAAGTCTTTAATGGGTCTCAAGGTCCCTGCATTGCGATATTAGGCCAGTTCCATTGCAAGGAGTGTGTTGTGCTCAAAGGGAAATTCAAGGAAGCAGAAAAAATCCTCGCATATCAAGAGACCACTCAAATGTCCACAAATGCATCTCTACAAATCCATTTCCTGTACTGCCATCTCCTGGCCACCCCACAGGCTGGACAGTTTTGGAGTGTCACAAACAATGTATGTATGTAGAACTTCTTTCGCTCCGTATGTCGCCAACCGTGCTAATCGGAGGTGCGGGGCTAATCGGAGGTGCACCTTTGGTGCTGGATCACAGGTGTGCATCACCGTGCCCGACCAAAGGGTTGCCAAGGACTCATGGGTCGCGCCTCAATGAATGAAGTACAAAATCCCGAGTGAGGGGTACACCCACGGAAAGGTCAAATTAAACTGCCCTTTTGTCTGCGATTTTACTGCACCTACATACGATGAGAATCGCAATACGTGGCAGTGCAGCATTTCTAGCAAGCCGTGGTTGTGACGTTGTGATTGCGCAATCGCTTAATTCGACTGCGCAATCAACTGCGGCGCAGTGCCTATTGGGGGCAACAAGAAAACAAAGTGCCGAGGACGGGGGGCTGCGTCGCTGGCGCAGCGGTTGTTTCGGTTGCTTGGAACCGCCGGGTCAAGGGGAGCCACCTCAACACCGAGTGGGAGCTCTGAGCAATCAGGGAGGAACAGCGAGATGCGGAGAGAAACATGGAACCACACGGACACGTGCAGACGTGGAGAGAAACACGCAAAAGCTTAGTCCTACCTACAGGGTCATTACAGTCTTACTGCAACTTGGCTGGAGTCAGTAGTAGTGTGGCTCTATAGATCCCAGGGCATGTTGGCTATTGAAGGTAGATGACTACGAGGTGCATTTAAGTCCGTGCAAAACATCGCCAAGTAGGTGAACTGCAGTTGGCTTTCTAACCGGCAAGTCAGTGGGGGGCACAGCAATCGTGGCAATGCCCCCCTTCCTGCCGATTGAGACCGACATGTTTTATTTATTAATATTTATCAGAGAGAATGCATTAAATGATTTTTTATGTTGCAAGTTTGGCACCACCCCCCCTCACCTACTCAGAAAGTTTCTAGATCTGCCTCTGGTGTATGCGGCGTTTACTTCAACGACTTAGAACCATGAATGACAACAGATCGTAACTAGACCCTGTTTGCATTTAAATTTCATATTGATGGTAACACATAGCGTGCGGGATCTCCTCGCAGGCGCTGTTTTGTGCGACTCACCTGACGTAAAGCGAGATGGGCACCACGGTGTTGAGAAGGATGATGTAGCCCCAGAAATTGAGGAAGCCGGTCCAAACCGCCCATTCACTCACGGTGTCGGGGGTGGGAACGGCAGGGTCTCCGGTGATGCCACTGCAATATCGCCCAAAGCCCTGCCCATGGACGAGCTCCCATATGGTGTTGCCAATAGCAAGACCAGTGGCCATCACAAGCAGCATGCCGAAAATCTGCATGCACACACAGACACACACAAAACACACACAAAACACACACACACACACAGACACACACAAAACACACACACACACAGACACACAAAACACCGTCAGGTTTCTGCACACAACAATCGGAAACAATGCTATTGGATTTGGAGGAATGGTCTCATCCAGACAGGCAACACAATGGTCATGGCATTAAATTCTTCGTTTGATTACAATATTAAATTGATATAATTTTTTATGACCAAATGATTTGGAAATGCACTCTACGAATTTGCTTGCCGTGTCAGATTGCTAACATGCTCAACGGTCAAATCATAAAAAGAAACTCAATTAGCAATATGGTCATGTGACATGTTGTACATTCTACTATACATGCTTAAGTTGTGCGAACTACTTGCAGTCATTCTACGGCACGTAACCAATGGAATTACAGTTGAAGGGTCCTGACTAAAACATCTTAAACATTATCTTAATTTCATGTAACTCTGCATAACCACACACGTAACAATGAATCCAGTATTAATCGTCAGCCACAAAACAGAATTAGTGATTTTCTCAACTCTATGGAATTCCACCGCTAAATCTACCCAACCCATATTTTGATTTCGATAAATTGTTTTTATTTTGTCTGGATGTTGCATTCTTATGTATATGCGTGCCCTGTGTTGCACTGTCTTAAGATGGTCATATTATTTCGACAGCGTATATAAATAGCAAATTATTACGAATGAAATGCCCACCAAAACAAGTTTGAAAAAAATCTGTAAACAATCTTAGAAATCATAATCAACGATTTTTGGGTTTAGATCGCGTTATTTATAAATGTGTCGTAACCCTCCACCACCCGACACGGCCAATCAGTAAAAAAAGTGTCACGTTGACAAAAGACAAATAGTTCACTGCTTTAGCCCACCGGTGTGTTGAAGCGTGAAACCACAACATTTACAATTTGAGTACGACGTTTCGCTGGTAATTGCATCCAGCATCATCGGGCAATTCGCCAGAATCTTAGAAATTGCCATCAGTCTCATCACAGTGATGGCAATCTGGCTAAAAGTAGTATCTACAACAGGGTGGAAACCAGCGTGAAATGCCATTTGTATAAACAAGAATGTAAAATTCGAAGATGACTTTGCCAATTATTAACCATGGAGGGACCTAATTCTCCAGGAATAGTATGTGCAACCAGAATGAAAATAACACAACAAAGGCAGTGTCGGTATCTGGCGCAAATGTTCCAGTTCTTTCTTAAAGACACTTGCGTTTGATGAAAGCAACGATAGCATTTTTTAAAGCTTACCATAAAAACGATTTTGTTCATTTGTTTGTCAATTTGTGTCCTCTTGAACTTCGTCTCCCCACTGTTTTTCATTATTTTGGTGTCAAAACCTGGAAACAAAAGAAACAATTTAATTCAAGTCATAGCCGTCACTGACAGACATCAATGCAGTGTTCGCCTGGCGTAGATAAGCAATGTACACACACACACTGCTGCTTCGGCTATGGTCTCAGCTCAGCGCATTATTGAAAGTACTCTTCCGGGACTATAGCCCCGATGCACTATTATCCCTGGCTTTATACATTTGATATTTGCATCTGAAAGCCCTTTGTTGCAAAGCTACAAATGAGTGAGATAATGTCTCTGCAGGTTAACAGTGTGCATCACGTAACTTAAAATCATTTTTAGTCAACAAAACAACACTGACCACAAGGTGAGCACAAACGGTCAAGACTGCAGAGATTTTAGAGATAGGTAGATTTTTCGATTTAAAGCTTTCGTGACTGCAGGGATTCATCTTCTTGGTTCTTTCGGTAAAGTCACGTAGAAGAGGATGGCTGCTTGCGTTGTGGCTGAAACATCGTGGGAATTATTGTATTATGTTTTATTATTTTATTACTTCCCTTCTACGTGACTTTACCGAAAGAAGCAAGAAGAAAAAAGATAGGTAGATGTTTATTCTTTTTCAAAATTCATTCACAATTTGTATCCACTTTCGAAAATTACTCTTTTTATCTATCTTCATTTTCCCTTTTCTCACAAATGTATTCCATAAGTCCTAGTCTCCATTCCATAAAACAATGGAATGTCCTTTCGGCACTCTTGCACTCAGAGGTGTACTACGTTGTTTTGGGTCGGTGGAGGAGGGTCTTACAACAGACATTTGGGCCAGATCATTACGCTGCCCAACCCAAAAAAAAAATCGATTTTGAATCATAATACTGGATGTCAAAAAGCCTACATGCTAAATAGCCATTTAATCACAGCGCTATTCACAAGGCAATTTTCCAGCATATTAGGAACCCACGTTAGAAATTCTCAAAGTGGACTTGAATGACCCGAGTGTTTGGCTTGGGGCTCCGTGTACCTGCAAAGATCACGAGTCCGTGGCAAGTCTCCGTGTTCCGGATGCGACAGCCGCGAAGAAGCAGCTTGTCATTGTCCAGTGAGTACATCTTGTCCTTCCATTGCATGGTGCCCAGGTACTTGTCCAAGCGGTTGTTGGGAGCCTCGCTCATAATTATGGCTGAACTCAGTAAAGTGGTGGGATTAGGATGGGGGGAGACGAGAGGGGAGTAGGGGAACGTGAGATGCTTTGCTTTTGCTAAATAATGTTATACAAAACACATGTCAGATGGAGACAACTTAAGAACAGATGCGGAATGCACGAGCAACACGACACACTACATGGCGATTTATCCGTAATTGCAGTGGTGCAGTGGTGCGGTGCGAGGGATGCGTTTTAAATTAAACAACGGACGTTAAGATTTTGTAAGGGTTCGTGCACTCCTCAGTATTAACCAGGGCGGCCACGGGGGTTCGAAGACACGCAACTCTGCAGCAAGCAGCAAGCCCCCGTTGTTCTCAATCCTGTGTAGCACCAGGCCCTGCAGTAGCACCCTGTACTAGCACCAGGCCATGTAGTAGCACCAATCCTATAGTAGTACCAATCCTGTGTAGCACCAGGCCCTGTAGTAGCACCAATCCTATAGTAGTACCAATCCTGTGTAGCACCAGGCCCTGTAGTAGCACCAATCCTGTACTAGCACCAGGCCCAGGTGAACCGCGATGGACTTACCATTAAAGTCAGAGAGTTGTTTTTCATCTGTCAGATTGTTGTGTGTCACCGTCAAGGCCTGCTTGAACTTCAGGTTGGACTCTCTAGTAAAACAACACAAGGGAAACGCACATTAACCCACATTCATGGTGTCTATTGACAGAGTGCTATATACAACAATGATTATATTACATTTTATCATTGGATTGTGTTGGACACACAAATAAAGGCATACATATTAATTGTAACGTAATTACCTACATTGGATTTGTTGATGACGTAAATTATTATAGAACAACGAATGATGATGAACTGCAGAAAATTACTGAAGAACGAACCTCCAAAGTCCACGAAACTCGAGTTCAACAGCTCATAAAAGAGCACCCTTATCACTCACTATCTTGTTTGATTTGTTTATCTGTTGTGTTCTCATACCTTTTTAATGTAAATTTTTGTTATGTTGTAAAAGGTTTGTGTGGGGGGTTAAAATGTTAAGTAGATTGAGATGCAATTTGCCCGAATCACACTATCGAAAAACAAATTATCATCATCATCAAACGATGAGACGCAATCCTACTTTAGATTCTGAGATCAAGGAAACAGAGTGCAACAAAGGGTCAGGCCAAAGATTACCCGTCCAGCTCGGCTGTCTCCAGATAACACAAGCTGTTGGGTTCTGTTGTAGACAGCAGCAGCATATCAGCCTAGACAGAGGCGCAGGGCAAGACCAACAGCAACAGTTATAGACACAGAACATACTAGCGTGTTTTACGTGTAGTTGTAATAAAAAGAATAATGTGTAGGCCCCTGACCATGAATCTATGCAGGTCAGTGCAGTTTGGCAAAAGGGGGGCTAGGCTCAGATGTCATTCGTCACTGCTGATAGCGATGGCCAGGAATTGAGCTGGGGTCGCTAAACACAATGATTTTATGATCCTTACAGGAAAGAGTGTGAAAAGTAAAGTTGTTAAATGATCACAAGGCCAAACGTGTTTCTGTTTTTTGAACGGATGCTAGAAGCCATATTACACGGTGTGACGTCACACGCCAACATCACAAGATGCAGCCCCACAAGGCAACCATTAGGAACGCGTTTCTTACATAAGACATTCCCTGCGTCATCACCGCTGGTTTAGTCTTTCTATTTTAAATATTTAATCGTTGGGACACCCGTCCGAGAGACTGCATCATCAATCATTACTTCAACCAAAAGTCAACAGAAATTGTTCCGATGACTGACTGCAGTGTGTTGTAGGTTGCACCATTTCGCAACACACGTGACAAAGAAAGGTAAACCAGGTACACTGTGCATGACGCAACATGGGACGTATCTTGGTGAGAATGGAAACTTATCTCTAACCCTTGCCCCTACACGTCAGTTTAGTTGAGGAGTTACACTGCAGGTTATTGCTTTTAGGGTTAATTTCAATGCTAATAGTGTTCACAATGTACATGTTACACTATTCACAAGCACACTAACAAATTAAGTGGACAGCAATGGCCAGACGTTGCTAGCATATTAATTAGGGTATCTAATCAGAAGGGCTAGTTGAACTTACTGGCACAAAATCATTTTTCTTTAGCCTTAAGAGGTCTCCCACTTGTATATTCATCCACTTATCTTCTTTGAAGCTGCAATGGAAAATGGTGCAGTGAGTTATGACAACGTAATGTCTCATAAGTGAAATAATGCGATAGTTCATGTTGCCCACAATGGCACCGAATTGACACGGCCACATATTTCAGACACTCATCTCACCTTCCATTTTGCATTATTTCACATTTCCTGTTATTGATCTGCTTGTCACTTCTGTGCCTTGACTGAACAAAACAAAACACATGTTAAAGGCAGAGTATTTACCAAGTGGGCTCACCATTTAGAACAAGCAAATAATGAAACATTACATTTCACATTGGCTAGTACTCATGAATTAAGGATACTGAAATGTGATATGCATGTTGAACTTCTGTCGCACTGTACGTAGCCAACCGTGGTAATCGGAGATGGCGCGAAGGACAAACTCGTGGTGTTATTGTACCAGGTGAAACCCACACACAACGTTTGTCAAGGCTAAACTGCCCCCCACAGGTGGCAACCAACATTGCGTCAAACAATAACAAGTACAATATCATTACCAAATTAAGGTTAAAGAATGCTTACTCTTCTGAAATGTCTACGTTGAATTCACGGGATTCAGAAAAGTTTCCAACGAGCACGGCAGGATTAATATTGGAACAATATGTCCTCAACGAAAATCCCATCTCAGCGGTCTGCTGATGAAAGCAACAAAGGAGTTGCCGGTTGGAAATGCCACCTCCTGCGGGTAGGCAGGCAGGTAGTGGTACGTGTTCCTTTGTACGAAAACACCCCATCTTATTACCAGTGCTGTGTATTTTATAAGGTAAGAGAGACCAACATGGTAAATTAATATAGTTACGTATAAAACGTGGAGGTTGCCACAGGAGATGAGGAGTTGATGTAATATTTGTTGACAGAGACACAATTTGTGCATAAAGTAATACATTTAGTACCGAACGTATTTCACAGTTGGGTTTAAGGCATAAAGGAAGCTATATTGACTTTAGGAGTTGGCTATCCTGGTTTAACTCACAATATCATCCACAGCATCCTTGATGGCCGTGATTGAGAGCACAATAACCAGCGGTACAAAGGTGGTGTACCACGCCAGGGACGAGATGATTGGGATGGCCTGCAAGGATAGATACAAAGATCAGCAATGGGGAGACAGACAGCAGAGGTACGCGACAGGAGACCGAATGAGATGGCAGGTAAAAGACTAAAGTACACAATGCGAAAGAGGGACAAAGAATGAAAACAATGCACGACAAGCACCAGTTTACAGCATAATCGTAATTCAAATTACAGATAAAGCTGACGTATATTTTTCAAGTTCTCCCTTGCCGAACAAATTTACCACTAAATGGGTTCTCACGGAATAAAATAAAGGCTTGTGTTTCATATTATCCACGATAAATTGCATTCTAATTCTTCCACCAAGAAATAAATACAAACTATGAAGAGCATAACTCCAAATATGTATCTGAAGTGCAATGCTAAAATAATATATAATCTCCTCCTAGGCAGTTTTTAGTATTGTGAATGTACAGCAAGTATCCAAACACAGGCAGGACCTGCAGTCAGCAATGAGAACACTAGGATCCATTCTTCAGTCTTGGCACAAAGGGGCCCTTAAGTGGTGCAGTGGAAGTCTCTCAACATGCCCTTCACCAAACATGAATATTGGTGGAACCTTTCATAGCTACAAGCAGGGCTTAATGTATCACGCTGCTAGGCTGCGTGACGTCACGTGTCACGTACTTTAACATGAAAGACATGAGTGAGTCCTCATTAATGGCAGTTTAATATTGAGGACTAGGAAGTTAAATTTGAGTCCCGTCCTTAAGGACACCTGGTGACCCTGCACAATATAAACACAAAAGGGTTGTTTTTTCTTGCACACCACCGCCGTATCATACGGACAAAATAACACGACATGGATGTGACGTCTTAAGATGTATTCCCGCAACAGCATTCTGAACTGTTCTGGCTGAAATTAAACACTGGTTACAGCCGTTTTTAAAATATATATACTCTATGTGTCATGATAACCTTGCATTTGTAGACAGAAACCATTCGTTTTCATTATCAAATACAACACGTTAAAGCTCATGGCACACCAGCATGAAATTATCACGCTTCCACGGGCTGACAATATGCTCACCTGCAGGATCAGCAGGAACAAAAAGTACACATTGGCCACCCGTTGGAATTGCTCGAGCAGATTCATGGGCAGAAAAGTCACGAGGTTGTACTTGGCAGTTTTGATGTAATTCCCCTGAAATGAAAGGGCCCGCGTGATACAGGTTATTAATATAATGGAGTGGCGGCAGTCCTCTTTGGAAAATGTGAAGCAAGGTGGACCGGTCACAATTCACTGCAGTTGAACGAACGTTATCAATAAATATTTGTATGTAAAAGTAGAATTCGCTTATCCAATGCACACTCACCTTGTACCGTTTTTGCTTCATACAGTGATATTTTGGGACCGTGAATTGGCCGTTGAACTCTCGATCGTTTGCCTTGACTTTCCATTCCTCTGTGAAAATAATAAAAGCAATTTATTCCATTATCTTTGGGATCTCCTTCACCAAATGTATTTCAATTGTGCCCGTGGCGTCATGGCACAGCACGTGAAACGCATCGCAAATTGCCTTGGAAGAGATTTTCTTCGTAATAATGCTTTAAGTGGTCGTTTGATCACTTTCATGGCATGGGTCTCACACTTTCCCATGTACTGTGCTAGGAGACATTTTGCTAAATGACAGTCAAACTCATATTTATTTATCCGATCTGGAAATAAGTGCAAAAAGCTGATTTAATATGAAACTCCAATTTTTTTTCTTTGTGTGCGGTCATTGGTGGCTGCTCTGAGACCATAAAACTCACTCGCGGAAGATTAATGAAGGGTGGCCCACCTGGATTCAAACCCATGATTTCTGCACTGCCAGCTTCGTACTACCTCTGATCTTGAAGCCACCCAGCCATCTCTGTATTGACTGGAAGAACCCCAGGACAAGGCTCTTCTGGTGATGCTCCAGTGGCACTTTCAGTCAGCAACTTCCCACAGACAAATTCCCAGTCACCATTTCAGGAAGTCAGAAACGAGGCCCTACTGGCCAAGCACGATGTGGCACACCCACAATGTTGCACACGAGAGGAAGTTCTATTGTTTCCTCGACACATCGCACTGTGAACCACTGTTTTGGCGATGCTGCCGCACTCTGGGTATCACCGCCAGCGGCGGGTTAACAGGTGTTGGGGTTCCATGTAAAAGTTGTAGCCACTGCTGAGAAAAAAACCTTCCCTCGAGGGAATTCTAAATAGCTACCCTCGAGGTTATTTTTGGAGGTCCAAAATATCTGCCCTCAAAGCGGCCCTCATTTTTTTTCTCTGCCTGGGATTGTCTATGCTGTTCTTTAAGTTTGTTTTAAAAACGAGGTTTATTTTTCTTTCATACACTCTTTTCGGGGGAGCAGTGGTGCCACAACGGACATGGGTGCCGCGGTCATGGAAGGCCCTCTTCCCTGCACGGCCAACATGGTGAAGTATGGTCACAAAACCACAATGGCCCACATGGTGTGGAGAAGTCTTCATCCAGCAGTGGACTGAATAATGGCTGCGTACTGTATTACACTTAGCTACTCTACATTTGTCTCCTATTTTGATCCCAATTTTAGCAGGGTTCTTTTTTACACATCTAAATACTTTCTGAATTAAAATGTCATCTATTTTAACGGCTATGGGCTGATGCAACGCTAACTACGTAGCCTCTAAAAATGATTGTGTGATCAGAGCTGCCGAAGGGATGTTGATCCTGCAGACTTCTACAATGGAGGCCCCATAAACACAAGGCCCATTCGAGAATGTCCGTTTCTCTCTCTCCGACGGGTGTCCAGGTTGCACCGCGTGCTGTGGGGCGCGATGCCCGGCGTTACGAACGCAAATTCGGTCCCTGAAGAAGCTCCCGGCACGTGCAGCAAAATCGTTGGCCATCGTGCGGAACAGCACGCGGCAAAAACGCGACAGTTCCTCGGAGAGCTGTATAGTGCAATGTTCACGTTTTATACTTGCGGTGTTTAACTACTTATCAGTTTGTACCAAGGCACGGACTTCACCTCAAGATAACACAGAGCACACGCCCTCAAGGTAAGCACAGCGAATAATTCGTTGTGCAATCCACAGGGATCTCCTCTTATCTTTTTTTAGCAGTGGGACTCTCTCCTCACATGCTCTTTCAGAATAGCGCTCGTATCGTAGCGTGGTAAACAAAACCTAACGAACCAATCAATACATTCTACAACATTCTTATACAGTATATTTTTCATGTGTTGCTGTTTAAGTTTAAATAAATATCCTTAACTGGTGATGCATTTTTGCTTTCGACCATCAACTTTTTCTTTATTTGCTTATCCTCCTTTTAACGGAATTTTTGGTTCCTGTGACCTAATGTGTGACCTAATGTTACTTGTTTTTAATGATGTCATTGCAACTAGGTGTAGGTAGAGCATTTTCTCTTTGCTTGCCAGATGGAAAACACTGGAATGGCTTTGGAATAAACTCTTTCCATTGTTTAATCAGTTAATCGACTTCATTAACCTGCCCTGAACAAGGGACCCTTTAGTGACTGGAAGCAAGTTGATTTTTGTTCTGCCGACTCGTTCGTAAATATGCAGCCGAGTTGGCCACGTGGCCGGAGTACCCAGTCGCAATGAAGGCAGCTGCAAGCGCAAAGGCCAGTTGGGATTCGACTCAGCCCATCGTCCCTTCGGGAGCTGACAAAATTAACATGATGATGATAAGGCCTTATTACTTGTGCAAGTAGTGTGGTTCAATATGTTACGATGTCTCCACAGAGTATGATGTCTCCACAGAGTAAACCCACAACATTTACAATTTGAGTACGACATTTCGTCGGTAATTACAACCAGCCTCATCAGGCAACAGCCAGAGTTGTGGAGAAATCCTCTTGTTACTAATTTTCCGTGTCGGGTGGTGTCGGGTTTAACGACACTTTTATATTTACGCGATCCAAATAAAAAAAACCTCTTATGGATATTGGTGGCAAAAGCCAACATGTTAAACTATACAAGCCTGCAAGGCGGCCAGGTGAAGGCAGCGCAGCAATGGATTGAATCTGACTGTGAAGAGATTGAACTGTTATCCCCTTGTTTGTGTGCTTTTTTCTCTGGGTTCTCCACTTTTCTTCGAGATGCCAAACACTAATTGATAGAATTGGTGAAACAAACCTCTGCCGAGTCTTAATGACTCGGCAGAGGTTTTCCTTCCAGAATAGAACATCACTGTATTATTAAAGTACAAACTAGTGAGGAAGGTTGCTAAACCACGGCCATCATCAAGGAATTCATCACACCACTTTGTCAATAGGCTCTTGTTGTTACCTCACAAAGACTGCCCCCACTGAACATTCAGGTTTTGAATCAAAGCAAGCGGTGCATTACAGGGGCAAGTCACTGCCCATCTCTCCACTGCAGTACGCAAGTTGCACACGTGAATGTTGACTCTCGAGCAATTCAGGTGGCGGAGGTTGGTTGGCAATCTCCGGCTGTCTCACCATTTGCAAAACATTTCTGAAGTAACAAATATTTACCATTACACTATGTTGTTCAAGTGATGGCAGTCGAACGTTTGTTCTAAATTTAAAATAACCTGCGCTTTAAATTAACCAAGTGTTGAGAGGGTAGAGCGCTGATGAATGATTAATTTGCAAGATGCATTTTGTCATATGGCACATTGCCCTGGCCAATGTACGTTTTTTTTTGCGATGACAGGAAACTGGAGAACCGAGGAAACCCACGTAAAACAGGGGGACACTTTGTTGTTATGAGGCACACATGTTTACCACTGCGTGATGTGTTTCCTATATGTGCCTTAGTCATATCAGCAGTGTCAATATTGGCCTCTATGGAGGAGGGTTGTTAAGGATTCTACTGGGCAGTTGGAGGCAGTCGCCCTCCAGCAGCAGCGGAAGGTAGAGAAGCGACGCTCACAACAACGAGCCGAGCTCCGGGCAGCTAAACCGCATCGAGTTGGCACAGTAGGGGGCACAAGTGGGGCAACTGGCAGTCATCTCAGTCAGTCAACCCATGGCACCTGGGTTTGTCCCGTGACCTCCTGCCAGCACGTCTTCGACACTTCACGTGGCTTTAAAGTGCACTGAGCCTGACAAGCACCGTGATGAAGTCACCACCGCTTAGTGGCAAATAGCGGCTGTTCCTCTTGGTCATACAACTCTTCCAGCTAGCCACCAAATCCTCAAGCCACTTCAACAGCGATCACCTTCGTACTCACCAGGCTCATCGCCAGGGTTCTTTTTGTCTTCCCCTTTACCGCTGTCCTCATTCTCATCCAAATCGTCGTCCGTGTTGTCGTCATCCTGGTCGTCGGTATCCCCGGACTTCTCCGCATCCTCGTACAAGTTCTCCAACGCGGGGCCCTCGTTGCTGTCCATTCCCGAGTCGGAGCCGTTCATCTTCGGGTCCCAGTGGCTGCCGATAGGGACAAGAGTCGTGGGGTTCATTACATTCGGGGACGAATCATCGAGCTTAGCTTTTTTTTTATTGGAATAGTCACATGCTTAGGTCAGCAATGCAATTTCATAAATTACATTTGCAACTTCAAATCCTGGCTGGGGGCTGATGGAGATCATCATCCCTCCAGGGTTAATAATGTAAATAGCGCTCTGTGGGAATGTAAACATGTGTTTGTTCTATCGATAGACTCACACCCACCAGGGGAATGTGGAATTTCCAGCACCGGCTCAGGGCTCTACACAGGAGATGAGCACTGCCTCAAAGCTCATTTGAACCGGAATTCACTTTGCGCTGATAAACTTAAGTCACTAAAACGTAGCAAAGCCGTAGAGAGCCCAGTTCGATAAACAGTACTGGGATAAAAAAAAATCCTGATATTTTACGTTTCCACAAAAGGAACTGTATTAAATTACCGGGTTAAAGGTCACGAACCAGCCAATCAGACAGTTGGCTATTGATGTAGCTACCTCACTGTTGACTGAAGAGGTATAATTTTAACTTTATTAATATAAATACAGTACACGAAATGAAAGAAAATCGCTGCACACGTTAAATGTATTTTTAAAAAACAATACTTTGTAATTTATATTTCAAATTGGATTAAGTTCTAAAAGCTTGTTTATAAACGAGAAGTTGGGGCACAGCTGGCTTCTTCAGACCGGCAGGAATGTGGAGCTGACACATGGCCCACCCACGTCAGCTGGAACATCAGCAACGAACTTTGCCTAAATTATAATTTCTCGATAAATAGCTTTTCTTGCTGCCGTCAGCACGTTTTCCCGATCGCGATTCAAGCCACGCTGACGGAGCAGAAATTCGCATTCTTTTGTCCGTTTAAAACAACCCTTTAGAACGTAACACTTAAAATATTGTCCCTCGTATACAGTACGATCATAGCAAAAGTAAAATAAAGCGTACGCGTAAAATACTGTTATGTGTCCACTAAATGCGGGTCTATGCCATATACAGCCCCAAGACACAACGACGCAGTCAAACAGGAATTGACAACAGGATCTGTGGTGTTTGTCCAACTGTGTCCCCACCGCCGAGCGTGATTGAGCAATCACAGTGAAATGGGGTGATGAGGAAAGCCACGCACACACAAGCTGCTGCTGCTGGTGGTGGTGTCGCAATGCATAGTTTGAGCGGAGAGACGTGACTTGTGAATCACACGACTGTACATCAGGAGTGACCATTCCACAGCCGGTGCCTGTCTTTACTCTCACACGCGCCTTCCCCATCAGACACACTGGCAGCTACTGCCGTATTAACCAAACCAACGCAAATATTAATTCAATGTTAAGTCATCATTTAATACGTAGGCATTCGCAACCAATATCATCCCTAACATAGGTTTTTTTCGGTTAGATCCCGTAAATATAAATATGCCGTTAAAGCAGCCACCACACGACACAACCAATTAGTAAAGTTTGTGACGGGTTACATTAACTAATCCTGTTCACTAGTTACTTCCATGGAGATTATCCCCTTCTGCGATGTTAATGTGGCAACTGTACAGCGTTTTACCGTGCAATTGTTTGAATCACGCCATTATTAAATTGAATTATTATTCCGGTCAAGTTAGGTAATATTAATTATAGGTGAAATTGCACTTTCAAGAACAGGAGTCGCGGCTCATGGGGGTTAATGTGTACGGGGAGTTATGTTGTCCTACGGCAGGTTGCGAGGGAAATTCGCTCGGTTATCTCGGAGGACTTTATTGAGACATTACAGTGGAGGGTTGCGTCGCCTGGTTGCAAACTCAAGAATTTTGTGTCGGTGATAACGGAGCAACGTGAACCAACCACGTAATTGCGTGTTTTGTACATTTCGAGTCTCCTTAACCAAACTGTTAACATATCATTGAAGTAAAAATTAGCTAAATGTGTAAAAAACTTCATGGAGAAAATCGTTGCATTACAACATTCAGAAATTTAACATCGTTTCACTCAGCTCACCGTCTCTCCACGGTCTATAATTTGCATCCAACTTTGTACGAGATCATCATTATCATCAGCCATGATCAGTCCACCATTGGATGAAACCCTTCCCAACTCATGGATATTCCACATTCCAGCGATGGCACACAAGTAGAACTCCTCTTAACCATGACCCTATTATCTGCAGGCGCTATTATCCACTCAAAATCTCCCTCTTATCCACGAATCTTTGGAGTTTTTCCATCCTCCATTGTAATAAGGCTTCCTATTATCCACATTTTATTTCTGCAGCTTGAAGGAGTTGCATGGGAATTGGTCCTATCATCCATGCAAAAACAAATTACGCAGGCAGCGAATGAACAACGGTATTTTAAATGTCCATTCCACTGCTGATGGATGAACAATTAAACATCCTGCAGGGAATTATGGCCAGGAGCAAAACCTATTATTATTGCATAAGCCTGACTTTTACATAGCAGACCGCCTGACCGTGACCCCCAGAAGGATCTTTAAATGTCCATTAACTTAGCATTTTAAAGGGGCAACATTAGCATTGGCATGGCCAGGGAGTCACGCCTACGCAATTCCATGGCTATGGACAGTGCACACGCAATGCTAAAAACAGCAGCGCGTTTTAGTATCCACTACAACAATGTTCTTATTGTCCCCACATTTATGGCAGTAAAGTTGATTCACATAGCAAATACATCCTAATGTCTGTGGCTTATCCATAGGCCTTGATCATCCTCTTGTTGTGGAATTTACATTGGGAAATGTCATCATCATCACATTTGTCACAGAACATACATGATTGGCAAATTCATCCTCTGATCTGAGACTTCTTAACGGATAAGTGCAGCACAATCGTGGACATGGCAGGATCAGTGGTGTAAATCCCTCGCCCTGTGGATTAGAGTTCACCTTTAGCTTTCTTCTTTTAACATTTCCCTTGAAGTAAACTCACTCACACGATACTACCCTTCCTCTGTGCGAACAAGCCCACAAAATCCGGGGCTACTTGACTCATACTTGACTCAGCCCAACAAAACATATTTCGCCGTCTGAACAACCCCTGACAAAGATCCCCCGTGTAGCCTTAACAGACTGTTGGGGCAAGTGCTGTTGGCGAGCACCTACAAAGACTGGCAGGCGGCACACGAGTGGGTGGGTGGCCTGCACCATGACCCGACACGCACACACACGGACCCTCTCAGGATCAATAAAATCCATGCTTGCACAACAGGCGGCTGCTAGACTTTGGACAAACTCATCAGGATCACCTTGAAGACATATTCCAGAGCGACCATAAATAGCCCAACGCTTCCCACATGACGGTACCGTGCACACGTTTCCCACATGACGGTACCGTGCACACGGTTTTTCTAAAAAGTAAGCTGCGTATTTGATGCCTAGCCAGGATTTTGAACGCACAACTTTCCTAACCCAGAGTCAAGAGCTGTTCATTACAACAACAAAAACCACATGCCCATATAATAATCTGCTTTAAAATACAAGTACTCCCGTACGGTAATTCCTCATTTAAGGTGGTAAACGCATTAAGCGAGGAATTACTGTCCGGTATATACATTACAGGGCACTATAAAGTCAGCCTGCCATCATGCCACGGCGGGAGAACGAAGCGAGATGAGGGCACGCCGCCGTGAAGTGTATCGTTCCGGGAATATACCCAGAATTCCCGTACCGCCCAGAAACCGCGTTGCAACGGTGCGTTCCGCGTGATATCGCACTTCATACAAAGAGTATTGTGGTCATTTTACCAAAAATGGCTTCATTGTTAACAAGGTCAGAATGATCCATTGAAGCGGGTGGGTACACGACGGCAAGGCCCAGACAAACTCAATAGGTCACCACTTCCCATGGGGAGGGTGAACCCAGGCCTAGACCAAGACCAAAGGAAGACCCTTTCATTGTGTGCGATTAACAAATGCTCTACCATAGTATTTAGATGGCATTGGTAAAGGTGATGGCTGAATTAACAACATAAACCCTAAACTATTTATTTTGTATTACCAGTTGAGGCTCACTCAGTGTAAAGAATGGGCCAAGAGACATTGTGCCGGTAAAACGGCACGATAAACATACATGCGCAAATCCTCCACACACTTAGCAGACATGCTGTAAAACCATGACGCTTATAAAGCACAGGTAACCAAACCCAGCCTCTTCAGAACAATTTAACAGATCGTGCAAACATTTATTTTTGTCTAGGCTGCCTTCTGCCTGCCAGACATAGCAGTTACATATTTATACACAGTACCCGAGTGTTTTATTTATGCTTTGAACTTTGAAATGAAAAACAACTTCCATTCAATCTTCAAGTTGCCTTTGTGAACAAAATTCTAGCGCACTGAAAGTGTATACATTTAATCTGCAGGCCTGAAGTCCAATACTTCTTGTTGATTTGGTGTTGATGTCGACCCTTGGTGGCATGGACAGAAATGGGGAGCGGGGGCCATGAGTGAGAGACATTCCACTCTTTTTTTCCACTTCTTTTGTACGGCTGCTGTCGATGCAGAGCAGCAACCACAATTTCACATTCAGGTGGTTAAACCAGCAGACAACGGCATCAGGAGCAGCGGAGTGTATCGATGTGATGTCTCCTTCGTATTTGTGGATCGGGCATTGCGTCGTTATACGTTGTATGGTCTGTTCTGGATGACCACAGGCGCACACTGGAGAATTGTTAATTTTCCATTTGTGTATCAGCTATCCGCATCTGCCATGGTTTGTGCAGTGGATGCGGTTTAGGGTGGACCATGAGCTTCGTGGAAGATCTTTTGCGTTTGGTCTTTCACAAGGTGTTTGCGAGTTCTTTCAAACTCCATTCAGCTCGCCAACACTTCATCGGGGTCGAAATCACACTGTTTAATGTTAAGCGCATGGGTCTTTTGCCACTGGAACATCTGCAAGTCAGAGGGTGGAGGTTGTTGTTTTTCTACCGAAGAAGCCGAGCCGTGCCGCTGACATCGCACGTAAATGGTGACGGATGCCGTGAAGCTTTGTCTTTGCTGTACTGACATCACACAGAATGAATGCATCATTAACATTGCCTCTGGCCCTTACTTGTGCCCAAAATTATTATTCAGATCTCTTACGAGGCCAGTGGAGCACGGTTTGGTTACAGCTCAGCATGGCAGATTGTCCGTGGAAACACACTTGTGCCGTGAGGGCACCATTATGACTTTGGCTCAGATGTGCCTGTGGCTAAACGGTAGAACAGTATCCAAACGCAGGCTTTTGACACTGTTCGTGAATGTTAATAATAATACTAATTAACATTTGTCAGGCGCAATTCATCAGAAGCTCCAATGAACATGGAACGTTGAGCTAACGTTGGGCCAATGATGGTCCAAGGTTGGGCCAATGTTGGTCCAACAATTCCAACCACATGGCCCAACGTTGGCATGTTGACTGGGATTGTCAGTTTGGGTGGGGGGCATGTGTTTACAATTTGATGACCGACTCTCACACACCTGATACACGTGAGCCCTGGTACAGCCACCATCATCCAGTTGTCAAATTACTATTTCAAGTATCCAGTTCTTGTGCTAACCGCAGCATGTGAGAGGGGTGCAAGATATACAGAGGCTCAACTTTCGGTTAAAGGCTGGCTTTTGGAAAAACAAACATGTTGTTTTTGGCAGGAATTACCAGTAAGAGCTCTAGGCTTCACATAGTCGTCATCGTGTTATACAATACTGTATAAGACGACACCTTACAGCTGTTCTTTTCTGATATTCATACTGTACAGCGATTGCCTCAACTTCGTGAGAATCAATAATAAGATTGCCAGCAGAACTAAAATGCAGAACCACCATGACAGTACTCCTGGTCTTCCCGTCTTTATGACTTACACGTGTTTTGTATCCAGTATTTTCATGAGCAGCTGTTTGCATTTTAGTTTTTCTAAATAGGAATTCCTCAACTACTTAAAGTAGATAGGCTACTTAAATTTCCCCTTTGATATTTGTTAAATCATATTCATCTACTACAGTAATGTATAAGGATCACTTAACAATGCCTCTATATTGCAAAGTCTAGATTAATACTATACCGTACATATCCTGCAAACTGGCCAAGCACAATAATAATACTATGAACTGGAATACACAGACACATACATACGGTCATAAGTATAAAGCGGTTTATACAATTCTGTCATTTTATGCATGCGTGCATGTTAACAAGCATATCAAAAAAGTGTATTGTGCCATTCCTATCAAGCATGATACTTAAATGAGGCAGTCATTTCGCTCTTTTCTACATCCTGTTGGGAGAGCATGTTTATTGGTTGGTGGGTCAGGTTGTCATCTGCATTGTAACCGCACATACAGCACTCTCTCTCAAAAAACTGCTTCAAAGTACACGGCCTCTAATATCTGATGTGTCCTGAAGGCTGCATTCAAACTGTCAATTGTACCCAACCTTTAACTACCCACACACAATAGGGGTACACACAAGTTGCTCAATGCTAACAGCAGTATTCAACCGAAACATTTCTCATAAAATGCTTGCTCGCGGAAGAAAAAATATATAATTAAACTTATCGACAAAACATTGTACGGGATTACTGAAGTTATACTTTAAAATAAGATGGTTTCAAAGCACTTATACAAACCTTGACAGAAGCCCTGTGGCTTGGCATAAGTTATCTGTAGCTGGTAAGAGACAGACAACTACAGTATTGCACTATGATGAGATTGTGCCAGCCAATTGCACAGCAAGTTTCATGGAATAACAGGTTCAGTCAGATAAGTGCGCGCCTAAGGAGAGCCATACACGCTGACAGGAATAAAACAAAATTAATGCCCTCTATAACCGCAAGCCAATGCAACGATTTCACAATTGTGGTGGTTGTCACATTCGGAGAACTTCTGTGATCTAACCAACTTTAAACTCATAAAAGAGTCGACAAGACTGGACAGGGCAGTAGTTCAGACGCACCGTAACGCAACACAAATGATTAAGTTGTGCGCTTGATTCATGAAGCCATGCTCTGACATGGCTCTCTTCCGCCGACAACGACAGGTGTATTCCACTTGCGAAAATGGGCAAGCAAATGTACAGTACCGTACAGCTGTCTTCACCGTGTCGATGATACACGCTCCATACAAAATGCACCGTGATAAAAAAAAAAGTTAGATTTCGATTTAAAGCTTTCGTGACTGCAGGCAGGGATTGCGTGGTGGCCGAAACGTCGTGAGAATTTTATTTTATTATGTTTTATTTTTATTCTTTTATTATTTCCCTTCTATGTGACTTTACCGAAAGAACCGAGAATATAAAAGAATGTTAGGATTACATGGTTCATATTCGCAGACGTTGATCAACTTATCTCACGTGGCCATATGCCTCGCCACATGTTTTCTAGATGTGGCACAATGGGTACGGTGCACTGACGATACCACCGCTTAACTAAGCAACTAAACCATTTAGAATTCTAACAACTCGAGGCTCAAATGTGCCTGTGGATAAGGGGTAGAAAAGTGTCCAAAGGAAGGCTTTTTACACTGTTTCTGAATATTAATAAAAACGTATTTACATTTGTCAAGTGCAATTCATCCGGAGATGCCATGAAAATGGAACGGCAGGCCAACGTTGGGCCAACGTCGGTCCAACGATTCCAACCACATGCCAATATTGATCTTAATATGGTATAAAACGTTTAAAAACTGCAACAATACGTACACATTATGTTTTACCTACCTCACTTTACCTTGTTTCTGCCCACAAAGGTGTATAAAGTATTATTGGGTCAACTCCTCTAATTTCCAAAAGATGAATGTTTGTGCTGATGAGGTGCTGAAAATGACCTCCAGGGTGGTCACCCTCACAACTGCAGATCCTTCTTCACATTTCCAGCGTCGTAGTTCGTGAATAAAACCCCAAACATGACTCCCGAACTGAACTCCAAGTTTGAGGCCGTCTCTAAACTTGTGCTTTTAACCTGTTTTTTTGGTAAATTAACCGTAACTGTTTTGAAATGCCATTGCTCTTTATTTTCCCAGCCACAACTCATTTTCTCCAATAACACGAATGTGTTATATAACCAACTTTTCCCCTCCCTTAATCTCTGCCCACGTTATCATTGCCTCCAATCCGCCCAGTTTCTCGTCAATCTTGGCGCGTATTCAAATCACAATACAACCCCCATGGTGAGAACTTTGGAAAGGAGGTAAAAGCCAAAAGAGAATAATCCATCGGAATAACCAAACGGTTATAGTCCAGCATGTGGCAGTACTACAATAGTTTATCCAGACTAAATAGACCAAGACCGAGGGAGTGCACAGTACAGTACTATAAGTGGAAATGTAAAGCATCCCTTTGTCGACTATGCTCATTTAACCGGGTTTTTATCGGGTAACCTTTAGATGCAATTCAAACCCAGATAAATAATATGGTATCCTGCGTCTGCTCATGTACATGTGCCATGCAAGCTGACCAGAACAGCACTTGGAGATTTAGTGATGAAAGACTGAAGGTGGCTTTTTAAGCCAATTTTCACAACTAAATAAACGTGGTTAGAAATATGCCAAACCAGAAAATCAATCAATGCATCTCTATCTAAATGTGAATGTGAGTAAATTACTGTGTGTTTCACACAACTGTAGGATAACAGAGCTGAGAAATATCTCCCAATGGTACAGCTCTCGTTTTCTCAGCTCGCAGCAGAATTTTTCACAAGGCAGAAAAAAAACAAGGCAGCCAGCCACGCAGGACAGCTTGTTGGACATTTTCAGAATGTCTGTGGAGAAAGAATGACCAGAATTGTATCATTTTAGCCAAGTACTATCCAACAGTGAAACATATGTTTGTTATAGAGTGCACACCAGAAATCCATTGTTGTTCCATCAGCGTGCCGCAATGCCTATGGCTCCCCGCCTTCACCACAAGTCCGTGCTGACCGGGGTGGTGAAGCATCCTCAAATTGCCTCTGCAAGCCACAAGGCATGGGACAGCCCTAATGCAGCAGCGGATTGACCGCACATGCACACGAGTCCTCACAAACAATTATACGGGTGTCATCTTTCAAAATACATAAATAAATATGGTAACATTCTTTGCCAGAGTGTGTATTTACAGTGCTGGGGTGTGGCACTTGCTACAACAGTGCGGTATGCAGTCAATTAAGTCCTGATGCTGCTCGCGGAGCGTATTGCGGTGTGCAGAATACGCCCTTCCACCAAAGACATTGACAAACAAGCCGGCTGGGTGCATGCAGTTCGTGCCAAGGCGATGTCTGTCACCCAAGGCACGAGGTTGGTTCGGATTTTTGGACTTGCGACGACCAGCATGGCCACAGCACAATACCCCGCGGCTTGCCACAACAACACAACAGAGGAGGAGGACTCCTCGCTTCATCGCATGAGTCTTCGGAAATCATAAGCGTGATTGTTATGACATGTATACTGCAACCCTCCCAACTACTTATCTGCACACACATCATGCTGTGTTCCAGCACTGTCTCTCATGAGAATGCCAATTGGAAGTAAAGGATGGGTAAGAGAGCTAGGGTGGACGAGTCATCGTATTACTTATGGCAGATGATAAACATGTACACACATTACCTCATTCTACACGTGAAAAAGAGCTACATATCTTAGTGGGCCTTACCTGGTACAATAATAATAGTTCATAGTTTATAAACACACTATCTTGAAAATACTGGACGCACACAGGAGGGAGAGGACTTGCCACACCTCTCCATTGATTTTCCCTCAATAAATCCAACCCTAATTGATTTAATCTGTATAACGAGCAAGCGGCAATTATGATTTTTTTACTTCACCACATCCATGCGTTGCCACAAATGAGACTAAGCTTATAAGAGTCCTTCCTTCCCCATTGCATTAAAAAATGTAGCAGAGTGAGTGAGTGAGTGTTGCATGAAGCCACGTAGGGCACAGACCCCCTTCTTCGCACGCCACCAGCAGGGAAATGAAGTGTTCGCACGATGCCGCAGCCTCACCACAATCCCACAAAACCACACCGGAAAATATTAACAAGGTAAGGGGGTTGGTTTAAAAAATTTTTTATAAATATAATATACAAATTCATGAAGTACTTGGTTTTGAACTGACACGAAACGGGCTTTGGCCACTCGGACTACGAGGAAAGTCGTCCTCTGAAATGATGGATAAAAGCACAGTCAGCCAGGGAAGAGATCAGTCAAAGCTTCTTCAGAAATGTAGAATGTAGAATTCATTAGCTCCATGAGAAAGCCCTTCCCATCAGAGAAAACACTCAATTCTCTTCATCTCACACCTCGTCTCAGCGTCTCACGCGTGGATTGTCCCTCTAATTTAGCTATTTTCCTTCTCGAAATGAGGTAGATGTCAGTCTATTTATTTGTCTTAAAAACATGTATTTTAAGAAGCTTGAGACAATGTGTTTCTGTTCTCTTAAAAAAAAAACTCTATAAACTCAGAGCACACCCCCTACACTAGTTATCAAGGCATGGTGGTGGTACACACATCTGAAGAACGCCAGCGGCTTGGGGGAAAGCGTTGTATGTTGAACTTATTTCAAATCGTACGTAGCCAACCGTGCTGATCGGAAGGTGGATGACCGTAAGGCTGCCACGAAACGGCAGCACCACAAATATGGGGTTATTTCCTCGTGTGTCAACCACTAAACGTTGGCGGCTTTGGGGTAAGATTGAGTTTTGTGTTTAGCAAGGTGTGCTGCTCACACGAGGTTGGTTTTATTCTGGGCACTGCGGTTTCCTTCTCACATTCACAACACTCCTTAAGAGTAAATTGGCAAAATGTTTTAGTGTTACACGCTTCCTAAAACATACATAAAAACTCGACAATACCTTCTTCCTGGTATCATAACCCTGGCATCACGACACGCCGCTCGTTTTTTTAGCTTTTGTTCGGGGCAAATGCATTATCACTAAATGTTACGTCTCGTGCGTTACAACTTCGCCAGTGGTGTCCGCTTTTTTCATCATAAAATGCCAGGCAGCTGGCATTTAAATAGCATGAGTCAGTTAGCGTGAACGTTCAATTATATTTTAGCTCTCCATTAACTGTGCACACATATTAACGTGTTTGTGTTGTAATGCCTTGCTTATATAACTGTTATAATACCACAGGACAGTGATTTACAATCGCCTTTCTGGGATTGTCGTTAACTTTTTACCCGAGAAAGCTCGAGTGTGGCGGACACTAGACTACAGTCAAGGCAACATCATTATTCAATGACTTCGACAATCGGCCATAAATAAACCCGAGAACAGTTGTGGTTTTATTTGGTCATGTCACAGTCTATAATAACCAGCCAGTTTAAACGCAGCGCCATTATTCGTGTTGTTGTCTACTCCACAATTTCCTGCGACTCCGTTATCAGTGAGCCGAGCAGGCGACTTGGTTTCATTGATGAGCGCACATTGGGGGGAGATTCCAATTTGGAGTTTGTGTTGCCTTTTAGACGGTGCAAGGAATTTAAACCCGCAGTACTCTAACAAACGTGCAGTTTGCTGTAATAAAAATAAACGTCGGTGAATCATTAATTCTCTGCAATGTAAATACACTTGACAAACAGGTAAAAAGCACTCTCCGTTATTATCCTCCTCGTTTGAATTGTTACGATACAGCACCCAGTTGGGATGTATTCCATGGGATTTTGAGCTTTGTTATAAATAAACTTTCAGATTATGACATTTTACAGCACTTTTTTTGTTGGACTGCGGGTAATTAATAGTAATAAATTCTTTAACATACAATTTATTTATTTTCCCACCAAAGAATACTGTGATAGTGTTTTGGCTCATCAGCCTATGTCCCCACCTTCTGATATCATTTCCGATCGCATTTGCAGCACTGTGCTACTCAAGCAGGTCGATTCCCGACGTGCTTGCGACAATCGGAATCTAAAGGGAAGAAGAGGCCGTTCTGTTAAGCAGCTGACGCTTGCTGGATGTTCAATGCGATACAAGTGAGCCATCTGCTAACGCCGTTGGGTTGTTCAACCCAGCAACAGCAAAAGTGTGAATAATTATCTTGGGCGGACTGTGGAAAGTTACCAGTCAGGTATGTTGCATTGCACATAGCTGTACAATTAAGGCTCCCGTGGCTATATGCAGCCACTTGGGAGTTCCGTGGAACTTTCGGGCACAGGGCAATCTCATCATTAATTCAGAGAGTCACACACGCAAACACAAAAAGAGACAAATATATTCAAAAAGATCTGCGACGCAGAGGAACATTCAGAATCAGAGACGGTATTTGAAAGTGAAAATGTACTTGACGAAAGATGCGTGTGCAGAACTGTACTGTGTAGGGACTCAAAGGGATACGAAGAGAAACAGAGCGAGTCATAGGGAGTGACACGTGGAGACAAACACAGAGCCATGTCATCCGTCGTCACCCTTCCCCCTCCTCTCTCCTGATAGCAGTCCCCACATTCGTACTTCGTGCACATCCTCTATTTGCCCTACTCTTCCAGAGTACTCGACCACTCACTATCGTGTACCCAGTAATACATTCTGGGTGAACAGATGTCGGGAGATGCAAGAAGCCTGCCCCGTTGTTTCAACTGCCGCCGGGTGATCGAATCTGTGACCTTCGGATTGCAAGTAGCATTTGAGTGTATTAGCGGCGGTGGTACCACCGATGATTCGCGGTATTAAAAAAACTGCACATTTTTCGCAAACAATTATTTGTTTCCCCACGATTCGCACACCCCAGTCAGAAAATCTTGCGCGGCGTTCTCGTCGGAAAATCTCGGGCAGTTTTACGAGGACCGGTGTGTCATGCTGCATCACCACTAACACGTCGAGTTTCTAACCATCACACCATGGCAGCATCTCCATGGTCTGTACATTTATTATTTTTACCTAGCACTGTACCGTGTAACACGTAGCAGGCTTTCCCGACCAATATTATCTATAATACAGGTTTTTTTGGGGGGGTTGGATCGCGTAAATATATAAATGTGTTGTTAAACCCGCCACAGCCAATTAGTAAGGTTTGCCACGTAAACAGAACATGCCGATTCCTTACGAGTACAGCACACCGGTGTGTTGGAGAGCCAAGCCACAACATTTACAAATAGAATACGACGTTTCGCCAGTAATTACAACTAGCTTCATCAGGCGACAGCCGAATTGGCATGTTCTGATTGCGTGACAAACCTTACTCATTGTCTGTGTCGAGTGGTGGCGGGGTTAACGACACATTTATATATACGCGATCTATCCCAAAAACCCTCTATTATGGATGATGATATTGGTCGCGAAAACCTGCTACTACGTGTTAGACGGTAGCTACATTATGGACTGTACCGTGCTTTGCTTAGAGCATGCCACAAATAGCATAACTTCCCCAACCTTGCTGTTTAACAAATATTCGTAAAAAATACCGATTTTAAAAGCCAGCAGTACCACTTCACTATATTTAAGGGTAATTTTTTTTAACACCATTTTTGCTTTGCATTTCGGTAAAGTGCCAAAGGTGTTTAAAAGTGGCCAGGTAACCAACGTAAATGGGTTCGGATTTGACAAGTACTGTATGGAAGGGAATATAAAGCCATTGAAAAGGCTTCGTTGCAGGACATGTTGCAACTTTTAAAAAGCAGTCGAACAGGTTCTCTGTAACAGTATACGCGTGGATCATACGGAGATCGGGCAGGGAAAGGTTTTAGGAGCGTTTCCCATTCGGATAACAAAAGAGTTAATTTAAGATCTTTAAAAAAAAAACGGCTATGATTTTAAAAATCAATCCGATAAGATTAGAAAGACTACGATTCAGATTAGAGTTTTGACAAACGTATATATTTTTTATTACACGGTTCATCAATCGACAGGTTGGCACGTGGTTGTGTGGGTACTCCCACCTGTGCCTGGCCAGCGTGGGAGAGTAGGCCAAACACCCTCGAAAGGGTCTCTCGAGAGCTCCCTCTAGTGCAGGACCTTCTGCCAGCAGTGGCGTGAGCAAGCACCTGCAGGGGCTGCACTTTTACCGTCGATATTTTCAAGCTGAGATAATCTTTTGTTGAGTTACATCGAATTTAGAAGTGTGCAAATCAAATTAACTACGGTATGTAATTGAGTAACAATCGTCAACAGGTACTGTACTTCCACTGCAACTCACAGATGAAGCCAAGCAGAATAGACATTCATTGTGGAGTCAAGGGTGAAAACTCAAAGCTGTTTGGTCAATCTGCAGACTGCAGTCAACATCAAATGACTGCGCCCTGCACTGAACTCTGAACCCGCACGTTGTTTTTTTTAGGGTTGGTCACACTCAGGAGTGGCTGCACCGATGTTGTCCTCTGCACCTTGGCCACCACCTTCTTCTGTGAGCTTTCAAAAGCGTCTCTTGCCAGTCGTGGCCATGCAGGAAGCCTCTCTCTCTGCCTGAAAACACGTTTTCAATGCTCACACCGCGTCAGCTTCTCTGCGAGAGCACCTTGATGAAGAAATGCAGCCAGGATTATCAGCGGCAATGTCCGCAGGGACCCGCGAGTATAAATAGTAAACATCAAATTGTAGCCGCTTCAACGAATAGATTCACACCTGTTGCTAGACTGCCGACAAACACATTTGACTGTATGCTAAAAATGCTCCCATTCTTTTGGTGGGTAATGCTTGTTGTAATTGCTTAAGAGGTAAATTCCCTCTTGGGTGTCATTAAAACAACAGGTTGGCTGATAATTAAAAGCGCTAGCATTGTACAGAGGTGCAGACTGTTTGTATCGGTACTTTCCTTGTTAATGATTGTCCGTTTTTGTCAACAAACAACATCTATAATTCACTGAAAATATGTTACAGGTAATACAAAACCTGGGACAATCTTTCAAAATATTGGCGTGCTGTAGTTAATAAAAGTGTTCCAAATGCAAACTTCAGTAGTTATTTCAACCGAGTTATAAGAAAAGCCAATTTGCTGTTAGAGAATACTGTATGCTTAATTATAATGAGTACATGAATGTAACTCCTAAATATTATAATTTTTTGTAAGTCTGTTCACGGCAGAAAGTCTGTGGGTCAGCGTCTCACAGAGTCACGTTAAATGCAAAGAAATAGTATGTTACCATTAAACAAACCCAGGTCCATTTAAGAACACTGTACAATACTCTGTGGACCAAATCCCATTCACGAGTCAATAAACTTCGTACCACTCAAATGGCACGAACGCAGGCACACATCTTCATTTGCTCTCGTACGAACTATGACGCAGATTGAACACGGAGTGTCAAGCCAAGCCACCCGGTGAGCACGGCCCCCCAGACCGAGGTGCAGAGACCCACCCACCGTGGAGCTGGAGAGACGACAAAGCGATGGCGAGCGGGCGCCAGGGCGACCGCCGTGCTACATCGCACCACCGCGCCACATGGCCACGGGTCCACCCTTCACCCAGCAGCGGAGAAGAGTTCATGGCCGATGACAGAGCGATGATGATGATGGCTGCACAGTTGCACCCGCGGATTCGCTCGCGATCACGGCACCCTCCCCCAACCCACCCCACATCATTGCACGAGGCCCATCGCGAACACAACGGTGAAGAGGAGTCGTGACGCAGCGGGCGGGCGGGGGGGCAAGGTGAGTCACGCCGCCCGCCGGGTCACCTGACTGGCACGAGACGGGGGGGGGGCACGGCGCCCACGGGATGGGGGGGGGCACCGACTGTGAGAGGCGGCGGATCACGCGCGTCGGACAAGGAGATTCCAGGGAGTTGAGCCAAGAGGTCACGACGGCGTTTGATCCGTGAATAAGAATGGGGGGGGGGGGGGGGGGTTCAAGAGGATTAAAACATTATTTGAGGCATTTGTTCAAAATACAGGGGGACACTTTAAGGAGATGGTTTTGTAACATTAGCAACACGGTAGTGCATCTACATAAACGTTTACTGGAATTATTAAAAGCGGGACTGTCCGTGCTTCAACGTGTTGAACGCACGTCCGGAAGCGTGGTTCTTATTTGCGGATAAACAACCATCCATCGTCGCTCCATCTCCACCTCACACGGGCTGGATGACTACAAAGACCCCACACACGTGCGCGGGGTTGCCGTGAACTCCGCCCGTCGTCTCTGTTGCGACTCCTCGCAACGCGTCAAACGCGAAACAGACGCAGAGACGTCTCTTGTTTTGAACAGACGAGTCCTCTCCTCTCTTCAAATATTAACCCTTCGCAAATTTCAGGTGAACTTCAAAGAGGAATGTTGTTTTGCTGGGTCTTGCGTTGTGGAGCAGCGCCTCGCTAGGACACAATTTTACGGTGTTAAGTCACGACGTGTTTACATTTTTCCTCTGGTCATTGCTCCTGAGAACTGGTGAATGTCACTCTTGTGAAACGAATGTCATCCACTCATCTGCATGCATGCAACACGACTTGTCCCGATGAGGTGTTTTTCTCTCTCTCTCCTGGACATTGTGAGTATGGAACTGAATTTGGGCTCACGATCTCCTGGAAATCAGCGAGATACTGACATGTCCGTTACTCTGCCTTCGCGACATTACTGTAACATCTTACATTGGCAGTCGGAGGGAAACGGAGGAAGGGGAAGTTGCATGGACGTGAAGAGCGATTGTGCCGAAAATCTGAAAGTTGCGCCAAGATAAGAAATTTCGAATTTTCCAAAAATAAATAATAACGCTAAGACCGCTATGGAAAACCGGACGTCGCTTTCCCCCCCCCCTCGCCAAAAGCGGTGGCCCGTGGCATCGGATGGCGTCACTTTGTACACGGGACACACCTGAGCGCCGGTTCGGACATCGCTCCCCACTGACGCTAGCCGTCGGTGAAGTTAATTTATGCATCGGTGACGTCAACGTTCCCTGGACATGTTTGCATATTCTATCGTCGTGTGAATCTCCCCTGGAAAACAACGGGGCCGGCTCACAACAACTTCCCATCATTTCCAGGATCCTCACAGCCCGCACCGTCCGTCCATTTTTACCGTCAGAGTACAATAGAAGACCAACGGGGGTTTTGGTTGCGTATTCGAGCCGGTGTACAAGGCTGATCACCGAAATAATCACACCCGCTCGTACACGGGGCTTCCATGGCCTCAGAGGAAGGTAGACATTTAAAATGTCGGCTGTCGTACCAAACAACAACGAGCAGCAACAACACAAATACGCATGAGAGCTCTATAACAGCACCACCGTGAAAGGCAACGTAGTTGTTACGGTCTGTGTCTGCATGAGGGCGCACATTTTTCACAAAAAGCCCTTGTGCAGAAAGCTAAGAAAATGGAGCTAAGGTAATGTAAACCGGTAGAGGCTCAGCTCAAAACTCCAACAATTGGTGCAGACAAACATTTCACGTTTCACTCGACATGACCAGGAGCGATGTCTGAGAAGAATGCCTTGGATGCTGGAGTCGAGACAAGTTCAACTAAAAAATCAATCCAGTTCATAGGGGATCTTTCGCCAACAGTCCCTGTTGTGTAAATATTACACCATTGGACTTGGCCTACACATACAGTACAGTCGTTGGTCTCAAAAGTTAGTACGTGTATCTCAATGCTTAAACGTGCTTGTGCCAGTGCTCAATAAATATTATTTCATTATTCCACTTTTTTTTTTTACCAAGGAAAGCCTCACAGAGTCTCTTGACTCTTTCGCAGGAAGGTTCTGCAAAGTTGTTGGAGTCGGGCCGATGTTGCTAAGTTTTATGCCAACTGGGTAATTTTTCAAAAGTGGCAAGTTTGGACCCTGACGCCGGTGCACAATGGCTTACTCTTGCGAATCACGTGACGGGATCTTCAACGTCCGTTGTCAAGCAGTCGGCGAATATTTTTACATTTAATGTGCACCACGGTATTGATCGGGGCGGCCGCTGGATTCTAACCACGAACCTCTGCAACGAGCGACCAACGCGTCACCGCTGGGCCAAGTCACTATCATGGCTCATCTTGAGGATGGGGCTGAATTAACACACGCTGCTGTATACATAGTAAACATTGGCCACAAAAGTAAACTTTAAGGATGAAACACTGAAATGGTAATAGGATAATGAAGTGTTTTTGTGAGCAAAGTACATGAAGAAAATTAAATTAATCCTAACTCTAAGCATGAAGGTCTGCCTCGCTCAAACTGCCAAATTAAGGTGAGCTACCTACAATTTACCCCACCACATAAAAAAAATACATGGACTTATGACAGTTTAATGAAGCTTAGACTTTACATAAACGGGATATATTAACGGTAATAACCAAGTCACCTTTAACAAACTCTTATAGATGCCAGCTCGGGCCAGTCTGCCACCATTGCGTCGCTCTGTAATTGAACCCACCTCGTCACACGCAGGATGGTCAAGGATTTGGTGACACAAAGGAGGCACATTTAATCCCCTACGGCAAATGATCAACATTCTCTCTTCCTCTGGCGAAATCCTCAGAAAGTTGACTTCACAACACCCCGTTTATTTTCTCAACAAACTGAAAATGCTTTAAGCTATTTGCATATTCAAATGAGGTGGTTGCGTTTTGGGTTTTTCCGGTCCTTTCGAACATTGTCTGGCAACATCGTGAGAACCGTGGGCTACATACAGGACTATCCGTCAAAATAACACTAACAGCAGTAATCGGTGAGGTGTGCTGTATACTGTACTATCTGTGCTCACCACAACAACATTCCCAAAAATGTTTGTACCAATCAACCTTCTTGTGCCACCCAAATCTCATAGTATCAGACGTTTCAGATCGGTGTTGCACTTGTAGGAAATGTAAATCCGAACTACAATTCCCCTCAAGGCAAAGCACGAAGAGGGAGTGTCCTTGATATCCTCACAATGTCCAATTTAGTTATTTTTGAAAGAAATAGATTAAGACCATATCATTTAAAGGGCTACAATTTAAGAGGTGATCAGGAAAACAATTCAAGAAGTAACGATGGGGGTTTTTTGACGAAATATGTGCTCGTTCAAAACCGTTCGTGAGCACATTTTCTTACAATGTCCCAGTTTTTCCAGCGCCCCAGTGTAAATATTCCTCTCGTGACGAGATCAGCCTTCCTGGGGCCCCTCTCGTCTACCTGCCTTGACATGCTCACTGCCCAAAATGTGAGCGTATGTTATATTTATGATATAAGGCAGTGTTATTAATGAACGTCGTGTTTGTTTTGCAGTATTAACTCTAGTAACAAATCTAAATTGCATCCAACAGCGTGGCTTTCGTCTGTGTTCATCCCAGTAGGTGGACATGCAAACATTATTTATCCTCTAGCTTCCAGATGCAGGGCAAGTTTGAACTAAAACAAACTTAAATAATGGCTTCAAACAATGAAAGAACAATGAACACCGCACGTACCATTCTCAAAAAGAAACATGAGTACGTTTAGTTTGAAATAAGCCTCAACATGTCCTGGTCATATGCATGTTGCACGTGCTGTTTTGCACAGGGTCTTTGACATGCGGTTTGTGTTTAGACGCCATATAGATCCAGACTGTATTGTTTTCAAGCCATCATACCAAAGGACCAATTAAATGACCTGCAGATGTGCAGGATGATATCATCGGCATCATGATATAGCGATTATTTACCCGGCATGTACCTCTTCGGCCCAAGGTTGCACACAACCGGGCGATGTGGCCAGCATGACGCACTCACGTCCGTGTCCCCAGCGATGATGTTGACACGTTAAGGCCATATTTAGACTCGTTGCCGCTGGTATACAGAAGTAGAACACACTTTCTGTGACTACAGTAACATTAGCTACGTACGGATCGAAATATAATATACAGAAGAGGTAGTCTACTGTTTCACCACATACAAAATAAAATATTTACATTTTACGATGGTATTCCAGCCTATGGGCCTTTGATACAAATACTTTCCAGCAGAATTTTTTTTTGCTGGCAAAGTCTGGGCTGGCTGCGACTTCACGAGTCTCATCAGCAGTGTTACGGCCTGTTGAACAAACGCTGTTGGGTGGTTTCCTGGTGTTCGATCGAGGCAAGCATCCCTCATGAACACCGCAAGCCCATTCAGGGCAGCAACACCAACGTGCTAAAGAATAGACACACGTGCTGCTGTCCATGTTTAAACGGCACTACTATATCAACATTAGACAACATAAAAGGTATATTTTATTGAAGTCAGTCCTTCCCAAAGACTTTATTACTTCAGGCAGCAAGAATAGTCGCTGCCGACTAGAACTCAAATATCCCTTTTGATTTTCAACAATAAGCCTCGTCTATATTTCCATAAAAGTGTACATTCATACGACACATTTAAATGGCCCATTGTCATCTTACAATTTTCAACAATCACCACTTTGCACAAGGAATACAATACAAAACCAAGACACATAGACGCTCGTTTCATAAAAAAAAGTTAATTCCATACAGAATAAAACTGAAACGTCATCAAGTTGCTTAAAACAGTACTGTAGGGTAATTCACAAAGGGTTTGGTTTGTGTCCATTTGGGTATATTTCTCGCATTTAAAATACTAAACACACAGTGTACCCGGCTATGAATCTCGTCCATATGGGTGACATTGTGACGCTTTGGTCGCTTTACAGACACGTGTGCAAAACAGCAACGAACAACTTCAGATCTTATCAGGTGTTACGTAAGATGGAACTCTGTAAATGGAGAAATGTATTTGGAACTGTTGGTAGGATTACAGCAACATTATTATTGATGGGATAAAATACTGCGGTTAACAGGTGCGATAAATACAATTCATATTCGTTGTGAATTTTCAACAAATTACATTTTATAAGTGTAGCTATATTTTAGAAACATTGACATGGTCCCACTGGACTGGTAATACATTGTATAACTTGTCAAGTTCCAATAAATACACTTTTAAACTAATACACGTATCTTGACACACTTGTTTTTTTCTAACTCAACAGGTAGCATGTGTGCAATGCTGCCCAAGCAGAACCAACACAATTAACGCACACACACACCTCCCTGCGAACACTCACCTGGCTTAGGAGTCAAGCTTCATCAACCGCCGAAAACATAAAAACAAAAACTCGCGTTTCAGTCTGTCCTAACTATGAGATGGTCACAACTTCCAGAGGTCAATAATCAAAACATTCATCAACCAAGCTCAGAACGTGGACCGTCGTCTGTTACCTGCAGCAGTGTGTCGGAGTGACTTTTGTTGTGCTGGCAGTAGGGTGCCTCTTCGCCACAGCTGCCGTGACATGCACAGACAAAGATCAGCCCAAACCGGTTTGGCCACACCTCTGCCTCCACTCCATTTGCTCGGGGAGTGCCGCTCACCCCCCCGCCCCTCGCTACCTGGGGCAGGGCGGGGGGGGTGATGGCCCACCCCCAGCCTGATGGGACCAGGTACCCAACGTGCACCCAATCACCGTGGCAGCCACACAAAAGCCACGTTTATGACCCGACAGCCATTGCATTACAAAGGGCGGTGCCAAAGTCACCGATGCATTATTCACTCGTGTGCGCCTCCGCTGCTGCCTGGGCTGTTTTTGTTGGAGGGGCCACTGGCTCAGATTATGCTGCTTGACGAACCCAACAGGTGCCAGAATGTGCGCAGGTCATTCCAGAAGTACTGTAAAAGCCTCCGGGCTCCATAGGGCTTACGCAGCTCATATAGTTGGTTGTTTTGCAATGCAAATGAGGAAGTACCTCCAGAAGATGTATCTTTGAAAGGTCGAGAATTTGAGTTGAAGTGGCTTTATTTGAACATGAGCTCAATGATATCGATATCATTTTAAACGCGGGGCTTTCACGTGCTGTTTAAGCAAAGGCCATCGAGCTCTTAGTCATCATTGGTTTGGTTGAAAAGACTAAATAAATATTGTTCACCATCACCTAACAAATTATTTCATCATCACTCTGTGCTTTGATGTAAAAACAAGACACGTTGTAGGGTCTAGATGCTATCTTGCAAATGCTAAAATGTTATTGTAAGAATTAAGTATTTTGCCATTCAAGGTTGTTTGGGGTTATTATAAGAGTTTACAATAACAGGCAAGAGCTTATAACTTCATAAATCGGTGTCCCGGAATATCCACTGAACCTCAAACAGGTTGTAGACTGAGCAGACTGCTGCTCAAACGCACCCGGCATGATGACTCAACTTATTTCGTGAACCTGGCCACAAAATGTGCATAATCTGCTTTCCCTTGCCGACCACACCAATCAAGGAAAAATGTCAATATTATAGCTTCATTAGCTTTCACTTTTAAGTCACAATTGTTGTGCCCTGCCCTCGTGAATTACATTGATACGTCTGCCTGTGTGTTTTTATTGCTGTAATTTAGCAACAATATGAGATAGCGTGGTGCGACGGTTAGCAACATGCCCTATGGACCCAATATCCTGAGTACAGCGATATCTCAACCAAGTCCTCGGGCCACGTTTTTGCCAACCTGTGTAGTACGTATGTTGAACTTCTTTCGCACCGTGTGTAGCCGAGCGTGCTAGTATGGTCAAACAACCCCAATGACAGACAATGCACGGGGAGATCTTCATCCAGCAGTGGATCGACAGAGTGCTGTAAATGAAGTTGAGATAACGTAAACAAATGCTGTTTGTGAGCACCTATGAAAGTCGGCACGACACATGAGGGAATGGGTGGTCACCACCATGCCCGGCCGCCTTTGTCTGCCTTGTGCCGATGTTTTACGCACCACACCAGGTACCCATTTAACACCGAGTCAACCAAAGGGAGACCCAGGATCGGTTAGAATATTCGCTACTGATATCGAACTCGGCTCGCCGGGTTCTTAGCCGCTACACTACTGCTCTCCACAACACACCACTCGAGACACGCATTATCACATGCACTTCTCCACGATTTCAGTATCTTGAGATACTCTTATTCCCGACATAAGTCCTGAATTTGTGTACCTCAGAGGACGAAACTCAAGTTGCAAATTATGATGTAATGGATTACATACATTCGTTAATTTGTAAACATTAATAGTGTACCAGACCATCATTACGTACCTAAAGTTAAAAGAAAGGGAAAAAAACGTGTGTATTGTGAGATCATTCAAAGTTATTTTGAGTCGCTGCACGGAGCAGCAGTGATGCGTTCCACAGTTAACTTCGAGGTGAACAAAAACATTTCACAGTTAACTTTGAGGTGAACAAAAACGAGATGGGTTCAGGCGTGGGCGCGGAGTCTCTGGGGCGTGCGTTGGGGAGGGACCCCGCAAACTCGCGCGAGGTTGGGTGAGCATATTAATACAAAGTGCTGCCCCTGCCTGCTAAATAAAGCTCACACGCAAGCTGCCTCACGCTGCGTGGCTGGCCGGCTGTAGGCGAGACGCCTACAATTGTGCGATTGGAAACTGTGTTGCAAGAGGGGAAGGGCACTTCATTTTGGTTTTCGAGATAAACCAAGTTCAGTGAAAATCTTGATTTGAAGCTTTCGCGACTGCAGGAATCCATACTCTTTGGTTCTTTCGGTAAAGTCACGTAGGTAGAGGAATAAAACCAAATAAAAATAATATCTCACGACGTTTCGATCGCAACACAAGCGGTCGTCCTCGGGCAGAAACAATAATGGAGCAGTGGAGCTGCCGAAAGTTCAGTGAAGTTCACTCAACAAATCACCTGAACCAGTCACCGTATAGCAGTACAATTTAGCTGTATAGTTCTAAATGTACTTTTCCTACATTTCAAGGCACCGTGCATATATATTGGCGGGGGCTGCATCTGAGTGAGGACTCGAAGGATCGCTACATAAAACTAACGGTGACCGGCCATGGAAGTCTTAAACCAGGGATCTGACTCAGCTTGCCAGATTCAGAGCAGTGCGCATAACACGAACCATTGTGTGGCCACCCTTGTATATATACATATTTAAATAAATATGAGTCTTCCATTCTTTAACTGCTTCTGTATACGTGATGTTTGCCTCTCCATACAATATTTACACTACTGCCATTCGTCTCGTGTGATTGTTGACTCGTGTCTGGTCTCTGTGTGGTCCTCGTTCATTATTCACACACCGTGCGTACAGTACAATCCTGCTGCTATTATTACGCGGTATATGATCATCTAGCAGGAGATTGTGTTCACGCTCCTACACCCCTGTGAGTGTGCAGGTGTCTAGTGGACAGGGCGCGTTGTTTGTTTGTAGCGAGACTGTATGGCTTCCGGTGGGTGTAGAAGTTGGACTCGGCAGATTTACCCACTTACCACCACGCCTTAAAACCGTGACCACCCCACACAAAGTCCGGCTTCCACTGCTGATTATAAACATGAGCAAATATTATGATAAAACAATGTCAACAGGGACATGTCTTTGTTCATTGTGCTGATCACTAAAAGCATGTTGACCCAGACTAAACCTCATAAATTAGACATGGCACATACAGTACAAATATCACTTGCAAATTCACAGAAGACGCTTTCTTCCACAGGATCTCAAATGGGGCCGCTTAAGGGGCCATGGGTCCCACTGTAAGGTATCCATTATAATGCCACACACACACAGAGTTACAAACTCCCAAAGGGGCAGTTTTGTAACTTCTGCTGGTCAAATGTGGGCAGTGCCAGATGAAGTTGATGGGTTCTGGGGCTGTTATAGGATTGGGGGCGTCACTTTGTACAGAAAATGCAATTTCTCCCCTTGATTGTTTTATCATCAACCATATTCAATGTCAAACCCCCCTTAATTGTTTTCTATTTCGGGTCTCTTTTCTAAATGTGACATACCAGAGGCAAATCTAAATCACAGATAAACACATTTTTTATTTCATCAAACTGATATGAATCCAGTTTCCTATAAGTAGGAAAGGAAATATGCAGGCTCGCTTGATTTAGGGGTTTACCGTATTTGCACGAAAACAAAACAATCTTTGATTTTCTTTACGTACCAGCATGACATATTTAAACATTGTGCCGCTCCCACTTTTTGTAGAAATAAGAAGTGGGACGTGACATCTGCACTTAGAAGCGCATAGGTGTGGACTGTCCCTACGGGTGTGTAAGACTGTATAGCATTTAGCCTAACCACGTTGCAGTGTGACGACAGCAGAGGGCTGCGAAGTTTGTCGATGAATAGTATCCCTCTTACCTGACACGTGCCTTTGATCTGCAGGGATCCGATAATCACAGACCCCCCCCCCCCCCCATTATAATCCACGACGAATTATGTACTGTATGCTTATACCATGAGCGTGAGAACGAGAAGGACGCAAGTGAATACGATGCTATAAACTCCGCAAGTGACTTGTGAATAAACTCTGCAAGTGACTTGTGAATACGATGCGATAAACTCCGCAAGTGACCTGTGAATAAACTCTGCAAGTGACTTGTGAATAAACTCTGCAAGTGACTTGTGAATACGATGCGATAAACTCCGCAAGTGACTTGTGAATAAACTCTGCAAGTGACTTGTGAATACGATGCTATAAACTCCGCAAGTGACCTGTGAATAAACTCTGCAAGTGACTTGTGAATACGATGCGATAAACTCCGCAAGTTTAGCGAGCAGTTAGGTGTTGCGAGATAAGGGGGTAGGGGCTAGTTTGCATAATTTAATCTTCAGTAACTCTGGGACATCCATTGTGCTGGCGCTTTAGGTGTCTTACTTTTGCCGGAAAGACGCCACGTGTTTAAGTAAAACTGTGTTTACTTCACTCAAGCAATCGATCACCCTAGTCATTATCGGTTCTATTACTCGACTAATCAGAGAACACCAACATCTTTCCAAAAAAAATTCGCCTTTGTTCCCTCGTGAGCCGCTGGACGGGAGGTGCTGGGCAGGGCTCAGGGACATCGTCAGCTGGGGGTGAGAGCGGCTGCCGTTTGAAAAAGGGGGCCAGGGCAATTTCCCACAAACTAGTCGATTAAAATTAATTGATGAACTGGTTCATTTCTAATCTGAAGTCATTGGATAAAGAGTGAGTCCTAAACACTCCCTGTGGATTGCTTGATCACAGACTGGAGGACGTTCTGAGCCAGGGCTCGGCAGCACGCGGCCCTGCGAGGACTGCCCCGTGACGTCGTCTATCAAGGACCACCACCGGCTCCTATTTGCGTGTGCATCGTGGCTCTTTAAATATTGAGGGATTTTTAAAATACAGAATTCGAAAAAAATTGGCTCGTGTTTTGTTTACCGAGTCACGTTCTAAGCCAAGCATCATACTTCGTACGCACACACACGCACAATATTTGGATCAGAGCATGTGTTTTTTTAATTTCAGAGTACAGTTAAACTCATATATGTACAGCACAGGTTTTTATTTACGCAACATTGACTTAAATGAAGGATGCGGAATGCATGCCTGAGGATTTCATTCTCCACCCAATCTAACACTCACCGCATATATGCTCGTTGGTGCTATATCGACATAATCCACATAATCACGAGTGTCCTCCATAATCGACTGCTACGTTTTCGCAACCACTTTGGGAGTGAACCAGCCTCGTTCATTTCTGTGCTATGAAGAAGGGCCATGACCTAAAACTTTGCCTATCCCTTTTAAGGCAGTGTTATTGACATGTTTTCAGGTTTTTTTTGGTTTATGGACTGGGCAACTGGGCCAGGCCTGCTTTTTAATGGGAGCCTTAAACTAAAACGTAACAGGAAGGACCTGGCCACAAATGATAGCCCAATGAAGTAGTGTATCAAGTGGAAGTTGATATCAGCCAAATAGTCTAAACGCATGGTTCTAAATGCGGAGGGAAACACCGGGGAACCGGAAAAAAATCCACGCGACCCCAAGAAAAGAACACGCATACTATAAATATACATTGATCAGGGTTGTGATCGAACCGACGACCTCCTGTATACCAGGCGAGGTAGTCAACATCTCGCCACCGCGGCGCCTTACCAGGGGGACACCGACGTAGGGTCGTTGCTTTTCTTCACTCCGTGCGCGCTGCACGCGTTCACCTGGACCACCCGCAGAACTGGTCGTGATGTCACAGAATCAGGAGGGCGGGGAGAAGAGACGTCATCAGTGGCATTCTCTCGCTGAGATCTCAACTTCAGGATCACGTTTTCGTTCAATTAAAAAACAGTGGAAATGACATATACAACAGATGTCACCTTACTCAAGCCTGCGTAAAACGTAATGTAAGAAAAACGTTTTAAAGATCGAATCGTGGTGGGTTTGTGCAACGCAGGGAGGGGGAGGGCGTGAGGGGGTGGGATGGGGAGGGGCTTCATCCACCGACCATGCGGATTGAGGGGCCCGGGAAAAGAGAGGGAGATCCAGAAACTTTTTTTCCCAAATACATTTTCTCCTATAAACAATGGTAATAAAACAACAATTGTTGCGGTTCGGGCGGGGGTGGGAGGAATCGTCCCTGAACCCTCGGATCCCCCACTGACGTGGAAAATCCCCGGGATGTCAAGCCTGGTTCCCAGTGGCCGTGGGAATCTATGATCCAGACTCTCGCTGTCGACCTCGACATTTCCTGAAGAAGGACAAGCGCCAGATATGTTGAAATGTCCTCTTAGTGACTGTTAACAACCCTGATCTTATGTTGCGCGTACGTTTGCGGACGCGGCAGAGTCTTACTTAACGCAGCAACGTCTTCTGCTGTGTATAAAAGTTTGAGTGTTGCCAGACTTTTTGTACGAGAGGAAATCCTGTAATGCGAGCGAGCCCTCCTGTAATCTGTGATATGACATGATAGATACAGAAAGCCTTCTGAATGATTCGTTTCCGAAAATAATTATCTCAGTTCACATCTGTGATGCCATGTGCTTGGGTGACGTAACCCAGTTGTTGGAAATTAAATTAAGGGCCGAGTGACCTCATTGGCAGTGGTATGCAAGTATAAATACTCTCGGCATATTTGTTCAAAAGTACTGGACCGCCTTACAGTGGCGTAGCTATGAACGGGTGTGCAGGCGGTGCAAAGGCTCCAGGGCCCACATGCATCTGTGAAAAAGAGCTTCATAGCTCATCGGATTCCTCCAGTATGAATACAGATTCTGATTGAGATGGGCCCAGGCGCCATGCTGCAACGTGGGGTGGACGAGGGGCCCAATGTCATTCATCACATCGGGGTCCAATGTCATCACATCGGGGCCCATGCCACAACCACGCTACGCCACTGCTGCCTTCGTGACCCAAAATTCTATAATGTGCCGACGTGACGGGAAATGGCACTTCTTCTTCAGAGCAAATAGCACAGGGATTGGTTTAGTTGAGAAAACGCGGATATGAAGTTTAAAAATTTGCAATGTTTATTTGACATATGAGCAGTTTTCCATCTTTGGTACTTTATTTATCGACCCTGTTTAGATAATAGGCTGAATCGACCCCTGGCTGGGATTAAACCCAGAGTGTTCAAAGGAGAAATGGATGCTGCAGCCGTATTGCCGCTGGGCTGGATATTATTTATCACATATTACAGCACACAAGCCACACTGCGCAATTAATGCCGCGTCCCGAGTTCGATTCTCAGTCGCAGGTAACATCAGCGGCGAGTGATTTATATTCCAGTTCTGATCAGCGTGCTGAAGTATAGTCAAGCAATTGACACGGGCATGGGAATGCCATCATACAGCAACGGGTTGACGAAGGGCTGTAAATAATTCATACCTGTCAACCCATACGGTTTACCCCGTATTCTTCTACAGGGAAATTTAGTTTTTAGGTCCATATGGAGTACAGCTGTTTCAATACGGGCATTTTTGTTGTCTATTTGTTTGTGTTTCTCCTTTGTGATGGGACTTTTTAGGATGAATGTTGATATGTATAAGGGCACGGGGGTGACCAATATGGTCTAAATTGGTCTACAATAAGGGAGGGCACTGATAATGAGTTGATAGGTATGATAATTGTAATACTTTTGTAGGACAACTTTTTAAAAACTCAGAGGACAGTATTGACAGTGCTGTAGAACGACTGTAGCTAAAATGTTACGTGACCCCCAAGTGTAATTGTCACATATTCCTCCTATTGTCAACAAGCACAAGTTCCAGCTTGTAAAAACGGCACGGGAAAAGCATGACGTCAGCCACGTGGTAAAGCGAGTGCACATTTAAATAAATAACTCTGGCCATAGCAAGATCTTTAAATAGCTTTATTTAAAAGTCAAGTCTAGCACGTAAACGTTGGAAATGTGGGGGCAGTGCAAGACTTTGAACAACGTCACCGCCGACTCCGCTCCCATCAGCGGTCGCCAAACACATCACGTGGTTCAAGGAAGACCTCGTGTCACACGCACAGGTGGACGCCTCCTGCAGCATTCGTCCGGCCAAGCTCCACGTGAGGCCAACCACGGCAGCGGGCTCAGCACGCGCGCGCTTTTGCAAGTCTTGAGCTATTTACGGAAACCGGTTCACACAATGCGCCATACAATTGGCCTGGAATGTTCTTACATTCGTCACGTCGCACGAGCGACAACACAAGTGTTTTCGCTGCAATTGGCAATCAAAAAAAACATGCCTGCATTGTGGAAATTGAAAAATGCCATTCCAACCACCTTGTGTAGAACTATTTGCTGGTAGTCGCACCCACAGCACACACATTAAATAACAACCCTCAGAGTTTTACAATAGAGTGTACTCGAAATATATACCTTATTGTAAGAGAATTGTATACTCGCGGCAATTGTCTTGTAATTGAGGGTGCTTCAAACAATGTTAACACTTATACGGGATTATCGTTTTCCATGGAAAAAGAACGGATAATACACTGTAACATGATAACAAATGTATGTTGATCGCTTCAAAAAGTCTAAAGAATCTCCACTTGTTCGCCATCATTGTCAACACACGCCTGGAATCTTCTCCAGGCGGTCTCCAGAACCCGGAAGTACATTCCTTGTGGCATTGTTGCACATTCTCGGAAGTGTTAACATTTTTTTGAAGCACCCTGTATATTATCCTGAAACGTGGCAGGCTTACACGACACACGGCACATATCCCGCACTGCACGAGGGTTGCCACCTGGTTGGGTTTGACCTGGATTTGACCCGGACAGTTCAGGTCTTGGCATCTGTGTTCGAGTGGCAGAAATTGAGTTGTAAAGAGTTTTCACGTTCATTTTCCTTCACCAAGCAACAACTCGACAGATAAGGATATACACCTCATATGCAAGAGTGACCTGGGCCATTCGTTTGCCAGCCGGGGGCGATGATTGCTGCTGTGCGTATGATCCCAGTTCAGTCTTTGTGTGGGTCATTTGCGAATATGGCAATATATGGACCATGAGGCCGGCCGATCTGGCGGTACATTAACTCGGCTTAACTGTAATGCAGTGGAGTGTGCTGCAGTTGGGATCGACCTCGGCCAGGAGTCGGCACCTGGGAACGTTGTCTATCAAGGACCAGCGTCTCGTATTCGCCACCTGCACTGCGGCTCTTTGAATATTGAGTGTTTTTGTTTTGCCGAATTTGAAAATAAATGGCTATTGTTGTTGTTTTGGTTGCTGACCCCTGGCCTAGACTGACCGAGAAATGTGTCCGCATTGTGTCTGTGCAAAGGTGGCAACCCTACAGAGCACAGGGCCACAGCACTGTGGAGATCCAGGATTCAAACCCAAGTGTTTACCTATCTGTGGTTGAGCCACAGGCTCCAAAGTGGAAAAGGGGCAACCCGACCCGAACGCCACACGAATCACATCTCTCTTTTCATTTTCTAAGCATTTTGTGAAAAGTAGGTTTTGATGATTAAATAATTCAGCTTATTTCTTTGCGCGCACATTTTTAATGATTTGCAGTAAGTGAAGACTTATCGTCTGTGCAATATGAGGGTGAATTAAATCCCAATTGTTCAAAAAGTTGTTATTGTGCTGTTAAAAATGTTACCAGCATGGATGACAGCAGCTCCAGTTTTATTTTCAGCGTTTAAAGTTTAACTTATTGAACATTTAACATTGAGTTGGTTAGGAAATACTGTATCTGCCGAAATGATACAGTGTGTTCACAGAATATGCACACCCAGTGGGGTTTAATGCACTGTGAAATGGCCTGGTGCATGGATTGTTTGCATAAACAACGTCAATAACCTTTTCACCACACACAGCGCTGCGCAGTGTTGCACAGAAGACAAATAGCATGCACTGAGTCAGCAGCCTGGGATGGGGTAACGAATACAGGGCAAGGCCGTAGCCATGGAGTCAACATTGGGGGGGACCATATCTTCCAGGGGGTCTGGGGTCCCCCCCCCCTGCCTAAAATAAAATTCACTAATACACAGGATGGAATTTTTATTTATTTTTTACAATAATGTCTAATAGTGTATTGTATTACATTGCTGTCTTCTTATTTTTTACCTTTCTTGTTTCATTGTATGTAATGGCAGAGATATAAAGTACAACCATAACCACAATCATATAAACATAAATCTATGCATCGTTATATGAAGACAAGTCCAGATATTGTGGCGAAGGTTTTACAAATTGTTGTTTTTATTTACATAGCATCGCAATAAAAACATTTTTATATATATATACATATTTTATAGCAATATATTGGGGGGGGGCATATTTGATTATTTGGATGGGGGGGATGTGTCCTCCCCAATATATATTATAATTAGGGCCTTGATACAGGGTACTAACTGCACACAAACCTCGACCGGCTTTTTGGATTACAAATGAAATCGAGTACTAAAGCATTAGTAACAAACCCACATTTAAAATAAAAAATCTATCACATTTTTCCAATCCACTTTTCACACCCAGTACAATATTGTCTAGAGGCCACGACCGAATCGTAAGGAATGCGCCCGACGACGGCGCTCGATCTCAGAAGCTGAGCAGCGTTGCCCCTGGATATCACTTGTGTGCAAATTGTGTGAACACACTCGATTGAAAACTCATTTTCCAGACCGAAAACTATTTCTTTTAGAACTGCTTCTTGTGTTTAGTTTGTTATCCTTCCCCCGCACCTCCGAGTATCATTGTTGGCTACGTACGGTGCGAAAGAAGTTCCAAATACAGAGGGCAGTGCAGTGAATACCATTGTTGTACTGTTTGTACTATGCCCCCACATCGATGCCAAGTTGTACTTGAAGTAGTCCTGGACCCCATCCTTCAATATACACAGACCATTGTGGCGAGGTATTGCAAAATATCCCCTACAAACCATAGGCGTGGAGAGACTGGACCGTGTGTACAGATAATAAATGTACATTTACAGGCGCTTCGTAGTCAATAATAAATTACAAGCCATTTAAATGTGCGCAATTATTAACCACCTTTAAGATTACTGATGACAGTCATTACAACAATCATCGACAATTAACTACGGGAAATGAAGACATTTCGGAAGTGAACGTCACAGGATAATTGTTGACTCCTGCCCCGTGCCAGCTTAATAACCTCCAAGAGAATTGGCTCTCACGCCATCGGCCCACGCCACCTGCAGGTGTCACGTTGCGAATCGCAACTCCTCTACCCCGCTGAAGCACAGAAGACGACATCAGGTCGTGTGGTCCATTCCCCGCCACGTTTCACGTCCCATGGAAGTGACTCGCAAAGGAACCGCTCGCCTCGTCTGTCACAGGGGCACGTGGTGCAAGGGAGATGATTTGCCTCCTGTAGATGTATCTAGCGCCTTCGTCCAAGGTGCTTTACAATAATTATAATGTTGTATGCTAGAAGATAGTGTTCAGAATAAATAGTGGGGTTATTAAAAGTGGTGGTGGTGTAGCGATGGCGACAGGAGGACAGGTGGGAGTGGTTCAGGCGGGGTAGTGATAGGGGTAGCGATAGGGGTTGGGGTAGTGATAGGGGTTGAGGTAGTGATAGGGGTTGGTGTAGGGGTAGTGATAGTGGTTTGTGTAGGGGTAGCGATAGGGGTTGGGGTAGTGATAGGGGTTTGTGTAGGGGTAGTGATAGTGGTTTGTGTAGGGGTAGCGATAGGGGTTGGGGTAGTGATAGGGGTTTGTGTAGGGGTAGTGATAGGGGTTGAGGTAGTGATAGGGGTTTGTGTAGGGGTAGTGATAGGGGTTGGGATAGGGGTAGTGATAGGGATTTGTGTAGGGGTAGTGATAGGGGTTTGTGTAGGGGGTAGTGATCGGTGTTGAGGTAGTGATAGGGGTTTGTGTAGGGGTAGTGATTGGGGTTGGGGTAGTCGTAGCGGGGAGTAGCAGTAGGATGGCAAAGGGAGAAGCGATGGGGGTTGATTGAAGGGAGTGGGAGCTCATGTTGAGATGCCACCTGTGCAGGTTGGACCAGACAGTCCGGGACTTGGCATCTATATTCGGGTGGCAGGAATGTATGTGCTTTGAGATCCGTAGAGGTATTGTGTTGAACTGTATTACAGTCGACTGCACAGTTTAATAGACCTAGACTGGTAAATGTGTCCATATGTGATCGATATTGCCTAGATGGCGTCCATAAATGACGTCACGCACCTGGGGGGGGGGTGGGGGGGTCAGACATTTGTGACGATGTGTGACGAGGGGGGGGGTGAGAAATGTGACGTCACATCAAAATGCGCAACTTTAAATATAGACAACACGTTCTGCTTAATTAAATAGACTTTTAAATAAATGTTTTCTCTTACAACATCAGAGTGCAGCGCCACATTAAATACGCACCACAATGACAATAGTTTAAAGCGATTTGAAGTATGTTTTATTCTATTTGGGGGGGGGGGCAGAGCTTTGTGACGTCATATTTGAGGGGGGGTCTGACTTTTTGTGACGCCGTGTGACTAGGAGGGGGGGGGGGTAAAAAATCGTCCAAAATCGCGTGACGTCATTTATGGTCGGCCCCTTAGGTATGGCTCAGCAGAGACATCAGGCCAGGGAATGTCGGAATACCACCCCACAGGAAAATAACCCCCATGGATCATTTTAGATAATCGTGACCCTTCTCGTGTGTAAAAACTACCGTACTATACACAACCCATTCACGTCACCTCAGTATAGTCACGTAGTCTTTTACTCTCTTACATTGTGCCGTTTGTTCTCCTACCTTACAGGCCGCTATAAATACCAGTAAGGTCAGACGTTAAAGCACAACAGAGTGTTGCAATAATCGTGCGAGGATGAGGTGGGCAGCTGACTCAGACGTCTGGGTGACGAGCCGGCACCGCTGAGGCCTTGGGGTCCAGTTCCAGGTGAAACCGGATTCTCGTCGTGTGCAGGAAGTTGACGTGGTCAGTCGGGTCGTCCACTGCTGCAGACAAGTCATTATCAAAGACTCCTCTACTTACGAACATTCGACTTACAAACTTTTAGAGATACGAACAAACCTGTCCGTATGGCGGTTGCCCATTCGGTCCGAGAGTCATAAGTTCAACTGCCGCGCAACAGATGGCGGTGGTGGCGTCTACATCTGCAGGACGTGAAGAACCAGTGGCATCTACATCTACAGGAGTTCATACAACGTTTAAAGCCATTCCCCGTGTTTAGCGTACACGCCGTACAACATGTTTGGATTCGACAGGAGTCAAGTTGGACTTATGAACACATCGAATTACAAATAGACCCAACTCGTTCGTAAGTAGAGTAGTCGCTGTAAATTGGTTCTGTCCTTAGTTTGGCTCACTTCCAACTCTGGGAATTAAAATATATCTGCTTGACTGCCACGTCACGAACATTGCTCTCAGCGGCAGAGCAGTTTTGGAATCTGCTGCCCCTTGCTGTGTGGACGGGATTGAAGGGAATTCTGTCACACAGTGTCTGCTTCTGTCGGGGACGTCACAGTCCTGCTCCAATAGCTTCATGCTGTCTCGCGACAACATATCCCTGTTGCTATCTTGTCTCATGACATCAATAGCAATCAATATACATTTGTGGGGAACTGACGTGCAAAACGAGAATGACGCGTGTGCATGAAACCACCCCCGTATTTGTCAAACCGAGCCTATTACAGCATTCTATTGAGTCACGTGGGGAAAGCGATGATGTGGTCAAACAAGCCTCGATGAGGTCACAGCGGAAGAGGGTGTGACGGGGAGGGTTGTGACATTCGTGCTCAGCCAGGATGGTGGACGCGCTAGTGCAGTGTTCTTCACTCATTTTCATGGGGGGGGGGGGGGGGGTGCCGGATGATCCGAGTAGCACAACATGTTGCTACGGACCCCGCACTTTCAAGGGCCCCTCGCTAAATGCTTTCAAGCTATCAATTCCGGTTCAGTGATTCTGCACTTGCTCTATTACTATAGTACTATACCGCTTTAATTTTTTACGAACGACTGGGTGTTTAAGGTTAGCAATTGGTCATATAATCTGGCTGTATAGCAAATGAAAAAATACAATAACTTTACTATGCAAGTAAAAAATGTCTGTTTTAATATGTATGTGTTTTCTTATATATATGCTACAGGCCTCGCACTAGCTTATTCCGGCACTGAGGGGGGGTGGGGTAGCACTTTCGCCGATAAGACATCATCAGTGTGACGGCCGCCACGCATTTGAAACCAGTGGGGTTTGACAGCACTCTGGAGGTGTTGTCACACCTGTTGTCACGTGTTGTTGGGCGCTGCACTTCAGGGGCCGCACTAAAGGCCGCCAGGGCCCGCCAGTGGCCCGCTGGGATCGTAATGAAGGACACTGCGCTAGAGTAAACATCCTGAGTTGTTGGCGTGCATTGTGACCAACTAAAACCTGGAAGGTATCTGCATGATTCGAAAAGTACAAGGGACCACCCAAAAATGATGCCTCCAATATTGTTTTACCCCAATAGACTACTTTTTTTTAACTGAGATGGTAAATACACAATGTGGTATCTTCATTCATGGGAAAGCAATACACATTTAGCTACTTTCTGTATGGTCTCTATCTTTTTCTATGCATTCGTGCCAATGTTGAACCATGGGGAAACCATTTCATCAACCATAGAAGAAACCATCGGCATCATCTGATCATCTGTGAAAAAGAGCTTTATAGCCCATCGGATTCCTCCAGTATGAATACATATAAATATTGAGGTCACAAAGTCAAACCGAGGCCAGGAGCCGTTTTGGTCCAGACGAGTTTCCAGACCAGTCAAGTGCAGATCCGCTATGTCTGTTCAAACACATTCCTGCGGAGGGAGCTGGTAGGAACGTTGGGTTGCTCGGTCAATGGACAGGGTCAACGGCGGCGTGGTGTATTCCGCAAATATGCCCGACTGTGAGGGCGGGCACAAGCCGGCGTGAGTAAGTTAAACGTTGAGTTTTAAAAGGGCACCACGGGGTGCCCAGCCCCTCCCCACCCAACCCCACCCCTCCCACCCACCACCCAGCCCCACCCTCCCCACCCAGCACTTCTCCACCCTCCTCACCCAGCCCCTCCCCACCCAGCCCCTCCCTAGACGACGGACGGACACAATAATCCCCTGTGGGCTGGTGGAACCAGGAGGTTCCTACCAGAATAAAATGTTTGTGAGTTAAAGAGTTGGAGGCATTAATTTTGGGATACTCTTCATAGTGTGGCTCGATGTGGTGTGTTCACAGTTGTACCAAATACTACTACTGTGCTGTTAAAGATAGTGGACAGATTTGTGGAGTTTCAAAATACAATATCTGCAACACATCAGCTTAGCAATTTGCCCCACTGTTGATAATGGAAACATTTGTACTGGAGACAGTGGGAAGTTTTTGGTAAATATCTGATGGCCATGGGATTTACTATCCCACGAACCAAGCCAGTTTACATGTCATGTCTATCGGTAAGCACTGTATTTTTTGCTACTGATAAAATACTGCTGCTGTTGGAATCCTTTGCCATTGCAAATACTGTACCGTATACAATCGCCTTCCTCTTTTTAACATCTCAGGAAATTCATAAATTTATCACTCTGTAAATAAAAAAATGCTTTCCAATTGTTGCGTAATTTTCAGGAACATATTTGACGTTTGCCCTGCCATTTACTGTTCGCCTTAGAACCAGTACAATACGGAACTCTCAAACACACTTTGCTTGAACATGAGACCTTTTTTTGCCAGTATCAAAGTATGAAAACATAAGAATAATTTTACCCTTTCTGGCAAAAACAGGTGTTAAGATGTTCAAACGCCAAATAGAAACCTTTGCAAGGAATCATGTCTGCATTAACCACACGTACTTGTGGTGAATTTTGCAAACAAAAACATGCTCTGATATTCTATGCATCGTGTTTGAAACTGATTGGTCTCCAGCAGACAGCCTTCGCGAGGGCCTCGCCGAGTCTCACCGGTGGCAAAAGGCGTCCTCTGGTCTGCAGCATGACCACCCCGTACTTGTAAAAGGTGTTTATTTTCATACACCTTTTTTTTGTAAAATTCAGTAAATGCAACGGTAAAGTCGTACTATAAGGGGATGTTCTATTAGTTTTAGTATATATTTGTTTGAATGTTAACTCGCATTTTTTAAAACGTTCAGTATAATATAGAACGGAAATGTTACAGTCACACTACGAAAGCATGTTTTCATATTACCGGGTCAAAGGGAAAGTTGAGAGTATGAGCAAAATACAATTATTTGAAGCAATTATTATTAAAATATTGTAGTTGTAAATCAAATACACTATACTACGTGTTACAGCAGTATATGTGGTGTAATAATTATCAATAACAAACCATTCGCTTCCGATTTAAATACTGTCCAAGATATATTTCCATAGACTGTATGGGATATTGAAATAAGGTGAGGGACGAGGTGGTCAGCGCACCGAATCACCGCCACGGAGATCCTGAGAGTGAGATGGCTTTGCTCAGCTTCAACAACTGACGTCGGTCCACCTGGAGAGTTCCTGATGCCATCTGGTGGACAGAAAAAAAACCTCCACACGAATTGTGTTGTTGTTTGTGTGCCACGGGTGTTTTTTTTATTCACTTTATTTTTTTTCTTCTATCTACATGACTTTACGGAAAGAACCAACTAAATTTTTGACACGGGTGTTTGTGTTTTTGTAGAATCGGTCAAGGGTTCTTTGTCTGTCGAGAGTTCTGGATGGAATAGAGCTTCACTTTAAAACCCGTGCTGGGAAGGGAAGATGGCGAGAAGGGAAGAAGCTGTCGTGGGTGAGAAGACGAGTGGACAGAACATGGCCCTCAGAAGTGCAAGCACAACCTCTGGGCCTGGTTTACCTTCGGTGCATTAGGATCTCCGGATGAAATGCACTTTACAAATGTCAATCATTGTTATTAAAGTACGAAAATCGAGGCCTGTATTGTTGTACCTGGCGGTACTTGTGTGTTTACTTGAAAACGAACACTGAAACGACAGTCTATTAGACATGAATGTGGCATCCATTGCAACACGTCTGCTCAGGTTTTTAAAATCCAGCTCCAAATGAAACTTTGGACTTGTAAACAATCGACTGTTCCATGCTTGCACAACCCGCACAGCCTATTGTCATGCATTCATCTATTTTACAACAACTTCCCCCTTATATCCCTCCGAAAACAAACAAATAAGCAATATAAAGTATATACATTCATTTATAAGATTGTTTATTATTGCAACATTAAACCCTTATCTGTGGCTCCAATTATCCATGGATGCTGAGGCTGAGTCTGCATAAACTCCGATGATCCGCAATGATATGCAGTTGTACCCTTCCTGAATTGCAGAACAGTTTCCGGATCATTTCACGAATAAGAGGAATGGCGTGGAAAACCCATCATTACCCACGGGCTATCCGTGATTATTTAGAACAAATGTTGACAGCCATTGTTTGGTTCCACAGACACATCGTACAAATGCGCTGTGCTTAAAACCAAGCGCAATTCAGTACCTAATAGCGTCTTCCTATAAAAAAAAAAGAAATGCGGATAAGAGGAGTCATACGACAAATTCATCCCATTATCCGTGGCTATCCACAACATGTTTTCATAGATAAGCGGAGTATATTTGCTGATAAACCTACAGATAATAGGATCTACAATTTCCGTCCGCCACATCACCACGGATAAGAGGAGTTCAACTTCAAACCAGTGTCACCATACATCAGGAAGAGGTCGAGGAGTTTCTCCATTGAAACCGTGAGTACTGGTCCTGTCGGCATGGAGAACCATTCCCAAATGTTCATCCCAATCTTCCTTGCTTTGTCCACCAGCTGTTGGACATCCTCTCTAGTCATCAACCATTTCCCAAGCTTTTCTCCAGTTCACCCAGTTTCAGTTTTCAGTTTCAGTTAAATTTATTAGGATTTACCCTGTGAGCCATTCGGCTCTTGATTTGGGTTCAACCGCAACAAACAATAAAATTACAAGATACACCTAAAATTCATTGTACACAATCGGCTAGATGAGGGTAGGTTTCACGGGAAGGATATTTTCTCAAAAACAATTTTCCTGCCTCTCTTGGCTTTGGAGATCCCACTATTGGAGTACTCCTAGCGCTGATGCCAAGTGAACTTGACTGTGGTTCTCTATTCTCCATCCGTATTGTTATTTTTGGCTTCTAAGGCATTGTTTACATCAAAATAATCCCACAGATGCCTCTTCTGTGGCGTTGTCCCAGGAGGCTCGTTTGTTTACTTAAAAAATACACTGACACAACTGGCACTTGCATAAATGTGTTTATTTAAGGAAGCAGATCTGCAGCACGTCTGTGCGCGCACAACCCATGCGGCCTCGGGATAAACTCCCCCGTGCGTGCGCCAATTAAAACAACACTTTCCCCCTTGAAAGAGAACTAATAAACAATCTGTGCAGTACAATATTAACTTTATGACTGCTAAATCTCTCATTTGACTACTGGATTGCGATACATTGACTCTTTCTTCAACCAGATCACCATAATGTTCGTCACCCCCCCCCAAAAGGCCACCGCTCTTTGCAGTGTCACCTGGGATCTGAGGTATGGGGAATGCCATAAATAAAACGGTGATGAGAGTAAGATTGCACAATGTTAGTTGATTAGTCCATCGATCATCGGCTCCGTCACTCCACATAATAAGATACCACAAAAAATATTTGGGAAAAAAATTGCCTCACGCTATGTTTCCAAATGTGCCGCTGTACGGGAGGTGACGGGCGGGGATTGGTGACATCATCGACAACACGATTCCGCGCTTCACACCACGTTTCCGATCGCCCTCATCATACAAGGAATAACCCAAAAAAATTAGTGCAGACATAATTGATGGAAATGCAATACAAATTTTTTCCTCAACACTTTCAGCAATATTGCAATGTTTTGACAATTGGTTGTAATCCTGATTTGACATTAATTCTATTGAATTAAATCATTTGTGGGGCTGATGACTGCGTTGGAGGCGGTCGCCGTGGCCGGGCGCGGTCACCGAGTTGCGCGGTGCGACTCCGACGGCCGCCCTGGTCATTGCTCACCGCCGGGTCGATTGACCGTGAAACACACGCCATGATAATAATAATAAAGGTTTGTTTTTTTGCATTCGACGGTATATTTTCAGATTAGCATAATCCATTGATGATTTGTATGACCACATTAAACCCCCTCTGGTCATAGGCTCGCAGTGATGACATTACTTTTACTCATCTGGAAGATAACGAACCTGGAAGCCTCAGTTCTGCCGAATGGCCTGATGAAGCCGGTTGTTGAAGCTGGTGTGCTGTACTAGTGACGAATTGACACGTTTTGTTTACGTGACAAACCTTACTAATTGGCTGTGTCGGGTGGTGGCGGGTTAAGCGGCGCATTGAACAAAAAAAACCCCTCAAATGTGGACAATATTGGTCACGAAAGCCTGCTAGGTGTTAATCGTAAAATACAGGCCACAAGCTTCGCAGAGGACGTACCAGACCGCCTGGTGTCATTCGAAAGGAGTACGCGAACATAACTCAATTGGCAATCATTGCCCCCGACTGGCAGGCTATGTCCATCTGTGAAACACAACGTATTTGTGATATCCCTGCACGATAAGAATGGCGCTAATACCAAATGAACTCAACTATTAACAACAACAAACAACAAAACATGTCCGCTGTGGACAGAATCTGCAGCCAGAACCTCAGGGGGTGGCAGTCATATCAACAAGTCTTTGACAACTCACATGAAAGACATTGCGACCGCTTGTTTATGGCCAGTTGCACAATGTTGTTCTCCCACACTTTACAGTCAGCGCTGTCTTACATTTACATCACAGCACAGCTACGAATAACTACAAGATTCTTTAAAATATGCACCGTCAATTTACTTCAAAAGTTTGTTCCAATACCAACAGCTTGCTTTCACAACGGTAGATCGTCTCAACAACAGCAAAGGGGCCGTCCATAAATGACGTCACGCGATTTTGGACGATTTTTTACCCCCCCCCCTCCTTTCTCGTCACACGGCGTCACAAAAGTCAGACCCCCCCTCAAATATGACGTCACAAAGCTCTGCCCTCACATCCGCCCAAAAAATAAAACATGCTTGAAATCGCTTTAAACTGTTGTCATTGTAGTGCGTATTTAATGTGGCGTTGCACTATGATGTTGTAGGAGAAAACATTAATCAAAAAGTCTATTTAATTATGTATAACGTGTTGTCTATATTTATTTAAAGTTGCGCATTTTGATGTGACGTCACATTTCTCAAACCCCCCCCCCCCCCCCCGCTTGTCACACATCGTCACAAATGTCTGACCCCTCCCCCCCCCCCCAGGTGCGTGACGTCATTTATGGACGGCCCCAAAGGTTGTATATCCATCACAATATCCTCCAGCAGCCACCACGAGAGGGCGCTCCTCCGGCTGTTTAACTTTGGTCATTCAACAGCAGTCACCACGAGAGTGCGACACCACTCTTCGTATCCACGAGCCCCGATTATGTTTAATCGGTAGCAGACACGGCGAAGGAACCGATAAGTATCGTATTGTATGAATTTAACAAAAGGTCTGGATGCCACATGCGTGGATAAAAGCACGTGTACTTTGTTTCGCCAAGTCTCGTTTTGAGCGCAGTCCTGCATTGAAAATATTTAGCTGCTTTCTTTTCGGATATTTGAGCCCAGATAAATCCCATCCGTGTTTGGGTTTAACAATCAAAATGTCACACATATACGGAGGTTGGCAACCTAGTTTGTGTACTGCTATCTAATGGCAACCTTGTAGTCCTACACATATGTACCATCTCATCCACCACTCTTGCATAGCAATGTGGCTTTTCTGGAAAGTGACCATTTTCAGTAAAATCAAATGTTTGCCAACTGTGAAGCATCTGGAGTACCATCCCACCCATGGAATGTGTTAGACCACAAGCGAGATGTGCTAATCCAAACCCCGGGGTGGGCAGCCTCCAACCCGTGTGCCTGGAATTGGATCCGACCAAGGGTACACACTCAGCAAACTGCGTGGCGTGCAATTCCATACAAACAGGCTGCCATGCCAACTTTCGTTGCGAATGGGACATCACTCTCACTAATGTGATATTAAATTCACCGAGTTTCCACGTGACCCTCTGGGTCTATGATATTCTCAATATGGCCTGCGCTCGAAATAAGCGACGTTCACGCCTTCCGCTAACCCATCGCAAGTGACGGTGCAAGGGAATTGTGTAACAGCGTGGGCGGCATTCCACTTACCTGGCCCGCTGACACAGAGCCAACGAAGCGGGCTTCCGATTGGTTCACCAGCTCCGCATTTTTCTCATTCTGTCATGTGGATTAGAGTGGCACAGAGGTCCCGGTATCAATTATAAACACAGAACAATTCCACGGCTCCTCACAATGAGGCGTCGTTCTACCATAACGGGTGAAATGGTGGTTGGACACCCTCATAAGTCGTGCTTCTAATTCTGTTTAACCTAACACTAGGCTACATAACATTCGTGTAACTGTGTATTGATTCACTGATTGAATTCGATTGTTACACTCAAGATGTATTAATGTTCAATTTAGGCTCATGGCGAGGAAATAAAATCGTATGATTGAGACAAAAAATAGATTCTCGAATAAAATTGCCACTCAAATGTGACAATGCATCGGATCACCAGGGCACGAGGGGCTGCGTGCACGAGGGGCTGCATGTCGTGGTGGCGCGTGTGGCCACCACCACCACCGGGTCACGCTGCTGCCTCAGTTCCCACCGTGGCGTGCTCATTTCTCGAGATTTCCCACAGCACACTATGGTCCAGAGAGTTGCGCATTAAACACCCAATAACATGAGTGTTTGTGGGAGAAAGCCACTGGTTTATTTTTTTCATGTCACTTCTCATATCCGAAGCATTGTACTGTATAACAAATAATAATTGACAACACTTTTGTCAATCCAATGCTGGATGAAGGCCTCTTTTTGTGTTTTGGTCTTGAGGGTTTTCGGCGACGACTATATTTCTCCTCGCTGGTCAGTGTGAGCCAGCGATGGGGTGCGAGGGAGGAGCACACGACACGTGTAGATCTTACGACTTCTGTTAGCCGTGGCGGGAAATTGAACTCGGGCAGTTCAGACCAAACGATGAAATATTTTTTTTTCACTTTACCAGGTAAAGCCCACTGAGCAATACAGCTCTTTTTTTTCAGAAGCGACCTGGCCATAAATGATAGCTCAACGAAGTGGCTATTCATGTTTAAATTTATAGCAGCCAAATACTTAAAATGCACAGTGATGCTAAATGTTGATGAAAATCCGGAGTAGCCGGAGAAAAATCCACGCGACCATGGAGAAAACACGCAAACTCCTAATACACAGGCGTCGTGGTTGGGATCGAATCCACGACCTCCTGTATACCAGGCGAGGTAGTTAACATCTCCTAGCCACCGCGGTAGTTGTGTTCGTATCTCAGTGGACAATTGCACCACCACTCCCCCTGAAACATTCCCCTCAACTAACTTGATTAATGGTAGAAGGTTTCTAGGGGTGTAAACTAACGCACAACATTGCACCGTGCTGTGTATATACTTTGCATGCTCCAATAATATAATGGTGTATGTCACATGTGGATGATGATATAAACATTTGGCACAGCCTTGTTTTGCGTGTCCTTTACACAGTGTTCATATTTGTTGGTTCCTACATCTTTTTCATACGCAGGAATCCACTGTAGGACCAACCAAAACCTTTAGGCGCATTACTTTAAAACTCCTGAGGAATGCGCGCCTTGTTGTGGCCACCCGTTTACAGTAACTCATGTTACGTAAGCTTTTTCTCCTCATGATGTAACCAAAAGCTTGCACCTCAAGTCAAGTAACGTTTTTATGATCCTGTGGCACCTTCTTTTGCATAGATCTGCCATTTAAGACGCCATTACATTGGACAAAAATCAATAGAACAAATACATTTTGAAAGTGTAACCTACTTTTTAAGACACTCCACCGTCGTCGCTTAAAGGATGTGCTTGTAAGTGAACGGTTGCAGGTGAGCGTGTAGAGATGTGAGTTTAGTTCTTATTTAAATGCAGTGATGGAGTCGATGGAGCGCATTATGGTCTCAGGGAGGTCATTCCAACGGTGTGGTGCTGCAAATCAAAATAAGCGGTCTCGGTTGGTGTTTGGTGGTTGGAGGAGTGCTTGGGTTGAAGAGCGAGGAGATCTGTTGCTTTGCTTGTTCCGTATGAGGTTTGTGATGTACGGTGGGAGCTTCGTTGCGTAATGCTTCATGTGTTAACCGTGAACCACCTGTTGCAGAGGTTCATGATTTTAAACCGGCACACCGTGGTTATTTGGGCGGGCATATTATTCTTACAAACATGTGCCGTCTGCTTCATTGTGGACGTTAAGATCCCCTGATGTCATTCGAAATGAGAAAGCCATTGTCTGCTGGCGCTATTGTTCAAATTCGCAAAATGTGAACATGTTCCCACAAAAGACTCAATTGGGATTATACGTAGCAGCATCTCTCTATATTGGCAGACTCTACCCAACTGTGATACAAAGCGCCTTCCTGATATAAGCATGGTGCAAACACCAAATGTACGATATTATTTTTGAATATCACGTTAAATTGTTTTATCAGATTGGCAATCACGAATGTACATTATTCAGAGTACTGATACAGGCAACGGTAGTGGCCATTCGTAGTGTATTTACTTGAGCTATAATGACAAATGTCATCGTCTACACATTGAATGGGTATATTTTACTGTGCTGTGCATTTATTTTATTTGAATAACTTTGCATAAAATATTCATGGAATTGTTTAAATTAATTCAACCGTATTTGTTTCCCTGTTACTGATTCTTAAAAACAAATTTTTACACACCTTCTTTGATTTGATCACTTATTTTCCGCTGCTCTTTTCTGATCTCATTTCTAGAAAGCATATTGTTGTTTCATTGGGCTGTCATCAGGTTTTAAATTAATCCATCGACTGATAATCTGTGAAAATGAATCATAGGAAAAACATGTTCGCTTATGTCATTACCCCTTGATGGATGAAGGAATGCTTTTGCATCATTACACATCTGGTGCTGAATGGCAGTCATCGACCTCTCACTGTCGCACATGTCCTTCTATTGCATTGCTCCATTTCCAATTTTTATCGTCTCCGTGTGTGTCGTTTCCATGGATGTTCTTTCTGGTCATTGCTGCTCAAATGAACATTGGGCTTTCCTTATCTCTGCTGGGGGCACTGAGCCAGAGTTTGGGAGGGGTGCCATGCTATCTACTGTGAAGGCCATTCTCTGCGTGGTACGGCCACAGTTGACTTCCCACAAAGTCCGGTCGACCAAGTACAGCATGTATAAGAAGTGTGTTTGTAGGGACATTCAAATATTATAACACTCACTTTCAAATGTTGTTTATTTAACCAGGTGAGAACTCAAGATACCAGGATGTGAGTCTCATTTTCAAGAGACACCTGGGACACTACAAATTGCAAAATCAAAGAAATCGTCCAAAAGCAACTGTATCATATGAGGAATTAAAAATATTGCACGAACATAGTTCCCTGCAGCGCAAATGGGCTCAGGGAAATGACTACCAGATTGAACATAGCACAAATGACAAAACTAAGCAAAATAAACTGTAACATTAAATGTATGGTGACTATAGTACTATGTTAACATACAAAATGTCAAATCGAAGTGAGGTTATAAATAATTTACATGCATTCCTAAGAGGTGTAACCAAAGTTCTATACATGAATCCTTCACAATCGCCCAATGAATAAGAACTATTGATTGAACTAAAGATGCCAGTTTTCCTAAATGTTTATACTGTAATGTTTCCTTCGATAATACAAATACTGCATTGCGAAACACATCACTCGTCATTACAGTACTCTACTGTCATAACAAAATCACAGTGGAAATTGGGCAGGTTAACCTCATCTGTCCCGAGGGAGTTCCACAATGCCGCTTATCAGGATGTTAAAGTTCACCCCATCTCTTTCACGCCTATGTGGGAGATAAGAATTCCCGGGACTCTGCGCAGGTGATTCCATATTTTTTCCTATCAAGCTTACTTTGGGAGTTGAGTAATCATTCACCAGTGAAATATGTTCTGAGTCTGATGGATGGTTTCTTTTCAAAGAGTTGTTTTCGTTTGTTTGGCTAATCATTATATAACCATAGGTTATAAAATAGGCTATAAACATGTTTTTCTTCCATCTAAATGCATAACCAAAGCAAACTGGAAATCAATCGATTTTCTTAACCACCACAGTAACTACGACTGCAATGTAGTCACTCATCCTGGATCAGTTACACATGCTTCCTAACACGTGAGAAAAGGTTTATCAAATGACTCTGCGATTGCAATAATATTTTTTTACAAATCTCCCTCTCATAAATTGTATTGTCTATAAACTTAAAATACAATTGCAATTATCGCTGTAATCTAATGATGTATATTTGTATATTGGGAAGTGCATCTTATAATTCAGAAAATTGGAGGCAGGATAACACGATCGCACAGAGAGATGGGTGATGTGAGGTGGCTGTGGGAAACATTACAATCTTTAGGTTGCTGATATATCTGTGCAAATAGTGTGTGTGTGTGCAACATCGCCCCATTGTAGAGACCCGCTCCTATTCGAGATGACACGACGGAGCTGCTTCTGGGATCCGTTTAATTGCCTCGTTTCTCCACCAGGAGGCGCACATTCTCACTCCCCTGGAGTTTCCCAAATTCAATATCATGAGTTATGTATTTTATTGGGCCTTTAAAAATCTCTCACGAGCAGTGTAGACTGTAACGGCAAACCCCAGTTGGGGGAATGTTTTGGTTCATGGACTGGTGTGAGCTAAATGAGATGTATTTGTTTTGGTGAATCTGGCGGTGAAACAAACACTTGTCAGAGCATGAGGGAGCTTCACGGTCCTGCACGGTACGAGCTCAACACGCTTGCCAGGAGGTCCCGTGGACTACAGCCCTGAGCTGTATCGTGATCGTTGTGCCGCTTACAAAGTTCGCGCGTACAAAGTCTTACTTACGCGCACCACCGATGAGATTAATGTAATGTTCGGTATCTGCTAAGGGCAGTCACGTGTAGATACTGTAACACCGCTGAGAAAGCGAACAGTCGTGTTGGGCGGTGGAGGGTTATAACGACAAGAATGTTGGCATTCAACCACCACCACCACCACCACGTGGCATCACCCAAACACAAATGTCAGCCCGTTGCATTGGCCACGGACTTTATACCTTTGGCCTCGTCACGAGGGCCTCGAGGGCCTCGTCACGAGGGCCTCGAGGGCCTCGTCACGAGGGCCTCGAGGGCCTCGTCACGAAGGCCTCGAGGGCCTCGTCACGAGGGCCTCGAGGACGCCGTGGGGCGGGGCCAGGAGGAGCCCCGCCTCGAGCGGGACAGGAGGCGGCGCGCGAGTCGAAGGGCTTCGTGGGCTGCCCCAGTGAAGCCACGCCCCCTTTCATAAAAGGAAGAGCCTACAGCGGGGGGGCGGGGCCCGTGAGGGGGCGTTCAAGAGCCGAGACCTTCCCCCCACCCTTAACCAGTATATATACAAGGACTGTTTTCTTGGAATTTCTCTTACTTGATACAGCTATCGTGCTGTGACGGTTCCACCTGAAGACGGAAGCTTGTGTTGCCTCCGAAACGTCGTGATTTTTATTTTATTTTTATTTAACTTTTACTAATTTTTATTTTTTACCTACGTGACTTTACCGAAAAAACCTAAGAATATTTCCCCACCGCCATTATAAAGTGGGCGGTGCCCGTGAGAGGGCGTTCAAGAGGCGTGCCCCCCCCCCGCCATTACAAAGTGGGCGGTGCCCGTGAGGGGGCGTTCAAGAGGCGTGGCCTCCCCCCGCCATTACAAAGTGGGCGGTGCCCGTGAGGGGGCGTTCAAGAGGCGTGGCCTCCCCCCCCGCCATTACAAAGTTGGCGGTGCTCGTGAGGGGGCGTTCAAGAGGCGTGGCCTCCCCCCCCGCCATTACAAAGTGGGCGGTGCCTGTGAGGGGGCGTTCAAGAGGCGTGGCCTCCCCCCCCCACCGCCATTACAAAGTGGGCGGTGCCCGTGAGGGGGCGTTCAAGAGGCGTGGCCTCCCCCCCCGCCATTACAAAGTGGGCGGTGCCTGTGAGGGGGCGTTCAAGAGGCGTGGCCTCCCCCCCCCACCGCCATTACAAAGTGGGCGGTGCCCGTGAGGGGGCGTTCAAGAGGCGTGGCCTCCCCCCCCGCCATTACAAAGTGGGCGGTGCCTGTGAGGGGGCGTTCAAGAGGCGCTCCGCTTTGTAATCCGCGCCCCTGGGCAGCGCGCCAGATTCCCCACTCCGCACAGGCGGCCAGCGGCAGCCGAGCTCAGTCCGCGCTATCCCCGGGGCGGCACGTCAGCAGCAGCAGCAGCGGCGGCGTCGGCAGTCGCTACTCAGCCCCCCACAGCGGCGGGCGCTCGGCGCCAGCGTCGTCCCGCCAGCAGCTAGCCGCCGAGGACGAGCGGACGAGACCCACGGTGGGGTCAGAAGAGAGGCTCGGCCCCGGCTCGGCCATGGCTGCGGCTGACGTGCACGGCTTGGTCGACGGCGAGGTGAGCTCGGCTCCTTAGTCTCGCGGCGTGGGGCCGTGCGTGTCTGTGGCCGTGTACTCGTGCGTGGTTGCAGTAACCCCCCTCCTCCTCCACCTCCTCCTCCTGCCCGCTTTGTGTGCGCGCGATCACGCCGCCGAACCGTCTTGAGCCAGCCCAGGGGTAAACCATTCCACGGTCAGCTGGCGGGGTCAAGGATTTCCATGATGCCCGACCAGCGGAGCCCGACCCATAATGACAAGTGGTGGTGGTGAGCTTTGTACGACCATCGTGACCATCGCCGCCAGAGTGAGACGTGCACGCATCCGCTCTGGATGTAAAGATCGCGCAGCAGCGGCGTTTGTATGTACCCGGTTAAAAAACGGTATACGATGGAGGCGTTGCTGTTGTACGTGCTATAGTGGCGTAATGCATACTCAGTAATAGTACGGAAATTGAAATCCATTGCGGCATGTGGATGGACTCGTGGAGACGCGGTCTCGATCCGTGCGCCAGGTAGAGACGGCGTGCCAAAGGGTTGGCCGCTGTGGGTGACACACGTGCTCGTGTGTGTGTGTCACGCAGCCCGCACCTTGGGGGCAGTGCTCTCACGAACCGGGCAGTCCAGAGGGACAGGTCCCCACTATTACTACTACGACTATTATTATTAGAGAATGTGGTTTCCAAGAACACAACATCCTGTACCACGCGCCCCGCAGATTTCGCGGCACGAAGGCATTTAATTCTGCGGGCTCTCTCCAGTTTTTGTACGGTTTTGGCTTTGTCGCGATTTTATCTCGATAGTGCTCTTGGGTGTAATTTAATAAACGAAGTACTGTATTTAATTCGGATCAATATCGCAGCGGTGCAATCCTCGGTGTTGTTATAGATTGGCCCACGCATTTGGACTTAACGACAGATTCGGTCTCTTGCGATCCCTTCAAAAGAGCCTCTTTTCAAACACCATCCACGGGGGGGTCACTGCTTTCCCACCCGCCCTGCCACAGAGGGACACTGCAGTCGCCGTCGTCTTTGCACGACAGTCAAACCGGTTATTTTGTATTTTCAGAACTGGAAGTTATCCAGATTTAATTGCGAAAGAAATGGAAATGTCATATTTTGTTTTGTGTGTGCAGTCATTGGTGGCCATGTCGAGACCATAAACTTCCTGGACTGATTTAGAATGTGGGTTGGTTTTGATCACGGTCGGCTCCCAGGTTTCAATCGCAGGAGCTCTGAAAATTGCCAACTCAGCGCTCTGACATCTGAGCCACCAGGCCACCTCGGGCTGTCCAGTTTTTTAACGACACGGAGGCTCGCCTTGCCATATAATGATTGTTGTCTGGAACCATGACAAATTTTACTCTTTTATTGGCCGCAGCTTCGTTATCTTCATGTAGTGGAAGAGGATGGTGAGGGTGGAATATTTTGGAAGGAAGGATGTTCCATCTCATCTGAGATGTGCTCCGGTAGCGTAGGTGCTTAGATGGTCCTGTTACAAGGTGTTATGGGTACTGCATAATTTTTTGCCAAACTCACAAGTGCGTGGGCAGAGATTGTACTCTGTGAAATGTAAGCAGATTTGCATGCGGAGTGTGCTTCCACATGTTTGTATGGTTTTTTTGTGGCAGGAAAGTGCAATATTGCATGTAACTCTAAGCGTCAGTTAACGTGAAATTATTTTCAAACAACCTTGGGCAGTTCAGAGGCCGTGGTGGAAATTCCACCTTTCTCTCGAAAATATAGAATAAACACTGTTGATGTCCCACAAAGTATATAATTAATGTTGATCGCAATTAGATTAGTCCAGCCTAGCAGAGATTTGGTCTTAAAACCTTGCGGTTGAGTTGGGTGAACTCCCATAGCTCCAGCATGCCAGTGAAATATGTTAAAGGCATCTGTGTGTGAACATGCCCAGTTGCTCGCCTCTGCAGACACTCTCATGCATTACTCTGTGACTTCCCTCCTGCTTTTACCGATGCTTTAATTCCCAAATTTCAAAGCCTCGGTCAATAAACGATGCTGATATTTGGCTGCTCTAACTTACTACATTTTATTGATTTCATGTGTTTACAAGGGTACGAAACATTCCGCCTTACGCTGATTTATAAGCAATGGGGATATCTCTCCACTGACTTTCCATTCACCTGCTTGGCAGATAAACAATCTGTAAACTTGCGAATGTGTTCACATGGCCTTGCTCTCACTTGAACCCCGGGTTCCTCTGCTGTTGCTGTTCTTACAAGAATAGCTGTGGCCTTGCTTATCATATATAGAGTCTTATGTATTATATGATTATTTAGCTTCATATATATTTTAAAAAGTTCACGTGTAGTATATCTGTATTTTGTTTCACCTTATTAACCCGATCAATATTGTATGGCACTTTAACATGTATTTTAAGTAAAGTCACGTAGAAGGGAAATAATAAAATAATATAAATAAAACATAATAAAATAATTCTCACGACGTTTCGGCCACAACGCAAGCAGCCGTCCTCAGGAGAAGAACAGGTCTGTCGGAAAGACAGCGTCTGAATGACTCATTGCGCCTGTGTTCCGACAGACCTGTTCTTCACCTGAGGACGGCTGCTTGCGTTGTGGCCGAAACGTCGTGAGAATTATTTTATTATGTTTTATTTATATTATTTTATTATTTCCCTTCTACGTGACTTTACCGAAAGAACCAAGAAGATGAATCCCTGCAGTCACGAAATATTTAAATCGAAATGTATTTTAAGCTCCGAGTTATTTGTCAAACTCGATGAGAACTCAGGAGATCAGGATAAGCCTTATTTGCAAGTTGCCTGGTTCACCAAAATTAGAAAAGCAATAAAGTAAAAAAGTACAGCAGTAAAGCAAATATAGATCCTAGAGAAAAACCACTGCATTACAGGAGGAATAAAAAATACTGCATACACACAAATCAATACTATTATATTAAAGAAAAGAAAATCCTGCAACTCAAGTTAGCTCAAAAACAAATTCCTTTTAAAAGCATATATAAGCAGCACTTCATTCTGTCCGGATGCATTGTGTTGTGGAAAACTAAGAGGCTGATGGACTCAAACATGTTTTATATTCATATGTGAAGACACTGCATAGTTCTCGTAATATACGTATGCTTTTACCCATAATGCACCATTGTAACGCATAATTAGCTGGTATGCCTAGCTTTGTATTTTGGTGCACTTTAAATGCACCAAAATAACCAGTTCCAATTTAAGGAGTGCAACTAAAATATTTTTAAAGTTGTCCATTATTATTCAAACACTACTAAATGAATATGAACACATACACTGCAAGGTAAACCCTTTTTCGGGGTAATGTTTTTTCATGATAGTGAAACCTAAAGAGGCGTTCCGCATCGTCGTTGCAGCTTGGACACAGCAGTTACGCGTAAACGCGGCATCACCCATCGTAGGCATTGGGTGAGGGCGTGTATGATCAGAATTCTTATCGCTGTCTACAATACTGCAGGTTATATACGTTTAACGCAGTTGTATTTATAATGCAACGCACGTCAGCGGAATGCTAAAAACATTCAGATCGGTGCTGGTGAAATAGTCCGTGACCATTTGTTTCTCCTCGATGCGAACTATTCTCGAGTTTCGGCACTGTTGTCTGACATTGCTGACAAGAAGAATTAAGACCTAGGTAGAACTTCTTTAATTTATGGTTGCAAAAGCCTGTGATCAGAACAGATTGGAGTGTTCAGCTGGTTTTTATCGTATTCATAACGTTCATGGGTGTGTAAATATACAGCTATATGCACACATTTCATCTGCTAAACTATTGTCTGGTTCAAGTTCACAGTGTAATGTGGTACTGTCTGTTTGTTTAACGGGAGTGAAAATGATGAAGCTCGGGTTGCCTTTCGCAATTAGTACATATTGCTTTGTGTCATACGGCAAGAAAATGGAGATGTTCGCTTTCCATTGCTCATATTTTCCCTGTGTGCTTTTGTCGCATATTTACGCTGCATAGTTTCTATCTATTCGTTTTCTCTGAGACGAGCGTGCTTTGCATAGCTCTTTTATGGCACTAGTGGAATTATGGCAGAGTTAATGGTGTACTTCAGATTGAGGCTTTGTAATTCTGACATGAAGTGTTGTTACCCTGCTGATACCAATGGCTTGCTTGGTTTCAATGGTTAACTTATTACTTAAACTTTCAGATATGTAGCATTACTCGCACTTTTTGGTTGTTGCCAGTGCTCAATGTGGCTATGTAATGATTGAACATGGCTAGAGGCCTTCATCATGGTTGTGTGCTCCTACAACAAACTATTCGAGAGGAATGTGGTGTTATAACAGTGATGGTGATACAATCTTCAGTGCCTCCTTGGAAATGCTCAGCAGGAATAGCAAAAAAAACGTTTGAATTCCCATGATGATACCCTTAAGCAGGTCATGCATTAAGCTTGTTTTTCTTTTATCACATGACACCAGCCATACTAAACGCATATGAAATCTAACACGGTACAACTGTAAATGTCCCTAAATGTAGTTTTAATGTTTTTAAAAAAGAATCGCCTTTCCCTTTTGAAATGTGCAGTATTTGTTTCCAATTGTGTAACCAATGCTGCTCAACGTTCTCTTATAGAACATGACTAAGAATAGGTTAAACTATTTTTTAAATGGATGACGGCACTTTAATATTCATCATTTTTTTTACAAGGGAGTCTTGGGAAAACGTTTTGTATGTAGGATTGAGTACAGGATTGTTTGTAGTTGTGTTTTTAAACCAGTGTAATTTTCAACTTTGGTTTGTATGCTGCAACATATACACATAAGGGCATTTGGAAGCCTGTGACAGGGCCTACAATGTTTGTGTTTTCAGCAAACTTGCTTTGTTCATAATGCTATGCACAAATGACTGTGTATTGGAAGAAATGTATCATTTGACTTTGTATAAAAGGCTCTATTGAGCTTGCAAAAAGGGGATTCTTCTCTTCAAAGCAAAATATGATTGTTTCTTCCTTGCCATTGCTATTCAAAATGGTTCCTGAATTCTACATTTCATGTTGGTGCTGTTGTAGATCAACTTACTCCGTCACAGCAGACTGGAGGATGGGCTCGCAAGCGCATTGGAGATCCAAAAGAAACCTCCACTTTCGTCAATAACACCTTCTTTAAAAGAGAAAAAAACATACGCGACATTCCGCGTAATGGCCTGTCTTACTAGCACATACGTTTTTTGTATGCTGTGAAGAAGGCCCATTGCCCAAAATGTCATTTTATTACATTATTTTGTTATTTTATTGACGCAATGTTGTTGATAAGTGAGATTTTGTGTTCGTTGTGTGCGCCACTGGCAACGCAGCGTCACCAAATCCATTATTTTTATGTCCCACCAAAGGGACAGTCGCCATGCAAGTAGCCGTGCGTTGAGCAGTACAAGTGGAATGTTCAGGGACGCGAGAGGTCTCCACGCAACACTGCGGAGCAATTGTGACACTGAGAAAGAGACGTGGTTTACAAGCATAACGTTGATTAATTAACAAAACCCATCGCTGTTGGTTAGGTAGCATAGTGGGACATATTCTGTTTACCTTATTGCAATAAACCAGAATGGTTGAGTTCCAGTACATAAACTACAACCATCTTCTTCTTGGTTCTTTCGGTAAAGTCACGTGTTTTATTTTTATTATTTTATTACTTCCCTTCTTCGTGACTTTACCGAAAGAACCAAGAAGATGAATCCCTGCAGTCACGAAAGCTTTAAATCGAAATACAACCATCTTCACAGCTCTATTTTCTTTTAAATGAAGTAGTGAGAAGCCATGCGTTTTGTTTTCACAGTTAATTAAATACCTGTTTAAGGCAATATCGTTCACTATAATCAACGGATGTTTCGGTTTAAGTTCACAAATGTTGACTTTTTCCAATACGAGTTTGCCTCTTACACAGCTTTAACATAAATGGGCCTACTTAAATAGAGGGGAAAAAACGGTGGAAGTGAATACCAAAGTTGGCAATTGCAGCTGAGAGGGACACTTGATTTGATGGAATCGTGAAGTTGATGGAAATGCGGTGGAGGAACTGGGACGATGTCGAGCATGGTTAGGGAGGCTGGTGGAGAAGTGGCTTGCCAAGACTCATTTGTCACATTCAGAGAAGGGGTAAATATTGCCGGACTAAAAATAAATGTCAAGCAAACATTTAAAAAAACGTCTGTTTTGAAACCCTAACATCGAGTTTTAGGTTTGTTAAGTTTATTTTTACTACGATGCCCATGACTGTGCAAATATGTACAATTGTAAAAAAAATATTTTTCACTTAAGGTGGTCAAGGCCAGCATTGAGCACAGATTCGACAGATAGGCAAGGAATGAACCGCTGGGTTATCTGCACAGGTGGGCGTTGTAAGTCGGGCCATTGAAGGTTTGTGATTTTTCACGTGAAGGTCTGCAATGGCACATCAAGACTGTGCCCCAATGTGAGTGTGTGGTGGAACCTGGATTGAATACAGCGTTTGCTTCATGGGACCTCCTTTGCCAGTACCAAAATATGAGAATAGGTTTTCCACTTTTTTCTGGCAACAAAACAGGTGTTGAGATGTTCAAACGCCAAACTGAAACATTTTACAAGGAATCCTGTAGCTGCTCACCCCGAGCTCTCATTACTCTGATATTGCTTGTATTTGTGCTGTATGCCTTTTGGTGTCCTCTGGTCTAACATCGTTTGGGACTAGGCTCCAAAGAAAGCTGTCTCTGGTGTGGACCAATCAGTTTCAAAGACAAATATGATCAGAGTATGTTTTTTGTTTGCAATTTGACCACAAGTATTGTGGTTAATGCAGACATTATTCCTTGTTAAAGTTTTCAGTTTGGTGTTTTAACATCTCAACACATTTTTGTTGCCTGGAAAAAGGGGAAAACCTATTCTCAAAGCGTTTGCTTTTGCCAAACGCCAATGGGGGTCAAAAAACAGAGGGCAGCAAACGGAAGAAAAAGGTCTTCATTAATGCTCATTCTGCACAGATTATTGCATCGAGCACAAAGACACCTCCCTGCTGTTTGCCCCCCGACATTGTTAATTCCTCATCGATTAATGCACTGTCTTTTTGCATTCAATTGCAAGTGCGTTATTAGTATTTGCAATCCTCTCTATTCGGCATGGTCAAATAAAACGTATCTTGCCAAATGGCACCCTACAGACCCTGCACAGTAGTTAGCTGGTTACACGTTCTATTAATAATGGACATGTCTTGGGGCTCGTTAAACGAGTTCGATGTTGTGAGATGCGAACGGGAGATGATATTTGGAGGGAGAGGAATGTGGGATTATCACGGCTGGCTCGAGGACACCCAATGCCGTTCTGGACAGTTACTTGAGTTTGAGTCCAGTTGCTCCACGGAATATTAACTTTGAAAAAATATGTATAAAATGTTGCTGCCCTTTATCAACCGTTGCTGGATGAAGACCTCCCCATTCCGTGTCTTCCATGGAGATTGTTTGACTGTACTTCACCACGCCCGCCAGTGCAGGTTTTGGTGAATTGGAATCCGAGGATGTGTTCGGATGTAAATTGCAGCTGATGTTAGCGTGGCCGAGGAATAAAATGCATGTCCCCCAGGGTCAGAGTGCAGTCCGCCAACAATCACTTCACCACTGCTCCACCCAAACATGCGTATGGGTTTACACAAGTGAATAAAAGGACTCGATTGGTTGGTTTGTGTTGCCTCAGGCTGTAGACGTGACCCATTTCCGTGAGTCACCGAGCTGAGTCGGCAGCACGAGATCCGTGAGTCCTCGTCCGAGCTGCTCCCTCAGGCGAGCAGGCAATGTACTCATTGTGCGCCCTCCCTGCTTGAAATAGTAAATTAATTAACTGCGTGCTCCATGCTGTCTCTTTAACATGTGTTATATGGTTGTAGCGAATTACTTTTTGTTTTGAACACGTACTCACCCATGTAAGCTTATTGAACTCTGAGTGGTTGGCAATGATTTTATAGGGTTATTCAATTATGACTGGCTGACTTTCTGCTCTGATTTAAACTACAATATTTTTCCCGAGAAGAACCATCTAGTCAAATCGACGGATTCCTTAATTGTTTTTTTTACTTCCATCAACGTGTGCATGCTCGTTAAAAACGCAACCAATTGCCTAAATGTTTAGAAGTACACTCGTAAATAGTATGAATTCACTGGCATTAGTCAGCTCGACAATTGAAACAGTAGCCAAGTTAACTCCCCCCAACTCTGTCCACCCAGCAGCATAATAGGGAATGTGACAGTTAATCTCGGCAGGTCATGTGTGGTGGGTGACAGTGTGGGTACTCCCACTCCCCCAGACATCTGACCAGCATGGAAGAGGAGGCCACATTTTTCTCAAGGTCTCTGGAGCTTCCGTGGGTGGAAGCCCTTTCTCGCATCAGTGGCGTGAGCGAGGTATTTCAGGGCTGCATCTTTTGCCTTGTAGTTTTGCAACTGTTGGATGCGTTCTCTCGCACACGACAGGACCGAGGATAGAAAAAGCTGAGATTGATGGGATTGCTGATAGTTCATTTTAAGATTGCACAAGATCCATTGCCCGGCTTGCCTCTCCCCTTGCCTCGCTCTGCTCCCCTCCAAGCACTCTCTGCTCCATTCCATAAAGGCCTTCTTTGCAAGCCCCCAGTTAACCTTTTTCTCAGTGGGAGGTAGTTCATTCTCCTCTGCCGTCCACTGTCTGGAACTCGCGTCCCTCCGCCGTCCATGCTGTTGGCTCCCTGTCTGTTGGAGTCCAGTCTCAAGACCCTTCCCCTCTGCCTTTGACTTATCGCCTCTCCCTAAAAAAAAAATATTCCCATTGTTTATTTGCAACTTGATGCGGTCGCATGTAAATGATATATTAATCCGAATTGTAGTCTATTGTATGTATCAAGGTTCCTGGCCAAATGCTCTAACAAAAGCTAATTGTTGGAAACTCTGACAAAGTGTATTTATTTTCAGGTCATGATTTTTGTTGTCGGGCGTTTCTGACAGAAGCATCTCGAAGTGTATTTTATTCCATAAAGCATGCATCATTGTGATTCCTGATACAGTTGTGGGCAGCATTTGGTGTTTTCTTTTTCAGTCTGCTGCTTGTACAGAATGGCCGACTATGAACAATGAGACTTGAGTGCAGGTCCGGTGGCGATTCTCATCCCGCTTGACTGGCTTGCGTTGTTCTGCCCGTGCTGATAGATGTCTACAGTGGCCAGGCTGACGATCCTGTTTGCAGTGGCTGTGTGGTTTTTTTTTCTAAGGGGGCACAGTTCCCTGCTGTTGGCTTCACCGCGTTCCTCGTTTTTACTTTGCTATTGGAGTTCATAATGATGTTGATGTCATGCTGCTCTTTTATTGGCAGAACGTTTACACATGCTGTGTATGGTAATCCATAGAGCTAATCATTAACTTGAATTCAAAGCTTAGTTTTTTTACTGTAAAAAGTTGTTTTTACATGTTTAAGTCTAATTGTTATGTTTGTTTTGCAGGAGGGGTCAAGAGTTCTGAAGGTCAAAGTTATATCTGGGATTGACCTGGCAAAGAAAGATATTTTTGGAGCAAGGTAAGATGGCAGTTGTAGAAAGTCGACATTCCAAGACGATCTTTCAGAGTAGCCAATCTAAGTTCAGATCTCTGCACTTTCCCCAAAGTGCATGTGAAGTGCTCTTTGGGGAATGGCCCCTTCATACAACGTGTTTATGTAATGGGCTGGAAAAAATGTAGACTGCCACGCTGCCACGATAATGATTACAATAATTTGGGCGAGTGGTTAGTGCACTGCCCTATGAACCTGGTGACCTGAGCTTGCTTCCCGGCCACGGATAACTTCGGCGGCGAATGAGATCTGAGCCGGTCCTGTGTCCCCCCCCCCGCCTCCTCCAACACCTCCGCTGTCCAGCAAACCTCCACGACAGCCACTGTTTGGGGATGCCTTCATCTGCCAGTGGATTGACGTAAATTATTACTATCATGGAATATATTTGCAGCAAAGTTTTTGGGTTATACAAGAAGGACAGTCTGATGCCTGATGTGGCACTGAAGTAGCATCATAACAGTCCCCTATAAAACTCCCTAGAATAGATCACTGTGTGTGTAGTGGTTAATGTACTGTGCTGTGTGCCTGGCAACCTGCCATGAGCACCATGTTGTGTTCTATTGTGAATAATAAAATTAATGACAATATTTAAAGAGAAAAGGGTCTGTTTTACCACTTAAAAAATATATCTTATTTTTTCATCGGTTTCCGAGTTGTCCTGGACCATTTCGTTGAAGCAGGTAAACTTTAGAGTGGTGCCAACTTTCTCGGTCTCATCAGCAGAGTGTAGAGAATGCTGCTGGGTTGACTGATGGAGCTTCTCCATGAACACCGTGGAGCCTATACCGTGGAGTCTGTTCGGCACAGTGCGGTGCCATTTTACGCAACATATATGCTGTCATGGTGGATTGTGGCTAATTATAAATATAAAGGTAAAGTTTAAATCGGGACGTGACAGTACTTGATGGAGAGTCGTATGACCATTCCCCCGAAAAAAAAACGTTTGTACATCTCCATCCCTTTTGTCAGTCCACTGCTGGATAAGGGCCTCCACACACCAAGTAGGTTAAGGGGACTCTTTGATCACAGCTCACTACGCTGGTCAGTGGGGAGGGGGTCTGTGAGGATGGGGAGCTCAGACGTATGGGAGCCTGTGAGTTGCAGTCCAACAACGGGTTTTGCGGCCTGCGTCCATTACCTACCACACGGTGGTCATCCATCATTTCTTGAAAACTGCTTTTTATGTTTAGTTTGTGGTCCTTCCACCGCACCTCTGATTAGCACGGTTGGCTACGTACAGTGCGAAAAGTTGAACATGCATCAATACATCCAACCACCATCCACGCCGAAACTTTCGCTTCTGAGGTCAGATGGGATCCAGTGCATTCCGGGTTATTTGGCCATTGGAAATGTTTCTTTTAAAATGCATAATTATATTTGGGAATAATGGAGTCAACAGCTTTAAAAAATAAGTTTTTGTATTACTTTTCAATGAAAACAAATGTATTAAACCTTTTTTCTAAAGACATCGTTTGTGGCTTTAGAATGAAATGGAATTGCTGTGGCTATGACACCAATGTCAGTGAGACGTGAATGTGTGTACAAGGACCCTGTGTGTGTATATATATAGATGTGTCTGTCACCCTGCATTTGTGATTTGTTACGAGGTTTAAGGGAAGAAGCATTATATTGTATTTGGCAGTTGCAAAGTAAAAACCTTTATGCAAAGTGTTGCACTTTGCTCGACAATTCTATTGCTGTATTGCAGGATGTGCGTTGTGGGTTGGGGGATGTTGAGCCTGACCGTTCGTTCATGTGAACTGAATGATTATAATACCATGCAGTTCACTACACAGACTCATTTGAAGCTTAAAAACATGTTACACCTGCCACCGAAGTGCTAACAACGCGCCTTTCTTTGCACTGTTGGAGACAACGTGACACTTGAGACCCTGGAACGGCCTCCTCAGTCCTCTCTGGGCCAAGTTGAACCAAATCCAAAATAGTTTGCGTCGCTGCCAACTCCTAATGGAGATTTATTTATAATCCCTCACGTAAACTGTTGTCAATGTTTGTATGCTGTCATATGTATTTGATACACCCTTAAATACTACTTGTATATCTACCTTTATTTACGTCAATATTCTTTATTTGTGATCCATAATAATTAAAAAGTACCTACCCATATACACGCACACCAATATTTGTTATTAAGTACATATTTCACAGGTATGAATGCTTTTTGTACAATTTACACGACTAGACTGTATGGATAATCTGCACGTGATTCACTGGCGTGCATCTCAGCTCGCGTTAACTCGCTTGAGAAGGCCACCCCTGGTGGTAGTTGTTCCTGTGCCACACGAGGTCACTGCGTCTGTTCTGCAATTGGGCATCAGGCCTACCAATAGGGGGCAATGATTCCTGTGCGTAATCCCAATTGAGTAATTTACAATTTAAGTTCTATTGGTGAGACAAAGCCATAAAGAAGGCTGTCTCTGGTGTAGGCTAATCGGTTTGAAAGACGATGCATATATTATTATCAGAGCATGTTGGTTTGTATGTTTTGCACGAGGTATGTGTGGTTAATTCAGACTTGATGCCTTGCAAAAGGTATCTATGGGGTGTTTGAACATCTTAACACCTGTTTTATTGCCAGAGATTACAACTTATTCTTATTTTTCATCATTAATATACTTTTTTTGCCAAATTTGGATGATGTGCGCCAGCACAAAACGGCCTGCTCCTTTCGAATGACATCGGTTAATCCACCCGCAGTATTAACCAGGGTGGCCTGCTCTAAGCGAGCCGCAAATATCTGCAAGAAGCAGCGACTTCACTCCCACTGGGCCACATTCCCCCCCCCCTCTCCCGCCCCACCATGTCCAGTAATGGACAATATTATTTAGACATGGGGAAGAGATTTTTAATAATGAACATACCAACGTCTTGCTGTAAACGACAACGCTTATTGAATGCTGGCTCGGGGCATTTGGATAGCCACTGCGTGCCCGCAAGCAGTTGGCCCTGTTGGTTTAAATTATTCCTTTGTCATGGAAGTCGTTTTGATGGAATGCATTGTCCACAGTTGGCAACGTCTTTAGTTCTCTCTTTGCGAACTGTCGGCAAGAGATGCCCATGCCAGAGTACGGTACATTTAGCCTCGACTGCTTGCCCTGTTGTGCGCAGCAGCAGGGTTGGGATTGTGCGTTGGGGTTTTTTTTCTTTTGGCTGATTCTTGTGTTGTCATATTTGTTTGAACCGGCTCCAGATAATTTCTCTCCTCGGGATAAGTCCACGCGCCATGGGGAGCCATGGGGACCGTGTGTATGGCGAAGCGTAATGGTGCTCAAGCCGATCTTGTGAATTATGAGATTTAGTTCACGTTAGTGTTTATTGATATAGGACTCCAGTTCTGACTATCAATTTATTCTATCATAACTGGGACACTTTGTTTTTCTTCATGTCTTCGTGTGAGGGATAACTAGTGTAGAACATACATGGAACAATAGCTCTTTAAAAGCGTGCTCTTATACCTACACAGAAGGACATTTATGCTGCTGTGCCATTCTGGATTTACAGGCACAAAGCTGAGTGTATTCTTAAGCTTCACTCCAGGGCATATTATAATACCCTTTGATGTAAGACCAACAACGTTCCCTGATAGTGTATACTTTTCACTGAAAATAGATCCTGGTCAATGACTGCTTGCTGTTGCAAATGATGCAAGGTTTACAATGTTACCTTCTCAAAATATACAGTTTTCCTTTCCACAGCGTTGGTGCATCATCCGATTTAACCTTCGTTTTGAACAAAATTGTGGGGGGTTAATAAAATAAAAATTGTGTTTGATGGATGTGTTAAGTGTCGAGTCATTGGTAACCAGGTTGAGGCTCTTAACTCCACTTGGAAACTTTGAAACTTTGCTCCGTTCAGGGCCCGTGATATTGGTTGGTTCATTGCTCTGACATTGGCACTGATCCCCTGAATCTCTTGGCCATTGTGTCGTTAATTATTATTTCTTCAGATCTTGGGAAAGGTGTGTGTGTGTGTGCGCGTGTCTCTTTTGTATAGTTTTTAAACCTCCTGTAAATTATTCTGTGTACTTTGTAGTTCATATTATTCTGCTTTGCTATTTGTTTGCACCACCTGCATTAATTTTAACTTTTTTACATTTTACCCTGAACTTTACCCTCTTGTACTTAAAAAAATAATAGTAATGTTAGTGTTCTGTTAATCTGCTGGATGAAGGCCGTCCTTACGCTGTTGATTGTGGGTTATTTGACCATACTTCACCACAGTGTGCTAATTACTGAGCATAATTTAATGAATATACATGTTTCTAAATAAATTATCCTCCTAATGATTATATTATTGAAATATAACATTTAGTTGATGTTAATCAAAAAATGTTCGACTAAGTTATTTTCCACTGTTTCTTTGCTATTTTAGTTGCTTGTAAATCTAAATTATAGATTATAGTTTGAATAAAAGCGATGAGATATATTTAAACAACAATATCCTTTGACATATCTACAATCGAGCATATATCATTTGTATTTTTTCTTTTTTTTCCCCTCCACATTTAGAAACATGCGTTTGGAGTATTTGGCTCCTGTGCATTTCCACGTGACAAACCACTTTGTTGCGCTGTCATCTGTGGCCAGGTCGCTTATGAAAAATAGCCATGGAGCTCAGTGGACCTTGCCTGGGAAAATAAAATAAAATAAAACATGATATGAAACCTTTTCCTTATTGTCCACTAAAGAAATTGCCAGTCAGGTGGCTACTCGGTATTGACGACTACTCCACTCAATCTTGGGCGTATGTGTTTACCCAGTGACTGGAGGCTGCAGACTGGACTTTCAATCATGCCTGTCTCAAGGTTTGTAAATATCACTTAGTACCTTGCAACTGCCATACACTGTCAATGGTTAACTGCATCGGTTTTAACATTAACTGTATTAAGAACTTGCAACTCTTCTTTTCAAGGCCTTTTTTTAATACTTAGCACCTTTTAGCCCCATGGCACGTTTGGAAGAATGCAGCAAAACAAAACACTACAAGTCATCATCGATGGGTGTTAGATGTCATGGTGTGCAAGTATTCACGTCTCGCTTGACTGTGGAAGTGTAGAGTTAAAAGGTCAGTACCACTGTACCCTTCAACCGTTGCTCCTCTAAATTGGTGGATTTTTGTCGAGGCAACTCTTGAGATGACCACAAGCACCGATGACTTCACCCCGTTTGTCATTCGCCAGGTGATGGTCGTGAACCACATGACCACTCAATCCTTCCTTTCCGTACTGCCTGCAGTCGAGCTAGCGACCCGTGTCACAGCAGAGGTTCCCTTTGTTTGGCAGAAATGTAGGCAAGATCATGGGAGAGCGATTCGTCCGTCGGGGAAATGCAATCCTGTACGCGAAACCCAGAGCAGCGAGTGAGTGAGGCAGTGAAGCCGGCTGGCCTGTATAAAGCCACCTGCCTCTATTATTGTAGAGAATGAGTGTGGCTTGTTGTTTGCTCACTTATGACATCATGGAGCTGATTACAAATCATGAATACCTCCTTTGCAGGACCGGTGGGGACATGCTGGCTCCCTGCTGGCATTGGGCCAGGCTCGAGGGCCCACGTTCCCACAGCAGCCTTCTTGCTTGGCTGATTGTAACCCAATCGGATCCCAAAGAGGGCCCCCTAAGCCCCTGTTTGCAGCCGGACTGCGTGGCTTGTTTTACCTGAACCCACCCCCAGAACCAGTTGTGATGTCATGGGTCGCATGTGGAGACAAGATGTGCACATTCGCTCAACTCTCTGATTTCCCTTCAGCGGCCATGTCCCCACTAGCCAGGTGGTGGCGTTACGCCTGTACTCCAGCACTGTAGAGGCTAGGGTTGGTGTATGTCCAACCTGGAGATCTGTGAAAAAGAGCTTCATAACTCATTGGATTTCTCCACTCTAAATGTTCTAATTTGTAATTCTTAATGCACAGCTGTTGTGAAACTCTCTTCCCATGGGCGTGGAGGAGCCATACCCTGGCTTGCCAACATTATGCAGTACAGCAAAGTGTGTATGAAATAGAGTTGCTCTCCAGGATGCCTGGGTTTTCTCCGGGTGCGCAATTTTCCTCCGACATGCATAATAAACACTCACTAGGTGGATAAACACGTCTTAATATATAGAGAAAGCAGAGCAATTGTTGATGCTGGCTAGCTGCCTGGCAGACTCCCAGCTTGTCTGGTTCCTCAGCGATTGTGAGATGTAATTTGCATGAACGTCGCTATCTAAAACTAATCTTTAGATTTATTTGTTTGTATATTAAAACACAGAGTAATGTAAAAAAATAAGTCTAATTCCAAGTGAAATGGTTAGTCCTAACTCGTATCACTTTTAAACCCTCATTTAAAACAAGCTTTTTAAAGGCCACCTCTATCTCTCGTCACTTAGAATTACTGTAAAGCGTGTTTACCCAGAAAAACCTCACCTGAGCCTCAACTCTGCTTCAGGAGGGTCCTGCCAAGATATTACAGGAGGGGGCGATGTTGCTGCTGCTGCTGCTCTGTGTAATCCCAGTTGAGTAATTTGCAGGTAACTTTTCAGCATTGGGATGTTTGGCAAATCCCTGTTACATTGCATGTTCTTTTTTTTTGCTGTGGGAGGAAACTCCAGAATTTAGCATAAACCCATAAAGAACCGTGGGAGAACATACTAACTCCACACAATGATGCCCGAGTCGGGAATCGAACTTGGGTTCTTATTGCTGTGAGGTGCGTGAGTGCATCCACCGTGCCACCCTGCTGCCCAAATGCAAACCGGTGCGAATGTTAAATTTACCATCCAAATGACGTGCAGATATTCTGTCTATCAATGTGTTACTTTACTACAGTGGTGTAAATACAAGGATAGTAGTCGTGAGTATGTTGATTGCACAGCAGTGTTAACGAGCACAGCATTGTTTTATATAACACGAATTATCCATTTCCTACAATGTTTTTTTATATAACGTTGAGGTTACAAAACTGTCACATGGCACCTTGGGACCGTGCAAGCGGAAACCTTTGAACCTGCAGAGCCGTAGCCACTGCAGAGTTCCACAGCCCAGGGAAGTGTCCACACTTCCTGAGCCATGGCCTGGCAGAGGCCGGAGTGCTGTGACGTCAGATGAACGCTCATGGGACTCTGTTTGACAGAGGAAGTAACTGTTGCTTTGCAAAAGTCTCGGTCAAATGTGGGTATGACTTCATAAGTGATGACTCGGAGGAGGAAATGTTATGGTTTCCTAAGAGGTGGTTTTCAAATGAGGGTTGCAATTGATTATTGAACTGAAAACATAACCAGAACAAAAACCAAAGTACATCGAGGATTAGCTTGGCGTATATACCGAAAAGCATTTTAGTTTCACCAAACACAGCGTGAACGTACGTGAATACACGCGTGCATTGTTATATGTTATTTTATCCCTGCTTTCCTTAATGCATAGGGCAGTTCAGTAGCACATCCGTGATACTGTGCTCCCACGTGGAGGCTTCACATTTTCACTCCCTCATAACGTCCAGCATGCTCAAGTCTGGTCAAATTAACCCCATAAATCACATTGAGTCAGGAGGCTCTCAACCAGCAGTTGGTTTATAAAGAGGGCTGTACATCTGCATGTTCTGAATTCAGTAGTAAAGTATTTTAGTCGATTTTTCATTTTCATAGCTGGCTTTGGTTTATCTGTCAAGTTCACTTTGTTCTATTTTTTGAGGTTTTTTTCCATTTTCATATTCAAATTGCGCGACTTATCTATTCCATAACTTCCCAACAGCAGCAAAGATATGTTCGTGTTCTTTTGGAACAAACGGTGATTTCTATCCTACATTCTAGGCCCCAAATCTGATGTAATTCAAGAGTCGCTCTGTTTTAAACTTTTGGGATTTCTGTCGAACAAATACCACTCGAGTCATCAGAGGTAAGTTTTGGCCAAACAAAATTTCAAGCCATTTTTCATTCGTCGGGTTGGTTGTTTTGAGTGGTTATTGGTCACTGAGCTTAGCCAATCGACTCTCATCATGCGAGACGTGAAGACTAGCAGTCAGATTGTACTCTGTCAGGGATCGCAGCGACCACATGCCGACCTTGCCCCCTTCCCATTCCTCCCTACCCACTCGGGCCATTTTACTTTGCGGTGCGATCCCGTGATGGTGCGTGTGTGCTTGGTGTGTGCGTGGGAATGGATGAGTAAGAGCGCACGCACCTATTGCGTACTTGGAATGTGTCTGGTGCAATGTGCCTGACATTACTGAGTGCGGTGATTTGCTTAGCGTATACTTGGTGTATTAAATAAACACGTTTTGGGCCTTGGTTCTAGCCTTATTGTAGTGCAATAATTGTTAACGTTCGTATAGATGGTGATGTGTCTAATGACAAATGAGCAACTTTGACCATTGTGCAACTGAAGAGGCTTTGGAGTGTCTTTATTTGTCATTGCCACCATTCTGAGTAGTGACCTTGAAGTGACGTTCAGTGTTCTTAAGAGAGGTAGGTACTTGGGTGCCTAAATAAGGGCTTGTTGAGCAACGCACCTGTTGAACGTGCTGTCACGCTCACTCAGCCATGCCAGTGGAAACCCGTGCACAGCGTAGGGTAATTGCTCTGTAACATTCAGGATACCTGTTGGAGTACAGACAACCGTTTTATTCTGTAATATAATACAACAAAAACATGAATCGGTGGTCTAATGTAACGATGAATTCCCGGCCACGGCAAACTTCGGCAGCGAGTGATATCTGAACTCATCACGGCAATCCCCCCTTGACTGACCCGCATGGTGAAGCATGGTGAAGCATGGTCGAACAGTCCCGTGGAAGGTGTGGGTCGGCATTTATCTGGCAGTGGGTCTGCCGCAGAGCTGTAAATGATATAGTGTTGTTATTTCGCACTGCTGTGAGGTTATAGTGCGGTGACCGTGACGCTGATTGTGCGGTGCAGCCTAAGCGTCGTGCGGGTGAAGCCGCCTTGTGAAACTCTGTGATTGGCTGCAATCATGGGAGACGCAGATGCTGTAGACACAGTGCGACTCCAGTGTCGGATGCTTACGAAATAAAAACTGAAAATGACCAATGGCAAACCCACGATCCTGGGGAAAATAAATATTGAGTTTGTTTGCACCCCCCCTCTCCCCCAATTACCTCCCATCTGCCCCCCTTACCCTTTCCCTCGCCCTTCTCTTTATAGGGCTATTTTATTGATCGTCAAGGAGGCAGAGACATTCCTTTAGAGGCCACAGGGTGTTTGAAGGGTGGTTAAAGCAATTAAAGTGTTCTATTGCATTGCCTTATCATTTACAGATCACTTGAGCTCTTAAGAAGCAGCAACAGTGGAGGACTGGAATGGGGAAAGTTTCCCATATGATGAAAATAAAATTCAGTCTTTTCTGAATTCACTCTGGGGTGACGACCCCCACCACCACACCATGTCTGGTCTTGAGAGGTTTTTCGACCATACTTCATCGCACTGGTGAAGTGTAGTGCCTCACTTTAAGCATAATAGTAATCAGAATTAAAATAAATTTGGAAATACAGCAACCCCGGCTCCGCTACAAAATACCCACGTGACATTACCATGTGGCCAAGACATCTAAAATGTAGTGAACGTGTCAGGCTTTGCTAAGTGCCTTTTTAATGCAACTCCTAAAGTAAACCTTTATCCGTCATTGATTTTAGATGAGACACTCGGAAACCTTGTCTTAAGATGTACATAGCACTCAAGTTAAAATAAACCCACGACTACTTTGTGTCTATGCATCGGACCACCTGCTTCAAAGGATAATTGCTCCAGCCACTCAGTACAATGGTGGAGAATAGCAAAAGCGTGCAGCTTGCTAAGAAACGGACGTTAAAGACCCTGTGGTCCCAAAAGCGCGAGTAACTCATTGCCAGAATTCTACATTTCAATGTTGTCCACAGCTAAATTGCACTTTTAGATACCAGATGTAAAGTATCATTTAGATTAAGTATACGGGTTTGTTTGAAATATGCGATGTAAATCTGACCGCCGCCTGATTGATGCCGGTTGAAATTACTGGCGAAACATCGTACTCGGATTGTAAATGTTGTGGATTTACTCTCCAACACACCAGTGTGCTGTACTAGTAACGAATTGGCCACGTTCTGTTTGCGTGACAAACCTTACTAATTGGCTGTGTCGGGTGGTGGTGGGTTTAACAACACATGTATATTTATGCGATGTAACCCAAAAAAACCTGTGGATAAACCTTGAATGCAGTATTGTTATGATAGCCATTTGAAGATAGATCATTTCGCTGCCATTTACAGCCACACATTATTGCAGCACAGCACGCGGTCCTGTTGCGTGTGTCTGTTGCACTTAGCTGCATGGACTTTGGCAGTGTGCAAAATGTTCTGTTAATGTTTAACGCGATTGGAAACAATAGCAACTATGATTGTTCTGCTTGAAAATAAAATTATGAAAATCAATGGCAAGATGTGATTTAATTTAATTACTTCCCTAAAATGGAAGTAATTAAATTAAAATGGGAATTTAATCGGTAATGTGCTTGTATTAAGGTACCAGTAACCTTCTACGATTTTTGTTATTTTGTTCTTTTCTTTGAACCTATATCCGCGACTTTATCGAAAGACCCAAAGAATATACACTCGTTCGTTACACAACAGCAACCAGCTTTTACTATTACTGCATCGGCCTATTTAAAATACACTGCATGTATGCGATTACACGGATACAATGATAACAGTGTCACGAAACGAGGTGTTTGCACTTATTCGCCTAAACGCTCCGAAATCTCGGAGCGACTTCCGTCTGCATCGGCAATGCAATACACGAGGGCCTAACAGGGGACTGAGGGGAATAAGAGGCTAAACGACGTAGTACATCGAGGTATTATATATGGGAACAATTTGTAATTTCGATAGGGGGTTTTTCCCATCCCCTTAGCCATTCATACATTCTTGCTCGTTCCTGTCCCGTGATTGTCATCGACTCGAACGATGAGTCACGTTGAAGCTCGTTGGGGTTTTTCCAGCAGCGATTGTTATTAGTCGGGCAGCTTGCCAAAATGAAGGAGACAGATTGGATAAAAGCACTACACTTTGTGGCTTACTTGTTTAGGTCCTCCTGGTTAACTTTTTGCTATGATCCATCGGACTTGACATCTTGGATGCTATCACGTGACATTTAAAAAAAATTGATTGTGCGGTTAGAAAAAACCCAAACCTAGTAGCTTTATTTTTTTTTTAACAATCGGTCATTATACATTTGTGGAGCCCACTCATAGCTTAATTTTTTTTATACATTTCGCACCTTTGTAGTTTCATTGGTTTCCAAGTTATTCTACCTTAAGCAGTTTCAGTTTAAAAAAATGCACACTTTTGGGAAATGTTACTGCCATTGCATTTATATTGTGCTAGTCAACATGAAACCTGCACAGAAATGTTGTAATGCTCATTTCTGTATGTATCTATTTGTCACAATTTCATTTGTACAACTCTGTGCATCTCCACTGAATTTCTTGCAAGCACACCTGCGACCGCCGCAGCCGCTTTCACTCTTGCAGCCGCATTTGACCAACTCGCTACAAGCTTTGGACGCCATCGGAAGTGTTGTCCACACAGGGAACCATGACTGGCTCTTCTTGTCCAGTGTCCAGCTCCATCCCTCTGGAGACGGTGCTGTTTGTTGGGGCAGGTCACACAGGTGGTCCAGATTCCCACCTGGTAAGCAGCACGCTTTGAGTGCTGCAACAATGCACTTTAGGTTGGTGCAATAAATTTAGATTTAAAGCTTTCGTGACTGCAGGGATTCATCTTCTTGGTTCTTTCGGTAAAGTCACGTAGAATGGAAATGATAAAATAATAAAAATAAAACATAATAAAATAATTTTCACGACGTTTCGGCCACAACGCAAGCAGCCGTCTTCAGGTGGAGAACAGGTCTGTCGAGAAGACAGTCTGAACGACACACCCCAGGCTTGGAGCGACCTATTTAAGCTGGGATGGAGGGGGGAAGAGCGCCTTGACAAAATAATGTGCATATCAAGAGGAATTTAGCATATTTATGGGAAATGCAGATATGCGATTAGTACTACTTGTGAAATGCGTAGGAGGTTTGGCGCCAAACCCCCTACGCATTTCACAAGTAGTACTAATTCCTCACGTAAGGCGGATGGGTTTTCTGTAAGTCCTACTGCACCCCCAGAGCCTTTCACCATGTCAATATTTTGCTCGTGGATATGATCGATGGGTATGGCTGAGAATCGGTTTGTAGTCTGGGGAACAACCCAATGGCGCAAATTCTTCCTGCATGGAATTAGGTAGGTTTTCCATGTCTCGAATGTGAACAGGGATCCAACGAGCATAGTTCTGGTGATCCAGTGCAAAGAACCAAGGAACCAGGGTTTTTAATGATGTCGCATACATTTGGAAGTTTGCTTCACGGTGGGTTCTGATAAAGATGAGACCCAGAAGCTCTAGGCTGAGGATTGTATCCCGGTACTGGAATGTTGGGCCCTTGCTGTTCATGTCTTGTCTCCAAACCTCTTTTGCTTCATCGGTGTGGGGCTGCTCGGTGCAAGAGAAGGCATCCTGCTGGAGCTTGGCCAAGGCCAAAGCACTAATTTGGTGTTGCTTGCCTTGTTTTGGTGAGATGGGGGCTGTGATGAAATGAATCTGCTGTGCCCGAGGAGGCAATGCCTGCATGTGTTAGTGCAGTGGTCCAACCAGAGTGCTCCAGGTCGTCTCCAAACTATTCCACGTGGTCATTTAAATGTGGAGACAACCAAACATGACATACTTATCCTCCCCATGTGTCTGAGGCCAATTCCATGAAATGTACTTTGCTAGGCCATACAGTGGAGCATCCATAGCCATTACAGGAATTTGGCAAGGGTTGAGGAATTGCATGGCTTGGCACTGAACATCAATGCCATGCTTGATCATGGTGGCTGTTTGCTGCCTTTTCATAGAAAATTTGCAAGAGTTGCATGAGAGCTGCTTGCTTATCCTCCAAGTGGGAGGCATCTTGCAGAGATGCATGGTAGGCTGACCACGCTACATTGTCACCTTTTTCCCATTTCTTTTTCTTGATAAGTTCGATTGGCCTCGCCAACGAAAGCTTTTGCTGCATCTTTGCTACCACTCGGTCTACACCAATTGTCTCTATTGCATTGACAAGCTTTGGCACTGCCGCTATGGTTTCCTTGAGAGCAACAGCTGGAACTCGAGTAAAACTATCAGCAATGAATGGCCCTTCTTTGTGTCTGCAGAAGGAAGTCGAATTGCTTCTCGGCAAAGTCCCACGTTCAACTTGGTTGGAGACTGAAACAGGCTAATGCCTGTGCCATGGAATTAACCTTTAGCCGTATTGCTTGAAGGGTTGTGATCTAGGTTGTCCAAGGCACCAAAAGTGAAGAGACCATGACGTAGATGAGAAGGGCACACAACACATTCTTTCTCGGTTGGAGACAGACTGCAGTTGCCAACTGATTCTCAAGCTGCAAGATTTTGTAAACCATTGGGTGACCTTTGGGAAACTACTATTCTACATCCGTCATCTTGTTGTGCAAATGGCGTTGTCCAGTGGTGTTGAAAAGCATTAAATCTCCACCTGAAGAACTTAGCCCTGCTCCTTGGAGCGTTCTTTCACAATGCAGTCACTCCAATTTCAGTGTGTCGCTTTTCTCAAAGTGGTTTCTTTAACTCAAGTTGTGGAATGACCTCTCAATTGAGATCGGAGAAGCTGGTAGTTTATTCACACCTTAAAAAGGCTGCCGAAGAGACATTTCTTTGGTCTAACATGATTAACCTGGTGGAGTGATCTGACCCACACCTTGGCATCAGTCATTGATGGTCGATTTGTGCATGGAACTCGCTTTTGCGCTCGTAGTGGGCGGTTCATAATCCGCGTTCGTGGGTTTCTAGTCTGCGTTTTGTGGTCTCGTGGTCTGGGTTCATTGGTTTGTGAAATCAGGTGTGTGGGTTCCTAGTCCAGTTTTAATGGGTTCATAGCCTAGGCTTGTGGGTTCGTAGTCCGAGTATCGGGATTCTCAGTCCGGTTTCTGCGTATAGGGTGATTGTGGTGCAGCGTGCTGGTCGACGTTTTGTTCGTGGAGTGTGGCAAGAACACCGTCTGATAAAAGGTGTTGCTGTTTTTAAATTTAGGTTAAATATGCACTTAATAATCTGTTTTGTGGAAGTTGAACTTTGTATGCTTTTTACTATGCGTATGTCCAATTTCAGATTATTCATTTATATTGTCCGACTCTTTTTTCGACATTCCTATACATTTGTTCTCCAATGCATCCATTTCAAATTAACCGAGCTGGGGGGTTCAACTTGCCTACGGAATTTTGAGTTTGGATATCCTTCTTAAGTATTGTTACTCTGCATATGTACCTTCTGTTGCAGTGCCATTCCTTTTACATCATACCATGGACTGCTTAATCGCTACTTGTAATTCACAGTCCACACATATTTTTGCATATGAATACATGTTTCAGCAAGATTCTAGATTTGAAGCTTTCGTGACTGCAATGATTCATATTCTCAGGTTTTTTCGGTAAAGTCACGTAGGTAAAACATTAAAAGTAATGAAAGTAAAATAAAACAAAACAAAAATAAAATTCACGACGTTTCGGAGGCAACACAAGTCTCCGTCATCAGGTGGGACCGTCACAGCCAGATTAGCTGCATCAAGTGAAGCAATGATTCAAGATGTAATCCCTTATAAGCAAGTTGAAGGGGGGGAGGAGAGGGGGGGGGGGTTCATCAGAATGTGGTAGCCAATGAATGGAAACGTATCGGGAGGGAGGGGGGTGGGAGGGGGAGGGAGCCAACAAAAAATTTGGCGACGGCTTGGACGCGGCTGCTGCGCACGCCAACACAATGGACAGAGAGGGGGGAGGGGAGGTCTGATACACATGATAGAACAAAGGAACGAAAATGCCCATGTTTATACCAATGCAGGCTGAAAAATGAAGAGAGTACTGTTAAAAATAACTGGGGATGTTAACACTCGGTGAAGTAAATTAAAATAGTGCCTGTCAGATAAGATGGTCCAAAAAGTGTAATTAAGTCTTTTTTGCGTGGTTAATAACATCTTTCCAGTGATTACTGAGTTTGTACCCATCATCACGGTTGAAATTATGTCTGTGTTTGTATATTTGTATGGCTTCGTGTACAAACCTTTGATGGTAGCCAGGAGGCTTGCAGAGAACCTTGGTCTCGGAAAAGACAATTTCATGAGAGCCCGCCGAGTTGTAGCAATGATCGGCAACGGCCGAAGAATCAGTTCTGCCGTGTTTCAGATCTGACTTGTGCTCGCGGACACGATCAGCAACATGACGTTTTGTTTCTCCAATGTAGCAATCACCACAAATGCAACTCAATTTGTAGACTCCAGGATACTGTAAGTCAGGAACGACATCCTTCACAGATGGAATCAGATCACGGATTTTATGCACTGTGCTGAATCGGACTTGGATTTTATGTTTGTTTAGAATTTTGGAGATCTTTTTGGTCACGCCTGCTATGTATGGTAACGTGATAGTTTTGGTCGGAGTTTCATGTGGTTGTTTCTGTGTGGTGGGAGAGACAGCTTGGTGGATAGTACGGTCAGAGTATCCGTTCATCCTGAGGGCCCGATGTTTATTGTGTGGTTTCGAGGTGAAACATGATTTATGTTGCACCAACTAGGCATTACATTTCTCAGCTTGTATGATTGAGGATAAAGACAAAACCCCAAATATGAGCAGTCACTGTGGTAGTCTTAAGTTTAAACTCCCCCCCCCCCCCCCAAAATGTTTGGCATGGAGCCTGTGTGTTTCACATCTGCGTTTACAAGTTTATGAAAGCCACCAGAGACCATTTCTACACAGCTGGAGTGTTTTCAACCTTCAGTGCATTGCACTGCGGCCCTTTTAAAAAGTGCATTAATGAACCAGATAATGGAGGCCTGCAATCCAAAGAGATTCCATTATATTACTGCAGTGACATATGACTTTTTATACATGAATTACTGAGTGAACAGTCTTGAGGCAACCGCCCCTGCTTTGTACCATTTTTAACATCGTGTAAAGTGAAAACATCAACACTTTGCTGTAATTTGTATGTCAACGGCAATGTTGTTGTGGAGCATGCAAGAGCTTGGAACTGAAATATATGACATCTAGATTGACAATAGGAAATGGGAAGTCACTCTTGAAATGTTGAATTGTCAGCGAGGGGAGGGGTGACTGGGGGGAGGGATGACACATGCAGTCTTGGTGGTGAGTGCCATTTGGTCGATGCTGTGTAAGGAAGCTAATGTACAGGTACGAGGCCTCGTTAATGAAGCTCGGTGCGCGTGGCGGATGACCTAATAATTCCATGACACCCTTCACTCCGGTCCCGGGACACGGTCGCCTTACACGAGTCCACGTTCTCGACGCACCGCTCGAGTCACTGGTCCAGCCACCCATGACAACGTGTGCGTGGCATGGATATGCCACGTGTGGCCTCTTAGTTTCCATGGAGATCATCTCTACGCCGATTGTATTCGTGAAATCAACACACGTATACTATGACACATTTAACCTGCAACGGTGATGTATGATATATGTATGTGTCTTTGGTGCAGATGGGCTCGAGAGGTGACCTGATGTGAATAAAGTGTCTATGCTGTTTATACAGCTCAAGACTTCCTGTCACCACCGAGCACGAGTGCTCGAGTACAAGTTGGGTGTTTGCTTCCCCATCGTGGTCGGACGCACACCTCGTGGTGTTATTTCACGGTCTCCGTTAAGTTAATGGGAATTTACTTTTAACTCGGCTGGCTTTCGAGCTCAAGATGGGTGATGAGATTTATGGGCAGCAGCAGCAGATTACGCTGTTCAATAATTAATCAACATAATTCAATACCTAACTTGTTTTTTCAAGCTGAAATTATTGCGCGAGAGCAGACCAGTCGTGACTGTCGGTGAATGCGTGTTTTATTTATAATTTTGGTTTGCAGTTACAAGTTTCATGTCGCGGGTTTCAGTTTTGTAATTGAAACCATCAAAAGCGTCGATTCAAACTAAATCCTGAGTAATGCTGTACCTGCACTTAAAAAAAATACAATAATTGTCCCTTCTATATTGCAAGCCCATTGAATGTAACATGTTTGAGACGTACGTTTTAGGCATCATAGTCTTGTTAACTATGCTTAAGTCGAGTGCTCTTTAGTTCAGTTTTTTTTTATATTTTATAATTTTACTCTGGAAAGAAAATTACATATTTTGTTCCAGGTAGTTGTTTAAGAAGCGGCTAACATTTTACTATTAGTATTTTGGGAATTTTCTATAAACTATAAAACTATTTTTATGTTATCAGTTAAGACGCACTGAGCTATGTATCTTTTTTCAGATGCGACCTGACCACAAATCATAGCTCAACGAAGTGGCTTATCACGCAATAAGAGAAAATACACAAACACCACGCAATAAGAGTGCCCGAGTCAGGAATCTAACCCAGCAGCTTCTTGCTACGTAGCCGCCCCTGAGTTTGTACATCTGCAGCGATGGTGGTGTGCGCGTCCTAGCCGGGGGCGCAGCGTGAGGCAGGGACGCACGTGGTGGTGGTGGTGGTGGAGGCGTTGAAGCGAAGGGACGTTCAGGAGCCGTGCTTTGCTGGGCGGGGCTGCACCCGGGCTACGCTCATTGTCATCGCACGCGGGGTCCCCAGTCTGCCTTGAAACACATGGCCTCTTACCTTTCTGATGTATATTTGATATGCGTATGAATTAATGAATTACTCCATAATGGAAACATAATTTTATTGGAATGTTTTATATGAATAAAAAAAGCCTATAAAATGAACATACTGAAAATTCTAGTTACGCAAATAAATACAAAATCTTAATGGATACTCGTCCATGAACACTGTATAATACGAAACACAAAATAGTTTGCACTGAACTAGGATCCATATTTTCTTGCCTATAAATATTCGGCAGTTAACCAGCATTGGCTCAAGCAAGCATGCCTGCTAATGAGAGGATGAATGTCGAAAACCAGTCCATGGTTCGCTTGTGTTAAACCAATGTTGGTGGGACGGATATGTTAAGGAAGCATACTGTCTGCCTATTGTATTCGTGCTACAATCCTCTGGCTTAGTCGTTGGTTGTCAATATTCGATAAGGAATGACCTAATGTGCCACTGACATCTTCGTGCAGCATATCCCAGCCCACCCACGTGACCTGTTCAGCTTGTTCAGTTGCTGATACCGTGCTGTTTACATTGGACATGCGTGAAGATAATGAACACGGACGTACTGAGTATGAGGGACTGAGAGCTGGGCAGCATTGAGGGGGGTACGGATTGGTGTTTGCCATATCCACAGGGTGCATGTTGCTTGTTGATTAAGCTGGGTGTTTCATGCCAAGGGGAGGAGAGTGTGTTGATTGCGCTTGAGGTATGCTGGCCGATGTTAAGTATACTGGCCAGAGTGGGTTGTGCTGAAGGGTGTTATCACAGGGGGCTCGTGTGTTCATTGGCTGGGGTTTGTTTTTACCACAGTGAGGTGTGCTGACAGGTCTATGTGACATGCTGGCCAGGGTGTGATATACAGGATTGGTAGCAAATATACCCTGAAAGATTGTGTGTGCCAGGTGTTGAGTGGTACACGGTCATGGGTGAAGTGTACTGGCGAGTGTTGGGTGCTGGCAGCCATGGGATGTGTTAGGTTGGGTGAGATATGTTTTCTGATGTTGGAAGTCAGTCCAACAACAGAATCCTGGCTGTAGACACAAGGATTGCTGGCAGATGTGTGGTGTGTGATGTTGTTTTCCAACTAGAGCTTGAGTTTCTCTTGTATAAGTTTTACTATATATACATACACACGACTAATTATTTGGTTATTTTGCTGCATTGCCAGTGGTGCAAATGCACAAATAACGAAAAACTCAACACCTTCGTCATATCTGGGACCTTAAAAGTAAAAATGTATAATAGGTGTCTCCTATTATATTTTTAAAGAGTATACTGCATATTTTGTTAATTTTATATTCATATTCCTTTCCTTGCCACAGTGGTATTGATGAGCGTGTTGCGTTTTTATGGCTTTGTGGAGGCAGGACATCTAGTACCATGATTGGCCCTCTTTGATCATGGTAAACCTAAGCCACTGTTGTTGTGTGTGGCTAGAGCTTGTTATGAGTGTAGCTCAAGGTGCTCAATGTAAACAAAGACAAAGATTCTCTTTATAGCCTTACATGCTGTTGGGGTGAGTTGTTGGAGAGCACCTATGCAAGCCAAGAGCGACATAAGAGAAGGGGTGGTGTAGCCAGCACAACGCCCGGCCGCCTTTTTCTACCAAATGCCGATGTTTGCACACCGCATCAGGTAACTCGTTTGAGGCTGAGTTGACTCGGAGAAAATTCATCATCGGTTCGGATAAATATCGCTGGTTTTGGCCATCAGTTGGAATCGAACTCGGGTCACCGGTTCATAGTGCAGTGCACTGACCACTACACTACTACTTGAGTACTGCTCTACCGCTTGCTGTGAACACGCACACACATGCACTCGGGTTGACCAAATGGTGTTGAAAATTTTATATATTTTTTATGCCCAAACGTACGCCAATCTTTGTTTCATTCCATTGCACATTCTTTGGTGGTGACCCAGTACCCATCTGTCTTTCTCCAGTGTCTTGACGTCACTGTTCGTTATTGGATTGTAATATAACATCCACTCGTTTCCTACCAATGGACGCCTCGGGATACTCAATTTCCCCTTCCCAAAAAGGCAACGTAAAAATTGTGCTTCATCACTCACGGGGCTGTGGCTGATGACAGTTCCCATCTCCCCGTTGCTACGCATTGACCCTTGTCCTGTTCTTGATTAAATATCTACCCCGTGTCGACTGCAAATCATTTAATTTTCAGCGGTAATTTTTGTAAGGAATGGATCTTTCATTGAGGGGACTCCCTTTTTGGGCCTGGCTCTAGCAGAATTGTCCCTTTTTTTTAAATTGTCCCCTTTTCTCTCCGCCTGATGACGACCACTTGTGTTGCGATTGAAACATCGTTTTTTTGTTTTTTATTTTGTTGTTTTCGAGCTACGTGACTTTACTGAAAGAACCAAAGAATGTGTCCCATTCTTACTTTTGACCCATCTGAAATTTCCATGAATAGTTTTTCTCAAATCATGCATGACGAGGTGAAATATATTTTGGCACTACAGCAGCATGTGAAAGTCTGGCTTCAGAAACTACTGATGCTCGTATCTACGCTAGTCACAGCAGTCCAAATGTAGCCGATTTTATTTCAAATAAATGGCGACGTTACCTCTTAGTCTCAAAGTATCTCGTGTGGCAAATCTTTGAGAGTAGTTTTCAAAGAAGCAGGCAAGAGGATGTTCCGGCAAGGGAATGGAGCGGTAAAACTTTGCTCGTGTATCCACGTGGTGGATAGTTAGCGCCAACCCCCTAAACATATGCCAGCGTCACCAGGTGTCAGTCCTGGTGTCCATGTACGTGTAGCTGCAGGCTGCTTGGACCACCCTGGATGTATGTGGAGAGAGTAGGCTGTGCCCTGGTGGGTGAAGTGGGAGGCAATTTGCTCGGTGGTTTCCAGGTGTGATGATTGACACTGAGACCTTCCGTGTAACAAGCCGCAGTAACGGTAACAAAGGCTTGGCTTGCAAAGCAAATACGAAACCTTGCTTTGCACCAACTTGCAAATGCCCACGTTTCCAAAAAATGTGCTTCAAAATGAGACCATCAAAACGTTGCAAGAATTAATTGTAGCAACGCATCGGTCGGGACTGCTTGCAGCTGTGTGGGGCAGGTAATTTCTGCAACATCCTTTAGCTCGCGAGGGACATTTATCGAGAAAAACATGGAACCGAAGTATTGTCCCCCCCCCCCGCCGTTTTTCATTGAACCTTATGCCATTTTGGAACCACAAAAAAATGTCATAATTTTCAGTGCATTTAAGGTTATGGTTTATAAAAAAAATTGGTTTCATGCATTGTGTGGGACTGCGATTGAACCATTCAAAACAACGTGATTTTGTCCACAGAAGGGTAAATGCTTGTGGCCCAGGGGGCTGACATGCAGATCTTTATCAGAAGTGTGCTCAGTCAAGTGATGGCCACTTTAGTGGGAGTCGAGGGGTCGAAACATATTATTTTCCCTCTTTTCAAAGTTTACTCACCTGTTCACATTTTCCTGCGTGATCAGAATCCCTCGTGGTGGAGAATGTTAACTTTGCGAGCTCTCAATACGTGCTTATAACTCTAATACCCATTTGCTTTTGATACCACACATTTCCTTGAACTAATTCTAACTGCTCTGTATACCAATCCATTTGTTAAACACGGCATGTATCTCGCAATATCATCTCTTGTAGCCATACCCGTTCTTGTATTGTCAATCCGGTCAACCACATTTACATACAAGACAAAGACAAAGATCCCCCATATAGCCTTAACAGACTGTTGGGGCAAGTGCTGTTAGCGAGCACCTATGAAAGCCAGCACGGTACTCGGGAGTGGGTGGCCAACACCACGCCCGACCGCCTTTGTCTCCCCAGTTGCGATGTTTACACACCACACCAAGTATTCATTTGAGGCTGAGTCTGCCTAGGGGAGGCCCACGACCGGTACAGATAATCGTCACTGGTATTGGCTGTGAGCGGAAATCGAACTCGGGTCGCCGGGTTCGTAGCGCAGCGCACAAACTGCTGCACTACCACTCCCCAACATTTACATCCGCGCACACACACACACACTTTGGTCTTTCTTCCCAGTGATATTCCCACCCCTTCTATCGGCCTCGCGTCACGAGATGATCACTTGAGAATCTTGCCGACCCAGTGCAAGAACGGCCACTCCAAGAGGCTGGTGCTGACCCTCTGCAAAACCAATCCAGAGGCCTTTTTAATTTCACGCCACAGGGGACGGCATCCCCTCTTGCACTCTTCTACAATTTGGTGTTTTCGCGTGACAATGAAAGCGATACTTTTAATTGCCAGAGCTGGAACATGGGCAAATGTAATTTTGTTTTATATATATATGATCTGTGACTGTTTATCTGTATCACAAACTGGATGAGATCTCCGTGATGGCATTGATACGATTTTTCGACTCTTTTTGGTCTCTATTCTGAATAAAATAAATTGATCCTTGGTGCTGTTAGAGTTAACTTGTGTTATTTGTATACAATGCGGTCATACGTAATGCCGTGTAATTGGTATCTCGATTGGGATCGTTGCTCTGTCATTGACAACGATAAGATCACATTTCATGTGCCCTGGCGTAATGTGATAAGCGTTTGCAGTAGGTTTAAATTAAGAAATGTGGTTCTACCTGGCGTTGGCCTGTTTATATTTGTTGTTTGTCTTGTGTTAGATGTCATTCGGCTTAATTTACTTCTCGTGTGAATAAATGTTTACCTGCCAGAATGTAAAAGTTACGTGAAGGCATTTTAGTAGATTACATATCGGGCGATATAAATTGGATTTTCATGATCAACAAATGAGTGTGTGTGTGTCACCTCATGCCGAGCTTGCCTTCTTCATAGGCGCTCACTAACAGCACTTGCCCTGAAAGTCTGTTAAGGCTATACGGGGGATCTTTGTCTTTGTGTCACCACTCCAGTGGCTTCATAAAAGTTAAAGAACATTTCTTTCACATTGCAATTTAATTGTTTTCATTCTTTAGAAATGTGAAAATCACTAACCTGACTCAACAGTTAGCAACAGCAACTCATTGCCACATGGACACAATTATGTACAGAGAATGCACTTTTAAATGTTTACCATTTTACTAAGTAGTTGAAACATCTCAATGTTTTTAAACGGTTGGCATATCTTTATTTGGCTAAACCGCATAAACTCAAAAGTATCTTAAACAACTTGGCAACAGCTGACATCGCAAACTGTGAGTCGTGCATTCTCACAGCAATGTTCTGCCCAGAGGTGATTTGAAGCAATTGATCACGTGTCGCCTATTTCTACTTGTTCGCTGCATCCTCACGGAATAACCTTTACTTGAATAAACATATGGAACATATCAATTGTGTTGCCTGGTCGTATGGAGGATTATTTTTCGTAAGAACATGTAATTTTTTCTTGCATCCTATTAATATTTCCCACAAAAATGCCCCGGAGGTTGGAGTGACATTCTCCGGCATATCTTCTACAACAGTGTGCGAAAAGTGTTTGCAGCCTCGGCAAACCGAAAGCAAGGAATTGTATACACAAGAGATCGTTGTTTAACGAGCTAAGAGCCCAATAAAATACACATCACTCTTTGCCAAGAGGGACCTTGCAAAAGTTTAATGAAATCACAGATACTCTTAAAAGGTGCTAAATGTTAAAAGCAAATAGCAAACAATAACAAACCATACCAATTTCTCTTTGACCCACGTTTATGCTTAGCACCATACGAGTAAGTACACATTTAGTCTAGCCAACTTTCACTGGCGATTTTTGAATGTTTAAAAAGCTGTAAAACTAATGCAGAGGTCGTGCGGTGAGGAATGTGTGCATATTGAACTTCTTTCGCACCGTACGTAGCCAACCGTGCTCATGAGAATGGGAGCGGTGTGAGGATGGTGGTTTGTGTGTCGCGCGTGTGCCTTGCCCCCCCCCTCTCCTCCGTGTGGTCTTCTCTAAGCGTGCTTTCCGCCCTCCTCCCGCTTGTCGCTCCTCCAGTGACCCCTACGTGAAGGTGGCGCTGTACGTTGCCGAAGAGAACCGGGAGCTGGCGCTCGTGCAAACCAAAACCATCAAGAAGGTGGCTACATTTTGACTTAAAACTTTCATGACTGCAGGAATGATTTAAGTAAAGTCACGTGACTTTACCGAACGAACCAAAGAATAAGAAGGTGGCTGTTTACTTATTTCGAAGTTACTCTCGATTTTTTGAGTTTTACAAGTACCCAATTACGTGTCATTGTAAATTGTAAATCTGGCTTTAAGTGTATTTGTGCGTCTTGAGTTTGTCTCGTGTGTATGCATGAAAAGTGTTTGCGTTTCCATCAGGTCCTATGACGATGTTTGCTTCATGTGGCTTTGCTGGACAGTGTTTTTTGCGGTAGAGCACGATTACATTGTGTGTGTCTCCGTGTCTCTACATGGAATCGTTAGTGCATGTGCGTGACAGTTTGTTGACTTTCGCTTCACCGTCACCACTTGCGTGAATATACAGTTGTGATTTGAGAGTACTGAGACTCCTCCGCCAGTCAACTTTACGGCAGGAGCACATCTGTGAGCTCTTAACAATAAGTTGACCGAAGCTGTGATACACAGCCAGTGGTCTTAAAAGCGAAGGCTTTTCCTTCGCCAGCGTTTTTGGCAAAGCAGATAAAGAAGGCAAGCTGTGCGAGACCTTCACGAATCTCGGCGCACACAAGCCACGGGAAGCGTCATTGCTCTAGGAGGTCAGGAAGTAGGGATGCAGAGGCTGTGGATGTTGCCCATGCAGGAAAGGGAAAGTTACATAATTGTGAACCTTAATAAGTTGCAGCAGGAGGCGGAGAGAAATATTTCAAAAAAGAAAAACTGACCAATAAAGTCACAAATTGGTCACACGTGCCGCTTTTTTTGGTCCAGTCTTTACGTAATCGCCCTGAAGCCTACGCAACGGCCATAATTGTGTGAGTAATCTCTACAGTTGGGGGATTAACACTTTTTTATACAAAACGTGAGTCGTGTGCAGTTTAATAAACTCTTTCGCTACTGAACACCTTTTACATAAGTGACAGGAACATGTCGCACAGTAACCCCTAGCAGTATTGTACAAAGTTTAGAGGAGTAACTGGAGTTTTGTAAGGATTGCGTAATGTTATGTTGGAGACATTTTAATAAAACAAGTCCCAAATATGTGCCCGTGTTACTTCTTCCAGTAGAGGCTTCATCCTAAGCACACGATGATAATCGGATTCTACTCCATTCACGGTATTTAAATGTACAAGAGCTTAAGCGTGAAGAAATACTTTTCTGTTATTTCCAACAAACACATTTGGTAAAAAGTATTCACATTGTCTACATTTTTATCTCATTCATGGCTCCTGATAAATATTTTCGTTCACGTGTTTTATTTTATTGCTATCATCCTGCGACTACTACTGCTGATGTAATAAAAAAAATTGATAGATTTATGAAAACAACAAACCTCTCCCATCGCAAATGTCTCTCTGCGGGGCATTTCACAGCGTGGCTAACGTGCCGAGTATGTGCTGCGGGTAATTTCACGTTTAAAAGTCTGGACCATGGCATGAATTGGGGGGTAAAACACTAAACATGAAAATACTAATATCCGCTAAACAGATTTTAAAAAATTAGGAATATGCACTTGGAGACCTGGCACAGCCATCTCTTGGCGAAGCCAGACTGGATGGTCTAAACGCCCCGTGTTTATCTTGTTGATTTGTTTTCGGTGTGACAACCGGTTTGCAAGTGACATCGCCAACTGACTTTCTCCGCGCCAGCTTGGGGTGTGGCGTGGCAGGGTTGGTCTGGCTTGATCCAGCGTTCATGGCGGTGGCGGTGTGTGTCTGTGTGGTGTTGTTTTTCAGTCCTTGAATCCAAAATGGAATGAGGAGTTCTACTTCAGGGTGAGTGCCCTCCCTTCTCTTGCCGGCTATCCTTACTCCGCAGGCCTGCACGCCCCTGCCCCCCCTCCGTCCGTGTCTCTAAGAGTAGTTTTCCACTGCTGCGGCTGTCCTCTGTGCAATGGTGCTCATTAAGCGGAGCAGTCATTTGTATCGGCCATCAAGTGGTGAGACTGATGACCAACACGTGTTTGTCATTAGTTTTCGCGCTGGAAGTTAACAATAGTGATGATGGATACTGTTTGAACATTAACTCTGTAATCCATATACATTTTTTGGGTTTGGCCAAGTGGTATATTTACGCCAAAATTCTTATTTACAACTGAGTCGCAGACGTTATCTTGGGAGCAACACTATTCACACAACAGCACGAACACAACACAACCTACGCTCGGGTCTCGAATGCCCATCTAGCCACGCTACAGCAGAACTAGACACGGTTCGCTATCCTGGTCCGGACCACAAGCTAGGTCCCGGACCGCGTGGCTAGAGGCTTCTCCCCGACGTGGATCTTCGAACACCAGCACGTGAAGAACCCCGAGCTCCACACGGAGCTCTCGTTATATGCCCCCGCGCTGGGGCTGGCTCCGCCCTCAGCCCCCCCTACTTTCCAGGCTTCTCGAGCTCCTTCTCGAATGTTCCCGAGAGCCCCTCGGAACCAAGTGACCGCCCCTCGGCCCCCGTCCACCGGTGGCCCCCCTCTAGTATCGTAGTATCGTCCGGTCACGTGACAACAGGTCAGCCAGAGTGTCATGCCCCAGAGTCACCCCCGCAACCCGGGCTGCCCGCAGTGACAACATTGCCGGCCGTGACTTCGCAAGTCCCGGCACCACACAGTGACAGGTAACAGTCACTACACTTGCACATTCTAGTGTATTGAACAAATTCAAGTGAGCTGCTTCGTCTTATCTTTGTAAAAGACACAATCTTGTCGTGTGGTGAATAACATGAATTTCGGCACAATTCTACCACGTGGCCTCACCCAGAAATAAATATGGTTAATTTGCATTGGCTACGAAAATCACCCGGAACACCCTCAACCTCTGTAGATGTCGGGAGGCTAAATCAGAGTTGAGGCTGAATAGTGCTGAAATGTGTGACCGCCATGTACAGAGACCGGGTGTCACAGTCCCGTGGTGCTCGGTGGAGGGCATCCGAGGGCGTCAAGAGAGCAACGCAGCAAATCCTTTGTTTTACCGGACAATGCTCCCACGTCAATGCTCCCCACCTTTACCAACGCACACTGACCAGCGTGGTGAAGTATGGTGAACCCCCATGAGCCCCCACACGGTGTGGGGAAATCCTCGTCCAGCAGTGGATTGACAAGCGGGTTGTGTGTGTGTGTGCACGTTAACAAAATGGTCTAAGGAGTCTTACACAGCATCTTTGTAACAGATTTATAAACAGTCTTTCTGCAGTTGCTGCTGTGAGTGGTGATGCACACACACCACCTGACCATAGCACAGGATCCTGCAAGGTTGAAAAAAAAAATACCAATAAAGAGATTAAAAAAACATTTTATTTTGAGGAGCCTCTTCAAAGAAACTGATAACAGGAATTAAACCAGTCCGACAAATTTTCTGCAGGTGGAATAGCAAATGTGCATACTTTTTGGGTTTTTTCGGTAAAGTCATGTAGGTAAAAAATAAATGAAACGAATAAATTAAATCACGACGTTTAGGGCGCAACACAAGCGTCCTTCTTCAGGTGGGGACAACGTAGCGAAAGCACAGCCGCTTAAGTGTGTCTCAGAGACTGCTGTGACGAGGGGCACATGTGCAAGAGAATCGGTGCACGTGGTTCCTCGACTGCCCGCGTGTGCCACCCTGAATTGCAGGGACAAACGCTCCCTTGCACCCCACGCCACTCCTGCATGGCCCGTCGGACTGCAATTCCTGTGTCCCTGACATTGCAATCATTGCACGTGGGGTTGCGCACACACACGTACGTACGCTCCTTTTGCGTGAAGATGGCAATCGCCACACCAATGCATCGAGCCACTGCACTACATTTAAGAGTCCAAAAACCGTCCTACGCTTTTAAAAAGAAAGAAAACAAACCGGTTTGGCGAGGGCCTTCTTGCCAAATAAATAAATGTTTCAAACAAAATCAAACCGCCTCTTTGACCTGGTCTCTCTGACCTGATTTGGGAAACTATTTTGATTTCTTTACACACTTTATTATTTTGGTTGTGAAACAACAAATTAGTTTCGTGCAAAGAGTGATAGCGGATGTGCGTTTAATATCGGATCTTACAATTTCACACACTGGGTTTGAAACTCTGCTGGTGTATTATGACAGATAACAAGTGGCAGTCCTGTGCACAGCGTGTAAGCCCTGGGATCCTGGGGGCTGTACATGCCGCAGAGTTAATTTAAATTGTACGTTTTATTTTAAACATCTATTTGTCTAAGGACACTGCTTTGTCTCACGCGCCCACCCAGCTCGCGCGCCCACCGGCTCGCGCGCCCATCGACTCACTCGCCCACCGGCTCACAGCTTGAATACTCTTACGCTTGGGCAAATCGGAACACGTTCATATTATTTTTATTCCCTCTTGGTATGAATCCAAGATCTTGGAAACGGTTGGATCATTTTCGTGAGTAAATAAAGTGTTATTTAAAGTACGCCCTCCTCTCATCTTAAGAACTCTCCATGACAACAATAAATATTGTTGGTATTTCGTAGCATGCGAGTCCTTTAAAGTGTGTTAAATTTTGCACATTGCACTAAAAAAGAACCATTTCGCCACACTTACATTGTTGCCAGAAATGTTTTTTTTGGGGCATTTATATTTTTGTCGAGTAATCAACGTGAGCTTTGGCGGCTCGGGGGAGGTTGTTATTCTTGGTGCATTCCTCCATAAGTTGAGCTGCGATGCACTCGCTGCACATCAGAAAGCTCAGCTGGGCACTGAACGTGCAAGTGCATGTTCTGTCCATCTGGGCTGCTTTGTACTCTTACCCATGTTGTTTGAGAAAGGGTTTTATAACTAAAGATGTTTATTCACCATTGGTTTTGGATAAAATCGTACTGACACATCTACACGTTTTAAAAGAGCGTGGGTTGCGATCCAAGGGCTACATGCCTCTGACTGGGTCATATAGTGCTTGGTATTTAAATGAAACCTATAATGTTGAACGATTAAATGTTCGCTTGTGGTTTTATCTGAATTGCTTTATAAATCCTCAATTTTGTTCCACTCAGCGTTATGTAACAAATAGCACCTTGAAGAAATGCTAAAAGCCTCCATACATGCATGTACAGCGACACACACACACATCGTGCGTGTGGGGTTCTTGATTGGAGGCTGCTGGAACAAAACATCATGAACAGGCATCCTCTTTCCACAGTGGCAGGACGAATATATAGGATGATTGTGACCTGTTTTTGTGGAGTTTGAGTTGCCAAACTCCAGGTACTGTCAGTGTAGGGACCAAATTCATTATGTTTCTAAAAGTTCACATACCCTGGTTGCAGGACCAAGGCTTTTCAATGCTTAGCAGCCTCATATCAAAACATGTTTACGCGAATATTTTAATAAAAAGGCTTCTTTCGTGCGGGAACAGTGGTATGCAAATAAGCCTACAAATGTTTACTCAAGCGGCACAACAAATTAGTGCAGACAAAACCAACCCAAAAGTCTCTCACGCCGAATTTGAGCGATTTAATGAACAAGAAAAATCTTTGTAATACCGTATCAAGTTTTGCACAAGTGGCATGAAGGCACATACAAATAAAGAAGGCTTCCTTTTCACACAGTCCTCGGGACCACCGAGCAATAAACAGGCGTGTGGTAGTGGTGCTGGTGCTCCTCAATTCCGAGCCCTGAGCAAGTAGTGGGAATTCCACATTCCTCTCGCTGTGGCCATTCTCTGCCGCGGTCTTCCCACTCTTGGCCCTTATCCAAAATGTTCAATCTGTGAACCACGTCGGAAGGATGCGTTGCATCAACCCCCAGCGTGGATTTGAGGTCGTGGCCTCTTCCTCTCACCTCGTCGACAGCTCCAGCGAGACGCCGGTGGCGAGTTGCAGGTTTCCGTACGCGGACTCGCGCGTTGCAGACAAGAGCTGCAGTGTCTCAGGAGATTTACTGCACTTGTAGTCCGTATTCATTTTCCTCGTGTGACAGTTCATTTATATTCAGATGTACAGTGACACGGCATTCATTGCCCACATGTTTTAGTACGTTGGTTAAAATGGAATTTAACCTGATATGGGGGACTGGAATTTGAACACTGCTGGTTGGAGTTATGTTCAGGGCCAAAAAGGGTTGACAGGTTATGATTTACCTGCTTCTAAGGAATGTCCTCGGCAAACCACAGCACAAACTACTTTAACCGAATTCAGTCTTGTTGTCCGAGGTTATTAGTTTATGATTATGCTTGTTTACCCAGAGAAGCCTCACCGAGTTTCTGATTCAAGCAGGTCCGTCCAAGTATACAGCGTAGAAGCGACGTGTACTCCCAATTTAAGTAACATTTTCAGGTGATTTTTTGTTTTGGAGTATCCTTTGAGAGCAAAAAGAATGCGGCTGATTTTGGCCAGAGGGAACGAGAGAACCCAGAGGAAACCCATGCAGAACAGGTGGAGACCATACGAAACTCCACACACAGAGGTGCCCGAGTCAGGAGTCGAACCCAGGCCCTTCTTCCCACGAGGCACACGTGTTACCACTGCGCCACCCTGCCAACGACGGTGCCGGTGTCCACTGCTCTCTGCAGTTATCTCTTTGGGCCTTGGAATCTGCATTGTGATTTTGCAATCGGACGGGAAGCAAAACTTGCTGAGATTAGAAAACGTGATCGTGTTGTTGCATCAGAAAGTTCATACTGCAAGTTTTGCACAAACTGTTCTTTATCTTCAAGACATCAGCATTCTTGTACGAGAGTTATTATGCAAAAAATGTTGTTTTTGCGTCAGGGGCCAGACCGCTTGCGGAAATGTTTCCCAAAATCGTAGCAGTGCTGTAAAATTCTGCCTTTATTTGTTAAGTATGTGAAATACATGTTCATAGCCATTCCACTGCCCCATTAAGTCCAAGCGACACACCCAGAGTGACCATATAGCGGCACTTCGCCTCCATTTCGAAATTTCGCCTGCATTGTCTATAACTTGAAAAAGCCACGAGAATTATATTGTCATACGCGAGAGGGCTGCCTATGCGTATGACAGCCACCGTTGAAGTCCCATAAAGTGGTTCTATTTTAACATACCATGGAGGGATGATGGGCCGAGTTGAATAACGACTTCGATTTCAAACCAAAATCATCAAATTGCGAGCCGAGCACTGGAACATTCACCGGCTATGTGGATTCAATATACATGCACTGTATAAAATATTAAAGATAATTTTCCAGTTTTTACCCCACGCCATGTCGGTTATGGGGGTTGCGTAACCATACTTCACCACGCTGGTTGGGGCCGGGGTGGAGCACAGGTACCCAGAACCCGTTCAGATCTCACTTTCCGTGGCTGGGAATCGAACCGACGTCTCTGGGTTTAGAGTGCAGTGTGCTAACCACTGCACCACTGCTCCTCGTGCTCTATATACAATGTAAATTATCTTTGATGCGAAAAATGCCTTTCACTGAAGGGAACAAACAGTTGCTTGCACTGCAGGCTTTCAAAATTGCAAAGGCAATTCAATATTGAGATGTGAATGCTTCTTGTCCTCATGCACAGCATCGGCCGGTCTCTTCAGAGAATAGCAACAACTCAACACGTCCGTCAACAACACTGTGGCCTTAAACGGAAAACTATATATATAATGAGTGACGTTTTGGGCAAGGGTCCTTCTTCATAGCAGGTACAAAGTGGGTAACGAGGTTCACCTCGGTGTTATTGACAAACGTGTTGAGGTTGTTTTTTGTATGTATGTTGAACTTCTTTCACACGGTACGTAGCCAACCGTGCTAATCAAGGGTGCAGGGGAAGGACAACAAACTTAACGCACAAAGCGGTTTTAAAGAAATGAGTTTTCAATCTTAATTTAAAAGTGCATAGCTGCAGTGGCGTCCTAATATTTGTGTTGTTTTTATTATTTGTGCAATTGCACGACTGTATATACGTATGCTGAACTTTCGCACCATACGTTTACCAACCACGCGAATCGGTATCTCCAAATAATGTGTTCAATCTTGACAATGGGATGTCCATAATTCACACGCCCCTCCTATGGCCACTTGGCATTTCACCTTAATGGGTCTTCCAAACCGTTGAGAGATGTATGTCGTGGTTTATGTTTCTAAATGTGTGATTCGTTTTGTTTTCTGTGCCGCAGCGTTAATGCTTGTGTTGTGGCCCTGGGTAGGGCTGCTTTCCTGTGTGTGCGCATACTTTGCGTCCGTGAACATTCGTTCGTCAGCAAAATTCGGCAACGCTGTCGAATTCCGCGACACTGATTCACTCGGCGGGGAAGCGTTCAACTGTGGTGTGCGATTTTAAGCTTTTACTTCCTGCTTATTATAGACTTTACTTGTGCGTGCTTTACATGTATCCACAGTGATTTGTGAACTAGCGTTTTGCTTAATTACGGTAATTGTTCCACTAGTAATCGTTTGAATGATTTCCCGACGACTAATTGTGTTTCTATAGACTGTATTCTCCCAATTACAACGAGACACACTTGGTTCCCCTGTATTTTAAAGCCTAGTTGGGGGTTGCACCTTATAATTTAGTGGTTGGCCGTATGTGTGTAGTTAACACGTGTTTAACATAAGTACGCTCTATATTAAAGCAACCGATTTGTTTAGCTTTATTGACACCGGGCACAATGTTCGGGGTGCCACATTGCTTGCCAGACCATCGTTATAATATTGGAGAGTATGGTAATTAAAAATACAAGTGTGAATTGTCCACTTTATTATTTTTCTCTGTGTGGTTATAGGCTTTTTTTAATCAGGCCAAGCTGTGCTGGGGTAGAGCTCTTGACTCCATGTGAAGGTTGTGAGTTGAACTCCCAGTCAAGGGTCAACTCTGCCCATCATCCCAACAGGGTCGATAAAGTGAGTGCCACTTTGTAGGAAGTTGACAATGATCATCCAGAACTTAAAATTGCCCCTCCCTCACCTCCACCATAGGAAAATGGAATTTGCAACATGTTTATCTCTGCCAATGGCAATAAGGAATGTCCAACAAGCGTGGAAACACGTCTATATTAATAAAAATGAAGTTGAATTAAAATACCAAGCGTTTGCATTTGTTCAGAACGGTTATCGCCTCAATTGGTGTTTGTTTCCGCTTTTGAACACGAAAAGTAAGAATTGCGTTTGAGCTGAACAAACACTGGATTGGCACCACAGATGTTTGATGTTGGGTGCTTGAGAGTTGTAATCGTCTCAGATTGCCTCCGTGTGGTGGACACGAATGACCACGAGGTGGCGCCAGCACACCTCGGGTTTCACCAGGGCCCACTGCATGGACCGTCGCAGCTGAGAGGCTGTCGATTGCAAGTTTGTGCGTGGAGCCTGCGGGATCCCAAGCACGGGGTGCTGCCACTGGGTGTCGTGGGTGTGCGGACACCCCCAGCGCCTTCCGACGTGGCTCCGAGACACCCACTGAATGATGTTATAGCCCATGGTCAACGTTAAGCACGTTAAATAGTAGACTTTGCCACTTGTACGTGTAATGTGACGACCGTAATTTAATTAAAGCATTTCCAAACCGGGGGTGATTGTGCCTCCTGTAATCTAATCGTTAACCACCGGATGTGATTCACTTGTAACAGGACACCCTCCAAAGAGTGGCACGGTCCTTGATCCTGAGTGTAGCATTGAGAAGAGTTGAGTAAGAGGAAGCCAGAGTGACTCATAGCGTGGGCAGACGGTGCCCGCAGTGACGCGCAAGTCGAGGGGCAGGTCAAATGCACGTGGTGAAGTGACCAGGGCTCCAAAGCGGCGTCCTTCACACGGAGCCACGTGTGACGTGTTTGTCATTGTGCCGGGACCGATGTGAAGAAAGTGGCAGTCCTGGGAGAAATGTATAAAAAAAGATATAGAGAGGTATAAATAAATACAGAGGTGGTCGTGCTGCTGTCCTTGAATGACTTGGTTATTATTTATTCTGCTCTGCTGGAGTTGAGAGTTTGGATGCACCGTAGAGTGCTCCACCGGATGCTTCCTCCACCGGGGACTATCCCCTAACGGCCGACGGCTGCCATTCTTCGGCAGCATTTGGCCCAAAACTGAGAGAGTGCTGCCTCGAGACCGAGCTCACTATGGTCTGGACACAGTCCGTGTCCGGGCGTTCCCTCTGCACCTAATCGCCACCCCCCCCCCCCCCCTCGATTGAATTTCAAAACGGTGTGTGCATGAACCGGTAACCGTGCACGGCCACCGAATAACAGGGGAAGGACATTCGCATTGGGTTGCTGTGAGAGCACTTGTCACCAGCGCGGTGGCCTGAGTGTAGAATCTTGTCTGGGGCTGCGCGTATGCCCAGAGGGGCACTTAAAGCATTCTTGTCGCCCGTATTAAAACAAACTTCCAGCCAAGGGGACACCGTGTGCCCTCTGTAGGTTGGCTGGTGTGTTCCCTGCAAGGCCCTGTCCACATATTTACGATGCTTTATTTAAATGTAATCGTTATCGGAGATTACTTCCTGGAACTGCGCTAATTTATACACGGAGCAGGTGTGTACGTGTGACTGGGTGGAGCACTCCTCTCGCTTGAAATGTCTTTAGTTGAATCCTGGCCTTGGCTTGGTTTGGCTATTTTTATTAGTTTGATCAAATGAGCACTGTACCTCAACATTCCTTTCGTGACTCCGCTGCTGCATGAGGTCTCCCCCATGGTGTGTGGTTGTTTTACATTTTTTATTTACATTATTTTTTATTTAGTCATGCTGGTCGGTGGGGAGCATAAATGTGGGAGAATAGTCCAGTATGATAATTTAAAGAATCGCTGCCCTCAACGTAGCCATCCTTAACACCTATTTTGTGCATAGTGGTCACCTGGATCATTTTATAATAAATCGTAAAGCATCATTTTATGGAGGAAAAAAAATGTAATGTGGAATTTTTACCCAAACCCGCAACTGGAGATGAACCCAGTCGAAAGCTGGAGTGAGCAACGACTTTTTCTTCCCAGGAGCTTTGAGCCATTTGTAAAAAAATAACAAGCACATTTCTGATGACCGCAATCAAGATGAGTGACAATTGGCTGTGTCAATTTTCGTAAGGAGAGCGCGGCACTTTTACAGCGCCCAAGACGCCAAGGGCCATCGGGTTTGGAAGCCCTCCATCGGCTTCATTATGGCAGCGAGCAGAGCGAGCCGAGCTCGCTCGTTGTGCCGCGTCGCGGATGGGTGTTGACGCGCCGCGAGTGGCCGTGGCAGGTGCCGCCCCTCCCCCTTCTCCGTGCTCCCAACATTCACTCACTCGCCACAGCTCCCCCTGATTGTGGACGGCGCTGGGGGGGACGGCACGCCGGCCGCTCCCGGTGCCGTCGAGAATTGGCTCTTTGACGTCAGCCAGCGGCGTCGCGCCGCTCCCGTGTCCGCGGATCAAACGCGCCCGTCGGCTGCCGCGCTGCTCGTGCCCTCCTCCCCCAACCCTCGCCCGCCGCACCGGTGGCTGCTTGGGCTCGGCCAATATTGTCGGCGTTATCCCGGAAAGATTTGCCGGCGCTTATCAAAGCTACGAGTTCCGCTCCCGCTAAATTTGCGTTGAAAGGGAACGCGGGGGGCAGGTGGCGAGGGGCTCGTGTCAAGGACACCGCCACCCTCTTGCTGCCTCGTCTTCCCTCATGTCCACGATTGTGAAATCCACCCTTGCACATGACAGCAATTCTTACGGCCCCTCGGCAAACCAAAAGCGCGCAGCTGAATAACACAGTTTTCCCCGTCAATTATGAGTCAACAGTTCTCCCCGCTGAGCCAGTGGTAGAAATTCTTAATTTCCATGGCACGTTTCATTTTTCCTATGAAAGAGTGGCTCTTGACTTCTCAGTGGTCCGCATCCAGCTTGGGTAGATGATTGGCTGAGTGGACCCTCACCCAGGAATTTAACTTGTAACCTTCCATTGCCACTACCAGGGCTCTTTAATTTGCATGATTAAACCTGCTGACCTGGCTCTTGCATTCAGGAGGAACACATTTATTGTGAGCAAACATTGAGATGCAGCATATGTAGAACTTTTTGCTGAACCTCCAATGTTTGTTGCTATCAGGTACTTGTGGATTACACTAATCTATAATATCACATTACCATGTCACATTGGTTTAAGAGGCATCTGTTGCTGACGACTTGGCAAAGTTGCAACCGGGTCAGCATATCCATTGTTTAAACAAATGCAACCACTGCACATTATGTCGTGTATTATTTTTATTCTGTGCCTTCAGTAAGTAAAAAATGTATTTACCTCATATATTGGTATGTATTTCAAAGTATGCTGCGGGTCTCTACGATGGGTCTCTGCGACGGGTTGTCATGACGGGTCTCTACGATGGTGTCTATGATTATGATAGGTCGTTACGACGGGTCATTAGTGAGGGTTGGGCCACGCGGAGCGGGAGATGTGTGTGCAGGTAGAGAAGTGGCGAGGCACGGTGGCTTGGGAGATGTGGAGCAGTGGCAAGAGGAGAAGTCTCCTGCGCCCCACCGCGTGGCTGCCTTGTTGTTGTTGTTCCATGCAGTGAATAATGAGGCCATTGTTGTTTCTCTGTTTTGCAGGTAAACCCACAACAACACAGGCTGCTGTTTGAAGTTTTTGACGAGAACCGGCTGGTGAGACGGATACCCTTTTATACAATGACTATTGTCGAAACGCACACTTAAACAGCATTATTTTTTTCGTACTACTCAGGACTCAATAAAAATAAAGCCAAATTGCAACTTGATTTTTCACAAAATAATCCTTTCGTTTCGGGGTTGTTCTGACCACATCATGAAATGGGCGACAGTACCCTCGTGTAATCTCAGGCAGTCAACAGCAGTACATTACCGCTCCAGACAAGGATGCACATCCATCCAGCTGTAACCCCTGCTTCCTGGATATCTCACGTCATTGCAGAAAATTGCCATTTGTACTATCATCAAAAAGGCATGTGTGTTCATTACAGATAGACTCACCACCATATTATTTTTCACTGCTCAGTACAGAATCGTTTAAATCTTCACGATTTGGAGATTATCAGTTTCCCGTAACATTGTAAGAATATTCTAGTTTTTGTGGTTTGCTGCAATTCCAGTCAAGATAAAAATGTATTGTCTTCTTCAGCTGTGCTCCACTCAACATGAGCCTGCCATGTAGTGTTACAACCTGGAACGGTTATAACGCAGATAGCGTCAGTCGCTCAATGAACAAATGTTTTAATCTCATGAACAACCAAAATGGTGAAGTGCTATCAATTACTACAGAAAACGTTTTTCACAGCGCTAATTTATTGGGTAATACCTCGGATTTGGAATGTTCATTTAATGTTAATGTTATTTGCTCATTCATAAATATTTTGTTTGCAAACAGAAATGAAAAAGATTAATAATAAACACAATGTAATGATCCTTTGTGAAAATTATTCTGGCCCTTATATATCACGATATATATCGTAGTATCTCAATTGCGTGGTAATCATAATCATGAACTTGCCTACATTTAAGAGCATTGTGAAGGGATATAAAGACACCATTGCAGGGGGCCATAGATGTTGTGAGATTATACCCGTTACATAAAAATAATTAGTTTGCTCCTCTCTGAATGAGACTGCGATGATTTTCGATGGTCGATGACTCCGTGAGGAGTTTATCTTGACGTGTTCGCAGGCCCAGCACAGACGAGCCTGACTCGTCGGATGCGACTGTCTTTTTAAAAGTATAATTTGGCAATTTTGGCAAATTTTCAGGTGAACAAAGCATGTGACCTTTCACTAATTTAGTTTCATCTTGTGTTAAAATATCCCGTGTGTCCCCTGCATTGTAAAAAGCGGTGAACGGCAAGCAAGGATAATTTGTGTCTATATATACACACACACACAAAATAAGAGGTTTTTTTTAATAAAAAGTCAAAGTGAATTATTCTCAAACAGTAATTGGGTGGTGCTCATCCCTGCCAGTGGTTTAAGCTACTGGTGCAGATTCCACATTGCTAAGGCAGGGAACTCCACTGTCTTTGGGCAGATGTGATGCTCATTTCTGATCTTATGATATTGAAGGCATGGTGTGAGCTAGGTTGACCCTTGACTAATAAGTAAATAAATAATTGTAGAATCCGCTCGTGACCTTACAGTCAATTGAATACCACATTGCCATCAAGGCAAATACAACTTCAAAATGTTGCATTAATTAATTGGCTGGCACAGATTTGTCTTTTGTTGCTACCCCCAACCCAAAGAGAGAGTGCCCTGTGCTGTTGCGGAGTGACAAGTCGAAGTGTCTCCCCGCTAGAACAAACAACGGGGGTGTTGCTCACCTCAGTTGGGGACCTTGCATGTACGTACGTTCAACTTCTTTCGCACCGTACGTAGCCAACCGTGCTAATAGTGCCGCAAATTCTACATTTCAACGACGGGTGCCTCTCTCTCACTCCATAGCACAACCGGTGACCCAGTGAGAGGATGGCCTGAGTCGCCTTGCGTGTGGTAATTTGAACGTGTGACCCGCTGCTATTGCTAGTCAAAGCTGTCCTACTGCGGTGCCACCCGCCACGTATTCTTGTAATTGACAGCAACAAAATACTTTCTTTTTTGACCTTCTAGAAAGTTATTTTTAATGCTCATCGAGCCACGCTAAGGCACGTCAACGCAGTGCGCAACTCTGCAACAGGCCGTGCAGTGAACTGCGGCCTGGCTCCATATCGCTGTGCTGCACTCTCGTATCGCCGCTTGCCTCTGGTCTGGTGATACCGACTGGCCTTGCCGAGATTGCTATGTTTAACGCGACCTAGGGCAGCTGCTTGCTATATCATGTAAAGGAACGCAGCATGTGCTGATCAATAGGTTTTAGTTTAAAGGAGGGGACAGCCCTTGCCAGTGACTCATCAAACCAGCAATGCTGGAGCGGTCAGATGTTGCCGTAGCACGAGTGAAACTGGAGCCTTGCGTGCGTTATTTATGTCCCATTTTAGCATGGCGTGCTCTGTCCGCTCCGGCCAAACCTAGAAGCCAATGAAATGAAAAAGAGGCAACATTAACTCGCTTAATTTAGCCCAGTCGTTCTCAAATCATGTTACTTTGGAATGTAATGATGAAGGCGTCTTCTTTCAGTATGTTGGGGCTCCTCGCGATGTGGTGTTGGCCGACCGACTGCTCCTCCCGCCCCTCGTAGACGAGCAATGAATGCTGCACCCATTTCTCTGCTCAGAAGTCCACCACATGCTCGCACCTTTCACTTTTGTGATTTTTATTTATTTAATGTCACAATGCGAATGATCCGCAGGGTTAGTGTTGGGTATTTTTGCCAGAAGCCCTGTAAAGTCCAATTTATTGTGCCACGTGTTGGCGTTGTGACAGTGCATGCGTGTGTTGTGCTAACTCTGTGCATGCTCGTAAGGCAGTCTGCACCGGCTTCCAATTGTGTGCATTTCTTGTATGGGGAAAAACACTCTTGGAAGCACATTGACAGACTTTCAACCTTTGCGTGCAGAAGCATTTGCAGGGGGGGAAAAAAATACAACACCTGTTCTGCATTTGGTTTCACTTAAAATGATAGACTGGCCTCCGTTAAGGATGCTTTGTCTGCACCGAAAGCCGTTTTGGGAGTGTGCTTCGTTTTTAAAGTTCTGAAGTGGAATAAACTATAGGCTTAAAAGTACTGGACATTTCACGTAACAGAGGTGACATTTTCACGTTAAAGCTGCGGTGACCAGCGAATGCACTTTTAAAAAACATTTCTCACATAAAGCTCCAGCCGTAGTAGCTGTGGCAGAGCTTCGTGAGTTTTGTAACCCAATACCTAGCAGCCCCCTGCGACTACCCCCTCCCTCGCTGCCTTGAAATTAAACGTGAGTGTTGTTGGATTATGGGCCACGCCGAACTTTCTCGAAGCTTGCGCGCAACGTACCCTGAGCAGTCTTCTCCGAAACAAAGCCAGACTTGTTATTTCAACTTTGCGAAATCTCGAATGCACCTGATGTGCATTCTTCTTGTGCCAGATGCACGTTGGATTGATTAGCGCACGCGGCGGTGGCGGCAGCTTCCAGACTTAAAAATAGAACGGGCGCCCGGCGTATCATGGAAGCTGTTTGCGCAGAGCGCCGGGGCCGCAGTCACGTGACCGGCTTTCGCTCGCTCTGATTCACTGTTGCTGTTGGCCCCCGTCTAATTGCCCTTGCCCAATCGGGTAGGAAGGAATGCTGGACACATTGCCCCCCCCCTTTGCTATTTCTGCTATCTGAGATCGCAGACACTTAGGAGCTGCCTCGACGCTCGGTCGCTCTGCTGCTGCGCTAGAGCTGCCTGCGAGCCCAATGCGCGGTACGGCGCTCGCGTTTCTGCGACGGAACACGAGCGGTTTGCCTCGAGCGAGCCCCCCCCCCGCCCTGCGTACACGCGCGTGCGGAAACGGTAGCCGTCTGGAAAACGCCACATTTCGGCGGACTCGAGTTGCGCAGGGGCGGACCTTGGCGGATTTTGCACGTGCGTACCGATGTGCGCGCGCACGAGTCGCGCGCTAACTTGAAGCCCGTGGAAGTGCGCGAAGAGACCCCGGATAGCGCGGCGGAATGGCCGACCGACTTCGTCTGCGCTTCGCGTCTGGACGCAGCCAAACGGACCCCACCCCCATGGCGCAGCCCAACCTCGCAGGTTGCGGTGAGATTTTCACGGGATTGTTCACGATTCCCAGGCACTGCGGGAGCGTGCTGATGACGGCCGATCCACCTGAGTATTCGCAGGAGGCCGACCTCTCCCCTTGCTCGACGTCGGAGCCGCCCCACCTGAAGCGAAGCTCGTCCATGTTCATTCCTCAGCTGTCCACGACCTGCAGCGAGCCGCGACGCAAGAAGAGCACCTCCATGCAGATTTCCCTGCAGTGCCGGTCGATCGACGAAGACGGCGCCGCCTCTCCGGACGGCGTCCACGGGAACGCTCCGCTTGTGGCGGACGCTCGAGAGGAGGCGCCTCCGGATGGAGCGCGCCGCCGCGTCCGGTCCTGCGACACCAAGTTCGGCCGGGCGTCCGTGAACGGCGAACACGTCGCCGCCAAGCCGCACGGCGTCCCCGCGGACGGCTTGATGTGCGGCGCCAAACAGAAACGAATTCCCCCGAGCGCCATTCTCAGCGCGAATGGGTGTAAACCGCGCGTCGAGAGGGCGGCCAGCACCTCTCCCTCGCAAGACCAACAACCAAACGGGGCTTCCATTCCGCAGGACTCTAGCTCCCTTCGCAGATGCTCGTCCTTGCTCATCTTTCCCCGGAGCCCGAGCGTTACACCGCCTCCCAGCCCCACGATGTCGGAGTCGCCGTCGCTGTCCCCGTCGCAACAGCAGCAGCAGCCGCAGCAGCGGCAGCAGCAGATCCAGCAGCACCAGGGCTCGGAGAACCTGTCGTTGTTGCCGCGCAGGGTCTTTCACCTGCCGCCCTTTCAGCTGCCTCCGACGCTGAGCCACATCGTGGAGCACCGGCAGGCCGAAATGTCTGCAAACGATGGAGCAGCTTCCACCGATGCGCTCGCCGAAGCGAGGGGCGGTTACGTGCGGTCAAAGCGCAGCTCCGTTGGGGGCGACGTGCACCGGATCAGGGTGCTGCCCATCCGCTGCCGGCCTAAGCCGGTGGACGCTGCGTCGACGACCTCCTCCTCCTCGTCGGCCACGTTACCCGTGCAGTGCCCGGCAAGGACCAAACCCGCACAGCAGCTGTGCCACGCCAAGGAGAGGACCGGTAGCCCCGGCAAGCAGTCGAGCTTTGTCGTGCAGCTCCAGAAACCGTCGGCGCCTGAGCGTGCCCCGCCGGAAAAGGAACCCGAGCGGGCTCGGGGAGGGAGCTGCGGGGATCGGTACGAGACTCTGGACGCCAGGCACGCGACGTACCCACGCATTCGCTTGCAGAGGAGCACGTCCGCCTGCCTGCCCTGCCGGGCTCCGCCCGCGGGCAGGAGGTTCGTGATCGAGGGCGGCGAGTGGAGCGGCGAGGGCACGAGCGCCGTGTGGGACGTGAGGAGGAGGGCCCGCGGGGATCACGAGCACCCCGACCTCCACAGGAGTTGCTCCCTGGAGGGCTACCCCGGCGGCCCCGCCGTGTTTCGGATTGAGCAGGACATGCGTGCCGGCTCGCCGCACCTGCGCATCCGACTGACGCGCAACGGGGAGGAGAGGGGTGCGTGCGAGCAGACGTGCCGAGACCCGTTTGATGAGATGATACTTTTGTCAACCCGAAATCGTGGCAAGGTGCGTGCTCTGTAAATTCGGACTCCTCTTGACACGGTGATTTTGATTTAAATGTCTATTGTCCCCCACGTCTGATGGTGGGCAGGGTGGTGCACATCACCGGCATTACGTCCAGTGATTTCAATTCCACATTTTTTTGACGGAGGGCACTTTCTCCCCGCAGAACAACCACTACACTGGCAATATATTTATATTTTATATTGACCAATATCTTATTATCGGCTCAATGACCACTGAGAGCCCTCTGTCTATGATTTGGAAATTCCACGAAGAATATAAATTCCATATTGTTATGGAAGGGGCTTTCCTCTGTTGGAAAACCACTGTTGACATCACAAAGTGGTATTGTAATTTTGGTGACCCCTGTGGCAGCCTTGGACTTGTACGTCTCAATGACACACAGCCAAATCTAATCAGGTCAGATAATATTAATCCCGGTACTGTATTGTATGAAGCCTGTTTACATCGTGGACGCATGTATTTTAATTAGCAGCGTAGCATTCGTCAATTTGGTCTGCAGAAGCACCTGGAATTTGCTCATTATGAATCTCGAGCAGGGTTCTGCGACATGCCTGTCAATCCAGGGTCTCCTTACTCAAACAATGCCATGGAGCTCATCTCTGGTGGGGCCCTGGGCCCCTGGTGGACATTCCAAATTCACTGTGGTGGTGGGGTCCATTCGCTCCGTACAATAACTGCTGACAACATTCCACACAGCGATTGGTAATATTTTATCGATCCCAAAGGGATTTTTCTTGGACCCATTGATCCCCGGGATTATGAACTGAACTTTCTTTATTGAGAGTCAATTATTCTAACCACAGTCCCAACAAAGGTTACACAATGTATGTACATATAATATCTGCGTGTATTAGTAGGCTTCTAGAGAGAACCACCACTGACTGAGACAGCTCAGCTGTGTGGTTGAGTCACGAGAGAGCGTCAGGGTGGGGGTCGCATTTATCAAACGAACAAACTTGAACGTTGTGCCAACAATTTAGCGAAAGTGTCCATGCAGGTCTCCTGTGAAGTCCCAAGCCCGTCAGCCTTCGGGGTAAAAATGAGAATCTGATTGATGCGGCTGCTGCTGCGGCTGCTGCGGCTGCTGCTGCTGCTGTGTGATTGATGGGGATGTAAAAGATTTCGCGCGTCAACCGGCGGCCTGGCCACTACCACTGACAGCAGCGCCTTGGAATTCCAGAGCGTGAGCGAGAGCACGTGTGGCTCGTAAAGTGAAGAACACATTGTAGCCCGGGAGGTCCTTTTATTGGGATTTTAGGCTCCGCAATGGGAACACAAACATTATTTGTCGAGTCAATTCTGGGTTTTGGATTTTGAAAGTACTTTTACTCTTTTTATACAATTTTTATTTTTAGCGTAAATGTGTTTTTTTTTTAAGTAGGAGCCAAAGTTAATAATTTGCGTTTCCTCCACCTTAACAAAACAAAACTGCACGGTTCACGCGAGGCGGAGGCGGCCCCTGCGTTCGCGGTTGGTTCTACCTGAGGGCTTTGTAAATACGGCCAATGCTAAACTCACGACGCCAATTGGTTCTTGCCAACTTTTTCCGCCTTTTAATGTCCAGATTATTTTTATTTTACACTTTTAAAACCCAAGTGTTTTTTTAGACAATATAGAAGCATCATATTGTTCAAATTCAAATGAATTGGCCCTTTTTGCCAGTATCAAGATATGGAGTGATACAAAAAAAATGGCTTTACCTTTTCTGGAAATGAATCCAGGAGGTGTGAAGATGTTTTGGCAGCCTTTGGTCTGCAGCACTATTTGTGTTTGCATGTTTTTATCACAAGTATCTGTGGTGAATGCAGACTTAATGCCTTGTAATAGGTGTTGTCTGTTTGGTGTTTGAACATCTTAACACCTCCTGTGCTTATGTCAGAAAGGGTAAAGCCTTTTTTGTATCATTCAATATTCAAAATCCTGATTGTGACATAAAAACTTAAACGTCCTACCTGTCAGACACATTTATTTGTCTTTTGGAGGCATGTTTACTTAAAGTAAAAAAGCGCTTGGTTGGTGTTGCATAATGCAGGTGAGTTTGTATCTCAAGGTACTTTATCCTGCAAGGGAAAGAACCCAGCTTCCGCTGACATCCTAACCCCAGGGTGGAGATGGAGCAATTCGTATGAATGCATGGGAGGCATGAGCAGGTGTTTTGTCTTCAGTGAGCTGGATAGTAGCACCAACACAACAACAACACATGCAGAAACCTCCGTGAGGTGTCCTGGTCTTCACTCTGCTCTGAGCATTTTGAAGAGCCTCCTCCAAAGTGATTGGTAGGAAGCAGGCCATTCGAGTGAAACACAGTGAGAATTCCTGCTGTGCCTCACCAGTGATGGCTTCTAATTAAAATTATTATTCCGCTTGATTACCCAGAAAAGGCTCACCGAGTCTTAACTTTTCTATAAGCAGGGTCTAGGGAAGTTTTTGCAGCAGGAGGCCATGATGATGGCTGTGCGTTTCCCATGAAGTAATTTTGAGTAAATGAGCTAATTTGGACCATGATGCCGACACAAACATCTACTCTTCTTGGACTGACTTAGTGGGATCTTTAACGTCCACCTTAAAGCAGACGGTGCCATATTATCACAGTTAATGCACTTGCAGTATTAACCAGGGCGGCCTGCTGGTGTTGAACTGCGAACGCTGGGCCAGGACAGCGGGAGGGGGTCGCATTGCAGGCAATGCCAGGGCATGATCGTTGTGGTGAGGCCTAGCCAGTGGTTCTCAAACAATGAGAACTTTCATATTTTACTTTAACATGTCTTTGTATTACGTGAGACCTGGGTTCAAAACCCGTTGGTATGCAGAATGATTGTAACACATTCTTACATTTTAAATTGCGACGTAAAGAGCATTGGAAAAATCCATATTGGAATATCAGTTGATATGTGATAGTGGAGGGATTTATGTTGTTGACTGGCTAATGATTGGAATGGAGTCTGGCTTGGGGAGAGAGGGGTTTAGAGTGCCTTTGGAGGTTGTTGTTGTTGTTGGTCCACAAATGAAGCCGCACTGACAGGAGGCTTTTCTCCAGTGCAGGTGCAGATATGACTGGGAATGTTTTCGTGCTGTTTATTTTTAATCGCAGTAGTTGTCGCCCTTAGCAGCTTTTGAATGTTTGCAATAACATCGCTAACCTGCGGGTCACGTTTACCTCATGACTGGGCCAGATGTCTAATGAGGAAGTTGGCCACAACACGCACACACACAGACACGTCCACCATAGCTACCCACGGCAGTGAGTAGGAGAGGACAAGAATGCCTTTTGTGCCGCTCTTGATTCTTCGAAGGGATGATGACGGCGGCACCTGGCGAAAGCGTCGTCGTCGTGTGGATTGCCATGGCAACGCACGTGCACGCGTGCGCCTGCCGCGTGGTAGAGGGGCGCTGGCGGCCACGGCATCGCGGAGAGAGCGGCGGCGGCGCCACCGCCGCTCGTGTCTCCCCGGCTATTTCTGGGGTGGGGGGGAGCGGCAGCCCCATCGGAGACCCGAGACGGAGGGCGGCGCGTTGACCGTTGGGTTCGTTCCTTCTCCTCTCTGGAGCCTGTGAAGCTGGCTTGGTGTCGGGCCAGGAGGGCCACGCTGGCGGAGCTTGGCAGAGCGTTTTCTTTTCCGAAATGGATGCCGGTGAAGTCTTAAGGGGATGGGGGGGCCCTCGGCTCTGTCTGCATTTGACCTTGGCCCAATCTGTCCGAGTCGTTCTGCCTAGTCGGTACACGCACCATACGTAGCAATAAAAAAAGGTGGTCGCTTGGATAATTAATTTCGTTGTTTTACTGTTTCGGGAGGATTTGTCTCAAGGTAGCCTCTACGCATCTTGCTGATATTTAAAAATGGCACTGACCAGTGTGAGCAAGAAGTGTGGTGATATATCTTGCTTATTAATATTTTATTTCAAATTTAACCTTCTAGTATATTGGATCTAACCAAGCGGAATAATGTTTTAAAAATGACTTTTCCGAAACGGCACCCGAGTAATAACATGAGACAGCCCAGATTTATGAGAAAGTCCAGAAGATGTGTTTTATTGGAAAATGCAGTAATATATGATCAGGTATTACAGTGCATTTCCCCATTCTAAATATAAAAAAAATTCTCCCAGTGCATCTTAACACTGATGTATTTCAACGATGGTTGTGATTGAGTTTTGGCGATGCAGGGATTCTGTTTAAGTTCTATTTTTGCAGGAAGGTTTGCTACATATAGGGTTTATATCCAATTAAAAGCGTGTGATGGTATAGGATAGTGTGAAATGATGCTCCTTTAGCGTAGAGATCAGCGAGACGATTGTGACCTGCCTGTGTATAGTGCGAGTTTTCTCTTGGCACTCCATTTTCCTCCCACACAAACACTCCTAGGTGGCCAAATATCCCAAGCTGGACCTTAACAACAAAGAAATGTGACGTTATTATACAATGTGTGTGCATTACATCTTTGCTAGTGCCACGATACTTTGGTATTGCATTCTTTGCTGGATTCCACAATCACCGCACAGTTTGCTTTGCAAATTCTGCACTGCATCCACGCGCTTTCAGAAGCGCTTCTGTGGCCGTCTGGAACGCTCTTCCTTCCGATATTAAGACGCCACTGGAGCTATGCACTTTTAAATCATCATCTAGGTTGAAAACTAATTTTTTTAGAACTGCTTTTTGTGTTTGGTTTGTTGTCTTTCCCCGCCACCTCCGATTTATCACACTTGGCTACGTATGGTGCGAAAGAAGTTCATCATGCATACATACTCGACTTCCAAGGTCCATTCGTACAGTATCCCACTATCTGGCTTTAGGCTTTGGTCTATGACCTCTGGGTTCCACTTTTTTGCCCATCTCTGTAGGCTGTCCTCCATCCCGCACACATGCCCTACCCATTAGAACCCATACTTGCTCCTCCCCATTGCAGCCTGCGCTTGCTGATAACCGCAGTGCTTTCCGATCCAGGCAGCGGGCTCGGGTAGAGTGAGTGGATCACAAACGGAAGGTTGTGAGTTCAAATCCTGCCCGTGGCTTGACTCGTGAGAAAATCAACAAAATAACTGCTTTGTGTGTTTAGTGTGTCCTTCCCCAGCACCTCCTATTAGCACTTTTGGCTATGTACGGTGCGAAATAAGTTCGATATACTTAGATACGCACATTTGCTGCCACCATAATTCCCACCACTGGCTTTAAACGAGAGAAGTGCCACCTCAATGCTCGTTTTAGTAAGAACGAAAAAAAATGCCGACTTCTTTTTTTGCTTTGCCATTGCAATTGGGTTCCACTTTTCCGAGATGCTTTGTGCTATCCTGCCATTGGGCTGCTTACATTCTGCACATGAGCCTATTTTCCCGAGTTATTTTGAAGGTGAGTTTTCAAAGGGGCGGTTGAGCACGACCTGAGGCCGAGGAGCTTCCAGCTCGCTTGACACATGCTCTGGTGACTCAAAATTCGGTGTGTGATTTTGTTTACACATATGGCCACTGCAAAGCACCCGGTCTCAAATGTTTGTTACGTTTTACATGGTTGTAATCGCTACGCATTTATTTTGCAACATTTGATGCTGGCTCGTGATGGTGTGTACTTGTGGTCAATGTCACATGGTCTTTAACATGTACTTAACAGCTGGCGGTGTTATTTAGTGGCACCCTGCAAATGCCCGAGTGGTTCCAGGAATAAAATTGTCAACACTCTGCAGACTGAGTGGTGAGTGTCCCCACCATGAGGTCTGCCCCAGCTGCCTAACGATTAACATTTGTTTAATGAAGATGCAACACACAAACAGCCAATGTATCCCTTTATTTTGTAGCCAGCTATATTTACGCTCCGGCTGTATCCCACAGTTTGCCATGAGTTTGAACAGAGAATCCTAATATTGGCCACTGAGGGTTACGCGTTAAGTTTTTTTAAGTTTTGTTAACGAGGAAAAAAAAAGCCTCTAGCCTTTGAGTAATGTCACCGGAGTCGCTGCACTCCGGTGACGTTGAGACCCGAGCGATGCCCCCACGCTTTCGGTGGCGTCGCGAGAGTGAGGTCAGGAGAGGGCAGTGGCCGTGCCTTACGACGACGCCACGGCCTCCTCCTCCTCTCTCATTCACGAAGCTGCACACCACAGACGCACGTCCGACCGCGCGTGCGAGTGCCCAAACACATAGAGCTTGGCCGCGTATCTGTGAAACAGGATCCATTTTATTTTTTGGGATAAATTTTCCCTTAAGTGGCAGGCTTGGAAAATGTAGCTTTTCAAAATTCAAAGAGGCAAGTGTCCCATAAATAATCGCAGGCCATTTGTGAACGTCTCTGTACATGCCTTAGCTGTGCTTCTGAGCATACACAGGTGCTGCCTATGTTAATTGATGTTGGTTTGAGAAATTCCCGGTGGCTATGACCAGTGAATGGCTTTGTCTCGTGGTAGTACATGCTTTTTTTGTTAGTTAAAAAAAATCTGTCGCGTGGACTACGGTGAATGTATCTGAATGTTTGTTCAAGCGTGTCGTTTCTCTTGCATGTTTTTTGTACTCTACTTACACACCTACACAGCATTTGAAAACCAAAAAAATATCCATTTCACGCATTAAATTTAGCCCTTTCCCTCCTGGGAATTGTTGTGCCCCCCCCCCCCGGCAGCTCAATTACTATCGCCTGCGTATTCTCAGATGTGTGCTTTTAACCTAACGGTCTTTTTTTTCTTTTCCGATGTGCACTTACAATACGTTGAAGTTGTAGTCGGGCCGCTGTGCAGGTGACCTCATGGGTGCCCAAATCTTTGTCCAGCGCATTGGTTGACGATGTTCCTCAATGATTGATCTCAACCTCAACCCCCCCAACCCCCTCAAATCAAAAGCTCATAAAACCTTACAGTGTTTGTTGAAATCAAGTTGGAGATAATGTATTGACACCACCTTGGACATTCGCATTGATCGGATCCTGATAGGTTTCAGAGTCATTAAAATGGTTTTAATTCTCTGCTGAAAATGAAGCAAGAGATTGGCTCTCGTGAGGTTTTCCCATGAGCACATGCGAGGCTTTAAAGCAGAATTTTAAATCGCATCCTTGTAAATTGCAGGTTATTTAATCAACACCAATTGCATAATGAATGCTATGCCGATATACCACAGTCATGTATTATACATTCACAGCTTTGCTTCATACAAAAGTGTCTTAATGTTGCACGGAGATCACTAATATTGGTTTCATTTTGACGTCGGTGCAGTTACCGCGTCGTTTAGAGGCAGGGTTATCGTTTATCGTTTTAAGGATTGCTTTAAAATTCTATTAAAAGGGCGGCACGCTAACTGAAACTAACGGTGCTGCATATAGAGCAGCAGATTTAAAAGGAGTTGAATTTCTGCGTCCAATTACGCTTCGTACGGAGACCTGTTCATCACGGCTCGCTATTGACTGGTCCCTGTGCAATGCTCGAACGGCATGAGCTGCTTTGCATTTTTGGTGAGATTGGATTTGCTTGCATTGTTTAGGAGTATTTTTTAAGTACTGAAGAGTGAAAATAATGTGTACGTGTGTGGAGACAGCGTTTCGGGAAGCAGCGGCGCTCTGGTTCACACGCTGCGCTATAAACCCGCTGGTCTCACTTAATTTCCCGGCCACAGCTAAAATGAGTGGAAAGTGATATGTGAGCTTACCATTACTGTATTGACTGACCAGCGTGGTGAAGTATGCTAATACAACCCCCCATGCCTGCCAAGGTATGGGAAGACTTTCATCCCACAGTGAATTGACATTCTCTAAATTATCATATTAATATACTTTCTTGCAATTGTAAGCAATGTAATAATACCTAATTCAAGCACAGTGCTTCATGCCATTAATTAAAATAAAATTTCACAATGTATATTACATGTAATATGAATTCAAACAGCGAGGACTGGCTTTTTAGCTGTACCTTAACTTGTTTAACATAATGGGTTCATTGCCAAATATATTTTTACATTGTGGCTGAGATGAAGTAGAGATCACAATGCAATGGCCTACAAGGAGATACAGGATAAAGCCATATGCTCAATATTATTTCACTTTGTAAAATTCTATCATTTTGTCTGGTGGGAAAGGTACCGTGTGTGTGTGTGTGTTGTATCGGTGTTGCTGGGGGGACCACTGCTAACCTCTCTGGGCCTCAGTGTCCCGCTGGGCGCTGGGCCTTAGACCCAGCGAGGAGCCTGAACCCAGCCACCACCACATTTGCTGCAGCCATTCCCTGCAGCTGCATTGCTGCAGGGAACTTCGCGGGGTCTCGCTTATTTATTCTGCTTCGGTTCCATTTCAATGAAGCCAATTGTACCGAGCGGGACATTTTTCAGGCAAAATATATTAGCTCATTTTGAAAAAACTAAACGCATTTCGTAATAGCCATGTTCATTATGGCCCAGTTCCACGGTGTGCTGCGGTTTATAACAATATATCACCGCAATGCTTCCCTGCTCAAGCCATACAGGACCGATAGCCCAGAGTCTGTGTGGGAACTTCCACATTCCAATGGTGTAGGTGTTTCTACCTCTGATGGAAAGCAAATATTCAGTTGCATCCTTAATTTATCGATTTTCTGCTAAATGTTTTGGTTACGATTGTGATTAATGCAAGGTACAATTTGAACTTAACGAGATTTGTTACTTTATAAAAGCCATATTTATTTTATAGATCTCCTGCAAATGAAAAATAAGTGCCTGGGCAACAGCCACATTCTATTCATGTTCATATGAAATAAGAATGGATCTTGTTTGGGAACACAGCTCAAAACACGTAATAAACAGGCGCGGGTCTGTCCCATCTCCAAGATAAAGTACACACAAGTCCATAAAGCAGTGGGTGTTCCGAGTCGATATTTTCCAGCAGTATATTTTGTTTCTGTAAATGTGTCTGCTTTAAGATTTTTTATCCTAAATCTGCTTATAGCTGCAGAGTGAGGGCCGGGTTACGTAATCCGCTGGGGACTCAAACACAGCGGGATTACTTTCCAGCATTTGCTCCATGACGTGTGTCATGCTGTCCTTCATAGGTGCTCGTGAAGATCACTTGCCCCAAAAGTCTCTTCTAGGCTATACGGGGGGAGACCTTTGTATTTGTAGAGACAAGAAGCATTGTAATAGTTCGCTGGATTTGAGTGGAGAGAGTGACAATGATTTGCGGTTCACATACTCGATCGTTTTATTTCTTTTGAAACCGTGAGTGAGGCATGCATCTCACAGGTGAATGCATATACCACACGGTTCATGTGCAGCATTACGTAAGTTTATCTTCAAAGAGCAGCATGTGTTCAAGGTCCCCTTTCCACATGTTTGGTTACTTAAGCTACCTTCAGCCATTTGGACAGCCAAGTTGCACATGCTTACATATGTATAGAGGATAGTGGTGGATTTCTCGCCATATTCATGTTTTGAATATTTCCTCTGTTTCAGGAAACATTTGTCTTAATAAAATGAGGTCTTACTTAAACATTTATTAAATCTAGCCATGCAGGGATCCTATTAAGTTAATGTGACATATATTATGTATATGCATTTTTAAGGTAGTTAATGTTTAATTCCAAAATGAATGATCTCCTGTTATAATGTCATTCTCATTATTGTGCTTAATTACCTGGCAAGAGTCGATTAAGCACACAAGAAGTTCCTTCTCAACGAACACGAGGAAGACGTTTCATCGTTTACGTGCGAGGCTCCAACCGATACAAATATACTCATCAGGTTGTACATTTTGCTATCGTAGGAAAGTTTCAATAAATAATTAACGAGCGGTTTTACTTCGGAAACCAATATAACCCCGCACAGAACGCCACTGGAGACTACGCACTGCTCATACGCGTCGTGTGGTTCACATTGATTATTTCCTTTTGCTGCCAGTTCACAATCAATTCTATCCTGCCATGTGATGTTTAAAATCCGTGCTATAAGAATACTGTAGTACCATGATGTACGATAATTAATAAAATAATAGTTGGTACCATAATTTATCACAATTTTGTTGTCTTGGACCACCGAATGACCTGGTAAAAATGTTGTCGCAAGACCCTCCACCGCGTGACATCGCCAAACAAAATAAATCGTCGCGCGTGCCACACGAACGTTTAATCCGCCAGTCGTTAATGTTTCAGCGCGGCAGTAAGTTAAAGAGAAATTCTCACAACCAGATTTAGCGGCCAGATTTGACTTTTCATCTGAAACTACATCAAGCATCTTAATGAAGATCTACGTGTTAACATGATGTGCTAACTTGGTAAACGAAGTAAAACAAATTACCGATGCAGGCTAAAATACTGTGAATTTTCGAAACATCGAACGTAAAGGAATGCCTATTTTACTCCAAATGAAGAGGGAATGCCGTGAAATGCATGCCCAGGGGGTGCTGTTGCACCTTGATCGCCTGTCCCGTCTCCATGATACCACGTTTGTTGTGCTGCGTTTATCCTGGTTTGGCCCAATCAGTTTGGTCTCCATGGGCAGCACTGCACCAACGCCCTTTCGTTTCTCCACCCCAAGGTCTAGAAACTGACCCAGGCAATGCACACTTATTCCCGGCAGGAAGCCAGGCAAAGGTCAGGGAGGTGGATGGTAGGAAAGTGGATAAGCCCAATGCTTTTCGTAAACAATCCATATCATTAAAGTAACACGTGGATAATGTAGAGACACCACAACTCCACACTTGCGAGTGATTTGACTGAACTCGGGGCAGGAGCCCCGTACAATCCACAGAGAGACGAGCAAAGACGGTGGCCGTGAACTCCCCGTGAGCCTGGTGGCAGTGTTGTTCCGAAATGGCTTACGGCGACGGTAGCTCATGGGAATTGTTTCGCAGGTCGTAAGGTGATGGGTGTGAGTTACTCTGCTCCTAAAGCCATCACTGTGAGGACACTGAAGACGCTCCAAACCAAAGTGAGCTTTGTAATTGCAAACCCTTTTCTGCAAGGTTTACTGGTGCTGGCGGCACGCTAGCCGGGCCACCGTCGGGGTCAGCTCGCCACTCAGGAAACGCAGTGAAAGGGGTTCATTAGTTTGAATTCCACCTCTGTTACGGAACACTGCCTGGCATTATTTAAAGCATGTTAGCTGTAAGCGAAAAAAATCGCAAGGTTAGTCATTTTTTCATAGCATTACCCATATTCGACAAAATGTTTATAAATGCACGCCATATTTAAAAAAAAATGATACGCTGACGAAACTCATATTATCCATGCGGTTACAGGGGAGGACCAATGTTACAGATCCTATCATCCGCGAGGTTAGTCGCCATTGTTACTCAACCCCCACGGGGCAAAGAATTGTGGGTACACTGGGTATTATTGGACGAATTTGCCGCACGACTCTCCATATCCGCGAAATGAGCGCGTGGTAATTCAGGGTATTTAAAGCACAACGACTTAGCGTGCGAGCGCAAACCGCCACATGGCAGTGACTGGCACGCACAACGCTTGACCGTGATATCCATTGCCCCAACATCGGCTTTGCATTGCGATGCATTGCCTGGAATGTGGAGCACTGTGGAGAATAATAAGGAAAACGCGATCAACTAGCTGCACCGTTTGGGAAGCCGCTTAAACAGTGTGCGCCGAACGAGGGTTAAGAAAGGTCCACGCTCCTAATTAAATCTGCTGTTTCCATGTCTGTTTACAGAGAACACACTCTATTCTTAGGCTGCTATTTCTGGTGGCAGAAAAAGCAGCCGCCACTGTCCGGCCGCATAGCGCGGCGCTTCCAAACGACGCCGGCAGAGCCCCTGGCTTCCGCCGAGCGCCTCTCGAGAGCGCCTGTGCCTCCAGAGAGGTCGAGCTGCTCGCTCACAGCCGCGGCTTGGCCTCTGCCTCGAGTGGCACGGAGAACGCTGCTGCTCCCCGTGTGGCAGACTCCACAATGCAGGAGTTGCCCGGTGGTCGCCGGTGCGGCGAGGAATGACTCGTTGGTGAAACTTTGAGACTATGCGAGAGGCGCGCTGTGCGCTCTCACGCGCATTATTCTGCGTCTCGTTGACCCACTTAATTCAAACCCCTTGCCAGTGTTTTTCACCTGACTCCCATAATTCCTCCCATTTGTTATATAACTAATGTCCAGCGCGTGAGCCGGCTTATTGTTATTTAGAGTCTTTTGAGCTCTTCATCAAGTTAATTATTTCCACTCCTCTATCTCCTTGGTGGTATTTGTTTTTCCCCAAGGGGGGGGGGGACCCCACTGCGCCACGCACGCCTCCGCTGTGGTGTGCACTGGTTGACACCCCACTGGACTTGCAATCCGGAGGTCGCCGGCGATTCGATTCCATCTCCCGGTGTAGCTGTTGATATTGAGGGGCAAGTTTCTTCAATCCCCCCCCCCACACCTGCACACCGCCTCTCTCCACCCACGGTATAAATTGGTTCGCCGGAGTTAGTTGATCAGCAGATCGTGTGTGATGGGGTCAAGTGTGCGTACTCGCACCTGTTCCATGATGCGTGGCCTTTGTCGAAGGGTAGAGTAAATGCTCTCTGGAGGTGTCGTTAAATCAGCATTGTACATATTTATATTTACGCGATCTAACGCAAAACACTTTTATTATGGATAATGTTGGTCCCCAAAGCCTGCTACCTGTTAGACTGACCATGTGGAGGGGCTCCCCGGAGCTCCCTCCAGTGGAGGCCCAGACACCGGTTGTGGCAAGACATTGCAGGGCTATGCCTTTTAATTCTCTCATGTAAAGTGCAGGTATTCTTATTTAATGTGCCCTTGAGTGTTGCTGTTAAGCAATGCAACAATTATATAATCGCCACCAGTGCGGTGATGGAACACACCTGTATGCCGTGAGCGCTGGTGATCCACACACAGATGTTTGCGAAACTCCCTTCGAGTGGGCGTCGCCACGAGAATGCGGTAGAACAAATGTGTGGACTCAAATTGTTTCCTCTGTATGGGATAGAGTGTTGCCCCCTCTCATGTGTGAGTTTGCTCTGAATTGTGAAGACTTGCATTCGTGGGCCGATAACAACCTTACATATGTAGAGAACTGCAGAGCTTGGGAAAATGTTGGTGCCGGCCGTCCTGGCGCTGCTTTCCCACCGGTGATTGTTTGCGCCTCTGCGTCGTTCCTTTCTTCGGGAGCGAGTGAATACTGCGCGTTGCGTGACGGTTGAAATTATGATTATTGTTGTCATGAAAACAACCCTCTCGGACAAACACGGTCCTGTTTGCAAGGTTGGCCTCGGTTGCATCACACTTTATTTGACAGCGCGTCAAATCAAGTGGAAGCGGAAAACCATTCATTGTGACAGTATCATATTGAAGCAAAGGGGGAAACATTGCAGTTTACCTTCTTGCGGACAGTGCAGCTCACAATGAAATAACAATCTGGATCATGCGGAGCTTAATAACAATAAACTCCACCTTTTGCGTGCTGATTTAGACACCCTCTTTATATATGCCATGCAATTCAAATGATCTTCCAGGTAAATGAGGAGTGTGCAACAGGTTAATTGAGCTGGCCGAAATGAACATTCAAGAAAATGAAACTGAGCAGCTGGAGTAGTTTGAGTCTTGTATATAAATGCATTAAATCAGAGCTTCATTCAGCAAGCGTGTATGCTGCTTGAGTACACTTTTGCATACCGCATATGCTTCTCTTTGTGTTAATATTTGAATGAAAGATGTCAATGAGTGTCATTAATTCAAGGAAAAAGATGCTGGGAACATGCAAATGAGGCTCTGGAATTTATCTTCAATTTCCGTCCGTAAATTGTGGACATTGGATTTGTGGATCGCCTCCGTGATACAACCTTGCCGCGTGCACTGCTGCTGTTGGCGGGCACGCTGCTGCCACACACACCACGTGGCGTTGTATGAGAGGGGTGTGGTGTTTTGTTAAGCAGCGCTGCGTCCGTGAGCGAGCACTCTGCCGTGAGCTCAGAAGGGACCAGTCGCGTGTTGCCGTCTGTCTGTCTGGCTGGCTGCCTCCGCACCTCTGTGTCGAGATGTTCTTTCTATCCAGTTTCTCCAGCGCTGCTTTAACCACATCCAGGGTGAGTGGCAACAATACTCTCATAGTATGTGCGTCTTATCAAATGTACGTTTCATTTTGATGTTAATATTTTAATTGCATAGATTGTTTATGTCCCGATATATACAAATGGACTTGTTACCTGCATATTAAGTATCGACAGTGATACAAGAGATATAAATATTTGTAGCAATTCATGAATTTCATCGTGGTTGGTTCACTTTAATTGTTTAATTTGCCTTTTTTAGTGCATTGTTATTCCATTCGCACATCAAATATGTATGATCTTGCATACCAATATTTAATTTAATCGAATCTGCTCTAGTGTAATTAATAAAGATGTAACACTTTTAAACTAATGTTTAAAATTGCAACAGCAATATTTTACACCTTTGTCAATCCGCTGCTGGATGAAGGCTTCCCCCCCCCCCCCCCCGTGGTGGTTATATGGCCACTCTCCACACGATGGTTCATGCGGGTCGGTGAAGCGGGGGTCTGAACCAGGACTGGTGCAGGTGTCACTCGCCACTGATGTTAGCCGTGGGCTCAGAGTATCGCTCGGGTCGCCGGGTTCGTGACGGAGTGTGCTGCACATGCCCCCCTGTTTCTTCCAACATTATTTGTGATTTATATTAAGAACTTGCCAGCACTCCAATGAAAAAAAAACATTATGTTGTTATTACAAGCGACTTGTGTTCCTAGTGTTTCTTCTGTTATGTTAGTTGGGGTGAGTTTTCTAAGGTTGTGTTTTGTGTGTTAAATCAAGTGGCTCTGATTGTGTACTATGGTCGATGATCCACATGTATTTATCCAGGCAGGAGAATTGGGGCTCTGTTTAATTCCATTTCAGAATCTGTCGGACCATCTATTGAGTGTAATTTTAACACGATTTCGTAAGTAGAATGAGTGTTGGTATGCATCTAATTGTATGACCTCAAACTAGCAATTGAGTTCATGCAGTCTATACAATATCAAGATAAATTTCAACCATTGTATGGCTAAAACACGTTCTTCATGAGCAGCGATTTCTATTTGCAGAAAAATGTAACTCTTCATCCGTTGACCTGCGATGATAATCTGCAAGCACTGCCCACGCCCTTTCTAAATTGGCTGCCACTGGCACGGTTTTCACGTCTGTTGAGCGGCGCTCTCTTTCATGAATCCTTTGTAACATGATGAGAGCGGCAGCACGGGATGTCGGCTCACAACATGCTTTGTATTGCCACCCTGTGTGTGGAGGCATGGCTTGCCTCAATAGCTGCACCCTTAGTGGCCTAATGCTGTTTGCTGTGTACAAAAACAATACCAAATCCCTTTTGAAACTACGAGCAACTCTATCCGAAAACAAGATGGTACAAGAAAAACAACCCCAAAGGAGGGAACGCCTGAGATTAGCTCGCATATAAGCAGGAGATGCCGTCGGTAGTAATGTGGGAATGCTTGAATCCAGCAGGAGCTAAAACGTGTCCATCACTGATCGTGGTTAGCAGTTGAGTTTGTAGAACAATGGCTTTTGACAAGCTGGTACTGATTTTATACGTTATTTCGCAAATTGGGCCTATGCATTAATTGATGTGAATTTAGACATCTTCGAGCATTTGGTAACGGACACAAATACATTTCAGAGAAGCTGCTGATGATGTCTGTTTGTTCCTGTCCTTGAGTGTTTCTCATCTTGGCATAGGAAATTGGGGTTATTTTTCTAATTCTTAATGTAAACTTGCTTTGAAGCATCTGATATTAATTGGTTGGAATTGGCAACCCTTGTTGGCACTCGTACCGCCATCGCCTGCTGCTCGCATTCGGAGCGTTATTAAACGAGGCGATAGGAAGGCGCTGTGAAAGTAGACATTGTGCGTGCCACACAAGCACTGTGTGAGATCTTGCCTCCGCTATCCAGAAAAAAGCAACATTCGCACACACAGGCTTGACAGCCAGCAACAGCAGTGCCATTCCTGCCGCACGTTCGTTCGCACTGGGGTACTTTTCAATGACGCCTTGACAACTCGTTGTGACGGTGCTCGTGTTACCGCTGTTGAGATCCCGAGGCGGTGGTCTCGAGCCTGGTCACCGGCAATGATTCGAAGGTTCCATTGACAACAACATGGTGGGTTCTCACTTAAGTAGCGTATCGAGGGCTTTTCAGGGTAAACATTGCATTTAATTTGTGTGCTTGGTGGGGCAAATAATGTCAAAGCTTCCGTGAAACCGAGTGGTTTGCTTTGCAACCTGACCATCGCAGTGAACCTGAAGAAGCTTGATTATCTAAAACGTTAGTCACCATATATATTTCCATTTTAAGACTGATGTTATTCATGAGGTTTGTCGAAGCTGTATTGCTGTCACGAAAGCTTCAAATCAAGACTGTATTGGTTTGTGCACTGCGCACGGCTTTGCGTTTTTATCCTTGCTATTCAAGTGGGGGAGAACACTGTCCAGTGCCGCATGCCAGCCGTGCATTTCTTACCGAGCCAATATCTTTGAATTCGCATCGGGCTGCGTGTCAACAATTTGTCAAAGCAACCAATTCTGCATCGCCTACAACGTTTCACCCAGTTGCTATTTTTGGCTTATTCTGTCGGGGGTATTTTCCATTTAAGCAGTTAATATCAGCGAGACAATCCGTTTTATTTCATGAAAATATTGTGGTAACTCGGTTACAAAGCAATATGTTCGAGTGGTCTTCACACGAGCTCGTGTATGGCACACGGTGGAAGTTTTATTATTATTTAAATGTATTATGAAGGAAAATCGATGTGTGAATTGATAAATGTGTTGAGCAGGCCAGCCCGAGGACACATTTGGCCCCTGGTTATCCGTTACCGTTGCACTCCCCGCACCGAATGTTTCCATTAAGGTCTCTGAAGTTGAACGTGATATCTGGCGCCTATAAATAAATGTACGACTTGTAGCTTTAAACTGAAAAATATGACACCTTGGTCTTCACGGCACAGTCGTGCACTTGCAGAAGCTTTCATTGCCGAGTGCCTGGCTCCGTGTGACTTCTATTCTGCAAGCTGAGAAACAAATCTTTCTCCAGCTGTTGCACACACACTAGGATGTAAAAACATGGTGTAAAGTGTAGCCCTGTTATTTAGTTCACCCATTAATTACGTAGACTAACAAATCTCGTCACTACATGTCTTACAAATTCAGTGTTTTTCCTTTACTGAGTGTTGTTGCTCAAGTCACGTGGGGTTGTCTCGCTGTAAAAAGTGACGTTCATTTCACATCTGGGGTTTTCCTCCTCGAATCGGTAGGACGGCCCTCAGCTGACCTGCACAGGCATTTGAATGATAATTTCCAGGTGGTTGATCTTCGGTTGGAACGTGTTTGATGTTCCGAGTTTTCTGTGAACGAAACAAAACAATTGCAGCATTTCTTTTGACCCTCATTGGTGCAGTGGAGGGTGTCTCTGGAGACTTTTTCCAAACGAGATGTTCGGTCGCAAGGGATTCTCCAGGCGAACTGTATTTTAATAATAATAAGAAGAAGAAAAAACAATTTTCAACTTTTTCAGGATGATCACAAGAGACATTTCGTTCTTGTTCGTTAAATAACTCGAGGGAAGAAGAGCCTTGGTGTCATATTTATTCTCTCTTTTGTAAGGTACTGTGAATGGCAGCAGTGGTACGGTGTTTTGGTCTGTGTTTGTAACTGCACGACTTCCATCCCAGTCCCAAGGTCAATATTAATGAACTAATTAAAGCACAGTTTTTTCCCCATTACTGAGTATTTTATTTTCTATTCACCTTGGAAAAAAGCATTCCACGTTTAATAATTTAATATTCATTAAGTGCTAGCTATGTCCTTTGCACAATGTAAAATATTTTCTGCAAAGGTTATTTGATGCTGTACCCTGAGTGTCTTGTGAATTAAATAGTGCAGTACATGTGATAACTCTGGCGGTGATTAAAAATGTTACGTCTCAACTGATATTAATTATTGCTTAACTCGCATGTGACGTTGCTTGGTTGTTTGTTTCAGACGAGAGATGACTTCCTGGGCCAGGTGGATGTCCCGCTCGGCCACCTCCCGGTATTTAGCGCTGCATGCACTGCAATCGGAGGGTGACTTTCCGTTCGTGGTCAGCTGCCAATTTAGCAATCGATGCTCGCCTCTTTCTCATCGGAGCCGTTGTCTTTTCCACGCGTGTTACGAGTCCCTCGAAGCAAACCCAATACGTGTAGCGCAGCACTGCAGAGGCGTACACTTGGAGGCGGAGTGGCGGTGCAGTGGTTGGCGCAGTGAGCTAAGAACCCAGCAACCGAATAAAATTCTCAGCCGTGGATAGCGTGAGTGGCAAGGGCTGTCTGAACCGGTCCTACGATTTACCAACCCACACTGGCCAATGTAGTGAAGTACAGTCACACGTCGGGATGGAGAGGCCTTCATCCAGTAGTGAGTTGACAAAGCCGTTTAATGATTAATATGCCTTGTCACGGTTATCGCATCCATCTTTCACCGTGTATCATCAATGTCTGCTGTGCGTGGCACATAGGTTAATGCTTAGCATGCAATCTACAAAAATAATTCCATGCAGTTGGCCAAACAACCCAATATAGGGCCACAGAGCTTGGGCAACTATTGGCACCAGTTCTCGCTGCCTTTCCGCTTGTCCGTGCTGTCAGCAGAGATGAGCACCTTCCAAACACCGGTGCCATTTAACTAATTGCGTGGGCTGTGGAAAGCGATTGGCACCATTAACCATAGCCAGTTCTCTCTTGTGCACAACACGAGTGATAACAGCCGCTGAGGTATTCAGGGTCCTTTTCAAAGTTATCTCTGGCCAATTTCAGATAGCATCAATTGAGAAATATGCTCTTGCTGTTGCCCGATACAATTCAGACATCACTAACAAGCTGCATGCTTGCTATGCCACGCAAAGCAAAGTTTTTTTTTGAGAAATTGACCGTATTGTGTTTGCACGGAGCTTAACTAAGGTAAAGCTGCGTTCGTTTTTTTGTTGCAGACTGAGGACCCCACCAGGGAGAGACCGTACACCTTCAAGGACTTCCTGTTGCGGCCACGGAGGTAACATCCCCACTTTAAAAAAAACATTTGAAGTGAAAATGGAATGTTTGTTTGGTCCACAACGCTCTCACGTGCAAATTATGTATATGGGTCGTTTCCACTTTCCGTTACAAAGAATTAATATTGTTATATTTGAGTTTTTTTTATTTAATCTCGAATTGTAACCCAATTGTGTAATTTGGCGTCATGTCTTTAGGATAAATACATTTATATTCAGAATTCAGAAAGCAGTGATGGAACAATAGGTTAGGACATTTCCCCAGAATGATGGTGTACAACTACTTATGGGTTTAATAATCACAGGTGGCCGATGCGTGGATCAATCATCCAGACTCGCGACGGTGTCCGCTCATTGCTCAGCAATGAGCAGTAGCTGCTTGAGCCACTCTGCCACTTCCAATTTGCAGTAAAAAAACTCGACCCTTTCCGCTGGGCCCTAATCTGCCGTGTGCGAGCAAACGGCGACCTCCTGCACATGCGCAGGAAGCAATGCTCTTTGTGGACGCGCAAGGTCCGATGCACATCCCCTCATAACGCGTTGATAATTATTTAACGCTTCACGTGTTCTGTGTGGGTTGTTTATTTTCCCCCGTGTAACTGCAGTCATAAATCCCGGGTGAAGGGCTACCTGAGGCTCAAGATGGCCTACTTGCCCCAGAATGGCATAAACGAGGAGACCCCCGAGCAGACTGAAGAATCGGAGGTAATCCGTCACCTCTGTGCGAGTGTGGGTTGTGACGTTTGACCGTGAGATGTTAACCGTCTCGTACGTGGGCCCTTGGCCGTCATTTGTTATGCATCGCATCCTCGAGTCCGTGTGCATTCGTGCACTGTGTACGATGCTGGAATTGTCCGTACTGTATTCTGTGATGTGTTGTTTGCTTGGCTTTTAGCTGTGCAGAGAAGGGGGTCCTTGATAATTGCCTACTCTTTTATTATTCATGAAGAATTTTCTACCCTTAATGGAATTGAAAATTACCAGAAGTGCAACTCGTGTAAGCCAAATAAATCTCAGCGGCTGTCTCCGCCACTCTGCTGTGTTCACAAACACGATGTCCCCCTTAGTGTGTTTGTGTGACACGTGCCCAGAACTTATTAATCTTGCTCGATTAAATCTTGCAAAAAAGTATGGTAATGCCAAATATAAATTGTTATCTGTATCTCGTTGCGCATGCAGACCGATTGAAACATTTCTTGCACATCACCCAATTATATTTGAAAAATTATCTTTTTAAAATTATTTTGCTTTGAGGAAAAATCTCCTTTATTCCTCATCCGCTGCTGATTGGCATTTCAACATTTTCACAAAGCCACCGACGTTTCCGAAAATAAATGTGTGACGACGCTGGCGGCTTGGCATTGTTAAATCATTATTACAACTTACGGGGGCGAGAGACCACCCAGAGGAGGCCGTTGTGCACGGGACGTCCGCGATAATGAAACGCAGTGAGGCTGGCATCGGCCGATGGGGAAACAAACCTGTGCCAAGAACAGCAGCAACTAAAAATAAACATGCGAAAAGATAAGTGCACCATTTTACATAATTTTAATAGAAATTCATATCTACATTCTTCAATAAAGGGAATACTAACCCGATACACACTTTGTTATAGCCCCATCTTTTGATATTGCCGCATCTCATTACCCAACGGTGTGCTGTATAAACCCAGCACGTGTAATTAGCCCATCGTGCGTTGTGAGCCTCACCGTATGTTACAATATGCTGTGTTAAAACCTCGCTGTCTATTTCATTATTACGCTTAGGTTAACCGGGAAAGCTTCGCTGGGTCTCATAACTTTTCCAGGAGGGTCCTGATTCATTTTTGCAGTAGAGGAGGATGATTGCCTTGTATATCCAATTGAGTCATTTGTGGTGTAATTCTTCAAATTGGCAAATTTGGACCTCACGACACCAGCGCAACAGTGGCGTACTCTTGCGAATGACGTCCCGGGATCTTTAACGTGCACTGTTGAGCGCGCAGCACTCGGTATTATTACGATTGCTACACCTGCGATAATAACCGAGGCGGCCTCTTGATTCCAACCGTGAACTTCTGCAACAAGCAGCAAACGCGCAACCCCTTGGCCGCTTCACCGAACCCGTGTTCTAACCCCACCGTGTGCTGCGATCCGCTGTGCGTTCTAACCCCACTGTATGCTGCTTCCCCGCCGTGTTGCGATCTCCCGCGCGCGTCTTAACGCTGCCACGCATGTGACCCTGCACACCGCCAGCAGCCCGGCTGGGAGGTGCTGGAGCACCCGGACGCCGCCGCCACCCAGCGAACGAACGAGCAGCAGCTACCGCCGCTGCCCGTCGACTGGGAGGAGAGGCAGGACAACCTGGGCCGCACGTACTTCGTGAACCACCGCACGCGCTCCACGCAGTGGGTCCGCCCCAGCACCGTGTAAGCCTTGCACGCCTCGCCCCTCCCTCCAGGAAATGCCACTGGGGCAGCTCGTGTTGGGTAGATTCTAAAATGAATAATTATAATGCCCCCTTTGTTTATCAGCCGGCTCGGCTCGGCTCGGCGGTCGAGCGAGCGGATCGCATTCGGAGGGTTGCGAGTTTGAATCCCGCTTGGCGGTTGATTCGGCCCCTCGTGCCTCGTGGGGTCGATTTAAATGGGTGCCACTTTGCGGTGAAGTCAACGGTGGTTGTGCTATGAATAGAATCGTCTCCGCCATAGGAATGTGGAATTTCTGTTCCACTGGTCTCTCAGGGCTTTAGCCAAGACATGAGCACAGCCTCGATGCTCATTTGAGGAGGAACTCGCTTTGATGTATTTATCTAGGAATGCGTGCAAATGAATTATAATCATAAATTGCAATAATGCCATGTGTTTTAGAAGGTGCATTGGGATATTTTACCGATTCCATTAACGAGTGCATTTCATTGTCCCTGCTGAGTGTGCCGAGTTGACCCCTGACCAAATATTATACTTATTCTCTTTGGTTGTCCAGGAAAGCACCTCACCGAGTCTCAAGATTGTTTTTTAGGATGGTCCCGCATTGGGGATGTTTGACCAGTTACATCCGTCTGAGTGTTTGGCTTGTGGAAGGAAACGGAGTACCTGAAAAAACCCCAACACTTACGAGGCGATCGCGTTTCAAGCTCCGCACAGATGGGTTCAAGAACACATTTGCTCGACTTGCCACCTCCTAGGCAGTGCTTTTTGAGTGGCCTGGCATTGCTTAGCGGGAGTGGGGGGAGTGTATTTGAGTGAATGCCCATGATGGAAACACAGCGTGGGAAGGCTGCCCAGATTTGAGTGCAGGAACTGTGATGCTTGCTCTGAGCCTCCAGGACAATGAGGCCCCAGAGTCACCCCGCCTTCTTCACGGCCACGCTTTCATCTGTTGCCATGCAGTCTCATATGCTGCACGTTTGTATTAGTAATAGTTAGTTTAGGTGACTCGCGTACTTATCTCCTAATTTTTCAATTCTATTGGGTACTTATGTAATTTGACTTTTGATGATGCGAAGGGTAATTTGCGTGGTATATATTTGTTTAAGTGATTGTTGGGGAGCTCACAGGTATAGAGCTGTGGGCTCGATACTGCCTTTTCTAATTGCCCATTTGGTATTTGTAATTCAGTTTTCAATACGTGCGAAGAATTTTCAAATTCCAACCTCAAATACAATGTTTGATGTGTAGATGATGGTCATTGTGACCTCCCTTTATAGCTGGTTGATCACTGATGTTAGCCACCAGTGTTGGTTAAAAATAATTAACTTACCTGGAAATATGTCCATTTGTTTAGTCGAGACCGTGACCTTTCTGTGTGTGTGTGTGTGTGTGATGGAGGGTGTCATTTGTGTGCAGCGGTGGTGTAGCGGTTAGCGCTACGCTGCGCTACGAACCCGGCAACGCGAATTCGATTCCCGCTCACGGCCAACACCGGTGACAATTATCTGAACCGGTCCTGGGCCTCCCCTCGGTCGACTCAGTCTCAAATGAGTACCTGGTGCGATGTGTAAACAGAAAGGTCACTGACAAAGGCGGCCGGCCGTGGTGCTGGCCACCCACCCCCTCGTGTGCTGTGCCGGCCATCATAGGTGCTCGCTTAACAGCACTTGCCCCAACATTATCTTAAGGTTATATAGAGTTTTTTGTCTTTGTCATATGTACGTGTGAGGGATGGTGACAAAGTGGAGCTGTCGTGTAGTGTTTAGCACACTGCGCTTTGAACCTAGCGACACGGGTTCAATTCCCGCTCACGGCCAACACCAGTGGCAATTATCTGAACCGGTCCTAGGCCTCCCCTAGGTCGACTCAGCCTCAATTGAGTACCTGGTGTGGTGTGTAAACATCGTCACGGAGGAGCGAAAAGCGGTTGGGCATGGTGCTGGCCACCCAGCCCCTCGCTAACAGTACTTGCCCCAACAGTCTGTTAAGGCTATACGGAGGATCTTTGTTTTTGAGGCATGTGTGTGCGAGGGACTGACGTGTGTGTGTGTGTGTCTGTGAGGGAGGTAGTGGGGAGCGGTAGTGTAGCGGTTAGCGCGCTGCGCTATGAACCTGGCGACCCGGGTTCGATTCCCGCTCACGGCTAACACCAGTGACGATTATCTGAACCGGTCCTGGGCCTCCCCTAGGTCGACTCAGCCTTAAATGAGTACCTGGTGCGGTGTGTAAACATCGCCACTGGGGAAACAAAGACGGTCGGGCGTGGTGCTGGCCACCCACCCCCTCGTGTACCGTTCCGGCCTTCATAGGTGCTCGCTAACAGCACTTGCCCCTACAGTCTGTTAAGGCTATACGGGGGATCTTTGTGAGGGAGGTTGACGTTGTGAGTGTGTGCGTGCACAGAGAGGCGACGCCGGAGTCGGAGACGCACATCCGGGAGATCGACCAGCAGGCGCAGAACATCTTCCGCTCGCGGCGGCAGATCAGCGAGGACGTGGAAGCGACCGACTCGCGGGACAACTCCGAGGTGCAGCAAGGCCCTGCGCCCTGCACTTGCCTGTCTCGACGTCACGTGGGCCCCCGTCTCCCATGTTGACTCTCGTCCTCCCGATGGTTTCAATTACCTGAACGGGCTGGGAGTCATCGGAGAGCCACACTCATATTTTTACTTTCTAGCTGCTGCAGTTCTCTTAAAGTGTGCCTGTGAATTCCCTTTGTCTCCATGTCTCATCTGCCACTGTGTGTGCAATGAAGGTAGGAAACATCTGTGCAATGATGCAGATTAAAGCATTTCTTTATCGCTTGCAACATTATTGAAGTTGATGAATCAACTTAAAACTGTGGTTTATTCATTCGGCCCCTTTTTAAAAGCAGCGGTTCTCCCCCGCGCATTCTGCTTTGCGAAGGCAGGAAACCCCCGGCACTGCTCGGTGGGAAAACTTGCACGTGTCTTTTGCTTGTTCAGTTTTCCCACGGGACCGTTACTGTTGACCTCCCACAAATTGATACTCGTTTAATGAGCGCTCCAGGGTCGAGCGAACCCGTGACCGAGATTTAAACACGCAGCCTCATCGTTGCACGTCGAGCAGTCTGCTGCAGCACCCCTGCTGTGCGCGTGTCGGCCCAGCGTCTCCGTGCACGACATGCACGTTTCTCATTGCTGCAAGAACTTCGTTTGGTTCTCCGAGACTCGGGGCATCGTTGAGCCCCGAGCAGTCATGACCGTGTGACCCCCGCCCCGCCCCTCCGTGGTGTCACCCTTGCTCCGTGCAGCTGAACTGGGAGCTGCTGGAGCCGGTAGCGGAGAGCCAGCCGAGCACCGCACCGGAGCCGCCCGTCCCCCCGACGCCCCCGCCCGCGCCGTCTCCGGTGCCCTCGCCGGCCACCTCGCCGTCGCCCTCGCCGGCGCCCTCGCCGGCGCCCTCGCCGGCGCCCGCTTTGACTACCCCACCCCCGCCCTCGGAGAGCCCCGAGCCAGAGCCGCCCTCGGCGGCGCTGTCCGACGAGCTGAACCGGCGGCTCGAGGCGGCCAGCGTGTCCGGCGAGGAGGCCTCGTCCTCGGTAAGGCTTGTGTGCGACCAAGAGCAGTGGAGAATATTTAAACCGGTTTTTGGCCTCACCTAGGTCGACTTGGCCTCAAATGAGTACTCTGTGCGGTGTATCAACATCAGCACTGGCGAGACAAACGCGGTTGGGCGTGGTGCTTGCCACCCAACCCCTTACGTGTCGTGCCGGCCTTCATAGGTGCTCCCTAACAGCACTTGCCCCAACAGCCTGTTAAGGCTATAGGGGGAATCTTTGTCTCTGTTAGTATGTGGGAAGCGGTCGTGCGATGGTGCGTGCACTGCGTTACGGACCTGGTGAGCTGGGTCATCATCAGTAGCGAGTGATTTTCTAAAGGATCCTGGGTCGCCCCCAATTTCAACTCGGCCTTATTTGAGTACCTGGGGCGGTGTGTCACATCAGCATTGGTGATACAAAGGCAGCTGTGCGCGGTACGGAACAATCTACCCCGTCATGTGCCCTGCCGGCCTTGAGAGGTTCTCGCTAGAACGCTCGCCACAACAACTTGTTGTGGCTGTATTCGGGGTCTTTGTCTTTGTGGGACGCATCACTGCATGAAGAAAACTTGGACTCGTGTGATTTACAGGATGTTCCGAACCTGAATTTTATTGCTTTTGAGTTGCACACATTTAATTGAAGGATCTCGTGCAGTGATCTATTCGTGTTGCCCATTTAAATGTCTCCCAGTTTTCCCTTTGACAAAGAGACTCGTCTCAATGGGCATCTGCCTGGTTTTAAATAAAGCCGTTCGTATGATTTGATGGAGTAGATTGGGGACACCACCGCTGCCAGTAATGGGGGGGGGGGGCTCGTAAAGGGCGGCACTGGGAAGCTGGCAGCAGCCACCGTGCGGTAACAACAGGAGGCAGAGGGGGTGACGCTCATGACCATGAGTGCAATTTCAGGCAGATAAAGCGCAGCGTGTTGGCACAGAGACTGTAAATGGTGCGTTTTATAGTTGATCCATCACCAGGGCAAATGGACTTCTCGTGTGTGTTTTACATGTAGCATACACGTAGGCATATAGGTATTTATTACTTCGTATTGAATGTGCTTTTATAGATGTAGCGATCAGACTTTTGAAATGGGAAGTGACTGTGCTCTAAGCACACAGATGTGTGTATTGTGAGAGACCGTGGCAGCTCTGCCAGGGTGAGGCAATCCTTTTAGTGGAGCAAATTTGCATTTGGTGTTCTGGCAGCCTGCCTGGTAGTGCCGATGGTGAATGCAATGACACTAAAAGTTACGTATGTTTTGTTTAAATTGTGTTCTTCTGTATGACGCTATCGCAACAGTCATGCATTGTGTAATTGATGTCGGCTGTTGCGCTTTGCGCGCTCGCATGTTTAGCAGCTGTTACAAGCAGTGAGCACACCCATGAAACATTACATCCGCATGTGCTCAAAATCGCCTGTGCCGTTTGCAGATGTTGCTGAACGGACGGATACGCTCATCCAGTGTCACTAACCCAGAACCGCCACAGTCCATCATGGTAACAAACAATTCCGAGCCCCATACCGCAGTCACCTTTCACGCGTAACACAGGTGCCGTTGACGTATAACTGTCATTGTTCACCCCCCCCACAGAAACCACAGGCTAGGAGGATACGGTCATCCACCGTGACAAACGGTGAACTTGCTCACTTTCAGAGGGTAAACGTCGCCAAGAGCCTCCAACCGCGCCACTTGCGTCGTCACTCTTCCAACGCCGCTCTTGTGATTTTTTTTTTGTAACCACGTGATCCAATCACTTTCCTGTTTTTCTTCGGCGGATTTTCTCTCTCTCTCTCCCCTCTCTCGGGGGACCAAGGCAAAGTGGGAAGCTTTATAGAGAAATGACCGTGTGTGTGTTTTTTCCCCACTTTCCATGACCTAATTTGCTGGCCAGCTCCTGCACCTGTCTGTGTGCTGTCTGGCCGGGGCCGCGTTGTTTCGCGCGAGCGCTGGCCGCGGTCCCGGCGCGAGGGAACGCCGCCAGGCAAACAATCGTAGCGGCCGGGAGGGGGGGGCAACCAGCCCAGTTGGAGCAGGGGGGAGGGGCCCAGAATGTGGGAGGGGGGGCGTTCCCACCCCCCCTTCACCCCCCTCCTCGGTTCTCACCATCCCCAACTTGAGCCGAGTGTTAAGCCCCTTTTTTGGACGAGCCTCATTAAAACATCAACATACAAAACGATGAACAAAGAAGCTTTACAGAAAGTCTTGCCACTACTAGAAGAATAATGTCTGAAAGAAGCCGGTGCCGTTGCACGTGCTGCAGTGCTACGACTGTTGGAGCTTTGCTCACTGTCGCGAGGCTGTAGGTGCCGAAAGAACATTTGCATTTCAATCCTCCGACAATCAGACTTGTGTGACGGCCGTATACGTGGATTTGCGTACGAGAATTCAGTGCAGTAACTTCCTTAACGATGTCTGCATGGGAGGACATGTTCCTCGTGTTTCATTTCATGTTAGTCTAGAATCTTGGTTTCATCCAAAATGTATTTAAACACACCTGTCCCATTAGACATGTTCAACATGATTATCTTTGAGGCGCAATAAGCACGTGATATCGTCAGTGCTAAAATGAGAATTTGTTGATCGTATGCAGGGGTTGCTGACGATCTTGCATCCCCCCCCCCCCCCACGTTTAGCGTTCACCAGCGTTTATTGCAGCCGTGTCCATAAAGTGCCACGTGCAATTACACGAAGCTCGCAACAGCCGTACTTTAGCCAGCCCAACTAAGATTTTTTTTAACAAACTTGCACTTGGTCAGCCATACATTGTAATTATTCATAAATATTTAATGCTTAGAAACACATTTCATGTTAGCGGGGGGGGGGGCAATTAAACATTTATGCAAGACGAAACATGAATCAATTCCCGTGAAACTCTGTCTGCTGCAAACTGCATTGAGTTCACTGTAGACAATGGGGGGAAGGTAGGGGGTGGGGTGGGGAACCCTCTTAACCAATCAACGCCTGCATGTCATCAATAAAATCCTATTTTCTTGTTGAGTGACACATTGTATGGACGAATTAATGGAGTTTGCAGACACGGAAGCCAGATTGTGAAGTTTCGTCAGAACCAGCCGTGGGCATCCGGCCGTGTGGCTCGGGCAGAAGGTTGCACAATCAAATCCCCCACGAGGGGCTAGCGGGGCCCACGAGTGGCGCCCTTGTTGCTCATTCGAGCCGGGAGACGTTTTTGGCTTGGTTTCGTTTTTTAATAGTGTTAGACTAAGTAATGTTACGTGATGTAGTCTAAGAGAGATCTTGTGGATTTCAGGTCCGTTTACAATTCGGCAGACGTATAGAATGGAGATACTCCGACGAGGCTTGCATCGGAGTTTCCTACGTTTTTTTGCATTCTACAGCTCTATCTGCTGAATGTGATAAATGCCCTTAGAGCCCTCTCTGTCGTGCTCTCGCGATTTGTACCTGCGATGAGCAAGCGCAGATAGTGGGCGGTAGTACGCGTCGCCCGGCAATGTGAACTTGAAGCGCCAGGGGATGGGGGAGAAGACTGGCATGAAGCGTCTCACGTCCTCCGCTCTCGTCGGTACTCCGCTATCGAGGGCCCAACTAATAAGCAAACTAAACTCTGCTACTGCTTTTTCCCTTGTGTGGTTTCCCTTACTGGCATCTCCCTTTACACTCTTCCCCTGTCCTGGGACTCGTACACCGCTCGTGGTGGTGGTCGTGGTGGTGGTGGTGGTCGTGGTGGTGGTTTTAAGTAAGCAACCGTTACAGGGGTGCCCTGTTGTTCTCCGCATGCTGTACTTGGAAAGGCATCGGTCTGCGGTTAACCCAGTGGTGGTGCTCTCATGGTTCTAACTTGCCGCTGGTTTCTTTGTGCAGGGTTTTATTTGTTTGCGCTGCCCTTGTTGCATCTTTGACGCGTGTGGTATTGCTGCATCTGCTTCATTGAATTATATTTAAATTGCGCTAGAATCTATATAATAATGCGTAAAAAACACAAACAATAACATTGTTACTTAAAATATACAGTTCAACAATGATCTTCACCTTCCATCGATTTTTGCAACAATTTGGTCAATTTAGAGCACTAATGACAAGTATTATACAATCTTAAACAAAAAAAATTGAGCAAATTGATCATTACTGTGTCAAAACGGGTGACATTAGCAATGTGCAGTGTTGCCAAGCACTATTCCCTGGCCATGGCTTAATGGATGTGATGCAATAGGAGGCGACATTGCTGCATACATGGAGCACCACAGTAACAAAAAACATTCTTAAGTCATTGACTATTCATAGTTGGTGGTGGAAATGCAGAAACGCAAGGCCCATTGTGTTAGCTGTGATTGTGTAGCTCATGGCGTGGCAATAAACCACAATTGAGCACAACACTGACATGTCTTTACGAGGATTCATATTCAATTTTACCTCAAATTATCCAAGTGAGTCATGCCAGGTTGTCTAAAGCCACCTATGATTAGGTGTGGCCACATCTACTTCGGTGAATGTCGGTGTAAAACTACATAATTACTCTTCTTAGTTCTTTCGGTAAAGTCACGTAGAAGGGAAGTAATAAAATAAGTAATAAAATAATAAAAATAAAACATAATAAAATCAATTATTTGATTTTATTATGTTTTATTTTTATTATTTTATTACTTCCCTTCTACGTGACTAATAAAATAAGTAATAAAATAATAAAAATTAACATAATAAAATCAATTATTTGATTTTATTATGTTTTATTTTTATTATTGTATTACTTCCCTTCTACGTGACTTTACCGAAAGAACCAAGAAGATGAATCCCTGCAGTCACGAAAGCTTTAAATCGATACATAATTACTCCGTGTCCCTGCCTGATGGGAAATCCCACTTTCAACAAAAATCCCAAACCGTCTCATTTTCCAACCAAGTAGAGGCAACCCTCCCACAGCAGCCTGCAGTCAATTCGAGGTACGTCTTTACCTTTTACGTGTAGACCAACCGTTGTAGTAGCCACTCATTCTAGAACACGTTGAGGAGAGAGGGTTGCGGCATATCCGCGTACCGCCGAAGCAGATCGTCGCATCCCCACGCAGAACCGTTCCCCGCTTTGGCCACCGCCGTTTGTAGTTGGTAGGCACCGTCATACCATGGTCAGGAGGGAGCGGTAGCACTGCCTGTTGTGCCGCCCTGCCGGTGAGCCGCGGTGATGCCGTGCCCGGGCCCTGCCCCCCGCGTGCCCTGCAGGTGGTGGTGCCGCAGGCCTTCACCACCCCGGGGCTTCCACCGGGCTGGGAGGAGAGGAAGGACGAGAAGGGGCGTTCCTACTTCGTCAACCACAACAACCGCACCACCACGTGGACGAGGCCCATCGTGCAGGTAGCAGCCGCTCTGCTTGGGCAGTCCGCGTGGTACGGCGTTCGTGGAGGTCGCAAGGAGTGGTCGCTGCGCATTGATTTGCCGTGGTGCTCAAAGCTGATGTTAAAGTGTTAAATTCACGCTTGAGAAAAATTAATTAAACAAAAGCAGTTCCATTGCTGGATTATTTTTGCTGCCCGAGGACGACTGCTTGTGTTGCGATCGAAACGTCGTGATATATTATTTTTTGTTTTATTTTATTTTTCTACCTACGTGACTTTACTGAAAGAACCAAAGAGTGTCTTGGTAAAAAATGTTGGTCCCAGGTCGGGTCTCTGTTACATGAGAGACCCTGCTCCCAATGGTATCTCGCCCACTTTTAAATTAATTCCCATTGATTTATTCAATTGTTGACCGGGCATTGTCTTCACTTAGTCTCCATCAGGGTCGATAAAATGAGTAGTGCTTTGCGGAGAATCAAAACTCATTCGTTCTTTGGGATAGACTGGGCCATTTAAGTTCTGCATTTGTAACTCGTTCCCGGGGGCTTTGGGCACCGCTTGTTTGAGCAGGGGGACGACTTAGATTTTTGGTTGTTGACCGGATCACTTGGAAGGGCACACACCTCGCGCTGACTCTCCCGACCTCTGGCCAATGTTTCCGAGCAGCAGGCCGACTACGCCACGCAGGGGGCCGCCACGGCGGGGGCCTCGGCCCCAGAGGGTCCCTCTGCGCCCATCCGTCGACCCCGCAGCCTCAGCTCGCCCGCCATCCAGGAGGTGAGTGCCGCGTTCCGCCAACGTAGCCAAAGCGCCCCCCACCCCTCCCCCTGGGAGCCGCACGTTCGTGCGATCACCGACACTCACCGCCCCGCTGCTGCAGGGCCAATCCCGGTGCCCAACCTGGATGGTGGCTTCGTAGACGTCAGCTGCCGTGCCGTGCCGTGGAGGTACGAGGTATGCGTGCGCTGTACCAGTTGGCTGGGTACAGACCTTGGTCCTAATGGTATGTTTCCTTGTAATAATACAAATTCTGAAAGTATAACCAACTTAGACAATGTTAGTAAATTAATGTTTCTGTTCATTCAGCGATGTGGCTATAAATACGTATATTTACAAAATCGAAAGTTTGCTGGCTGATACAAACCTCAGTCATTATCAGTGATTTTCATGTTAACAAATCCGTAGTGGAATGTCTTTCATCGGCTTCAATGTTGTAACCCTTTTCAGGATTCCTTTAACCATTGCTATTCTATATTTCTGACCAATCTTCTAAAAACATATTCATCATAACCATCCTTACCACCCTAATGTCAGTTAAATGTTTTCTATAATTAATCACTCCTGCAGAGCAAGAAAGAGCGAGAGATGTGGGGGGGGGGAGTTGAAGCAAGCGAGAACCCCACGGTGCCTGCGACTGTTGACGAGAATCCTCCTTCGTTGCTCCCCCCCTCCCCTCCCCCCTCCCACCTGTGACCTGCGAAGTACATGCCGGACATACGAGGTGGCCGCAACGGGCCGCCGTCGTTTGCGCAGCCCCCCATGGACTCGCCGCAGGCGTCTCCGTACGGCTCCCCCAAGCAGAAGCACAAGGGCTGCCCGGGCTTCAGCTTCCTGCCAGCCGGCTGGGAGATGAGGTTCGCCCCCAACGGTCGCCCATTCTTCATCGACCACAACAACCGCACCACCACATGGGTACGCCGCGCCACCGGCACCACTGACACCATTGGCACCATGCAAGCCCGTCTTCTATATGTATTATTAAGATGTCTTCGGCCATTGAATGGTTGTTTATGAATGTGTTATAATTTAAAAAATATCGTTTTGAATTTAAAATAACGTGAAGGCACTTGTAGTGTCCCATTAATGTCGCCGGTGTTCTGTTTGTTCCACTTGCCAATGCAGGAGGACCCACGCCTCAAAGTGCCCGTCCACATGCGGATGAGACCCAGTCTGGACCCATCAGAACTGGGCCCTTTGCTGGTAAAACACCCCGGATGTGGCACCCTCAGACGCGCGTGGACCGTGACCAGCAGCACTTTCCTCCGCTCATGTTCACGTCGAAATGAAACGCAGTCTTTTCTGATTTTCTCAGCTTTTGTTTGCTTCCCTCTCTGTGTTGTGCTGCTGACTCCCTCTCCCTGTCCAAGTGCAGAATTGTCACCTGTACCTGTTAACGAGACCACATCACCCCACTCTTCAGGTTCTTCTACTGTTTTTGTCATTTATTAATTTTTCCATATGAACTTTGACCTCCCTACCTAACCCATCTCATCTCAATTTACTTCCCACCCTGTACCCTCTGCTCCAGCAAACCAGGCCTCCTATCTAAACCTTCAATCGCCCCTTTACTCGATAGGAAAAACCCAACACGTTCATCGGTAACGCTGCTCTAAAGGATGTGCCTCGAAGAAGGGACATTTCCTGATACGTCGCACATTTATTATCCCTCCTTTTGGCACTTATTGATGATTTTTCTTCAGTTTTTTGTTATTTGTGCTTGTGCGCTACTTCTAACTCAGTATCGCAAAACAATGTTTCCTCAATAGGAGATTAAGCTTCCTCATCTGCTGCCCTTCTGGAATCCTCTCACTTGGCCAATTTTGCAAGGTTGGCCCTCACCGTCGTTGAAATCCTGAATAGACTTTGCCCCCCCCACCACCTCCCTCTCCTCTTTCCTCTCACTCCACTCCCCTCTCCTGTGCCCTCTGTTCCAAAAAAAACAGATCTTCTCTCAACACCCCCCAGTCAACCGCGGCTCAATTAAAATTCCCTCCCCCCTCATGTCCTCCCGTCAGTGTCTGGAACTTCCTCTCGCTGGCCATCCACACTGGAGACTTCTTTTGTCGAAGTCCACCCCGAAGGATCTACACTTTTCCGCTGCCTATGGCTGCCTTTTCTCTCTGTCCCATATTTCATTGTCAGCTATGCTGGATCCCCGTTTTTCATTGTTTCCTCTCCCTCATGTAACCACATTTCCTCCACGTAGCACAACGTTTTGCGATTCGGTTGCATTTGGATATTTAATACACGTAGTGAGGTGTACGCGGTGTCTGTGTAGCGCGGTGTACACGGTGTCCATGGTGTCGTGTCCTGACGGCCCTGCGCTCTCCCCACAGCCTGGCTGGGAGGAGCGCACGCACTCGGATGGACGAACCTTCTACATCGACCACAGTGAGCGCCACGCAGCCTCGCTCAGCCCACTCGTCCCATTCACCCCACTCAACCCACTCACCCGATTCACCCGATTAATCCGCCACGTCCCACTCACTCAACTCATCCCACTAACCAGACTCATCCCACTCACCTGTCTCACCTCCCACGTGTCACTGCAGCTCCGCACACCTGTACTGTTGAGGCGCCACGCTCTGGCTCGGATGTGGCAGTGGAAAAGGGTTATTAAGTGAGCTGCGTGGGCCAGGTGCAGCTCGGCGGAGGCTGCTGTGAGAATCCGGCCCAACAAGTGGCCGTGGGAACACGGCATGGAAGTGCGCGGCATCCAGCTGCTCCAGAACAAACACACTCGGTTACTCGGGCTGTTTTGTTATTTCTCCATCGCGCAGACACGAAGAACACGCAGTGGGAGGATCCCCGGCTACAGAACCCAGCCATCACCGGCCCGGTGAGCGCTCTCCTCTCTCTCGGTCATCGGCGTTCGTGGCCAGATTGCTCGGAATGCACCCAATCTCATATCCCATCTCCTAAGTCAAGCAGGCCCGAGCCTGTGCAACAAGGAGAGCCTGCCTTACTTCACCTTCGACGGTCGTGTGACTAGCGTGGCTGTTTTTCCAACCTCCCCGTGTCACTTTGCCATCTTAACATCATTGATCTATTTTCCTGCAGGTGTCTTACAAGACGGCCTGGTTGTGCTTTTAATTAGACATGAGAATGGGTGAATGTATAAGAGCCCATGGTTGTTCTCCAGACAGATGATACTTTAGTTATTGCCAACAACTCGGGCAGACATTTCTCAGTTCAAATCTCTGTTGTGTCAAGAGGTCAATTCAGACCATCATCCCTCGGGGGTCAACAAAACGAGCGCCATTCTGAGGACACTCGGCGGTGCACGCTGGTGGAGGGAGATTGGCCTCCACCCGAGAAAAAAAGCGAGTTTCCAAAGTGCACGTTTAAGCTCTCAGACGGAGGGGTACTGAGCCCCATTGTTTGATTTAAGAGTTGGCAACACTTGTTTACCCAGACCAGCACTAGAAGTTGCGGGGACACCCACCGCCGCTGGGGAATGGGCACATCTTGAGATGCCTGTGTGTGCAGGGGTCTTGTTGACGATTGCTAAAGAGCACAAAACGGAGCTGGAATGGTAATCTTCTAAAGGGTAAATGCTTTGCTTGCAGTCAACTGCTTTCCAACTTAACAATTTGGGTTAATGATTTGCAGGGGGATTTCTGTGGAATTCTTTACAAATGGTAGCCTAATGAGTTTGCCCCCCTGTTTAATTATTTCTTACCCCTTGTGGCTTTAAGATGCATCCATAATAAGGAGAGCAGCATCGTTATGTCACCACATGTTTTTATTTATGCTGGGAAGTATAATGTGTACAAACCCGTTTATAAGATATCTGGAGATTGATGCCGTTGAGTAACATGGCTGTGAGTTCTGTATCACTCTGGCAAACGTGACTTTACTTGTCACCCGAAGTTGTCACACGGTTCAACAAAATAAGCGTGAACTATATGCAATAGCCTACCTCCATCACGAGTATTGAGATCTTTGATTTGCAAGTGCATACAGGTGCTTTTTTGTATTGAAGTTGCCCTAATTGTGCCAACATCAAATACACGGTGGCACAGCACTGCAACTGCAGCTCCACGCTACTCCAGGGTGGCAAGGTGGATCGTTCCTCCGGGAACTTCGTGCATTGAGCACTCATTGGACGACGTGGCTGTTGGGGCCGTAGCTCGCTACGTCCGCGAGTCCTCGGCTCCCCACTCGTGTGGTAGGGGGGGCGCCACTGTGGCGAGATGTTAACTACCCAGTCTGGTATACAGAAGGTCGTGGGGTCGATCCCAATCCTGATGCTTGCTGGATATTTGTAGTTGGAATGTTCTCCCTATGGTCGTGTGGATTTTTTCTCCCGGTCCTCCAGTTTTTCCCCTCCACATTTAGAATCAACTTTGATTTTCGAGTATTTGGCTGCAATAAATGTCCACGTGATAAGCCACTTCGTTGAACGTTAGTTTGTGGCCAGGTCACTTCTGAAAAATAGTCATCTAGCTCCGTGGGCGTTACCTGGTAATAAGCAAAATAGTTCACCGAATCTTCCGACCGACGTACGGTGGATACGGTTTGGCGTCGTCCGGTGTCTCCGCTGGAGATGGAATCTGGAAAGTTCTGCTGGGCTTTTGTTACACGCAGGAGACGTGGACCGATGTTCGTGCCAACGACTCTACTGCCGATGCTTGCATTCCAAGTGAATACGTTTAAAATGCCGATGCATGGAATGTGAGCTAAAATGTGCTTGCTTTCAATTATTTAACAAGTAGGCGTTCGCAACCAAAATATCCTTGACGATTAAGTTGTTTCAATTGGATCGCGTAAATGTGTGGTACACCCACCCGACACAGCCAGATAGCGAGGCTCATCACGTGAACACACCGGTGTGTTAGATGGCAAACGCAACATTCACAATTTGAGTACGAGGTTTTCGTTGGCGATTTACAACAAACAGCATCAATAGGAAGTTGCCTGATGGTGCTGGTTGTATGTCGTACTCCATTGTAAATGTTGTTGTGCTTTTTTTTAACATGTACACAGTGCATTAACGGTATTGCCGGCTGAGTTCCAACTTGCTTCATTGTTTGCCCAGGCTGTTCCCTACTCAAGAGATTACAAACAGAAATACGACTTCTTCAGGAAGAAATTAAAGAAGCCGGTGAGTGATTCTGTTTTTTTACATTGTTTAGTGTTTCTACTTAACTTTGCAATGTCCATTAAAACATATTTGATTGGTGTAAAATGTTAGTCTATTAATGATAAAGCATCAGCAGCTGAAACGTGACATCTACAAGTTTTTATTAAAAAGTGTAATTTTTGTTAGAAACGAGGTAAATTTAGGCCAGTGAACTTGATTGGCAGGACGTGTGTGTTGTGTGCACGTGTGAATATTTTTTCTTGTGTATCCCTGTTTTATGCACCTGCCATAGCTTGGAAGGTATTATGAGACGGTTTCCACTCGCACCGGCGTGTTGAGTGGATGCACACAAATAACGGTCAAGAATCGAGGGGGGAGCGTGTCCAACGGCCGCTCAGTAAACCGAGCTCACGTGGCCAATCTCTCGCGCAGCACGTGTGCCGCCACCCTCTTGAAGCGCAAGTTCACGAGCGTCCTTGCACGCTCGCGTTCGTGCATCGGCACGCATTTGCTGCCCCCCCCCACCCGCACGCCCCACTCCCCCGTGTAACTGCGTGCCGTGCCGCCCGCCCAGGCCGACATCCCCAACCGCTTCGAGATGAAGCTGCACCGCGCCAGCATCCTGGAGGACTCGTACCGGCGCATCGTGGCGGTGAAGCGCGCCGACCTGCTCAAGGCGCGCCTGTGGATCGAGTTCGATGGCGAGAAGGGGCTGGACTACGGCGGCGTCGCGCGCGAGTGGTTCTTCCTCATCTCCAAGGAGATGTTCAACCCCTACTACGGCCTCTTCGAGTACTCGGCCACGTGCGTGAACCTCCTTGCCCCCCGCGATTACGTTCTGGCGCGCGCGCGGCCCTGACTCTCCGCGCCGCCTGCTGCGCTCGTGAATGAATCGCCACTAAACCTGCCCACCAAAGTGGCCGCACTGGACAAGTTCCCACCACACACGTGACACATCTAACTATTTTATTTTACCAAGTAAGGCCCCCTGAGCTATTTAGCTCTTTTTTTCAGAAGTGACGTGGCTATTACAAATGGTAGCTCAGCAAATTGGCTTATCCCGTGGGATTTCATAGCAGCAGCCAAATACTTTTAAATGTGGAGGGGAATAAATCGGAGGACCCGGAAAAAATCCACACGACCACGGGATTGAACCCACGACCTCCTGAATACCAGGCGAGGTAGTTAACATCTCTACCACACTGCGTGATGCACACATTACCTACCAGGCATGGGCTTGCTCCTTTAGCCGCAGGAAATTCTTTACGTAAACAAATTTAGGCATCACAGTCCATATTTACAATATTAAACATTCACTTAATAAACATCGACTTTCACACCAGGCTCAGATGCTCCATCATAATGTGTGACCATCACAGTGCCGAAACGATGCACTTTACCAAAACTGCAAGGTCTTGTTTCTCGTTTAACAAAGATTCAAGCTTGTATCACACAGCTCAGCAAACCTGCAATATATGTGCTGCCTCTGTATTGCTGCCTCCTTTAAGGCCGTGCACGCGATAACAAGTCTGACCGCAGTTCTGTTCGGTGATCTCTTGTTCTGCGTTTCTCACGACACGGCAGGGACAACTACACCCTGCAGATCAACCCCATCTCGGGCTTGTGCAACGAGGAGCACCTCTCTTACTTCACCTTCATCGGGCGTGTGGCCGGCATGGCGGTGTTCCACGGAAAGCTTCTCGACGGTGGGAGTTCCGCTTGTACACGACCCCTGCTCAAGGGCAGAGTGGCTGCTGCGTTACGGCAGTCGTGCGCGCGTTATGCGTTTTTGCATTTTCGAGTGTACGCAGGGTGTAATGTGATAGCCGCCACCTGTTCCGATTTGACGGAGTGTTCTCTGAGTTTTTGGTGAATTCTCTGCGCCCCAGTTGCTTTTTGTGTTTTGAATACAACCGTTCATTTGGAAGCAGCCAGGGTCATGGCAAGAGAGAAATATAGACGCCAGAGGTAGTTCTGAGGTGTTTTGTCGCATTCATTTCCCACAAAGACACGCCGCGCGTTAGTCCGCTACACACGCGTGCCGCTGTGTAGGGCGTGTGTCGTGTTTGCATGCTGCCATAAAAAAATCAACAATGGTTGAGGTGATTGAAACAAAAATAGAAAATTACCAAGCACCAGCCCTCGGCAGGCTCCAATGCAGACTCGTACTTTGTCCTCAAATAATTGAGCGATTCCCAATATAATTGTTATAGCCACTTGCACTTGATAATAAAAAAAAACTCCTAATGGCCATTGACCATAGCATAAAGTTCCTCTTGGGTGTGTACAAGATTAAGAATTAAGCCATTCCATGTTACTCTGAATAAGCATGTAAACTAACAACCTACTTTATTTGCTGCCTGCTCAGCCATCCCTAACGTGAAGTATTTGTCTCTTCAAGGCTTTTTCATCCGGCCCTTCTACAAGATGATGCTGCAGAAGCCCATCACGCTCAACGACATGGAGTCAGTGGTGGGTGCCCGCTCCGTGTGCCCGTGGGGCCTCGTTACCCGTGGGCCCTGTGCGCTTGTGGCCTCGCGTGACCCGTGGGCCATGGGCCATGTCAGCTGGGTAGCGCTCGTGCTCCTCGTCTTGACCCGAGCACAGCTGTGTGGACCTTTGACTCGACTTTGATAAGCTGACGTCATCGCAGAGCGCACGAGTGGATGTGAGCGTGCGCCAGCTGTAGGGTAGAGTACGCACGTTTCTACTATGGCTCATTTTGAAACCAGTTTCATGACAGGTGCGTCTCGTCGATTCATTTGCATCGATTCGTGTGAAACGGTAACGATCCAGATGTCAATCAAGATTCCAGTCGCCCAGTCGGTCGGTGAGACGGAACAAAACTTGGCCCTAAAATGGGATTCACGGCCACTTGTTTCATAAGAACGAGGTGCAAAGCAAAGTAGACGATCACGCCGGCGGTACGAGGAGTGCACTCGGTGAGGCTCGTGCGTGCAAGGACGGCTGTTGATCTTTCCGCTCGTGTTGCGTGCGGGCACCCGCCCATGCAGGACAGCGAGTACTACAACTCGCTCATGTGGATCCTGGAGAACGACCCCGCAGACCTCGACTTGCGCTTCTGCATCGACGAGGAGATGTTTGGCCAGGTGAGTGCGGCGAGCAACACTCGCAAGGGAAGCGTGAAGCGCGGCCGTCTCTCTCGCTCGGACGAGCACCGGGGGGGAAGCACCCCGTCGCCTTTGGCAACGGAGAGTGGACGACCGTTGTTGACGTGCCGCACAGCGCTAGGAGGTTTACTGCCCCGGAATCAGTTGTTATAGAAATTATCGTGCACCGATTGAAAACTTTGTTTTTTCGGGCACAATGGTCTGTCACCTTTATCAAATTCAGGAGGAGAAAATAACTCCCATCCCGCTGTTGTCTGCCATGTTGCCATGTTCCCCTCTGTAATTTATCTGTCAGGATTATACCAGTGGCTTGAAATTGATACGGTAGTGACATTATTGCCATCAATCTCAAGGCTTATAATATAACTGCAGTATAGTACAAAACCTTTCATGTAATGGCCTAGATTTGAAAATGTATTATGTTACCAGGTCAGTGTGTTAATTTTAAAAGTGATTAAATATACATTAGAGCATTTTAACATGCAGTGTAATTCCAAAATTAAGAAAGGCTAATATTTCCGTAGAATTATTTTTTTTTATCGTTGGCAACATACTTCAACATTACGGTTGCAAAATGCATCAAACGAAGAAACACCTTGAAGTGAAATATTACATTTCCAGTAGCTGCATTGTGAAATTCATAACACATTCACAGTGCTTTGATGTTTAGTTTTCAAAGGCTCGGTTACCACACCAATAAACCACCCTCCATAAAGGCTGATAATAATGGTGCCATTATCTTTATTGATACTTCAAATAATTCAGCAACGCTTCGTTTAGAATGACAGTAGCACTGACGTAAATCAACAGGGAGTCGTGATAATGGTCAGGGCAGTGACAAGAGAATGGACAAATCTTGATGTGAAGCTTTCGTGACTGCAGGAATCCATACTCTTTGATTCTTTCGGTAAAGTCACGTAGGTAGAAAATAAAAATAAATCCCGACGTTTCTGGCGCAACACAAGCGTCCGTCATCTGCCTCGGCAGCAGACCATGCTTTCCCACCTGATGATGGACGCTTGTGTTGTGCCAGAAACGTCGTGATTTATTTCATTTTATACCTACGTGACTTTACCAAAAGGACCAAAGAGTATATAATGGACAAAGTTAAATGTGGACGTATTAGTGACCGCAATTATTATTTGAAATCCAGTAACGATGATATCTTGAAATATTTTTTTACGTATATTTCTAATGGTTTCTCGATATAAATAAGTTTTAGTCTTGATGAACAAAAGTTCCAATAATGAGGCATGTTTTAGTAACTCATCCTGTACTTCTAAACTCTGGAGTAGATTAACGAAGTGCTACTTTGTGAAAGTCCCCAGTGTTCATACTATGGAGAGGGCTGGTTCCTGCCATCATATTGACACGTGCATCTTCATTGGGCACCGTCTCCTTTCCTATGCACATTGGTGTGAGAGAACATAGAACGGGGTTGTACGAATCTGCATGGAGTCCACACGCTGTGGTCTTGATGGAAAGCACTTTGAACGTTGAGAGGAGTTGGCGGCGTGGCTTTGACGTGCGCAGGCCGTGCATCTGTACCAGGGCCTTTGGGCCGGAGGGGCGCAGGCACTGGGCCAGAGTGCGAGGAAATTGAACGAGAGGGGGGGGGGGGGTGGTCCCATTTAATTCCTTCTATCAGGGTCCATGCTAACCAGAATGCACCACGAATAGCCTCATTGCAGGTGTACATCTGAATCTCAGTGAACTGGGCGCTTTAACGGATCATGGAATTTGAGCACCTTTTGCGACTTTAAAAAGTCGCTGCCCGCTTAAGTGACTCAACAGTCGACTCCGCGGTGCTTGCCGGCACCGAGCTACCGATGGAAATGAGAGCGCGTCCCCCGAGGCACGGGGGAAGTGATTCGCTTCACGGATGTAGACCTGGCGTTAATAACCATTTGTTTGTGTTGGCCTGCCTTCTTTTTTGCAGACTCACCTGGTGGAGCTGAAGCCAAACGGTTCTGAAATTCTGGTGACCAATGAAAACAAAAAGGAGTACATTGAGTGAGTGTTGAATTACCGCGCGCATTCCTTCCCTTGCCTGGGCATGCAGGGCCAGTGGAAGGCTGTGAATGCACCAACTCGGCTTCACAAAGCCCCATTGATTTTATTTTTTAGGGTTGCAGAAATTATGGAAACAAAACAACGTATTATTATAGTGTCTGAATTAACTTGTGCCCAAAAAACGTTATGATCCATGAAAGAAAATCGACCTTGTAAACAGGTCCAGTGATTTTACAGGCCTCGTAACTGCTGATGGAATATTGATGACCTACTTATGATGTTTTTTTGTTTAAAATTCCATTCTGGACCATCTTGGGTGTTTGAACCTTAATCGTGTAAACCTGCCTGAACTTTGGAGCACTTCGAAATAAGCCACTTTGAAATAATCAAGAACAAGCAAACAAACGTTGTAACAGAACGTCTCCCCGTGCCGTCTTTCTCGTTTATACGTTTGCTTGTGCTTTAAATTGGATCTCGATCAACGTGTAACCTATGCCTTCCCGTTATTGTTCTCTTGACTGCCTTTCTATCCATAAAATAAATATGCCCATTGTTTCTGTGCAGTCTTGATCTGCAGCTGCATTTAGATGCTATATAAATCCCAATTGCATTGTATACAGGAATATGTTGCTAAAGCTTGAACCCTAATTATGGGCAATACAATAATAGGAAACTTACAATTCTAGAAATTGTCCACTTTTTTCAATCCCCGCTATAATAATCCCTCACTTCAGCAGATATGACGCATGAGGCTCCTCCACCCAGTCTCCACCCCCCTCCCAGTCTCGCTCCTGATTCCTGCTGCCTCTGTAATGCTCCAATTGTTGTTTGTGGTGTGCCGGCAACAGGGCACGCACGTGCTGTGCAATGCTTTGTTATTGTTGCTGGTGTGTTGTTACTCTAACTGCACTATCAGGTAACATTCCAGGTTGTTGTTTAATTGTGCACAAGTAAAGGGGGGGATGTCCGCCGGTGCGTAATGCTGAGCACTCCGGAGGTGATCGGGTTAGGTTCGATCTCCTGGGGCAGCCGGTCAAACAACGGTATGAGGTTCTTAAAATCCCTCTTCCCCTGCCTCCGTCCTGTCAGCAGTGTAGATGGGCACAGCAAAGTGAAGTCGGATCAGCAGGTTGCGTGCAGCGGGGTAAAGTGTGGGTACTCCAACATTTTCCAAGAAGTCGGGCCGGCGTGGGAGAGTCGGCCAGAATACCTTGGAGAGGGCTCTCAACATTTGCACTCTCGCCCTGTGTCTTTGGCCAGCAGTGGCACAAGCAAACGCTCACACAGGGCTGCCAGCCATTCATTTCTTGACCCAACAGAGGCCAAAATATGCATGGTGGTTGTGCGCGAATGTGCGGCTCTGCGCCATGTGTTGTGCTTTAAAGTGTGTGTGATTGCGCGTGTGTGTGTGTGCGTGTGTGCAACTGCATTCCAGGTTGGTCATCCAGTGGAGGTTTGTGGAACGAGTTCAGAAGCAAATAAATGCCTTCATGGAGGTTGGTCTCTCACTAACGACTACACCCATGATGTTAAACATTCACAGTCGTCACACAGGGTGTTTTCAATGACATTCAATGGTCGCACGTTTCTGTTCTTATTCGTGAAACGCTGTAAATTGTGAGTATAATTGTGTTGTGTCTGTGTCTAGGGCTTCTCCGAGCTCATTCCCATGGACCTCATCAAGATTTTTGACGAAAATGAGCTCGAGGTAGGAGTGAGATGTGTGTTTGGGTACACTTCCAAAAACCTGTTTTAGACTCCAACCTCGAACTCGGAGTGCAACAAACAACAACAACCTGCAGTGTGTGTTGCTGGCACTTGGCAGCATTTGCGACTCCTCAATGTACTCCTCGTGCACGAGGTCAGGGCGTGCACATGGCTCAAACGAACAATGGGGCGGCACTCAAGTCCATTGCCGGCCCTGAGCCAGTGGTGGAAATTCCACATTCCTATGGCAGGGGAGCCATTGTGTCTAGGATGCCCCCACTTTTGACTTCTCACAAAATAGTAGTCTTTTTTTTATCAATTCAAAAGGCTTAATGTGGTGAGTTAACACGTGATCGGGATTTGAGTCAAACACTTAACTAATAGTGCATCTTCCCCCACCCACACACAATCATGCATCGTCCCGTCCAGTCGTAAACATTATCACGTGGTCACGACCTGCCGCATGCTTCACACGGCACGTTTATATGGAGGATTTGAACCACGATGCTCGACACCAACCGTGTTCTACCCCGGGCCACTGTCGCTCGCTCATTGTGGCAGCGCTGGGCCATTACGCTCGCACTATATTCTTTAAATGCTTCGTCTTCCTCGGCAATCGTATTTAATTTTCATGAGCAGCAGCTCGTATGAAAGCTCTTAACCTTATTATAATGCATACTAATGCCTTGTAGATACCCACTTAGATATTACATTTGTGTCTAATTGAATGATATCAAGGTCACCGGGTGAATGAGCGCTACTTGGACGAGAATGAGTAGTCTGTGGTCGTCGTAAAAAACAAAAAATCACTTCACATTTGTGCGTAGCCAACGGTGCTAATTTAATTCCAAGTGCATCATTCACAGGGTTTGGTCAATCCACTGCTGGATGAAGGCCTCCCCACGCCATTGTTGATCTTGGTGGTTGTTTGATGACCACGCATCAACCACGCTGCTCCATGCGGCTTTGTGAACTGGGAGCCCAGGATTGGGTCGGATACCGCCCGCCACTCATATTAGCCATGGAACAGGAATCTAACTCGGGTAGCCAGGTTCATTGTGCGGTGTGCTAACTGCTGCACCACCGTTACATCCAATTTTAAAAATACAAGTGCCGTAATTTAAGCACAATATATAGGATTGTATCTGTTGTGCATAGGGAGTGAGATGGACTGCAGCGTCGCAGAACCGTGAAGGATGGCGACGGTGTGCAGAGTCTTCAATTTAAGCAGTAAAAATGCAATAGCTGATGGTGATCATGTGAGTGTGAGCACTTTTATGAAATAAGGTTAGTGGAGGAGATGGGACAAATGTAATCACCTTGGCTCTGTGTCTCCACGGGAGCACTCGTCGGCGTGGCCGATCGCGTATCGAGGGGACGCTTTTGTGCCGAAGGTGGGATTATTATGGTGGGGTTTTGAACGAGTGGACAACTTCACGGTGGTGACATGTTTACTACCTCGCCTGGTATGCAGCAGCTCGGGAGTTTGCGTGTCCCTCCCCGTGGTCGTGTGGGTTTTTTTCCCTCCACATTTAGGAAAATGCGTTTAGACTATTTAGATTATTTTGCTGCTATATCTGTCCAAATGATAGGCCACTGTGGCTAGGTCACTTTTGAACAATATGTTAACACCTCGGGATGGGGATGGCTTAGTGTTGTATTTGTATGTCTTGGTGATCTGTTTACCTTTCTTGTACCTTGCACTCCTATCGTGTTTTTGTGATGTTTCTAGTAACGTTCTTACCCCGTGCCCCGACTGGACATCTGTGAAAAGGAGCTTTATAGCTCATCATATTCCTCCAGTATAAATACAGATTCTGATTCTAATTCCGTCTAACCCTGCTCCGTGTCGCGCCAGCTGCTCATGTGCGGGCTGGGCGACGTGGACGTCAACGACTGGAGGCAGCATACCATCTACAAGAACAGCTACTGTGCCAACCACCCCGTCATCCAGTGGTTCTGGAAGGTGAGAGTCCCAGACGAGTAGAACTGCAATTGCTGTTGTTGCGGTAGATCACTACCCCAATGCGAGCGATGCGGCGCTAACGTATTCTAATTCGCCCCATCAATAATGTTCGCGAGCGCTTAATATAGATGCACTAGAGGGGACATGGTGTTGTTTTTGTACTTGCAACAGGAATGCCGCGCAGCTGAAGAACAGATATTTTGATATAGCGTTGGGCGACGTGTCAATACGAGTCTATGTTTAGAGACCGGTCCCCGCCACGTTTGTGAGTCGCCCTCTTCAGGCCTTCTATGATGTTGGATGAGGCTGCGTGTAGTGCAGGCTTCCATGCACGATTCTGGCCTAATGAGGCAGTGCTGCCCAGTAGGTGAGACCTCTGTTTGCTGATATCTCACCAAGCTTGCCTGTAAGCTGTGTCACAAAAAATTACGACAAAACGTGTTGCCTCAACGCCAGCATCACCGAGGATGCTCCAAGTTGAACATTGTACTGCACTTGTTTTAATCATGAAGGTACTCTTCCTGCATGAAATGCAGGAGAAGAAGCACGTTTGAAAATGTCCGCCATTCTTACGCAAGACATATAATCTGAGATGCATATATCACTAAGGCGGGGAAAGAAATCCAGTCTCAAGAAGATGAATTTTACATTTGGGAGATGGGGAGCTTTGTATAACATTGTGCAGACCCCGGCACCCGCGTGAACGGCATCTCCGGTCCGTGCGGGCGCAGTGCCCCCTACTGAGGCTGCCGCGCACAGCACCGTGGTCCCGGGTTTCGCTGGTGGCCGCAAAGATTCGGGTAGATTTTCTTTATTTCAAAAGGAATGGGCCCAATGAGCCATGAGCCATGAGCCTCTACAGTATTTCATGGGCATCTCGCGACTGTGTGCGGATGTTACACGGTACAGATCTTGGTGACGTTATAGGAACAGGGAACCTAACACAAAGGTAAAAAATATATATATACAAAGCATGGCTACGTTATTCTACGAACCAAAACCAAGGAAGGAGAAAAAAATGTTGTTTAACAAAGCAAAACACAACCAGTCACGGGAACTCTAAATAAGATCCGTACGGGTGTGGGCTTACGCTTCTCTGCCGATTATTTAAACAATAAAGTCGGGCAGAGTGCCACATCCTGACGAGATATTTCATCTGGGTAATGAACATGTGGTTATGCCCTACTCGATAAAAGTCTTGCCATGAACGTGCGTTTATTGTGCCTGTAGGCAGGAGAAACTATACTACGATGTTTCTGCGATTGTTCCAAGAGGTTGGCTGCTTCAGGAGACACTGCTTTGGGACTGCACAGCAGCCCAGTTGTGGCTGGGGCACAGTGGCAAGTGCCGACGCATAGATGTTGAGAGGTCAGCTGTTTGAGCTGGAGGCACAAACAGGACGTGAGATCATTGTCGATGAAAATTAGAACATATCAGCAAACACGGCTCCTGTGGTGCCCCTACCACCCACAGCATGGCAAGCATATGCCCTCCATATAGGAAAGTAATATTTTCCTCCATACAAGAAAGGAAAGTAATGTTTGCAATCTACAAAACTTCAAACTCACGTTGGACAGATTGGCACACGTCATCGGTCTGAAGCTAGAAGCACTGTTCTTATTTCAACGACTTGCATTGTTCGAAATTTGCACAGCGAGTGGGAGAAGCACACGAGTGCGTGGCTTTTAGCGTTGGCCGTGCGGTCCGTGCGTGCGTGCGTGCAGGCTGTGCTGCTCATGGACGGGGAGAAGCGAATCCGCCTGTTGCAGTTTGTGACGGGGACGTCTCGAGTGCCCATGAACGGCTTTGCGGAGCTTTACGGTGAGACGCGCGAGCAGGCGGGCACGAGTGTTGCGGGGGACGGGCGCGAGTGTTGCGGGGGCAGGTGTTGCGGGCACGAGTGTTGCGGGGGCGGATGCGCCGACTGGCGGTGGGGGGGGGGGACACGGCTGTGCCCGTCGTCTGGCCCGCATTGCCACCGCTCCCGACAACCAGTCCAGCCACCTTGCCCCCCTTTGGAACTCTCCGCGTAGGCTTTAAAAAGGTTTACCGGTCCAGTTTAAAGTGGGCTCCCTAAACAAACCCTATTTGCTTTCAGCGGTGAGTACGAGCCTGCAGTTCAGGTGATGGCTGTTTCTTGTCTTTGACAAGAAGGTTATGGAATTGGCCTTCAAGAAAACATGGATGACCTTTATCAGGATGGTTTTTTTCATGGGTCCCGGCTCCTCCATTGTGTTGTCAGAGTATCCGGATAAAGTGTACATTTACTTGGTTGGGGAATGGGGAAAGGCCGACAATTCTGTCTAAAAAGATCAACAACCTGCTTGCTACACTTCCCCATATACTTTGACACCACATAGCCCGGCAGGAATGATAATGTCTGGATGAACCACCAACCCTGTTGGCCAAGTGCTCTGATTGTGCTTTGTTCACCATCACACTCGACCAATAAAATTCCGAATAAATACACAAACGCGCGTAACTAATGTGAATATACTCTGTCGACTTCCGATTACATTCTGACGCTGTGCACTCGCGGTTCTCGTTTAGGCTCCAACGGACCTCAGCTGTTCACCATTGAAATGTGGTCGACTTCAGAAAAGCTACCCCGAGCACACACATGGTAAGTCTTCGCCAACGCCAGGACTAGATTTCCACACCTTTACATGGACATTGACGCTCTCATTATCCATCCTCCTCTCATCTGAAGGTGCCCAAGGGATCTGTCAGTGTTCCCATGTCTTCAGTTTAACACGTAGGCTTTCGCGACCAATATTATTTCTTTGTTGATCCCTGATGTTTCGTGGGTAATTCGATCGCCGTACAAGTCCCCTACCAGTTGCTGGAATGTGGCCGGGACGACATGCTCTGCACCTTGGCAAAGAAACAGTGATTGCGTACAGTAGTGGAGCAATGTTATCCGTTGAGCAAAAGTATCGCGTCACGCGAAAACACTTCCTGCATGTCGTGTTGAGGGTGCTCGCACGTCCCCTCTGCTGACTGGGTCCTCGCCGTGCGTCTCTGTCTGGTGATTTGTTCCCCAGTTTTAACCGCTTGGATTTGCCACCGTACGAGTCCTTCGATGACCTTCGGGAGAAGCTGAACATAGCCATCGAGAATGCGCAGGGCTTCGAGGGCGTCGACTAAACTGGTGCCTTCACATCGAGACTGCCAACCCCCCCCCCCCCACCCTTGCAAGGCACCCACTGATAGTCCAGCTCAAAACATTGCAAGATCGTTGGACTCGTCAAGCAACGCTCGCTATCCCAGAGCTGCCACACAACCTTCGCGGGGTGAAGACCACTAGACTATTAGACGTGTACATTGCTTGAAGGAGAAGCCACTTGGAATGTTTTCCAAACTGTCACAGACGTGCCAACATGTCCGTCTAGCCCCCAGGAGCTAATCATGTACAGAAAGGAAGTGGCTTGAGCAATAGCACCGTCCTATTGCTGGAGTAGGAACCCAGTCCTATTGCTAGAGCAGGAGTCCAGTCCAGAGCAATAGCCCAGTCCTATTGCATTTTACCCGGAGGGCTGCTAGAGCAATAGGACTGGGCAATAGGACTATGACCGAGCAATAGGGCAGTCCTCGGTGGAAAGTCACCGATTCTTCCCCTTGCCTCTGCACTGTGTGTGCGTGCGCGCGTATGTGTTTATTCTCGTGAGATGTTATATCTTTGTTGACAAATAAAGGCATAAATATAATAAAGTTGCCCCTTAATGGATTCCGTTTGCTTTGATGTGGTGACAATTCATTTCTGTCACGACCTTCTTGCGTACGTATTTGAGATGAAATTGTGACATTGACAAGGTGTAGTCTAGCTTTGAAGTGGTGGTTTAAGTGCGACGTGTACAATTTTTATTTTGTAACCAAAGTATTCCTTTCACAAAGGATTTCAGAACTTAAAAGGTCAGGTGTAATTTTCATCGGGCGAAGGAAATTATCTTTTTAAAATGTAAATGAAATGTGAATACTGTTTTGCTAGTTGTTTCAGACTGAAATTTGTTGTAATCTGGTCTTTGTTCACTGTTTATATATTCTGGATTGCAAATACGTGAATATAGAATTGGGAGCAGTTTGTATGGCATCCCGTAACAATTCACTCCTGTGAGCTTTAAACGGGGTTTTGCCTGGGGTGTCTGTAAAAATCTCTACACTATAGGCAAAAATGTAATCACCCATAAGTCTTATTAAAGTTCTGTTTACAATAACAGGCTTTTCACGTCTTTCCCATGTCTTCAGTATTTGAAGAACACTGCTGGGAAGTTTGAGTTGTTGTTTAAAAGCATGTAAGGGAAAAAATATATTCGTCAATCCGAACGGTTGTACGTGAACGTAGGGCTCCGTCTTCATATGCGCAGACGGGAGGGCCTGCTGCATCGGTGCGATGGCCTGTGTGGCCGAGGCTGTCACCACTACCCGCTGCTGCCTCCGTTCGGCCTGCCTACACGGCCCCGCTCTGTCCTGTACGTGTGAACAAAGCCTCTCCCTCCGCATGGCGCAGTAACGGCTGCCCTCTCTCAATGAGCAGGCTAAGTTAAACCGCATGTTTGTCAGCGGTTTGCCAAACCGCGTTCCCCTGCTCTGCCAAAATAAGCAGTTTCCGTTGGTAGCGGTATGATATTGCGCGTAAAGTAAGCGATTTTTCAAATTGTAGACCTCTCGCCCTCAATATCCACGTTTTTCATTTTTGCCAGTCAACACCAAAGTGTTACCATGCTCAACCAAGCGTTGGGGCGATACGCCCCTTCCATTGACGGCCCTGAGGGCAGTGCTGAAAATTCCACATTCCCTCGCCGGGAGCTCCTGACGCTAAACCTTTCGCACGTTGAGCAATGTGCGTTTCCCGTGCGCGCTCTGACTGACTGGTAGATGTGTAGCCGTGGTCCATTGCACGGATTATGAGAAGCGGAGCCTGCGTGTCTGGTGCCCTGTGTTTGCTTTCAGCTGCACTGGGGACCTCCAGGCCAGGCCAAAGCATTCCATGTCGCGCAGGCGGCACCGTGCCGACTGCTCCGTGGTGGTTCGGCAGTGAGTGAGTCTTCGTGTTGTACGCCAATGACTGACTGTGTTAATTAGCAGTATTGTAATGGTTCAGGGGTCTTGTTTTATTATTCACGAGGTATATGAAATGATTTTGTTAATAATTCAAACTACTTAACCTTAAAAGTGTTTCTTTGTTTATTTAAATGACTCACCTATGTGAATCTGCCTTAATTTTCAAACCTGTTATCGACAAAAACTGTAATGGATTACAATTTTACATATCGCTACCCGTTGTCGGGTTTGTATGCTGTGCTTGCTGACGATTAAGTGCATGCACTTTCTTACTAATAAAACATACACTGCTTCTGAAAGCCATCGTGGGTCCTTTCTTGACATGCATGACCACTATCACTCCGGACACGTTTGGATGTGCTTAATACATTCCATGTAATTATTATGATTAGGGAGTTGGGATTTTTAACCCAGGAAAGTCTCCCTTAGTCTCGTGCCCCCTGGATCCTGGCGGTGGCACACTGTGGCCGACTCTTGCCAATGACGTCATGGGATCTTTAACGTTCGTTGTGACGCAGACGGCGCCGTATCGTGTAGGGTTAATGCACACACCGCAGTATTGACCAGGGCGGCCGCTGGTAGAGAGCCGTGAAAACCCCGAAAGCGTGCTACCGCTGGGCTCCTTTCGCGCCAAACTTCAGAAATTTTATTTTATTGAGTTACACATGTTGATAGATCGAAACACCTATAAGCAAAATGAGCAGAGGCGCAGGTTGGCATTTCAAAATCTAAAGTTCTCATTTAAATTCCGGATTTTTTTGTGATACCTGTACGTGAAATGTTTACATGTTGAAGCTAACCAAGGCGTTGGGTGGAATATAAAGTCCAGGTGTCGTGCACAATGCTCGCTCGCTCGCTCTCAGGGTGCACACCTTTGTCCACAGAGCAAACTTCGACGTGTCTCGGTCCAATGGCGGAGCCAGGATTTTCAGGTAGAGGGGAAACCCCCCCTCCAGCAATGAAAAATGATAGGAGTTGTTAGTGAGTAAGGAGTTAGTAAGTAAGGAGTTGTCTCTTGCTTTTTATTCGACGCGTGTGTGGCGATGGCGCAGCCATCGATCAAGTTGTCGAATTCGAACCGCGCTGTGTGATCGACATCGCGCTCGCTGAAGCTGTTGATGACTTCAGGGAAGTCGTGTGCTGTATACGCATCTGCGCACAATTCTGAGTCACTTATAACCGCTTTGCCGTTACTTATTGCCAATTATGGACTCAGACTATTCTCCTATCATCTCATAGAGTCCCTGGCACGTAATAATATGCTACACAGTGGCAGTGGGGGTCGCATAATGCCGATTTATTACTAATAACCCCCAATGATCCGATATAAATTAGGGATTTCGATCGGATCATTGGGGGGGGGGGGCACGTGCCACCCCACTGGCTCAGCCAATATCTCGGTCAGCCTCGGACTGCTCGAGCCGTGCAGGAAGCCGCAAGGTCAACAAACACGTTCATCACAACACCACGGGGTCTCAGCCCAAATACATTGCTGCTACATACACGCAGGTGCTCATTCCCAGCCTGGCCGGCTCGAACATCGACAGGGGGGCCACACTGCTCGCTTCAGAACTTCTGATCTGACCCAAACTCGCATGAATACGCACGGCAACAAAAATGTTACTTCTGCAGTGGATATATAATGGATTCCGAATTGATTCCTACAGCATCGACGTACGTGGAGCCATTGCTAATAAAACACGAGGCTGCGTTTGGGCGGATCCAGGCAGATGGGACTGAAAACTGAACAAAAATGAAAATTGTTAGGGTGTGATTGGCCAGTATGGTCCACCCTGAACTCTGCACATGCCAATGGATGATAGCATTGCAGAGCTTTTGTGTGTGATGTCTTGGTGTTATACAGTGGCACATTGTATTTCCTTGCGTATGCTTGCAGCAATATGTTGAGGTGCTAAATGCCGTTGTCGACTACCTGCCAGCTCGCCACGGCGATAGGGCTTCAGCAGAAGAGAATTCGCGTATTGTTTGCCATTCCTCTGCCGTAGAAGTAGCGCAGGCTAAAGTGGCCTCCTCTATTTGGTCCGCAGTTTGGGACGCGTCGCCACAGTCGCCCTCCTGCGGCTCGAGTCTTTAGTGTTCCATTCACGAAGGAGACGTGGGCATCGAGCTGTTGATGTTCTGATGCGCTTGGTGGCTCCACCGCCGGCGTCTTCAAGGTGGTCTCGAGTTGAGATTATTCTGTGCCGCTGGTTGTCAGCGTTCTTCCAGTGCCACCTACTGGCGGCCTGGAATGATTCAATCAAATGAAAATATTTGACTGTGTAACCGTTCTGTGTATGAAACACCAGTTCTGGAACACCTCTTTTGGGCGTTACGTGCGGAACGTTTGTCTTTGGATTTCATTTGAAAGACTTGCTTTGAAAACCCCTCGTGAATGTACGCAAGTGGTTGGCAGCTGATGTAAAGGTGCGGTTGCTGCACCTTAACAACTCTTGGAACCTCCAATTTCAACCAGTCTACACAACAAAGGCTCATTCCTAGCAGCGTGCTTCAGCCGCACCAACCTCACAATAATAATATCCTTGGCTCCTCCCACCCTCAACCAGTATATATACAAGGACTGTTTTCTTGGAATTTCTCTTACTTGATACAGCTATCGTACTGTGACGGTTCCACCTGAAGACGGAAGCTTGTGTTGCCTCCGAAACGTCGTGATTTTTATTTTATTTTTATTTTACTTTTATTAATTTTAATTTTTTACCTACGTGACTTTACCGAAAAAACCTAAGAATATGAATCCTTGCAGTCACGAAAGCTTCAAATCTAGGTCTCAATATTCCTCCGAGTGCAGTGTAAGATGGGTATACCGTATACGCCTTTCTCGATGTGTTCTACTCCTTTATACAGAGACTCCTCTGAATGAAAAATAAGAATAGGGGTTATCCTCCCTGTTCGCCTTTTGGCGTTCTCTGGTTCGACACTTGAGAGACTGGGCCATAAAGAAGTATCTGGTGTAGGCCAATCATTTTAAAAGACAATGCCTATATTACACTGTGTAACAAACACTTGTTTGTTCTTGCTGGGTAGTAAGTGTTATTTTCTAATTGCTTATGCCTCAAAAGTACAGAAAATGGCTATTATTCCCCACAAACTTTGCTTTTGTGACTCCTCGACTTAGGAACATTCGACTGAGGAACTTTTAGAGATACGAACAAATCTGTCCGCATGTCCAATTGCCCTTTCGGACCGAGGGACGTAAGTTCAACCGCCGCGCAATAGATGTCGGTGGTGGCATCTCCATCTGCAGAACGTGAAGAACCAGTGGCATCTACAGCTGCAGAACGTGAAGAACCAGTGGCATCTACATCTGCAGAACGTGAAGAACCAGTGGCATCTCCATCTGCAGAACGTGAAGAACCAGTGGCATCTCCATCTGCAGAACGTGAAGAACCAGTGTCATCTACAGCTGCAGAACGTGAAGAACCAGTGGCATCTACAGCTGCAGAACGTGAAGAACCAGTGGCATCTCCATCTGCAGAACGTGAAGAACCAGTGGCATCTACATCTGCAGAACGTGAAGAACCAGTGGCATCTACATCTGCAGAACGTGAAGAACCAGTGTCATCTCCATCTGCAGAACGTGAAGAACCAGTGTCATCTACAGCTGCAGAACGTGAAGAACCAGTGTCATCTCCATCTGCAGAACGTGAAGAACCAGTGTCATCTACAGCTGCAGAACGTGAAGAACCAGTGGCATCTACAGCTGCAGGAGATTGTACAACTTTCAAAGCCATTCCCCGTGTTTGGTGTACATGCCGTACAACATGTTTAGAATCGTCAGGAGTAAAGTTGGACTTACTAACACATTGACTTACGGATAGACGACCTCTGGAACCCAACTCGTTCGGAAGTAGAGGAGTCCCTCTCGACCTATGGGGTGGAGGGGTGGCGACGTGGACATCGTGCAGGAGGGACATTTCGGATGTTCGCTAGGAACAGAGCCGACACAATGCACTGACGACACACAGCGTGACCACGCTTCGCAATGCGTGTCAGGCGCCGGGCGGATGTGTCAACCCTCTCTTCACTAGTGGGGGGGGGGGCAGTGGAGGAAGCAGTTGAACTTGTAAACAGTAATGGGGACTTCAGCAGCAACGAGCCCTCGCCGCTGCTGCTGCTGCTGCTTAGCAGACAGAAGACGTTGCTGGAAAGGGGGGCTCAGTGTTCTTGGGGGGCCAGCACCACCACAATCAGGTTGAGAACCACTGGCGTAGCCTGTCGGCTGGTCTATGAGTAGGGAGCGGGAGCGTAGCGGCTGTCGCTCTGCGCTACGAACCCGGCGACAACACGAGTTCTAATTCCGCTAGCGGCCAACATCCGTGACGAAATATCTGAATCGCATCTGAGCCTCCGCGAGGTCAACTCAGCCTGGTGCGTCACGTAGTCGTCAACATTGGGGAGACAAAGGCGGGCGGGCGTGGTGGTTCTGGCCACAACCACCCCCCGGCTTTGTCGAGAGGGTGCCACTTGCCGTCGTCACTTGCGCTCAACAACAGCCCGCGACGGCGACACGGGGAGTCCTTTGTGTTGGGTCACGTGGTCTCTGTACGTGGACGAGGGGTTGGTGACGTCACAGTATAATTTCCGACCGCTTTAACCCGCGGGGGACGGGGGGAGGGTGGACGCTTCTCGGCGTCCGATTGGTTGATGTTAATTAGGAGGCCGCGGCGAGAGCCAATGAGCGCGGGGGGTTAGGCACGGGGTGCGAGAGAGACGGGGAGGGGGCAGAGAGGGGGGAGAGGAGGGGAGAGACACGGGGAGGAAGAGGGGAGACGAGTAGGGGAGAGAGACACGGGGAGACGAGGAGGAGGAGGTGAGAGAGACAAAGAGGAGGGTAGAGACACGGGGGGACGAGGAGGAGGAGGAGAGAGAGGAGACATCACCGGGAGAGGTGAGCGAGCGAGCTTGTGTGTGCCTGTGGACGACTTAAGCTATCTACAACATCACTTGCCAACAGCACGTACAGTGCGTGTACACGTACAGTGTGTGTACACGCACAGTGTGTGTATGTACGTGTGTATGTACGTGTGTATGTATGTGTGTGTAGGCGACTCCCGCGGCTTCAGGGCCGCGTGTGCGCAGCGCGCAAGGAGACGCATCTTCATAGACGAATTCAGAGCTCCCGTGGCAACTTGCTCAGCTGATAAATGTGGTACAGTGTGCGCAGCGCCGTCAAGTTATATTGTGTACAGTGCGCGGTGTACAGTGCGGTGTGCGGCGTATTTGGTACAGTGCGGCACGACGGCGTACAGTGCGGTGGGGCGCTGCGCTTGATGACTATTGCCATTTATATTCCGCTTAGCGATGATTATAGTACAGCAGCCGTGCTCCCATCATTATTACAGTGCTGTAATTATGATTAATTCTCAAACTGCATCTCAAAGATTTTATTTAAAGGCCCAGTGCTGTGCTTGTGCTGCAGGGCTGTGTGTGTGCATCACACCGCTGTGTGTTGTGCTGTGTGTTGTGTTGTGCTGTGTGTTGTGCTGTGTGTTGTGTTGTGCTGTGTGTTGTGCTGTGTGTTGTGCTGTGTGTTGTGCTGTGTGTTGTGCTGTGTGTTGTGCTCTGTGTTGTGCTCTGTGTTGTGTGTTGTGTTGTGTGTTGTGCTGTGTGTTGTGCTGTGGGTGTGTTGTGTGTGTGCATCACACTGCTGTGTGTTGTGCTGTGTGTGTGTGCATCACACCGCTGCGTGCCGTGCTTGTGCTGCAGTGGGGGGGAGGCAGATTGTGATGAGTGTATGTGGCCATGTGGGGCTGGGGCCTTAACTTCGGCTGATCTGCTCAGTAGTGGGACGTGCGGTGTTGCTGCTGGGGTCAAATGCAACACATCCACAGTACCCCATGGGTGGCCGCAAAACGTGAAGAGAGCGATAAGGCGGCGGGGAATGTAAATGAAGCATTAGTAAGCTCAGATTAACACATTTGTGTACAGGGTTCATTGCCATGTGTCGAGATTCATAATCTGCTTCCTGTGGTCAAGGCTGCCTCCTCAGAAAACCTGTTCACGCAATTCGCTTTGGTTTTATGTACCAAAGTTACGCTGTAGACGTGTCAGGGTTTAAACTTTACACTACTGGGTCAGAGTTCCAATGCGTTATTTCCTCTCAAAGGAATGGCATTGCGATGCCCTGAGTATGACGTTTGCGTTGCTAGTGGAGGGTTGTCATCGGCGCTTTAAACTGTGCTGCATATAAGAACGGTTATCATAAAACATATTCAAATATGCTTCTGAATGCAACGCTTCATTCTAACTGGTTTAATTAAATAAGGAAACGTGAAATTCAGTGGCCTTTAGACAAGCAGTAGCCTGCTGAAGTGTGTTTTAATATTTAGCAATGTAGGAATTTATTATTTTGAATATTGTTAATTTACATATTTTAAATAAAATAAAAATCAGCAATTTTTTATTAACCAATGGATAAAGGCCTCCCCCCGCCATATCGGTCTTGTGCATGTTTTGACTATACTTCACCATGCAGGTCAATGCGAATTGAAGCGGGAGGGGTGGGAGCGAAGGGAGGGCCGCCTCTGATATCACTTCCCACTGATGCTCGCTGTGGCCTGGACTCAAACTCACGGCACCAGGTTCATAGCGCATCGGACCCGTCGCTTCAAATATAGTTACATGTTATTTAACAAGTGGGTGATTTTGGATATGCTGAAACCCATGTTCATAACATGCCAGTACTGTACTCATTCCAGAATGTCCACTTGACAGCGCATGACATCTGTGGAGATGCACCACCATTAGTTACCTCGAAATGGTTCCTTACAGATTTACTCAGCGGTACGCGATTTAACCACGTGATTTCATCGCCAAGCCACATTTGTACTTTGCTCTCTATCAGCTGTTAACTTGAATTATTTAAATGCCGATGTTCAGTATATATCCCGGCACATCCTCAGCGTTCGTGTAGGACAGGTCGTGGAAACATCACCGGTGTTTCTGGGAAGATCTCGCACTGCTTGCTGCTGGATTAACCCGACCACCTGATGCCATGCCCCTGTGTACACATACTTATCCTAAGTGCTCAGCACTTTGGCAAGGATTACTTACGTTCAATCTCATGTCCAGAATTCCTATTTCAGTTGAAACAATCCAAATTAATATTTTGCTGAAGTAATCTGTGCAAAACAGGGATATTATGATTAGAAATCAATATATTTCTGGTGCAGTGATGTGCACCTGCCCAGAATACTGTTCACATAATTACTGTTAAATTTGGTGCAGGTTTCGTAGCTCAACCGTTACTCTAACTTTAAACCTGTTGGGTAATGTGGTTAACACACTTTACATGCAGGTCTTATTTAAAGCCGCAATATGAAGTGCTACTTTGTTATATTTAAATATACAAGGCAACTCGCCAGCTTTTATTCAACAACCTACTCTGCTAATGAGACTCAAACATTTAAACTGGTTTCGACTTTTCCTGTTTAAACTAATTGCTGCTCAATAACAGTCCAAAGGTGTATTGACTCAAATGCCAGTGTATTTGTACGTGGAGAGACGCATGCTTTATGGGTAGATGTTTTAGTATTTATTGCAAAAATGCTTAGGTTTATTTTGTTAATGATTATTATGAACTTACAAACCATACTATGGAGAGAGGTGAAACCGGATGTAAGATTTTTCTCTTAAAATGTACATTCTAACAAACGATGTTATACTTGCTTTGTACACGATTGAAAATATGGATATTGGTTAATGATGCCAAAAAATATCCACGTGTTGTACATTGTGTGAGTATTAGCCTTACCTTTTTTTCCAGAAAACATTCAAAGGGGGGATGGAGTGCGAAGTTCCCGCAGTTTGTGGCGAGCCCGATGAAGCGGCTGTGAAGCAGTCAAACGGCGAGAATCCTGGCTACACCTACGCTCCCTCCTGCGCAACGCGGCCCTCACTCGGCTGCATCCTTGAAAGTGCCACTCCCCCCATCATAGACTTGGAAGTGGCAGAAAAGACCTGCCAGAAAGTCCTGGAGAGTCTTAAATTAAAGCAGACCGACCAGAGCGTGGACAAAAAGCAAGATGACATTTTTATTTTGGACGCCGCCGAGTGTTCGGACTGTTTGGATGGGATCGCCGGGTCAGAAGGTCTCGACCTTAAAAAGGAACAGGAAACAGCTGTTACACGCAACGGACAGATGAAGGATGCGGGATGCAGCCACGTTACACCCGGCGTCCGGAAACACAAGGCCGTCTCCTCGGCCTCGAAGCAGTCGCTGCTGCTGCGCCTCTTTGAGTCGAAGCTGTTCGACGTCTCCATGGCGATTTCATACTTGCACAGCTCCAAGGAGCCGGGGGTACAGGCCTACCTTGGCAACAAGCTGTTCAGCTTCCCTGCGGACGCCACCGACTTCTACCTGCCGCAGCTGCTGACGATGTACCTGCACGGCGCCGAGGAGGCCGGCGATGCCATCAAGCCGTACCTGGTCCACCGGTGCCGGCGCAGTCCGGACTTCGCCCTGCGCTGCGCCTGGCTGCTGGGCGCCTACTCGGCGGATGGGCAGCCGTCGTCACGGCAGAAGCATTCGCGCGGCACCAAGCTCCGGCGCCTCATCTTGTCGGACGAGCTGGTCCCTGCCACCCCGGCTCCGTCGGCTCCGCCGCACCAGCTGCTGGCGGCGTCCGCGCGGGCCAAGCTGCGCGCCGCGGCCGTGTCGCCCGGCAAGCGCACGCACCAGCGCTCCAAGTCGGACGCCACGAGCAGCTGCATCCAGGCCGACGGGCTGCGCCGCACGTCCAGCATTCCCCGCGTGGAGGCGCAGCACGACGAGGTGAGGCCGGATTCGCGGGTGGCATTGATCACGTCGGCGTGGAGCAGTGCCATTCTCCATTGGAGGCACTTGTGGACATCTTACATTCATGTTCTGGCCAAACTGACTATTTGTGCAATTTCGAAATAATCTGTCAAGGGGAAGCCTGATAGATATAGATAAATGTCATTTATTTCAGCAGGAAGGGGTCAATGAGCTGCTCGGCTCAAACAAGTCCACTTGCAGATGCCAGACTCCTTCCTTAATGAGTGATGCGATGCTGTCCACAGGTGTGCTCATAACACCGCACCGGCTAGGATAATTTGAGTTAAACCAAATGTGTTAAGGTTATTGCAACTGAGCGTTAATAATGTTCATAATGCTTTTATTATAATGCATTCTACGTCTATGTTATTTTAGTGTCAATAAATTTGAGCAGGTTCATCATGCTCGGCCATAATCAGTCCACTGCTGGATGAAGGCCCGCCCAAGCTCTCGCCATCTATTCATCATTCAGAGCCTCTTCCAAGAGTAGCCCATCATTCAATTCACAAATCAATTTCTCGTTACTTGATAAGGGTCCAGTTGGTATGCCCAGCATCTTAAATTGCATAGAGCTTAAAACCCCAATCTTTTTATCATCATCATGAAATTTTATGTACATACTGATGAGGGCCCATTTTAAGCAGTCGGTTTATTTTACAGGTGAAATCTGGCTGAAATATAGTAGGGAACTGCATGACTATCACAAAGCTTGTGCAAAGAAAATGAAAATCAAAAGTACAAAATAAAACAGGACAATTAAACAATTTCCACTGAGTTGTAATTCACTGATAACATAGCCACGCAGAGCTACACCTTATCAGAAAAATATTCCCTTCTAGAGTATAGTCAAGGGAATAGATTTCCTGCTTGGTGTAGTGCAACTTAAAAGATGGTCAATTCTGTGCACGTTCATGGGTATCCCGTGGCTTAGGGTGGTGTGAGGCCACAGCCATCGATTTACCTTCATCCTCAATAGGTTGAGCTCACCTTTGCTATTCTATATCAGGTATGGCTCCTACAATTAGCAACGTGATTTATATTTTTCCAAAAAAAATCACAACCATTACTGGATGTGGCCGCGGTGGGCACTGTAAAAAAAAAAAACCCTGACTCAGTAATTTTTTTTGCGATAATCAAAATAGATTTTATTTCAGGCCGTAACCTGCACGTGATTGATCGGGTTTCCACTCGTTTGTCTGCACAGACAGGTGCTGGCTATTTACACAGTTAGGTTAATGTGGGAACACACAAAATGAATTACTTGACTGATTGCAAGTGCGTTGTTTTCATCAGTGGTGAACCCCGTGGCGTGGCACACTGTGTGACCTCGTGGTGTGGCACACTGTGACCCCGTGGTGTGGCATACTGTGTGACCCCGTGGTGTGACACACTGTGTGACCCCGTGGTGTGGCACGCTGTGTGACCCCGTGGTGTGACACACTGTGTGACCCCGTGGTGTGGCACGCTCTGTGACCCCGTGGTGTGGCACGCTGTGTGACCCCGTGGTGTGACACACTGTGTGACCCCGTGGTGTGACACACTGTGTGACCCCGTGGTGTGGCACGCTGTGTGACCCCGTGGTGTGGCACACTGTGTGACCCCGTGGTGTGGCACGCTGTGAGACCCCGTGGTGTGACACACTGTGTGACCCCGTGGTGTGGCACACTGTGTGACCCCGTGGTGTGGCACACTGAGACCCCGTGGTGTGGCACACTGTGTGACCCCGTGGTGTGGCACTCTGTGTGACCCCGTGGTGTGGCACACTGAGACCCCGTGGTGTGGCACACTGTGTGACCCCGTGGTGTGGCACACTGTGTGACCCCGTGGTGTGGCACACTGTGTGACCCCGTGGTGTGGCACACTGTGTGACCCCATGGTGTGACACACTGTGTGACCCCGTGGTGTGGCACGCTGTGAGACCCGACGGCGGCGTATTGGTGCAATCGAGGACTTGAACTCTGACATTTTTAAAGCGCTGTACTCTTTATTTTCCATGAGTCCTATTTGCTGCGAGGGTGAAGGTCAACTAATTTCACTATCTCACATCCCTTATCGGATAGTTAAACATCGTAGGTATTGTGTCTCTGCTCTAAATTACATCACAGGGCAAGGAGCGAACGCGATGATAACTGTCCATTTCGACTCGGGGAATTCACTCTACTTTGCAACATTTAATGTACAGTATTTACTCTTTATTTACTCTCTCGCCAAGTGGCACTGTAGCTGAGTGCTTAACTCTTAAGCGGCAGCTCATGAGTTCAAATCCTGCTCAGGGTAATATGCAGCCCATCCGGTATCGATAAAATGACGAACACTCGGTAGTAATTAAACAGCGGTGGGTGCCTTGCAGAGAGACTGCACACTGCTGTAGGAATGCGTAATTTCTACCACTGGCTCGTGTCTGCCAATACGAGCTGCTCCCTAAACGCATTAAGCACGGAGAGGCTTTTCACTTGTTTGATTATCTCATGTAGTGACTCGTACACCTATCGACATTTGGGGTGTGGGGTTCAAGGGAGGAAGCGTTAGAGCAGGGGATGACATGGACTGGCCCTATCCGCTCAAGGGTAGAAGTGTCTCCGTAGGCTCCACATGTGGAGCTTGGCTATAAGTAGACATCCCACTGAGCATGTGGCTCTCACTAATGCATGGTGCCAGTGATTCGTGATTGCAATTTGAGAAATGCTGAAAATCTCCAGCCCCGCCTCGTGCTCCTCTTTACACGGCGGCGGCTATGAGGTTGAAGCTTTGTTTTGGATAAGAAAAACATTGTTTCCTTCACACTCCCTGTTATAAGTTAGTGGAACGAATGGATTCTATCGTTCACTCATTTCTCGCGTAAAAATATGCGAAAGTGTTTGTTGTGAACTCGTGCGAATGAGTTGCCTTTGTCTGTGAGATATTATTTCCACAGCTCTGCGTTTAGATTTTCCTTGCAGACTAAGACATTTAAAATGCCCTGTGTGTCTTTCGCAAAATAGCGTTAATAGTTTAATCCACAAAGAATGATTGGCTCTTTCATTGAGCTGTTGCTGTTTGTGTAGATGATTACACAAAGTCATAAACTCGTTTCTATTAAACCGAGATAGAACAATGACTGACGTGCTGGTCTGACAGGAACATCGGACAATTGTGAGTGCGACTGCATTGGCATTGGTGCACTAGCACATTGGTGTACTTAATCGTTATACATGTTTTCGCATCTAAAACTATACTTTGGAATCTACAGTTAGAAAAAAAACTGTCCGTATATGAATTTGAAGGAACCGGTTGTCACACACGTGATAAGATATTTTAAACCATGGGCGTGAAATCCATTTGAATCCAAATCATCGCGCACCCATTTTTAAAGCGTTGCGCATTGGCCATTGACAGCGCTGAGCCGGGCTGTCCGCATGACGCGCGCGCTGCCTGGTTGGCCTGTGTGCGCGTGCAGCAGACGGCCCGTCTCGCCCCGGAGCGCGAGTTCATCAAGTCGCTGATGGCCATCGGCAAGCGGCTGGCCACACTGCCCACGCGCGAGCAGAAGACGCAGCGCCTCATCGCCGAACTCTCGCTGCTCAACCTGTCGCTGCCCGCGCGCGTCTGGCTGCCCACGGCCGTGAGCGCGCACCACATCGTGCGTCTGCCGCACACCCAGGCCGTCGTGCTCAACTCCAAGGACAAGGTGAGCGAACGCGGATTCGCTCTCGCATGGTGCGATGACAAGCTCGTCTCGTTGAGGCGTCGTGAAACATCTACTAAACTAATTAACTGTAAGTGTTTTTATTTTAGTAGTCTTCTGGCTTACTGACGTAAAAACATTTTAACGTTGCTTTTTGTATAAAAAAAAACCCAGCAACACGCAAAACCCATTCTGGATTATCGGTCACAGGTTCGAGAGGTTTCATGGTTGGATTCCATCTCCCGGCGAGGCCGTTGAAACAACGGTCGAGTTTGTCAAATCCCCACTAGTTTGTCCGTCCAGCAGTATAAATGGGTACACCGCTGGTTGTCGAATGGCAGGTCGCGCGTACTTGTGTCGAGTGCAGGCACGCCCGCCCACCTCTTCCAGCGCGTCTGGCCAACGTGGTAGCCACCCTCGAGAGTTCGCTGTAGTCGAGGCCCCTCTTCACCAGCAGCGGTGCGAGCGAGCAGTCGCGGTCACACCGCACCTTCACGCTGTATTACGATTACGCTGTGCGTGCTTGTCGGGGCAGGCCCCGTACCTGATCTACGTGGAGGTGCTGGAGTGTGAGGACCTGGAGATGTCGACGGTGCCCACGCGCATCCCCGAGGCGCGGATCCGCGTGTCGCGCTCCGAGGAGAACCTACCCGACTGCTTCGTGGCCGGGGAGGCCCCGAGAACCGGCAGCTTCACGGCACACAACCCCGACCCCGACGAGGAGGCCTGGTCCCAGGACGACATCGCCGACCTGCAGGTGGAGGTGTGTGGCTCGAGTCTGCGCCCCATTTGCACGCACGCAGCCAGTTTTGCGAATCCACGGCTGGATGAGGTCAGCACAAGTCGTTAGTCGTGAGTGCCGTTTGATTACGCCACGCTGGTCGGTACGGGTTGGGAAAGGTGAGGAGCATCGACAATGGGGCATAGAAGTACAGAACAGCAATGGATTTTACTGCGCTGACTTTGCACACAAATGCACACGCGTGAAGTTTTGATCTCTCCCACATTAAGCCCTTCAAATGCTCTTATTGTAATTCCCAGCAACCTGACATCCACAAGTCGGACAAGTCTACCAACAGTAGTGACACCATCTCGCAGTTCTCTGTGGACAGCATCACAAGCCTGGACAGCAAGGCCGAGCCTGCCTACTTCCTGGCTGGGGACATCAGGTGCCGACCACACCACTCATCCTTTCAGTTTCATTACTAGACGCAATGTTTAGATGGTGATGGGATGGGTGTGTACGCATTCGAAGAGGCATTGTCAAATTGCCATTGCAGGCGGCGCCTGTCAGAGCAGCTAAACCTTCCAGCAACGCAATTCCGCCGAGACCCAGAGGACCCCTCTGCCGCTGCCCTCAAGGAGCCCTGGAAAGAGAAAGTCAGGTGCAGGTCACATGACACTCACGTCGCACTCACGTCGCACTCACGCCACACTCGCATCGCAATCACGTGGCACAAGTGTTGTGCCCCCATCGCACGTGCATCTTTGCCCACCTTGTTTCCGCACGGACCCTTCGTAGCTAAGCCTTTGTACTTGCTGAGCCTCTTATAATCGTGAGCTGCTTTTCCATGCTGCCCTAAAGTTGTTTCTAAGATAAGCACATGAGCAAAACAAGTGAGCCTCATTAACAATAATAATATAATATAATTCCGCTATACAGCATCCTCTTATCCGTAAAGCCTAATATCTGCATAGACAGCTGATCAAAGTAAAATTGCGTCCCCTCGAGGATTCGTTGGAGTTAAAAGAAACATGTGCGTCGCACGTGTTGCAGGCGCCAAATGCATTGGTGGGGCACAGCTGGGGGTGGGTGGTTGGGGGGTGGGGTGGTCTGGCTTTAAAAATAATAAAAACAAACACTCGCCACGCCGCCCACGGCCGAGAAATGCCACCTCGGGCACAATTTCTCCCTCGTAACTATTCTCCGTAATGACTACAGCCCGATATCGTGGACCTTAGGAAGTGTATATCGCTCGCAGAGATACACTGGAGGTCGTCTTAGAGTAATGGAGTAATTGTTTTCTTGCGTGTGTTCCTCATCATCCACCCAGTAAGAGTGATGTAGCTTTCACTAAATACAGTTGTAATTTTTAACTTGCAAACTTAACATTTAAGTTTCCACCAGGAGCTGCAGATGTAGAGTAGTGACAAAGGCATTCCAACCGGCAGGTAATAAATACAGGCATTAGTTTGATATCTCTGCTTCTGCTTTGTGTGGCAGCATTGCAGGAGGGAATTTGTTTTTCATGCAAATCCCGTGTGTAATGACAGGTAAATCGGCAAAAGTTTCTAGGTTGCACATTGACACTTGAAATGCATCATCCATTTCTAACCTTGTTATTTAAATGTACGTAATTGGCTTTAGTAGTGACTTTGTCGTTGCGTGTAGCTGTTGGTAATTCACAACTTTAAGCCGTTTCCTTTAGGCTTCGGATGTCTGCGTGGGGGAACATGGCTAAACTTAGTATTTAATTTGGGCACACGTCGTTGTAAAACTCCACTGCGGGTAAGCCTAGGCAATATGTGTAATCATTATGTTCTTGATTGCTTTCTAAATGTTGCAAAGGGACAAAGGTATAGGTGTAGACCCGCAATGTCTTACGCCTCTGATGGCAGGAGGGCCTCCACGAGAGAGGCAGCACGAGATGGCTCTTTCACGGATATTTGTTGTCCTATTCTTGCGTGCTGGCCAGACATCATGGAAGAGGTGGCACCACCCACACTTTGCCCCACCATACGCAACCTGCCAGTCATCTGTGGTCGTACCCCTTTATGCTTTTGAGTGGAGAGAGGCGGGGATTTCAACAGCTGTGCCAGAGGAATGAGCTGAACCAGTGACCTCTATACTGCATGCCCAGTGTGCTAACCATTACATGATGGCAGCATTTCTGAAATGATGTACTTCAGTGTTCATCATTGCAAGGCCCACAGGCCACTGGCGGACCCCAGTGGCCTTTTGTGCGGCCACGGAGTGAAAACACCCCCCATCGTCATTGTGCTGTCAAACCCCAGTGGTTTCTAATGTGTAGCGGCCCTCACACTGATGTCTTAATGGCGAAAGTGCCCCCCTCTGAAAATTAGTGAAGAGCACTGATGTACTTCATCTAAATGTTCGAGCATGTTGTGTGGATGTTTGTATTGTGCTTTCCTGTGTGTGTGTGTAAAGCCTATTGGTCTTGCTTGGGTTTGCAGGCGTATCAGGGAAACTTCCCCTTACGGCCACTTCCCCAACTGGAAGCTGCTGTCGGTGATTGTCAAGTGTGGCGACGACCTGCGGCAGGAGCTGCTCGCGTACCAGTTCCTGCGGCAGCTTCAGGTACGTGCCATTGACGTCGCTCCACCCCGCTCGCCCTCCTGGGTTCATGGGCGTCCTGGCTCTGAAATCCGTAGGGCGGGGCTAAAGAAATAGATCCTAAGTCCTGTGGTTTGCGCATCCCCCGGGAGTCCCATTGTTATTCGAAAGGGTTTTGACTTGGGAAATATGAAAGGGAAAACGTGTGTTCAATTGCCAAATATAAACATTTAAGTTCGTAAATATTTAGAGTTATGTGCACCCCCTTAGCTCTCAATTCTCAAGGCCACGACGTGTTGATGACGATATCAGTTATTTGGTCAAGGCTATAATGGAGCCAACGGCACGATACCCCTCTCCCATCCCTCCCTTCTGCCGGGTCACGAGTTGAATGACTTTGGAAACCCTGCAATGCATTATTCCACTCTGCAAGCTCTGCTGTAGACGAGGCGATGTTACATCTATGAAATACAGGTCTATAAGCAGTAGATCATATCTGTTTATTGCCTTGCTGACAAGAAACCGGGGAGCCTTCAGCATCTGCTGGGTTAGCTTCATTGAGACGGTCCAAGCACCGTGTGGCACCGCTCACTTGACAGACTCAACATTGCCCATTCATCCTTTTTACCTGGGAGGTGACTTTATACAAAAGTGGTACACTCATGCACGGATATCCTTCCTTTGCCTTTATCCATGGCATCCTTGGCAAATGGGGAATGGGATTATTGTAAGGCAGAGATTTATTCAAGCACGTGTTGTGCTGTGCGTTTTGTAATATATCCAAACCCCGCAGCGGTTGCAGATTGCATTGTGTGATTATTTTAATTTGGTGGATGGCACCAAAAACAAAGAAGCATTCCCAAGCACCCACCAAATAGTTAACATTTTTTTAATCGTAATTTTGTCCTTACAGGGTTAATTTGTTGATAATTTTATTAAAAATATAAGAAGCATCCAGAGAATCGATTTTTAGTTCGCGGGAATTATATTTTTTCAAAATTGAATCTCCAAATTTTCATATTTATGTGCAGATAGCGAGGTGGGCAAAATATATCACACACATGAAATCTGTCTGCACACCAGGAGGCATGTCAATCCGTAGAGACTCTGATGTGAGATTACCAGGAATAGCTCGTAAGCTGTTTGTGTTTCCTCATTTACAAGTGTGGCTCACTTGATTTCAAGACTATTTTTGCGACCTTTCTTGTCATCTGATGTGATTGTCATGAAGGATTCCTGCTCGTGTGTGTGTGTGTATGTTGCTATGTTGGCTGTGCAGTCTGTGTGGGAGCAGGAGAGGGTGCCGCTGTGGCTGAAGCCCTATAAGATCCTGGTGACATCAGCTGACAGCGGGATGATCGAGCCCATCCTCAACGCCGTCTCGATCCACCAGGTGAGCTACGCCCGGCCTGCGGGTGAAGAGATTTGTATTTCAGCAGTGACTGGCTGCCTGTAGTCACTGCTGCCATCTGTATTCAAGGCCTTAAATGGACTTGCTCCTCCCTACATTCATGAGCTCCTTCAGCCATCAAGATCACTAAGATGCTCACGGTCTCCAGGCTTCACACTTGGGGGTGACGGTGCCTTTACATTTGCGGCACCTAAACTCTGGAATTCCTTGCCCTTCGAGGTCAGGACTTCCGAGACTACAAATCTTCAAATCTCGACCAGAAACATATCTGTTTAAAATTACTTTTTCTCTCAGTTATTTTCAAACGTCCTTCTCACTTTTGCCCTCCTTGGTCGATGTTAAAATATATCCGCCTTTCCATGCAAAGCGCCCTGAGAACGATTATTTAAGAGCACTTTGTAAATTTTAATTATTACTAATTATTATTATGCCACTCCCCGCGCGCGCAGGTGAAGAAGCAGTCCCAGCTGTCGCTGCTCGAGTACTTCCTGCAGGAGCATGGCAGCCCCAACACGGAGGGCTTCCTCACTGCTCAGCGCCACTTTGTGGAGAGCTGTGCTGCCTACTGCCTCATCTGCTACATCCTGCAGGTCAAGGACAGGTGCGTGTGCGTGTGTGTGTGCCGCCCTGCCGAGTGAGTCGCTGGCATACACCAAGAGTGGGCAGCAGCTTCTTTTTCCATTTTAGCCACTTTTTACTCTTAGAGGGTGGTCGGAAATGTCAACACTGCACTCTGTTAACTTTTACTTTTCCCCAATTGAACTTGAACGTTCTATTGGGTGTTGTGTCACGAGACAAGGTGCCAATTCAGAATGCTTGCAGAGCAGTGCAACCTGCAGCGAGCTGCCTGTGAGATGCCTCGAAGTGGGCTCTGGTCCACGCAATAGGAGCAGCACTCTCTCAGCAGCACTGCCACTGACAGTAATGTTCATTGCATCACAGTCACACGGATGTTTTTCATTCTCAGAGCTGGAAGTTTGCCAAATTAACTGATAGTTTTTTTCCTGTGCAGTCATTGGTGCCTGGTATACCACTCTGTTGGAAGTCTACAGTGGAAAAATAAAGTGTTTTTTTATGTGATTAGACCCCAGTCATCATACACGCTACACAGCCACACAGTGTAGTCACAAATAATACGGCGACTTTCAAATCTAAAGCGAGAAACGACCCTCTGGGTGGCACGTGTCCCCACGGGAAAAGCACCTTGTGTGTACATTACCAACGGCTCCGCGGGTTAATTCCAACGCGTTAATTAGTAACGGCTCCGGCACGGTTGGACTGGCGGCGTCTGTGTTGGTAGAGTTTAAATCTCGGCACCGCAGTTAGCGGGCGTTTGTAATGAGAGCCCTCACTCTCCAAGGGGGAGGCGGTGGCATTTGCAGTGTGTGGGTTCACATTCCTGTGGGTACGTGATGTCATTGTTGTGCATCTTGCAGGATATTTATTGTAGCCAAAGCAAGATTTTGCTGAAAGATGCAGTTCTTTTGTTTGAATTGCCATTTTTCACCTAACCGAATTAAATATCTACATCTCCCAAATTCTCTTGTAGCTCATGTAGTTAAATATTAGTTTACATCATTATTGTAAAAATACTAATTTAGAGATAAAGGTACCTTTATAAGCACGATTACGTTATGTTATTTTATGTTATTTTCTCTTTCTCCTCCCCCACAAAGATCTACACCATTATCGATTCATCAAAATCTATGGCAAATTGAAGCAGGCTTTCCACCAAATGAGTCCGGTTTAGAGAAGTTTGAATGTATGTAGTCATTTTGCGATATGTAATATAAAGCATACCTTGCACAAGATTCTTGTATGGCTTGAAAAATAAATCGCGCGACAAATGACAGTACAGTTGATTTATTATTGACGATTTTTACTTTTGTACATTTTTATCCATTGAATAATAACTCAGCGTCGTGGCGTGTGCCTCTCGCCGGCTGGCAGGCACAACGGAAACATTCTCCTCGACTCCGAGGGGCACATCATCCACATCGACTTTGGCTTCATCCTCTCGAACTCCCCGCGCAACCTGGGCTTTGAGACCTCCGCCTTTAAACTCACCGCGGAGTTTGTGGAGGTGAGGCTCGTAGAATAGCCAGAGTCATGACCTGCAGTCTAGTTTTACGTTATGATCGTTCATGCTGTGGTTCATTAATGTCACTGAATCACCCTGTGTAGGCATGTGTGCCTGTCTTGAGCACAGAAAAGTAGGACCGTAACGATTTGACCCCCTGGTGTTTTGATGCATCACATCGGTGTGTTTAGATTCTTGTATCATCGTGGGCAAGCGGAGTAATTTGTTTTTATTATTCCATGCTATGAACATAGTAATGGATTATACAAGACTTCAGATGTTTCTGGTTCTCCGTCCCACGAGGTGCACTCCCGTTATGTGATCTTCCTCGGGTTTCCGATGAACGCCCTGTGCAAGCGTCGTCCTCTTTCCATGTCGCTTTGCGAGGGAAGCCTTGGGCCTCGACTGCCATAGGGGGGAGCCACAGCGCTCTTGGATCCTTCTCTGCCTGGGCTTAGGGGCCGTCCATAAATGACGTCACGCACCAGGGTGGGGGGGTCAGACATTTGTGATGATGTGTGACGAGGGGGGGGGGATTTGAGAAATGTGACGTCACATCAAAATGCGCAACTTTAAATAAATATAGAATTGTTATAACAACACTAATTGTTATAACAACACTCCTACAACATCAGAGTGCAGCCCCACATTAAATACGCACTACAATGACAATAGTTTAAAGCGATTTTAAGCATGTTTTATTTTCAAAATGGAAATATGGTTTTGAGGGGGGGGGGGGGGCAGAGCTTTGTGACATCATAGTTGAGGGGGGGGGGGGGCCTGACTTTTTGTGACGTCGAGTGACGAGGGGGGGTAAATATTCGTCCAAAATCGCGTGACGTCATTTATGGATGGCCCCTTAGCAAGATTCTCATTGTTTCGTGATGGGCACTTGCAATATTTTCTGCTGCTCGTTGCTAATACTTGGTCTGGATATATTTCAGGTAAATTGTTTTTAGAGTTTGTTCCAGCCTGCACAACAACTGCCCTCTTTTATTTTATTAGTGTTCCATTCCTTACGTGCAATTTGTAACTTTTTCTGTTTTGTTATCATTGTTTCTCAGATGATAGTTGGTGCTTTTACATTTTAAGCAATACTGTTATTCTGAAGGTATTTAGATAATACTTAAATCATTCATTACAATTATGGCAAAACCTCAGATAGCAGGACTGGGTAAACAAGTTTAATCACAAATAGGAGGGAACTCTCGTGCGTAGATAGTTTAAATTTCCCGCTAACTGCGAGCGTATTGAAAATAAATCTAACAGAAACACACAAACCCTATAAATAATTGTTAACATTTAATGGAATAGAAAGTTAAATCCCTACAAACATTTTCAATGAATAATATTCTAAGTTTGAATACACTTACTATACTGTGAAGACTATGAGATACAGTAAATAAGATACGGACCAAAATAACACAACCTGGCTTAGGCATCCTCTGGATCATCTCAGCCTAAAATGAGTGCCTGTTGTGGTGTGTCAACATCAGTGCTAGGGAGATTAAGGTGACCTGGGTTTGATCATTCCACCCCCATGTCTGCCATGCCACCCTTAGAACAACACTTCCCTTATCAGTTTATCCTCAAACATAATTGTATGATTATCATGCGCGTGCGTGCAGGTGATGGGTGGACCAGACAGTGACATGTTCAACTATTACAAGCTGCTCATGCTGCAGGGGCTGATTGCTGCTCGCAAGCACATGGAGCGAGTGGTCCAGATTGTGGAGATCATGCAGCAGGGTGAGACCCAGCCACACGTGCCACTGTTATGTTTCCGTGTATTATTCTGCGTGTTTGCCAAGGAAAACCTCGCAGGAGTCTCAAGATTATCTTTCAGGAGGGTCCTGCCAAGTGTTCGCAGCAGAGGGAGATGTAACTTGGTGTAATTCCAATTGAGTAATGTTCAGGTAATTTCTCAGCATTGGGATGTTTGGCCAAAACAATGAGCACGTGGTTTGTTTTAGTTATGGGAGGAAAACCAGAGAACCCAGAGGAAACCCATGCCGAACAGAGGCGGAACATCCACACTCTACATAGGAAGGTGCCCGAGTCGGAACTCAAACCCAGGTTCATATTGCTGTTACCACTGTGTGGTGTGTCAGCCTCACCCCACCCTCAGTGTATAGTTAGATTATTGTGGAAATGCTTAATATGAATCTTCTATAAATTGTGAAAGTAATGGCTATAGGTTAGCATAGAGCCCTGTTGTGGCTGTACTGACGTGTGTTTGCTGTTCTGTGTCTGTGTGCATTGTTTACACGTGTGTGTGTGTATGCTGTTGTATGTAATGCTTTGTTTGAATACTTCTTCTTTCTGTGCCCCCCTCCCTGCCCTGACCCCACTCCCGCCCTGACCCCCACCCCTTTTCTATTCAAGCCTATTGTAGGGTTTTTATAAAGCCTCCTGAAATGGAGTTGCATTTAGATGCTGCGTTAAAGAGTTATTGTTGCGTCATTATGGATGTGCACTCTGATACTTGCCTACGATTATTGAGAGTGGGCAAAATATAATTCCAAGGATGTTGCAACATGAGTACCCACATTGTTATATAATTATGAAAGCACAGAAATATGTTTTTCATTGTTAATATCATAAAGCCAGCCAGGAATTGTACATTGCCAGCCTTAATATGCGATTACTAACGCCACTTTCCCCAACAGTCGTGAGTCCACAACAGAGAATGTCTTGTGCCTATATGTTGTTCTATCATCGTGTGTGTGCGCTGTTGTCTTTGTATTATGTTGTGGGGGGGAGGCAGTGCAGCGGTTAGCGCGTTGCGCTACGAACCCGTTGACCCGCGTTTGATTCCTGCATCACGCGCCTTGTTTTGTGGCGCATGTTTTGCACTCAGGCTCGCAGCTGCCGTGCTTCCACGGAGCGAGCACCATCAGGCAGCTCAAGGAGCGCTTCCACGTGAGCCTCACGGAGGAGCAGCTGCAGTCGACCATCGAGCAGATGGTGGAGGGCAGCATGCGCTCGCTCACCACGCGCCTCTACGACGGCTTCCAGTACATCACCAACGGCATCATGTGACAGCCGCCCGCTGCCTGTCGACCTGGCACGCGTGTGACTTCCATTCTCTCCGTCTGCCTGCTCGCCCTGGCTGCATGCGGCACTATCACCACACGAACCAAATTCAGCGAGGGTCTGGGGTTCATGATTACCCCACTGCTGGTCACATCCACAATGGTACACACTGCTTATTGCAGGAATTACTCAAACAAATTTGTGTATTCTTTCCCCTGCCTGCTAAGGGGTTACCCTGAGCTGCTTTGCAGAGGAAAACAGATGTGTCAGTTTCCAAGTAGCATTTCGAATCCGGAAGGGGGAGATGGTGATAAAGGATGTGTACACGGATAATATGTGGACCATTAAGAAATGTGAATTAGTGGCATAATCATTGCAGAATTCCTACATTTGTTTAATATCATCAGCTCGGTACGTAATTGCGATCCAAACATCATCCGCAAACTTATATCAAAACCCGCGCTTGTGAAATGAATCTTGCGGCGCTGAGCGCACATGTGTGCGTGCCTGGCATCTCCTACCCCTGCGCGCGAGCTCTCTGCCACATTCCCCCCTCCCCCCCCCATGGGCCTCATTGGGTGTCCTCCTCCTGTGAGGTTCTACTGAATGAAGAGGAGCAGCTGTCACGGCCGTGTTGGGTGGAGGGAATAGCTCCGCTGTCAACAAAAAAAAATGCTAAATGTGTAAATAGACTGTGCTTGTGTGTGATCGTATTCACACTTTAGCATCCTCTAGAGACTGCCTCGTGGATTCTGCTGTTGCCCAGTTTTAACCGTTGCTTGCTCTCTGGGTTATCGGCAGGTGGATGTTTACAGATCGGCGAGCTTCAGCTTGCTCAGTGCTTCTCGACTTGTCTGATCTGCGTTATTTTCCCATCGGTTTCCCTGTGCAGAAATTAAATCTCCTAAAATTGTATAACCTTACCTGATGAATAGGCTGTTCGATAGTGCTTCTAGAGGAATTGGGCACGCTGCTTTTAACAACCCAGATAGTAAAATATTGTACCAAAAGCATGTGCTACACACATGCACATAGCATTAATTGTAGTGACCTCCATTGTGCTTTGTTAATGGGGTTTATGTAGTTCCTGCTGCACTTTAACCATCCCCAGTCGTTTTTTCTGGGTTGCAGATTTCGTCTATATTCTTTGTCAAGCCTGTCTTCAACAAGCCTTTGTAAAAACATGTACAGATAGATAATTCGTTCGCTATTTAGTTTGACAATTATGATGTCCGTATGCTAGCTATAAAGCACCAACAAATATATAATACGGCAATGTCAAATATCTCTTTTACAAAGGGTAATGTGTGTACATCACATTTGTGACAAGATTTCCTAACCGTTCACGAGTCGTTGGGATGTAATTGCATGTGTGTCATTGCTCTACAATGTGTACAGTCCATTTAATGAACGCATGCCCATATAAGTTGTACCTGCTGGTTAATGACAGTCCTTTCGCATTAAATGATGGCTTTTTAGGCAGTTGCAAAAACATACGAGGCATCAATACCCCATTAGCTGGATTCCGGAATGAGGTAAGGCCAGGAACAAGGTTAATATATTTTCAAATTAAGCGTACACCAGTGAGAATTACAAAGTTCTCTGCTATCCTTCATTCATAGACTTCCATGTTCAATTAAAACAATAGAAATGAGATACACATGCAGACCACTTTCTATATGTGCCCAGCTATACCATGTAAGAAATTACCACCCCAAATACATTGGCCCTATTTCTACAAAATCTTAATAGAAACTGCCATTTGCTAACACATGAATTAAGGCCACATTTTCGGTTTAATTGTCCCACAGCTGAAATAACGTTGACACCCGACTTTAATCAATGAGCCACGTGCCATTCTCTCAGGGCAATGGTTAAGCAAGGATCCCGACACTGCGTCAGCCATGCCAGGTGACATGCCCACAGCTCCGCGGGGCTGGTAGTGCCGTGCGGAGGCTGTGGTGGCACACGGCGCAGTGAAGCGTGCTGGGTGATTATTCACCTCTGGGTGCAGGCTGCGTATGGGTCAAGATGTAAACTAAAGAAGCGCTCGAGACTTTCACAAGAACCTTGACGGTGGGAGAGCCCAGAATGTTACCTTTTGAATAGTAATCAATCGCAGACTATTTATACCGCATCCGATTGATTCCACGTGATTACGTGCAACTCTAAATCGATTAGTGCAAATTCTGTTTTTCCTCTTTTTTTAAAGGAGACGCTTTGGGCTTGTTTCCATTTGGAATCATATGATGCCTGAAGTGAGTACAATTATTCAGAATCAAGGATTTAAAAGTTACTACATACTTGTTATTAGATTCACTTAGAATACACATTAATTGACTCGTGCTTTAAAGGTAAGACAAACACAGCTATACACCTGATTACATATTTCTAAATGTTAATGTCTCATTTCATTGCCATCGTGAATGCAATTGCACAATCTTTAGGCTGGCCGATGTCCGCTATTTTCGATATTCGTTCTCAGCGCCCTTCATTGTTTGTGTTTACTGGACTGGAAACTGCAGGAGAGAGGCCTGATGAGTCGATTGTTTTGTGTTGAGCAGTATTATGGAGCTGATGTGTATTCGTGTGTACGGCGCTTTTTTCATGTGATGCACGCGTGCGTGTCCGGTGACGATCGTGAAGTTTTATACCGTATAGCAATGTCTAGAAAACGTAGAATACCCGTGGGTGTTCTGTTGTAGAAATGTGTGCGATGACTTTAAGTTCCGTCGTGTGTCTGTGCTGAAGTATGCAATGGAGCACCTGCTCGTCGTCGCTGACCGCTCTAAACCACAGTGGGACATTCTACATTCACATGCCGGGGGCCATTCCAGCCACTGTCATGGTGCCCGTTGCATCGACCGTGTGATCGCTTCAGACCAATTTAATCCCGACGGAGATATCAACCCTCAAAGGGCTTGCGAGTTGAGTTGATCTCACAGCAACACCAAGATGGGCACTACATTCAGGGGCATGATCATTGGAGCCACCCTATTGCTGGTGATTAGTGAAAATTGATAAATGGTGAAGAAAGTGCACATTCTATAGTGAAGTGCAATTGTTCAGTTATTTCGCATTTGACAAGTATTTTCTTGTAACCAAGTATGATTTAAAATATGCATTGTCTAGTTTTACATGAGGAAAAAAAGTTCACAATAGCAAACAAGCATTAGGAATATTGTAAAATGTCACGACATATGGTGTCTGTGGTTGATAACATTTCACTTGCCCTGATGTGTAATTTTATAACTTCGTTGAGTTTTGTCAGTGGTTGGGACTGTGATGGTAGATTTCAAAGCCGAGGGCTCACACTTGGTGTGCCCCCTCCGGCCAAATCCAGCCGTTCGATTGCTTCCAGTGTCAACACGTACACGAAGCGATTTAAATTGCACTCCTAAAATCCTCGCGCTTGGCCACATTTTCTGTAGAGTGGCTGTGTCAATGCCATCGGGAAATGTATGCAACTTGTCCTGGGGGATTGTAATGCATTTCCAAATGACGCTAAAAGCTTGAACGGTCCTGCAGAGTGACGAAGAAAAGGATTGCGTCACAAACTGGTGTTTGCCAAACTCTTGGCCTCATAACCCTCTCTCCCAGTTCCACATTTGCCAACTGAAAGGTGATGTTTCATGTGGGACGCTGGACTGGATGTGGGTTACAGAGTGTGAAGTTGGAGAACCTCTTGCTACTGATCTGTGAACATCCACACGGAAAAGATGGTGGTTAAACCCTTTACAAGACTCAGGCACAATAAAATTTTCACCAAACTGTTGACTTGTGTTGCGTCTTCCATTTTCACCAGGCAAAAGGATGAGTGTTCAGTGTGCTTGCATGGCAGACGGGCTAAATACAGGAATACAATGAAGGAGAAAGATGAAGGGAGACGTGGTAGGAATGGAGAAAGCTGACGGAGCGAGGAGAGACCTGAAAGCGACAAGGAAAACGCTGCAAAGATAGACGAAGAGAAGATCAAATGAAAGACAGAAACGTGCCACAGTGCCATGGGGTGGAACTTACCACCAGCGGTCGTCCTTCATTGAAAGCCCCGTTTTAAAGCTTAAAAGTCTCATTTTATGGCGTGACTTTAGACTGGTTTGCAAAAGTTAACATGTAAGCAGAGGATTACCGAAAAACCACCGCAAAATCCAGCAATAACAATGAAAAGGTGGTATGAAATTGGGCCGTCCATAAATGACGTCACGCAATTTTGGACGATTTTTGACCCCCCCCCCCTCGTCACATGGTGTCACAAAGTCAGACCCCCCCCTCAAATATGACGTCACAAAGCTCTGCCCCCCCCCCCCCAAAATAAAACATGCTTCAAATCGCTTTAAACTATTGTCATTAGTGCGTATTTAATGTGCCTCTGCACTCTGATGTAGGAGAAAACATTTATTAAAAAGTCTATTTAATTAAGTAGAACGTGTTTATATTTATTTAAAGTTGCGCATTTTGATGTGACGTCGCACATCGTCACAAATATCTGACCCCCCCCCCCCCCGCCATGTGCGTGACCTGGATGAAGGGGAAACCAGAAGCGAATGGGAATTATTTTTTTATGTCAATAAAATGACCTGTTCTATCGACACACCACTAGGGGGAGCTTTGCCATTAAACACCAACCTATTAAAGCATCATTCTGCAAATACATTAAGTGAAACCGGGTTTTCAACATGACGATTAAGCAAGTGCTGGGTTTTTACCACAAAATCACGACGAAATCCAGCAATAAGTCAACAAGTGCCGTGAAAACGGTCAAATAGCAGCGACCAGCCACTTCGGGCAATTTTGGTTGAAAAATGGCAATAATGCGGCAATTATTAGATGAATAACGTTCTAAAATAACGTTTTTGTACGCCTTTTGACGTCCTCTGGTCTAGCACCGTTTGAGACGAGGCTCAAAAGAAAGCTGTCTCTGGTGTGGACCAATCAGTTTCAAGGACAATGCATATACTATCAGTGTTTTTGTTTGCATTCTGACCACAAGTATTGTGATTAATTCAGACATGATTCCTTGCAAAAAGGTTTCAGTTTTGTTGCCAGAAAAGGGGAAAAACCTACTCTTATATTTTGGTACTGGCAAAGGAGGTCTCATGATCAAAAACGTTTAGAGCAAAGTCAAGCTTAGTGACTGAGTTTACAGTAAAAAAAAACGGAAGGATCGGACTCAAAACGAACGGCAAAGGCATTCGGATGGTGTTACCATCAGCACAACCGAATGGCCATCACCAACATGGAGAACAACTGAACGCCTCTTCCTCCCCATTGGAGGCCGCACGTGAGGGATGAGTGCTGCCTGTGTGAAGGACGCACGGCGAGCACGAGAGGATCAGGGTGCGAGGAGCACGTGGTTCAACAACACGGCCATGCACGAAGTGCGCAAGAAGCAGGGAGGCATGCGCACGGCTGTGTCACGGGGCGAGGGGGTTGGGGTGGTGCCGTCACCCTGGCCAGCCACGAGGCAACACAGCAGGGGGACTCGTCACCGTAGTTTCCCATCTGTACGTGGGCGTATGCTGAACTTCTTTCGCACCGCACGTTGCCAACCGTGCGAATCGGAGGTGCGGGTGAAGGTCAACAAACGAAGAGGGTTGGCACGCCGCGCGGGGTGCGAGGTTTCTGCGGGTGCTCTGGTTACCTCCCCACTTGTTATCATCATAAACACAACTCATCATTCTAACACGTAGCAGACTTTCGCGACCAATATCCATAAGAGGTTTTTTAGGGTTAGATCGCGTAAATGTGTCGTTAAACCCGCCACCACCCGACACAGCCAACTAGTAAGGTTTATCACGTAAACAGAACGTGCCAATTCGTCACTAGTACAGTACACCGGTGTGTTGGAGAGCCAAGCCACAACATTGACAATTCGAGTACGACGTTTCGCCAGTAATTACAACTCATTGACTGAAAACGCCTTGAAGTACAAAAAAGCCAATGTGGCAGCAGCAGCAGCAAGACCCTCACGCAGAAGAGTTCTGCGACTCGGCGTGGCTCTGCTGGATGAACAATTACAATATAAATAACAAGGTGCCATCCTTGTGGGAGTATGCGAGCATGGGTAGAAAAAACCCAATTTTTCCAGCGGCAGGCATCGGGTTTTTTCTTTAATACAATTAAACCCGATTTCGGGGAATTAAAACCTGGTTTCATGAATACGAAACTCTGATCCAAGGCTTAGGCTGCTTCCTCGTCGGTGCTGCTATCGTACTCGGGGCCGTCGGGCACGGGGTGGTCGTATAATGCGGCGGGCAGGTTGGTCTTGATGAACACGAGGAGCTTCTCCTCCACAATCGTGGGCACCGCCAGTGAGTTTCTTAGCTTGGAATGGATGAAGCCCATCGTTGAGAAGTTGGCGAAGTGCGGTTCTGCAATTAGAACCAATTAAACCGGATTTCTCCCAATCTCAGATGATCGGGTTTTATATAAAAAGACAATTAAACCCGATTGGAACAAACCCGACTGTGCCATCCTTGTGGGAGAGCGAGGCGGCATCACAACAGACTGAATGCGGCCGTGAGCTCCACGCTGCCCCGTGCTGCACGCTCGTGAAGAGGGCACGAGCACGAATCTTCTGACTTCGCTTGCCACTTGCAGGCTGTGCGCAGCAAACCCCGATGGCAATCCACACTGAAGCAGCCGGAGTCACTGTCTTACGGATGACAAACGCTCACCACGAGGCTGCGAGTAACGATATAAGAACATCTACTTTTATTTTCTTAAAAACTTCACATTTAGCTCAGTGTTGTACAAACTGTTAAAAGAGCAGGTACTAACCAGACATGTTCATCTTACAAATACAATTTTAACATCCTGTAAAATACTGACCCATCAATGTTGTATCAACAGTAGAGGTAGCAACAGTACAACTTAAAAAAAAGAGAGAAAGAGGAATACATTCATTCTTTGGAAGCCTGATGCCGAGTGAAGGCCCGTGCCTGGGCTCAAACCCTGAGAACAAGCCCGCCCAAGCAGGCGAACGACTGGGCCCAGGCAGGGCCCGCACACGGCCAGGCAGACCCAGGACAGAGCACGCTGTGCCATGCAAAACCCAGCAGCGGCAGTCTGTCTTGCGCAACATGCTGGCAGTGGTGGACTTTGCAGGTGGAGAATGTTAACATCTAAAATGTAGCTTCTTGTTTTTTGTTCTTGGCTATGTACGGTGCGAAAGTAGTTTAACATACATAAACAATGCCCTTGCCCGCAATACTATGGGCATTTGTTTATATACAGAATCAGTCTGTGGCTGCTACAGCTGCTGAGGAGCCCTTACGGGGTTGAAACTCCTCTGTTTTCCCATGCGGGCCTCATGTTGGTTGAACAAACGTTAACAAAGCAGCAATATCATAATTTATGCTGTTCAGTTTGGCCACTGAAAGATGCACGCTTGAAGGGTTTTACACAGGCCTCTGTATGATATCATGTGGCATAATTTATTATTAGCCTACCATTCCATTTACTCCAAAGTCCACCACTGGATGTTGAAAATAAAAATTTTGTCCAACAGCCCTTGCAGCTCCTTTGGTGAGGCAATAATTGGCTTTTTGCTCAGCATAATTCCGTCCATACTCGATTCGAACCAGAGGGATAAGCTCATCTTGGTTGTAAGCCTCCCCCTGCCTCCAAAAAGAAGCCTTGAACACAAATAACATCGATTGTTGATGGGGCCCAATTGGGCATCCACGAAGTCACGTGGGTGTTGTTACAGCATTCACGATACCACTGGGCCAAAAACCACTACGTACTCGGACACACGACACGTACGCTCCGTTGATGCACTGCAATTGCAATTCGATGACAATCTTAACGAGGGGCGGTCAAAATGTTTCCGGAATGGAACATTACGAGTAAACACATCCACGCACAACTATTTCGCGACACGGTCACCCCGAAGATCAACGCACTTGTTCTATTACGTATGGTACATGGCGACGTGGGGGGGGGGGCGCATCAAAATAAAATCTAACATCTCATCGGTTCAACATTTTTACCAACTAAAAACTTCTCACTGTGAAAACGTTTTAACCACCCTTTGCGTTTTTTTTGTAGGAGTCTTCAACGCGCCTACATTTCTGATCAACGGCGATGAGCACGCGGGGATAAACACTTGTTCGGCACGGCTCGGTGGCGGTGGCCGGGATCACGCTGCCAGCGAAGAGAACGGTGGCCCCCCGCTCATGGCTCCAGTTCGAGAAGGTGCCCAGGTGTCGAGTAACGTGCGCGGGCGGAGACTTGGTGGGGTGATCGAAATGCAACGCGGCGGTGGCTGCATGCTGGGTGAGCGCACCGTGCAAGCCCACGCAGCCAGCCCAAGACAACGTGATCTCGCCTTGCTTTCGCATTCCAGTGAGCGACTGAAGCCACCCGCACGCTTTACTCGACACCGCAACACCCCTGGCGGACTGTGGCATGTTCAATCAGCTGGAGCTAGGAGCCAACAAGGAACAGAACCGTCAACGATCACCGCCGCTCTCCACTAGAGCCCACTTCCTCCTCAAAACACCCCCTGCACACGAGACCTCTCAGAATGATGGTAATTGTTTTTAAAGGGTAACACTGTTTTACTTCAATCGCAAAAGCGGTGCACAAAAACATCCATGACAGCAGCTTTCCTTAAACGCAATGGTCTGGAGCCATTACTTGAGTTGAGACTTCAGATCATAATGGTTACCCACCTCGCGATTAGACAATGCAGGGCAAAGGAATGTTCACTGATGAAGGAATTTCACATGACAGCATTGTGTGCAAAACAGAGTAGGCATCGTTAATGCCAGATAATTAATTTGTAAATAGCCAAATCACTATTACATTTCAAATGTTGACAATGCCACAACTGCTGAGCACAGGCCCAAAGGTCCAAAACATCAAATGGTCAGCATCAACTAGCGCAATCAAAGTTATAAAAGATAAGGGCAAACATTTCTCGAATTGAGCAGGGCAGCAAGAGCTTGGGGAAAGAGCCATTGGGAGGGAACGCCATGGCCACTCATGTCCAACCAACATTGGCGTGACATGTGGCCCATAACATCGACAGATCAAGCGTGCTTGACGAAGCACAGTTCTTCAACAGTTTGCCGTCAGGGCAGTGGCCTTCATTACAAAAGGTCTGGCAGTGGGGGGCAATCATCGCCGCACGCAATCGACGTAGCAACTGGCAATAGACAACGCTTATATCGTGTACAGGTCCTCGGTCCTGGGTCTCGGTAACAACAGTGTCCACACACTTTGAGAAATATATAACAAACGTAAAAAAAAACAACAACGCAAAACACGAAATAAAGCTCACAGACGTCACACATTTAACAAGTCAATTCGCAATGCCGTTTTGAGCATTTGGAACTTGAGGTATTTGTTCATGACCTTGCCAAAACAACGCAAACTATCTTTGGCAAATATGTTAAGTGTTTCATTGTTTGTAGGTAGCAACATCATAACCTTGGTCCTGTTAACTCACAAAAAACACCGTCGTCATTTTAAAGAACATCAACGCGATTGGTTTTTTGTCGAAAGTAAAGCTGTGTAATACATTTTTGAGGGGCTAAATTAAGCCAATAGTTCTTACTTAAATACGACAGGCCTAAACAGAATAAAAAGAAAAAGCCTGGTATATTTTTGTGAAAACTTTACAATACAACACGTAAAATGTCCGAGCGAATCTTCTTAAAGCTTACTTTTTGGTATTTAAATAAAATCTTTGGTTTCCTGTAAGGTAGAACGTTGTTAAGTTAGAAATGGCTAAGGGAAGCTGGAGTTAACACTACATCTGGACTACACTACCACACGCAGACTCGCCACTCTAAACGCACAGACGGAAGAACACAGTAGTAGTTAAAAGGACATTACCCTGTCGAAACACCATACAGCAACAGCAGCAGCATGGATTCTTTGTAAAACATCTACAACTCATACTTTAGTAACTCGAAACTAACAAAAAGGGGGTCTTTCTAAGCACAAACAAGAGGTAGTAGCTTGGAGTCTAGTGACTCACCTGGGTTTGTTGGGCGTCAAGGGGGGGGGGGGGGCTTTGGTTAATTCGATTCTGGGACGAGAGTTCCCAAACCCCCCCCCCCCCCCCCTTCAATGGGGCCCCCTGTGCAGTGCAGCTCACAACAGCTCCCACTTGACAGATCTTCAAAACGACGTCGACGCACGTGTGCGCGCCAGCTCACACGTGCGTCGTGGGAGACATTCAACTTTCTACTCGTGGGGGGGTGGGGGGGCTGACAAAACTGGGAAGGGTGGGGGGGTGTTTGGGAACCGCTGTTCCGACATCTCGTATTCTTCTAACGTCATTCTAGACAACAACAACAACAAGAACAAAGGGGCAAAACGAAAATAATCTCCAGTAACCCAAGCCATGGTGAGATATCAACGCTCTGAACGGACGGAACGCCCGGCGAGTCGGCTGGCGAGTGGTGGCCGCGGCGACCTCCGGGGTTCCACTTCCCCTGCAGCCTCACCTCTCCTCACCCCGAGAGGGCCGCTGAGCAACGCGATAAACAAAAAACACACATTGATATAACACGCACGCGGTTTAGCCGAAAACTCATACAATTACGAATTATTTGGTTTGGGGTAATTTTTTTGGCAGATTTTAGATTTTTTTTTACATTTTGGAAGTTTTGGAAAAGCTCTCGGCAACAATCGCGTGTTGGGTTTTGGCATCTGTCACCGTCGACGCGAGCGTCGCGTCTTCTCCCTCCAGAAGCACACAAATTATTACGTTACCGAACAACATTAACCGCCAGCCTTACTGCATGAAAACACTTTTTTTTTTAAACGGCTGCGTTTGTGAACAAAGTCTACATAAAACACTCTATTGCATACGGGACGCAATGGCTTCTAGAATTTCCGACCCTAAACAGTAGGAGCAGCACCGCAGCCATGGCATCGTGAGGTAGATTTCAATAGCAGTGGGGTCGCGTGGCTCCCGCCCCGAGGAGGCTCCATCCTCCGTCTCAATTGTCTCGCTCCCACCACGGCACGTGCAGGAGGCCGGAGCGGTTCCATCGACGCGGCGGCCGCTGCACGGCGCCCCAACGTCGACATCCTCGCTTAGCAAATGACGGTCGGGGTGCGTTGGGGGCCGTGGGCAGGGGTCCCGACCGGCGAAACATTTTACTCAAAATGCCGCGGTCGCGCGTCGGTGCGAACGCTGCCGTGGCCTCCCGCGCGCACGTGCCGCGACAGGGAACCGCGGCGGAGAGGAGGTGTCGCCTGCTCTAGGCGGAGCCGAGAGCCGTCACTGGGTCGTTGTACAGTAGGTAGTATTGCACCTCGCGGGTGGCAAGGCGCCGTGACGCGGTCGCGGCGGACCGCGACGTTTTGTTCCTGACTTGAGTCACCTGAGCGCTGCGTGAGAACAGTGCGGGTCAGGAGCCGTGGACAGTGCAGAGCCACCCAGGGAAATGCGCGCGACTTACTAAGCTAACTTTGGTTTAACAAAAATAATACGATACTTCTGAAAGGCCTCCTTTGGTGTTGTGGCTTAAATAAACTTCAGGTACAATCACTGACGGTTTCATTAACTCGCTAATCCTGCAGTGGCTTTGCACAATGCACGGTTCCCCCTGAGAGGGCGTGTAACATCTGTAGGTGTTGTCGAGTGGTCGTTCCCAACTTGTCTGCGAGTGGATGTCAACCTGAATGTTATTTTTTTTTACGTTTCCTTTTTTTGTACTTTTAGGAATCCCCTCCGAGGTCACGGCGGGCGCTACAGACTCGGCGCTGGTCGGAGAGCGCAGACTCCGTGCTCGACACGCACGTGCAGCAGCGGCGGGCGGGAGCAGGCTGGGAACGACCGCTCCGGACGCTACGTCAGATGTGAGCGGCGGGCCCCACGGAGCAGGAGCCCATCCACTTTGGGGCAGTCGAGGCGCCGCCGCCGCCGCTGATTTCGGGCAGCGACGCGGACACGGCCGGGCCGCCCCGAGACAGAAGCCGGGGCGATCGCTGGGGCAGACGACCGGCGCCGCCCGTCGCGGCCAGACTCCGGAGCGACGCGCCGCCCAGCGAGCGGCCCGCGTCGTCCTCATCGTCCGACACGCCGGCAGAGTCGTGCGACGCCTCGGAGCACAGGTGCAACACCACGTCCTCCAGCGTGGCCTGCGAGAAGCGTCCCGAGTAGCCGGGAGCCGGGGCACGCGCGCCGTCCATGGGCGACGGCTCGTGGCTCGAGCTGCAGCCGCTCGTGCTGCTGCTCTCGGCGCACGCGAGGGCCGACGACTCGCGCGACCGCTCCGGGTCCAGCGACGAGACGCCTTCGCGTGCCTCCCCCTCGGCCTCCGTGCAGAACAGCGGCCGCTGGCACATCTGCGGAGGCACCGCGACCGTTCACGGTTAGACCGGCGAGGCGGACGCGCGCCTGAACTGGCGGTGCATCGTGAGTCCAGATACGGTATTCAAATACCCCGATGAGAGCGCTCGGAAGTAATAAGGTGAACAATACCGACTGGCGAGGTTTCACTCTCAGTTGAAAGCAGTCGGGCTGTCTAACATCGCAGCTGGTGGACTGGCCACAGCAGGTGCAGTCATGTTCCCCCAAACGGAGAATAAAATAATCGCACGAATGCGACTGTGGCGCAGAACAACAAACAGTGGAGCGCATCGTGAACTCGTGTCCACTGTGGGTCTACGGGTCTCTGTGTGAGTCTACGGGGTCTCTGTGTGAGTCTACGAGTCTCTGTGTGAGTCTACGAGTCTCCATGTGAGTCTACGAGTCTCCGTGTGAAGTCTACGAGTCTCCGTGTGAGTCTACGAGTCTCCGTGTGAAGTCGTGTTCACTGCGAGTGTTCTCCGACGGCAGGAGTGGTATCCAATCGCGCCGTGCTCTGGAGCCAGCAGCTGGATTCGCAACATCGAGTTGTGGTGACTGCCAAATGTATGTCGGTGCGAAAGGTGGAGGAGATAGAATCTGCCAGTTGAAGCAGGGCCGGGTCAGATCGGCAATTGTGCAACTGATGGATATGCTGGGAGTAGGGGTCGGCACGGTTTGGCTCAAACCACCAAACCGCGGTTTGAACCGAACCAAATCGGTTTGGTTTGGCTCTGTTTGAACTGGTTCGGTTTGGTTTGGGGCTACGAAAACCGACTCGGTTTGGCTCGGACAGGGTGGAACCGGCTCAAACTAGTTTGGTTCAAGCCAACTTAAGAGGTTTGGTTTAGCTTAGTTTGGTTTGGTTTTGGTTTGGTTTGGTTCAGTCGTCGCTGGTTTGGTTTGGATTGCTCAATTTGAAACCAGTTTGAGTCGGTTCAAACCGTGCCGACCCCTAGCTGGGAGCCCCGTGCTGACAGGGGGCCCCCTAGTGGCCAGGCGACGTGGATGCACGCCCTGGCGCAGCGCACCACACGAGCGCCCCCTGAATGTCAGCTTCGTGGTCGAGGCGTCCCAATGCTTCTGGTAGGGGAGCCTGCACCACCGCGGGTAGCATCTGTACCCAGGTCCTCGAAACCAGCACCCAAGCTTAAACATTCACAACGACCTATTGATCCATGCTAATATCTCAGTCGGAATGAAACTTTTTTTTATACTAATTCACAAGCGAAAATAACAATTGATTTGAAGCACACCTTTGAACCGCTCTCTCTGACACCTATGCATCTGTGTTTGATAGCAGTGGTGGAGCATTCTGTGTGGCATTCACAACAGCAACGTTCCCAACACAACGTTCCCAACGCTTGTCCCTTTTCCTTCCAGGCTTCCACCTGTCCTGGTTTTGCCAGGGTAGCTGTCCTAGGAAATCTTATAAGTTTACTCAGGGAAATAAATGTTCCAGTTTTGTCAGTCGCGTGATAATAACAATACCGATAAACCACTAAAACAATACAATTACGTGTAGTTCTCCCCTGTTGCGGTCTCGTAAAATATTCCTCTTCCCAGGATGTGTCCCGGTTTTTTTTCTACCTCCGAAGTGGCGACCCTAAGTGCACACCTGCGCTTAGCATGGTTGCCTATGTACGGCACGAAAGAAGTTCAACATACATCAACATGCATGTACACCAGGACACACGGTGAAGCGACAAGCGACGTGCCAGTACCGGGAAGTCGTTTGTCTTGGCGCTGCTGCGGCCCAGCCCGAACAGGCCTCGGCCTGCTCCTCGCCAGGCCGCCCTGGAGCCCAGGCCGTCCACAGCCAGACGTGCGTCGCCCTGTGGCAGCGAGGAGAGAGAGGACGACGCGGCGGTTACACCACGTCTCGCTTAGGGCAGCAGCAGCGCGCCTGGCCACTGCGGTTATCAGTTTTGCTCACGTTATCTCTCACCTGCGAGTGCCGATTCTCGACAACTTGGCTGCTTACGTGTTTCAGACAGACTTAATAATTTGTTAAATATTTAGCCCCTGGGTGTGTGTTTTAAAAAGGAATTCCTTTACCGTACGAGGTGATAGTCACTATTAATTTGCGGTGGATGTTGGTGGATTGAGCGATTTTCCATAGCCGGGTGATTCGCGGTTGTTGTTTATAGCCAAAAAACTGTTGGATCGTCCACGACATCAGTAATGTGCCAATCAGCGGGTAACCTTGAATCACGCTTTGGTTAGGAATTACTTAAACCAATAATTTTCCAGTTGATTGTGGGGTAAATAAAGATTAAAACATCGATGAGTGAGATATTAAGGATTGAAAGTCATAGAGCCTCCTTCAGGAATAACAATGCTTGCTTGGCTAATTAACTACAGCGCTGTACGCGAAATCGCTGCCCTGCTTTCACCGTCCAACACCCCCGGCAACAGGGCTCACTGTGGGCGAGGCCCTCTGGCTGCCACCCACGGGAGCGGGAGGCCCACGGCTCGGTGCCAGACGTCGCATCACAGCTGGGTATGGAGGGAGCGCGTGAACAGGGGATGGCACTCTTCCCCTCGGGTGGCTCTGACGCAGGGGTGCAGATTCCACATTCCCGTGGCGGGAGCCAGTCTCTCCAAACGACAGCCACCGATGGCTTCCCAGAAAATGGCAATCTATTTTATTGACCTCGCAAAGACGGCCGGTTGAGTTGACCTTCACAATTTGGAAAATTCAGACTTAGATGCCGGGTGCCACCGCACTGCCGACCCCCCTGGCAGGCCGAGAGCTTGAAGCTCTCGGCCTGCCAGGGGGTGGCCACGGTGCTCCGATGGGGCCTCCCCGCCCTGCCACGTTCTCTCGCTAACGACGTTAACCGGCGGTCACACATCCCCGGGGGGGAGATGTAAATCACGGCGGCAAGTTGTGGCACGGCCGCCTGTATTTTAACGATGCGGCGGGGGGGAGATCATCGCCTCCATCAGCTCGTCGTCAAAACGTCTCATCATTTATTAAAACGCAGGCTGCCGTGCCTCGACTTGTCACGCGTGCTCGTATTCCCAGCCGCCTCTGCTCGTGAGATGTGGACGAGTGCAGATATGTCACGGTCCAAGCAAACAAACAAGTTGATTATGAATGAGATGATAATAATATCATAAGGAGACCTTGGAGTGGAGGCGCCCGCCATGGGCAGCGGAGGACGAGGCGAGGTGAGCGACCGTGCCAGGGCTGCCCCCTCCTCCTGCCCCCTGCTGCTGCTGCTGCCCCGGGAAGAGAGCGCGCTCAGCCTTGTTGTACGAGCCCCTGTGTGGAGACATCGCGTACACGCACACACACACATCAGCCCCGTAGCGTGCCTTGTGGTACCAGCCCCTTTTTGAAGCGGGGACATTCAATATAAAAGCTCGGGATAGGGGCGGGCACAACACAGGCAATGTAAAATACATTTAAAGCAAAATGTAGTGTAACATTCACACTTATGTTTGGAGCGTATCGCTATTTTCACTCATTAAATGCATTTCAACAGCCTCTTCCCTATCGTGGCGGCATTCTCCGTCAGCCTGCATTTTATCCAAAAATCTCACCCCTTTGGTACCGAAAGCGAGAGGGGTCACCGTGTGGGAATCCGCCCCGCTGTGCCGGATCTCTCATCTCCCTTCCCGTCCCGTTTGAGTGACGTTTACACGGACGCCGTGCACCATAGAAAGCTAATGTTGTGGACGCTGAAGAGGAGGAGTGAAAATGTGCGCAGCGTGCGCCTCCACCGCGCACACCACCCGTTTCCTTCTCTTCCAGCAGCGTATGCGAAACGTCTTTGAAATGTCAACGCCACGTTTTGCCCGCCGCCAGGTTCACCGAGCGCCGCTGCGCTCTCGCGCATCCAGCCTTAGAACCGGCACGAGCGTCCAGCCCCGGAGACACCCGCGGGGGTGGGGACGAGCGCACGCGCGACCCCTGCCTGACCGCGTGCCTCCTTCACCGGCGCACATTCGCCGGAGCGTGCTGCGCGGCAGCACGTGTGACTTGCAAATAAACCACGGCCCGGCGAAGGAGTTTGTTTAAATTGAGATGTTTGGACAAGGGTTCACTGGGTTCTGAGAAATGTCGATAATTCACAATGTTTACGAAAGCATTTCAAGCGGAAAAAAATAATGTCATAATGTGATAATGCTGTCAAGTTATGGTGCTCCTCACATAAGACTGACTGTATGGTGCAATTTATAATTACTGTTTTAAACAGGGAAGGTACATCAGCCACAAGGTCATTGGCATAATTGATAAGCAACATTTTTACAGAAGTTAAACTACATCTTGGAAAACCCATGAAACCATAGCACAGTGCAATGTATGAAAATACACACATGCACACTGATCATAAAATATATACGGGCTATACATTTACATTGGGTAGCAAGGTGGGTGCAGTGGTAAACACTTGTGCCCTGCAGAAAGAAGGGCATGGGTTAGATTCCCAACATCGGATGCCTCTCTGCGTGGAGTTTGTACGTTCTGCCCCTGTTCTGCATTCGTTTCCTCTGCGTTCCCTGGTTTCCTCCTATAAGCTAAAGAAACAAAAGGTAGCTAGCATTGGCCAAACATCCTAATGGCAATAAATGACCTTGCCTGTAAATGACGAAATTGGGATCACAGAGAGCAAAATCGCTCCCACTGCGAATACTCGGTAGGCCCCTCAAGAGTATTGAGACTTAGGCTTCCCTGGATAAACAAGCAAAATAATAACACCGATGATGGTGATACATAAACTATCCACCGACGCCTCTGAGCCCATCGCACACACGGCGCAACGGTATCTAGCGCGCAAACGATGCTAATGCAGTCGTATCACGAGCAAGAAATACCGTACAGTACATCGATGGCGAAGGGCAAATGAAGCGGTTAAGGGAGCGCGGTGCGTCTCTCCGGTGACTCTCCCGTGACACGCGGGACGGCTCCTGCTGCCCGACACGGCTGCCTCTCTGCCGAGTGGCTCTGCTGTGGATCAGCGCTGTCCCTGCTCCGTCACGAGCGAGCGTCCTCAGGGCGCGCGGCTCAATTAAATCATTTTATTTATTCCCGATGATTCCGCCGGCCCGGGCGATCGCCCATCGATCGCGCTCGGGGTGACGTGCGAGGGGGCCCGGCGATGTCGAGGTGTAAATCCACCCTCCACCCCTCCACCCCTCCACCCCTCCACCCCCCACACTCGCCCCCGGGGGGAGCCGCATGCGACACTCTCCGTTGTGCAAGGTCATTACACAAGCACCCTGGAGCAGGGAGAGGTTGGACAGGCGACACTCCCAGCGACAGTTTCTCCCCCGAGGTCGGCATCGTACTCGAGATCGGCGTCGTGAACAACAAAAGCTGATTCACGTGCGACGCAGAGGTGGAAGTTTTAAGGCAACATTTCACAAGATGCGGGCAAATCACCGCTGTGTCCTGCCGATTTGCCAGTTAACTATTGAGAAAGTGGAGGAAAGTGGTTGCCACTAACACGTGAATCAGCAGGCCCCACGCGCAGCCTTCACCACCATTCAGTTTCAATTCGCAACAGAACCCAGCCACTTATGCTCCACGATTATTCTGCACTGGCCTGTGACCGTCTCTCATCACGCGAGTTTCTCCACACAGAACGTCCTCTCCGCACGACAGCCACAACGGCACTTCCCTGACAAGGTCTTGGAAGACTCAACGTCGTTCACTTCCGTAAAGATTTCAACTCGCTTTTTTTGGTTTACGGCATGCACGGGAGGGCCACGGTTTACATCGCCGAGGGACGAGGGGAAATTTGCTGGTGGCAAAGCCACGGCGACGCTCGAACGCGCCGGCGGCAACCGTGGCTGTGACGGTGCACAGACCCCAACCCCACGGAGCAGCGGCGACGGCCGCCACGACAGCGGTTTAGGAGTTTGGCGCAGAACAGGAGTTTGCGCGAGGGCGCTGCACGTGGGCCCGGCATCAGCTGGCATCGCCAGACTCGTTCTGCCGTAAAGATGACCACCGTTTACCACAGCACGCAACGCACCCAGCCTAGCATTCACGTGCGAGTCTTGAGAAGGGCAAGTTGTCACCCTGTTCCTCGCGCCAGGTGGAGTCACTGCCACAGTAGCCAAATATCTTGTGAGAGGCGGGGGTACCAAAGTGCTTATATCCCTCACATGTCACACGTACTATATGTACATTTTATGTGTAAATGATTACGAGTTAGCGTTCATAGCTAATTATAAGTGATGTTCGATGCTAAGCTTGTTCCTTTATGATAGTGGGTTAATTCGTTTGATTGCAATATATGATATGTCTTGATTTTGTTAAATACATTGACTTAAAATTTCACCCAATGGGTCACGATGACCTCCATTGCACAAACCAGTCGGTGCAGGGTGTTGAACGAGCCAATTGGTCACAGAGCGAATAACGTCACAGGGTATATCGATACCACACACGTGGACATCACTTACAAACGCACATGGACACGATGATGCAGAGGCAAGCACACCGCAAACACCGTGCGACGTGTGTGGGGAGAGGGCGGGGGACGCGTGGGCTCTGGGGAGACAGCGATGTCCGTCGCGTGTTTGCTTTACCCAGGCTGCGTGTTCATGAATCGGTGATGTGGAAGCCAAAGCAATTGACTGTCCTGATGCGACTGGCAAGAGGCATCACCAGGCATCACGTCCGTCGCCTCCGTCTCGTCACTCTCTGCCACCGCCGCCTATCGCAGTCGTTACCACTGCCACGCTCTCACTGCGAATTGGCCTCCTCCTCCTCTTCACTTCTCCGCGACCGCTACGGCTGCAGCCCTTTCTCGTGGAGCCGTGAGCCCCAATTCCTCGAGCGGTCGCTAGGACGTCCCCTCTCGTCTGCACTGCAGCTGCCCTCCCCGCAGGGACGCGACGCGTCACCTCCCTCACTGCGGAAACTCCGTTCGTCAGTCCTGCGTGCGTGCGCGTGCGTATTGGCACTGCAGCAATGAGAAGCCTGCCCCCGGCTGCCCTCGTCGCGCTGGGGCGGCGGGGTGGGCAGCAGCGGCGGCGGTGGTGTACCTGGCCTTGGTGCGGGCGAGCAGCACGATGAGGCAGAGCACGATGCAGGCGAGCGCGATGCACACGCCGATGGTGATGGCCGTGGCGGAGCCGTCGCCCGGCACGTCGCCCCCCGCCGACTCCTCCGCCCCTTCCGCCGGTGCCGAGCCTCCCCCTGCGCGTGGCACACGGGGCGAGGCATGAAGCGCGGGGCACGGGGTAGCGAGCACGGAGAACACGGCACGTGCACACGTTCAACTTCTTTTGCGCCGCACGGAGCCGACCGTGCAGGAAATAAAGCACGGAGCACGAAGCGAGGAGCGGGAGCAAGGAACACGAACTGCGGAGCACGGAGGAGGAAGCGGGCAGCGTGGAGCGAGGTGCGGCGACAGCGCTCACCGTGCGCGTGCGAGGTTCTGGCGCCGCCGGGTTTCCGGGCGGCCCCGCCGGGCTGAGCGCGCGGGATGTGGACGCGGACGGGCGGGGAGCCGGGGCCCGGGCCGCTGGCCGTGACGGCCTCCACACGGAACACGTACACCTCGCCGGGCTGCAGGCCGTCCACGCGCGCCACGCGCTCCGAGCCTGCGGCAACACCGCCACGCGCACAACGGAGAGGGGGGGGGGGGTCCGGAAAATAATATTATTATTACGAATCATAAGGGTACTGTACCAGAGTTACCCAGCCGAGTCTGCAGCGCTGAGACGCTGGGTTGCAATCCAGGTTTGCCGTGCTCAATATAACTTGACCAATGCTTCCAGTCAAACAAACCCCCAGGGTCCGAACGGCGTGGGGAGAAACCCATCCAGCAGTGGATTGACAAACAGTGACCGTGCATGTCCTGTGTGCACGCTGGCGGCGAGCGTGGAGTCACAACGGCGGGGTCCTCGCGCCCCCCCCCCCCCCCTCTCACTCGACCGGTGTCGCCGCCGTCGTTCTTGTTGTTATTCTGGGCTCGTGCGTGTCGGTCGCACGTGCGGCCCATCGTGCATTATGAATGTGGGAGGATGAGAACATCGAAATTGGCTTCTTGAGTGAAATGGAATTGAACGGTCGTGCTGCACTCGGTGTGTTCCGAGTTGCGGTGCACCCCACCCCCCCCCCCCGCGGTGTTTCAGTGCGAGCTTGTCCGTGTGCCACGAGCCACAGTCTCCTCCGCGCTCAACACCGCGAGGGCGTGAGGATCGCTCCGACCCGGTGATGCCGCGCGCTGTGATTTACGCGCGGCAGGTGCAATCAGCGGCTTCATGAATGGAAATGATCGTGATCGTCATACGAGGCAGGGTGGCGGCCGTTTTCGCGGGCCTCTCTCTCACGTGTGGCGGTGAGAGGCCCGTGCCAGCGCCTCGCCCGTTACACTGTGGTGCTGCCAGCGTGCCGTGCGTCCAGTGCCCACGACGTACCGTGGGTGTGCAGCGAGCGCCACGCGCCGGCGGCCCACTCCTGCGGCGTGCCGTAGAGCACGGTGTAGCGCGTCACCGTGCCGTTGGACTCGTCCGGGGGCTGCCAGGCCACGAGCGCCGAGCGGGGGCTCACGGCTGCCACGCGCACCTCTCCCGGGCGGCCCGAGGGGCCTGCGGGGCGCACGGTCACACGATGAGCACCGCCTCGGCAGCCCGCGGGGCCCGGTCTACGCGCGTCGCTGCCCTCACGAGCGCCCATGGAGCCGCTCGCGGCTGTTGGCGGGTGAGCCGGCGGTAGAAACTTCACGGCATCGCGACGGGGGGCCGGTCTCCCCGTAGGACGATCGAAGTGGATTTTTCGTTTAGCACCGCGAGCGTGCAGACGGACGGGAGAGTCGGTGACCGCTAGTGGCGGCAATAGCGGCCTCTTAAAATGAATGAATTTAACCTGGGGAAAACACCGTGGCCCAACGCCCGTCACGTTCAATCAAATTACCGTGAAGTCGAGAGATAACGACTGAAAGGCACGAAACTTTGTCTAAAGCTCCTTAATCAATTAAGACGCCAACTCAATTAACCGGCCCGGCATCGCGCGCGACCTACAATCATTTTGCTCCGAGTCAGCGGTTCGATTCCCACGGCTAGCCCCGTAATTTCCAAGGGGAATTACCAAAATAAATGAGCCATCTATTCTAAAGGAGATGTTAAGGACCGAGCTAAAGGGTCATTAATAAGATTAGGCCACTGTGTGGCTGAAAACAGAACTCGAAAACCTAAAATTACCTGTCACTAAATTGCAAAAAGAAATAAAAGCTTGTATCAGACAAGAATGGTATCACAAGTCTCTCTCCTCGACAAGATGTTTTGCATCTCTGTGTATGCTCAGCTGGTTGAATTCAGGACATCAATCACACTGCTCCAATAGCTCACGTTCAGCGCGCGCGACGAGACAGGAACCAGTCCTGAAGGATCCAAGGCCCCAAGCTGCACGTGACTAGGTGCTTCCCCGGGTCGCTGTAGCCATCCCTCACGGCCTTGCAATGCTACAATCCATCTCACTCTTACATCGCAGCTAATCTCATCGCTCCGTCTCTGCAGTGCTCATCTTCGTGGTTCCCTGCTCTGGCTGCCAATCCATCAGCAGTCTACGAACGCGGCGACCCGAGTTCAATTCCCGCTCACGGCCAACACCAGTCATCATCATCTGAACCAGTCCTGAGCCTCCCCTAAGTCGACTCAGCCTCACATGAGTACCTGGTGTGGTGAGTAAAAACAACGCCACTGGGGAGACAAAGGCGGCCGGGCGTGGTGTTGGCCACCCGCCCCCTCGTGTGCCGTGTTGGCCTTCATAGGTGCTCGCTAACAGGACTTGCCCCAAGACTCTGTTAAGGCTACACGTTTAGGTATTTGCGGTTTATGCACATCCGTGCATGGGTATGCGTGTGTGTGTGTGTCCATACGTTCCGCTATATTCCCAATTCTGCACAAGGTGACACCATCTGTCGTCGTTCCTAACAGTAAATCAGGTTACCACCACAGATCGTTGGAACGGAAACTAAATATTTAAACAGCGGCACCAGGCGCGTCGATGCCGGCTCTGGCTGACGGGCGCTCTCGCAGCCTCGGGGGCCCTCGGCCGCGGTAAACGACGACGCGGCACGACAACAAACATCCCCCGAGCGCGAGTCGAGCGCGCCGAGCCGCCCGGGCAGAACACGGCAGGCTCGCGCACGGCGCGACGGCGAGCGCCGCGTCACCGAGCGCCACAGCGGCGGTTAACGGAGGTCGCGGTTAGGTCGCGGTGCGATGGACGCTCGCGGGCGGTGCGCCGGGAGAGGTGTGCCGCTGGTGGGGAATGCCGCGGTGCGTCACGTGAGTGCAGATGTGTTGGTGGTGTACTACAGTGATGGACAGTGTGACGTGGATATTCATAATTAATGTTCACAATTAGTTGTCCAGGAGATACATGCCGAGTCATAGGACTCTTTTTCAGAAGGGTCCTGCAGCTACATTGGGTTTTTAATTTAAGATTGATACGGCCAATAGATGAGTGTGTATACATGCAAACCTGAGCACGTGGAGAAAAACGCACACGTGCCAGGGGCAACACTCTATACCCGTACAGATGGAAACAGATGGCAATTGCTCAAATTGCCGTACCGCCATTGCGAAGCGAGTTTCACAACCTTTGTGTGATCCACCAACCCTTGCCTCCATAATGCTGGATGACAGGCTGCATAGCCACCGCCGTCTAGCGGCGTAGTGGCGTGTAGCACACTCGTGTGTGGTGTTTGGGTCTGTGACACACTCGAGCGGTGTGGGCATGTAACACAGAAGCGGCGGCGGCGTTGTTGGTGTTGTTGCGCGAGGCAATGACGACCGTCCGCGGTGGCGGCGTCAAACACTCGGAGCAACGTCGCCGTGCTCTCAGCCAGGGCCGCGTTGTCGCGCCGGTGAGCGCCCCGCGACCTCGCGGGGGTGAGTGTGGGGGTGAGTGTGGGGGTGAGCGTGGGGGCGAGTGTGGGGGCGAGTGTGGGGGGGACGCACGCTCGGGCGGGGTGGAGTGGTACACCACGGGGCTCCAGGGGCTGAGCAGCGAGCCCAGGTGCAGGCGCACGGCGAACTCGTAGCGCGTGTCCGGCTGCAGCCCTTCCACCAGCAGCCGCTCCTCCGTGCTGCCGCGCAAAGCGGCGGCACAGAGCGGCACAAGGGGAGCAAACAACAACAGCAACACGTCACACACGCGGCGTGCACAGTACACGCAGCACGCATCCACGCAGCCTGCGCTCGCAACAAGACGTCACACACGTGGCGTATGCACGGCATACACACACAGCGCGCACACGGCACACGCGATATACACACACGGCGCACACGTGGCATGTGTGTACACACGTGAAGCCTGCACAGCGTTTGCAGCGCGCGCACATCCATCGTGGCCAGGTCATCCCTCAACCTGCTCGACGTTCCAAAGTCAAGGGCAGTGAGTGCCAGAAATCGTTTCTCCGTGGCTGGTCTCGCTCTCTCCGGAATTCCAATCCCCCCTTCACATGTGCAGCAGCAGCAGCAGCGGCAGCAGCAGCGGCAGCAGCAGTGACAGCAGTGGCAGCAGCGACATCTGCCTCTGCACCTGGTGCACCAGGCTCGTAGAGCGCTTGAGGAACTCCGAGCCGGGCTCCGTGCCTCCGAGTCACGTGATAATATTCATTACCCCTAGTTGACGACGACGATGATGAAATTAAACTAAAACAATTTTTTTATTTTACCAGGTAAGGCCCACTGAGCTGTGTAGCTCTTTTTCACAAGTGACCTGGTCACAAATGATATCTCAACAAAGTGGCTTATCACGTGGACATTTATAGCAGCCAAATGCTCTAAACGCGTGGTTCTAAATGTGGAAGGAAAATACCAGAAAACCCGGACAAAAATCCACACGACCACGGAGAGAGAGAGACGCAAACTCCAAATATACAGCAGCAGGCGTCAGGGCCGGGATCGAACCCACGACCTCCTGCACACCATCTCGCCCTCCCGACGCCTGCGATTATCCCGCACAAGAGCAGCTACAACAGTCGCGCTGGAGAGAGTCCTGCACGCGCCGGCAGCCCCCCCACTCACGTGTGGACGTAGCGCACGAGCGACGCGTTCTTGAGGCCCACGGGGTTGCAGCGCAGCGTGTAGTTGAGGCTGCCGCCGCCGTGGCTGAAGACGGGCGCGAGCCAGTGCAGGGCGACGGCTCGCGAGCCGTTGGTGCGCGCGTGCAGGCGGTGCGGCGGCGGTGGCGGCGGCGCCGACTTCCCACGCACGGCTGGGGGGCACGTGGCAGGGGGGGGGGCATGGGAGGCGTACGTGTGAGCGCGTGATTGCGTACGTGCGTGCGAGTGAGTATGTGTGTGCGACAGAGGTCGCAACCGGGTACCCGATACCCGTACCCTACCCGATACCCGGCTACCCGTACCCGGCCGGGTACGGGTACCGTGTACCCGTTTGCGACCCTGGTGCGGCCGGGTACGGGTAAGGAATCAAAACCCGTTTGCGACCTCTGGTGTGCGAGTTTGTTTCACAGTGTGAGCGTGTGTGTTTGTGTGCGTGCGTGTGGGGAGCGGTGGCGAAGCGGTTACCGCGTTAAGATGAACTCGACGACCCGAGTTCGATTCCCTCTCACGGCCAATGGTAGTGATGATTATCCGAATCGGTTCTGTGCCTCCGCTAGGTCGACTCAGCCTCAAATGAGTAGCTGGTGCGGTGTGTAAAAAGATCGCTACTGGGGAGACAAAGGCGGCTGGGCGTGATTCTCGCTAACAGCACTTGCCCCAACAGTCTGCAAGGCTAGATGGAGGATCTTTGTCTTTTGTGAGCGAGTGCGCATGTATGTGCATGAAGGTGAGCAAGTAGGCATGTGCTGGGAGCACGTGTGCATGCGGTACACGAGTGCTGAATGAAGGCCTCCCCATCGAGTGCCGCTCAAGGGCGTTGTTTGACCATACTTCTCTACGCTGGTCAGTGTGGAGTGGTAAAGAATATCACTCACCACTAATAAAAAAACATGACCAGGAATCAAACTCATCGAGCCGGGTGGCATGACGGTTAGCACAAGTGCGCTAACCGCCGTGCCACCGCTCCATCCCATTCTACATAATAACGCAACGATTGCGAAACGGTAGAAGCTGCTGCTGCGACCCATGACGTGTGAATGCAGCAACTGCACGGCCACCGTAACGCTGGGTAGGCCAAAGCTCCATTAGGCGAGACCGTTCATATCGCCGACCATTTGGGTTGTGAAAATTGACCCGTTTAGTTGTTCCAACAGGAAGTGTAAACAACGTTTTGCTGCTCGCATTGTGATCGACCCCCGCGTGGGTTTCCTGCGCCTCCTAATAGCAATATTATGCCTCTCACACGGTGGCGAGTCCAGAGAATTCCACTTGGGGGGAGGCGCGGGGGTGGCGGACGACAGCAAGGAAAATGAGTTCCGTCCTCTCTCCGTTTCCTGCCTCCTTGAATCTCACAACGCGTCACTCCACGTATGTGGACCTCCTAGTCCCATCTGGCTGGGGAGCTCCAACTCACAACAGTGTCCTGCATTTCACCAGGATTCTCTCACCGAGATTCTTTACCCTCATTTTGCATTGGCGACACGGGTACGCAGAGCTACATCGGTAACATATATATTAATCAATAGGGTCTCTGTAAAATTTAGGACATAGGAGAGGCCACCGCCACATAATGGCCTGCCCGTGTGAATAATGTGAGTGGGTTCCAAATGCCGTTTTCGAGCAGGTGGCAGCGGTTGATTATTCCCTGCAGATATTGCCTCTGGGTGGCAGGACACGAGCACTTGGTACACGCGCACTGCCAATAAAAACCTCTCGGCTATCCCAATCACCCAGGTCCACTAAATCAATCAGTAGCCAGCGAAGCGGTGGGGGAGGGGGAGATTTAGAATCAAGCGTAGCCAAATGGCCCTCGTTCCCATTCTCAAGCCCGAAGACTCCTCTGTGTTGAAGGCCGTGCCTCCGGGAACTTCCATTCGGATGGCCCATGGTGGTCCAGGCTCTTGTTTGATCCTGATGAGTGCAGGACCCCTTGGTGGTGGTGGTGGTGGTGTTGTGGTTCCGGACCCAGCCAAGTGGTGTTGGTGCTCGACCCTCATTCGAGGAACCCGATTGGCAGAGGATGGATTGGCAGTTTGGGGAAGCTGCCCAAGTCACTCTGTGGCATTATTGCCATGAATTGTATCGCAACGTAATGAGAACAATTTCTTTGTTATTCCCCCACTAAAGCATTACCAATCGATGTGATATTTCTGCAAAGAAGACCTCAGTTTAGGTAACGATCGAGCGTGCAGCAGAGCACCAGCCTCTGAAGTGGAACACTGCAAGTTCAACTCAAGTGATGCCATCAATCCTCTCGAGTCAATAAAACGAGTACCAGTTTGTGAGAAGTGGTTGTCCTGTTATAAATGGGCTCAGGGCTTCCCTAGAGGAGGCGAGCATCATCCACGCTCAGTCCGAGCCAGGGGAGACGCTTCCTCCCCGCCCGGCCGCAACGTCGCGTGCGGCACGGAGCGCTCGGCCCCCGGCGGCCGCGTGGCGCGAGAGCCTCACCCGCACAGTCGGCCGTGCTGATGGTCTGGTCCGCCTCGTATCCCTCGCCCTCGTCGCTGTAGGCGGACAGCCGCACCTGGTACTTCTTCCTGGGCTCTGCGGGGGGAGGAGGAGGAGGAGGAGAGGAGACCAGCGAACGCATCAGCTTCGTGCCCCAGGGGAGAATTCTTAACCAGGTCCATTTGTTGCACAAACAATGATTGTTCAACTTCAGCGCGATGGGGGTGGGCGGCGGTAATCGTGGTGAGCGCCCACTTTAATGCAGCTGATGAATGATACAGTTTAACATCAATTGCAATTATCAAAGAACAATGAGCCGATTGACAGTATCTGACGGTGGATAATCTACGCAGAAATCGATACGTCCACGTGGCCCGAGCGGCATCTGGTGCCGAAGACCCTCGCACGCGACCATATGCCGGTCACGTGGCACTCTCGCTACAAAGGGACATTTCTGGTGGAGTCGCGGCGCCCTGCCACGTGGGGACGCAGAGGCCTTGTGTTTGCCAGCGAGCGAGAAGTGGCCATGGGGCCCCCCTCCGCTCTGTTTGTCTGTCACCGCGTGCGCGGCGGCCCTGTGCTTGCCGCCGCCACCACCACATGCGGCTTCCACGATCCGTCGCATTTCATGCGTGGAGTCGGAGTGAAATGCCGTGCGTGCCGTTTGTCGGTTATTTGATCCTAGAAATGAAAAAACTAAGGACAAAACTAAACAGACTACTTGACTGATTTGATAACTTCACACAGAATGTATCACAAAGCACAGGGGAAATAGATGAGATACATCGCAATGTGTGTGCCCAACATTGCGAGGTGACTACCGGTGAATGAGTAATATGCACCTTCATTGTCCTCGGGACAACGGAGCTCTATTTTCTTCTCACACTAACACACAATACAACGTGCTGACCCGAGAAAAAACTTTCGCTTTAGAGAACTGACCCCATGCAGGAGGCAGTGGTGATTTAATTCTGAGTGATCTAATTTATGTAAGTGGGGACAAGTGGGCCTGCAACAGGTGGTCACCTCCAGTTGGCCACGGGTGACTCGCTCGCCGCTAGCTACGCAACTCACTGAACACACCACAAGTACAACACAGACGCACGACTACCCCGCGATGACATTACAGTGAGCAAACACAGTGCGGTTCAAATTATATTACTTATGCACCCTATTGCAGCGTAATTTGCAGTTTATCTGAAATGTACAAATAATCAACCAACATTTTGAACATGTCTCGACAAAATTGACAATTATCGATGACGGCCAATTTCTGTATTGCTGCACTGCCACATATTGTGGATATTTTCCCCGACTCGTTTGAGCAAAACGTGTAGACATGTAAGTCACCCTCCCGGTCCCTGCACGTGGTGTCCCCCTCTGGCTGTCATTGCGCACCGACCGCGTGGAACTTTCACGGCTGGCTCAGGTCGCCAACCGACGTGAGAGCTCCGCTGAACCCTCACCCCGAGCACGGAGACGCGTTGATTCTTGACCAAATGCAAACCGATGATCGCACTTACCTCAACGCAAAATAACTACCCTTGACTAACCCACAAATCTGCACTTCTTGCTCTTATCAGTGGACAAGCACTCCCCGTTATCCTCAACATTCGTGGATATCAGAGTCCCCAAGGACTCGTGGAAAGGGTGGCTGTTACACAAGAATGTTCGCGTTGTCCATGATGCAGCAGTCGAGATAGGAGTTTCTGCTTTTCCTTCCATCCATCTTATCTGACAAGCCCAGAGGCCCCACGGCAAGCGGGGAGCCTTGTGCATTGGCTGATCAACGTGCACCCCGATCACAAGAGGGCATGTTTGAGAGAAGGGCGGAAGGCTCAGAAATTAAATGCCAGAGAAAGTTGCCCAAGCAGAGCATTGGACCCTACGGTAATGCACAGCCTTGTCTCTATACGCACAGTACAATAGTGGAAAACGGGCGAGGCAGTGTCAATTCTTCATAAGATACACGAAATAAAAAGTCTAACAATTTGAAAGTGCTGAAATGAACCTACTGTTTTTCGACCAGTGGTGTAATCTCCACATTCCTATGGAGGGGACCAGTCTCTCTTTAGCACAATCACCCTTGGTCAGTTAAGCTCCTGTCATATCTTGGAAACGACGATAGCCGGCCTCCATTTTCTATTCGAATAGGAGCGCCACCAATTTTGCTTGTGAAGAATAGAAGGGTGCACAATATAAACAAAGGCCACGCATTCCGCTAAGAATCGCCAAATGCTTCAAAGCACGTTTGTCTCCTTGTGATCTTTTCACAAGGAGCGGTTAATTTTCTCAGAAATTGGCCTTTCTTTTTGGGGGAGGGGGGTGGCAGGGGTGGGGGCGTAGTGGGGGGTGGGGGGCGGGGGATTGCCCCGACCGCCGCCCTGCGGCGTGCACCCTGACCCCGAGACGGTAACTCAGCCTCCTGGGCCGCACCGCCCCGGCTTAGTGGGGAGAACAAAAATCCCTGAAGAGGCCACCCCACAAAGAGGCCCCCCCGCAGCACGGCCAGCTCGTGAGAGCGGCTCCCAGCGGGGGTGTCCACCCGGGGCGGAGGGCGCCGCGGCCGAGAGGCCGACCCCCCATCGGGCTGCGTGGAGGTGCGAGCGCTGGGCGGGCGGAAGGGCAACTGCCCTGCGGCTCACGCAGCGGGGAAGCCCGCAGCGCAGTTCAAAGCGAGGAAAACGGGATATTATTCGTCAAAGTATTTTTTGTTAATTCTGTGTGGGGTTGTCCGTTACGAGGAGTTTTATAAGATTTTCAACGTTAAAGTGGCGCTTGTATGTATGTAGAACTTATTTCGCACCGCACGTAGCCAACCGTGCTAATCGGAGGGGCTTACTTAAATGCCTCGGCAACTCTAAGCGCCTTGCATCACATCTCATCTGAACCATTCTGATGCCCCTGCTGCAGTCTAGCCAAGGGGACCCTCAGTGGCAGCTGTCCCTGTTCGATTCCTGCAAGCCCCAACTCAACACTGCGACTCAAGTGGCAGCGTCGGCCACGATGATGGCGGTGCGGTGCCCATCGTGACCCCAGTGGGCTGCGACAAACTCGGCTCGCGATGGACGCGCAGAGCGAGGTCGACATTCGGCCGTGAAAGGAGGGAAGCAAGGGCTTTGCCGTGCCACTCCAAATACATTGCTTAAGTTTTACAAAAAAAAAAGTTGGAAAATAAAAAAAAACAGTTCGGATGTTTCCTGGCACGAGTGGGGCGGCGTTCATCTCTATGCGAGTCCGTGGTCAGAACACCACACTCGCGCTCTGTCGTTTTTACACTCGCACACGTGGACAAATACACCATTAATGTATTTATTGGGCGATTAAGAAAGCCTCAGATGAGCCTCGCCTTGTGAAGACTGATTACCGCGTATGCACGTCCTCTGCTGCCCAGGGGAAGGATTTAGAGTCGAGCAAGAAACAACCCGCGTTATAAATCAATCAATCCACACCTTGAAACATCTCGCAGCATTGAGAGCATGGAGAGGCGAAGGCTCATCGAACATAAAGTCCACTGAGGCGGTGCAGCCGAACGGCGGTCAGAAAGAAGCATCCCAGGGCGGAGAAGGAAGAGAGAGAGAGAGGGGAGGGGTGGGGGACTCTGCATGGCGAGACCACACAGAGCTCGGAGGAATGCTGCCACCACCACCCCCACCACCACCACCTCCCCCGCCACCCCAGCCCCGCGCACGAACCCTTATCCCGAGCACAAACACGCGCAGGCCACAAACACATCTCGGCACTGCAGCAGTCGATATCATAGCTCGGGGCCAGGCCAGATTAGGGTTGGATTATGGGGGCAAACATTCGGGGGGCAAGCAACACGGATTACGGCTCCCCCCCCCCCCACACACCACCCCCCCCCCTTCAGCGCCGTGCGATCGCTCCAGATCACTCTTGTTTCGATAGAAGACTTATTCATCTGACAGAATTGAGCAACTGAAGTGCTCATAATTCGGGCATCAAGTATTATACACACACGCGCGATACACGCTGGGCCACCGCCGAAAACCGTGGGGCTCCCTCAAGGCGGCTAAAGCCGTGCACTTTAACATTTAACCCAATAAACAGCAACGTGTAGCGCGCACTCGATGTTAGCTTCAAACCGCCGGGCCAGTGACGATGAACGCTTAAATGTCATTGACACTTTTCTTCCCACGGGGTTTTCTTGCTTTCCTATCCGTGGTTTCCACAGACAAAGAGACAGATTTCTCCCTATAGCCTTAACAGGCTGTTGGGGCAAGTGCTGATCGCAAGCACCTACGAAGGCCGGCACGGTGCATGAGGGTATGGGTGGCCATGTTTACACACCAAGTACTCGTTTGAGGCTGAGTCGACCTAGGGGAGGCCCCGGACCAGTTCAGAAAATTTTCACTGGTGTTGGCCGTCAGCGGGAATTTAACTCAGGCCGCTGGCTCCATAGCATAGCACGCTAACCACTGCGCCACCGCTCCCCATACACAAACATAGTGCACCTTATATCTTAGTGAGGAGCAGCATGTGCATTCGAGGCTGCATGGTAGCTGCGATGTTACAAATTAGCCTTCTTCTCCCGACGCCCGTTTGGAGTGTTTAACCCACAACGTTTGCAAGTGCGGTGACATTAAAATACTTAACACAAGCAGCTGTCAGAAAACGCCGCTTCACTAAATGGCTTTGACAATTTCACGCTCTCCGTGGGGAGCCCAGATTTTTTTGCTTCGGGTGGGGGGGGGGTTAGGAAAAGAGTTAAATGTAAAATATTTTAGCCATTTGCTTGGAGAGGAGGGGACGAAAAACAGAAGGCCATCCCCATAAATCAGGCCATGCCACTTTCCTCGAACACCTCATTGTCTGCCCCACAAAGGCGGACCAGCTCTGGGCCCAGCGCTGGGATCATCTGCAGATGCCCCCTGCCTGCCTGTCTCCGGGCAACAGCTGACCATCGCCCTCCCCGGGGGCAGACGCCACCCCTGCCCTCGCTCCGGCCCGCCTATTGTGTGCCGGGCAGTGGGGGAGGGGGGCTATCACGCGGCTCAACCTTTGGCTCGGTGACCCCTGGTCCCTGGTGGGCAGGGCCGCTCCCGCACCCCATCCCCCGCCCCCCGTTGCCCTCTGACCTGCCCGGCAGCCGCTTTCAGACCCCGACCTCTCGGGGTGCCCGCAGGAAAGGCCATTGTGGCCGTGGGGAACGAAAGGGGGACGCGCGGAATAAAGGCGGCACTGACAACTGGAAGAGTTAGTGCTCGCCAAATGTTTCCTGCGCTCAATTATTGTTTTTGCTTGCTTGCCTCGGAGCTGTGGGCTCGCGTGATGGTGCGGAGAGCGGCGACGCACCAGCGGGCGTTCGTTTAATTGCCGAAAAACCCTGCAGGCACTTACGGAATGCAATTCGCACGTTTCCTGGATGCGTGCGGCTCTCAGCGGATGTGTGGATGGGTGTCTGTGTGTATGTCAATGTGTGGATGAGTTTGCATGGATGCGTGCGTGTGTCAATGTGTGCACGAGTTTGTGTGTGTGTGTGGAGAGGTGTGTGTGTGCAAATGTGTGAATGGTTGTGCGTGTGCGTTGATGTGTGTATGGTTATGAGCGGATGTGTGGATTTGCAGTGTGTCCATGCGTGGATGTGTCCAAGTGGATGTAAGAATGAGTGGAAAGGCGTGTGAGAGTGTACGTCGATGTATAATTTGGTGTGGTATGTTAGTGGCGACCCGAGTTTGGTTCCCGCTCACGACAAATAACAGTGGCAAATATTTGAACCAGCCCTGGGCCTCCCTTAGGTCGACGAAACTGCAAATGAGTGCTTTGTGAAGACAATAAATGCCGGGCATGGTGCTGGCCACCAACCCCCTTGTGTGCTGTGCCAACCTTCATGGGTGCTAGCTTACAGCACTTGCCCCAACAGTCTATTATTTAACGGCTATACAGGGGATCTTTCTCTTTGTCTTGGCTGCCAACAAACATTGGAAAGATTTCAAAATCAAACCTTAAATGATGGTGCCTGCGTTCAGTAGCGCGCACACACACGACTGAACGTTCAGGAGTGCGTGTGCGCTGCTGGACATTGCGTAACGCACACACGCGCTCCGAGCGCCTCTCAAACAACACGGAGAGTTCGCCGGGCAGAGCTGCTCATCACTGGGCACTAACGTTCACGCATCGTCGCCACAAGATTCCGTGATGGCCTCACGGAATCGGGGTGGGGGGGGGGGCAAGAAGAAGCTTCACAGCGCCACGCACCGGAGGAGTTTCTCTTCGCCTACGGCAGCGGACGGTGGACGGTGATGAAACCGCAGCGACGTGGCGCTCGCCGAGCTGCGAGAGAGCGGAGCGGGGGCCCCCCTCGCCGTGGCCGCGCGAGGGGCCTCCTCCTCCTCCTCTCCCGTCGGCGAGTCAGCCCCCCGCGCTGGGGCCCGTCCGCTCAACGCGTCAATTTATCACGGCATTGATTTCGTGACAAGCCCGGGGATGCTGCATTAATCAGAATGAAAAGCTCCGTTGATGCTATTTTAGTCAAATTATCCGCGAAGGGTTCGCTCTCAGCCGAGACAAAGCCTTGGGCTGGGCGGCACTTTGGGCGCGATCTCTCTCACTTCCGGTGCGACCGCCCCGCGGACTCCGCGATTCACAAGAAACACAATCACGAAGCTCCTTTTCCGACGCGCAGCTCGGCCGGTAAACACGAGCTCGGCGATCGCCCGCGACAGCGCGCACCGCCACGCCTCTTTGGCGAGCGTCCATATTAATCGAAAGCCGCCGACTATTGCGCGTGTGCCGCGCTGCCGCGTTCAAAGCTCGCGCTCCGGGCGTCAAGCCAGCCCAACGAGAGCGCCCGGCGCTCTGCTAACAACGGCACTTTCCTCGGACAATCACGTCGAGCGTTGAGCCGACGGCGCGAGAGCGGCCCGCGGTTACGCGGCGTCCGAGGCCGTGCGCGCTGCCCGCCCGACTCCGGCACAACTGCGACGTTTTTTTCTCAAATGAAGATATATCCCCCGCGGCTACCCGGGCCACTTTAGTCCAAATTGATGCGCAGCGACGTACGGACGTACGGACGGTCGCGCGTGTTTATCGGCGCCCGCGCCACCGCCGCTCCTGTAACGGCCACGTGTCAATTGCGCCGGCAGGAATCGGCGTGAGCGCTCCGACTGCTAATTGATGAATGCTAATGAATTCCCCAGGCTCGGCGGTGCCCGGCGCTCGATATCTCAATACGCCGTAGCCACGGCGACGCTCGGGGTGTGGGTTCACGTGACGAGGGGGGGCGGGGAGGGGGGCCCTGTGCCCCCCCCCCACATCGCCTGCTCTCGGCCCAGCCGTCACATTCACCCAAACGCCCACGAGCCGCGCACCTCGCCATTGATGTGAATGTCGACATGCAGAAACGATAAGGGTGAAAACAGGAGATGTGAATGAGATCTACTTGTCCCTGCCACAGGAATGTAGAATTTCCGGTAACTAGCCAGAGGCTGCAAACATAGGATAAGCACCTCCACATACTCATGATCCGTAATATACGGTCGGTGTTTTGCGTTAGAGCGTGTAAATATGAGTGTGTCGTGAGACCTGCCACCACACAACACCCAGCCAGGTTGCTCATGGCAGAGCGAACAGCCCACAATCGGAATGTGGCAAAAGTTCAAATTCTGGTTGTGGGTTGACTCAGCCCATCAGCCTTCCTGGGTCACTTGGTGGGGAAATCAGCAGTGATTGTCCTATGGATAGATCCACCCCTGCCATAAGAATGTGGAATTTCCACCACGGGCTCCTGAACGAAATAAGAGATGAGCTCCGTCTCAACACTCACCTGAACGAGAAATCAGTTTTTACTTTCTATAACCAAGTAAGTGCAAGTTACGAGTATTTCATAATCACAGGAAATGTGTTTTATATTATTGATATTAATCTCAAAAATGGTCTGACCGCGTCTTGTATATGTGCATGTGTAGGCATGCATGAGTACACGCACACACGTGTGTTTGCGTGTATACATGCCAGCATACGTACAAGTGTGAGTGTACATGCGTGTATGCATTATGACATTTACATACTCCATGTACATCACGCTTCTGAACCCCGCACAGATGAAGGCCATCCCACACCAGAGCCCTTTGAGCCCGTGCTGCTGCAATCGATCCCATTCCCATGCGGACCCAGATCTCATCCCAGATCTCATCCCGGTTCCCTTCGTGCTCTTCCCCTCGAGCACTGTGAGCATCCTCGCCCTCCCAGCCGCCTTCTCCATCACGAGCGTCGCCCAGGGGCCACCAACTCTCATCGTCACTTGTCCCTCCCCTCAAGCCTGCTTGCTCATCCTGGCGGTGCATTGCAGTTTGCACTCTCGCCACGAGTGTCTCTCGCTGCTCAGCATGTATGCATCCCATCGCGGTGGACAACGCCAGCATCATTTTGTGGGAAGTCCTAAGAAGATTATGGCTACTGCCGCAGGAATTTCCACCGATGCCTCGGGGCAGGAAATGGAGATGAGCACTGCCCTACGCTCGCTCGAGAGCGGAAACTCTTGACTTTTAATAAAAGCGCGCGCGTTTATGAATACACTTGCCCAACCCCGCACGCCCGCGCATGTGGTGCGAATCAGACGTTTCAATCGTACATTCATCACTGGGCGACACGCGAATGCATTGACCTGTCTCGAATAAAGCACCTCGCGGGAAAAAAATTACTTTACTTTATCAGTCCATTAACTGCTCTGCATCAGCGGCGTGCATTGTTGTGGCGTCATAATGAGAGACGCTGGCGCGGAGACGGCGCGTCGGGGCCGGCCGTGGCGCTGCGCCTGCAGATAAATGCGGCGTATTAATCACGCGGCACGGCGGGCTGCCCTTTGACCCCGCGGGAAGCCACGCAGGTAGCGCGGGGTGCTCATTCAAGCCACGGGGTGCACACAAGCGCCGCGGGTTTGTTTTGAAGGCGCCAAGCCGATCATCTTAACGCCGTGGCGCCTCGAGTCAAAAGTACGAACTTAAATTTTCATCATCGGCCGCTTTTGAAAGGGCGCATTTTCAAACGGCGCCTTTAAAAAAAATCATTACAAGTGACTCGTTTGGCGCGTGAAGCCTTTTCAAATGATCTTGTGCAGATCTATAGTGTCGACATTGAGACGGCACCATCGATTTAACAGATTTCTATAAAATGTTATACACTCGCTGTGGCCAGAAGCAGTGATGCAAATGTGGATTTATAAGATAAAATCAAGACGAGAGAAATATGTCACACTTGAGCAGGAGGTGGAGTTATTTTTTCAAATCCACTGCGCCCTCCTAAAGCTTGAGACTAAAATCGGATGTGACCGTGTGCCGGGCCGAGGGACTAAAAGAATCGTGACGTATTTTAATAAATAAATGATTTCCCTTCACAGAGCAGCCTCCAGGTGACTGATTATGCTGCGGGCAAACCCCGGCCTATCAATCAGCAGGGCCCAGCGAGCGATTAGAGTTCCCAGGCTGACACAATCCAATAGAGTTTAATGCTGTGTGCTCATATACGACAGCAGCACCCTTGCGATAGCGATCGTTACCGCTCTCTAACGGTAGAGCACTATCCCCGCTTCTGTCCACGCGCAGCCGGCGTAGAACACAATCCGTTAGCTACATTACAAGAACGATGATTATAATTACCACTGTTCATGAGCCATTTGTCCTCGCGAGCCAACCGCGTAGGCCCCCAGAGGGATTTTGCGAAGTTGACGGAATACGAAGCTGCTTTATTCCATTTAAAATCCAAAGGTTGCAACGTAAATGAGCGTGAGGCCGCACTGAGTCAGCGGTGGAAATTTCACATTTTGCAAGAGGGACAAACCACTTCCGACAGAGCGGTGATCGTTTTATTGACCGCAAGGGGATGATGGGGCTGAGATGACCTCCCCCGTTCGGGATTTGAACTCTCGCACTCTCACGTGATTCCGATTGGATCACACTACCCACGTGATTCCGATTGGATCACACTACCCACGTGATTCCGATTGGATCACACTACCCATGGAACCCACCAGCAGCAACGTTTAAGGATTTGTGAGTTCCAACCAACTCTGACTGCTTTAGAGCCACACTTTGACACTTTCTTGGATTTTCCTGGACTTGAAACCAGACTTAGAGGTGCATGGCCGATATTGTAATGGGAGAAGTCATTTATTAAGCTGCGTATGCAACAATGTTTTTTTTTGCGATATACAAATGTAAACTCCACAATTGCAATCTGCCTGTGAAATACAATTTCGGCTCGTTAGATTGAGTCATTGATAAACGTATATGTGAATGTTTTTTACGTGGAGTTGTAAGATCTTGATTTGAAGCTTTCGTGACTGCAGGAATCCATACTCTTTGGTCCTTTCGGTAAAGTCACGTAGGTAGACAAAATAATAGATCACGACGTTTCGATCGCAACGCAAGCGACCGTCTTCAGGTGAGAGAGAAAGCCGGCTGCGAGACAAAATGTTCGCGTATTTTCCTGTCTATATTTGTTGCAAGCTCCGTGAATGAACAACGTGGGGAAGCCTTCATCCAGCAGTGGATTGACAAAGCGCTGTAAATAATGTTTCTGTTAAATGTATTTGTGTTTATAGCTGCTCTAAACATATTTCAACATGTATAATTTTGATTTCATTGCTGTTTACATTTGTTCTTTTTGCCCTTGTATTGTCTTACATCCCCCCCGGGTCTACTTTGAGAGAGATGTTAATCTCAATGGGATCTTACCTCGTGAGATGACGAGAGAGATATTTCTCGTTCTATCCCTGAGAGCGTCGTCCATGCTTCAGGCATTCACACACCACCGCTATCCATACCAACTGATTATTTTTGCTCTTTGGGTATTTCCAAACTTTTCCCTTTCCGCTCAAAACATACCGCGTTTCCAGTATTTTACACCGAATGTAAATAATCCGATCATTTAAGTAACGCTTAGTTTCTCTCTCAGTAATAAAATGCGATGGCATCAGGAATCAATATTTGAGCGGGGGAGCAGTTTTGACGTTGTTTTCCACTTGACCGTTACAAACATTAACACCATTCACACTTCCGCTACTACGACTACAATGTATGAGGAGTATGTCCAATCAATATTGAAATAAGCCCAACATCGTGTTCGCTTCAGATGATCTGCGCTGCGAATCTGTGAAGCGCCTTCGTGAGCACGAGTCACGAGGAACCCCCTCCCAGGCGAAGCAATGCAGGAGCCCGCAAGGATCGTTAAAATAAACGATTACAAGGACAGGCCACTGAAGTCCTCGCTTGTAAACAACTTTGTAAAAACGTGTTCAATGCAAATTGTCAATAACTGCCGAACCACTGCACATCGGAAAATCCACGGGGTGATTGTGGACCAGTGGCCACATGGCAGGGGTGAGTCGACACACAAAGGGCCTCTCGCCTCCCGCACGCGCCCACAGCCACCCACGTGAAACAGACGCACGCGCAGCCGTAAGGACGCCGGTAATGGTCACCGCTCGCAAGCGGCCGCTGTCGTTAAACAGAGGCATTCACGACAAAATTAATCTCAGTCTCGCAAATCTGTGGAAAAGGAAGGGAAAACCAAGCTTATATAGCCAAGGAAAAAATACCCACAATTGTTGCCAGCAAAGGCACCAAAAACATTTGCTAAACAGCGCTCACCTGTCACTCCGGCGGAATCAAGGCAATTGTGCGGCGGGGCTGCGAGCGCTGCCCCCGGGAGGGAAGGCCGCTCGTGGCGGAGAGCACACAAAGCCGACAAAAGCGAAACGGTGGGGTGGGCGGGGGCCGTTTGGGGGGCCCCCGGTGAGCGGACGGCAGGGAGAGATGGGCCCTTTAGAAGGAGCGCCGCGGCGCGCCTCGCACTCCGCACGGGCGGGTGGGCGGCCTCATCACGTCTCCCGCTGTGAGCCCAGCACGGCTTTGAAGGAGGCATTCACATGCAGGGCCTTGCGATTGAGACTTCAGCATATGACAGCAATTATTCATAACCCCTCACTTGCTCTCTCCTCTCTCTCTCACTTAGAAGACACACACAGTGTGTGTATTATCGTGAGAGTTTTAAAAGCAAATTAAACGCCTCTGTCAAATTTGATGGTAAATGTCGAATTTATTCACTGAACGGATGAATTTGCCACATTCCAGTTTCCAAAAAATGGAGACACAGCGGCGGCATGCTTGACAAATCATCCAAACATGATTTGCATAGAACTCACATGCGCCGTCCATCCGTCCACATACACTTATTGACACGTTTTCAGTCGTCAGCCCGTAGAGGCATTGTGGCCCAAAATATTAACGACACGACGTTGTTTGAGCAGGCAACCTCTGGTCCAGTTGAAACCGGTTCATTAAGACCCCTACGTGCCGTGTTGCCGTGCCCCCCTCCACCTCTGCACAGGCAAGTGTAACGTCTGGTCAAAGACGTGGAACGAACGTTGCCACAGCAAGGTCAGAAACTGGACAGTCCGGTCACAAACCGGACGGTTGGCAACTCGAGGGCCAATCCGCATGGTTTAGAAAATGGAAATCAAAGCACGACATACCTCACGGATAACACTGCAAACGTCAAAGTTATTTCTTAAGAGTGACTGCGATTATTCTATATTGCTCAGGAGTACACACGCAGCAAGCGGTGACCTTCGCAAATGGTAATATCGTGCTGCCGTAACCAACTTTGCAAACTTGCTTTCAAAAGTGCGTTGGGCATCGCGTGCAGCAAAGAAGAGATAAGGGGCCAACTTGAAATCCCAAACAGAACGTGCGCTTGTTGTGCTCACTTTTATTTACAACCAAGCCTCCAGAGCTTAAGGCCACTGGGCTAAGGCAACGCGAGCGAGCGAGCGAGCAGCTCAAGGTAAAGAAAACGTTCTGACTGATCCATGGCCCGCCGTGAAAACCAAGGTCTCTTCCACAAACGTAAACAACAAGACACCTCGTACTCCATACATTGCAGCGGGCCTGGCCTTGCCGGCTGAGCTCACGTTCACCTCAACCTGCACGGACCCCCCCCCCCGCCCGCCCGCCCCTTCCACTGCTCCAGCCAAGCGACAGCGGAGTGGCGGTGGCGGCAGAGGCGGCAAGGGAGACACGGAGGGACCTGCTTGTGGCTGTTAGAGTGACGGCAAGGGGACAGCACCGCTCGTTTTCGTTCTGTCACAACAAGAACCAATAACCTTCTTTTTATGTATTCATGTCTAATTAAAACGAAAGAGCAGGCTTTGACGAAGTCAGCGAGGGCTTGGAGGGAGCGGGCGGTTTGCGTGCCGAGTGAGGCGCGCAGTGGAGAGAACCACAGCTCTGTCAGCCGCATACTCAGGGGGTTACTCACTGCATTCTTTACTTAACACGCACACACACACTGCAGCACGGCTGTTACTTTTGTCAGTATTTTTTTCTTGAAAATATATTTGCGGAACACGAACTGGCATTTACTTTCCATTCGTATTATTCAATGAACAATATTTAACGAATAAATTTGAGCATTTAAGCCAAGGATTAAATGAATTACACCCTTCGAACTGAAGTGACCTAAACTGGATCTTAATTTTTTTTTAAACCCCACGATTGTTCCATAGTTAGCACCATTGATGCATTACCTAAGGTCAGGCAGCCAACATAAAGCAAGAGGCTCGCTGTGAATGGGAGAACCCAAGCTCAGTTAAACTTTAACAGCGTTCCCGTTGGATGGGTGGGAAGGAGACGAGGACATTGGGGCAGATCAGTAAATCTTGCCGCTGCTGGTGGCGGTGAGGGAGATGTCGGGGGCCTTCCAAGCGAGTTTGAGGAGGTAATGAGTCCTTTAATTAAAAGGTCTGTGGAGTGAAGCGATGGCGCCAACGCATGACTCTGCGTTTAGACGGCACTGGTGAATCAGCAGAACGTTGTTTTCACAAGCACTGGCCAATGATTGACTACAGTGCAAAGGCAGAGAATGATATTTCAATGCTCTGTAATGATTTTACAAAAACCATACGCAGTAGAATTGCTCACGTCCATGCTGACATGTCACTCATTGTCAAGCAAACATCATGAGCAAGAGTCATTGCAAGCGTGCCTGATATCTGTGTGGCATTGCAGACAGCAGGAATCACCGTAGGGAAAATGTTACGGATGATTATTCACAGGAGAAATGCCTCTGCAATATGCTACCAGTAACCAACAAAGCACAAAGCCACTCCTCCTGCCTACGGTGCGATGTTCAGTGAATTGTTGCGATCAGGGTTACGATTTGTTTCAAGAATAGACTATTTTTGCACGATTTGGCGGATGGTAGCATCTCTTGTGGCTGCACACATCGTGCGAACACATTGTGAACAATGCACGCGAATCGACGCGCAGTGGATTGTCACGCACGTGATTCAGTGCTTGTATCACGAGCTTAAGAATCAATACTCATCGATGAATCAAAGCACCGTTGCATCTCCAGTTGACGGTAACGTGCACCCAAGGCTACGCTTGTGGCCAAATGGGATTTATACTCAGCAGCAGCAGCAGATTCTCTTTGTGGCGGTGTCTTCGGTCAACACAGAGCAAATTGAAGTCGGATGGAGTTGCGCCATTACATTCTGCATTTAACCAATGTAAAGAACTCTGGAGGATCTTGTCTCAATTGTGATTGGCAAGATACTCTACAGCTGTGGATACTATCTCTGCTGACATTAATGACGGGGAACATTCGTGTTGATGTTTCCCCTTGTTATCGTGGAGTGGCGGTGCAGTGGTTAGCAACTATGAGCCCAGCCACCTGGAGCTGTATTCCAAGCCACGCCTAACATCAGTGGCGACTGCAATCTGTTCCCAGGCGTCGCCTACACAGCAACCTGCAGTGGCCACCGCGGTGAAGGAGGGAAGGAAGCTCAATCAACCCCCAGGGGCTGACACTGAGATGGCAACCCTATCCAGCAGTGGATTGGAAAATGGCTGAAAGTTAATTTAATTATCATTCCTGTTTTATCATGACGGCTAATAAACCGTATTACATATCGATTTTTTGTTACATGTACAATCTACAAAAAAATGATGGATATCATAAAAATGCAATTTTCATCAAATAGAAATCTCAGAGGTTTCTCAACAGCAGCAGCGCATTAAGCATATACACGAATGCGTTCACAATGCCCTGGTAAGAATAATTTGTTCACGCAAAACTAGAAAAATATTTATCAAATATAGTAAGCAGTTAGTCACTTGCCAGTGATGCAACGGCATGCTTGGGAAACTTAGAATCTCTTAGACACAGTAGTGGCAATAAAAATAACTCTTTAGCCTGATAGGAGCACCGAGTTAGTGAACAACTCGTACAGGGAGGGGGTACGCTCTCTAACAACAATAACAACAATAACAACAATAACGATATCCACTATTGCTGTTATGCAGGTCTGTTGTATTTCATAACCCAACCCATGATAGAGTCAAAGTATCTCTCCCTATCCAAATGCGCGAGGAGGGAGAGGAAGTCTTGTCAATTGGTGGCCTTGAGCACGTGGCAGAAATTCCACATTCCCGTGGTAGGAGCCAGTAGATTAACCGCCGCTGACTTTCTATTTATCACTGACCTCAGGGGAATAACAGGCAGAGTCATACCCCAGGCTGGGAACTGAACTTGCAACCTTCCAATTGAGAGTCGAACCGCAGCACCACCAGGCCAGATTTTCATGAATAATAGGAAGGATTGTGTGCTGTCACGATGTTGTCTACATCTTATCTGTGACATGATGGAAAGCAAATCATAGCGCACATCATGAATACCACTACACTCCCCCTCCCAACCCTCTGGGTAATCGCATTCATAGAGAACACGCTCATGGGAAAATATCCAACAGCATAGAAATACACTTTATATGACTCTCGCATAGACGGGTAAATTATAGGAGTACTGCTGGCTCGTGTGGAGCCACTCACTCACGAGGCACCGCTGGCTCGTGTGGAGCCACTCACTCACTCACTCACGGGGTACTGCTCCACACGTGCTCACTCTAAACTGGGACCTGTCCTGAGCGGGGAGAGAACTGGTAGGCCGGAGTGACAGCTCAATTCATGGACTCGAGGTGAAAACCACGAAACCACAGCCAGCCTTAATAATATATATATAATAATATATATAATAATAATATATAATAATCTATATAATAATATATAAGTGTGCAAGTTTTCCTGACGTTTGTCTCAAAGCGTCTGCTGACATGAGGCAGCCATTAAAGTGGTGTCAATGTAAATTCCCCTGATTAATTTTAAACATGTTATTTAGAAGTGGGTGAGTGGGACTGTGGTTAGAACACCCGACTCACTACAAGAAGGCTTGATCGCCTAACACTGGATCTTGGCCACCAAAATAGATAAGCAGGGCTTTTTTGAGCTGGAAGATTAAAATATAAAGCAGTAGCACCTTTGCTACAGAACCACCATCATCACTCCCACTCTGACCTTCCACGCCTGCACATCCTCTCGCCCTCCCGACAGCAGCTTCCCCTCCATTCCAATAGCCAGCTCTCTCCCCGACTCTCCACAGCCTCTTCCCTACAATTCCCCAGGCACTCCGCTCTCTCTCTCTCCCCCGGTTCCCCAACGCCCTCTCCCCTCACTCGCAGAAGCCCGCGCTGTAGAAAATCCCACCTCCATCTTTGTCACCGCCTCTCCACACCCAGACTGCGTCCCCCACAGCATTTACCCCACTCGGGGAGCGGAACGGTGGGCCCCAGCGCGTGTTACGGCAACAACATCTTCCAGATTCTATTTAAACAAGCCGGCAGAAGAGGTATCTTTTAAATGGTGGACACGGTGAAAGGAATTTCTCAAAAAATCCTTTCGGGGGAGGCTGATAACAAGAAAGCAATCACTCAAGCGGAGAGAAAATTACCACTGCCGCAGCATGAAGCAGACGCTGGAAGTGATTCGCCACCGCTGTGACCGACAACCTCTGCTTGTTGTAAATTGTAAACGGGGGGAAAAAAAATTCGCACAATAAGGCAACGTTTCAGGAAATGACCCTTATCGGAACAGAGGGAGACATAGGCAAGTCAGCAGATTGTGAATGGAAGACTGATCCTGTGTGTTACAAAGGCTGATCGTGTACAAAGGTTGTACATGGGACATAAAACAAACTCATTAACAATTACTGCACTTGGCCCCACCCCAACAAAGACAGACAAAGATCCCCTGCTCATGAAGTGTAAAAATAAGCGTCACGAGTGAACACCTATTGAGGCAAGAATGCCATATGTGCAGGTGGTATGGCCTGAACCGCCTTTGTCTTCCTCGTGCTGAGATATACATACCGGACCAGACACTTAATTAAAGCCGAGGACAACCATGGGAAGTCCAGGCCAGGTTCAGCTACCACCTGCCCCTGATGCTGTTCATAGCCTAGAATTGAACCCAGGTGACCAGTATCGTAGTGCAGTGTGTAATCCACTGCGGCTCCACTCTCCAAAATGACCCCAATCTTGCACACAAGGACAAATATTTCCCTACAGCCATAGAGACCGTTGGGGCAAGTACTGTGAGCTAGCAGCTATGTAGGCCGGCACAGTCGATGAAGGGGTGGTGTAGACAGCACCACACCTTGCCACGTTTGTCTCCCAATTTCTGAAGTTTACATCACACCAGGTACTCATATATTTCGACACATAGAGGAGGCCCAGAACCGGTCAAGATATCCCTTTGCCCACTGACGTTAACCGTGGCTGGGAATTGAACTCGGAGGCCACTGTGTTTGTAGTGCCGCGCGTGGCTACGGTGGCGAGCGAGAGAAGGGGGGGAGTGGAGGAGCCGACTCGCGAGACGCAGCGAGTGGGACGCTCACCGAGGTCGCTGATGATGTAGGCCTGGTCGCGGGCGGGCAGCAGGATGGGCCCCACCTGGAGGTGGCCCTCCTGCTCGCGGTACAGCAGCCGGTGACCCCGCACCGCGCCGCGCCCCGACGCCGCCTTCCAGGTGACGCGCACCGCCGTGCAGTTGAGCGCCTCCAGGTGCAGCGCCGGCGACACGGGGACTGCGGCGCAGAGAGAGCACGGCCGTGACCACCCCGCCCCGCGCCGGCGTGCTCAGCGAAGGTGCTGCTGGTGGTGGCGGTGATCGTAGTGGTGGCAATTGGGATGGTGGTGGTTCTTTTAGTGATCGTGCTGCTGGTGACGATGGTGCCGGTGGTGCCGGCTATGATGGTGCCAGTGGTGATTGTGATACTTTTGGTGATGGTGCTGGTGGCAATGGCGGTGATGGTGGTGCTCGCATTAATTGCGTAGATGATGCCGGTTATGATGGTGGTGGCATCTGCTACGGTACAATATCACCGTGACTTTGATTACTCTCATGGTGGCCAGGAAGTATGCGTGTAATCCAGTGGTTTGCAAACAGGGTTGGTGGCTTATATCATTGTTTGGATAAGACATGCCAACTGCATCATAAATTTAAGTACAGCAAATATTTATTTCCTACAGGTCCCCCAGATTCTTCCTAGACATTTACTCTTCTGAAAACTTGTTAAACCATCCAAAGCAAGGCCCTCCTTACAATGTCTTGAGATTCAGTAAGCCCTTCCAGTATGATAATAAATTAACATAATCAATCTAAGATCAAATTGTGGTCAATAAAACTCACTATGCGAGAAGACAACAATTGTCATCCAGCTCCCACCACAGAACTATGGAGCATCCACCACTGGCTTCGAGTCACCAATAAACAGGGGCCCCAGCCTTTTCTTGCTGGAGCAGGACAAGACGAAGATACCAGGGGAGGCCCAGGACCGGTTCAGCTAATCGTCGATGATGGTGGTACGCCGTGAACAGAAATCGAAACACGCTTGGACACACGAAGCGGTGACTATCATTGGTGCCGTCAGGCAAAGCCGGAGCCACAGCACGCGGAGAAGAGAGACGGCCAAACTGTTGCTCTACGGAGCGGGAGAGAGAGCAAGCGAGGGGAGAGCGAGGGGAGAGAGAGAGCGAGGGGTGAGCGAGCGGGGGGAGAGCAACGGAGAGCGGTACCGTCGCGGGCGGTGAGCTTTGGCGTGCGGTGCGACAGCCACACGGACGGCTCCCCCCAGCCGGCGCGCGTCGCCGCCGCCACGCGCAGCAGGTAGGTGCTGTCGGGCGCGAGGCCTCGCAGCAGCCAGTCGCCCCGCTCGCCCGGCACGTCGAGCGCGTGCGGCGCCCCGTCCGGCCCGCGCCGGTACCACAGGCGGTAGGCGGTGAGGCGGCCGCGGCGGTAGCGCGGGGGGATGGCCCCCCAGGAGACGCGCACCTCGCGGGGGCTCAGGCTGCTCAGGCTCAGCTCCGGGGCGCGCAGCGGCACTGTGGGGGGGGGGGCGAGGTGTGGGGGGGAAGGGGGGCGAGGCGGGGATGGGGAGGATGGCAGCGGGGAGGGGGGCGCGAGGTGGCCGAGCGAAGAGAGGATGAGGCGAGGGAAGAGGGAAAGAGGAAGGAGTGGGAAGGGGATGAGGCGGTAGTGAGCAGAGTGTGAGGCGTAGTGAGCAGAGTGTGAGGCGTAGCGAGTCGAACCCGCGTGCACGGGATGCAGCAACACAGCGAGGGCTCGCGAAGCCAGAGCCACTTCTGCTCGCTCTCTTGAAACTCGAGTGTGCAACTAAAACTCACTTGGGTGTAACACAGCACTGCGTCAAGTTATCCAGCTCAATACTCGTGTGGTGCTGGGGCAGCCGTGCTCGGGGCATTGGGGGCTCACCGTCCTCCAGCGTGGTGCCCATCACGTGCTCCGACATGCGGCTGGCGCCCACGGGCATGTAGGCGACGAGGTAGAAGGTGTAGTTGGTGGCCGGGTCGAGGTCGTCCACAAGGTAGCGCGACGTGTCGTTCCCGATCACGATCTGGTACTCCTCGTTGTTCATCCCTGTGGTGCCGCCACGGGATGGGGGGTGGGGGCGAGGGGGGGGGTGAAGGGGAGGAGGTGAGGGATGCAGAGAGAGTTGCTCCTCATCCAGGAACTCAAGTTGGCTACGTACGGTGCGAAAGAAGTTCAACATGCATACATACGGCCCTGAGCTCCACTGCAGCACGCAGAGCGATGCGGCAAATTGGTCTGGCGAGGCCGGCTGAGACAGAGTTAGATTTATAGACATGGCCACGTGGTGCGGTGGGGATATAGAGATGGAGTTTAAATTAGATAGGTAGACAGGTTCCTCACTGGTGCAGTCAGTGCGCTGGCATGTCGTCCCTTCCCCCGCACCTCCGATGAGCATGGCTGGCTACGTACGATACATACCATGCGTGCGTCCTGGGCATGAAGCTAAGAGCCCCTGACGAGCACTACCAGGCTGTGCGCACCACGGCCTGGCAGTTTGACTGCCATGGAACCCCTCGTGTTCCTTCTGCTCCAATTTGCGCTCATCAACGTCGATTTAAAGCCACGTCTGAAATTGTTCTCAGAAAGAGCTATTAGCTGTGTCAGGGAAGAGCCCATTGGTATAGATATTTTGGCAAGGGACATCAGGCCACGTTATTGATAATCCAAACATGGAATATGGGAAATTAGTTTCCGTTATGTCCACTTGATACATTGACAGGAATTAATCAATTCCGTCAATGAATCATTAAGGCTCAACATTTAAGGAACACACGAACTTGTTTTCCATTTGGTTGTATGTCTTTATTATGAAGCACAACGTCGTGCAGGAGCCATCCGGCTCGGCCTCTTCGCAATGCATTAACATTCTCTAGATTATGTCGCTGCTATAAATGTCCAAAGGATGGGCCATTTTGTTGAGCTGTCTTTTGTGACCAGGTCGCTTTTGAAAAACAAGACCTCAGTGGGCCTTGCCAAGTAGGATGGGGATGTTTGGGTGATTTGTTCACCTTTCTTGTAATTTGCACTATTGCCATGTTTTTGTACTGTTTGTTGTTGTAACCTTCTTACCCGCCCCTACTGGACACCTGTGAAAAGAGCTTTATAGCTCAGCGGATTCCTCCTGCAGTATTAAGAAATATTCTGATTCTCATCCCGTCTCAGTGATGTTCACAATGGCTGCCTCAGCGGTGACCCGGCACTGTGTAACGCCTCGGTTCGAGTCCAGGTTTAAACCGCCCGTGATTACATCGGGTTCTGACGTCGAGCAAAAGTTTTGACATATTTCATGTTAGTTCACGAAATGCATCCCTTTAACACAACTTGCCAGCCACATGGAATGGTGTGCCAACTAAAACGGTGTGCCATCTAAAACGGTGTACCACCTAAAATGCCGTGCAACCTAAAGATAATAATTTTTAGGGGCTGCAAAAAAACTTTCTGTAAAAGGCATAACTTCTCTCGCACACAAAGTGGAGCACTGCGCACTATCACAATTACAAATCGAGATTCTAATTTGTCAGCACAATTGGAATGTGACTGAGATTTAATGAAAGAAAAAACACTCTGGGCAAAAACATACGTATGATGCAAAAGAAGTTCAACATACATACAAGATGTGAGACAACCTTCATGTTGCTCACGGTGATACACACACAGTACATATTACACACACACCACACACACACAGTGACACACACACACAGTACACACACACACAGTACACACAGTACACACAGTACACACAGTACACACACACATCACACACACACAGTACACACACACAATACACACACACAGTACACACACACAATACACACACACAGTACACATTAATTGACAGGTTAATCAATCAGATCAACTCGATTGACTAAATTGAAATGTTACGACAGCCCTAACAGTTTATTACTCAATGGTAAAACTAAAATTAGGGACAGCGTTGGCAATGATGCGTGCCAGCTTCTCTATTGACCCTGACCCTAACGGAACAAGTGTGTGTGTAACGTGTGTGTGTGACGTGTGTGTGTAACGTGTGTGTGTGTGTAACGTGTGTGTGTGTGTAACGTGTGTGTGTGTGTAACGTGTGTGTGTGTGTAACGTGTGTGTGTGTGTAACGTGTGTGTGTGTGTAACGTGTGTGTGTGTGTAACGTGTGTGTGTGTGTAACGTGCGTGTGTGTGTAACGTGTGTGTGTAACGTGTGTGTAGTGTGTAACGTGTGTGTGTAACGTGTGTGTGTAACGTGTGTGTGTGTGTAACGTGTGTGTGTAACGTGTGTGTGTGTGTAACGTGTGTGTGTGTGTAACGTGTGTGTGTGTGTAACGTGTGTGTGTGTGTAACGTGTGTGTGTGTGTAACGTGTGTGTGTGTGTAACGTGTGTGTGTGTGTAACGTGTGTGTGTGACGTGTGTGTGTAACGTGTGTGTGTGTGTAACGTGTGTGTGTAACGTGTGTGTGTGTGTAACGTGTGTGTGTGTGTAACGTGTGTGTGTAACGTGTGTGTAGTGTGTAACGTGTGTGTGTGTGTAACGTGTGTGTGTGACGTGTGTGTGTAACGTGTGTGTGTGTAATGCACCTGTGTAGTGTGTAACGTGCGTGTGTGTAACGTATCTGTGTGCGTAACGTGTGCGTGTGTAGTGTGTAACGCGCATAATGTGTGTAATGTGTTTATGTAATGCAGTTACTAAACATTTTATAATTTTGAGAATATGTGTCCATGTGTATTGCTCCTATATCGCAGTGTTCGTGTTAAAGTTCGTAGTCATTTATACATTTTCCGCGAATATTAGTTTCGCAGGAAGGGAGCGATTGATTGCTCTGTGTAATCCAAATCGTATAATTTGCCTGTAGCTTTCCAGCGATGTGGATGTTGCATTTGTTTGTTTTTTAGCTATTTGGAGGACACTGGAAAACCTGGAGGAAACCCACACAGAGAGAAGAACAGTCAGTCCCCACACAGAGAGAAGAACAGTCAGTCTCCACACAGAGAGAAGAACAGTCAGTCTCCACACAGAGAGAAGAACAGTCAGTCTCCACACAGAGAGAAGAACAGTCAGTCCCCACACAGAGAGAAGAACAGTCAGTCTCCACACAGAGAGAAGAACAGTCAGTCCCCACACAGAGAGAAGAACAGTCAGTCCCCACACAGAGAGAAGAACAGTCAGTCCCCACACAGAGAGAAGAACAGTCAGTCCCCACACAGAGAGAAGAACAGTCAGTCTCCACACAGAGAGAAGAACAGTCAGTCTCCACACAGAGAGAAGAACAGTCAGTCCCCACACAGAGAGAAGAACAGTCAGTCTCCACACAGAGAGAAGAACAGTCAGTCTCCACACAGAGAGAAGAACAGTCAGTCTCCACACAGAGAGAAGAACAGTCAGTCCCCACACAGAGAGAAGAACAGTCAGTCCCCACACAGAGAGAAGAACAGTCAGTCTCCACACAGAGAGAAGAACAGTCAGTCTCCACACAGAGAGAAGAACAGTCAGTCTCCACACAGAGAGAAGAACAGTCAGTCCCCACACAGAGAGAAGAACAGTCAGTCCCCACACAGAGAGAAGAACAGTCAGTCTCCACACAGAGAGAAGAACAGTCAGTCCCCACACAGAGAGAAGAACAGTCAGTCTCCACACAGAGAGAAGAACAGTCAGTCTCCACACAGAGAGAAGAACAGTCAGTCCCCACACAGAGAGAAGAACAGTCAGTCTCCACACAGAGAGAAGAACAGTCAGTCTCCACACAGAGAGAAGAACAGTCAGTCCCCACACAGAGAGAAGAACAGTCAGTCTCCACACAGAGAGAAGAACAGTCAGTCCCCACACAGAGAGAAGAACAGTCAGTCCCCACACAGAGAGAACAGTCAGTCTCCACACAGAGAGAAGAACAGTCAGTCCCCACACAGAGAGAAGAACAGTCAGTCTCCACACAGAGAGAAGAACAGTCAGTCCCCACACAGAGAGAAGAACAGTCAGTCTCCACACAGAGAGAAGAACAGTCAGTCTCCACACAGAGAGAAGAACAGTCAGTCTCCACACAGAGAGAAGAACAGTCAGTCTCCACACAGAGAGAAGAACAGTCAGTCTCCACACAGAGAGAAGAACAGTCAGTCTCCACACAGAGAGAAGAACAGTCAGTCCCCACACAGAGAGAAGAACAGTCAGTCTCCACACAGAGAGAAGAACAGTCAGTCTCCACACAGAGAGAAGAACAGTCAGTCTCCACACAGAGAGAAGAACAGTCAGTCTCCACACAGAGAGAAGGACAGTCAGTCTCCACACAGAGAGAAGAACAGTCAGTCTCCACACAGAGAGAAGAACAGTCAGTCCCCACACAAAGAGAAGAACAGTCAGTCTCCACACAGAGAGAAGAACAGTCAGTCCCCACACAGAGAGGCATCCGAGTTGGAATCAAACCCTGGCCCTTCTTGGTGTGAGGCTCGATTGTTACCACTGTGCCACCCCGCTGACTATGTTATGGTAACGTTCAAAAATAACTTCGTGATTTCCTAAACAAAAAGGAGAGGATCCCGGTTTAGAACGACAGGCAGCCACCAATCCCAGGGACTTCTCGCTAACGAGCGGTGGACAACCGATAAGTCGATAATCAGCCGGCCATTTACCACACACGCCTCTCCTCATTCCATTCTTGATCTCGGCAGCCTCCGAGAAGCGCTTCCCAAGGTTTCAAAAAACGGGGGGTATTACCGCATTACTTTTCAATACCGTCGCAATCTTCACGTATAACCGCGCGAGAGGCCTCCGAGACGCGGAGACCCACGCCGATCCACGGCACCAATACCCCCGACGCCAACGGCCAGGGGACGCAGGCGAGGGTTGCGTGGGTTGCGAGAGTTGCGTGGGTTGCGAGGATTGAGTGGGTTGCGTGGGTTGCGAGGGTTGCGTGGGTTGCGAGGGTTGCGAGGGTTGCGTGGGTTGCGAGGGTTGCGAGGGTTGCGTGGGTTGCGTGGGTTGCGAGGGTTGCGAGGGTTGCGTGGGTTGCGTGGGTTGTGAGGGTTGCGTGGGTTGCGAGGGTTGCGAGGGTTGCTTGGGTTGCGTGGGTTGCGTGGGTTGCGAGGGTTGCGTGGGTTGCGTGGGTTGCGAGGGTTGCGTGGGTTGCGTGGGTTGCGTGGGTTGCGAGGGTCGCGTGGGTCGCGTGGGTTGCGAGGGTTGCGAGGGTTGCGTGGGTTGCGTGGGTTGCGAGGCCGCTTCATCATCAACAACTGTCAACGGCGTTTGACCGGCCCGTCGCTGAGCGTGCGGTCTCTGAAGCAACGACAACAAATCTATTCACGAGGAAATTTACTTGTAAACGTGATATAAATGAAAGCGTGATAGCTCTACGTATAGCCCAACCGTAGGAAAATGGAATTGGTAATTAAACGTGATAAATCACCTCGAAAATATCATCGAATAAATAGCAGCTCGGCAGGCTGAGGTATTGAGTTATGAACGTGCTGTATTGAGTTTGAAGTGTATTTTTAGCATGAAAGTAGACGTTGTTTAGATTTGCTCAAAACAGACAAACAAATAAAAATCAATACCAATGAACTGAGTATCACATTTTCTGTCATAAGAGCTGACATCCGCAAGCTTTCACAAACATGGTGATCGTGTCCTAGGCAATTCTAAAGGCACAGAGCGATCACCACAAGGTTACCTTTATTCAAACATCCACACACAGACACACATTTATCCAGACGTCCACATGTGCACAAATATGCACACATATATTATCACACACCCACGCGCACAGTTACACACATTCACATGCATGTTTTCACACACATGGACATCTTTACGGACACATTCACACACGGGCACACGTATCTTTTGGAACTCATTCACACTCTCACATACAAAGACAAATATCCCCTGTATGTGACGATGATGTTACTACGGCGATTGTACCAGGCTAGGTCCACTCTGAGGTCACATACAGAGTGCCATTCTCATTTCCATTCAGATACGTTCACACATACGCATTTGTATGTGCTCAGGAACACACGCACAAACACACAGACTTCAGAACTATTTTAAGCAATCATATCTATAAACGTTGAAGGTTGCTTTGAGCTGAAACTTTAACTTCAGAGTAAATGAACGCGCGTGCACGCGTATAGAGGAACACAAACATTCACACGCACACACGCCTTTTCAATGTCTATGCCGCTCCGTATTAAACAGTTATTATGTCGCAATCTAAAGAAGGTTACTTAAATTAGCCGGCAGAGAGAAAGGCCCGTTTAATGCGACGAGAATAGGTTAAAACGGGTGCAGAGCAACACGACCCAAAACAATTACAGCCTCATTTGCATGAAATCGTTTCTCCCCCTCACGGAGCCCTCCCCAGGATCACGGATCAATGCGGGGAGCGCACGGCACCAGGATTTCCACGCTCAACAATCGCCTCACTTTTCACAAACACAGGCCGGCCGTACGGGCCGTTATTAACTGGCACCGGTGGAGAAAGGCCCTTATTGATCAGCAATAATTAAAACGGCGTTGCTGCCAGGGCCTCTGTCTCTGAAGCCCTCAGAGGAGCACAAAGAGCCGGGGGGGTCCCCCCCTCCCCCCCTCCCCCCCTCGCTCGCTTCAAGCGGGGGGACGGGACGGGGGACCCCGAGCAGGGTCCTCGGGGTCTCCCCCCCCCCCCCCGCTCGCTTCAAGCGGGGGGGGGGGGGGGGGGCGGTGGTCCCCGGCAAACAAACGGCTCGGCCACGGCGTCGGCGGCCGGCAATTCAAGCGCTTTAATTGGTTTTCTCTCCTCGGCAGCATTCACGCTCGTGTGGTCATCTCGCCGAGGTGCCGCGGGTCACGCCGGCGCGGCGAAGCCCTCGCGGCTCCAGCCCCGCACCGCTCGCCAATAAACAAATAGAAGGCGCTCTTCTCCGGTACCACAAAAGTGTCTCTCTTTAAATTAATGCAGACCAAAAGACACGCGGGGATTATCCACCGGCCACGTTTCTCTCCACACAAATTAAGTAGAAACACGGGCATTGTGCCGCTTTCTCCATTTCATGTGGCCCAGCTGCCCGGAGGATGTCAAGAGCCCTCTTTCCACTCTTGTTCCTGTAACCCTTGACCCTTGTTTCAGCTGCCGGGCGGTGCGTTTCAGTGGGGATTTGGGCGGTGGGTCACCGCGGGTTCTGGGAAAGCGGCGCCGAGCGAAGCGACCATCTTGCGACGTGGACACTCCACCAGGGCCTTGTGCCGGTGAGCCGCGTGTGGTGTCGCGCGGCGCGGGGCCGTGCTGCTAGCAGAGGGCCTTAGCCTCATCTGGAACCAACCTCACGGATGCAACATCCTCAAAAGTATCTTTTGTCCCGAGCTTCCCACCTCCGCTAATGAAAGAGCCAAAGTAAATGATGCTCTTTGAGATGAAAATCGAAGTGCTTCGCCGCCAACGCAGTTCAGAAGCTCTGTTGCGTTAGAAACTCGTGTGCAGCGGCAAAAACGGGTACGTTTAAGCGTTTCTCATTTTTGAATTAAAGCAACAAAACCAAAGGCGACGAGTAATTGAAATGAGATTTCCAATTTAAACCGGCAAAAGAAACCTGACAAACGCTGACCAAACAGCCCATTATCGGCGGAGCCTTTGTCTCTATTGCTCTGCGCGCGTCACGACGGCAGATGTCCCCACGGGCCGAGCGCTGAGGAGGTCTGCACGGGAACATTTACTCATCCCAGAAGCGGCCCCAAGAAGCAGGAGGCTAAAACAGACTTACAAGGCTGCCAAACCCACCCCTCGCAAAACAAAACCAAAATCACAATCGTATCAAAATAGAATTATATTGGGAAACGTAACCACATTACCATGAAAAATAAACACATGTCGGGCTTGAGACTAGCCTGCGATGTATTTATGCGACGTGTAGCGAATGTTCCACTAACACGTTTCCAATGTTTAGCTAACATGTCCCCAGAGTTGCTTTATTTTTACGGCCAAGAAAAATGACTCCCCTTATCTCTTGAAGCACTTTTCCCTCAAAACCAAACATTCATAACTTTAGACGGACATCAAACCTCGCGTGTGCGTGCGCGTCACGTCAGCCTTAATAGGTGCTCCGTACGAAAAGTTACGTCAGAGGTTGACGTCTACGAATGGGGAGGCGTTTCTCTCTCTCGTCACATGGCAGTGGTGCCCCGAAGTCAGTGACCAAGCGGAAGACCGTGGCCAGATGGTGGGATACTGTAAGGGGCAGACCTTGGAGGTCATGTGTCCACTCAGCAACAGCTGTGGCATCGAGCAGAAGGAAGGAAGCGATGGCGAGACATGGCGGCATACATTGCATTGGGGAAGATGACCTCTTGACCTCAACCTTGACCTAATATGTAAACCAACTGCTATTTTCTCTCCACTTTCAATCCCTTGTTGGTGCCTTAACATATTAAATGACTCCTCCAGTGCCATCGTCCAGCTTCTCATCTTGTCTCTACCCAGACGGCCCAAACAGGGCAGCTGAACGCCTCCTCTTGATGCCAGGGTCTTATCCTCTGTGGCCTTGACTTCAACCATTCTCTTTCTGCCGCTGAGCTCACATGCTGATATCTATCCTTTTAACCGTCTCGCACAGTCGGTGTACGCCAACACCATTTTTTATTTAAACGTTGTGTCACCTTGTGCAGCTACTGTATACCATCCTTGGAAAGTAGTCCCCCCACAGATCGCATACTCCAAGCCTCTTCTGAAATTTGGTATGAAAAACATCTAAAAAGCACATGTCTATTACAATTACATACCACAAACTTCTCTGACAATCTTTGTATAAAAAAAACTCTCAGCTGTGATAACGGTCAATCATAGCGCTTTGTCAATGCACTGCTGGATGAAGCCTTTCCTACGCTGTGTTGGTCAGCATGAGGACTTTTTGACCATACTTCACCATGCTGGTCACTGCAGAATGGTGATGGGGCTGGTGGCTTCTCTCAGGGTCAGTTCAGATATCACTCACCAATGTTGTTAGCCCTGGCTGGGAATCTGATTCAGTTGGCTAGGTTCACTGTGCAGTGTGCAAATCAATGTGACACTGCTCCACCTACTAAACTATACATCTGTTACATTTTACACCATGCTGCTACAAGTCTACAATTCTTGAATACAAGTCTAAACTACAAATGACCATATCCATACTATAAGAATCTCAACTCCATTTCAATCGTTTAGCCTCGCCTGAAAAGTAATCTCTCTCCACTCATTACCCACCAGCAAATTCCCACCAAGCACGGCGAACACATCTCAACGCTGCTGACATTAAGAGACAGCTGCTCAACACAGACGGGTGGCTTCACCCTCAGCTCCGCAGCTTAAATTGAAGAGTCTACATTCCCTTTGAATGGGACGTACAACAAAATGTGAGGCAAGCCGCGGTCTATTGTGTGACGATCCACTTTGAGTTGTGCTGCCAAATTTAAGCCAAATTGCAAATTGTCCGTTGGGCAGTGTGAGGACCCATGAAGCATGGCCTCGATATTGAATGGGGCCTGTGAATCACCAAGACCTCTCCTCACTCGTGGCCACAGGGTCAGCCGGAGGGGCCCTTCATTCATTCCTTCCACGAATCACGAGGGGGCCCCCTTCCGATCCCACCAGGCCAACACACCGCTCCCCTCAGACTGCCTTGCAGGCCCCCATTACCTCATCCAATCAATGGGCTCCTCTCTCGGCCTCCCTTCTATGCACCACTTGTGCCATCACCTCCCGCGATCCGCTCCACATTTTCACGTCTTCTTTCCAAATGTCACTTGGACCGACCTCTCGCTACAAACCAGGTAGATCGCATTCTCTGTCTTCCACAAATCACTTTTATTCCTCTGCCTGCCTCCAACGTTTGCACGATGTATGTGTTTAAGTTATTGCCATATCGAACAACTGTAAGACTTTAAAGTTGGGAAAGCTACCTTGCTATTGCTAACCTGACACCTCTCCACTGGCCCTAAAATGGCAATCTTTACTCCAGTGAGTGTAGAATGTAGCCGTGATCAATCGCATTCAAGGTTCACACAGACATCACCAGTCATTATATTTCCTTAGCAAAGCCAGCGCCCTTGTAGATTCAGACTTTAGCATCTCAGAGAAATGGTTATCAAAAGAAAGCCCGGTATGCGATGTGGAAACACTGAGCGAACCTCGACCACATTGTAGTGAATCACTCTGCCCTCAGCGCGAGTCTGTCGGTCTCTATGCAAGTCAAAATCTCAATAGGGCCAATGAAGCAATACACTCGCTTAACTGAAGCCACTTCCAGGTGAACTAACCTGGATGTAGAATTATATGACCGCTATTCACCTCGCCACACACACACACGAGAGAGAGAGCCGTGGCATCACAGCAGAACGTTGAACTTCTTTCATACCATATGTAGCCAACCGTGCTCATCGGAGATGCAGGGGAAGGACAAAAACTAAACACAGAAAAGAGAACGGCACGGCCAGCTCGAGGCTGGGAATGCTGTAAGGGGGGGGGCTCACCCTCAGCCTTCATGTAGTGCACGGAGTAGGCGATGACGCGGTGCGCGTTGTGCAGAGGCCGCTCCCACGTGAGCAGGATGGCCATGCTGGACACGGTGTGGGCGGTGACGGCGCGGGGGGCCCCGGGACGCTCCTCCGACACGACGACGCCCAGCCAGGCCGCCGCCGTGCCGCTGCCCAGCGCGTTCTCCGCCACGCACTGGTAGTAGGCCTCGTCCTCCGCTATCAGCTGCGTGATCACCAGCCTGCGGGGTACGGGGGGCGCGGCGTCAGGCGGCGGCGGCGCTCAGGCCGCGGAGGCACGTCCATCGGGGGGGGCGCAGGCGGTGCGGTGGCAAAGGGGGCCCGTGGGCGCTGGGCTACGCAACAGGAGGACGCTTGGGATGGGGGGGCTCCCTCCCCCCCTGCTCCGTTTCATTCCGTACACCGGCGCCCATGACGACCACAATATGCCAACGATTCATAGCGCAGGCACGGTATGCTCTTCAAAAACTTGACGCTAAACGGCCCTTGTACACAGGCCTAGCATTCAGCACTGGCCTGTGCGAGCCTCGTATACCACTGGACACTCAACAACTGTGTTGTCACAGGTCTTTAGACTTTGTGAACGCACAACATTGCAAGCTTGCTGAAAAGAAGGTGAAACTCGCACACGATTCAGTGCTAAAGTTGCATCAAGCAAAGATATGGCACACCAAGGACGTTTAGAATTTAAACAAAAAACAATAAAATCAAGCACTATAATACAATATGGTAATCCACACAAAGCACTCACTCTGTACAAACAATTACAAAAAACCGCAGGTATGGCAATAACGCACACCGACGTTCAGCACAGAACACACGCAGCAGAAGCGCCGCTGCCGAGACAGGTGGAGCCATCACGAGGGTGCTCCGTGCGCCCTGCCCTCCCGGGCTGCCCGTGACGTTGAGCGGCTTGGCCAAGTTTACACAAAGTGCGGGCGAGTGGTGCTCTGGGCACCGGAGGCCTCTCGGTCTGGAATCTCTATGGAGCCGCGCCACTTATCTCGGTGACAAAGTGGCGAGTGCACCGCTTGTTTTACCTGCCGCGGCAACTCGACGACGGCCGGGCACGCCGGCCGGAGGTTTGCGGTATGTCCGTCGAGCGGCCCGAGTTAAGGATCCGCGGGCCCCCCCCCTCACGTCCCTGGGGGGCTCGCGAGCGCCGCCGCGAGCGCGGCCGGCGCCGCTACTTTGCCACCTTTATTTCCTCCGCAGATGTTGTAAACAAAGCGCCAGGTGCCCATTTAGGTAAAGTCGACCCTGGGGAGGCTCTCTCTAAGGGTGGAACAAAGGCCAATAGAATTTGTTGGAATTCAAGCGTCGCAGGATAGAATCCGACCGGGATCACAGGCAGCAGCGAACACTGCGCGGGCCACTCAGCCACGCAACGCCGGCATCTTCCATTGAGGCTCGAGGGTGCCAAGCGCGGCCACTTTTCTTTGTCTGCCGTCCACTCGTGCCGCTACCAATTCCCCTCAATTCAGCTCAATGCGGTCTCCGGACCTTACCCCCTGCACACAGCTCTAAAGGGGCATTATCACGCGGTCTCCTCTCGCCTAATTGAACCCATAATCTGCGATACGAGTAGTCGTTAGCGTGCATAAAGCAAAGAAGAGCAGGTGTTGGGGCTTACGTGTGTGCTCAAATTCACTTGTACGCGCACGTGAGTGGCATGGTGATTAGTGCACGCTATGATACCAGTGGCCTGGTTTCAATTGCCAGCCTGGGATCAATTCCTAGGCAGGCACACCATGGAACCAGTCTTGGGCCTCCCTTAAGTAAACTCGGCACTAGGAAGACAAAGGAATCTCGGCATAGTCGTCGTAGTCCCACCCCACCATCACGTGCTTACTAACAGCAACTAACAGCACTTGGCTGACCAGTCTGAGACTAACGGTGTGCGTGTGTGTGTGTGCGTGCATGTGTCACCTGTTGTCCAGCACCTTGACCCGTCCGTTGGAGTGGATCGGCTCGCCGTTCTTGAGCCAGGCCACAGCGGGGGGCGGCACCCCCTCGGCGTGGCACGTGAAGCGCGCCGTGCCGGCACGCGGCCGGCTCACGCTCTCGGGCTGCTCGACGAACCACGGCGCCGCTGCATGCGCAGGCGCACGGACGCACACACACCACACACACACACCACACACACACACCACACACACACACCACACACACACCACACACACACCACACACACACACCACACACACACACCACACGCACACACACCACACACACGCACACACACACACCACACACACACACCACACACACACACACCACACACACACCACACACACACACACACCACGCACACACCACACACACACACCACACACACACCACACACACACCACACACACACACCACACACACACCACACACACACCACACACACACGCAATTACTCACAATTGTGCACATGTGCTCATGTATGCATGAGCATACACACACAACAACAGTCCTCACAAATAACTGGCACAAACGTTACCAAAACACTTGTGAGCCCATGCATCCATGGAAAACATTTTGAAATCGCATATGCACACACGTGCAATTAATATAGAGTTTATGCCAGATGCTCGTCACCGGCGGATACAAACGTATGAGCGTGTATTTACACGCACACAAACACGCACTGACGTGTGTACGTAGTGACGCACGCACGCAACAAACATTCAGACCCCTTGGTGCCACGTGGTACGCACACATATCTGTGTGTACGTACGTATGTTGAACGTCTTTCGCACCGTACGTAACCAACCATGCTAATCTCTCACAAGAACACGCACGCGTCACGCACGCTCACGCGGCTGCTCATCGCTTATGTCCGGGTGCAGTTTACTCGTGTTCAAATGGTAATCATGTTTTATCTTGATTTCGCATAATTTGTGTTAAGTTGCATTGAAAAAAAATCTGTATAATTTCGGCGGGGAAACCCAAGCAAGCGGCACAGCAACGGGGCCAACAACTGTCCCAGCTCTGTGGACCTACATCGAAACCCAACAATTTAAGTGGCGTGCGTTGACGCAAACACAGCCGCCTCATCCTCACTCCCAACAAGTCCGGTTGAGCGGCGCTTCCTCCTCACGCACGCTACATTTGTGAACGCACGCGCAGTGGCGCGCGGACCCCGCCGCCGTCAAATGACACTTTGTTGTCCCTGGGAGTAACATTAACTCGAAGAGACTGAATGTTAATGGTCTCCCTCAGAGGCTTCAGAGCCCCTAGGCACACAAACAGATCAATGCAGAAGGAGGCTGTGCAGAGGTCACGCTAAAGGTCAGCGTGGGAATTTTGGAGACATCAGGGTCACATCTCTGACGGCCTCCTCAACCGACCATTCAATACCCCATTTCTGACTGCGTGCGGCTTTGCCGCATGCGGTATCAAATTCTCCAGATCACGACAAACATCAATCACGGCCAGATCGGCCGTCGCGCCTCATATTGACCAATAACACGTCTGACGTGCCGCTCATCCCGTAGTTTCGTCCGTAAGCGCTCGCACGTTAGGCGCTCGCGTGTGAATATGAAAGCGTGAATTATTAATTTTATTTATAATGGGAAAGACCGTTTTTTTCAAATACGGTCCGTTTGTTTTTATGAGATTCATGGCACGAACGGCGATGTGCGGCGTACGGTTTGCGTCCATGCGTGCAAATCGCGAAAGTGTGCCTCGCACGTGCCTCTGCGATGAGATCCACGTCTTCTACGTCGTGACCGCCCGAGAAGACCGACTGCGCGTCGCCGTGCGCGTGCGTGATGGCGAACGCGCCGTCGATCGATTTAGCGGAGCGATGCGGTGAGGGACCGGCGTCTGCTCAGCCGCGGCCGTCTCCAGCGATGAGAACCTCGGCGCGAGTCAGCACCGAGGTCCTCAAATTAGATTTGCATCCAATATAAACTGTCTGCTTAATTAAACGCCGCACCGTCGTGAATGAACAATGAGGAACGCACTGTACTGCACGCTAAACAAATTTTATCAAATCATATATACGTTACGCGCGTTTAATGTATTTCCTCAAATTATACTTCTGATGAGAACAATAATAAACAAAAAAATTACAAATCATTAATACCGTTTTCTAAAATTACCTATACATCATTTCAGGAGCAATAGCAGCAGATTAAGAAACATGAACAGATTAATTAAATAATAACTAGGAGGATCGGAAAGGAAAATAACATTACATTCTCTTTCACATTACGATGATATACTCTCACACGGCGACAGGGAGCGGAGGCACTGAGGAGGGATAACAAACAGGGGCAGCAAAGCCTCACAGCTGCTTCAAAGGGCACAGCCATTACTCATGACTCAGCGCTCTCACGCGGACTCACACACACACACACACATTGCTGGCATGATGTAACCCACAGCAATGTGAAATACCCAATTGGGGTTTCACACAGCAGCAGCAGCAGCAGCAATCGTCGCCCCCTTTACTGCCAGACTGATGGCCGCTTGTAGGCCGGCTGCTGAGTCGCCTCGTGCCCACGGGGACAACTCCCACTGGGGGTGCCCCTCTCACGTGTCATGCGAGATGTAAAGCGCCGTGAGACCCGCCGGCGTATCGGAGGGAGCGGAATCAAGAACACCATCGTGGTCATTGTAAAAACGTGGCGTCGTCCACGGGAGCCAGCAAGTCCGTTTCAGAGGCCCGTTGCCATAATTCGCAGCTCAGGTTTGGCCCTCTGTGGGACATCTTCAGGTGAGGGAGAGACACACGGAGATTCTCTGTGGGGCATCTTCAGATGAGGGAGAGACACACGGAGATTCTCTGTGGGGCATCTTCAGATGAGGGAGAGACACACGGAGATTCTCTGTGGGGCATCTTCCGGTGAGGGAGAGACGCATAGCACTGGCTTCAACCCTCCAGCACGCCACGTCTCACCACGTCTCACCACGTCTCACCACGTCTCACCACGTATCACCACGTATCACCACGTCTCGCCATGTCTCACTAGGAGTGGCCATTAAGCCAGATGTCCAGAGTGCCCTCGATCAAAGCAAATTGTCGTGTGAAGTTTATCAATTCACTTCTTTTGATGTCGTTCACACGCCGCAACTAGCGTGACATTTTTCTTTTAATCGTGAGCCTATGTCCAATAATTTATATCGACAATTTCATGCTTTGTAGTTTTACTCAACATTGTTTGGCCTGTGATAAGCCACTGGCCTAAACTGCCTCTTATTAGGTCGCCTTTACTCACTGCCACGTCCACCACGGCTTTCATGACCACCTACTACATCTGGCGACTCTGTGGCCAACAGTCGCCCAGGCCAGCAAAGTGGCACAGAATCCAGAGCGAGGGCTCGGTGGGACTCGGTGGGACTCGGTGGGACTCGGCTCAGTGGGACTCAGTGAGGAGGGACTCTGTGAGACTCAGTCCGGTCGGAGAGCTCAATGGGCTCTTTCCCTACAGAGCATCGCTCTTCCTCCTCCACCACCGTCTCCAGCCGAGATTATCCATAATCCTCTCCCCCCCCCCTCCCCATCTGAACCGCAATCTTTCAGGACGAGGGTCAGCGGCATTTGGTCTTTGCTGTCGCCGCTCAGGATGCCGGCTGCCTCCATTAAGGAGGATAAACTACTTTTTGATCTCATGGGAGGTTCATACCCCCCCACCCCCTCCTCTCCCAGGTCGTTGTGTTTTGTTTGTATTTCCACTTCGCTTAGACGATCGTTGCACTTTTCACTCACCTGTGCGTCAAACGTGCCCCGACGCCCACTCGCAGGCATCGCACGGGATGGCTTTGGCTACAACTCCACGGCATTTGAGAGAGGCAGAAAAAGGAGTGGCAGTGCACTATGCACGGGAGCCGTCAGCAGCAGCAGCTCTTCTGCTCGCTCTTGCTCACACACTCGGTAAAGACATCTCGACGTACAACGCATCCATTGGGACAGACGAACCAGGACATGGCAGCTCAGCACTGGGGGGGCTTCACCAACACAGATCTCAATTCACCGCGGTCTGGAGACCAGACCAGCTTAGGGAAGACAGCTGCAAGAGATTGATGTCATTTCGAGACGATTTCACCGCCGTGAGAGCCCGGTGCAAGGACGGTAGCTGGTGTCCTCGTAACCATCACGGCCGAGTGCGGCGCCAATTGCAAACAGAGACAGAAGGCCCAACCGAGATGCCGTGGGCCTCAAATAATCGTTGTATTTCACTCAATTCCAGTCACCGCATTCGTGAGTGGAAAAATCTACGGAAGCCCGGAATGCAGGCGCGCTGTGAACCACCGCCAACGGAGTGCATTATACGGGGGAAGCAACAGCAGCGGCGGTTCACTCTGCCTCACCTGAAGTCGTCACGTGGCTTCCAAGCTTGGATGTAGATGTTTAAGTTGCTATGCACCGAGCCATACGCAAGAAGAAGATTCTGAATCTCAACTCTGGATCATAACTTCCCGATATTGCCGCACACCGAGCTCTAGATTAAAAGGAACTCGGCCCAAAAAAAACCCACATACGGCTCTGATCAGATACAGCAGCACGTACCTAGGCTGCACATGTCCATTGCTGTCCAACGTGAGACTGAAGTTTCATTCGCGACAAAAAAAAAAAACTTGAAAGTCACGGTCAGCACCTCGGCCGTAGCGCTCCAGTATGGGAGCGATCTCACGGCGATGTCACGCGCGTGTCATGACGTCGCGCGTCACGCGTGTCGCATGGCCCAGCCAACACAGCTCGGGCACACGGCAGTACCAAGGCAAGAGCGGTGCCGTTGCGTGTGGCTTGTGTCTTCCTTTAAACAGAAACAATAAGAAGCGTTTTGCTACAATGATGAACCAAAACAATGGCTCCGTGGCATCTGATAAACAATCATCGCTCCCCGTGCCGGGAGGTGGACCATCTTCTGCTATTAAGCTTGATCAGTGCCAGATTATCCGAGTAGCAAAAGTAGCATATGCTACGGACCCCGTACTTTCAAGGGCCCCGCGCTAAATGCTTTCAAGCTATCAATTACGTTTCAGCAATTCTGCACTTGCTCTACTACTATAGTACTACACTGCCTTCAACTTTTTATGAACGACTGGGTGTTTAAAGTTAGCGATTTGCCGTATTATCTGGCTGTATAGCAAATGAAAAAATACAATAACTTTTCTATGCAAGTAAAAGAAATAGTGTTTTAATATTGTATATTTATTTATTTATTGCCCCTTTATAACATATGCTACAGGCCCCGCACTAGCTTCACCAGGCAGTGAGCTTGATACGGCATTATCATCGAGCGTGAAAATCTTGTAACACTTAGACCGTGCTGTCAGTCATGGCTCTTAGCTGCAAGTAACTGTATCTGCAGTTATTAGTGGACGGAAATTCATCATTGTGAAATAAAGAGCGGCATTAACGTTTCTCAGGGGACGAGCGCCATCGCTATAAACTGTAGTGGGGTCTCGGCTTCAGAGATTTTCGGCCACTTGAGACTCAGGCGTCTGCATTCAAAGTATGTGCACAGTGCCTGTTTTTCCAGTTGCCTGGAAAAAAAAATGTTCCGTGACATTTTAACACTGTAAAGAAACCGCTTTCCTTCACCAGTTAAGGGACCGGCGAGATAAAAATGTCTTTTAGCGAGGCAGACGTGGTCCAGAAGGATTAACAGCAACAGCGGCAAAGGTTACGACCGTGAAAAAAACATGCTACGGCCAAATCCATCTCACTTACGTTTCAACGTTACAGCGGTGATTTCAGCCGCTTCTTTGTTTGGGGGAGTTTTGCGAACATTCTACTGACGGCCCCCAAAGAAAGCATCAGCGTGAAACATCGTCAAGTAAGCGTGCCGTCCGCCAAGGTGTGCAGACACAAGAGGTCCCACGACGTCCTCCGCTAAGAGGAGGCCATTGTGCCAGGGTCAAATGACTGTTGAGAGGAGCCGGTTGATATCCGCTGAGTTATGGGAGGGCCCCATACTCCTGTGCACTCACTGGGGCCAAAGGTCCCAGTGTTCATCTGGGGTTTTCTTCAGACTGTTGTGTTGATGATGACCTCGTGCCAAATATAGCTTAAAAAACTATATTTGGCACGGATTTCTTCTTAAAGTTTAATAGCAACGATGCTTGTGTGTGGGTGGCACGTTGAGTATCGCAGCGTAGAGATCGTGAGAGATGGTGGCGGCTTGGCTGGACCCTCACCCAGCAGCGGATTGTACGTTGGCTGATAATGATGATTTAAACAGCGCGAGCAGTACAATTATTGGGCAGTACAAATAGACACATAAACTACGGTCGGGTGCTCGTGTTTGTGAGACACCGTCTCAAGCCAGCGTTAGCAGGACAGCCCCTACGGTGCCGCAATCACCCAGGAACGGACTCCGGCATCTGTAAAGCGACAAGCCGGGGCCCCCACGCCGGGAGGTTCCACACTGGCGACACCGGACAGGCTCAGGGGGGCGGTGGAGCCAAGGCCTGGCGCGGAGGAGAAGAGACTCACCGAGCACGGTGAGCTGCCCCGTGGCCGTGGTGAAGTTGCGGGTGCCCGGCACGGAGGCGCGGCACACGTATACGCCGGCGTGGTGCGGCTGCACGTCGGCCAGGAGGAGGTTGCCGGAGCCCAGCACCTGCGAGTGGTACACGTCCAGGGGCTGCTGGTCTGCAGTGCCCCCGTGGATGGACGCGCACACACACAGACACGCGCACACACACAGACACGCGCACACACACAGACACGCACACACGCACAGACACGCACACATACAGGCACACACATAGACAAGCACATGAATGCACAGATGCACACAAGCACGCGATAAAGGTCCCCAGTATCCTACATACACGTGCTGTAAGTGAACATGGCACACAATTGGGTGGTGTGGCTAGCACCGTGCCCGCCTGCCTTTGTTTCCCCAGTGGTGATATTACAGTGCACTAGGTACATTTTAGGGCTGAGTCGACCTAGGGGATGCCACTTCAGATATTCATCACTGATATTAGCCATGCCTGGGAATGAAACTCAGCTCGCCAGGTTCACAGAGCAGTGCGCTATGTACTACATCACCGCTCCCCATACATATGCATATATATGTATACACATACATGTCCATACACACAGGCACCTTAAGAAGGCTATTAGCACTTACCACCATCTGATTAGAGCCAAAGTCATAGGCAACCATGAACTACTCAATATCTGAAAATCAGGTCTATTTGGAACTATTCCTTCATTGCCTCCACACTAACTCACTGTCTACAAGTTGATGCAGCGATAACCTCGCTCACTCCGTTCCCATCACCACCAACGCCCCATCGCTCTGGCTTCTTGAGATAGGAGCAGAGGCACCGCGCGTTCCAGCACCCTGATGATGATGCTCAGTGGGAACTTGTGACCCATAGTTTGAGGAGGCAAAAAAAAAGTCCACCTAGGGCTCCCCGGTGTAGGTGGACTCATTAAGTGGCTTCATCAGCAACTTGACCGGCACGTGGTCGCATGCAGTCTGTGCTGCTTCCCATGGGAGCCGGTTGTGGTGAGAGCCCAGGACTGGGTGCAGTGACACGCACTTTCCTGGCCTTCTGCTTATCAGTGGAGCCACCAGCTCAAGTCACCTGGAACTCACCTTGCCCACTCCATTCGTGTTTTTGTATTACTTGTTGTAACGTTCTGACCCGCCCCGACTGGACGTCTGTGATAAAAGAGCTTTACAGCTTATCGAACTCCTCCAGTTTAAATAAAATATTTTGATTCTGACTCTGAACTGGGAAGAGAGAGGTGGGGATCTCACAAGTGCTGTTCGTGAGAGATAGGGCTTCACGTTTCCTTCAGTGGCCAGGGGTAATGAAGGCAAACGAGAGATGGTGGGAGGGCAACACTCATCTGAACTAGTGGCCCGGAGGCGGTGGCGATAATTCCACATTCTCATGGTTCTCTATCGGTGCACGGAGAACAAAACGGTGGAAAACGATTCTCCGAGCAGCGATATTATTAACGTTGCAAGGTGACACGGGTTTGATATTAATTTCAAAGATGTGTCCGCTTGTATAATACGCTCGCGGCCAGAGGTGACGCAGTGCAGTGGCGCGGTAGGTGTTGGGCAGAGTGCCCGTCTCAAGTGAAGAAGCGTTCTCGCTCTATTTATAAACACGACCACCACGGTGTTATGCCGGGGCACAGGCCCGGGCCTGGCCGAGTGACGCACGCCTCTATTTCTGCGAGCGTTAATCGCGCGCCGGGCGCTCGCTCTCCAAGTGACGCACGTGTTCCCGTGCAAAAATAAAGTGGGTGGTGGTGGTGGTGGTGGTGGTGTCAAGCGGGGGGGGGGGGGGGGGGCAGGGGTGGGGGCTCTTACCGAGGCGACTCCAGGAGACGATGGGGCGGGGGCGTCCCTGAGCGACGCACTCCAGCACCGCCGTGCCACCCGCCTCCACCGTCACGTTGCGCGGCCGCTGCGTGATGTTTGGCTTCTCGTATCCCTCGAGCGGCAGAGCTGCGCACGCGGCCAAGGGCACCACAAGCGGGGAGTTAACGGGCGCCGCGAGGCAGCGGTGGAAATTTCACATTCCTCTGCGCGTGACAAATCGGTACCCGGATTATTGACCCAAAATAAATGAAGAAACTGATTCGACCGCTGACTGGGATTTTGAATTTGTGACCTTCCGATTGTGCGTTGAAGAGGCCAACGCCAGATTCAGAAACAGGAATTGAGATGCTGAGTTTTCAGTGCAGCGCGATAACGACCATCACACCGCTTTGCATACACAAACACACGTACACACACACATACACGTACACACAATTCCCTTTTAGACAATTACAACAGCCCTTCTCAATCATATGTTCTGTTTCTTGTCATTATCTCATCTACCAAGGTTCTAGTGAAGCACATCTTACGTGAGCGTTGTGGTCAAATCACCACTCCGCATCTTTGTGTTTTTTTTATAAACAACGAAAAACTCGAGGAATATTAAACCATTGCTTTTACCCCTGGGGGGTTTCTTTTGCGAACAAAAAAAACCTCGCAAATTCAACAAATCTCACAGTATTGATATATCATAGCCAGTCCATCTATAAAAGATAAATCCTACAAAATCATGCCCGACCCCGAGGAAAATTGTCAAGACATTTCATTTCATTCTCGAAAGCTGCCGATAAATAAACCAGATGGGCACAGAATGTCATTGTCAAACTGTTTCCTCGCATCTGTGTTGGTGTCTCGCAATCTCGAGGCGCTTCGCCACCAAAGCTCAGAGTGAAAACATTTAACAACGCCGTCACTCGTGCAAACGCACGCCTTCATTCATAGCCAATGCAAAGTCCTTTATTGAACCAAGAGAGAGCACCGTTAAGATATGTCATCATGATTCAGCGTTTATGTTTAATATTGGGGGCCTGATGTAAAGTGGCATAACTCTTAAAAATCAAAACACTGATTTATAACATTGGCTGTACAACAAAACACCTAGGTGATGCGTTAATTATTAGGATGTTTGCAAAAGGGACATTACAACTGCCCCAAGGGGAGAGCTTGACACGATGTTTGTGTTTGCACCGTGGAGGGCTTTACTCTTGTAAGTTGCACATTGTGCCTTTACACGGTGTAAGCTGCTGTGAGTCGCACAATCTTCAATATCCAATTTGCATCGGACTCCCTCCCTTTAATGCCCCACAGAAATTACCAGCACGGGAGTCAAACTCTCTCGCTCCTTGACAAGTGTTGAGCGCCTCACATCATTTCACGATCACCGATTTTGATGTTCAATTCGTGTTTTGTTTTTATTGACATTGATTGTTATGATATGCTTTGTCAGTCTTATCAGAAGATATTTGCACTTGACTCTCATGGTCATGCAATTCCAGCACTTGGCTCTGTAACTCAGGTCCTGCTTTAACAAGAGAGACTTGCAGTCTCAATGGGTTATTTCTTACCTATTTGACCCACGCAAGTACTCAATGAAAGACTGAATAATCACCAGGGTGTTGGGCCGCTGAAGTATTGAACACGTTGTTTATGAGCATTATAGTATATCCCACGGCTGCTGGCACTGAAGAGCTGTTTGTAAAGCAATGTTTCTGTGGAAGCGCGTACGCATACCGTACATTTAAACGGTAACAAGCCCACTGACAGAGGCCCAAAACCCCAAGTGTAGCATTTTAGAAGTCAGAGGCCTGTGAATTATTAATAAGGAAGTAGAAAGAATGGAATAACTATTCTTTACTAATTAGCGGTTTAATTTTTCACAGCGGGTCGAGCTTTCTCTGAGGCATGGGGAGCGCGGCCGGGACGTGGAGGGTTGCGGCGCGCTGCCTCCGATCACAGCTGTGACCGCTCACAGCGCCGACAAGTTCTCTCGCAGTTCAAACGAAAATTCCAGCACGGCTCCTGCGTTGTGCTTGACGAAAAATTAGGGAAGACTCAAGAAATGGATGAAGAAGAAAACAGACGCAGCCACAGCAGGCAGAGTGTGACGTAATCCGCTCTTTGTAGGGCCTTGATTTAAGTCACACCTAAGCTTTTCTTTAATAGTGAAAAATAAACATCAGCGTCGTCTGTGCTCGTGCGAGCGTGGGGCAGTTCTCTTTTCTTTTGGCGGCCCTGACTCGGTGGTGGAAATACCACATTTCTATAGCGAGGACTATTCCATCCCTAGGACAACAATGGATTCCCTGGCTGGGTCGGCTGTCTGTCCCTGCTGTTGTTGTTGTTGTTGCGGGGCCCCAGCGGTTGCTCTGTGCCGAGTTGTGCCACACTGTTGCGCTCTCCCTCTCATCTTTCCGCGTACTTTTTACCCCAATATAGCTTTAATGTTGTTTGCACAGCATCTTGGGATGCGTTTGCATTCGGGCGCTGTATAGATTTAAAAAGTGGCACTCATTCGACCAAACTTGGAAGAACGACCCCCAGCCAGGAATTAACCTCACGATTGTTGAGCCGAGTCTTCTGCCAGAATGTGGGTCCGGCTAGATCATTGAAAATGTACAAGGGAGAATAAAGACGTGCAATACGATGCAAAAAAGAGAGGATAGAACACAGAGAATGAGAATCCCCCCCCCCCCCCACTGAAAGCCCTGACAACGATGTTGTCTTAGCTCTTCCCAACTGCGGCAGCGCAAGGGAATTGAGGACCGGGCCACCGTCTCGCCAGCGCCGTCCCACCTTGCGGCAGCACGGAGACCTCGACCTCCCGGCTGTACCGCGTGGCCGCCATGTTGGTCGCCTGGCAACGGTATTTCCCAGCATCCTCGCTGCGCATGGCGCTGATCTGGAGCACTCCGCTGGGCAGCAGCGTGTGCCTGTGAAGGACGACAAAATGGCGTTCACGCGTCTCAATATGACCAAACAATCTCAAAGGTTATTCACGAATGCAGGTTTTTTTGGTAAAAATATTAGCTGCAACACGTAGCTCAGTTTATAAACAATGGTAAAGCGATCTTGATTTGAAGCTTTCGTGACTGCAGGAATCCATACTCTTTGGTTCTTTCGGTAAAGTCACGTACCTACGTGCGTTGTGCTTGACATAAAAGCGTTTGAACAAATCTCATGTCACCTTGCAACAAAGATGAAACAAGATAAAGAACAACATTACAGCAACTGAGAAAACCTCACCCACTGGTGTACTTTAGGCTGTATTATTATCACTCCTCTCTTGCTGCTTTCACAGCGTGCAGAGTTTGGGCTGCATGCCTCGAGACCACTGCCAGTGCAGTCCCCTATGTTTTGGCGGTGTTTGGCGTTACTTATCCACATATTATTGCACTTCATGTCATTCACAATACTTGACAGATGAGCGACTTGTAAAAACACACACGGGTTTGTAAAGAAGCGTAACTTGGAATCGCTGACATAAACATTAATCACTGGCACCGTCTTGAAAGTCAAATGGCCAGCGTGCATGCTCTCGCACGCCCCTTGTTTATTTAGCGGCGATGAGGGCAGCACTGCGCAGAGTCAAGAGAGCCGATGCGGAGAGCCGCCAGGGCAGCGGCTCCGATCCCCGGCCTGGCCGCCCCCCTCGCTGGGCAGTGGACTCCGGCTTGGGGCGAGCCCTCCGCTCAGCCGTGCGCGAGTAGTGGCCGGGAGAGAGCAATCACCTCGGGATTAGGGTCCCCTTACATCAACAAACAACCCTAAACCCGCCTTGTGGCAGGGCAGACCTCAAGGCAGGCTTTTATCCCAAAGCAGCCGCAGAGTGCCTCTCAAATTGCATGGAGGCTACACTAACAGGCGCCGGTTTTATGAAAATGTGTTGGATGATGGGAACGCGGTCTTTTCTCATTGTTGCCACCAATGAGGGCTTGTTTATTCTTAACTTTTAGCACAATATCAGCCTCCCAGATCGGCAGGTCAGCATGAATCCCCTTAAGGATGCAGGCTTGCTCGCAGTCGTTTCACTGCACCGGGGAGTTCGTGAGTGGCTCTCTCCACTTAAAGATATCGCTGCGCCCACCACACTCCCCAGTGATTACAGCTATTAACACCCCACCACTCAACCAAAAGGTGTGCAGCTTTGATTATTTATTTACTCAATGGAACTTCACTCGAGTTGTGAAATGACAAAGAGCCTGCTCAAAACCTCAACAAATCTGCAGCAAGGGTGCTACACGGTGCGCATCAGCACACGCTCCTCGGACGCAAGGAGACATCTGACATCAAAAGACGCACAAAGAGCTGCTTCAAAGTCACTTTCACAGGTTGCAATCTCAGCTTCAATCAAATCAAAGGGTTCCAGCGTTCCAACAAGCGTTGGACTAATGAGCCAACGGTGGAAACTCCACATTTCCATAAAGGAGATCAACCTAACCTTTGGAAAACCACTGTCGTATTTCCACAAAGTAGAAGTGTACTGCATCAGTGTTACTGACCACTGATGAATTATTACCCTGAAACAATGACCTCCGAATGGCATTAAAACCCATCGCCTTCTGACTGCGAGTCAAGTGCTGCTCTGCCCTGACACAGCGGTGTAGATGTACAGGCAATGACCGGGTGGCCTGGCCATGGTTGAGTAGGTGAGCTCGCTAGCACTGCTGCTGCTGCTGCACAGCCACCCTCTGCCACTGCTGCGGCCACGAGCGTGCACGAGTGCTGTGGAACGCTAAGCCCGGGATTCGTGACGGGGCGCTGCCGCTTCGCTGTGCCGTGTGAGCCGTCGCCGCGTGCACATTCCACGTGTCGACAGCGGTCTCGCTGCCCAGGCCTTTCCTACTTCGCCGTCCCCACGTCCCCCCCAGCCCTCTCGTCCTCACCGCCCAGCAACTCTGACTTGCACCGAGCCCTGACTCCCCTTGCTAAAGCCTGACAGGCCAGAGCAAATTAAAAACAAAGCCCTGAAAGATCGTATGACTCATAGCAAATGCACATAGACTACGTCATTTACACGCTGCTTGCTGTGCTGTGGTAAATTAATTCGCCGGCTAACAGCATTGGTGGCAGACAACGAGCTTTGGTAAACTACATTCCGGGTTCTTTTAAAACACTGAGTTTAAATTCGGTGGACTCCCTTACGCAGTGACCAGAAGGTACGTTCCGATTCGCAGCAACTCAAAGCACAGCGACCCATATGCATCTCGAAGAAACTGTGGCACCATAATTCAACCATGAAACCCTTTGGATATGCGATCCACTTCTCGCACAGTGAAAATAAACATGCCCTGTGGGTGTATTAAAGGCATTTAGGAAACTTGTCTCTGCCATGCGTGTTTCCCATCTCATGGATAATTTACATTGCCTCCCTTAGAACGGCATGGCAATCAAACATAGCCAACACATTAAAGCGCCCTCCTGTTCAGTGGTACAAATATCACATTCATATGGCAGTGGCCAGCGACTTCAAAAGGCAACAACGCATGTCGGCTTAACGCCACAATGTGGTACTCATTTGATTGACCCCCATATGGACGATGGGGTGTCAGCCGCTGATCGGGATTTGAACTTGCAACGTCGCGAGGCCGAATCGCTCTCCAAGCGCAGGACACCCACATGGGTTACACACAGAGCCCGTGCACGGCCCAAACGGTACTCCTCATTCATAAGTCACATTTATTCTACGCCACAACCAGAGCCTCTCAGCTGCTAATCCATCATACACAGTCTACATCTGCCCAATCTCGAGCCGGCCACACGTGAATGTCTAAATGGGGGTGCGTGACCTCACGCCCGCTAACCGTGTTAACCATCCAGCCACGCAAAGCCCAGCAGACTGCTACAGGCAAATGCAACACTCGGGGCATCTTGCTAAACGCTCCACACTCGCGTTCAAAATCAGAGGTGCACTTTAGCAATTCCTGGCGACGAGGCGGATCGGGAGTGCGCGGCGGTGGCAGCGGTGGCAGCGGCGCCATCGCGTCGTGTTCACTGCCGATTTCAACTGCATCGACACCGCCGCTCTCTCGTTGTTTATTATTCATGTACAATGCACTATGTGTGTGTGTGCGCGCTATAAACACAGCCGTTTACGTATGTTGCAGTTGTACTTTTCGCCGCATTGCGCGCTTTCAGATGCGCTTCTCTGGCTCTTCCTTCTGATATTAGGAAGTCACTGAAGCTACGCACTTTTAAATCTAAATTGAAAACTCATTTCTGTAGAACTTCTTTTTGTGTTTAGTTATTGTCCTTCCCCCACACCTCCAATTAGCACAGTGTGGCTATGTACGGTGCAAGACAGGTTTAACATACGTACTTTTATTCATGATATTAATATTAGTATTTTAGTAAGATGTTGGGTTTTTTTTGGTTATCTATCAAAATCGCGCACACACTCAGCCAGCGTTGAAAGAACCACCAAGTGAATGTTTTGATCGGCTTCGTATAACTTCACGGCCATCTCTAAAAATAGTTTCACTATTCCGACATACAGTACTGCCCAAACGAAACATGAAATTAAATTAAGGGACCCTCACGGTTATGAAGCAAGTCCACTGAATAAAATATGTTACGGTAGTCATTCATTCCGTCCAAGTCCATTTCGCTAAACTCATCAGACCGCCGGAGCGAACGAGCGGACGAGGCATTTGTCTGCCCTCTCCGCAGACTCGGCTCGTGTGTCGGGCCTGGTCGAGAAGGGCCCACATTGCGGCCGTGGTGCGGCATCTTGAGCCGCGCTAGAAGCATTGACCCCGCGGAGAAATGGGGCGCAGCAGGAGCAGGAGGGAGGGAGGGAGGCAGTGGCCGGAGCCCCGGGGGCATCTCATGACGCACGCTCCTCGGCAGGCCGCGCCGGCCACGCCAACGCACTTCCCCTCGCACCGGATTTACCGACGCCAACACGCCGGTTGCCACGTGCATTTTTCAACAAATCATTAAGCAAATCGATACGGTTACGAGCGTTATTCTCTCGCGTTGGCCTGCAGCCACACGTTTTTTTAACCGCTGGCCAATCCGTGAACCCAAATGGATGATTTCTTCAGCTCGATTCGTGCTCCAACACGCATTGCCTTCAGAGTGATGCATTTTGGGAGCTTTGTGCACACCACGAAGGCGCAGCGGCAATAAAGAAGCTCGTTCAACATCCAACTCAAGCAGGGAGCTCCGCATAAAAGATTTAGCTTGAACTTGTTCGGCACCGGCGTTTTATTGTGAGCCTTATTTCTCGCAATTTCACGTTGGAGGAGTCAGAATTCAGAACTATCTTCCATGGATGCTAGAGAATGAGAATAGAATTGTAAAAGTGTAGCATGAATATAAATAATATGACAAGTCGTGCTGTGTAGCTCTCCGAAGAGTTCTTGGGGAGTACCGTGCGTTGTTTGGCGCGATGTCCAAAGTTTCACGGAAGCTTCTTCAGGAAGTGAAATTCTGCAGGAACTCAAGTTGCGTGTGTGTGTGTGTGTTGAGGGCTGCGCGTGTTGGTTGTACTGTGCAAGTATGAGTGAGAGGCGTGCGTGTGTAAGAGCTCGTGATGAGCTGTGCCGCGTACGTCAGGTGTGTGTGCTTGTGTAAGGGCTGTGTCACGCGTGTGGGATGTGTGCGCGTGCGTGAGGCCGTGTGCTGGCCTGTACCGTGGGCTGTCAGCTGGGAGCGCCGTGCCATCTCGCTCCCACGCGATGAGCGGCTCGGGGCGGCCGCTCACGCGACACTCGAGCCGAGCCACCTCGCCCACCCGCACCTCCTCGCTCACCGCCTCCACCTCCACCTCCGACAGGCCTGCAACGGAGACACGGCGCACGCCGATCACACCCGGCACTCGATGTGCGACCAAAGAGCGCAAGAGTGCATTCAGTCGTTTCCTCTAGGTGTGTGGATCATAAGCCTTACTTCCATTTCCTCCGTACTACAGCGGTTGTACAGACCTACAAACAAAGACAAAGATCCCCCATATAGCCTTCAACCGACTCTTAGGGCAAGTGCTGTTAGCGAGCACCTATGAAGGCCGGCACGACGCACGAGCGGTGGGTGGCCAGCGCCACGCCCGACCACCTTTGTCTCCCCAGTGGCGATGCTTCCACCCCGCAGCGGCTACTCATGAGGCACGGAGGTGGGAAATGTTCCAGCGTGCGGGGCGTGGGCGGCTCCCCGTGGGGTCACCAACCCCAAGTGGACCGCGTGCGCGCAAGGGAGAGCATCAACGCGGGGAGTTACACGGCCGCTGGCGGTGACACGGAGGGAAAGACGCCGGGCAGCTATGACCTCACTCAGTGTCAAAGCGCCCTCAGAAACAGCTGCCGAACGTCTCTCCATTTCATAAACACCGCTCTCGTGAGCCGCATCGAATGTGTTTCATTCGCCTGCCCGTTAGTGGACAATAACAAGTCAGAAATATGAGCAGCGTTCAAAAATGGAAAGGTTCACGTGGGTGAAAAACACGACGACTGAACCCACACCATTGGTCAAGTTGGTTCTGTTTTCGCCTCTGAGGGGATTACTTTAGGAAATAAAACAACAACTGCACGTCAGATCTTTCCCAATACGCGTGTGCGTTTGTGCCCGACACGGATCCCTCTTTTTGTTTTACCTCTCTTTCAGCCAATTGATTCCAAACGGCCTCTTTGTGACATGCTGCGTATTTTGACATAAACATGTTTTCATAATCCTTTGAACGTACAATAACCCACACAGGTATTTTTCCCAGTTTAAGGCAGCTATATATGCATAATCCATAAACGGTGCGCAGATTAGACACGTCGTAAAAATGGGATCTTGTCGTCCTTGCGTGGCTCGTAGGAGGCTCCTATAAACATTTATAAAGTGGTCCTTTATTGGCCTTGAAAATGACTGTAAATCCGGGCCAGTCACGCCGCAACGGCAAACATGCGGTGCCGCCGCTTTGTCTCCCCCGCTCGCACCCCTGTCCGTAACATAACCACGGCGCCCGGCGAGTTAACAAGGCTCGGATCCCTGCCGGGCGAGGCCTCCACGCAGCCTGCACTGCATTAGCGGCACCGCTTCTCAGGCCGGGCTGACGAGCAGCGAGGACGATGATGGCCGCGTGTGTGATTGATGACGGGCGATTGATGGCACCGTATCGATGGCCAATGACTGATGACCGCAGAACGATGATTGATAATCGGTGCGTCTTGTTTTAATTCCAATATCTTGGATAATTGACCTATGGCAGTAATGAACATTGCCTTTGCTGGCAAATGAGATGCTGCTGCCACTAAAGAAGTTAAACTACAAACGGCCTTCCAGCGGAGTGCCGTGGAAATAGGGCAAGTGTCCTCCATTCGAGAAAATCGGCTGCGACGCAGACTATCGGATAAATGCAGCTCAGCTCGGGCTGCCTGGTTTGCGGACGTTACGGCTAATTGCCTTCCTGCAAATCGTAATTTTACACAATCAGGCTAATGTTTCGGCGGCCCTAACACTAATGAGAGAACGGCATATCGGCTCAGGATGGCTCATTGCCCACGGCGTGCTCGTTTATTCGCTCTGCCCCGATGTTAATCGGATCTGGCTTTCCCCGGGCATGCATTCCCTTTTCAGACACATCTGCCGGGGCGGCTAGCATTCCGCGGAAACCCACAGGGGGGGGGACCCCCCTTGCCGCCACAGCCCCGGAGGTCGCTCCTCCCCGGGGACTCCTCCACCAACACAGAGGGCAGCCTTTCTTATTTTTTTTCAGAAAGCAGCACTAACCACGCTCTACTCCTCAAGCACAAAAAACGACATGCTTTATTTACCTCCGAAGCCTCAGCCTCCCCAATCTGGACTTTAAGTGGTTTGAAATAAAAGTGATCGGCTGACTAACGAGTTACAAGCACTGATTTAAAGTGTTACTGCAAAATAAGGGGGCCGGCATATCGAGTGTCGGTGATCGCAAAGGCCGATTGCGGCACCGTAAGTGCTCGAGCCCATTTGTGTCGTGCTCAGGAAATAACGTGCGCACTTTTATTGCGATTCGTAGGCCGGCCACGGCAAACGCTCTCACGAAATAAACGCTCGCAACGAAGAGGGCCGGTGTGAACGAGGGCACTGAGACGTGGCGCGGGGGAACGCTCGGCCATTAAAGTCGGCGGCGGGCGACGCGAGCGAGACGCCACGAGGAGAGACGAGAGGAGCCGTTTTGACCCGTCGTCGTTACGTTTCCCATAATTCCATAACGGATGGCTCAGGGAGAAACGCGACGTCAAAGAGCCGCCGACATGCGGCGCATATTTTAAATATGAACGGGCGGCAGCTCGAGGAGGTGGGCCGCGGGCGCGCGGGCGGGCGGCTTCCGCGGCGTGGATTAGGCTCCGTCGCGGCGATTAGAGGCAGGAAGGATTAGCGGGGAGAAGGCGCGCGCAGAGCCGGACTAGGTGTGCGTCTCACATCCCTCGCGCGGCTCCACGGGAGCAGAGGTTAACGTGATCCGATTTTCTTGCAGTTTTGGTTCCGACCCAACCTCCGCGATACCGCATCAGCAATCCCACCTCGCTCCGCTGCCCCCCCCCCCTCCCCGCTCGCCACCGCCACCGCGCGGCCTCCGACCCTCCGGGGCCCACCGGAGCGTCCGCCTCGCTTATCTGCGTGCCGTCCGCCTCTCGCTGTCGGCGCCGCGCGTGGCGGTGGCTCTTCCACCGCCTGCAGCTTTGGAGCCCCGCGCCAGCCACGGTGCATATTGGGAGGCCTACTTACTCCGCGACTGCACTCGTGGCCTTCTACCCGGTGGCACCGTGGTTACGGTGGCACCGTGGTTACGGTGGCACCGTGGTTACGGTGCACCGGGACGACAAGCAGATATCCTGAGAATGACCATCACCCACGGAGCTTCCCACAAGGTGATCACTCCAACTAAAATAATTCTCACACGATCGCAGAAACGGATTTTCTGCCATATTTGGTGATCAAAAATGCCAAATAATTGGGAAAAGTATAGTTTTTTTCCTACCAAATATCAAAATAAATTAGTATTTGTAACAAAACATGAGGAGTCTTAGCAAACGTGTTTAATCAATTTAACTTTTGCATCAATAACAAAAATCACACGAAACAGAGAAAGGTTTTTTCCCTCCTAAAACCAGGGAAAATACTTTTGCTGAGGTTGAATGAGGCTCTGGCAGCCCAAGCGGCAGTGCAGGAAGCACCATTGCACTGTGGGCCCATCGGCAGATGCCATAAAACTTCAACAATGAGACAGCGGTTGAGAACTCTGGCCCATCTTGGACAGCAGAGAGGAGGCAGCTGCAAATCGGCCTCGTAGCAGCAGCAGCAGCAGCAGGGTCTTTGACGACCATGGCTCCGTCCACTCTCGCTCAACAGTAGGGATGGAGCGCAGGCCTCACACAATAAGCTGCACAATAATGGCCTCCGCCAATGCGACACAAAGCGTCGCTGGGGACCGGGGGAGAGGAGAAAAGAGATCGGTTACAATGGCCCGGCTTCTACGCGGCTTATCCCATGACCGAGATCCACGGATTGTAATTCAATGCAAGGCAACATAAACACGGACCTTGAGACTTGTGATATTAATAATAATGTATTTTGTTTATTTGGGAAAGCTTCGCTGATTCTGAAGATTTGTTTCCATGATGGCCCCCACACTGGTGATCTCTGTCTAATACCATGTCGAGTAATTGTTGCATGTGCAAGGAAACTTGAGCACCGAGGGAAAAAATACGAGGGGATGATGCCCCAAATATCCACACATATGGGGTGAGGAACCATCTTGCTCTACTGCCATCCACTGCAAGACCCTCATGAAAGAGCCTCCAAGAGGCTTTCCTGAAAAAATAGAGCGCATTTTTTCAAGTTATTATTTTACTACTACTACATAAATCAGCATTTGCCAACATAAATTGCTAAATGTATGCATTGTGCTGCAGAATCCTTTTCTAGGTACAGAAAAATGTGTTTTGATGGCTTTTCTCATCACTTACAGAAAGCGCTGCATTTGAAGGAGCCTTTTCTATCAGCAGCCGGCCCGATGCTTTGATTAAAAACCAAAACATGCTGCCCGGTGACGCCACTAAAAGGCAAACTTGTTTTGATTCACAAAACAGCCAGAGACCCGATTACCTGGTCTCCGGGAAGAGGTTTTGGAGCCACTGATGTTGCAAAAAAAATGGCTCCGTGTTCCCAGGGCTTAAGGCGGCCGCAGGGAGAGAGGCGTTTGTGAGCGGCAAACGTGGCCAAGCGAGAGTTTCTTCACCCCATTAGGCAGCGGCTCTCCTCGGCCGCCGGCAGCCTGCGCCCACAACCCACGGGGTCGTCCGCGCGGTTTTTTTGTTGAGAAATCCCTTTTTAACCTCGCGAATCCCGGAGGGTCTCACACACCCGCGGCGCCTGCTCTTGTATCTGCTGGCCAGATCTGCACGGGGAGGGGATTACACGACTCCTCATTGTTTGCTGGGCCAAGAGGGGCCAGCACTTAGTGCTGCTGAATGTTCACTTCGTGCGCGCGCGCCCGAATGCGCGAGTTAATTTGGGGAGTGCAAAAAACAACCCAAACAGAAACTGTGAGTGCGGTTAAAAGTTTTGCTTTCTTAGTTTCGTTATCGCAGGTCCGCGGGTGGCTCCGTTGTGACACCGGCACGCTAACGACCGTAATGTGACCGCCAGCCAGAAGCTCAGCCACAGTTGATTCAGCTTCGCTTCCCTCCAGGATGTGTGAAGTGTTGGCCACCCCCCGTGGAGGGAAATCGATTCATCACGCGGCACAGTTCAAGCTCCTCATCCTCACGACTCGTCTTATCTGCGGGATCCAGGCGATCACGACCGATAATGTGGATTGGGCTCTTCCTGTTGCCCACAAATTCAGATAATGGGAAGATTACGGGTGGCGTAAATGGGAAGATTACAGATGGCATAAATGTAAATAACGAAGAGAGATATCTTAAATGTAATATTGATCACTTACGGTGGGTCGAGCCGTGGGGTGGTGGCGAGCGATATCTAACACGCTCCGGGCCCCCCCTGACCAGCGTGGTGAAGTATGGTCAAACAACTCCCATGTCTGACATATCATTAACAAAGGACCACGCTCGCATCAAAGCAGAACCATGGTCTGCAACTCGCAAAGCATACAACCACAGCAAGGGAGAGGCATCGCGTGATAAAGACATTTCTGATTCTTCTCTTAGCCCGCTAGCCGAGCGTACGGCTGTCCCGCCACAGAAGCCGCCTCCGTCAGCATCAGGTCCAGATTGAGAGGACCGAGGGCAATGTACCACGGGGCGCTCGCTGGGAGTTCGCTCCCAACACGGACGCACGACTCAAGTAGCCCCAGGTAGCCCACCCCAGGCACGGTTTGAGCTCCAGCGTATGGAGCTTAAAAAGCTCCACCACTCGTGGCCCTCGAGAGCCCCCCCCCCAGCCTTAATCTCCACAACTACAAAACTACAGATCGACCCTCGCTCGAGTTCAGAAATCCATTATTTTTTTGAAAAAAAAAATCCCCGGTGTTAATCCTTTCCTTAAACATCCTGGAAATCTCGAGACCAGAGGAAAAAATCTCCAGACGGGGATCACGGAGCCCAGGTGGCACAAATTGTTTTCCTAGCGAGAGTCCTAAGACGCAAATCCGATTCCCAAACTTGTTAAATGTGTCTAAAATGCAGTGTCTGCCAAGAATCATTAATTAATTGCAATGGTTGCATTTTAAAATAATGTTAAAAATAAAAATGTGGCGATTATAAAAAAAAAAAACTGCACTCTTAATAAAGAAGTGAAGAGCGAACGCGGCATGTGTGGGCTGAGGCCGGGCCTGGCGGCCCGACGCGCTCTGGGTGACGAGTGCCGTGCGACACTCGGTGTAGCCTTCGCGGGGAACATACGCACCGTTACGGTATTGCAAGAAAATAAGGGCGATTAAACATGATATTATTTTACTGTCTGTTAACACTTTGCTATAATGCACGTGAGTAAGGTTGGCTACGTATGGTGTGAAAGAAGTTCTACATTCCATGAAGGTATTTAGAACTCGGTGGTAAAAAGTTTGCACCACTCCATGTCGACATTTTTGTTCGATATTCTTTTGAAATTCCATTCCGCGTTTCGCACTATTTTGCGAAAAGCATCGAAACCTTGACCAGAAAACTCTCAAACCAAATGACACCGATTTTAACTTCCCACCACAGTGGCGTCAACGCCTCATGCAGGCCTCAATGTCGGGTTTCGCCACGCGGTAGCACCGCCACGGCACTCATAACGATGCGGAGAGCGCGTCACACTCTCGCATGCTGACAGCGCTGCCCCTCAGAGTTACGCAACACTCCGCTGGGGCCTCCACGGTGCGCACGATCTCACAGCAGTGGCGGCGATGCTGCCTCACTTGGGGGCAGTGCTCACGGCCACACCGCCGGCCCTCTCTCCGCCTCGCTTTGACTCCACGACGTCTTTCCCCACCACCCCCCCCCCCCGCCCCCCCGAATCGGCCCTCATTACGCAGCCTGCCAATCACGCCATTAAGCATTTAATGCGCACGTAATCTGCACATTAGAAGTAAGCGTCGGTGCGGAGAGATCTATTGCATTGTGGCATCGATCAAAAAGCATGCGGGGCCAGATGTGTTTGGATTAATTCGGTGGAAATAGGGGCAAATTTTGCCCCGGGCCGACAAAAGCGCAAAAAAATCCCTCTGCATCTGCCGTGCGGGCTGTCGGCGCGGTCAATCACGCACGGCTTATCACGCGCGGCCTGCGGTGGATTATGGAGCACAATCAGCCCGCGAGCGGCGCCGATTACACGCTCATAACTTAGCACCTCATGAATGCCGCTCCGTTTTTCCGGCGTGACATCTAGAGAATATGCCGCACGCTTTAAAATACACACGTGTAGTTGTTTGCACAACGCGGCCGTGAAATTAGTCGTCAAAATGCTTCAGATGCCTCCGAGCCCGAGGGTGGATTGCTGTTTTTCCACGCCACCGTGGAGAGAATTTAGTTGACGGTGTCGGCGTCTAAAAAGCTGCAATCGCCGAGCAAGGGGATTTATCCCCGTATATAAACCGGCAAATAGCGGCGCAGTAACCGCAGTGATGCGCCATTGATTTGCATTGATCCGTGCTCCCAGGTATGAAGCGCGAATTGCATTAGGGACAGCCTTCAGGAACAGAGCTCAATTATTTACAATCATCGGGTGAAACGTTTGATATGCATAAGGAGTTTTAAAGTGCACAGAGGGATGACAAGAGGGCCCCCCCCCCCCCCACCATTCAGCAGCAAGCGAAACGAAACGAAGCGCACTCGAGCTGCAAATAACCGCGGCGAGAACGAGCCGCTCCGCTAACGGCACTCCTCTCGAAGACGCGAGGAGCGCCTCCGCTCACAACTGCCGGCGTTTGGCAAACGTTGGCGGACAGCCGAAACGGCGCCCTGCCACGGCCTTCTCTAATTTAATTGCAATTTACCTTCTCGGCATTTCCACGCCGCGGTCGTCATCGTCATGAGCTTGACGCGGACGCGTGCCGTGGGCCGCCGGTAGCGAGCGCGCGCGGCATCGGTCAATCGCACTCCCATTTAGTAAACAAATCGCATCAGGTACGGGAGAAGGCGCCCCTAACCGCCGTAAATGACAACGCGGGATCCGCCAGATGTGCCCAGGCTGTCTCCACTGCAGCCGATTGTACGGAGGGGGGGGGGGGCTGAGCGAATGAGACACGTCCCGTTTCCGTTACGGACCGCAACGCGAGAAGGGGGCGGCCGTCTCGCGGAGAGAGTCCAGGTGGGGGGGGGGGGGGGGGCTCCACGCCGGGATGGCGCCCTCCATCACGCCGCGTCGTCCGGCCTCACCAGAAAAAACTCCCGGTGGGATGAGGAGGCCGAGAAGGCCTCTAGTGGCTTGGGAATGAAAAAAGATAACGCGGGGGCCATCCATTGAGTACGTGCGCATGGAGGGGGGAGAGGGGTTAACCCAAATGCGTACGCTTGCGTATGGGGGGGTCTACTGACAATGTACGTATAAGAAACATGGGGGGGGGGGGGGGGGATGAAGCCTCGATAACGATGTCTACATTGGCCTTCAAATGAGTTAGATAGTCCGGTGGTGGACTATCTGTTTGCTTAAACACGTTAATATTATTAATCCTTGATCGTTTCTGCGTGGATTAAATATCGGCAGTGCTATAAGATTCGGGGGGGGGAGGGTGCGTCAGGCGTACGAACGCAGGTGGGGGGGGGGGGGGTGTAAAAAGTACACGTGCGTACAGGGAGGGGGGGGGGGTCAAGTTGATGGATGACGTTCTCGTTTCTAAAATGTGACGCTGATCGCTCCTGTGGTTGGGCGTCTCTAAAGGCATCATCATGATGATCGCTCACGGAGAGAGGCCCTCGTGCAATCGTTGGTGACTGAACTGAAACCGTCAATTTCGGTGCAAATGAGAACCCCCTTGCCCAGGGGAGGACCCCTACCGTTTGACCCCCAGATCTCAGAGACGTGTTATTATTGCCCCCCCCCCCCCCCCCCCCCCGACAGAACTGCATCCACCTACGGGCTCCCATCACCCCTGGGCTCCCAGAATCTACAGGCTCCCATCACCCACAGGCTCCTATCACCTACAGGCTCCCATCACCGACAATCAAGCAGGTCTCAGCAAACGCAGCTAGTCATAACAACACCACCGTGTAATTGGATTGTTAATTTAAAACGTAACCCCTGTTCCACGGATGAAGCACTTTTTCCAGTTCCTATCGTTAAACTGACAGGTTTCATGAGCAGAGATATATCTGCTTTTTTGACCCCAATCTGTGGAAGTCACTGCGTCATCCAGCAACTCATCAATGCCATCAAATCACATTTACAACTTCAAATATAATGTCCGTGCTGCAAGGCAGCCACCACTCTCAACTCGTAACGAGCACAAACCGATGCAGCTCACACGGGTAAGACGAGAAGAACTTCGAGAAGAACCGTGTGTGATTTGAAAGGCCGATTGTTATTTTAGTGAGGCTGGACTCTTGATAAGAGCGTAAAATATGACGAAAATCCTCCAGGGTTTTTTTTCAAAACCACTAATTGAAAGGGAGGATGCCACCGGGCAAAACTCACGCTCCCATTTAAAACAAACACCAAAAGCCTTTATTATGAACAAACACCAAGTTCTCACCTCTCGTTTTAAATGTAATAAAGAAACAAAACCCCACACACACACCAGCAACCCCGCTAAATAAGAATCTTTGAAGCGTCGTTGGCGCCAATGAGTTTAATTAATTCAAGCCTTTGTGGACATCAAAAGCGGGCCCTTAAACAGAAAAAAACCCGACACATCAGAGTGCCCTCTCATTAGAACATCAGAGCAGAAAGCCCTGTGCCCTTGCATCTGATCACAGGATTAGCGCAGAGTGGGCCCTGTTTGCTATTTTGGCAGGACAGGCTCCCACGTTGTTTGTGCTCAAGAAGCAGAAAATTAGTTTTTTAGAAGTGAAATATTGTGTACTTAGCTTTTTTTCCACAGCCTGTTCAGCTCCTCACGCGACTGTGAGAAGAGCTGGTTAAAGGCAACGAATTCACAAATAGCCTGCAATCCACACCATTACCATCGCAGGAGTTGCGACCCCGCAGATGAAAGGGCTCTTACTGCCGGCATCTCACACGCCGCGTAGTCGACAACGTCCCGGTGGTTCGCGCTTTCCACTATTCTTGCATTCGTACGTAAAGTGACTTGTAAACACAACTCTTCATTCATAAATATACACGACCAGAGCCTGCAGAGTGTGTGCGGAGTCCAAAAACAGCTGATTTATAAGACCGAGCAATTCACACATTGAAACTCATTAAACTGTTACAGACAGTGTATCGATTGGAGTGGTGTTTCACGGCGCCCTAGGATGTAAGACGATTTGAGCGTGACGTACAGTTGTATTGAAAATGAGGAAAAGGGCATCAGATCTTGGAGCAACTCATTCAATCTCAACTCATTCAATCTCAAATCAATGTACTGCCCCCCCCCGTGCTTAAGGACCCTCATGATTTTGAAATCCAGAAACATTAAAGCTATGATGTAATCAATCACTCAATCATGTTATTTAGAACCGCACCTCCACATTCAAACAGGCTCCAGCGGTCCATGGCCGAGGGTTCAGGCACAGTGGTCAGGGGTGGTTAACGCACACGAAATACCACGCCTGGAAATTAGCCGTGGGACATTTGGAATGTGGATTGTGGGACGCACATATACACAATGGCCCACCACTTGTGAAATATGTCACCGGCTTCCTAACGTGCGATCGCGAGAGGGTGGCACGCTCGCCCGATGCGTGCCCATGACGTGGACTGGCCACGACAAAATCTTAACTATGGTCAAACAAAGCCTGGTACTGCACTTTTAACGTGAAGGACGCAGATTCACGAGAATTTGTGACAGTGTTACGAAGGAAGGTCCTCTCATTGGGCACAGTTTTTTAATAGATATTTAGCAAATGCGTTGAACGTACAGTGCCCAGGAGAACGCTGACACTTAATTCAGCACAATGCCATTGAATTGTGCAGCATTGTGGTCATAATGGACCAGGTGCTTGGTGGGTGACATCAGCCCCGGTCCATCACCACGTGGGCTGCCCCCCCCTCTCACCATCGTCAAAGGAAGCAACTTTGCAGAGGCCTCAATTACACCACGTGGTGGAGTATTTACCAAGCGCATGTCCCCAACAATTATTATTTGCAGTAGAGACGTCATCAATATATTGTTGTTGATATTGATAAAAAATGCATTTAGAATGTATCATACAAATTAGTTTTGTTTCGACATTTTCTTAATTACATAGCAGTGCACTCTATGCACATAATATATATTTTAAACTGCTGCATTAGCAATTCATACTATTAATACTCCAAAGTTCGTTCATAGATTAAAAAAAAATCATGCACAATTTTACACCAATGTTATAATTATCGTGTAAAAACATCTTCTTTGGGATCTTGAGCCTCCGGTGCAGCGGCAGCCACTTTGCCCTCCTCCCGTGAGGCCACCGCCTTCACTGGGCCAGCCGTGGGCCGCGCACGGCACGCCCACGGTAGGGCCCCTAACGCGACAGTCTGCCGGCTAGTGGAGAGGTCAGCTCGAGGAGAGGTCAACTCGAGGAGACATCAGATCGAGGAGAGGTCACCGTCCGCTCTGCAAGCAGCTCGCACCGCTTGCACCTTCACCACCGGCTGGCGGGGGTCTCCGAAGACTCCCCAGGTGCTGGTACCGAGACGCTGCGTTGCAAAACACTGCTTCTTACGGACCGCTTCACCGAGCTCATTGTGCAGGGCCAACAGCTTCGCCCGGTATTATTCCAACTCCCTTTCTCACTAAACAAGATGCATGGTGCATCTATTCCCAAGGATTAGTGACACCCCTCTGAAAGCGCTCGGGGTGGGTCAGGGAGGGAAGGGGGGGGGGGCTTTTGTTCGCCCTCAATTTATGTCCACGCATTGAGCGCAGAACCCTTTGTAGAGGCATGGGGACAATGCGCTCTAATAGCCGAACACGGTTATTAACGCGCGCATTGTTTTTACTTCTGGGACCTGTGCTGCAATGAGCTGGATGGGAGCGGGCCGGCGTGCGCGCTGTGGCCTGGGCATGTCCGCACAAGCCACGTTTTGGAGGCACACTGAAAGCATTCCTGGAAGTTTGGCAGGAGGAACAATCCTTCCCTTCCCCCTCTCACTCCCTCTACCCCCCCCCCCCCCCAAAGCCTTTAGCCTTTGCCCTGTCCAGAGGAAAGCATTTAGAGGCTATGCAGGGAAAGCAGTGGGCTGTGGCAAACAGGCTCCCTCCCGAGCAGGGGGAGGGGACAGGGACAGCGCGAGGGGGAGAGGACAGAGTGCATTAGCTTATCTCCAAGCGCAGGGGCCATGCGCTGGTCAGCGTAATGGGAAATGAAAGGAGTCACAGTGGGGCCTGCTTAATGCCGGGACGCCTTTCACGCGGCGTGCCCGGTGTGACGTCGCGGCAGACAATCGCAATTACATCGTCTCAGCCGCGCGCCGCTCGGCACGACGCGCGTGAACTCCGCCGCCAGGTGGCCGCGTCGACTCGGCGGCGAGAGTCGCCGACCGTCGGCGGGGCTCGTCGGCGTGCGTGCGGCGCGCGTTCTGGGCGAGTGTGCCGCCGCGAGCGTGTGAATGGAACGCCTCGTCGGCGTGCGTCGTGCTGCGTGCGGCGCCACATCCGCGAGCTCCGCGTTCTCTCAGTTGGCGCCCTCTCCCTCTCCTTGCCGCCCTGCGGTCAGTTGCGAATGCCGTGCGTGCGATGACGACGCGCGCCATGAAAATCACCGACGAGAAAAAAAATGCAAGATCATTTGGCGTTTTTTTTCAATTCACCCCACGAGTTAAGGCGGCATAAAAGGAATGGAGACGCTACCTTGAGTTGGACAACACTTAAGCTGTGGTTATAAACTCATAATAATGGTTGTGCGTTCCTGTAACTCCTCATAACTTACTCACAATAATAGCATATCGCAATAACACAATGCTTTCTCGCGTAACGCTGCATAGCAAGAACGCAGGGCTTTCTTCCCAACGCAGCAAGAGTGCGATACTTTCTTACGGAAGCTGATAAATTATTGACGCCGGGGCGCTCCATTGTTCCAGCGCCGGACTCTGAATCAGAAGGTGGCGAGTTCAAATCCCGGTCAGGGGTCGACGGAGCACGTTGATAAACGCGCGGCGCTTCGTGGGAAGTCAAAAGTGATTGTTCTGCGAAGGGAAAAAAAAATCTGTCCCGTGGCAAGATGGAGTTTCCTCTAGCGAGCGCGGCCCCACACCCTGGCTGCACGTGAAACCTCTTGGGGACCTTTTTGGACGATCTCCGAGTAAAGCGACTCTCCACGGGGGCGGTGTGGCCAATGGGGATGATGAAGTCGACGCCGCTGTGTTTTAGCACGCTGCGGCCCACAAACTCGCACCGAACACGCTCGAGTGTGCTCTACGTGGTGGTGGTGGTGGTGGTGGGGAATGTGGTCATTACGTTAAAACCACGACAAAAGGAACAATTTTCCCACTGCTTTGTCACTTTTGTCACCAGTTCAACCGCCGCCGAAACTGCGCCTACGCCACGCTCGGCTGCTGTACGCGAGTCTGGATGTGGGAACACGGCAGAGTTAAGATATTGGCTGTCAACGCAACGCACAAAAGTTCGGGTTTTTTTCGCCCGCCCCATTTGCATGGCCCCCCTCTCGCACGGCCCACCATCCCCACAGGGCCGCCCCCTTCGTCCTCTACCGCGGTGATGTTTAATGCGCCCCCCCCCCGCCCCCCCGTGCTGGCCAAACAAAGCCATCAAAAGAGATAACTGGCCAGCTAGCCGTGGGCTAGCGAGGGGTGAGCAGGGTTCAGGGGGCAAGGGTCAGCCCGCTGGAGTGTGAAAATGTTTAGCTTATTCCGTCGTTGCCGCGAGTGTGCCGGCCGGCGCTGGTCGGCATGCACTGCACCGACGCCGCCGTGGGCGGTTGGAAACGGGGCTGCGGTGGCGCGGGGCACCGTGATGACACCCGACGTGCCTCATGAATCCGAACGCACGTGGCAGGGGGTGGCCCTGGGCTCACACCCGCGCAAGATGTTCTGTTGCGCTACGAGATGACGCGTCGCTCTGAGAAGTCCGTGCGGATTCTCGTAGCGAACCGCCAGTGGGAAACGAGCGCGTCCCGTCGAAGACGAACCGCCCGATGGGACGGCGATCTCTGGAGCCAGCGGAGCTGTGAAGGTGTTCGTCTCTCTGACAGCTGGCGCTTACGCGAGAAAGATAGCTCCCACAACCCAGCGTGCAGACCTACGCGCCGCCCACAAAGCTGCCTAATCAACCGAGCTAATTAGCAAAGCTGTAAGCTTTCAGAACATTGGCCCTTCTTTTAAACGTGTAATTTGCCTAACGCTTAATTGCCGCAAAATCCGCGAGCGAGGACAATTAAACTCACCCAACGCCCCAGAAACAAAACCGGCATCAGCCTGTTAAGCGTCAGCTTGTTAAGCGGTCGTCCCAATCGGTCAGCGTGCGCGCTCCCGGCGCGGCCGATGAGTTAAGTGAAGCCAGTCGGGGGCACCGACCGACGCTGGACTGCCAGTTAGGGAAACAACCCCCGGGGGCTCGCGTCGTGGCCAGGAGTCGGAACGCATACAGCCGATGTCTAAAGGACACATATCCATCTTTCTGCGCCGACACTGGGCAAACAAGGGCGCTTATTCTGAAGGGGGGGGCGGCGACTCCTATGCACACCCATGTGGCATTGTGGCATTCGTCCGCTCGGCTGTTTTCTTCATCTGTTTGCACGCCTGGCGACACTGACAGACGAGACGCTCCTCGAGCAGCGCCCCCACCCCAACGTTCATCATCGCGGTCACTTTCCTCGCCAGATGAATGATTCAAGACCGTCCTTGTTTTGTTGCTAATACGGCAATCGTCGTAGCCAATGTGGTGTGGCAACCACACGTGACGAGTATCGCTTTGTGAGCAGTCGACAAGGCTTGTGTTGTTGGCGGCTTGTGTTGTTGGCGGCTTGTGTTGTTGGCGGCTTGTGTTGTTGGCGGCTTGTGTTGTTGGCGGCTTGTGTTGTTGGCGGCTTGTGTTGTTGGCGGCTTGTGTTGTTGGCGGCTTGTGTTGTTGGCGGCTTGTGTTGTTGGCGGCTTGTGTTGTTGGCGGCTTGTGTTGTTGGCGGCTTGTGTTGTTGGCGGCTTGTGTTGTTGGCGGCTTGTGTTGTTGGCGGCTTGTGTTGTTGGCGGCTTGTGTTGTTGGCGGCTTGTGTTGTTGGCGGCTTGTGTTGTTGGCGGCTTGTGTTGTTGGCGGCTTGTGTTGTTGGCGGCTTGTGTTGTTGGCGGCAGGATGGCCCAGTGGGGACACTTGGGCCCTCGCCGCGAGGAGAGCCGGGTTCAATTCCCGACTCGGGCACCTCTCCGCGTGGAGTTTGTGTTCTCCCCCTGGTTCTGCATGCGCTTCCCATGGGTTCGCTTGCTTCTTGCCATAGCTAAAGGTAATACAATGTAACTGATAACGTTACCTGCAAATTACTCAATTGTGATTACACAGGGCAGCAACAACGCCCCCACTGAGGAAACTTGGCAGGACGCTCCTGAGAGAGATTCGAGACCCCCTGAGGCTTTCCTGGGTAAACGAGCAAAATACAAATTGAAGAAGAATTGCAGAATGGGAATTTCCACCACTGACTGTGGGGTCATCGATAGTGATCTAAGTAAGTGGACAACTTTAAGGGAGCTGCTATTGGTATGAGGCTTCAAGTTTTCTGAGAAAATAAAATAAAAAATATATAATATATGAAGTAGTTTCCTCCCCCATGTTTTGCTCCTCACTTGGAGAACCGCAATCAACCAACAATTCCAAACGACGAGCATAAAATGTCCTTTTACACTCACACAGTATGCATGCTGTCCCTATATACCACACGGTGCACTGTATATAGTTTACCGCACTTACAAGATTGATCTTTAACTACAAGACGTGAATTCGCAACTGTGTGAGCAAAACCACGAGCCTTCCGTCATGCCTCTCGGTAAACTGATAACACTTACACTCCCTGCATGAACTCAGCGGGACTTAAACATCCCAACGGCGGTGATCTCCCGCACGCTCCGCGGATCGCGCCTGGCGCGGCGGCCCCCCGTCCGACCCCCCGCAGAGGGGGACGGCGGCCTTCACTGCCCGGCCGAACCGGCGAGGGCCGTCCTGCGGGACGAGGCATCTTGAAAAGAGCAGTGGCCCCTCTGCTCCCTGCAGCAGCAGCAGGAACTGCAGGCAGGCATTAGAGGTGCTGCAGAATGTTTACCGTGACTAAATAAGGCTCCCCCCCCCCCCCCCGTGACCCCGTGCCCCCCTCGTCTGTCAGTGCTGACAGCTTGTTACTTCAGAGCTGCACATTTGCAAGGAAACAATCTCCCTCCTCCCTGGGGGCCCTCTAAGCAAAAATTCACGAGATGCCTCCTAGATAAAGGATGAATAGGCCTTTCATACCCAACGTGGCAGCGTCAGTATTCAGGAGGTGGTGCCTCTGGAGAGATAGCGCCGCAGACATATCCTCCCGGTGAAGAAGTGTAAATATTCGAATTCCCATCTCTCTCACTGTGATGATGAGCATCAGCACGTGTCACTGAACAATAAAAAGTGGCCTGTTTTATGCAGTCCAATATAATGTCCGTGTGTCTGTTTAATGAACAAAATACATTTTGACAGCAGATGTTAGGTTCATTAAGCTTAATTAGCAACAAAAGAATGCTGTATTGAGAATTTGACATCGTAGGATGTTCAAAACGGAATGTGTTAATTGCCATGCTGGAATTATGGCACTACAGAATAGCGATGACGGCTTCTAAATATAATCTTTATCAATATATTACTGCCATGCATGGACAGGTCAACACCGATCTGAAATAGCATTAACCAGCATGGACATAGCTTATTCTGACTCCAAGCGCCCTTACCAACTGATGGGCAGTGGTCTTAACATTTTTATTTTATTATATTATTTTATTATATTATTTTACTATGTTTTATTTTTATTATTTTATTACTTCCCTTCTACGTGACTTTACCGAAAGAACCAAGAAGAGTGGTCTTAACATGTCAATTATTCTTTAGATTTAATTGTCAATTGAGATCCCACATTTACTCGAATTGATATAGCATCGTATCTACAACCGTTATCTCCCCGATCAGAGCCAGAATAAATTCAAGCCAATTTTGTGTGAATTTGTTTTTGAACGCAATCCCCGTGACCAACCGGGCTGTGACACCATTAACCCAATCTTTTTGAGAACCTCGTACTGGCGTTAATAAGTAACACCTCATTCGCAGAGAAACATACTTCTTTACATTCAATGGAATTGGTATCCCATAGACGTTATGTTTCGCCTACAAGGACGAATTAATAGCGCTTTCATAAAAGGGCTCTATAATGATGAAGTGGTATAAACCGGGGCTCATTTGATTGAGATTTTGAGTGCTGTGCACATTTTACACATTGTATAAACTCTCCGAAGCACGCTGCTATGTGTCGTCGTATTGAACCCCATCGTTAGCCTGCCCAATGGGGAAACCTCTTCGATCACCGTTGAGCCGGTTTATTTCCAAAGGCAAATACTATCACATGACACATTGACGGTTATTATTTGATCGCTTGTAATTGCAGACTTTTTTTTTGCTTTGGCAGTATGGGTCTACAGCAGCAGCAGCAGCAATGACCGACTCTTGTGAGTAATGTCACAGGGTCTTTTGTGTTTGATTCACAGCAACAGCGCGTCTCGTGAGGCCCGAGGGTGCTCACAGCGGAGGGACGCAATTGGCTGTGCAGGACCAATGACCTCAAACGAGCGGCAGTAAGCGCTCGGCGTTAGTGCGTATTTGCCATGAGGTTCGGATTTTCATTATTGCGAGAACAATTTTGGATGGTTTTCATATTTGTGATCATTTCCATTGTGTACGAATCGAAAATGTATTTGTGCAAACAAGAGTGACGTTCCCGGTGCCACGTGATGCCACTTGCAGCAGTCAAAATATGGAAGTGACATCTTGTGAGTGAGGGCACTGTTTTCGAATCAATCGGAAACAATCTTGACTTAAAGCTTTCGTGACTGCAAGAATTCATATTCTTTGGGTATTTCGGTAAAGCCACGTAGATAGAAAAATAATAGTCAAAAATAATTAAAAAATAATTATTTTTCAAAAGAATAATCGGAAACAAAACAATCTTTCGGATTATCTAAGACTTTGTATCTTGGCCTAATTGGGAGCACGCCCCTAAAAGCATTCAATACGTTCATGGGTAAAGTACACACTCAGAAAAAAAATTATGATGAAGTAAATTTGTAAAGTGGTAATACAAAAAAACTCACGCTACAATAAGTGTTGGGATGTGCATAACCCAAATAACCACTTTCTATACCCACAAGCTTGCTATAAAGCATGGTGAGATGTACATCATTTAAATCTCATTTTACATGAATGGTTTCTTTCAAATCTCCTGCACTAAATGCATTTAGTGTCTTGCGTGCCGATGCCTTGCCGCTGAAGACTCGAGCGATCGGGATGCGGCATCGTGGTGTCGCGCTGCGGTTGGCATAACGGGGAGGAGAGCGAGCAGCCCCTGCGTAGGCTCCATCCTTGAACACAGTCGGCCCCCACTGGGTCGCCGCGTTACCGTGGCCAGCGCCGATCGCCAGAAGTTGGGGCGTCGCGGTGACGTGTGCGTGTACGCGTGGGCAGGGCTGCGATGAAGCAGCACAAATCCCACGCAGCAGCAGCAGCGTGGCTCACTGCCAGCAGCGGCACGCGACACAAGCGGAGCGGAGAGCGAGCAAGCGAGCGAGCGCGCGGTGCGGGCAGAGCGCCAGGGATGACGCAGCGGAGCGGGGCGGACACTCTCCGAGCACGGGCGGCGGGCGCGAGCCGCGTGGAGCGGCACGTGGCGCCAGTCGTGACGGGAAGCACAACCCCGACGGCGCACGCGTCCCACGCCACGCGCCGCCCTCGCGCCACGACCCACGACAGCGCCGCGCATCCTCCCGATAAACACCACGCACCTCGTACCACGCACCCTGCACAATTCACCATGACGCGCCTTGCACAACGCTTCCCAGCAATAAACAGCATGCAAAACATTGTGTCTGCTGCACACACTGCATCGCCTACTCTGAAGCGCACAGCACCAGCTATATGTCCATTCATGTAAAGTGAGATGAAGCACATGAAACAATGTACCATTGCAGTAGAAAGGCGCAAACCCCCCGTATCGCCTTCGACAGACTGCTCGGGCGAGTTCTGCTCGTGAGCACCTTTCACAGGCTGCCCAGCAGCACACGAGGGGTGGGTGGTCATCACCACGCCCGACCACCGATGTGCTCACACCGTGCCAAGTACTCGTTTAAGGCTCGGTCGACCTAGGGCAGACCCAGGACTGGTTCACATATTCGCCACCATTATTGGTCGTGAGTGGCTATGGAACTCGAGCGGTCAGATTCGTGGTGCGATGCGCCAACCACCACCCTGCCGCTCCCACCACGACGCGCAGTTCTGCCAACACACCACCACCCGCCACGCAGAGGTGGCAACGTCAGGTTACATAACGTTGATGACGGCCGAGGGGAAGGGAGATCCCCGCATTGTGTTTGAATGGCCTTCTTCTTCTACTTCACAAATAGAGGCTCCAAGTGTGGACTGAGCCGCGGAATTGACAGCGGCGACTGGGGACTGCAGAGGCTGAGCGGTGAGGATGATCGCTGCAGACTCAAACTTCCTGGAAGTCCAAGTCAAATTAAAGTGTCTTGCTACACAAGGCAAACCGGTGGTGAAACATTCCACGTTCCCATGGAAGTGGCCGGTTTCTCCATAAGATGGACTGTTGACTTTCCAATAAAAAGTGTAACTCAATTTTTATTGGCCTCCGAGAGGCTGAGCTGACGTGGGATTTGAACTTAGGCTTCAGGCTTGACGGGCCTTCGCTTCGCGTGATCGCGAGATATCCGGAGAGACGTTTGCGCTGCTTCTGCTGTGTCTACGCCATGCGCTGCCTCTTTATTAAGCGGTGAAACAATGAGTAAATTTCGACGTCTTGGCCTGTGAGAGCTCACCCGCATTACAAAGGGAACTACTCTCGCACTGAAAGTGTCAAATAAGGCCCCACTTGGCCAAAAGTGTTGCATATGAGAGCCCTCGCGGCACACACACTAGCAGGCAGCGCGCACTAGCAGGCAGCGCGCACTAGCAGGCAGCGCGCACTAGCAGGCAGCGCGCACTAGCAGGCAGCGCGCACTAGCAGGCAGCGCGCACTAGCAGGCAGCGCGCACTAGCAGGCAGCGCGCACTAGCAGGCAGCGCGCACTAACAGACAGCGCGCACTAACAGGCAGCGCACACTCCACGCGAGCCGAGATGTACTCCTCACTTCGGTCGAACCTCCGATTGAGAATATTGGTCTGCAGAACCCCACGCCCATGGGCTACACGTGTTGCATTCTTATGTGAAGACACAGAATGTACTCGTGTGTTTTTACATGAATCTCACATTCACCAATAACACCGTGGCCTTAAAAGAAAACATTTATATAAGAGGCGACGTTTCAGGAAATGGCCCTTCATAATGCAAAAAAAAAATCTATGTATGCTTTTATATGGTTTATATGGCTCATTTTTTAAAATGTAAAAAAGTAAACGGTGTATTTATTGAATGTGGGCGTCTGGGTGGCACAGTGGTCACACTGCCCCCTCACAGCAGAGCCTGGGTTCGACTGACTGGGGGGGATTTTCTTTGGGGTGTTTGTATGTTCTACCGCTGTCCCGCGTGAGTTCCCTCTGGGTTCTGCAGTTTCCTCCCATAGCTTAAACACATACAAGTTAGATTCGTGTTGGTCAAACATCTTGATGCAGGATCTTCCTGAAAAAGAGAGTATTTGGACTTCGGTGTGGCTTTCCGGGGTGAATCAGTAATTACTAGCACTGCCACTGTTACATCAAATTGAAAATAAGTTGTGGAGTCTACCTTGAGAAGTCAGTGTACTGGTGTCCAACTTGGGCATCCAACATTTCTGCGTATTCATAATCAACGTTTTTGGGTTTAGATCGCGTTATTTATAAATGTGTCGTAACCCTCCACCACCCGACACGGCCAATCAGTAAAAAAAGTGTCACGTTGACAAAAGACAAATAGTTCACTACTTTAGCCCACCGGTGTGTTGAAGCGTGAAACCACAACAATTTACAATTTGAGTACGACGTTTCGCTGGTAATTGCATCCAGCATCATCGGGCAATTCGCCAGAATGGTGAGGCTCTGCTGTGTCTCCCGTTCTTATATAGAGCAGCAGCAGGGTGACGTCATCATTAACTCATTAACTCATCAGGTGCAAAGATTTGAGGGGGGAGTTATTGTAATTATATACTTGATTAGTAATCAGGCTATTGTTACGATGCGAGTTGTAGATTAGTAATCATTTGGAATGTGTTTTTTTTTATTGTGATTATGCAACATTAGTAATCAGTTAGTGTTTGTTTCCCTTATAAGGAATTGTAATGTATCTTATTTAATAATACGCTTCCAGGCCGCACTAAGCCTGTAGCTGTCTGAGCGATTAAAGCTATTTCTGTTTCTCTCAATTTCAATGGATTCTCTAATTAGTCTTTGCCAGTAGTAACTAGTTTTACACAACACTTCAACGTTGTCAAAATCAATTGAGTGTCCCTGTTGGCATGCATGTTCTGCCACTGCCGACAGTTGTGTTTGCGATAGTTTAATATTTCTCTGGTGTTCTTTTTCACGCTTCAACACACCGGTGGGCTAAAGCAGTGAACTATTTGTCTTTTGTCAACGTGACACTTTTTTTACTGATTGGCCGTGTCGGGTGGTGGAGGGTTACGACACATTTATAAATAACGCGATCTAAACCCAAAAACGTTGATTATGAATAATATTGGTCGCGAAAGCCTACGTGTTATTTCTGCGTATGTTTGAACTGTCTTGCAAACTTCGGTTAAAATGGGCGTATAAATGTCGATTGCAAAAGTGTTGTGTGTGTGGTAGGATCCAGTGGCGGCTCCTGCAAAATCTCTCAGGGGGGGCAAATGTCTGGATGATTGATAAGGATACGATCCACCCATGCAATGGATAAATTAACAGCTTAAGCATGTAAAGGCAACTTCACTTCTTTAATATTAATGAAAAATAAAGTGACTCTAAATACATCTTGTTTGTTTCTATACTCACTATTAAAACAAACCACTCAAGTTTATTTTATTAAAGATTCCACTAGGTGGCGACAAATTATATTGTTGGATGAAACGTGCTTACGTATGATGACGTAAGCACGTATGATGACGTAAGCACGTTAGGGCGAGCCCTCCCGGAAGCCATAGAGAATGCATTGCAGCGCCCCCGTTCGAAAAAAACATCTTTGAATGTAAGTCTATGGGGCCACTCGGGGCGATTCTCAGCTGGAGGGAAATCGCCCAAAAAGAGGCGGTACTCCACAGAACGTAGCATGACGCTGATTGGACTATATCCAGAGGCACAATGACGGCTAGCGTGACTCTGTGGTTGAATGACGTTGGTGGTGCGTCGCCCAATTGCCCTAATGAAGAAACCGCCCCTGGTAGGATCCGAATCGGCAAATATGAGAAAGGAAATGCATTCACCTTCGGCACATTCTCCGTTATTACAACCAATTGCATTTCGTAAGGGCGTATTAAATCTGACCTGTTACACCGAAATATGTAATTGAAGGTGCTCTTCGTTTGCCAATGACACTCGCTGCCCTATTTTAGCAAGCGCCCATTATACATTACATCCAATTTGAGCTGCAGTGCAAGGGCGTACTGCAATGATATGATCTTGTACAAAGTGGCCGGCTATTGGGTGTACCGAGATGTGTTTTTGTGGAAAGTTCAGGGTCAAAATATTTGAAATGCCGAAACCCAACAATTTTCCGTGACTGTCGTCGGCAAGAGAAATATATTTTGTTTCGTAATAAATAATTATCCTACATCGCGTGCCGGAGATACAGCGCGCAAAGAACGGAAGGTTCGCTTGTGAATTAAATAAATATAATTATTGTATTATAATTACATTTGCTCCAAACTCTCGTACTGAGCATTATCATCCCTAATTCCAGCGTTCACCATTTACCATCGTGCGTTCGGCCGAGAGTGATGTTTATTGTCGCATCGATCGCAATACCGCTCGCCACGCGGCTCCCCCATCTCCGCCACGGCTGCACGGCGACTGGACACGCAAATTTTATGGATTTATTGTTGTGCGTCGCTATTAATTATGACATTGGGGTAAATAAAAAAAATTACGGACACAAGTCCTCCGTTGAATCTTCCAGCAAAACAACAAGATTTGTGAGACATTTCGGGGAAATGAATCTGCAGGGTGCAGTACAGCAAGCAGGTTTCAGACCAATCCAATCAATCTCGTGGAAGCGTTTTGCTCTCATACACTACCCTTTACACCAGCTTTCTCCAGGAATCTATTTTCTTGGCACATGCACAGATTCTTTAACAAGACACCGGTAGACAGATAACTTCACTCAGAGACAGGTAAAAGCCCACCGGGAATATTGCATATCCATGGGTGTCGAGAATGAGTGTATATATGCATAAACTAACGTAACGCCATTCTCGATGCCTTCAGCACACTTAACAGTGCTCACGTACCACAGCAATCCCCCACCAGTGCAGGTGCTTCAGTCAGGATCTTCCCTCGATTGAAGTTACATCTCCTAAACCCACATGGAGAGTGGCAGTGAGAATACACACGGGGGATAAGGCTGAACACTTTCCTCAATGTGCCCTTGCACAGGAGTGATCTCAAATTAGTTTATTCATGAGGACTCGCGGTCCACAAATCTTGCATAACTTAATACCGCAGTTAGCCATCTCCGGCCTGCCACAGAACTTTCACATTTCTCCAAAGTGCACACCGTGTGCACAGGCAGAGGAAGCTCTTCACTCGCGAGCACCGACGCTGCATCCAGAGGCATTCCCTCCCCGGCAGGTCGGAGCCTCGCGCACCACCTCGGCGTCTCCGCTGGCGCGTGCCGCATCATCCCGCGTGACCATCAATCCCGGCCCAGTGAACAAGCGTGGCCGTGCCACGCAACACAACACGGAACCCTTCCCTAACGGCAGCAGCTTCTTCACGCAAGTTTGGTGCTAAATTAGAGGTGAATTGACATGTACATCTGGCGGTGGCTTTCTTTTTTGCTGTAACCGAGGGGAAATGAAGATATTGGTGTTGCAGGATCATTGTCCCCTTATTTGGCAAATATTTCGGTTTGCATTTTGTGCCTTCTAAAGAGTCTTGTGGGACTCTTCAAGACACCGCCTGCACCACAGATGACGCACTGCGGTGCAATGCGTCATCGGCCTATAAACGTGTTTGTTCATACATTCCAGGAGTTAATGACTGAAGTGTAATGAGTTTCATGATTGCGTGAAAATCCACGTTGGGTGTTTCGTAAACCGATGGCCAAAATGCGGCTGTTTAAGAGGACTGCGCAAAGAGGCTTTTGGAAACGCAGTGCTCGTACAGTAACTGCGTGCCGCATTCCAGCACGTGTTGATGATGCGACGTGGGGTGCCGACTGCTGTTTAAGAAAAAATGTATGCCAAGTATGCAGACGTATGCATAAGTGATCAAACCATGCATACCCCCACTCGTGTGACCCGAAGCGCGTGTGTAAACACACACACACGTGTGTAGCACACACACGTGTGTAGCACACACACGTGCGCATAGGCATGCAGAGACCGGGGATTAACACGAAACCTGCGTGTGTGTTTACGGGAAAGAAACTGTGCCAGAATGTTAGCGGAGGTCAAGTCCCGCATTAAGTCCGGCACATTCTTTATTGGTTCCTAGCTGCGAGCTCAATCTGTTTGGAGGGAGAATTAGCGAAGTTGTACAACAGAGCGCACGTGCGGTCACGTGAGAGAGAGAGAGGCCGTGTCCCCGAGTCACACGCGATCCGCGGCGACAGAACTTGTGGGGTCGGCTGAGACGACACGCCCCAGGTGTCACCGCCGCTTTGAGGCACGGGTGTTTCGGGCTCTTTGAATAACGGCAGTTGTCTTTGTCCTCACACAACCCGCGAGCTCGTTTTAACACCACACACGTGTGTGTGTTGGTGTGGGGGGGTGTGTGCGCACCGCCACGAGAACAGTTGAAGTGTTTGCCCCGCTTGATTCAGCATTGCGCGGTGTTCATTTCCGCTGGAGGTTTCTGAGCTCGTGTTGGACATTCCACATTCCTATTATGGGGGGACCGGTCCCTCCACCTGGAACAACGAAAGTCGCTACTCAATTTAACCGACTCTGTCCCGGGACGCATGACCAAGGCTCAAAGCGCACAACCCCCGTCTACCCAAGACGTTCGAACGCGAGCCTTGTTCGACCGAATTCGGTGGGATGTTCGACCGAGTCAAGCCAGGCCGAGATGCCAAATCCTAAAGCTTCCGGTTGAGCCAAGCGCCCTGAACAACAACAGCAGCAGCGGCGGCGGCGGCGGATGAAGGGCGCAATAAAAGGCGAGGAAGCAAACTCCCCTCGACCCCCTGACTCATGCCCCCCCCCCAACCCCCGCTGCCAGCGGCACACCCAGCAAGTGCCCCTGGGAGCGAGGCAGTGGCCCCCTTCGCTTGCCTCCACCGCGCGGTGCGCGACTTCGCAATAAACATTTTGGGTGGCTATCAGCGGGCGCGATCTGGCAGGGAGGGGGTGGGTGGTGGGTGTCTGCCGACTTGCCCCAGGAGGGGCAGATGAGGCACGGCAGATGTGACAGCAGGGAGGAGGGCTTCCTCCAGCGAAAACAAACACGGGCAGGGAATGCGACGGGGAGTCGCCCGCCCGCCCGTCATTGCGGCGGCAGCAGCCAGGGCCCATCGCGGTGCCCAGCGATCACACCACCACCACCTAGCCACCACCACCACCTCGCCACCACCACCACCTCGCCACCACCACCACCTCGCCACCACCACCACCTAGCCGCCACCACCACCACCTAGCCACCACCACCACCTAGCCACCACCACCACCTCGCCACCACCACCACTTAGCCACCACCACCACCTCGCCACCACCACCACCTAGCCACCACCACCACTTAGCCACCACCTCGCCACCACCACCACCTAGCCACCACCACCACCTCACCACCACCACCACCTAGCCACCACCACCACCTCGCCACCACCACCACCTAGCCACCACCACCTAGCCACCACCACCTAGCCACCACCACCACCTAGCCAACACCACCACCACCTAGCCAATACCACCACCACCTAGCCACCACCACCTCCACCTCGCCACCACCTCCACCTAGCCACCACCACCACTTAGCCACCACCCACCACCTAGCCACCACCACCACGACCACCATCTCCCCCCACCCACCGCGGCCCCGTGTGTGCCGCTGGATGACAACATAGAGGGGGGGGGGGCTGTGATGATTGTCGTAAAGTGCTTAGTGGAGATAAGCCCCAAGACGAATCCCACTGACCTTAGTTGATTAAGCTACGACATGTTTAACTGTAGCGTGCACAGCGCGAGTCCACAGACTGCGCTCCCTGCTGCCACCACGAAAACAGTGATATTCACAGCGCTACCGCCACAGGAGGAGGAGGAGGACGAGGCTCTCCGAGTTTGTGTTTCTGCCTTGGACGCCGACAGGAGCGCGAGAGTGCAATCATCAGCAATCATCAGCATCAGCAGCATTCATCATCAGGATTCATCATCATCAGCAATCAGCATCATCAGCATCCATCGTCATCATCAGCAATCATAAGCAATCATCATCAGCAGCAGCATTCATCATCATCAGCAGCAGCATTCATTATCATAATTCATCATCATCATCAGCCGCCTCCTCGTGGCGCGCGCGTGCAGCATGACTCCGTCTGCCTTCACTTGCCGCCCCACTAGAGCGGTCGCGCGGCCCTACAAACAAAGACGAAGATCCCCCCCCCCGTGACAGACTGTAGGGGCAAGTGCTGCTAGCGAGTAGCAGCAGCTATGAAGGTCGGCACTGCGGCACGCGGCCGAGGAGATGCCCAGGACCAGCTCAGATCGTCGTCACTGTTGCTAGCCGTGGGCCGGAATCGAACTCGGGTCGCCGGATTCGCAGCGCAGCGCTAACCGCCACACCACCGCTCCCCCCCATGGCAGCGGCGTGCTCACCGCACGTGCGCACGTCGAACCTCCCTCTCTGGCTTCGATGCTCCCCCCCAAGCAGGGCGAGACAGGCGGCAGACTCCCGGGGTATCCCTCCCGTTAGCGGCACCTGCTGGGTGTGACGACTCGCAACGTATCTTCGTTTTCTCTGCCCGAGACATTCGCTCGTGAAGCAGCCTGGCCGAGTTGGGGCACTGCTGCTGCTGCTGCTGGGGGGGTAGTAATAACAATAATAGTACGCGTGCCTCTCACGGTGACTCTCACACTCGTGTGCATTTGTCTGCGGCAGGGAACTGCGGCGAGAGATGCATTCACTGCAGCAGTCGAGGTCTGCATCACAGCGCAGGAGCGACAGAACTTCCCATTTTTTGGCTTTGACAAGATGACAAAATGCAACTGGACAGATGCGTTTAATATTTAACAACAAAAACACCCTCTGCGGTTGCATGCAATGTTAACATTCCGAGCGAATTATGGAAATGCGAAGCGTGCCGCCGCTGCCGCTTGGGAAAAGGAGAAAAATGTCAGCGGTGATTCTCGTATTGATGCGGCAGACGCATCAACGGACGCGTTGCTCCATCGCTTTCGGCTGATTGAACGGAACGAAGGGAAACAAATCACGAACAAGGGAAGAGGGGGGGGGCACGCCGCCGCTTCTCTGCGAACCGCCCGCACCTCACGCGTGGGGGGGGAGGGTTTACCCCCTAAAATCAAGTAAACGTTAAGAGTGCGGAAAAAAAAGTCTCCCGCGTTGCATCCACATTGAGCCGCTCGTCTCTTTCGCATTAGAGAGAGAGCGCGGCCCGCTCGGCACAGCAGCAGAGGCGCACAGCTCGTAATGAGAAGCGCAGAGCCCGGCGGAGATCCCGGGGGGGACGCGCGTGCCCTTTCCCAATACGCAAACGAGCACAGCTCCCCCCTCCTGTCAGCCGAGACCCCCAATCACACCGCGCCGGGGGCCCGGGCTGCGGGCGCGCGCGGAGCCGCAAGCGGCAGCCGCCACGGCGCTGCTCCGTGTGCCCCCTCGTTGTGACGCGGTTTGTGCGCGCGCAGCGTCCCGCCGCTGGCTAAGCGCGCCACCGTTTTACTCGAGGGAAGAATTTTTTTTTTTCGGAAAAGGCCACGAGTAAGGAAAAGAACGGCAATTGTAGACTTTGTTCAAACACGGACGGATGTACGGACGGGCGAAGAAATCAGCGCATGACGGCAACATAGAGGAGAGAATTGTGCTTTCGACCCGTCTTACCGCACCTCCGATTAGCCACGGTTGGCTACGTACGGCGCGAAAGAAGTTCAACGTACGTAACTCTGCACTTACAGAGACGGCGGCCGCATCGCCGCGATGCTGGCCGCAGGCGGCGGCAATCTGCCAGTGCCGTCGTCAACTCCCTGAGCGAGCCAGGTGTGGCCAATTAGAGCTCGTGAAGATGCGCCAGTGCAAGGGCACATTTCATTTCGCTCAATTGGCCACAACCTGGCAGGGATAATTAGCGGTTTCTCCCCCGTGAATTATTTCATCTCTCGAGCCACCGCGAAAGCCACAACTCACTGCTGCGAACTGCAAACAATTTGTGGATTACCATGGGCAGAGTGTGTGGCACGCTCAAGCAAATACACAGGAAGGATTATGCCTATTTAAGCCCTCATATTTACTCTAAATATTAATATCAGAAATTACGACCGCTGTATCATCTGTCCAGGTGGCACTGGGGTTAAACAGTGCTCAGGTCACAACCAGATGGCTAGGAGTTCAAATCCCGGTCAGGGGTTCTCAACATGCTATCACTCTCTTGGGTTTGATAAAATAGTATCACTTTGTGGAAAGACAACAAACAATGTCCTACAGATTAAAAACTTGCCCCTGCCATGAAAATGTGGCATGTCCATTCCTGGCTCAGGGCCACCAACCAAGCATGCGCTTTACCAACTAACCTGCACGAGCAGTGAGAGAACGTTCTCACTATTTTCATACCACAACGTCAAGAGCCGTCATGGAAGCGGCCTCTTCTCCAAGCCCACAGATAAACCCATCCCTGAGCAGGGGGCTTCACGCCCTTCCCTCTCCGTCTTCCCGAGGAGAGCTTCTTTTGGCTACAATTCCAGTAATTGTCCAAAAATGTCGTCCCTTCCCAGCCGGTGTGCCTGCTACATCCAGTTGCTTTGCTTAATAGTGGTCGCGATCCCATTTTGACGATGACGCCTCCGTCACGTATTCCGTACTGTGATTCATAACGTCGGTGCACACATTTCCATCACTGTCGCTGAAAGCCGTTTTCGGATATAGAAGTAGTAATAGTAATACAAACCAAAAATCAATAACTACAAGTCCTGAAAGAAGAGATGCGTTTCTCATTGTTGCCACTTATTTCCTCCTGGTGTGGTGTTACAACCTTTGTGGGGACCGAGCGGAAATTCTAGAGCGACGCGCGGACACATACGTGCGTGTGCGCGAGTGTGTGTGCGTGCACGTGTGTGCACGTGTACACATCTCCCCGCGTGCACGATTCTAAAACGTGGCCGAGTGGGACGGTGGAATCGCGGCATTGTGCTCTTTCACGATGTGGACGACGCGCAGCCACAACTTTCCACCGTTTGCACGGCGAACGCCACCACTGCCACTACCACCACCACCACCACTACCACCACCACCGCAGGTTTGCAGGCACATTCCTGCCCCGAGCGTGGTGCCCGTGTTCTCGCCCCACCGCTCCTCGTGCAGCAACGGCCACGAGGCGGGCAGGGCGGGGGGCCTCACCGCTGAGCCAATATAGCGGGGATCAATAAGGAGGAAATGACAGGGCCCTGAAAGGAGGGGAGTTTCTGGCTGTAAAGCAGCCAGAGCCGGCTCGCTCGCTCGCGAGGGAGGGGAATCCGGGAGGCTTGGTTAAATTGCCTGAGAAAGTCCACAAAGGCCATTCATTTGAGGCGCATTCGCACCACCAAGCCTGAGGGGAAATGGGCACGGCAATTGAGAGGAAAAGGCAGAGCAATAAATTAGCCGCATATTCAGTGGCCGTCGAAACACAGACCTGCGCAAACATCGCACTGCGCTTCCCATCCACGGCGTGCGCCGGGCGAGTGGCCGGCGCGGGTGCCTGCGTGAAAAGGGCGCTCCGTACCCTGCGGCGTGGAACCTAGCAGCATTGGGGGCCGAATCGGCCGCGTGGCGAAACAAAACGCCGGCTTGCGTAGATTGCGGTGCGTCTACGATACGGCATCGTCAATTCTCCGCAGAATCGCACTGTGAAATAGCATCTGCTGTGAGCCAAACAAATGCATCAATCGTGGCTATGGGATGGTCGCGTGTGTAGACCCGGCGGTCCGGTTGAGTTCCACCGCTACAGACACGTGTGTCCGTCGCACCAGTGGCAGGTTCCTGTGCCAGCCACTGGCTCACGACAACTTTTCGGAACGATTCAAGCACACGAGAGCACCAGCCTTAGGGTCTTCAAAACATATTTTTCTCATGATTACACCTTCCTTGTGGGAAGCATAACATTAGCCAGTAAGTTACACCATCGTGAATTACCATGAGGTCTAGGACTTTACCTCTGTACGGCAGAGTCATTCAACAGGAAGGCATCAGGATCGAGGTGTACTCTACTTAGACGTTAAGACTGACACATTACCGAGAAAAGACTCCTTAACTCGTAATCAAATGTGACTGGAGTTCAAATGTTAATCTCACACGATCCACACTACATTTTAAAAACCAAATGAGTTTAACCGCAGCAATAGACACGGAGATGCATTTTCCAATATCGAAGCGATGTCTGGGATTAATGTCCCGTTTCCGACTGCACTGAAGGTGCTGCCGCCTTGGGTTGGCACCACGAGCCTTGCCCGACCAGGCCAGAAGAACCCAGCAGGAAACGAGCGGAAGCAATCCCCCCACTCTACAGCAGCTGTAGCTTGAGACGAGAAGCGAGGATCACCCGAAGTGAACCAAGCATGAGGTGACGCTCTCTGCCATTTCAGGCCATGAGTCAGTGGTGGAAATTCCACATTTCAATGACTGGGATGGGCGATAAATGCTGGATTACCAGCGACGGCGCACGTGCTGAAGAATACAAACAACAACTCTTGACTTCCCTTGAGATAATTCACTACCTCGAGATGTCAAATGTTGGAAGAAAGGTTGATAATGTTCTTGATACTAATTTATAGTCCACACGTAATGGGAATAGCTTAGGCAACCGGGAGGAAGAGTGACCTCTCAACCTTACAACAATGATCAAATGTAAAGCTTGCTTCTATTCGTGGTTATGTAATTATTTGTGGATGAGATTCCATGGAATGGCTTCTGGGACCAAAGACCAATTTCAATTTATGTCTGCCAAGTCAAATTATGATCTGAAGCCTACTCTGAGTAGCATCAGTAAATATTGCAACAGTGCTAAACATAACATCTGTCACCAGTGGCAGACAGAATCTTGAAACCACCCAAGCATCATGGCCATATTGGCTCACTGACAAAAGACAACCTTTTGTGGTGGTGCAGAGGGTATTAATTATTGCTTGGGTGAGGGTTAAGAATGCCCACAGCAATATGTAATAGCCCCAGGTGTTCAAAGTGCGCAACAGATAAAAGCCCCTCGTTACAGCTCTCCCTCTGCAGGTGATTAAAAACGATTTCCTCTGGATTTGGCGGCGTGCAGGTCAGCGTGACATAAACATTGACAATCTGAGAGCTCCAACAAGCGAGACGCGGTTATTGGGTTGTCCAGCGCTTTGCTAAAATCATGGAAACGTTTGCCGAAATCGGTGGCATGGGCACAAGAAGGCGCGGAGGGGTTCCACACACGTTTCCGCGCCACTGTTGTAGCCGAGCTCTGTCCCTCTGATCGGCGCTGCCAACCTCGCTTTGTGTCAACTCCCATTCCTCGTTTGGGTCTCCCCCAAAATTGGCCACAGCCTCGCAAAGAGCCCTCTCGAGCGTGGGCGGGGGGGTCTCGCGCTCTCAGCTTTTGGCAGAACGTTCTTATACGATTTCAGGACACGCGGGTGCAGTGAGAATTTAAGAATTTTCTTTAAATAAATAAATAAAACATATATTTAAAACACAGAACCCAACAGTGGCTAAATTAGCCAAACCAGCTTTAAACATAAAGTCACGGGAGTTCGTGACAAATTATTGCTATTGAACATCAATGAAGTCAATTGTGCTCTTTAAGGATTGCCTTTCTTTTTCCATTGTTTTATCGTAACACTACACAAACGTTGTTACAATTGAGTGGTCTGTAAATAGAGCTTTCCGTTTATTAACTGCAATCTAATCACGCGAACCTTATTCGAGGAGGCAACATAACCTCACACCTGAGCTGTGATGTGCAGATCGTTAATGCATTGTTACGAGGTTGGCGCGAGGTCACGCTTTAGTTGATGCTTACAAATGTCACATGGCAGAGAGGCACGGTGGTGGTACACGGGCATTTTCGTCCGAGTCCAGGATAGAGTGGCACAAAAGCGTCTACATGGAGTCCTTTTCCAAAGACGCCCGGGCAAGGACAGGAGCCGCATGACATGCCTTCGGGTTCAAATGGGCCGCTTGCGATTCCGACGGGGATATTATTTTGATTAACGCGAGTAAGCTCTCGTATTAAAAACAAATCCGTAACCGTGTAGGTGGGCCACATGCCGCTTCATCGCGCCCAGTTGATCGCTCTGTGTTCAATTCCACCTGAATGTCTCCTGGCAGCAAACAACGGCCGATAGCGGAACTCCTCTTCTGCCCAGTGACCCGCCTCCTCCTCCTCCTCATCCCCTTGTCCAGGAGCAGAGAGGCGTTCGTGAGCCATCAAGTGCCAGGGTCCGCGCCTGCATCTGTCCCGGGGCTAGGAGGTGGGGTCTGGGCCTGGCCGCACGCAGGGCAGCCCCCCTCGGGGACAGCTGAGCAGCAACGACCCCTCCCCCACAGCCTCCACACCCATCCTCCATTCCATCTGCCTAGTAGCGGGCCCTCCCCCCCACCCCTCCCTCCCCCCACCAACACCTTACCACCACCACCAGCGCACCAACAGCACCGCCGCTGCCATCACCACCCACACCCCCCTATTCCCTTGCCTGTGGCTTTCCCCACCCCCAAAACACACAGGCAACCTCACAATTCACAAACAAGTCCCGGTCCACATTCCAGAGGGGATGTCCCTGCAAAAGGACAAGCTGTCATTTGGCTGTCTCGGGTTTTGTCTTGCTTGGCATTTGCGCAGAAAACAAAAAGACAACTCTGCGTATAACAAAGAGCTTGAAGCCACCGGGGAAAATGTCTTGCAATGAAAAGAAAAAAACCCAGTCCTGTTTGACAATAAAGAATCAAACATTGCCTCTCGTCTCTACTCAACGTGAACCCATATCTAGATATGACGGCGTTTTGGGTAAGCGTTATTCATAGATACCCAGCGGTGAAACGAAACACCGGAATAGACGAGGTGACACGCGCACGTTGCACGCTGCTACGAGTCGCTCTGCAGTGCCCAGCGTGGCGATGTCCTCGTAAAGGTGACACTGCTTTACCAACTGTTCTGCTAATACGCTCATAAAAGCCACCGACTGCAATTGTAAATCACAGCTGCTTAAAGCCTGCTTGCCAATGCTCATTTAAGAAGCTAAATATGCAGCGCAAGCGTGAAACATCTGCACCGACATCGTTGAGCGCAATTTCTCCCCATGAATAATCTCTCTTCACTTACAGAATATATGATATCCTGCACGGTGCAAGAGGACGCGTTTCGTCCGTTCGCTGCGATTCACTCGGTATCCAGAGTCCAGCCGTTGTTATTACGTCCCACTGATAAAACGGCTGTCGTCGTTTCCACCACTCTCTCGAAGGCTCGCGCCCATCGTTAACGCTGAACTCTTCACACAAAAAAGGAACCCAAGTCCCGCACTTGCCTCTTGCGACGCCCTCAGCGTCAACCCGGATTGCTGCTGCGACGGGCAAGCGAAGCAGCTCGAGGTCACGCCGGCCGTGCCAGCGCACGACGAAGAGCCCCGGGTTGACCGCGTGTGCACCTATGCACCCCCCCCCCCACCACCTGTGCAGGCAACCCCCCCCCCCTCTGCCATGCGACTGACGTGCACTGTCATTTGGAGAAACCCCCTCCGTAGATGGGGTGGATGAGGGGCGCAGGGGTCTCCTCTGGGTGCCGCTCGGGGCCACGGAGCCTGGCCCAAGATGTTCGGGGCCTCGGAAGTCACCTTGTGACACGTGGTGTGGGCGCAGAGAGCGCCCCCCGGGCGAGATCGCTCGTGAAGAGAAAGTCTACTCCTGTGATGCGCTACGAAAAATACACAACGGAATGTGCATGTTCATCGGCTGACGCCAATGAATCTGCAATTTAATAGAATGTGGCTCATTTCTTGTGAAACGCCACGACAAATTGCCGTGTGGGTTCAGCTCACACTTTGAAAGTCTTTTTCTGCATCGCAAACGTTACATATTTGCAATGCCAGCGGGAAGCCTGCACCTCGCACTCCGAGTAAGCCGACCGGTCTGGGACAAGCTGAACCACCGTTATTGTTCCTTTTTATTCATGGCCCGATTTTGACCATTTACCGACAAATTTGAATATGCATAGCGATCATCGCCCACAACTTGCGACAAACTCGGCAGGACCCTCCTGAAAGACAGTTACGAGACTAACATATCATCGAGGCTGTCCTGGCTAAAGAAGCATGGTAGTATAAAAATGATTGTTGCTCGCGGTAGAACGGTCTCCGCTGGCACGCACACAAAACGTGCGGCCAATACGGCAGGGAGCTGAGCATCCACTGTAGAAAACCCATCAACTCGGCCTCCTCTCTCATCAGTGGGAAGCCCAGAATAACAGGAAGTTTTAGTCACATGACTCCTCTTTTCCGTTTTTAAAAATGGTTGACAAGAGGTTCGGTGGAAAAAATATCCCTGGCTGGGGGGGGGGGGGCGAGGGGAGAGCTCACAGCTCACAAGGTTAAAGAGTCTACGGCGTGATCTGGTATCGATTACTGATCACCGCAGCCCGTCAAGAGACACAGCATATCCCCAAATGTGGGGCAGCGTTGATCAAGCACTGTGACGTCTTCTGAAATTACTTCGCCAATGGTTAATGCCACCTCACGACAGGAAGATACAACGTGGTGGGAGCCACGGTCTTGGGGATGGCTCGTCTCTGGTTACTTCTATAATAACAACAATGTATGAGTTCGTTACCTCGCTCCGTGTGCTTCAAGTACGAGGCAGTGTGCTCGTGGCGATGTCGGTGAGGGCGTGGTCTGCCTTCACTCACGTGCCAATTTACATTTATTCGTGAAAATATTTGATCCCTCTTGGTTATTTTTACCTGGTGACATTTTGACGCGCGAAGTTGGCTTGTACAAAGTTGCATTGCGGAGGAAAAGTGTCGCTTGTTATTCTTTCAAAACAATGTACGTTTTGCGTAGCGGTTTGTCCCACGTGCACATGTCCCTCCATTCGCCATTGTCGCAGACACGCACATATAAGAGAGAGAGGAAGCGAGAAGTAGGAGATTGACAAGAGGCAGGATACAGACGTTGAGAGATGGACACAATAGAGAGACGGATAAACACAAGAGAGATGGGAGAGAGCGCAAGTGACACATGGAGATCAGAGAGAACCGGAGACGTGGGATGGAAGGGGGGGGAGTAACAGGAGATACAACAGAGAACCATGGTGGAGAGACGTGGGAGAGACGCAGGGCCGCAAGACCGAGGGAAGGGAGGACAGACGCGGGAGATGCTTTGGTGGCAAAACTATTTATTCCATTGTCCCACAATAAATTAAAACCTAACAGTGATGTCTGTGATCACTGTGAATTGCAAGCAGATGTTCGTTTCACGGATATGCTTTATTTAAAGTTTGCATGAATATTTAATGTTAGTGCACAATCCAAAATATTAAAATCTGCCGCAGCTATCGGCAGAACGCTTCCGCCGCGTCACTGCATTTGAAGTTGGCTTGAGGGGAATTATCTGGTCGCCTGTCACCGTGCGGGGCTGCCGTGATCACGGGGCGCTTCTCCGCGCTCGTCATGCGTGCCGACGTGCGCACAGGCACGCACGCGCACACACACGCACGCAGACACGCACGCACGCACACACGCACACACACACGCACACACGCACGCACACGCACACACACGCACGCCAATACACGCGGGGATGGACAAGCGCGCTTGGCACATTCATTAGCGCTGCTCGCAGAGGAAATGTGACTTTTTGTTGTTTTAAAAAAATCCACTGTGGGAATTGCCGGATTTTACATAATTCTGGAGGGTGGAGCAGATATGCTAATAGCTGATCAGTTTCACTGAGCATCCCAATTCCCTTCTTCTATAATACAGGCAGAATGGATAGAGCATTCATTTCTGCCTCAGCAATTAAAATACATCTTGGTCGTTGAGCGTGGTGCGACGCAGACACACGCACACTAAACTATAATACTAAAACATGTTTTATCTTACCAGGGTAAGGCCCCACTGAGCTGTATAGCTCTTTTTCAGAAGTGACTCGACTATTACAAATCAAAGCTCAACTTATCGTGTGGAAATGTATAGCAGCCAAATACTCTAAACGCGTGTTGATTCCAAAAATGTGGATGGAAAAACCGGAAAACCTGGAGAAAAATCCACACGACCACGGGGAGAATACGCAAACTCCAAATATACAGGCGTCGGTCACGATCGAAACCATGGCCTATATACCAGGCGAGATAGTCAACATCTCACACCACCGCGTCTCTGGCCAACGACAACTAGCAGAGCGTGTCGCCTCGCAAAACACGGGCACAACCCTCAAGGAAGGTCCCTAATCCTTCCATCAGGGGGTAGAGGTCCCCCCTGCCTCCACACCATCTGCTGCACTTGCTTAACCTCACCGAGTACGCACAAATATACAGGATTTGCGCTGTTAGTTCATGCAACAGTGCCGTTTTGTTCCAAGGAAGATTGCACAATCGAGATGGATTATGTAGCCGCTTGCTCTGAAAATAACACATTCTTGGGAAACCACGTGGGCAATGTCTGCTGTGAAATCCGCCGCTTGAGCCGTCGCCGCCGCTCGAGACTCGGACTGCTCGCACGCAGCGCTGGGAGCTGCAGCGCGAGTTTAGATCCCTCCCTCTCGGAAGCGTTGGGGGGGGGAGGAAAGCAACACTGCCCCATGATGCGAGCTCAGCGCCTGCAAACTTTCCCCTTGGTCGAGTGGCGCATGGGCAGCGTGGCGCCTGCACCAGAGAGTGCGATGGTTAATCCACGATGGGGAGGTTGGGGGGTCCGGTTCTCGCTTGAAAAATGGGTGGCGGGGGGGGGGCTGTCAAGTCCGTAGATTGCACTACTATCGCAGACGTACTCACGTTCCGCTTCAACTTAATGGCGACTTCAAAACGTGCCCGCTTGTGCAGGAGGCAGGAGACCACGCGGTAGAAGTTGAAGCGGCCGAGTTTCCCAATTTTCGTCACGAACATCGCCACCGCACAGAATAATTATATCTGAAGACCAGTTTCTGCCCGACGCTATCTGTCGGCAGCGGCATGCTCAACGGACTCTACGTATCGATGTCGAGAGTAGCGCTCCCTTAACTCGATGACAAATGGCCACGTGGCAAGGGCCCACCCTTGGGTTAAAGAGGTTGACTCATGACGGTTGCAACCACCCTGGACCAGGCCCCAGCGTGAGGCCGCAGTAACTGGACACCAACCCCCGCCTGCTGGCGCTGAGGAGTTAAAGTCGGGCTCCAGTGGAGCAGCCTCCACCTGCTTCGCGGAACATTGGCTCAACGCCACGGAAGGTTTCTACTCATAAGCAGTGCGACAATAGCAAGTTAGCCAATTCATAAATTACAAGTGCACATTGAATCAATATTTTCTGCTTGCTTGTCCTTGCATTATTATATATCTGACCTCTAGAACTAATATCCCGAGACATTTTTGCCCCACAAAGGAATGTGGAATTACAACCACTGACTCAGGAGTGCCAATGAAAGTGAGCTCTACCCCCACGTGTAGCTTGAGTTTTGGGAAATTTTTAAACATTCTCCGAAACGTTTCGGGCACAACATAATTGCAAGCACTATCAATGCATAATTATTAATATTATCGTGAATAATATTACTGTTTAATCCAACATCTTAAAATGTGCGCCAGTGGCATTTCCACGTGCCGCTGTGAAGTCCCATCATCTCCGTCGCAGTCAATGCGTTGACATCAGACACAGTCACGGCGCTGATTAGCGGCAGCTTGCTGCGGGCCCTGCCTATGCCCAGTCAGGGCCCACCTCTGATCTGTGGCACGGAGAGGAGCCACCCTGGATCTTGGAGAGGGCAGGCTTAGATCAAAGCTTAGTCACAGCTGTCAGATGAATCCAAGCATCTCTAAGCGTCCATCTCCAGCAGACATAAGCTGCGCAAATCCCTTGTATGCTTGATAAGAATTTCACGGCAAAACTTCAGATTAGCTGACCAAATGCCAATTGGTTTGCTCTTTCCTCACAATATTGCAGGTCAGACGAAGTGGATGAATGACTGCTGAGCGAGCCAAAACTTGTGCAAGTGGCCAATGTCAATCCGACACGTGATTCAGATGCAGTACTGCAATTTATAACTTTCAATCCACTAGAGGCACTACGGACTTTACACAATTGGCCAAATGCTCACCCAGCGGATAGCTTAGTAATGTGCTTATCTTATGTCATTTGCCAAATTACTCTTCATGCGCTGTCCCTATCACACGAGCTATTGATGCAGAAGGTATCAAATATGGCAATACCTCTTAAAATCTGCTTTAAAAAAAATTCACAGTTGAAAATAACGTGCTTAATCAAACCCCCGCTACTCGGAATTAACGATGATGTACCCACAGCCTATTCCAGATTTTCAGCACCTATAATGGCCTTTTGAGTTTGCCCTTGAAAAGGCTCATCGCAGTGCGCTGGCGTCATGGCGCGGAGGAGGGGCTTGCGCGGAGCAAGAGGGACGCCGGTGATAACAGCTGTAAACACCGTCATCAGCAGCGAATCGAAAGTGAAGAGGCAACCTCTAACCATAGGGGTGTAGCTGCATGCAACCCCTAGGGGTCACGCAGCTCGAGCCAATCAGAACCTAACCCCACACTCAACCCCACGTTCATTATTATTATTATTATAGATTATTAATATTATTATAGATTATTTGTTGTCCTTTTGTCCCAATGGCACCATCGGTGTCACGGCACGAGACAAATAATCCATTTGTGCCTCTCGCAGAGCAGTGCAACCCTTGGTGTTAGAATGGCCCACGGAAGCAGATATCACAGAACCACTTCTGAGATCCCGTCGAGTGACCTCTGGTCCACACAACAGGGGGCAGCGCATCTCCCCCCTGACCTCTGCCGCCCCCCTCAGCTATATTTAATTCAAAAGCCAGAATTTAGCGAAATTAAGTGCAGAACCCCGCAATGTAACGTTTGGAGGCATTTCTTTTCGTCCAATCATTTATAACCGGGCTGAGACCGTCTGCTCACTACACCCGGTTCAATCACAGGCGGCCGAAGCCTGGATTCGAACCCAGGATCTCGGCGACCTCGGCTCAGCGCTCTGACCCTGGAGCCACCGGGTATGTAGGCATGTACAGTATGTACGATGCGTTGAACTTCTTTCGCGCCGTACGTAGCCAACCGTGCTAAAACCGGCCACCTCGCGCCCCCCCCCCCCCCCTCGGGGGGATGTGTGGCGGCACGATCGACGTTCCCGGGCGCGTCGCGCCAACCCACCTGCGATGCGCACGCGCGTTGCCGCCCCCACGACGACGGCGCCACGGGCCCCGCGCGCCACGCAGGCGTAGTCCCCCTCGTGCTCGCGACCGGCACGAGCCACGTGCAGCGTGCCGTTGGGCGCCGCCCGCGCCGCTCCCCCGTCCTCGCCCAGCGCTCGGCCGTCCTTCCTCCAGCTCAGCTCCGGGGACGTCGCGGCGGCGCCGTTGCCGTTGCCGTCCCGCGCCGCGCAGTTCAGCGTGAGTGCGCCGCGCGGCGGCAGCACGACGCTGCGAGGGGGCTCCAACGTGAAGCGCAGCCCCTGGTGCGCTCCTGCTGGGACGGGCGGGGGGGGGGGCACAAGTCGACAGAACTCTGTGTTAGGGCAAGGGGGGCGCCTGTCCGCAATGTTGACCCAGCATTCATTTCTTGAAAGTCGGGTAGATGTCAGAAGGAATGTGATGAGGTGTTTTATTATTGTTGTTGTTATTAAACCCAGACGGGGGACCAACTCTACTGCTGAATCATGGAAACAATTTCAACAATTATTAGCACACAACAACAATGAATGAAACCTACGCCTCTCTCCTGTCCTGCGATAAGAACGGCATTGCGTCATAACAGGACTTCACTTACAGAGTAGAAATAAGGGAAACAAAACCACGGAGTGCGACTTCATTATTGTGTGGTGCCACAATGTGAATATTTTGCAGAAAATCTGGCACAAGTTTGGTGCGTTGAGCCTCATTTTTATGGAAAATTGCCTTAAAACATCTTCATCGTCATCTTTGATGCTTAATTCATAACACAGGGACCGGCACAACTTCCAAGATATATTTTCAGAGACGTTAACTTTAAACCAGAGTGAGCAGTGGCACAGTGGTTAGCACGTTGCATGATGAACCAGGTAACCCGATTTCAATTCCCGGTCGTTTGTGATATCGGTGGTGATATCTGAACGGTCATCTCGGTCAGTCGACCCGTGGCACCTGCTGGGTCTGCCCCGTGACCTCCTGCCAGCAGGCGTTCGATACTTCACGTGGCCTCAAGGTGCACATGGCCTGGCACAAGCGTCGTGGTGACGTCACCGCCACTTAGTGGCGAATGGCGGTTGTTGTTGGTGATATCTGAACTGGTTCTTGGCCTCCAGCCTCTTCCGCAACCCATACGGAGCAGCTTGGTGACGTGCGGTGAGATTCCCTCACCACCGACATCTGGCGAAACCTTCATCCAGCAGCGGACTGACAAGACTTGTACATTATTTAAGTTAAAATTATTGTTCTAACACAGTGATGGGATTTATGAGATCCATTACATTTAAACAGTGGGATTGAGTGCAATCTAAACCAGACTAAAAATGAAGCAGGAGCGAAAATGTCGCAAATGCCAAATCAAAAGCCCCTGAGCGATGATTTACTGTGGATGTGAGACAGTGGCGGGAGTCGGGGTGGACTGCTGCTGCTACTGCTGCTGCACAGGGCCGCACAACAATAGTGATCGCGGCGACGCATGTATACCTATGTTTAAACAAACAGCAGACAATAACAGCCACCCCTTGTATTATTAACCCAGGGTATTAATAGCAGGGCTGACGTGTTTAGCCACAAACCCGTTTATTTATTAAGCTGTTGTGAAACGCGACCCCCTTATACCGCGGGAATATTACATCAAAGACGCCTCTTCCTCGCGCTCGCAAAAAGCGTTCACTTGAGCAAGAGTGGATTATCGTGGAACGCGGCAAGAGAGCGGCGCTCTGCAGGGAGAGCGCTCCGATGTGCGCCGGCCGCTGAGCGAGCGGCCTGCCGCTAACAAACGCATCAACCCCACGATAATGCGATGCCTCGACGCGGGTTACGTTCCCCGTTATCAATTTCACGGAATTATTTCAATCGATCCCATCAATAGCTATTCCAAGGACAGCTGCGATTCACGGCGGAAATCACTTCGCATCGCTCCAGAGGCACGTGCACCCGCAGCTGCCGTGTCACCGGCCCACCAGCGCTCCCGTGGTCATCCCCATCGGCCTCGCTAGACCCACTGCTGAGTTGAATGGCTCCCCGCGTCGTTGCGGAAGCGACCCACCTCGCTCCCCACCTGACACGACGCCAGCTTATCTCGCCCCTCTGTAGCTCTCGGGGCGGCCTCTCCGTCGCCTTCTCAATTGGCGAGCGTCGTCGCCCGACCTCCCGCCGCACATGCTCGTTTGCTTCTCCTAAGGATTTTTCATCTCTCGCATTGATTTTTTTTAATGCCGTCAATTTTGGTTCCTTCAAATGGTTCAAAGTGTTCACAACTCCCACGCACGTCTGCACTGTTTTACTGATTTTCACAATTGCTTGTTTTGCTTAAGAGTAATAATAACAAAATTAAAAAAGTCATCAAAATGAGGCTCAAAAGAGAAAACAAATGCAACGTGGCAAGATAACCACCGAGCGGCTATGGGGGCATGCCTTCACTGCGAGCCAAGCGGCGTCACAAGCTTAGAAAATCATTACGTTCCGTAAGTGCTCAACATCTCCGGCATTTTCAGATGACTCTGGAAAAATGTTAAGTACTATCTCTGCTCTGACGTTGTCAAACCTCTCTTCACTCTCCACTTGCCTCCAGTTTCTGTTTTTTTTTAAAGTGCAGACCCAAAATGCCTCGCAGGCCGTGTCAACATCGTGAATCCACGTCAGGGACACGGAATTATTATCCAAACGTCTGCGCACCGACAGTTCACAACTCAACACGCCGGAGACGCGCCACTGATTGACCACTGACCGACATTCAGACGAAGTACATCTTGAGCACGTCAAGGAATTCCGAGCGCAACGAATCACGCGACCATCTCGCAATCGGGAAAATCCAGAATTCATACCACAGCCGTGGTTTGACTCACTCAGTCTATCATAAATACAATCATCTCTGGGTGGTCGCTGAAAAACAGAACACCGCTTCGAATCGACCGGCCCTCGCCACAGCAATGTGGAATTGCCGCTCTTGAGCCGAGGGCTCTCTCAACAGAGCGGACAGCAGGCGCAGTGGAGGTCACGCGGGGCGCTCACGGCTGCCTCATTACTGGGGTCAGGCGGGAGCAGCCATGGTGCTGCCCCTCCCCCCCCGTGGTGACGTCACGGGGATGTCACCAGAGGGGCGGCCTCGAGGTTTCCAGCCGCGTTCAGGGCACGTTCAGAGCACGTTCAGGGCACGTTCGTGACGTCCCGGCAACGCGGAGGCGCCAGGGGATCGGGATTCTGATGGAGACGCGTAGTTGCCACGTGGTGCGTGACGGGAGGTGCCTTTGGATTTACATTATTTAGATTGATGTTGCTGATATTCGATGCTACGTGATAAGCCACTTTGTTGAGCTATCATTTGTGGCCACGTCGCTTCTGACAAAATACGTTCATAGCTCAGTGGGCTTTACCTAGCAATCAAAAAAGCGTTTCGTTGTATTTGTATATTTTTAAGTGATTTGTTTCCCTTTCCTATATTTTCCACCCCTATATTGTTTTAGTATTGTTTGTTGTCGTAACGTTGTGAAAGAGAGCTTTATAGCGCATCGGATTCCTCCAGTGTCAATGCTAATTCTGATTCTGACATTTATGCAGTTTGAGTCAAACCTGGGGCACGAGGCGAGCGCTCCTCCTCCGCGGGTGTTTTCCACCACTGCGCCTGCTCACTCCAAGAGGAGCACGCGGTCGTGCGCTGTGCTCGATATTTATTTATTTATTATTCCACTTCTTCACCCGGGAGTCTCATTCGTCTTTTCCAGGAAGGGTCCTGCCAAGTTTTCGCAATCGGACAGCAATGATTGCCATTTTTTTTTATATTCAAGTTGAGCAATTTACGGGTGGTTATTTTTCTTCACGATTGTCTACTCTTGCGAATGGCATCACGGGGTCTTCAACGTCCACTGTGAAGCAGACGGCGCGTACAAGTATTTTGCACTTAATACCACACCGCAGTATTTACTAGGGCAGCCGCTGGAATCAGACCACGAACTGCTGCAACAAGCGGGGAACGCGCTTACCCGCAAAGCCACCACCACACCACCTCACCACCCGCGCACCTTGCGATCGACCCACGTTCGATTCCGGGTCACGGCTAACATCAGTGGCGAGTTGATACCGTGTATACAGTCCAGTCGCGACTCGGCTGGCGAGGGGCACGAAACGTCGACACTCGCTGCTGGCCTTTAAAAAAAGTTGGTGCTCGCTAATCGCACCCTCCCCCAGCCAGCAGTCTGGGTTAGCCGTGATTCACCACCACAGGGAGAGAGATGGAGAGAGAGATGGAGAGAGTGATGGTGAGAGAGATGGTGAGAGAGATGGAGAGAGTGATGGTGAGAGTGGTGGAGAGAGTGGTGGTGAGAGAGAGATGGTGAGAGAGATGGAGAGAGAGATGGAGAGAGTGATGGTGAGAGTGGTGGAGAGAGTGGTGGTGAGAGAGAGATGGTGAGAGAGATGGAGAGAGAGATGGTGAGAGTGGTGGAGAGAGTGGTGGTGAGAGAGAGATGGTGAGAGAGATGGAGAGATAGTGAGAGAGTGATGGTGAGAGAGATGGTGAGAGAGATGGAGAGAGTGATGGTGAGAGTGGTGGAGAGAGTGGTGGTGAGAGAGAGATGGTGAGAGAGATGGAGAGAGAGATGGAGAGAGTGATGGTGAGAGTGGTGGAGAGAGTGGTGGTGAGAGAGAGATGGTGAGAGAGATGGAGAGAGAGATGGTGAGAGTGGTGGAGAGAGTGGTGGTGAGAGAGAGATGGTGAGAGAGATGGAGAGATAGTGAGAGAGAGATGGAGAGAGAGATGGAGAGATAGTGAGAGAGAGATGGTGAGAGAGATGGAGAGAGTGGTGGAGAGAGTGGTGGTGAGAGAGTGGTGGAGAGAGAGATGGAGAGATGGTGAGAGAGATGGAGAGAGAGATGGAGAGAGTGGTGGTGAGAGAGATGGAGAGAGAGAAGGGAGGGCAGGACGCGCGCCAGCTGCTGCAGCAGCCGCGTGTTTAACCAGCGCGGCGATCATCATGACGCCGCAGTCCCCGGGACGTACAGCAAGCTGCGCCACCCTGGTGGCTTCATCGCTGCCGCTGTTGCTATTGTTGTTGCTGCTGTTGTTGCTGTTGTCTTGTTTACCACGAGGCGTGCCACTTTGCGGGACGGTGCTGCCGAGATTCTGACGGCCCCTGCCTTTGTTTGTCCTACTTGGTGGGGAGGGGTGGGGTGGAGGGGGTGGGGGTAAGGAGGGGGCGCGGGGTGGGGGGGTAAGGAGGGGGGGGTGAAGGGGAGGGGTCGGGTGGAGGGGGTAAGGAGGTGAGGTGGGGTGGAGGGGGTAAGGAGGGGGCGCGGGGTGGGGGGGTAAGGAGGGGGGGGTGAAGGGGAGGGGTCGGGTGGAGGGGGTAAGGAGGTGAGGTGGGGTGGAGGAGGTGAGGAGGGGGGTAGGGGGGAGTAAGGAGGAGGGGGGTGGAGGGGAGGGGGCGCGCGCGACCCGACTAGGGGGCGCCAAACTCACGTCACTCGTCTCCCCCGCGCCTTACCCTCCACTCTCCATCATCTCCCTTCATCGCCTCATCCACCTCATCTCACCAGCTTCGTCGTCACCAACATCTCACTCCATAGCCCTCTTCGCCATCCAGTCCCTCACCTGGCCCCTTTCCTCCGACATCTGCCCTTCTCCCCCCGTCTCTCCCCCCGTCTCCCCTCCGCTCCCCCATCTCTCTCGCCTCCCTCCCGTGTCCGCCTGCCCCCCTGTCTCTGCTCGTCTCTCGCAGTGAGCGAGGCCCCGGGTCCCGTCCCTCGGTCATCTCGTCGCCCCCACGGCGACAACCGACGGAGATTAAACGAATGACGATGCCTACGGAGCGAATGGACACCCCATTCATTCACACGGATTCATTCACCGACTCATCTCGTTCGCTCGTTTATTAATTTGCTCATTTGCCTACTCTCTCGTCCACTGTCATTCACTAAATGGCTCACTTCCCAATTCACTCAAACGATGAAGCCCGCAGAGCGCTTGGACACTCGTGCAATCATTCGTTCACTGATTCATGCACTTACTCGCTCAGTCACTCATTCGCCAACTCGTTCGTTTACTCATTCACTAATCTATTCCCTTAAACGAACGACGCTTACAGCACCCATTATCCCGCCTAGTCTCGCAATCGCTCTGTCATCTACTCACTCGGTCCCTTGACCACGAATCGCTCTCCACTCGTTTATTCACCAATTCATTCACTGGGACGCATTTACACTGTACCGCAAGGCATCGTAGCGACATCATAAATAAACGATTGCCATATTTTTTTAGCAGGTCACTCATCATCGCGAGGTCAGGGTCTCTCCACTGCTGGACTAAGTTCTTCCCGATGCCCTAGCCCCTGCCTCGTGGTCCTGCGATGCCACAATCCGTGTCGCTGCTGCTCGTGACCCGACATCGCTCCGTCTCGCCGTTGGTTATCCGACGCAGTGTGGTCTCTTCCTAGCCTCCAATGCCAGAATAAGTCTCGTCCACCAGCTATTATACTTTCCGGCCAAACTGTGACCTACCCGAGCACAGTTACTTGAATCAACCAACCACTATACACACACATATTTTACATATGCCAGTCCGTATAAATCCTTTAAGCGACATCGCTTTAAAACTTTAAATTGTTTCTCTCGTTGGTTGAACGCTGCTCAGTGTTTCAGCTGAAAGATCTTCAGGAAGGGAATTGGACACTGATGGAAGATAGAGAGGGACACGGATGCGCGTAGCCCTCAGGTCATCGGCGAGAGGCCATGCCCAGCCGGAGAGTGCCCAGGGAAGAAGCCCTGTGCCTTATCAGAGGCGACGAGACCACGGCCTATGGATCGTGAAAGCTCTGCCCCAGCGAGGTCCATAAACATTAACAATGGCACTAACGCGAACAGAGGCCGACTTCGGGGTGTACGAGGTTCGAATGGCGGTGACCAAAATGGGTTTGGCATTAGACGCTCGACAAAATGTGGGTCTGATTTATCCTAACCCACAACACTCCCTGCGCTAACCCTAAATCCAACCCCATTATGGGCGCTTTCCAAGTCTTCCCAGAGGGAAGTGGGAGGAATTATCCACGACTCCACTCACACCAGCAAACAACGACATTTCTCCTAGTCCTTGAAAACAGCATGAAATAAGAAATACATTAAGTACGTGAAAGTCGCCTCTGCTGCACCCACCCACGCGCCTACACCATACCGCACGGACCACCCATAATGCGGGGAAGTATGGTCACGTAATCTCGTCTTCATCAACACGCACCGCCTGCCCAGCGTGGGGAAGTATGGACAGACAGCCCCCAGCAGTGGATTAACATTACAGGCGGCAAAGCATTAATGACCATTGTAGAACAGCCTCTGGGGCATGCACCGGTCTTTACTCAACATTTTAAAGTCTCTTCTTTAATTCCGTCCTATGGAGTCCCCCGAACGCGTCTCGCTCTAATCGTGCACACACGAGCGCACGTCGCTCGCGAGAGAAAGTCACGGGGAAATCCAGCGGTGGTTCGTGTGACGATCATCCCCGCCACCTCGATTCATTCCTCAGCCAGGGTTGACCCAAAGCAGAGGACGCGGCGCGGTGAAAGAGCGCCAGTAACTCATTCACTTGCTCATTTAGGGCGCGCGTCACTGATAAGGCGCCAGGGTAACTCGTTCCCCAACTCATTCGTTAGCATCGTTGGCTACCCCTAGTACAAAACAAGTGCAACATACGTAGATACAACTCATGCACTGCGATACAGCCCCAGAACGGAGTGATTGATTCCCTGTGTAACTCATTCCACGACTCATTCCCTATGTAACTCGTTCACCGACTGCTATATCATAGCGCCAGACGGAGTGCACCATTCACTGGCTGTGCTGTAGGAGCGGCAGCGATTCGTTGGGGGTGCAATCTGTGGCGGCTCGCAGCCACAGTCGTGACGAGTGGGGGGGGGGGCAGAGCCACGCGGGATGGGCTCCCCCCCCAAACAACTCTCCCCCTAATTCCACATTCCCTTGCTGGGGGCTGCACTCTCCTTAGAACGGCCGCTGTTGACTTCCCCACAAAGTGGTCGCTATTTTAATCGCCCCCCTCCCGCCCCACTCCTCCTCGCTCGGCGTGCAGTCCCCGAAGTTTGAAGAGGCGCTGCTGCTGCTGCTGCGATTAGTGCGCTCGACACGGCGCGAGGCGTGGGCGCCATGGTAAGTAAGGCTGGCAAGTGTTTACCCAGCAGAGCACGACTCGGATGTTACATCTCACTCAGGAAGGTGAGGTCCCGTCAAGGAGTGGCTGGGCGTGTGGGGGGGGGGGGCAGTGGCTGTACTGTATCGCTCCTGCGACGGGATCATTAATACTCGAAGCTCAGCGAAGATCGCAGATCAAATAGGCAGAGACTCGATAGAGCGAGTCGACCAAATCGACGGGTCGCATCAATTGCTGCGCTGTTGTCGTACACTGCTCCGGTATCCATCCAGCCAGCCGCTAAGTCCGCGGGACCCATCGTCAGTGTCCCGTGCACGGCTAATAGCAACATCGCCATCTGCATCAGGATCGCATTATGTGTGGCGGCAGTGTGATAGCAATTGGTTTCACCTGTGATGAGACGCAGAACCGGCGAGTTCATATTACAGGATTATTCAATGGAGCAGCGAGTTTGCACGATTAATCAGCGCCGAACGCGCTCGAGGGATGAGCCAGAGCGAGGTGGTTTCCCGTCGTGTATCCACGCGAAGTCCCCTTGAGAGTCGCTGCTGCGAGTGAGGTCGTCATTCCGGAGTTATAGGCAAACTCGGTTCTTGCAGTCACTAGTTTGGCAAATGTGGCATTTAACCGGCATGTAAAATCCTAAATTTGCGTGCGATGATGACGATAGCTCCAGTGGCGGCGGCTTGGGGAGTCTTTCATTCAGCAGTGGATCGACCATGGCTGCTGCTGCTGATGACGATTAATAATTCCCATGCCTCGTTTCGGACTCTTGTTTTTTTCGTGGACGAGGATACGTTGAGTCGGCTTTTCACGGAGAAACACTTCAATACGCAAGGATAACATCCAGCGGTCCGCACAGATAGGTACACGACCCCCACTTCTGTGCTTGTAACCACGAACCCTCGCCTCCAATGCGATGGATCGCAGGCGCGCCACCACGACCGGCTCAATGGAGACGTCAATTGGGATGAGGGAGTCGGGGGTCGTGGGCTCTTCTTTAACGTCGATTCAAGAAGGCACGCGGCTTTGGTCATTGCCGGCCGCCTGTCTGATCGCGGCAACCGAGATCGCGGGTTGCCCGTCGCCCCTCCTGGCGGCCCCGATTGTGCGCTCACCGGCGCTGCGCGTTCGAAGTTCCTTCCTTGAGCCTTCGCGAGGTGACGACGACGAACATGATGATGATGATGAAGCTGCTGATGTTGGCGGGGCCCCGTTCACGCGTCCCGCCCGGGCCTCCGGGGCAGCGCGGGTTACGCGACCCCCGTGTGGCCCAGGAGACATCGCAGCAAAGACAAAGATCCCCCCGCCAGTACAGCCCCTTGGGGCAAGTGCTGTTGGCGAGTAGCCCCTACGAAGGCCGGCACGGCACGCGAGGGGGGGTGGGTGGCCAACGCCGATATTATTACACCGCACCGGGGGCTCGTTACGGCTGAGTCAACCTAGGCGAAGGCCCAGTACCGGTTACGAAAATTCGCCACTGTTAAAGGTGGGTAGTGAGCCGTAATCGAACTTGCGACACCGGGTGGCGGAGTGGTTAGTGCGCTAACCACAACGCCACCGTTCCCCACAGTGAGCGCACATCTCTCTCACACACACGTGTGTCTGTATCTCACACACGTGTGTGTGTGATACACAACACTCGCGCCCAGCACGCACAGCACGGACCTCCTCGCGGGCATTATCAACACGCGCGCAGACCCCTCGCACACAAATGAGATACATCGCCGGATGACCTCTGCAGAGAGCCGCCAAGTCAAGAGACCGCGGAGCCCAGAAGTCTCTTTGGTGCTGGACACCGACGCACACTCCTCGAGCCTCGAGACGCCACCGAGCCCAGGCGCTGTTCGCGAGCACTGGCCACGAGAGCGCGGGGCTCACGATGGGGCCGCCACTCAGAGCCACGGACACGCGCATCAACTGCCCCGTAACTTTGCGCATCAACAACACGCACGCACGCACGGGCTGCCCTGTCCATCGCGTGCGGCTCCCCCACGCTGGGCCCCATCCCGGGGCTCTGGTGGCCACGCGTCTGCACCGGCCGCGTCCCCCCGACTTCTGCCCCGCACGGGGCTCGATCTCCAGCCGCGCGTGGCGAGCCCGCGACTCGGCAGGACGCCTCAAGTCCCGTTACCGTGCGTGACAACGACAACAACATCAGCAACACGAGCAAGAAGACCTCATGGCTGAGCGCGGAGATTCAGCCGGCCGGGAGGCAGAGATGGGGGGGAGAGAGAGAGAAGGGACGAGAGATCCATCGCCTACCGGGGCGCAGGGAACACGAAGCCGCGCCTCCCTCACCTGCGCCTCCCTCACCCGCGCCTCCCTCACCTGCGCCGCAGACGAACACCGCCAGGAGCCGAAGAGCCCCGCACCAAAGTTGGTGTTTGTAATTCCCTCTCGCCATGAGTGCGCTCGGGACGCAGCGCCGCGGAGTCGTCGCTCGCGACGCGAGGGTCGCATCCCGTTTGGGGAGTGGGGAGCCGAGGCGAGTCCGCACGCTCGGGGTGGGGGGGCGGGGGAGGAGGGCAAGGGAGGAACGCCTCCTCGGCCGGACAAGGGGGCTGCCGGACACACGCGCACAGCTCACACCCAGGACAGCCCCCACCAACCCTGTCACACACACACACACAGCCCCCACCAACCCTGTCACACACACACACAGCTCCCACCAACCCTGTCACACACACAGCTCCCACCAACCCTGTCACACACACACAGCTCCCACCAACCCTGTCACACACACACAGCTCCCACCAACCCTGTCACACACACACACACAGCTCCCACCAACCCTGTCACACACACAGCTCCCACCAACCCTGTCACACACACACACAGCCCCCACCAACCCTGTCACACACACACAGCCCCCACCAACCCTGTCACGCACACACAGCTCCCACAAACCCTGTCACACGCACACAGCTCCCACCAACCCTGTCACACACACACACAGCTCCCACCAACCCTATCACACACACACACAGCTCCCACCAACCCTGTCACACACACCCACACAGCTCCCACCAACCCTGTCACACACGCACGTGCGCGCTCGTACGTTCAGCACACCTCCAGCCAGCACGCACAGCGTACACTCACACATCGCGCCCTACCACTCGGCACATACACCATCTTAACACACACACACACAGCCGGCGCTCACACGCACAAACACGCCCTCCTACGCAGCACACAACATCCACACGGCACACACGCGCACCCCAACAACACCGGCACGCACGCGAACACTGCCCGCACCCGCGAACCGCACACTCCACGACAAGGAGCCATAGAAAAAACACCTCCTCGACCCGCGCGCACACACACACAGGGTGGTAACACTCATCCCGCGCATCACACAGACACACCTCCCACCAACTCAATCACGGAGCCAGCACGCCCCTCCCCCACCATCTTCATCATCTCCTCCACCCTTCCGCGCACACCGCCCACTCGCGCGCGCTGCGCTGACCCCTGCACACCACAACACGCGCCTGCTCACCATCTCACAACAACCCCCTCCCCCACCTACAGGCAGGCGCCAACACACACACCCGGGGCTCCACTCACCCCTCCACACACACCCGAAACTCCCTCCTCCCTCCGCACACACGCACACACACGCGGGGTCATCCCCTCGGCCCTCCCCACTGCCCCCTCCTCCTCCCCCTCCTCCTCCCGGCCGAGCCCCGCTCCTCCACCCCCGCGTCCCAGGGGACCCCCCCGGACTGCCCGGTGCCTGCGTGAGACACGGCCGTGTGTGTGGCCATGTGCGCTCAACCCTGATACACGCATCTCGCACACGCGCCGTATACAACACATGCCACACGAAGACAAAGATCCCCCGCGTAGCCTCAACAGGCTGTTGGGGCAAGTGCTGTTAGCGAGCACCTATGAAGGCCGGCGCGACACACGAGGGGGTGGGTGGCCAATACCAGGCCCGGCCGCCTTTGTCTCCCTAGTATCGTGTACTCGTTTGGGGCCGAGTCGACCCAGAGGAGGCCCAGAACTAGTTCAGATATTCGCCACTGTTGTTGGTCGTGAGCGGTAATCGAACTCGGGTGGCCGGGTTCGGAGCGCAGCGCGCTAACCACTACACCACGTCACTCGCCGCACACCACACACCCCACGCTTCACCACACACACACACACCACGTTTCACCACACACACACACACCACGCTTCACCACACACACACACACACCACGTTTCACCACACACACACACCACGTTTCATCATACGCACACACATCACACACACCACGCTTCAATATACACACACCACGCTTCATCACACACACACCACGCACATCACACACACCACGCACCACACACACCACGCTTCATCACACACGCACCACACACACCACGCCTCATCATACACACATCACACACACCACGCCTCATCATACACACATCACACACACCACGCACCACACACACCACGCTTCATCACACACGCACCACACACACCACGCTTCATCATACACTCACCACACACACCACACACCACGCCTCATCATACACACACCACACACACCACGCACCCTATACACAGCTCGCATGATACACATACGCACCATAAACGTCACGCGTGTATGATTTATGGACAACAAACACAATTTAGCATAACACATCTCACATACACATACCAAATACACCACAGACGACACACACACAGCACACACCATACATACACCTAATACACACACACATACACTGTATACTATATACATTCTATAACATTCATACATTATGCACGTGTACTATACACCATACACACACACAACGTGCACAAATGCAATGTATCATAGAGCAAACTACACACGGCAAACACGCATTATACGCCATATACATCACACACCATGAACACACACAATATAAACCAGAGGCTTCACATGGACACACAACACACACATCAGCATACAACACGCATACAATGTACACACCACGCACACGTAACATTACACGCAAATTCATCATTGTACACCGTACACATCGCAATATACACACACAATAACACACACACACACACGTGCACCGTAAACCACACGTATACACAACACGCATGTCACACGAACACCACGTGTCGCAGTACATACGGTATAAGCAATATAAACACACGCACTTAACATACCACGTAAACAACACGCACGCATGATGCAGCATACACACCATCACGTTTACACCGCACGAGACGCACGGATCACACAACATGTAACATGTGACACGTGACGCACGGCACATCGAGGCATGTGGAGAGATGAATCTCATCCCAACATTAAAAAAAAAACTTGCACGGCTCAGCGGCGGTGCCGTTTGTTGTGGTTTTTGTTGTTTCATTGCGGCGAGTTGGAGCGGCGCCTCCTGCGGCTGCAGGGGCGAAGTTGTTTAGAGCCGCACCATAAACAAGCGGCGTCTGCGCATCTCCCATCTGTCTGTGGACATGAAATAACAAGGGGATTTGTCGCACATCCCCAGGGCCGTACGGCCTGCCGGCAGTGCATCGTTTCAGCAGCAATGGCTCAATTCAAGCAAACTCTGGAGCGGTTTCGACATTCAGTTCATCATCAATGTCTCAACGACGGTGCATGCGACTCAATTGCGAGAAGCGTAAAAATGCATCTTCTAACTCACGTGTTGTATCCCGAGCCTAATAATCGATGTTAATCGGTGTGTCGTTCCCTCCAATAATCGACATCCCGACATGCATTGATGGACACCACACACACAAACACAGAGAAGGCAAAGATCCCCCACGTAGCCCGACAGCGGTGGTTGTTGTTGTTGTTGGGCTCAGTGCCGGTTGTTGTTGTTGTTGGGCTCAGTGCCATCACCGACGGCTGCCTGCGAGCGAGGAATCAAACTCCGGGCCGCCGGGATCGTAGCGCGCAGTACAGCGCGCTAACCACTGCGCCACCGCTCCCCGTTGGGTAGCAGCACACCGCGACTCACGAGTCCCCAAACACCTCCACCAGACCCCCCCCCCCCCGCTAGCCGCACGTGGAGCGTCGTGGCCTCGTCGACAACAAGGGGCAGCGAATGGGACGCGTGGCGGTGGCGGTAGTGGTGTCGGTGTGTGACAGATGGAGGAAGCCGCCTGCCCCCAGCAGCCGCGTGATCGCAGCAGCGAGGGCAGTCGCGGCTTGCGCTGGGCGCGGTGACGCCGTGGAAGGGGCCAGCGCCGAGGCTACCGAGGCTACAGTTTCTCTCCAGCGGGGCAGCGTGGTCGGAGGAATTGGCGGGGGGGGGGGGGTCACCACTGCCCCCCCTCCGACCCCCTTGCGCACTCCTCGAGCAGCCGCTCCGCTGGTGGCGGCGGTGCCTGCGAGCGCCCTGGCGCGGAGCTCTCCGAGTGAACTCCGCAGCGCATTTGTGACGCCGCGGTGATTGAAGCCCCCCCCCCCCCCGCGAGGACGACCTCTGGCCGTGTGAGGAAGCGGCTCTGTCGCTCGTCAAGTGGCCAAAGTCGTCGCCGCTGCGACCATCGGCAGGGCTCGCGGTCACACGACCAGTGGCCCGTGTGACGACCCGCTGCTTCGTCTTTGCCGGGGTCTGCGAGATGCCCTTTCTGGGGGTGCGAGACATGGGCTGTTTGTTGCTTTAGAAGGTAAATAATGGGAACACAAATTAAGCACGGGCACGTCAGGACAACTACTTTGTTTCGTCAAACATATGCGTTCGTTACCATTATACGTTTTTTTTTACGATTGAGAACCAAACGGGTTTGCAAGGCTGCAGTAAAGGTCAACCCCCACTGGCTCCACCAGAAGCGGCTCCACCTGAGAACGAGCGGAATATCCGCAGCGCCTGCACATCAGACCTACCGAAATACACGACACGTGGAACTGTGCCCATCAGCCAATGGGGACTAAGAAGTGAAGTGACGTGCCGATGAGCACCACTGTGGGTGAAACACGAGTGCAGGCCGTGATGCAGAGTGGCTGATCGGTTGTTGTGGAAGGCCTGACAGCTGAGTTTGTGAGCAAATAAACTTTCATTTTGTACTTTTACACAACGCTGTGGATTTCGTGGAAAAAGCATATGCCATGATTGCTTTAAAAGAACATGTCCCTGCAGTAGATGTCAGAGACGTAACAGCCTTTGAGTGGTTTTGACTTGACCGAGTTATCAGCAGGGAACCATCTATGGTTACAGCAGAGCTAATTTACCAATGAGGCATAAAATAGTTATTGCGTTTGATATCCATCGAGCCCCAGTGTTAAGGAACACAGTTTAATCAGGGCTTGACCTTTTGATGATACTGAAGAATGTTGAACCTGACTAAAGGGTATAAGAATTTAAACACACATCACTGGGAAACACAACTCTGGAAGGCCATAATGTTATTTCCTCTCAGTGGTTTAATAACGCTCCTTGCCATTTTTTTATTAGGTTCGGAACTTGTCAAAGTAACACAAATATTGTTTGTTACAACTCAATGTTGGCCTTGCATGATTTGGACACCTTTATACAGCATCTACATTTTACGCATCCAGACTGGCTTGCCTCTAATCCATCCCGGGTTCGTCCAGGATGGATTGACACCGCCACTCCGCGTGTACGCGTACAACACTGCGCGTCTGTTCATCTGCCCTGCAGTCTTTCATCAAATTACATTAAAAGCCAATCTTGTTTCATAAGTTATACAGGAGTATGGATATAATATCAGAGGAAATTAACATCCAGCCTTGAACATAAATTGGATGGAAAGATAATATCTGCGAGGAATGTGTTGGATTTGTGGCATTAACGTTTAATTATATTTCCTGCCCAGGGGCAGGTCAAAACGAAGCAGTGTTTGATCTGCGTGGGTTGGGGGTTGTTTCGGCAGCGGTGGTGGTGGCGGCGACTGCCCACCCCTCTCGGAGGAATGGTATTGTCCTGCAGTCATATACCCCACAGACACGTAATGCTGACCGTCCAGATTACTCAGTGGTAGAGTGGAGCTTGCAATCAGAAGGTTGAGAATGTAAAATCCCGGTTCGGCATTGATCAGCTCATCATCCCAACGTGGTCGATAAAAAGGCTACCACTTCGTGGGGAAGTCAAGTGGATGTCCTAGACACACAGGAGATGAGCAGCAAGGCCTCAATGCGCATTCGAGCAGGAAACCGCTTTGACTCAATGTTGCTCACCAGTGCCGCTCTGGAGAGACCGGTATATCTATACTGTATATATATGACATGGTTTTTATGACATGACCTGCATGTGTATTGCATTCATTACGGACTGTACCATCACAAATCGAGGTTACTCGAATTGCCGCCCTCGAATTCCCTACACCCTTAACAGCCATATCTATCCATCCAATCAATAGGTCAATCAGATCAGGGGCATGGCCATGATTTTGGAAGAGAGGGCCCACCCATCGGGACGAGTCCAGGGTGTATTTAGTCTGTACAGTGACATAAAGCCTCTTATCAAACCCTGTGTACATACCAACAATCGTTCTTTGTCGATCCGCTAGATGGATGAAAGCCCCCCCCCCCCCCCCCCGTGTTGGTCATGTTGGGGGTTTTTCACCAAACCTCATCGTGCTTCTCAGTTCGGGCTTGTCAATGAGGGTTATCAGGACCAGTTCGGACGTAACTTGCCGCTCATGTTCGCCATGGTTGAGAATTGAGCGCGATCCTGTTAGTTCCAAGCGCAATGAGGTCAACAATGCATCCCTACTCCACCAAGGGCCTCGAGCAATGTACATCAATCCCGCAACAACCACTCAAGAAACAGATCTGTGGATGCTGGTCCACTACTCATTATTCCAAAAGCCAGACTTTATTGTGTGGGAGACGGAGCTGTTTGCAGCCAGGCTCCGCGATTATGGAATTCCCTTCCTCCGCGGTCTATTTTGGAATCGGAGTCTGTTACACTTATTTAATTCACCTGTTTTTACAACAGGCTTTCTCCATAGCTGAACAAGCTTCATGTAGAGTGTTTTGAGGCTTTGTGCGATTTGCGCTGTAAAAACCCGAGTTCATCATCATTATTATATTACTACATGGTGTGACATAACCACTGGCTAAAACAACACAATCGCAGTACAATTACCACGGAAAATCTCACCGAGTCTCAAAAATGATTTTCAAGAGGGTCCGTCATTGGGATGCTTGGCCCATTCCTAAAATCAGTGTTGTGTGCGTGGGAGTAAAAGTGTCGTGCCTGGAGAAACCTCACACGCACGTGCGGGGAACGTCCCTCTGGCAAGACCGCTTCCTGCGTCACACGCGACAACTCGCCGCGAGATTTCACTTCCCAAACGAGCGTGTGCTCATCTCCCGCTTGCAGCCCCGAGCCCGTGGGGAAACTATCACGTGGCTATGCTGGGGTCGAGTGCCTCGAAGATTCAACCACTTGACTTCCCCACAAAGTGGTACTCACTGTATCGACCCTAAAGAGATGATGGGTTGAATCAACCCCCGGCCCCGTGCCCGTGGTGAAAGTTCCTATGGTGGGGGCGTGTGTCTCCAAGGTTCAACCACTTGACTTCCCCACAAAGTGGTACTCACTTTATCGACCCTGGAGGGGTGATTGGGTTGAGTCAACCCCCAAACCAGGATTTGAACTCGCAGACCTTCCGGCTGCGAGCCACCCGACTGGATACAACCGGCAACGTCATCGCGATGTCCGGTGCCCGGGGCGTTCTGGAATGTATTTCGCTGCCGATGCGAGTTGTTATCATACTTCGCTCTACTCTGGGCACAATCATACGTCACCCAAGCAGCTCTTCAGCGGCAGTTCACTCCATCGGAGCAGGCCATATTGCGACTCGTAATTTAATCTGTAAAACCCGTCGTGATTACATCATACAAGAAATAAATCAATTATTCATTGTTAGTAATGATCTATTATTAACTATAAATTGCGCTCCGAAAATTATGAGATAATGTGACCACCACGCCAACGTTAACTGCCGAAAACTCGCAAAGAACCAATTTAGTGGGCAAAATATATTTATTTTGAACTTGAATTATTGTTCTTTGGATTTAAAGCTTTCGTGACTGCAGGGATTCATCTTCTTGGTTCTTTCGGTAAAGTCACGTATAACGGAAACAATAAAATAAAATGAAAATAAAACATAATAAAATACAATTCTCACGACGTTTCGGCCACAACGCAAACAGGGCTGTCGGAAAGACAGCGTCCGACGCTGTCTTTCCAACAGCCCTGTTCTTCACCTGGCTGCGAGCCCTGTTCTTCACCTGAGGACGGCTGCTTGCGTTGTGGCCGAAACGTCGTGAGAATTTTATTTTATTATGTTTTATTTTTATTTATTTTGTATTTTATTATTTCCCTTCTACGTGACTTTACCGAAAGAACCAAGAAGATAGTTCTTTGGTTATACAATGTAAGTATTTTTGGCAGGAAATATATTTTTCCGGTCAGCCGTGACTGAAATGTGTCACAGCAACCCCCTGATTGCGACCCAAGTGCCTGACTGATAATCACATGGGCAAGAGCCCCAAATAGCCCGAGCACTCATTGGCAATGAACGCCATTTGACTCGTCATGCGCGTGCCCCATACATAGCGTCGGGTGTCCATGGGGAGATGGAGAGAGCGGCATCCAGACCACGGGGGTGAAGGTTACGGGCAAGGAAGTTCAGCAGAGAGAAATTACAGATAAACACATTGTTGATTGAAAAACATACATATGCACGTTGAATTTCTTTCGAACCGTACGTAGCCAACCGCGCTAATCTTAAGTACGGAGTACATTGGCAGAGACGTTTGTATCAGAAGGTGACCTCCACCCCCGTCTGCCCGCCTGGCCGTCTTCACCTCTCACCGTGCGCCTGTTACCTCCCCCACCACCTCTTCGACTGGTGGGGGCGGCCCTAGGTCCGCCCCCTCCTCAAGTCCTTCGACCCACCCGCGCTGCTCACCCTCGGCTATCGTGCGAATCGTATTTCCTTGCGGACCTGCCACACAAACTCGCCATCAGTGTCGTCGTGGAGAAGACGAGTCACGAAGTAGACAATAGGCCTCCTCCCCTCGGATTCCGTGCGTTGCCTCATCCCCGATACCTGGGTCCTGCTAAACTCTGGAAAGTCACCATCAGCCACCTCGCTCTCCCCACGTGATCACTGGACGCAGTCTTTAGCGCGTGCGGTCATTGTTACCACCGTCATTCCATTTTTGCTGGTGACGAGGCTGACGTTGGGTCAAGACCTTCCATCGGCAATGCAGACAGGGCCAGAATCGGCGTGCGTATGAGCGCGCACGCAAGACCGGTTCAGTCACCGCTCGCCACTGATGCTAGCCGTGGCATCGAGTCGAACTCGCCAGGCTTGGCGAACCTCGGCGTCACGGCTTCGCCCAAATAACAACGCTCGACCGAGACGGGATTGAAAGTGTCAGACGCCTCCTCCATGCGGCGACGCGGTGGCCGACACAGAACAGACGGACGTCGCGAAGCAACACGAGGACTCTCGTGGTGTTTTTAAGGAGACGAGGCACAAGAGAGAAAGGGGAGAGAGAGATGGGGGGGGGGGGCAGAGAAAAGCCAAAGCCATTTGTCTGAATTCCTTCGGGACAGGAACACGCTCAGGATCAAAGGGAAGTTGTGGTCAGTGTCGGGGCAGTCGAGTTATTTTATCACTCAGGTAAGCCGGCTATTAATAGCGCTTTCCTGATTTGCTCCGAGATAATCGCAGTTGCGGGGAATTTGCTGTCAAAGTATTCCACGTTTATTTGAGTAAAATATAATGTTCATTACTTTCTGTTAAACTTTCAGAGCGCTTCATTTTCAGACAGAATATATTGAGTTCCAATAAGAAAACAAACTCACACTGCGAGTTCACTCAACATTGCTGGGTGGTGCTCATCTCCATTAGCCACTCCGAGTCAATACTGGAGTGGAAATTCTACGTTCATATGGCATGGATAAGGATTTCCATGGAATAACCCGAAAGAAAGTGTGGGTGAAGTCTAACATTGGCTTGTCCAGTGGAGCTCTGCTCGGGATGTTTGGGAGAGTTTCGAGTTGAATTGTTTTTGTGTGTTTGAAGATGCACTCCCAGACGACCGGGTCAAACAAACGCAAAGAATACTCGGCAGTCTGCAGATGCCAGTCACCTACTTGCTGCACTGCCATCTACTGGCAGATCACTGGTCCTGCAACTTGAATGGTATTTGCACAATCCACAGACCCACCTCACGTCGTCCGATAACAGGTGTGGGCTGCCAAGCCTCCATTTATTTTGTTCAAAGGTTGTTACTTAATACTCTTTGAATGCAACACGCACAAGTGGCATACAGGTTTCCCTCGCTTTATGCGGTAGTAGTCGATGCGTTCCCAAAAAATGGCGCACAAAGCGAAACCGCACGAGGAAACGGCTGCCTGCCGAGTGGCGCACAGAGCACACACAGTACACACACAGTACACACACAGTGCACACACAGTAAACACACAGTGCACACACTGTTGGTTCCACATACCATCGCTTAGCCGCGTATGAGCGAATTCAAACCGCATACAACGAATTATGAGAAATAGGTATGCCGCATAAACTCGAAATCACACAAAGCGAACCCGCAAAAAGCGAGGGAAGCCGGTCCTATATTCACAAAGAACCAGGATCTTTGTTATTCTTAGGTTTTTTTCGGTAAAGTCACGTAGGTAAAAAAATAAAATTAATAAAAGTAAAATAAAATAAATTAAAAATCACGACGTTTCGGAGGCAAGTATCAAGTAAGCAAGCGTGCGGTGACGGTTCCACCTGAAGACGGAAGCTTGTGTTGCCTCCGAAACGTCGTGATTTTTAATTTATTTTACTTTGATTAATTTTAATTTTTTACCTACGTGACTTTACCGAAAAAAACCTAAGAATATGAATCATTGCAGTCACGAAAGCTTCAAATCTAGGATCTTTGTTGACAGGCATAGCAGAATTTCCTTGCCAACCACAGCACGTGGCCTCTAATTCAACACTGTGGAGGGAGCTTGGGTTGGTGGGTCACGCAAACGTTGGGTTACTCCCTTCCCGCGGCCGCTCGAGGTGCCATACCCTGGACTTGCCGTGAGCCGGTGCGGGTCTCCCTCGCTCGTACAATTAACACGACTCGTCATTAACTGGCTGAAAACATCTTCGATTCAAAGCGCAATGTGGCGGTAGCAGGACCCTCCTGAAGAAGAGTCCTGCGACTCAGGGCGGCTTTCTTTGCTAGATAGATAAATACGTCTGTCATTATCCACTCAATTTAAAAAGTATTCACACCCAACCTGATCAGCACATCGCCTCCTCCGCATTGTTTAAACACCTCCACGTTCGGGAAAATCAATCACCCCGCGTGCTCGCCGCCTCTCGCACCTGTCCCATTGTTCTCGGTCGAGGCGCGTTGACTCGCCACCACAAGCGGCTCAGGGATTGTTTTTGTTCGACACATTCCCGATAACCGTGCGCGTTCAAACCCTCATCAGGTATGAATTGAGGTACACCCCCTCCACTTGGGGGGGGGGGAGAAAGAAATAAATTTAAATATATAAATACTTTATACAAACAATGCAATACATTAAGTCACGAATGGTATTTGTATTCAGGTGCCTACCCCTGAGTGAAATCATGTCACCAATAGGCCACGTGACTGCGAGGACTTGACGTCGCCGAGCCTCAGCTGCCATGCAGTCACGTGACAAACTCTCCCTTCTAACTCGCGCAGATTCGCGCATCGCCCCCGCGGAAATAGATATCGCACAACTACTTCTGAGAAGCTCTTGGGGTACCCAAGGTGCTCTGCACGTTTGCGCATCCCCTGCACACAGAATAAATGTTCATCGCTTGACAGGAAACCCAATACTGTAATTAAAATTGTCAAAGATGGTGTTTTGGCCAAATTAAGTGGGAAAAAAACGACTTAACTCACTACACTTGAGGAGGCCGTTTAATCCCGAGTGATGGTCCGTATTCAATCCCTGGATCTCAGCGGTTCCAGCTCAGGTGTCTAACGCCTGAGCCACCTGGCAACCTCCAGATTTTGTCCTCTTAGCACTGAAGATTTAGGTCCGAAGCTTAGAAAGGATTTCTCGTGCCATATGTCGCATGGGTTCCCGTGCGTGTGGCCGACATTCTAAGACCATTGTCCGTCAGAGCCTTGGCGAAGGGGGAATGCATCTTCCCACTGCCTCTTGCTGCATCAGTGTTGAACAGCGAAACGTCTTCCGAAAATACGCAGAAGATTTCCGTCGTTGTGCGGAATGGCGTCAATGGTGCTTTGGTGGGAGGGTATTTGAGGTTATTGCACAGGAGACCACTTGTGTTAGGAGGAAATCCTGAGTCTCAAGACTAATTTTCCTGAGGGATCTTGGCAAATGTCCGCAGGGAGAGGGAAGTGTTGCAACCTGTATTCCCATTTGAGTAATTCACAGGTGACGATTCAGCATTGGGATGTTTGGCCGGTAGCAGTGACGTTGCACGGCTTTGTTTAGCTGATGCCAGAGAAGCCTGAGGAGAACACACAAACTACACACACAAACTACACACACAAACTACACACACAAGCTACACACACAAGCTACACACACAAACTACACACACAAACTACACACACAAGCTACACACACAAGCTACACACACAAGCTACACACACAAGCTACACACACAAGCTACACACACAAACTACACACACAAGCTACACACACAAACTGCACACACAAGCTACACACACCAACTACACACACAAACTACACACACAAGCTACACACACAAACTGCACACACAAACTACACACACAAACTACACACACAAGCTACACACACAAGCTACACACACAAGCTACACACACAAGCTACACACACAAACTACACACACAAGCTACACACACAAACTACACACACAAGCTACACACACAAACTGCACACACAAGCTACACACACAAGCTACACACACAAACTACACACACAAGCTACACACACAAACTACACACACAAACTACACACACAAGCTACACACACAAGCTACACACACAAACTGCACACACAAGCTACACACACAAGCTACACACACAAACTACACACACAAGCTACACACACAAACTACACACACAAACTACACACACAAGCTACACACACAAACTACACACACAAACTACACACACAAACTACACACACAAACTACACACACAAACTACACACACAAGCTACACACACAAACTACACACACAAACTACACACACAAACTACACACACAAGCTACACACACAAGCCACACACACAAACTACACACACAAGCTACACACACAAACTACACACACAAACTACACACACAAGCTACACACACAAGCTACACACACAAGCTACACACACAAGCTACACACACAAACTACACACACAAACTACACACACAAGCTACACACACAAGCTACACACACAAACTACACACACAAGCTACACACACAAACTACACACACAAGCTACACACACAAGCTACACACACAAACTACACACACAAACTACACACACAAACTACACACACAAACTACACACACAAACTACACACACAAACTACACACACAAGCTACACACACAAGCTACACACACAAACTACACACACAAGCTACACACACCAACTACACACACAAACTACACACACAAGCTACACACACAAACTACACACACCAACTACACACACAAACTACACACACAAACTACACACACAAACTACACACACAAGCTACACACACAAGCTACACACACAAACTACACACACAAGCTACACACACAAGCTACACACACAAACTACACACACCAACTACACACACAAACTACACACACAAGCTACACACACAAACTACACACACAAGCTACACACACCAACTACACACACAAACTACACACACAAGCTACACACACAAACTACACACACCAACTACACACACAAACTACACACACAAACTACACACACAAACTACACACACAAACTACACACACAAGCTACACACACAAACTACACACACAAGCTACACACACAAGCTACACACACAAACTACACACACAAGCTACACACACAAGCTACACACACAAACTACACACACAAACTACACACACAAGCTACACACACAAACTACACACACAAACTACACACACCAACTACACACACCAACTACACACACAAGCTACACACACAAACTACACACACAAACTACACACACAAGCTACACACACAAACTACACACACAAACTACACACACAAACTACACACACAAACTACACACACAAGCTACACACACAAACTACACACACAAGCTACACACACAAACTACACACACCAACTACACACACAAGCTACACACACAAACTACACACACCAACTACACACACAAGCTACACACACCAACTACACACACCAACTACACACACAAACTGCACACACAAGCTACACACACAAACTACACACACAAACTACACACACCAACTACACACACAAACTACACACACAAACTACACACACAAACTACACACACCAACTACACACACAAACTACACACACAAACTACACACACCAACTACACACACCAACTACACACACAAACTGCACACACAAGCTACACACACAAGCTACACACACAAACTACACACACAAACTACACACACAAGCTACACACACAAGCTACACACACAAACTACACACACAAGCTACACACACAAACTGCACACACAAGCTACACACACAAACTACACACACAAACTGCACACACAAGCTACACACACAAACTACACACACAAACTACACACACAAACTGCACACACAAGCTACACACACAAGCTACACACACAAACTACACACACAAGCTACACACACAAACTACACACACAAGCTACACACACAAACTACACACACAAACTACACACACAAACTGCACACACAAGCTACACACACAAACTACACACACCAACTACACACACAAGCTACACACACAAGCTACACACACAAGCTACACACACAAGCTACACACACAAGCTACACACACCAACTACACACACCAACTACACACACAAACTACACACACAAGCTACACACACAAACTACACACACAAACTACATACACAAACTACACACACAAACTACACACACAAACTACACACACAAACTACACACACAAACTACACACACAAGCTACACACACAAACTACACACACAAACTACACACACAAACTACACACACAAGCTACACACACAAACTACACACACAAACTACACACACAAACTACACACACAAGCTACACACACAAGCCACACACACAAACTACACACACAAGCTACACACACAAACTACACACACAAACTACACACACAAGCTACACACACAAGCTACACACACAAGCTACACACACAAACTACACACACAAGCTACACACACAAACTACACACACAAGCTACACACACAAGCTACACACACAAACTACACACACAAACTACACACACAAACTACACACACAAACTACACACACAAGCTACACACACAAGCTACACACACAAACTACACACACAAGCTACACACACAAACTACACACACAAGCTACACACACAAGCTACACACACAAACTACACACACAAACTACACACACAAGCTACACACACAAGCTACACACACAAACTACACACACAAGCTACACACACAAGCTACACACACAAACTACACACACAAACTACACACACAAACTACACACACAAGCTACACACACAAGCTACACACACAAGCTACACACACAAGCTACACACACAAGCTACACACACAAACTACACACACAAGCTACACACACAAACTACACACACAAGCTACACACACAAACTACACACACAAACTACACACACAAACTACATACACAAACTACACACACAAACTACACACACAAACTACACACACAAACTACACACACAAGCTACACACACAAGCTACACACACAAACTACACACACAAACTACACACACAAACTACACACACAAGCTACACACACAAACTACACACACCAACTACACACACAAACTACACACACAAACTACACACACAAACTACACACACAAGCTACACACACAAGCTACACACACAAACTACACACACAAGCTACACACACAAGCTACACACACAAACTACACACACAAACTACACACACAAGCTACACACACAAACTACACACACAAACTACACACACAAGCTACACACACAAACTACACACACAAACTACACACACAAGCTACACACACAAACTACACACACAAACTACACACACAAACTACACACACAAGCTACACACACAAACTACACACACAAGCTACACACACAAACTACACACACAAGCTACACACACAAACTACACACACCAACTACACACACAAGCTACACACACAAACTACACACACAAACTACACACACAAACTACACACACCAACTACATACACAAACTACACACACAAACTACATACACAAGCTACACACACAAACTACACACACAAACTACACACACAAACTACACACACCAACTACACACACAAGCTACACACACAAACTACACACACAAACTACACACACAAACTACACACACAAACTACACACACAAACTACACACACAAACTGCACACACCAACTACACACACCAACTACACACACAAACTACACACACAAACTACACACACAAGCTACACACACAAGCTACACACACAAACTACACACACAAACTACACACACAAACTGCACACACCAACTACACACACCAACTACACACACAAACTACACACACAAACTACACACACAAACTACACACACAAGCTACACACACAAACTACACACACAAACTACACACACAAACTACATACACAAACTACACACACAAGCTACACACAAACTACACACACCAACTACACACACCAACTACACACACAAACTACACACACAAGCTACACACACAAACTACACACACAAGCTACACACACAAGCTACACACACAAGCTACACACACAAACTACACACACAAGCTACACACACAAACTACACACACCAACTACACACACAAACTACACACACAAGCTACACACACAAGCTACACACACAAACTACACACACAAACTACACACACAAACTACACACACAAACTACACACACAAACTACACACACAAGCTACACACACCAACTACACACACAAACTACACACACCAACTACACACACAAACTACACACACAAGCTACACACACAAGCTACACACACAAACTACACACACAAACTACACACACAAACTACACACACAAACTACACACACAAACTACACACACCAACTACACACACCAACTACACACACAAACTACACACACCAACTACACACACAAACTACACACACAAGCTACACACACAAGCTACACACACAAGCTACACACACAAGCTACACACACAAACTACACACACAAGCTACACACACAAACTACACACACAAGCTACACACACAAACTACACACACAAGCTACACACACAAGCTACACACACAAACTACACACACAAGCTACACACACAAGCTACACACACAAACTACACACACAAACTACACACACAAACTACACACACAAACTACACACACAAGCTACACACACAAACTACACACACAAGCTACACACACAAGCTACACACACAAACTACACACACAAACTACACACACAAACTACACACACAAACTACACACACAAACTACACACACCAACTACACACACAAACTACACACACAAACTACACACACAAACTACACACACCAACTACACACACAAACTACACACACAAACTACACACACAAACTACACACACCAACTACACACACCAACTACACACACCAACTACACACACAAACTACACACACAAACTACACACACAAACTACACACACCAACTACACACACAAACTACACACACAAGCTACACACACAAACTACACACACAAACTACACACACAAACTACACACACAAACTACACACACAAGCTACACACACAAACTACACACACAAACTACACACACAAGCTACACACACAAGCTACACACACAAACTACACACACAAGCTACACACACAAACTACACACACAAACTACACACACAAACTACACACACAAACTACACACACAAACTACACACACAAACTACACACACAAACTACACACACAAGCTACACACACAAACTACACACACAAGCTACACACACAAACTACACACACAAACTACACACACAAGCTACACACACAAACTACACACACAAACTACACACACAAACTACACACACAAACTACACACACAAGCTACACACACAAACTACACACACAAACTACACACACAAGCTACACACACAAACTACACACACAAGCTACACACACAAACTACACACACAAGCTACACACACAAGCTACACACACAAACTACACACACAAACTACACACACAAACTACACACACAAGCTACACACACAAACTACACACACAAGCTACACACACAAGCTACACACACAAACTACACACACAAGCTACACACACAAACTACACACACAAACTACACACACAAACTGCACACACAAACTGCACACACAAACTACACACACAAGCTACACACACAAGCTACACACACAAGCTACACACACACTGCTCCCCCTTCTTGCGGTGAGGCACCAGCGTTGTCCACCACTGCGCCACTCTGCCTCCCTAGCAATCGGTTGGGCTACCCCACGCTCCACTCATCATATGTCGTCGTTGTCGTTGTAACAACAACACTCTGAGGTTGGCCTAAGCAAGGGAAACCATTGCCCCCCACCCCCATCCCCATCCAATTAAAATTGTCTTACCAGCTAAGGTCCACTGAGCTATGCAGCTCTTTATCAGAAGTGATCTGGCCACAAATGATAGCTCAACGAAGCGGCTTGTCATCACGTGCAAATGTATTGCAGCCAAATTCTCTCAACGCACGATTCTAAACGTGGAGGGAAACCCTGGAGTACCCGGAGAATAATCCACGCGACTACGGGGAGAGAGAGACACGCAAACTCCAAATATACAGCAGGCGTCAGGGTCGGGATCGAAGCCACGACCTCCTGTATATCGGGCGAGGTAGTTAACATCTGGTCACCGTGGCGCCCGGTGAAGCAAAGAGGTCGAGGATGACAAGCGAGAGAAGTCGTGCCTCGTTGGTGAGAGCGAGCGGCCGCGCGGGAAGACAGCCCCAACAAGCCCGGCTCGTGAGCTGATCCAGCTCCCCTCCCAGTGCCCGTGAGAACGCAACGCAGAGAGGGAGAAGGCGTGAGTGGGTACCCCGAGAACCACGCGCGGGCACATCGTGCGAATCCGGACAAAGGGAAGAGTGCCACCTGCTGAGTATTTCTGGTGCCACTGAATCACCTGCAGCAGCTGACTTCTCCAGCCACATCGAGCCCGGGCCGCTCGACGGCTAGTGTACCTTGACATCACAGAATGTTGGTGAACACGTGGCACCGCGAGGAGGTGCTGTGATTCAGAACGGCCACACCGCGCCTCTGACCGATGTATGTTCGAGTATCCACGTGCTCGTTTTTGTAGCTCTCAGCGAACTTCCGAGCAGGAAACTCTCCACGTGTCTTTGTGCACTTTTGAGCTTTTCTTTCACCTTGTTCGTCAGTCTCCATGTTTCTGGTCCACAAGGAATAGCAAGAACACAGCGAATTGAATGTCTCTCTTCTCGAGACACAGTGGCATGTCGCTGCTCTCCCAAAGCATTCCAAGCTGCTCTCAGTCAACTCTTTTTCTTCATTTCGATTCCGGTCAGCCTTCACTAACTGCCCTAGGTACACTCACTCTGCTGTGTGTGCCACGTGTGTCCCTCCTACAGATCGCTAGTATGGCTTGGTGAACGCTTACATGACTTTGCTTTGCTCGTATTTGTCTTCAGTCCTAATTTGCCACTCTCTAGATTAAGTTATTCCAACGTTATGGCAATGTCGTCAGCAGATCTAAGATGGTTAATGCTATCGCCATTAATATTTCTGGCTTTGTCCAATCCAATTTCAGGAAAACATTCCAGTCAACTCATTATTTAGATTTGAGCTCAAAATATCCACAGCACCACCCAAGCTCGATTCAATACAAATATCTAGGCGAATATCCTGTGTGTGTACAACAAGCGTCCATTCGTTAATGGTCACAGTTTCATGGGTGAACATATTAGACACACGGTCTGAGGCTATGGCTCACCTTGATCAACCCACGGCGACATCCTACAGCGATGAACATACCCCCACGGTCCAAATGATCCCCTTCCCTCTCTCTTCAGTGACTGCCTTAATGGAGCCGGGCTGTGGTCGCGTGGGCTTGAATAGTTATTGGCCTTGCGTGGAAGTTGACAACGAGATCAGATCGAGCCTCAATAAACAGATTGCAAGCGAAGGTCACCATACGGTCACTGCATCGCGCGCTTTCAGATGCTCAATACGCTACACTATACACTGCACTATACACGACACTATATATAACACTATTCACTACATTTTTTTGCTTAACCGTCAAACGAAGACGATCACTGCATCGCCTGCTTTCAGCTGCGCTGCTGCGGCCGTCTGGAACGCTCTTCCTTCCGATATTAAGAAACCACTGGAGCTATGACACTTTCAAATCATCATCTAGATTTAAAACTCATTTCTTTAGAACTGATTTTTGTGTTTAGTTTGTTGTCCTTCCCCCGCACCTCTGATTATTACCACGGCTGGCTTATTACGGTGCAACATAAGTGCAACGTACACAGCTTGGCGCGCCTGTCAAATCGTAGCGCCGCCGCCGCCGTCATCTGGCCTTTCCTCGAGTCCCAGGCTGCCACCTCAAGTCAGAACAATGTTCTCCCACGTGGCAAAACAGCCCCAGCGCCGACATTCACTTTGCACTTACATTGATCAGGGTCAGCTCCGATGTCTCATTGGACAGCTATGGCCTGCAGAGCAGTGTCATCTGCACAGCTTAGAGCACAATCTACTGGCTGGTTAAGTGGCTTGAAGGGATTTGGGGGGCACAGAGCCGTAGTGTCACTTGCCAGTTGCTTCCCGGCATGATGTGTGGCTTAGCCTCCGTAGGGGAATTTGGAATAGACCGTGGCTTGTAAATCCTCAATCCTGTAAGCAGCTGCGAAGGCGAAAATGTGATGCTGTCTGAAAGGACAAGAAGACCGTTAAAGGAACGACCCTGGGCCCAATTAATAACACGACAGCAGCAGATTGTACACGAGCGTGATGTACAACTGGGTACCTGCCGTGTTGTGTTGCTGTTTTACTATCCTTTTTTGTGTCGGACGGTTTTTATTTCATATCCTTTCAATGGCTTCACCACGGATGCCATCATGTCGTGTGATCGCCATCAACTCGATGGACACGATGCAAATAGTTCATAAGGTCATGCACCAAATTCACACGCATGCACGCATTCTCACTTGCTTCCCTCACCTCCGATTAAGCACGGTCGGCGACGTACGGTGCGGAAGATGAAACGAAGGCCCATTGAACGATTGGAAAGAAATTGTGTAAAGACAAGTGTTACATATATATACAATAAAAGTTGTCTGGTTGTTACGGCTACGTAACGGCCGCTGTAGATGCTTTGTGAGCGCTGTAGTTACGTCTCCCCGTTACACAAACAAATCGTAGCTTTGTTTAACACGTAGGAAGCTTTCGCGACCAATATTATCCATAACATAGCTTTTTGGGTGAGGTCACGTAAATATAAATGTGTCGTTAAACCCGCCAACACCCGACAGAAAATTATCAAGGGTTGTCACGTAATCAAAACATGCCAATTCGTTACTACTACAGCCCACAGGTGTGTTGGAGGGTAAACCCACATTTACAATTGTACATTTACAATTGTACATTTACAATGGTAAAATGTCACTTTGTTTACGTGACGAACCCTTGATAATTTTCTGTGTCCGGTGGTGGCGGGTTTAACGACACATTTATATTTACGCCATATAACCCAACATCTCTATTATGGATTGTACCTTTGTCCCCTTGTGCATTTATTCACAACGTAGCTGTTTCTTCATTAGAAATGGTTTATGATAATTTTGAGATACGTTTGTCTGACGAAGGCCTCGGTTTGTGATACTGTAGCTTGAGTGAAAGTTTCAATTTACACGGAATTAAATGCCTTTTCATAGCTTGTGAAAGCTCGTCATGATGATTTTCAGTCTTAGTTTTTTTACCTAAATCCACTCGTGCACATGTGCTTGGCTCGCCTATAAATTGTCTTTTATGCGGTTCCCTGTGACCTTCACGAACAATTCATTCATAGGCTCTCTAATTCTCTAATTCTTCAAATCCGTTTTGTCTCCTTTTGATATAACGGCCCTCATGGCTGATATAAAAATAAATAACGAGCATTGTATGTGCGTATCTTGAACCGTACGTAGCCAATTGTGCTAATCTGAGATGCCGGGGCATGGCAACAAACTAAACACACAAAATCAGTTCTACGGAACTGAGTTTTAAATTTGGATGATTTAAAAGTGCATAACTCCAGTGGCTTCCTAATAGCAGAAGGAAGAGCGTTCCAGACGGCCGCAGCAGCGCATCTGAAAGTGCGCGATGCAGTGCCCATCCTTGTTCGACGGCTGAGCCAAAATGTTGGATTGGTTGTGATGTGGACAGTGACCTTTAAGTGGGGTGTGGGTGACCTTTAAGTGGGGTGTAGCACAAGGCAGAAGACAAACCGCCTGGAACCGTAAGATCATGGAGGGGAGCTCCACGGTCTTCTCGTAGATGTCAGACACGGAGCGCTCCTCGTTCACAACACAGCACACGGTCAAAAGTACATCCTGCGTTAATATAATATGGAGACATTGTAGACCTATGACTCATCCCAACTAAACTTCCTCACACGAACAACAAAATTACGTAATTATCGTTGGGGCATTCTTGAATAAATTCATCAATTATATAAGTGTTTGAAAACTACCAGATCCAGTGGTGCGCATATCGCGTGCACGGTGTTGGAAAGCGCGCCTCGATCCAGGTCATGATTGGTATTTCTTACTGAATTATCTGGGATAAATGGAGGCTTTATTTACTAATTCCTCGCATGCTGTGGCTCATGTTCAACAATAACCGCTAATGTTCCATAATCTTAAGGCATTGTGTCTAATCATGATGCCCCCAGCACGACTGGACTGCACGGACGAGTGCTTTTAAAAAGCTTTTAAAAGCGAATACTGTACATGCGTGTCCACGTGTCACTGCGTGTGGGTGCTGTGCAAACCAGATGTTCCATCTCCAGGAATTATCCAGGTGAAATCATTTAATCGATAACATAAACAAAACCCCGTAAATTATTAATGGCAGAGCGGTTACGCGTGTGGGCGATATGGCGAGCAACATGCCTGGCCACCTTTGTCTCCCCCATGGCAGATGCTCACATGCTTCAGCAGGCAGAGTGGTCATGGCGAGGGTGACAACTAACGTCAACACCATCATCTGCCCATTCCGTCAGCTCAATAGGGATGATGAGGCCAAATTAATTTCCACCGCGTCTCTCTCTCGCTCTGTAGCCAGCATCACCGTTTCTTCACTCAGTCTCCATCGTTCTTTCTCTGAGACCCCCTCTACCCGCCAATCTGCCCACGTGGATTTCTGATCCACCCAACCCCCTATTCTTCCGCGCTCGTGCACGCTGGCCTCAGGGGCTCATTCTCGCCACGAGTCCACACCACTGTAGCCTCCTGCCCTCGACTCGCTCATCACAACGTTCCCTGTACTCCCAACCGCTTGCTGTGCCAGAATGTTTCAGACTGCGCAGTACCAAACAGTCACCGCTTCTCTGCTCCCGTGACTATTTCGTTACAATGTAGCTGCACCGTGTGCTCAACGAGCTCACATGCCGCCAAATTTGTGACCATCCTCATGGGAAAAAAATATGGGATGCAGGAAGTGGTGATACATCTTTTTTAAAAAAACATGCTCAGATAAAACTACTCCATTTAGGTCACGCGGTATTGTGGGTGGAAGATTCACACCGCCATGCCTCTGACCTGCATAAAAAGAGTCGAGGATTTGAATTTCACTGTTTTTACTCTGTCCACTCTCTTTGCTACAGTCTACTACACTTACACTCAGACCCAGCATAATGCATTATACCTCATCAGAGCTCGAATCGTGAAAACCCTGAAGCTCAAAATTTCCATTCCAGTCGGACAGAACGACATGTCTGAAAGGGAAAAAGTTATATCATGACAGCAGTGATTTTGATGTCAGCTTTGGCCACTTACAAGGTGCAATCACGCCACCATTGCCCTGTGTGTACTTTGTGATAACCACATGGCCCTTGACCCAGATGACCCCTTCAATGGCTGCTCTGATTGGCTACAGGTCAGAGAAGTGGTGATGGTGGTGGAGAGCAATATAGGGCGATCCGTTTATAGATGCCCCACTCACATAATCGGGAGAAATATTTATTTTTTTAAATCCACGCATCACATTTCAAAGCCTCGACACATCTCCCACGACACCTGCGCGCGCTCACGACGGGGCCCGTGCGCTTTCACGGCATCCAGGCAGCCGTGGAGAGGAGGCGTCGTTCGCAAATCGGCGGGGTCCGCGTTCGCTGCCTTCGTCTCCTCGCTCCCCGCACGGCGACGCGGCGAGCGCCATCGCGTCGCGGCGCGAGCGTCGAGCAACAGACGCCACGGTGAGCAATGTCGTCAGAGGAAGGGGTGCACGTCGTGTCAGTGTCGTTCTCGGCTGCGCACGGTACGAAACAAGTCCAGCACACACACACACACGCGTGACATGTAACCGAGTGGCTCTGTGCTCGGAGCGCATTATGGCTTGCGATCTGAAAACCCGTGATTTCAATCCCGGTCGGGGATTGACACAACCTGACATCCCCTTCAGAGTTGGCGCAACAAGCATCACTCCCTCTGGGAGGCATTAAACAGCGGTGGTGCCGTGGAGAGCCTGGCCCCGACTACGGGAATGTGGAATTGCCACCACTGGCACAGGACGGCCAAAGGAGACGGATGCCACGCCGGTGCTCGCTTGAGCAAGCAGAGCACTTTGATGTTGTCCCTGTAAAAGCCCCCCCCCCCCCCCCAAATGAAAGTAGACGTTTCATACAGATTTATTGTGGGCCAGTAACCCTGGATTTAAGATTTGAACAAATGGCCTTCTTTTTTTCTCCTTTTAACAAAGGCTAAATAATTAAATAAACATATAGATAGATGGATACTTGAAATGCCATTCTGGGAGGCAGAGAATGGGCGACAATGCCGTGGGGTGTGCGCGCTCCCACTGCTGCCGCTGCTGCTGCTGCTGGCACGGGCAGTGCGGCTGCGGGGCTGCGGCCCCACCGCACCTCCCATTCAGCTGCACGGCCTCTGTGCCCCCAGAGGCCCCGTGACCTCGGCCACAAACACATTGTGCCGATGTCCAGGGCAGCAGGGGAGGGGGCCGCTCCTCCTCCTCCGCTGCTGCCCTGATTACAATGAGAAAGGCCGGGCGGAGAGAGCCGCGGATGGGACGGGCCACGTGCTTTGTGTGCACAGCTTGCCAAGCAAAAGGCAGAAGCCCCCTTTGACGTAGGGCAGAAATAAAGCTCTCACTCGACAAATGTGCCGATTAAAGTCTTCCGCACATCTGTAAAATGTGCGAGTAATAGGCTCGTTATATCAGTCGCATTTCCACAGGAACGCCTTGGCGAGTCTCATCACTCTTCTCGGGAGGGTCTTGCATGAAGCTCTCCTCTGTGGTCATTCCCATCAGTTCGATGAACGGGTGCTTCCTTGACAAGACCCTGAATGTTCAAAGTCTCTTCCACAATACGCAGTCAGCACGAACTCTCTCTCTCCGGAAACCCTCTCGTCGTGATTAGCGGACCTTGGCATTTAGCCCCTGAACATATTTCCATACGTAGTGCCTAAGTGAGTGAATGTTGAGCGGTGGTGCAGTGATTAGCACGGCACTGCGCTATGAACTCGTTCACGACTAAAAGGTGGCGAATATTTGAAGCTGTTCTGGGCCTTCACTATATCGACTCAGCCGTATATGAGTATCTGGAGCGGTGTGTATGAACTTTAGCATCGACACAATTGGGAATCGCTTATTTCTCAAATGTAAACATTATGACTACCGTAGCCTCGGGACTATAAGATGCACGTTTTTGTGGGCGCTTCAGATATTCCGCGAGCTGCGTGCGTGACCAGATTGGTGACACCTCATAGACACGGGGCGAGAGTCTGGGTTGCCACCTTCTCTGCGGTGCGTCTTATAATCCGGAGAATTCCGCCGTTCCCCTCCCGCGGAGAGAGAGGGAGTTAGCGGAGAGAGAGGGAGAGTTCGCGGAGAGAAAGGGAGGCACCTCGCGTGCCCATGGCGAATCACCGCCACCACCCGCACCACCACCACCCGCACCACCACCACCCGCACCACCACCACCCGCACCACCACCACCCGCACCACCACCACCCGCACCACCACCACCCGCACCACCACCACCCGCACCACCACCACCCGCACCACCACCACCCGCACCACCACCACCCGCACCACCACCACCCGCACCACCACCACCCGCACCACCACCACCCGCACCACCACCACCCGCACCACCACCACCCGCACCACCACCACCCGCACCACCACCCGCACCACCACCCGGCCGGTCGCTGGAATGGTGAACCGCGCGCCTTCGAATGCCGTTGCATTCTCAATCCGTTGTTGTTGTTGCTGCTGCGTTTCACTCCGTTTGTTGGTCGCTGCGCAGACCGCCTCCAACGATGCCACAATCGAATGCAACGTTCGCGATGGGGGTGGTGAGAGAGAGAGAGGGGGGGGTGATAAAGCCTCGGGCTCGAACCCCCCCCCTCCCTCCCCCCGGCCTCTCCATGCGCCTCTCAAGGCAAAGAGATTTTCTGGTTCCAACGCCGCGGTCACGCTTTGTGTGGACACCGCCACACCTCCCAAAAACCCAGTTGCGATGTCAACGAAAATTGTTCTTCTCTGTAAAAGGACCTCTTCTTTCCAGTTTGATGTCATTATAACGCTGTTGCTTATAACGCTGTTGGATGATGTTTACAATTACGACATGTTCACACGAACATAATACCTGAAAGGGTGTCTCACATGCCCGGATGATTACGGGGCGGTGATGCTGGCAACCCTAAGGGAGTGGTGGAAATTCCACATTCCTCTGTTGGGAGTGAGTAAGTGCTGTAAGTTGTCATGATATTCACGAAGGTCTAGAAAGCTGAAATTTGTCGTAAATCTGGACGAGCCTCCACTGAACTAGCCACGTCTGAAACACAAATGGGGTTGTTTTTGCCTCAGAGACAATGGTTGGTTTAATAATATTATCTTTCTTGTTTTTCACGGTAGTTTTGTCAAACTTTTAAACCGCAGATTATTAAAAGTGTTGAATCAAATCGCATGAAATAACAATTTACAATCCGAATGTCAAAATTTTCAAATTGTGTCTCTAAAAAAATATCCAGTTAAAGGGCAAAAAAACGAAAACTCTACAGAAACATTGCTGAGTCTACACTAATACGGAAATATATCCTAAATATTTTACTTTAAATATCTCATAACTGGCCCTAGGCCTGTGAACGCTTCATTTGGGAGTCTGAAGGATGCAAAATGCAGCTCCTCCTCCTCGCTTTGGAAGAGTGCAGCAGCACTGGAGCCGCGATGCAGCGCCAGTCTCATCCCTCTCCTGCTAGAAACGACATCCTGCGAAAATAAAAGTAACAATTCGACGATTCTACTCCATGCCCCGAATTCAACAAAGGAGAAGTGTAACGCCATGCAGTTGCTGACATCAAACTACTACCTTGAAATGAATGTCACGATAGACGATACATTCCTTATTGCACCACAACAACCCACCCTCGCCAACGCATCCTCACACGGATGCGCCGGGCACGGCTTCAATGAACATCGCGGCTTACTTCGTCAGCACATTCACTCGATGCCTGTGGACGCAACCTCCACGAGCTCCACGATGCCTCCTGACATGATTGCTGGCCACAAAAGCTCGACCCTCCACCCGCTCAACACAACAACAAACGCGTGACACGCGCGCGCGCGCATCCCACAAGCACGCGCGCGCGGGGGTAACGGCGCAGGGAGCGCGCCTGCCAGGGGGAGGCTTCCTCCAAACGGCGCGGGCACCGCGCGCGTGACCGACCGGGCACTGCCGAGCCGTGCCCAGTCCGCGATGACGTCATTTGCGATTGAGGTTCAAATCGGAACGGGGCGGTACATTGCAGGTTGCTCGTGCGATACAGGCGGGCAGCCCTGTTTGTTGTTGTTGTTGTTGCGACTGCCACCACGGGTGGTCTGTGGTGCGGATCGCGAGGGGATGAGTGGGGGGTGCGGTGCGGGGTGAGTGGGGGGTGCGGTGCGGGGTGAGTGGGGGTAGCAGTGGGACTGGGGTCCCTGGGGTCGCTGGGGCTCCTCACGCGGCCTCGCACAGCCCCCTCCCTCAATCCCCCACCCCTCCCTCAATCCCCCACCCCCTCCCTCAATCCCCCATCCCTCCCTCAATCCACTCACCCCTCCGGCAGTCTTGCCCCAGGTCAAATGGGCTCAAGGCAATAAATTGAGGCCCACTCAGATGTCCAACAGTGGCTATGGAAAGAAAAAACAGAATTATTCAGGAATAATATAACTAATGTGCGTATATTGATTAACCATTGCCACATAAACATTACCCAGTTCCACAGCAGCAGTGTTGCCTCTGACAAGTCCATCAAAGCGAATGTGACCTCTTTCACACCAATCACAGAACTGTCAAATCCTGGTGCTGGCAGGCCTCTCTCAGTGTCCGTGTGCGGCAGAAGAGCGCCGTTCACACCAATGAGCGGAGCAGCGCAGGGCAGCTCCTCACTCAAAAGAGGATGCAGTGTGGGTCACAGATGGCCCAGATTCTAGTCGTTCTCTCTGCCAAGCGAATCACGGCTTCCCTATTACCTGTTGTTGTCAACAAGCCATTAGCATTCCACCTGGCGTGGCTGTGCAGCCTGGCACGGGCGTCGTGGCAATGCCACCGACACTCAGCTCAGAATGACAGATGCTGCTTTTGTGTTCATTAAATTTTCACGCAGTTCGTATTCACCAATACGTGCCACCACTTAGCACATTCTCTGTGTGCATTTACGTGGTGGATTTTTTTTTAAGTGGGCTCTTAGCAGGTTGCCAGGTGGCTTGGAGGTCAGAGCGCGGCGCTCGCACTGCAGAGACCCTGCGATCAAACCGTGGCAGCTGCCGGCTGTGATTACACGGGGTTCTCAAGTGCAGCGAGCGAGTCTCATCCCAGTCAACAATCACTGCGAACAGAAAAAAACTATCACTGAACATTTCGTTCTGCGCTTAATTTGGATAAAATTCCAGCTACGAGGAGTAAAAAAATATCCGTTTGACTTGTCATATAGGATGAACATTGCTCTCAGTGGCAATGCAGGTGGGAAAGTGTGACCCTTTACTGAGTGAAACAGACGTCAATTGATAAAATCTCAGCGGTAGCTCTGTGATATCCGCTGCCGTGGACTGTTCCCCAACACGAAGGAGTTGCGCTGCTCTGCGAGAGATCCGGTGGGACACTTCGTCTGGTGACGTCACGCCGATATCAACATCTGTACAGTATGCAATGACCACCTGTTGGTCGAATCATCGTCAATAATTGTGTATCGTACGATTCCACGTGCTCGCGTTTGCGTGTCACCAGCGTGCTGGCAGGAGTCCGTGTGTGTGGGATGGTGTGATTGCTTCTCATGAAACCCACTGCGTCTGACGCCGCGCTGTCCACGGTGCGCACCGCCATGTCCCCGTCTGCATCTCTCGCTCGCAGGTTCGGCGTCGCCACGAATCGTACACCGGGCAGAAACGCGCAGCAGTTCAACGACACGTACACACACACACCGACACGTACACACACACACACACAACGACACGTACACACACACACCACGACACGTACACACACACAACGACACGTACACACACACACCGACACGTACACACACACGACACGTACACACACACACCGACACGCACACACGCACACGACACGAGGCCGTTCCCGCAAGCCACGTTTGTGCACAGACGAAGTGGCGTGCGTTCGCGCGCACTCACGAGCGTCGTGCACGATCTGGACGACGACTTAGCGAGCGAGAGAGAGAGAGCGCGAACAGGGCGGGGTAACGGAGCAGACTTCGGAGCGCGACCTGCACGAGGCGCGGAAACGAACGAGAGCGCGTCCGCCTGCAGCGTGCGCGGTAGAAGCGCTGCAGGCGCGGGGCCCGAGATGGATTATGCCTCTCTGATTGAAACTTTAAGAGGCGGATCCCTTTCAGCCAAATGGCTCTGACCTCCAGCACTACTCGGGGGCAACACAACAGCCAACGACTGCGGGCTGCTGGTGTCCTTTCAGCGCCAAGTCACCCCGCACGGCTTCATGGCGCAGCTATAATCGCATGGGTACGAGGTTAGGGATAATGGTCTACGTGTAAAGTCCCCCCCCCCCGCCCGTCGCCATGAGTGGCAGGCTTGACCCTGCAGCACAAAGAGACTAATTTTCTGCGAGAGCCAGAAACGCGGTCTCTCTCTCTCTCTCTTGATATGCACGCGACCGCAGGTGGTGTAAGCGAGCGATTCGGAACGACGACGTCCGCAGACTCCCATCGGGCGGCGACCGCCAACAACAACGGTGTCGCGGTGCTCGCCACGATCGCCTCCCTCCTCGGCCCCGAGTCGTGGACGCAATTCGCCCGCTCGGTCTTTGCCGCGCGTTCCCGACGTGCACGCGCGCAAAGCGCCCCCCCCCCCCCCCCCACACACTCGCGCGCTCATTCATTGCGCGCGAGGCTCGGGACAAACCGGAGATCGTGCAACGTTAGGGGAGTTTTTATTTCTTTTTTATCAATTCACAATCCGTTGGGAAGGAGGTAGCGTTGTTTTTTAAGATCAGCCTCGTTGAAAGCACGATCAACGTCCCATTGAAAACGCGTTTTCTTTTTTAAAAAATTTATATTATGAGCCATGCCAAATGAAACATGATTCAATTAAGATTTAAATTAAGATTCACTTACTACAGAGTATTAATAATAAAAGTTACGACATATTAATGTACTTACATTGGTGCCACGCCATTCGGTGCACATTATGGCAGATTCGACGATTTCGTGACTCCGTATTACGACGCGCTATGAACCCAACCACCCGAGTTCGATCCCAGCCACGGGTGGCCACACCAGTGGCTCGTGACGTCGCCTATGACAGGCCGCCACTGCCTCTCGCTTTGAACGTCTTCGCTTCACCACCTTGAATTTCCACGTTTCTTCTCCCGCAGCGCAAAGTTAACATTTCGTTGATTTTGGAAGTGCATAGCGGAGGGCTTCTATAATATAAGATAAGGAATCGCTGCGTGATAATAAAGAATGTTCAATTACCAAATACAAACTCTGTGTGATAATTTACGTTGGTATAGAAAGAGTCAACAACAATACAACAGAAGGCCAGCCCCGCGGATGTCGATGCCATGGCTAATTTGAGAATTGTCTTCAATTACCATAATGTCCCTTCGTGAATTCTCATCAGGCCGGGTCTCTGACCCCTCTAATCCATGGGAAGAAAGTGAGCGAACAGAAGGACCTTCCCATTGTCTGCCATGTGCACCGTGCCACGTCGACAAGTGGCAGAGTTGTGAGCTACCCGGCAATGCTGTGCTTCGGTGCTGCTCGTTTGAGCTGTTAGAGCCTTCTGCCGCTGCTGCCGCCGCTGCTGCTAAACTCCACAGTCGCCGTCGGCCTCACTCAATACGCTCCAACAGACGATATATGGGCAGGTTGCGTGCGGTGGGATAACGCGTGGGTTGCTTCCCACACGTTGTCTGGCCAGCGTGGAAGGCCAGGCCACAGTTCCCCCCAGAGGGGGCCTCCAGGGCACTCTCAGTGCGACTCCCTTCTCTCCGCGGTGGCCTGAGCGAGCCACCGCAGGCGGCGCCGTCGTGACATTGGGCTGCAGACACGCGCGCTGAGACCGCCTCGTGCACGCGGACGGCACTTTTTCGATAGCACGATTCGACGAGGGTCACCCTATGGCGGTTATTTGACCATACTTCACCGTGCCGGTCACACCGGGTTGGTGAAGGTAAGGAATATGGACGTGGGAGCATGGAACGACAACGGTTCACAATGTCTCGTTGTTTATGAAATGCCCTCTGCTGTACCCCACGCACTCCGCGAGACCTATGTCAGCCTGTCTGTGCAGGGTGATCACTCATCCATGCAATATCCACACTAAAGCCTGCTCAGCTGCCAATATCTGGCGAGTTTAGATGCATGTTTGGTCATTGGGTGGACGGCTGATATCGCCTTGATCTGCAGGAATGGCAATGTTTGTCATTGCCAGTCCAGCTGCACGTCACGGCTGGCAATTCCTCTGCTTCATTTTGCACAACTCGATTCGTAACGCGTGCGGACGTCGGCAAATGTAACACTCGCCATCGACGTTGCATGGGTGAAGCCCTTGGACTGGCGCATGCCGAGCGGCTCTCGAGATGAAAGCGGCCGAGTTGAAGAGGCGTCACCGCCGTGGGGAAATGTCTCCGAAATCGAGCGCCGAGACACGGCGGCTCAGCCCAGGGATGAGAGCGCCAAGGTGGTGAATTCCAGTTGAAGGAACTCTACAATATTACGGTAAAGACTGAACTCTTGTCAGTTAATGGCGCCGTCTTCAAAGCGTTCGCTAATTCGCACTAATGCAGATGTTGGGATAGCTGTAATGTTCTGGTCAATTCTGGAGGCTGTCATTTACTACATGGAAGCCATGTAACTCGGTGCATCCTGTCATCTGCAGAACCATTGGCAAAGGGGCGCAGTCAAATGCCTTTAATCGTCCACAATACGATGGACAATCAAGTGAAAAAAAATCAAATTACATGACCGGCAGATGGCTCACTGCCGTTATTGGTAGCTAATCAATAAAAAATACTGGACTACCAACTATACTGCACACAACTCAGTGATTAAAGCGCTGATCCAATGTTAATACACCTCAGCGTGATTCAAGCAGAATGTCTGCTGACAAAGTGGAAGTTTTAGAATCTTGTCGTGTCACGCTATTTTTGTTGCTGTTGTTTCGCGTTCTCTCGCTGTCTAGAGACGGCCACGCCTCGGTCACCTTGGATATCACCCCGGTGGCATGGATCCCTTGGGGTCACACGGAGACTGCGTAACAGCGACGGGAGGTGGTAGCAAGCAAGGGGCGATGGGCGAGGCGTGGTGGTGGTGGTGGCATCAACAGCAGAGCAGTTCCCACGGTGACCTCTTGGTCCCCACTGATTCTCAGATGTGTCCGAATTAATGATTCTGTGGAAGTCGGGTTTCATACAGAGAGGAGCAGATCAATGGAGGAGTCTCGCAGGCTGCTTCTTTCCGGGGGTGAGTTTCGTGACCTCAGATGGTGTGGAATGTCAAGCCAGTGTCTGTACGGCGACATGTCACGCATGCAGCAAGTCTTCCGCACAAACGACAACATTTGCATTAAGCAGTCTTCTGTTATTTTGTTGATTCCCTGCGATGATCGTTAAAGCAATTACAAGCTGTATCTCATGACACTTTTAGCTTGACGCACTTGCTCATTAGTGGTGTATACTGTATAACACAAAATATGCGTGTTTGTTGAATTTCTTTCGCACCGTATTTAGCCAACCGTGCTAATCAGAGGTGCGGGGGAAGGAAAACAAACTAAACATAAAAACAATTAGTTTGCAACCCTTTGTCAATCCATACTCTTAGGTTTTTTCGGTAAAGTCACGTAGGTAAAAATAAATAATACAAATTTAAATAATAGAAATACTAATAGAAATAAAATTATAAATCACGACGTTTCGGAGGCAACACAAGTCTCCGTCATCAGGTGGGACTGTCACAGCTAGATTTACTGTATTATATTTTATTATTTATTTTTACATACGTGACTTTACCGAAAAAACCTAGGAGCATGAATACTTGCAGTCACGAAAGCTTCACATCTAGAACTTTGCCAATCCACTGCTGGATGAAGGCCTCACCACACCATGCTTGTGATAGGGGTTGATGGACCATACTTCACCATGCAGGTCGTTGGGGCTGGTGAATTGTAGACTGAAATATTTTGAAACGCCACTGCAGTAGCTACAGTACAGGCTCGTGTCTCCAAGTGTGCTTTGTTTTATTACTTATATGGAAAAGACGGGGCAATGTAACCCTTTAAGAAATCTATGGACATACATTATACATGCTGTCCATAAGTGGAGGCTTTAAAATGCACGTCTGTGCACTCCCATATGGCACAGGAGAAATTACAATCCCACATTCGCTGTCTCCTTTGAAAAAATGAGTTTATAACCCGTCTCTTTATGGCCCCTTGCTTGGGTTAAGCGTTTTATGGTGTGCTTCGGTGATTTATACGTGGCTGCTTGAGCCATGATATATAGTTTAAGTGAAAATAAAAGTACGTGTCGCTCCGATGCCTGCCTTTCGCAGTGCCACTCAGATCGGGGTGTCTGTGGTGAATGGTGAACGTTGCATTATGCGGGCACTTATTGTTGCTGCCTGTCCTGGTTTTCCCAGCGATGCCCTCTTTCGAGGTGGCTGTCCTGGGGAATCTCTTAAGTCTGCCTAGGACATTCACAGTTCTGGAGTGTGTCAGCTGCATGACAATACTCCACCAAAGCCAACGCGTCAGCACGTGGAGCTCTCCTTTCGTCCAAGATCGTGACAGATTCTTCTTCTTCCTCCTCCCATGACATCTGTGTTTGTACCTCACACAGGGGCCCGATCGAGTGGCAAACTACAACAAGAGCATCCAGCCTGCATGCACAGTCTCTACACAAGGGGACATTGGCAGTTCAACTTTCATCAATGATCACATCGTGACAAATTTATTTTTAAACAGGGGCTTTAATTACTACAATTTATATGCATTAGATTGTGATTCTCTGTAAAATCACACATTTTAATAAACTGTCAAATATAAAAAAACATGAAATATGACACTCGCGTACCACACCAGAGCAAGATTTTTAAATTGTCAGCGTCCACAGAAAAGAGTGAAACCATCGGTCTCTTGTGCAAGGCGCAGGTCACAACCTCCAGGGCCTACACTGGGCTGCCCGAGCTGGCGTGCATCTCCGATGAGTACGGTTGGCTACGTACGGTGCGAAAGAAGTTCCACATACAACGCACAGGACAGAGTTGGCAGTTTCACAAAGCAGGTGAGAGGGTCGAGGGATGCCCCTTGACGGACACAGCAGACCTTGCACATTTGAGAGACGGTCATTTACCCCGCAATGTTGAACACAAACGAGTCGCTTGGTGAACACTGCAACTCGGCGAGAGCCCTACAACAGCGGCCCTACAACAGCGGCCCTACAACAGCGGCCCTACAACAGCGGCCCTACAACAGCGGCCCTACAACAGCGGCCCTACAACAGCGGCCCTACAACAGCGGCCCTACAACAACAGCCCGCTCGTCGCTTGGGCACCGCTGCGTTAGCAGTGCCACGGGGCGTGCCGCTGGCAGGGGTTGGCGGATCACGCGGATGTCGCTACGCGCTCGATAAGCCCAAAACTGTATCCCGCCGTGGCAGTAGGGCGACAACCACGTTTCTGGACGTGTCCACTGGGATCTTTGAGCGTTGTGAACGTTGAACTTCTTTCGCACCGTACGTAGCCAACCGTGCTAATCGGAGGTGCGGGTTGGCCAAACGCTCCAGCACACGGACCCAACCGAAGAGAAATCTCGGCATTCAGCAGCGCTTCCCGGGATGAAGGGCACCGTCGTTCCTGCCAACCTGGCACCGCACGCCGGTTGTGGCACGTGGGTCACGCGGGGGCAGAATGAGCCCGACGGTCCGCGCGCCGACCGATCTCAGTTCTTTTGTTGTTCAGATGTCAATCGGTCAAAGACATCGTCACGCCCCCAGCCCATTGTCGCCATAGCCTCGTGCGGGGCTCAGCGCCGCCGCAGTGAAGCAATCGGCTCGGATGTGGACCCAGAGCGTGACCCCCGACTACGCTGACATCGCCGCACACCGCCGTCGCCACGTGTGTGGGTGGGTGGGTGTGTGTGTGGGTATGTGGGTGTGTAGGTGTGGGTGTGTGTGTGTGTGGGTGTATGTGTGTACGTGTGTGTGTGTGGGTGTGTGCGTGTGTGGGTGTGTGTGTGGATGTGTGTGGGTGTGTGTGTGGGTGTGGGGGTGTGTGGGTGTGTGCATGCCTAAACAGTCTATGTTTACACATACTCCACCTTTAAAAACCTGCACTGAATCGAGTAAATATGGTTAAACTCCCACAACTCACGTGGCATGGGCAGGCCCTCATCCAGCAGTGGATTGAACAAGGGCTGTACGTGTGCAATGTACACAGTAGTTTGTGTAAGAAATTTGAACTTTATCCAGAAACAGGATTTTATTCAAAACAGGACATCATAGGCATCCAACGGCCCACACGCTGGGTGTGTGAACACACCCAGTTCCTGGTCAAATGACATGCTGCAAATGTGGTTCAGAGAGTTCTTTTAGAGCCGGAGATCACAACACCCTCGAGATTGGAGCCCAGAGGTCCCTGGCCGGTCTCATATGCTGCTAGACACACATCCATTGGTTGAAGCGACAACCTTTGAGGAAATTCCATGAGGTTCCTAGAAATCCAAATATACAGCAGCAGCAGGCGTCAGGGTCGGGATCAAACCCACGCCCTCCTGCACACGAGGCACCGCGGCCGTTTGTAGAGAGAGAGAGAGACGGCATTGACCGTCTCTCTCTCTCTGCACTGACCCTCTGGTCTGCATGTCAGGGGACACCTCCTGCACGGGATGCCCAATCTGTGCGGTGACTTGACGTCGTGGACGCGGTGGCCAAGCGGCTGGACGAGGCCCGTCCTGTCCGTCACGAGCGGCGGCAATCTCTCACGGGGACATGCCCAAGGTGGTGCTCGCCAGATTGGTTTCCCACAACTTGGGCGAACACTTCGCATCAGACTGTGCCCCGCTGACCAAATCCGTTATATGCTCGGTGCAGAGGGCGGCGATTTTGAATTGCAGGATTTTGCAATTGAAAGAAACGGTGGCTGCGTGTAGAGACGGAAATAAATCAGCAATCCAGTCGGTGAGCGTCGTCATCCATCACCAAGGGACCCGAAGCTGCTTTGCCGAGAACACAGCCAAGTGCCTTGTTCCCTGCAGCGAATTCTCCCGTGGCATATCACGTTCCCACCGGTCAATGAACACTTGGCACTATAAAACACCTCCTTCAACAAAAACTTACAACCAACGGAAACCGCCACTAATGCTCAATGACTCACCCATCAGTTCACACAACACACACACTCGCACAGGCTGGTAATGCAACGTGTACCTTGCATGATTATGAAAGGGGCGTTTAATCAAATCAGACCACAGTTGAGCTAAGTTACAAATTAAGCAGACAACACACATTGCCGCATCTGTCCATCCGCGTAATAAGGAAATTATTTTTTTTTAAACACAAAGCGTCAGCCACATCTTTCTGAGTAGATTTTTTTTCAGCAGCACTGATTCAATACAAGCAAGCTGTGGACCGGCTTTGAGCAGTGTCTCATCAGCAGTCAGGCTTGCATTAACGAATGCTGTGTAACGACCAGATGTTTATAGGCAAAGGCCCACTGACATATGGGCCCTAGTTTGACGTAAAACGAATTCATTCAGATAAAATATTTGGAACAATAATGGCCTACTCCATCCGATGAATTTAGCAATCTGTGCCATCAGGTTTCATGATCTTGTGCTCGGGTTGTGGGCAATCGCTCTAGATCAACAATAAAGATTGTGCAGAGCACTGGAGTTACCAAGACAGCAACTGGCGATTTCCAGTAACCCAGAAATCAAATACTAACGAGCAAATATGTTCAGCCGTTGCGATTTACACCACGACCAACAGCCCCATAATTGTATTGTTTAAAATAACAGCCAGCGTCTGCAGGAGAACATCTGCGTGATGCAGTGCTCACCACCACTGTTAGCCATGAGTCAGTGCTGGGGAATGCCTCACTCCCACCAAGGCACTTTCCCCACAGCGACTCATCCCACCCACTTGTCCCACAGCGATTCATCCCACCCACTTGTCCCACAGCCACTCATCCCACCCACTTGTCCCACAGCCACTTATCCCACCCACTTATACCACAGAGACTCATCCCACCCACTTGTCCCACAGAGACTCATCCCACCCACTTGTCCCACAGCCACTCATTTGTCCCACAGCGACTCATCCCACCCACTTGTCCCACAGAGACTCATCCCACCCACTTGTCCCACAGAGACTCATCCCACCCACTTATACCACAGCGACTCATCCCACCCACTTGTACCACAGCGACTCATCCCACCCACTTGTCCCACAGCGACTCATCCCACCCACTTCAGAGGGATGCCGATGGCTCAAGTCGACCCCGAGGCTCGTGTCGAGCATTCTGCCCCAGCGCCATCTGCCCAGGGATCGTATTTACAGAGTCCGGTGATATTTGTGTTTTATCTTTCTTTTGGATATTTTTAAAAATGTGCATTACACTGCAGAATTGTATCAATGCGTGCATCTGCAAGATAGGGTGGTATCACTTTGGTCTTCCTATGTAGCGAGATGTACTGGCACTGCCTCGTGCAGTCTGTCATTCGTGTTCTTCAATGAAAATAAAATATTGCAAAAGTCATTTGTCCGTAACACAGTTTACTGCACCAACATACGCATAAACCTTACGTTTTGCAAGGCCAATACAAATACGAAAACATCTGGAAACATAAAATCGGAGAACAAAACAAAACACATTGGAAGAGTTAACAAAATAATCGACGTCACCACACCGGGTCCCTCCAGCACTTTCATTTCGACGCGGTGCAGAGCCATTCGGGAGTACAACTCGGCTCTCTAACTGGTGACATCCCAACAGCCATGCACCACTGTGCCCCCCCATAGCGCGCAACCCTCACCGGGAGATGTCTGGGTGGGAGAACAGTGGTCAGAAACGTGTAAAAACATTTATACTAAATCTAAGGGCAATTAGACACGCGTAGACTGTGATGTTTCACTTATAAATCTATATTATGATTATTCTGTGTTGTGTTTACATGCTTTAGTGTCTGTGCCAGATGAAAAAATTATGTTGAACTTTTGTCGCACCGTACGAAGCCAACCGTGCTAATCGGAGGCGCTAAATCACGTCCATTTATTTACGAACTCAGCCCAGGTTCGTGTGGCCCATCCCACGTCCTATTTTCCCAACACGCTTGTGATGCCATGGAAACGCACAGGACTAAGTACCGCTCGAGCACAGCTCACAGCTGACATCAGCCTTGGCCCACTTAAGACTGGTCGTGGAAACAAGTCAAAAGACGTTCAATGCAGCGTTAACATTTGAACAGCAATGACAATGACTTGATTAGTATCAGAATACACCGATCCTTTATGTCTGTATGGAAACCATTTGGAATTAAGAGCCTACGCTTGCTTGTAGAGGACAGGACACGCAAGCTACCACTGGGAAAGGCACTTTCAAGGGCTGAATTGGTTTCAGGGCTGAATTGGTCCGTACCGCACTGTTAAGGACTCTTAAACACAAATGCAGATTAAGCAAGAATGTAGCTTTATTTAGTTAGAAATATTGAAACAATTACTCTTCAAGGGAATTACATTTTTTTAAATGAATCTATTCGGCTATTATCGTGTTCGACAGGGCCCACAGCGAGCCAGAAGGGTGATGTTCTCATTGTGAAGGAAACAGTGGTAGCACACCAAGCGCTGCATGGTGGTTGCACAGATGTCTCTCGTTGCTCTAATTGACGCCTCTCAGAACAGGATTGGAGTGCTGCCACAAACAGTACGGGTCGGGTGACGCGTATGAAGCCTGCGCCGCTTCAGCATCACGATGAGCCGGTCCCGGTGTGCGGAGGTGGAGCGCCAGTCGGGTGCGTGGAGGCGCAGGGTGGAGGGGCGTTCGCACGCGCCGAGCGGAGGAAGGTGTGGATGCTGCCTTCCGGCAGGCTCTAGCTGCTGCCGCCGCCGCCGCTTCCGCTGCTGCCACCAGAGAAGGAATCCGACACGTCCGGTCGGCGCTCGCTCTTTTGCTTCCTGGGGTTCGTCTGGACCAGGCTGGAAGAGCCCAGGCTCTGATAGATCCCCATCGCCTGCACGCCGCACGGACATCGCTCGTCACGCAAAGCCGGGAAAATCTGCCACCGCCCGAGACTCAGGAGGCGCGCCCCCACCTCCCCCTCCCGCCCCGCAGCACGCGAGGCACCCGGTTCAACTGAACGAGACGATGCGTTTAGTTCGCCACCTATTATCAAAACCCTTTCACAAATTGCAGCTGTATGGATGCCACAAAGTACATGCAGATTGAATACCTGCAAAGTTTGAGTCATATAAAACTGCACTATTGATAACATGACGTGCATGACCGACTCTCCAATCTTGTAGACTTTGACGATTGTTAAAAAGAAAGAACACTCTACGAGGTCTGGAAAATGCATCTAATTCTACCAAATGGAGCAATGTTTAATCGACAAGTCCATAAATTGTTATGCCCCTAGCATCATAAACTGGTAGCGACTTATCAGTCAAGCTTTATTCCTGGATGATTGTAATATATTACCTGAAATTAAATGAGCAATCGGGTCATACTCATCTGATCCAGTGGTGGAAATTCCCTGTTCTCATGGTGGAGGCCAGTCCCTCTAGGATATGCCCTTTTTTTACTTTCAAAAAGTCGAACTCATTTTGCTGACCGCACAGGGAGGGACCCGCTGCACAGGTCAACCGACACAAACACTGGTGGCACGAAAACGCTTTCACACACGGACAATGTTTCTAGAATTAGTTTCGACCACTAAACCTGTTTCTAAATATTGTAACAAATGGCCTTCCCCCCCCACCACCCTAAATAAAACAAAAGCTAAGCAGAGACCTGGAATGCCATTCTGCGAGAGACAGAATGGGTGTGCGCGCTCCCACTGCCGCTGCTGCTGCTGGCACGGGCAGTGCGGCTGCAGGGCTGCGGCCCCACCGCACCTCCCATTCAGCTGCACGGCCTCTGTGCCCCCAGAGGCCCCGTGACCTCGGCCACAAACACATTGTGCCGATGTCCAGGGCAGCAGGGGAGGGGGCCGCTCCTCCTCCTCCTCCGCTGCTGCCCTGATTACAATGAGAAAGGCCGGGCGGAGAGAGCCGCGGATGGGACGGGCCACGTGCTTTGTGTGCACAGCTTGCCAAGCAAAAGGCAGAAGCCCCCTTTGACGTAGGGAAGAAATAAAGCTCTCACTCCACAACTGTGAGGATTAAAGTCCCCTGCATATCTGCAGGCTTCGAGGATTTGGTTTATTTAATTTGCCTCTTGCTAATTACTGTGATTATCGAACATTATTTTATTTTAAGTAAACTATGTATGCACAATTACATGATTGTACCTGTGAACAGTTTGTTGGGTGTTGGAGGGCCTTAACGACACATTTATGCAGACCAATACTTGGCCAAACCCAACACAGCCGCTATGAATGTTGGCCGTGAGGACCTACATCATACGTTTATAAATCAGCAATTTGACTGCCTCTCTGTAGGCATACGAATCGAACCCCACGTGTTTCGCATGCAGGGTCTTGCAATGAACGAAGGTGGAGTGCGAGACACGACGATGCACGTCGCACGGCAGACGCGCGTGCCGGCACGCAGCCCGAGCGCCAGCCCGGCGCGGCTACCTGCGCCACCATGCTGCTGACGTCCCCCGTGTTGGCTGGCAGCATGATGGTGTTGCTGTCCTTGGCCAGGTTGGAGAACGCCGCCACGTACTGCTCCGCCACGCTCAGCGACGCGGCCATGTTGCCGTTCTGCGGGAGAGAGAGGGAGGGGCTGAGCGAGCGAGCGACGGCAGCACGACGCGCGTGGCGGTCGTCACCGTGCGGCCCCCTCCTCCCGCCCGCCCGCCCGTGCGCCCCCCGGTGTAACACGAATCGCGAGCGACGGCGTTGGTGAGGTACCTGCTCCGTGAGGGCCTCGGCCAGCCGCGTGATGGCCTCCGCCTTTGCGATGGCTTTCTTCACCATTGCGGACGCTTGACCTGCGACACGATCATCCACCCACACGTACAACATTCAGGTCCGCGCGGAGAGCTGCCGGCTGACATCAATGTAAGCACGCGTCACTACGCGCGTCTTCTCTTGGCAAACGGCCACCATAGAAGAGAAAAAGTGGAAGATATTTTTAAATGCTTTGACTTTCACAGTATTATAAATATAAATCTTGCTTAATCCTTATCTCCCTATGAATTGGCACAATCTTTTTGTCCAGCCAAAGCTGGATAAAAAAGGATTGCTTGGTATTCAGGGTACTAATAAAGCTCCATAATTAATGCACATCCTCTCGCGAGATCTCCGAGCATGCGGCACACAAGCACAGATAAAAATAAAATTTCGACAATGCACAAGGTGAGAAGCGTTCATGCTGTTCGATATCATGATTACATTTTCACAGCGCCGCTGACAACTCGCCTCAATGGGCTTCACGCGAGCCCGCAGAGGTGCCGGCATCGTAGAGCTGACGCTTTCCTTACAAGCACCGTAAAGCCTGCAGTGCTGCCACTACTCCTTGCTTTTCACAGGCGAGAGCTATCTGTGCGTATGTATGTTGAACGTCTTTCGTGCTGTACGGAGCCAACCGTGCTAATCGGAGGTGTGGGGGAAGGACAAAATAAACTAAACACAAAAAGCAGTTCTAACGAAATGAGTTTTCAATCTAGATTTAAAAGTCCATAGCTCCAGTGGCTTCTTATCTGTGGGCTACACCCATTCAGCCCAACTTGTGATTTTCATTTCAATACCACTAAGAGCAACTGTGCTGACCTGAATATAAAACTCCCCCGTCTCCTTGACTGACGCAAACGCTTTGTGTGAACCCTTGCCACACTTGGTAATTCAGTTCCCCCACGCTCAGATGAGCATGGCGTGATGCTCACACGTACTGGTTGCCCAAGGCCAGTGGTGGAAATTCCACATTCACATGGCAGGAGCCATTCTGTTGTCGATAACACAACTGAAGACTTCTCATGAAGTGGTTCCCATTTGATTGACACCAAAGGAATGATGCCACTGGTAGGCAGTATGTTATCAGTTGTTTGACACTAGCCATTAACTTAAGAATTATAATTGCATAGGGTGGCAGCGTGTGGAACACAAACAGGTCCGGGATGGTGAGAGAGAATAGTTGTAAAGAAGCCAAGGGAAGTGGGCGGGGGGGTTGGGGCCTCCAAGCCGACCTTCTGCCTGGTTGATCTGCTCCGCCTTCTCCGCCTCCGAGGCGAGGATGCGGGAGCGCTTCTTGCCCTCGGCCACGTTGATGTCGGACTCGCGAACGCCCTCCGACTCCAGCACCACGGCTCGCTTGCGTCGCTCAGCCTCCACCTGCGATGCATGTCTGTTAAACTTCTTTCGCACCGTACGTAGCCAACCGTGCTAATGGCCTGGCTCCGTGACATTGAATCAGCCAATCAATGCACGCCGACGCATGGGAGGGGTTGAGAGCGGCGCTTAAAAACGTGCCGTCCAAAACCACAGCAGCCTCCTCTGACTCACAATCCAAGCACACAAGTTCTCCTCTCTTCTCACTCTACTCCCCTCCACACACTCTCTGCCCCAGTACCAAGGAATTTATCCAACGTTGAATCAGTGGCAAGTCACTCATTCTCTGCTGCCCCCGTAGTCTGGAACCCCATTCTCCCAGCCATCAAAGCTGTCGACCCCCTGCCCGTGTTCAAGTCAAGGCTCGTGGCCTTTTTCTCTTCTCTGCCTTTGACTTCCTGCTTCTCTCTATAAAATATACAGACTTTCCCTGTACAGCATCCTGAGATGTGGTCACATCTAAATGCAATATACATCCACATATTATTGTTTGAATGCAGCAGTATCATTATCAACAGCAATATCACCAGTAGCACCATCAGCTGCATAATTCGCAACAGCATAATTATTTAATTGCATTGTAAAGTGGATATCTGCATGCACTCATGTAACCCGAGCACTGCATTAGACTTTTAGAGCTCGTGACTCACAATCAGAAGGTAAAGAGTTAAACTCAATGCAGGTAAGTTGTCCAGGGTGAATAAAACCAGTACCACTGTGAATAAGGCAACCGTTCCAACATGCAGGATGGGACAAATTGTGTACTATATGATCGGAATAGTGGCGAGAAATGTTTAGTCTCACAGCCCCTCTCGATCCTGCAGATAATAGGAATTGAGGGTAATAGGATCACAGGAAAGGGGAGTTTCTCATATGGGCAGGAAGACCCTTTTACTGGGTTATTTAGTGATCAATTTAGGGTTATAAAAATGTATTATTTATTGAGGGTTATAAAACAGACCCCAAGCACACAACAAACCCATTCTACGCCACGCGCGTGTTGATAATTGACACTCATAAACACAATAGTTATGAGCAACTGCGTCAAACCGTAACCATTCTCACCACAGAGTGCTGCTTGTCATGCGGGCCACGGTAACCGTATCCTGCCCTGCCCTCTGACTCTTTGTCCACTAATACGCAGCTACGTAATAACTTACAATACCCCAGAGCCATTCAGCCTTAACATTACCAGAGCTAATGGGGGCCATTTGCCGTGACCCTTCATGTCAAGTGATTGCAAGATCTCATTTTTTTCCACCACTGACTTATGATCCGTAAAACGTGCCATATTTTCACAGGAACGCATGCGGCATCATCCAAATGGAAGCGATGTCAAAATGCCTCTCTGCTTTGTCCTTGAGGTCCGGGTGACATTGCGTACAGAAAATGTCACGTGCGGTGTCCACGTGCCCGAGTCAAGATTGGACCTCGAGTAAGTCATCAAGGTGAAAGTGTCTTCCTGCCCCAACAGAGATGAATCAGCGTTCACCTCCGTTAGGAAACTGAACGCGTGGTCGAAATTCCACATTGCCACAGCATCTTACACTTCCTAGTCTTCATAAGCACATCTTGAATTACCCACAATAGATAACCTTAAGCGATATCCCACCGTGTGCCCCTTAATTAGCGAGTGAACAGTATCCCGGTTGGAGATTTACAAATGAATTTTTTATCACATTTTATTTTGGTAGCCTCTCCGGCTTGCCTCATATACCGGCAAACTCAAATCCAGCATCCAGGGGCCTACCTTGAAAACAATTTGTGTCCCTAAACATAATTATTGTAATATATGTGTTTGTTGCCAAATGCAATACTGCCCTTACTGTGTGCAAGGCGAGTTGTGTATAAGCTGGAGCGTGCGTATTTGCTGTAACATGCCTGCATCTGCATGGCTTCTTTAACGCGCGTTGGCAGCTCCATGTCCTTGATCTCGTAGCGGAGGCAACGGATGCCCCATACCTCGGCCGCCCCATTAATCACCTCCACAATGTTGGCGTTCAGAGACTCCCTCTCCTGTGCACGACACACGGCATCGCGACGTCATCCACATCGCAAAGCGCTGACGCATCAACATTCATAACACGTTCATCTGCAACCGTGCCCCTGGAGGTGGGGCATTGAGACCTGGTTTGTGAATCATGCATCATTAACAAAGACAATGGTTATGAAGAGCTTCACTACATTTTATATATATTGTATACAGTATTGTCCTAAACTCATCATGCACCAGGACTGTGGGAAAAAAATAAATGGAAAAAAATGTATCTTCTGAAATCTAATAATATAAGCAAGGGAACGGTCACGTGGGTAAGTGTGGAACGCAATGAAAGGCAGCACTGCCCTCTCATGGCAACAAGCGAGCACTGGGCGACGTGCAGCCGCTGACTCGTCTTGCCAGTAACCCGTAAGGTCCACGAGGGAGGCGTCGCCGCACAAACGACACGGGGAATTACTCGCTTGGATACGTCGTCATCACAAGCGCTGGGGCCACTCCTCTGGACGAGGTCTGTCCAAGCTACTTTAAACGTAATTTGTCCAAGCCAAACTTTATTCCAAGAAATGGATTTCATTTTGACATGAATATTTGTTCACCGTTTTCGTTTCTTCCGCAACGCTGTTGTACTTGCTCCGACTGCTAATTGGTCGTCTCTGCTGTGATTTATATTCGCTTCATTATTGTACTTTTATTTTACTGCTTTTGTAATTTTGGTCACCAAGGTCAATGTTGCAAACGAGACCATCCGGTCCTCGCGACTTCTCACCTGGCTAAACAAAGCTAGGAACTAAGCACTCCAAATGATGTGGCTCACATGCATCAATAATATCGTCTTAGCCTGTGGGCACAGACCACATATCCCCAAGGTGGAAAAACTGTTGTAGAAAAAGTTTATATGGCCCATAAAAGTGATGTTGGTATCCTTTTCAGATGAGTGCTAAAAGAGCACTCAGCTATTTTTTTTCATTTGTTATAAATATTGCAAGCAAACATAAACTTGCATGTTGTTTTAAGCAGATACACACCATTAATTCATTTCATACAAGACATCACATTTTATATACAATTTAAGCCAAGGGCGTTTTTGTTCCACCTTAACTTGTCCCAGAGGCAACAGCCCAAAGAGGTCACTCAAGCCCGGCAGGGGAATTCCAGGCGAGTATTTGCAGGCATCTCTATGAAATCGAGATGGATTTGTATTTGCATGCATAGCTTTAGTTGAGATTACAATTTACAAATGTGTAGTGACGCACTCAGAGACACTAGGAGTAGGAGGCACTATTTATGAACAGCCTTCACAGTCCACACGAAGCAACTACAGCTCCCAGTCAGGACAGCTGGCAGACTGCCTGACTGACGACGCCGAGAAGGTGAAGACGCAGACGAAGACTCCAGCAGCACGACAAGGGCACCCCACTCCAGGCAACAGCCCCGAAACGTCGCTCGGGCTCCCCTTTTATCCTCCCGGCGTGGCCTCGCTCCGCCCCGGCCACGCCCCCTTTCTAGAACCTACTAGCGGGTTCCCAGGCTTACCTCACGTGCCCCCTCTATCACCTTTCCCCTACATCCCTCTCTCTGGCTGATCACGTGACCTGCTGACAGGGCTGCTGCCACTGCAGATCCCCTTCTCTGCCAGCAACCCGCGCGATGCTACGTAGTGACCCATTTCATGTCACTAGAAATGTTTGACGATTCAACGGAACAAATGACTTCCACAAAAAGCTGACCACCCACCCGCCTCGCTCCATCACTCCATGGCCTTGTGACGGACCCAAAGGGGGCGCTTGTACTGGGTATGAATCTAGGTGAGGTCAGGGAGCCATGGGTATGAAGCAGGCAATAAGCTTTGTAGAATATAATCTCATGTATTTCATAAACACTTCACGTAAAGAAAGGTCACATAACAATGCAAAAATAAAAAATATACACATTTGTAAATTTGTCGTGGTTTGGTATTTCAGTCAACCTCTTTGAAGTGAGACGTCTGGGTTCAGCTTGGTCTACTGTGAACGCCACAGGCCCACTTTTAAAGCCACGGGGACACTCAGGTGCAGGTACAGCCCAAGCAGTCCCAGTGATGCTCGTCTCTATGGGCTCATGTTTTGCGAGTACCTTAAACACGCTGTCCAGCGCGATCTTGCCCAGCTCAGAGCGCATGGTGGTCTGTGCCAGCTGGGTCACGGCGTACTCGGGGTCCTCGACGCCGTAGCTCGCCTACCAAGTGACACGCACCACACACAGCCGCAGCTCGTCAACCGGCATCTCTGGACATTAACTCCGCAACCAATTCAAGCACATCGCACCGTGGAAAGGTGGGTCCCGCATTGTGGAATACCTTAGCGCAGAGCGTGCACTCAAATCGAATTATTGTTATTTCAAATCCCAGTCAGGTTGTCGACTTTGCCACTTATCCATCTGGGGTCTATAAAAATGAGCACCACTTTGTGGGTCAACAGTGGTTGACCCAAGGGAAAAAAGTGCCCTTGCCATATGAATGTGGAATTTCCATAGCTGGCTTCGGGTAGTAATGGAGATGTGCATGGCACCATACTTGCTTGAGCATAAACCAATAAAACTAAGTTTAGCACATTAGAATTGTAATGCAGTTCTATAGAACATCACAGGGCATTGCAACACATGTTGAATACTGTTCAAATATCAGAAAACCAGTAAAATACTGTGACCAAAGTAACAGTACCAACAATATTTGAATGGATTTGTGCTGTGCAATAGTGATTAAATGTGCTGGGTCAGATGGTCTCAAACAACATAGGACCCAGGCATCCAATCGTGTGGAATTTCAATGACTATTATTGAGAGAACAATGTACAACAATATTCTCGGGATTATAAGACGCACATCATATTTTGGATGTTTGGCCCATTCCTTATTATTGCATTCGGCAATAACAACCCTGCCACCAGTAAACATTTTTTTAAACAACTATTTAAAAAATTCACTACTAAATATGATTTGGAATGACCTAATCAACACCCACAGTGGCGTACACAAACCCTGGATCTCGACTGAAGGGATTACCTTGAACGGGTCCATAATGCGGAGGTACAACACGCCATCCAGCTGTAGTGTGACATTATCTGCAAATAATACACATTTGGAACATTTAGATTCTTGCTTTTTAGTACAGGCAGCATGACTCCAAATGACCACACAACTCTAAGGGACTTCCTCTCACTGCTGGCACAACACAGACACACGCTCACCTCACTATTCTTTGGGTCTTTTGGTAAAGCCACGTAGATAGATCAAATAAAAAAAAGAACCATATCACGACGTTTCGATTGCAACACAAGCAATCGTCATGAGGTGAGAAATATCGCCTCACTCTCCAGGCTATTGTCTTGGTAACTCTACAGTTTACCATGCACAACATTCATTGGTCACCACGAGAGTCCACAAGTAAATGTACAATTCTAGAGTGTATGGATTCCCTTGTGCACATGCATATACTTGCTTGTAAACAGTTTCCAATTCTGAAAATTCTAAAAAAGGAGCACGTCCCAAATTTGTTCTTCAAGAAGATCGAAATTGTCTTCATTTTTTAAAAAGGAAACAGAGGCAGCATTATTGTGGCAGGGCAAATTGAAAAACCTCACCAAGCCTCAATAATTTTCATTATGATCCTCCAAAAATACATTTGACCGATTAGTTTTTTCAACAATTTTTTAACGAGAATTTGATTTCATGGGAGAGGAATAAAAGTGTAGGCGTGAGCATTGAACCCGAACACATTCTACAGATGCACGAGGCTCCCAATTAAGGAAGGACAGCGAGTCGGAACGTAGCATTGCAGGCTTCGAGCACATTACAGGCTTCACAGCCACTTTGTCCTAACACGGGCACGCTTCAAAGAAATCGAGTGTAAGGAGCATTCAACCAGTAGATTGCAGCTGACAGCGACGCTTGCAGAGAGCCTGCCTGGACACATTTAAGTATGTCCCTAACTTTTCCTTGCAAAATGTCCTTAATCTTGTTTCTTGAAATGCAAGTTTGATTGTAAATTGTACTGTATTGATAGTGGGGCCACTGGGGGAGGGGCATTTCATCTGAGTTTCTTTTTGGAACACATCTTAGACAACGCAAACAGCACCTGAAATGTGAACACGCACCTAGGGTGATGGCAGACTGCTCAGGAATGTCGATGACTATTTCTTTCAAGCTCTGCACGTACTTTATTTTGTCGATTATTGGGATCAGAAGATTCAAACCCTGCAAAAGAGGAGACCCACCAAGGGCAACAGACACGGTTAGAATGTTAGTTTAACACGTAGTAGAGGCTTACGCGACCAATATCATCCGCAATATTTTTTTGGGTTAGATCGCGTAAATATATAAATGTGTCATTAAACCCGCCACCACCCGACACAGCCAACTAGTAGTTTAATTACTGGCGAAACGTCGTACTCAGATTGTAAATGTTGTGGCTTGGCTCTCCAACACGCAGGCGTGCTGTACTAGTGACGAATTGGCCACGTTATATCTTAATTTAGGAGCTTTCGTGACTGCAGGAATTATTCTTTGGTTCTTTTCGGTTAAGTCACGTCTAAAAATGTATGTCTGTCTATAGTTTTCTAGTTAGATTTTTTGTTGCTATTTCTTTTATACCTGATGATGATTGCTTGTGTTGCAATCGAAACGTCGTAATATGTTATTTTAATTTATTATTTTATTTTTAGACGTGACTTAACCGAAAAGAACCAAAGAATAATTCCTGCAGTCACGAAAGCTCCTAAATTAAGATTGAACCACTTCTACGGGGAAGTTTTAAGCTTATCCTTTTTCTTTCTGGCTATTTGTTCTCTCTGCCTGTGTCCTCTCTTTAGAATTTTCACACTTAAAATTCTAACTTAGCAAATTTTGAAACACGTAATCAACCAGGCTATGCGTTAATTGTGTGTTAACCGACTCTCTGTGTTGTATTACATCACATTTCGATATTTTGCTGGGTTATTTAATTTTCGTGTGCCTGTCTCCTAGTTTTCAATTTTGCGTGCGCGTTCCACATTGTCATCTTACTTGCAGCAGCAGCAGTACGTTGGCGTACACTCATTGATATGCTAATTCTCTCTGCCCCCTCCCTCTCTCCGTTCTCGCCCCCCCTCTCTATATTTAAGGGACCGTCATAGAGACAACCCCTCTCTTTGTGCCGATGTGTGTCCTCTCTCTGTGTGCCGTTGTGATGTCTGTCTGCTTGTATGTCTGTCTATAGTTTTCTAGTTAGATTTTTTGTTGCTATTTCTTTTATACCTGATGATGATTGCTTGTGTTGCAATCGAAACGTCGTAATATGTTATTTTAATTTATTATTTTATTTTTAGACGTGACTTAACCGAAAAGAACCAAAGAATGGCCACGTTATGTTTACGTGACATCCCTTACTAGTTAGCTGTGTCGGGTGGTGGCGGGTTTCTCGACACATTTATATATTTACACAATCTGCTCATGTCAGTGTTACCGTTTGCGATAATGCTGAAATACATTCAGCATCGCAAGGACCTACCAGTATTTACCAAATCGATTGGACTACCTCAACCAATGAGAGGCTACCACAAATTGCTGGATTGTTCCGTTATGGATACATTCAAATGGAGTAATTTTTAGTACAGATGACACGCAACTTTAACCACGTATTCATAACTTCCCACATTATTTGCAATTTAAAATACTGCCTCATACAACGATCTCGTTGTCTCAGTTATAATTTGTACAGCTAATCATTCCTTTTACGTCAGTGTTACTGGCATCACATTTTAATGGTACCGTGGTGGGGGCGGGAGTAGGAAATTAGTAATTTTGTAATTACATAATAAAACCACAACAACTATAACACGAGGGACATTCGACTGAATGTTCCTGATAAGCCACGCGGGGTGGGGGGGTGGGCAGAGAGGGTGATGAGCGCCAGCGCACCGGCCGGAGAATGCGGTTGAAGCGTCCCATGCGCTCGATGACCCACGCCTCCTGCTCGGGCACGAACAGCACGGCCGTGTTCATGGGCAGCGACGAGGCCCAACGCGGGGAGCCCGGCCCGGGGCCTGCGCCACACAGCAGCGGCCGTGGAGCCAGCGCCCCACGCACTGCATGCTGCACGCACACACACACAAACACACACACGCACGCACGCACACACACACACACACAAACACACACACACACGTGGAGAGTGCAGAGGGGGCAAGCCTCATGAGTCGTGCGACCTATCATGACAAGTACTCTCATGTGCAGAGTGGGTGGGTCAGGGATTCCTCCCCCTCTTCATGTGCAGCAGACCAGAGGTCACGTGAAGGATGTCAAAAGGGTTGCGAAGCTCCACTGGAGATGGCTTCATGTGGAAGCATGACACCGATTGCGCAATCGAGAAGAAATGGGGGTAAAGACAAATACTGTATACATTCTTAAAGTGCATTTGACACGTCGTGAAGAATTGGTCCAACGATTCAAAGCTGGCAGTCGTGATGCATACATTGCTTGAACTCTGATGTGCCGAGCAGTGTGACTGTGAGGTGAGCGCTGTAGGCGTGAGGGGTGATTTCCGCGACTTGCATCAGCCGCGCCACGCAACCCTGCGGCTCCCGGGGACAGGCACCGCTCAGCCTCTGCATCGCGACCGCCAAACCCCCTCGTCGCCTCAGCCCCATACCGTCTCTCCCCTCATCCCTTTCTCACGACTCCTCTCGTATTCTCCCCCCCCCCCCCCCCATTCAACCCTCTCCACGTCTCTCTCCGTCTTCATCGCTCCCTTCCTGTCCGCTCTCCCCCGTCCTTTCTCCCCTTCACCGACCCGGCTTCTCGTCTCCGCTCGTCGCCCCCAGACGTTTTGATATCGCAGCGCAGTCGGCACGAGCCCGGGCCCACGCGGCCTCCCGTTGGTCGCGGCGCGGGGCACGGGGTAGTCAAGAGGCGCCCGCTCGCTGTGGGTGTCTACACCAGAGGCGCGCGCGGCTCCATGCCGGCCCAAGGCGAGCGGGAGCGGGGGTCGGGGACTGGATTGGGGGATCCGGCCGAGAAGAATGCGGTGCCCATCACTCGGGAACGCTCGGACGCGCCCGCCACTACCCCACGCCTGCCCCACGTCGCCCCACGTCGTCTCACCTGCAGCGCCAGCAGTCGTGGTAACCTCAGCATCATCGTCGTCTTCACGGCTCGTGTCGCTGTGACAGGAACCACGTGGGACAGAACGGGAAGCCACGTGGGCGCCGGGTGGGAAGCAAAGCGCACGCCGCAACACGCGTCACACCAGGTGGAGGTGGAGGGCGGCCATCTTACCTAGGGTGGAGGGCGGCCATCTTACCTAGGGTGGGCGGCCATCTTACCTAGGGGGTCAACCCCGATCCGCAGCGTCGATGAGAATTCGGTATAGCAAACTGCTCTAATAATAACAAGCTAAAAAACGAGACGTAACAAAAATACACATTTAGCTACACAGCCCTCTGGGAGTGCATAGTTCCATGAGCACTATTTCGACATTCCGTCTCTGTGTGTTAGTGATCTCCCTCCTGACCCTTCCCCCCTCTCCATATGAACATTCATGTAAACTCCCTCGCACGCGGTTCCCACCTGGCCCGGGACGCCCACTCGGGCTGCTGCTGCTGTGCGTGGAGTTTCCCCTTCTGTGAGCCGCGCTTTGTACCGGGCTCGCGTTGAGTTGTAATACAAACTTTTTTAATTTTTAACATTGCTCCTACAGGACAGTATTCCGTTCATGTCAGATCGTCGGTGCTGTCGTTTGCGTTCAGGAACTTGGCCACCCCTTCCACCACCCCGCCCCTCACCACCACGCTTCGGTTTGCCCCGGTTACTTTGTCAAAATGAATAAAGTGTCATTCTAATTTAGATTTGAACTTTTTGTGACTGCAGGGATCCATACTCTTTGGTTCTTTCGGTAAAAGCACGTAGGTAGAAAATAAAATAAATTATTTTACACCTAGGTGACTTTACCAAAAGAACCAAAGAGTAAAGTGTCATTCTTCATCATCATCATCACCATGGGTAAATAGCCCGTAGGTTTCCACTGCACGTGCCGTGATTTCTTTCCACTTTCCTCCGTCTTGTGAAAAATGTGCTCAAGTAGTTCGCGCATCTTTCTGGCACCATTCTCTAATGTCCTCGTCAAGCCAATCAATCCACACGGCGCAGAGAGATACTGATGCACGTCACGTCTACTTCAAGTGGACTCTTGCTGCAAAAGGGAGAACGTGCAGCTCGTTGGGTCTATGCCATTCTACAACGCGAGAGCAGACAGCACGCGGCGTGGTGCCATGCGTCCACGTGCCCGGTGCTCGACTCGGGTGTCGTGGCGGGCAACCCTCGCGGGGAGGACGCGGGGGGCGAGGGAACGAAATCGAACACTCACCACACCACGCGACAAGACAGCGCCATTGTTGTCAGCGTCACATTCAGTTGCACTTTAATGAATGCTAATTTACACGCGCTTTCTCGCAGCTGGCATCACGAGTCAACAAGTGCCGGTATTGTGAAGTGTTGTGCGAGATTTCGATTTAAAGCTTTCGTGACTGCAGGAATTAATCTTCTTGGTTCTTTCGGTAAAGTCACGTAGAAGGGAAATGTTATGTTTTATTTGTATTATTTTATTATTTCCCTTCTGCGTGACTTTACCGAAAGAACCAAGAAGATGTTGTGCGAGAATTGACGGTGGAGGGGCCGTGCCCCCTGCAGGCACTAGACGGCCTTGCTGCCCTTGCCCTCCTGCGAGGTGAACAGCGCCTTGAGCTGGCTCTCCGTGGTCGCGTCTGTCTGCTGCACCAGGTCCGCGTGGCCCTTGGTGATGCCCCAGCTGTCGGGGTGAGAGCAGGCGCAGGAGAAGGGACGACCCGTGGATGGCTCCAGCTTCTCCCAGTAGTCCTTGCGGGCCCTGCGATACGAAACAGCCGCGGGTCGTGAGTGAGCGGCAGCCCGGCTCGGTTCGACGAGAATCCGGCTGAGATCAACGTTTGGGGAACTCGGTCAGCTTTTGCTGGGGTTTAAAGGGTACTGGATATTTAATTGAACACACACACACATGCTTGTCTGTACATATAAAGCAATTGAAACACGAAATAACCACCAGTGTATGAATGTCCAATAATGGGAAACTGAAAAGTAACTTTCTAAGTACTCTTTGGTTCTTTCGGTAAAGTCACGTAGGTATAAAATAAAATAAATTAAATCACGACGTTTCGGGCGCAACACAAGCGTCCGTCATCAGGTGGGACAACCACAGCAAGAAACAATTGCTGAAGTGGGCCCTCAACCAAAGAGTATGGATCCCTGCAGTCACAAAAACTTCAACTCTAGATTTAACTTTCTAAGTACTTAATAAAACACAATAATCCGCCTGAAGCTGCAACAACCTAATCAGCCCAACCTCTCTTCTGGCCTGGCCTAAAAAGCGGTGCGAGGCACTGCCAAGTGGATTCAGAGGCCCATGCGGTGATGTGCCACGTGGGGGAGGTGCTACACACACACGTGTGCCACGGCAGATTGCGCGGGACTTGAAGACTCGCGGGCACCGAGCAGCAACTAACAAAAGCCACCGTCTGAATGCACAGGCACCTCTCGGCAAAGAACACGGCATCAAAGCCATGTCGGTGTGGTCAATAACCAGATGTTGTGGCGGGTGAGAAGCGCCTGTGAGTTTCGTGTGTTGAGTTCGTTGTCCTTCACCCGCACCTCCGATTAGCACGGTTGGCTACGTACGGTGCGAATGAAGTTCAACACGTTAAGCCAATCTTAATTTTAGAACTTTCGTGACTGCAGGAATTATTATTTGTTTCTTTCGGTTAAGTCACGTCTAAAGATAAAATAATAAATTAAATTAAATAATAGAATACGACGTTTCGATTGCAACACAAGCAATCATCATCAGGTATAATGAAATAGCGACATAAAATCTAACCAGAAAACTATAGACAGACATATTAGCAGACAGATATCACCAAGATACATAGCGAGAGCAACACAGGTAACAGAGAGGGGTGATCGTCTCTGTGTGGTGGCCTTAAATAGACAGAGGGGGGGGCGGAGGCAGAGAGAGGGAGGAGGGTTAGAGAAAAAATTAGCATATCAATGAGTGGTCAACAGACGTGGTGCTGCGAATGCGATGGCACGGCAAGCAAGCCTGATAATCAGGAGAAGGACACACTAAAATTAAATAACCTAGTAAAATATCGAAATGTAATGTAATACAACACAGATGATGATTGCTTGTGTTGCAATCGAAACGTCGTATTCTATTATTTAATTTATTATTTTATCTTTAGACGTGACTTAACCGAAAGAAACAAATACTAATTCCTGCAGTCACGAAAGTTCTAAAATTAAGATTGAACCACTTCTACGGGGAAGTTTTAAGCTTATCTTTTTTCTCTCTCTCTGGCGACTTGTTTTCTCTGCCTGTGTCCTCTCTTTAGATTGTTCACACTTAAATTCTAACTTAGCAATCTTTGAAATACGTAATCAACCAGGCTATGCGTTAATTGTGTGTTGACCGACCCTCTGTGTTGTATTACATTACATTTCGATATTTTACTAGGTTATTTAATTTTAGTGTGTCCTTCTCCTGATTATCAGGCTTGCTTGCCGTGCCATCGCATTCGCAGCACCACGTCTGTTGACCACTCATTGATATGCTAATTTTTTCTCTAACCCTCCTCCCTCTCTCTGCCTCCGCCCCCCCCTCTGTCTATTTAAGGCCACGTTAAGCCACTTCGTTGAGCTATCGTTTGTGATAGGTCGCTTCTGAAAAAGAAGCCAATAGCATAGTGGGCCTTACCTGGTAAGATAAAAAAAAAATGAAAGTTTTATCTATACAAATATTTTGTAAGTGATTTGTTTATATTTCATTTACTCTGTACTCCTATCGTGTTTTGTATTGGTGATGTAATCTGACTACGTATTGATACTGGAGGAATCCGATGAGCTACAAAGCTCTTTTTTCACCGATGTCCAGCAGACGTTCTGACCCCGTGCCCCTCAACGGACGTCTGTGAAACAGGAGCTTCACAGCGCATCGGGATTCCTCCACGACAACCACGACAACATCGCGATCCAAGCGAGTCGCCTACCTAGCGCGGACCCAGGGCTTGGTGTGCATGCCGAGCCCGGCGCCCCAGCTGTCGTGCTTCTCAGACGCAGCGGGCAGCCTGCCACGCTCCACAGCCAGCTCCTCGGCTATGGCGCGCACGTGGTATGCTTCGAAGCCGCAGCAGCCCCCGATGTAGCGCACGCCCAGCGCGTACGCCTCGCGCGCGTACCTGTGCATCTCCCAGCGCGTGCATATCCGCGGCTCCAGCGCTGGAGGTTCGGGGGGGGGGCAACACGGCACGAGCGTCGAGAAATGCGCGTGTAGTGCCTTCTTAATAGGTGCCGCTCGCTAACAGCACTTGCCCCAACAGTTCTGTTCAGGCGACACGGGGGATGTTTGTCCATGCTCATGGTGATAAAACGCAGAAAGTTGGCACAGTTGGTGCGTTTGTCAGTCATCTCAGTCAGTCAACCCATGAGTCTGCTATGTGACCTCCTGCCAGCGGGCCTTCGACACTTCACGTGGCCTTAAAGTGCATTTAGCTTGGCACAAACACTGCTGTGACGCCAATGCCACTTAGCGGTGAACGGCGGTTGTTGTTGTTGTGGTGCTGAGTTGGGTTCGTGACCCTGTGCCCCCAGTCCAATGAACATCTGAAAAGCCCTTCACCTAAATGTGATGATTGCTGACTTTCATGTTTATCAGGAATGTGGAATTTCCACGTTTGGTTCAGGGCGCTCCCGATGGAGACATACCCTGCTGAGTGCTCACTTCAGCATGTGAAGAGACAAAGTAATCATTATAATATTGTGATATTATCAGCCTCCCTGACTCTCAAATGTTTGCACGTGGAAGGAAACCAGTTTACCTGGAGGAAACCCACACATACGAAGGGATAACTCTTAAAAGGCCGTGCAAGATGGATTCAAGAATCCATTTACCATACTGACATCTCGCGGCTAACAAATTCAGAAGGTTTTCAATTTGCACAAATATCCGTGCTTAACCGACCCTTTCCTGCAAATTTCAACAAGTTATTTGGCGATGCTGCGACTGCAGCGGCGCATAGGCGCAAATAACAACAACAACTCAACACATTCGTCAACTCGCGCTGAGTGTGCCGAGCAGCTGGTGGTGTTGTTGTGCGAGCGAGAGAGACAGAGAGAGTTTGCTGATGGCGGGCGCCCCACGAGTGTGTGGCACACCAAAGGGGAACTCGGGCAGGTCAATGAAGCCCTGCTTGTTGCAGTCGGGCGTTTGGAAGCCCAGCGGCTGCGTCATGAGGTGCGCCTTGAGCCCTGCCGCCTGCAGCGCCTCCTTCATCAGCTTCACGGTGCGCAGGGAGGTGCTGGGGTCGAAGTGGCAGTTCACGCCCACGATGTCGGCCCCTGCGGGGGGGGGGGAGACGCGAGCGTGCGCCCGGTTTGTTAGTGGCGTCGCGTTCACACGCGTGGGGGGGGGGGTTGAGGCAGGGGGTATTGCCTGTGTGTTTTTTTGTGTTGGTTACGTACGGTGCGAAAGAAGTTCTACATACTTATATATCTACGTGTTGCCGCGTGGCTCAGACGGCTCGCAACAACGAGCAGAGCGCTGGCGGATACATTGGCACCTGGGACCTGGGTGTGTCCCGTTCCCGTTAGCTTCGCCAGTGGGCCCTCCACACTTCTAGCGATGGTCTCAAAGTGGACCCGGGGACTGACGGTTGTTGTTGTCGTCTGACAGCAGGAATCTTCACCAAGCAACTACAATGAGGCTCATGGCCTTTCGAGCTTTTCACGATAATCATGCAACGTTGGACGAACGTCGCATGTTGACTGAGATGTGGTTTCAGATGATGCTGGGATTTCATCGCAGGCATGGTTTATCGTTGGTAATTATTGCTAAGCAACTAGAAAATTCAGAAAAGAATATGGTAGGATAGCCATGGAGATGTGACCATGCAGTGGAGGTTTTCATGGGTGAGAAATATATGCGCGTGAGCACGCACGCACACACGCACGCACACACACACGCACGCACACACGCACGCACCAGCCTTGACGAGCTGCACCGCGCACTGGCCAGCGGACACGCCGTGCAGGTCGCCCTCGGGCCCGATGCACATGGTGGCGGCCACGGGCATCCCCGTCTCCTTGAGCGTCTGCACGGCCCACACCGCCTCCTCCACGTGCTCAAAGTACTGCGCACTCGCACGGCGCGCGCGCGTGAGCACCGCCCGCGGCGGCTCCCCCCGGAGAGGCCGTGCCCAGCCCGCCGTTCGTGCCCAGCACGCCGCGGACTCAGCCAGGCCGCAGGAGGTGGCCATGCGGAACCGTTGCGGGTGTCGCTGTGTTCAGTTGTTGTCGTTCTGATAACGCGGTTTTCTTTTGGGTGCGTGGTATTTCACGGATGTAGAGCGGTCTGCAAATCCATAATAAATGTTGGGAGCCACTGCTGTGGTGGGGACGATCATCTTCAGTGGCACAAGAAGATGACCGTCTTGTTCTGTGAGAATCGTGGCGCGAACCTCATTACACATCAGATTGATGTGCGGAGCAATGTTCATTTATAGTTCAATCTTTGACAGAAATGAGCCAATGTCACCTCACAAAAAAATCTACCAAATTGCTAATGAGAAATATTTGAATCATTTTGGCATGTCACACCACACAAAAAATTACTGTCGTGAATAGTAGTGAATAGTTTGTCCTTCCCATGCGAAGTCGTCAGAGACGCGTCGCATCGCCCACCTCGGCGATGAGGAAGTCGACCTGCTTGCGGACGAAGACTTCGAGCTGCTGCCGGAAGATGGCCTTGACGTGAGTCTCGCTCTTGTTGCTCAGGTAGGACGGCGTCTGGCTCACCCCGCCGGCCACCAGGGCCGCCGTGCCCGAGACGGCCTCCAGGGCGAGTTCGCACGCCGCCTCGTTCACCTTCGCGCTCTGAGAGGCCGACAGCGACAACTATCGCTCACTCGCTCGCGACGCTCATCTCCAGTGCCGTTGAGCCTCCGTGCTATTGAGGCTCAACCACCAGGGCCTATGGCCGATTTGTGAGCATTAAATCGCAAACAGCAGCTGAAACAAACTCAATGTCTGAGTGCACACTGCATGTTACACACGCTAAACCCCATGCAGATGCAACGTGTCAGTTATTTGACTGGACTCTGCTTACATTTAAAATTGCTGTGGTTGGGGAAAATAAACCTTGACAACGTTCGGCTCGTGTTTTTGTAACGTGTACGTTTAGACGGCATTGGAAGCGTGCATGGTGACCTCAAAGGGTTTAAGGGCAAAGGGAGCAGAACCCGGCCACCCCGTACGCACGGAGATCTTCTTGGTCACGTAGTTGCCACGGTTCTCCAGCTTGTCCTCGCTGGCGTAGAACGTGAAGGTCTGCATCACGTCGGCGCCCGCTCGCAGGAACTCGTTGTGCAGCTGCCTCACTGCAACAGGCGAAGTGCAGCGTGTCATGGATGAGACGATCGTGGTCAGAGCAGAACTGCCTCTCCAGCTCCCTCTGCGAACCCTGAGACGCCCGAGTGAAGAGCCGCTGTGGCAACCGCGAAGGGTCTGCTCTGGATTTTACCGGCGTGTGAACCCGCCCGCCATATGAGTTTCATCCGAATTCTCTGGAGGCGACTTTGGGCCACGCAGCTGCAGCTGGGAAGTTCGTGGGATTTATTGGGATACGCAGGTCGCAGAATGATCGCGATCGCAGATAATAATGACCATTTATTTTAGTTCTCAGAGCTGGAACATGTTGCCTGTGTAACAGACGAAATGTAGTGTAATGCTCTCTTGTGCACTCAATGGTGACCATCTACTCGCTCCACGTGAGAACCCCGTTACATCACATGCAGTGGCTGACACTTCAACCCAGGATCTAGGCGCTATTGGCTCTGTGCCAATTCCCCCCCCCCCCCCCCCCCGGTCCACCCCCCGCAGATGTCTCAGTCAGCGTAGAGACCAACTTCTATCATTAAAACTGTGCGGTCGACTGCAATACTGTCCAACACAATTATGATAGCGGCTCTCAATTAAAATCAATTCCTGCCTCCCGAACACAGACGCCAATTCCCGGGCTGACCCAGTTAAATATAGAGGGGTGGCGACCCTCATCGTGCGCTGACATTTCCACGATGAGACCCGAGTGCCACCAGGCCACCTGGAGGTGTCACCAGTGTTGGCCTGTGGAGGTATTTCGCAGCACAGCGACTCCACGGGAGTGAATAGGGTTGCCACCTGCACAGGTTTGGACAGGGACGTGTGCCCGAGGATTGACACTCGCTGTTCCGGGTTAATTCAGCAAAACTGCGCACTTCTGATCGACCTCGGCTGGCCGAGGAATACGTGCGGGCTTTGGTCTACGTTGGAAAAGGTGGCGACCCCGACACGGAATCGATCGCCCGTGCGTCGTCACCTGCACTCTCGGCAGACGCCTGTCAGCGGTGAACAGCTGAGGGCTGCGCGAGGGAGGGCGAGGGGGAGGGAGGGCGAGGGAGGGGAGGGTGAGGAGGGGGAGGGCGAAGGAGGGGGCGAGGGGGAGGGCGAGGAAGGGTGAGGGGAGGCGAGGGAGGGGAGGGCGAGGGAGGGGGCAAGAGAGGGGAGGGCGAGGGAGGGGGCGAGGGGGAGGGCGAGGAAGGGTGAGGGAAGTCGAGGGAGGGGAGGGCGAGGGAGGGGAGGGTGAGGAGGGGGAGGGCAAGGGAGGGGGCGAGGGGGAGGGCGAGGAAGGGTGAGGGAAGGCGAGGGAGGGGAGGGCGAGGGAGGGGAGGGTGAGGAGGGGGAGGGCGAGGGAGGGGGCGAGGGGGAGGGCGAGGAAGGGTGAGGGAAGGCGAGGGAGGGGAGGGCGAGGAGGAGGGCGAGGGAGGGGAGGGGGAGGGCGAGGGAGGGCGAGGGAGGGGAGGGCGAGGCGGGTGAGAGACGGCGAGGGAGGGCGAGGGGGAGGGCTAGGGAGGGGAGGGGAGGGGAGGGCGAGGGAGGGGGCGAGGAGAAGGGCGCGCACCGGCCTCGGGGTACTCGACGGTCGCCTCCGGCGTCCAGGGCCCGGCCTTCACGTAGCCCCTCTTCTCCAGCGCGAACACGAAGCCCCCATCACCGATCAGCACCTCCCCGGCATTCAGCCGCTCCAGGATGCCCTGTGGGGCGGCGGAGGGGAGGCCGGAGGCAGTGGAGTGGATGTGGATTTTGTGTAAATGCAAACTGCACAAGTTAAAGATGTTCACAATGTGCTGGCACCCGTGTCATTCAGTGTTTGCCGCGTAGGTGTCGATGAACACACCCCGGGCAATGATAACAAACGAGATGGTTCCATCTCAAGGGATATTCCGAGTGAAATATGTAAAATAGAAACGCTAATGAATGCACGTGCACTGATTGTTGCGCTCACGATGCACGCATCGATTCATTTATTACAACGGCTGCTGTCATGCACGCAGGGTTCATTCACAAATGAGTCTCGTGAGGACAAGACAAGCGGGGAAGGACAACAAATTAAACGCAGAGAGCAAACCGGTGCAGTGTTTGCATCAAGGCTGTGTCAGTGTGTCTCTGATCACACTGCAAGCAACGGGGTGTTCACACATCTCTGTTGGCCACCCTGGAAATTCTACCTTCCCATGGCAGGATTATTGATGAGAACGGTTGACGCTCCACTCCAACATATATTATCTGACATGTCTATATAATGCGTTTATATATATACCGCACTGCAGCTGGCATATCAAATGCGATGCCTCTCATTCAATCGACCGCGCGAGAGCGCCGTGAGATGCGCGCCGTGAGAAGTGCTCTCGAGTGCAACGGGAGACCCCGAGAGCCCACGGGGCAATGGGCAGCTGCTCATGTTCGGCGCTGAGCACGTGCGCGCACGGGGGGAGGTCACGCGCGGCGCTTCAGAACGGCCCCAGTGACCCCGTGGTGGTCAGCACTGGTGGCTACGTACGGTGCGACACGTGCTTCCATGCAACTCCCTCTTTTTAAAACGGTTAACTTCTGCTTCGAATTTGCCGGAAGCCAAATTGAAACCCCCTCAATCGCGCGCCAGAAATGTGTGGAACATCAATTGCGGCTGAAGGGCGATTGAATGAACGAATGAAGGAATTAATGAAGGAAGGAATGAAGGGCCGTCACGCCGCGGTGTGGCCGCCACAGCGTCGGTCGCTAGTCACCTGTCGCAAATTCATTCGCGAATTTAAAATGAAATGCATCGCGAGGTTAATTCCACGTGGGAAGAAACACCTACACGTGGTCTCCATCCGCTCGTGATTGTGATTGTCTGGCACGAGGCCGGACTCACATTCGCGAGGAAGTTCAAATCCCAGCCAAGGTGGGCTCAGCAGCCCATGGTCTGTCTGGGGTCGATAGTCTCGATACATTAAGAAACCTCAGTGGAGCAGCACCCGGATGCTCGTTCTTCTGCCTTGGAGTTTGGCCCTTGCCATCGGAATTGGCTTCGTCTTTCTCGAAGGTAAGGCTGCCCCCCTCGCACGCGCGTGGCACGCTCTGAGCATTCGGTCAACACTCGGGTGGACATTCACACAGCCCTACCTTCTTGGCGGGGGGTTTCGTCTTCCTCGACGAGGTGAACATGGCGCCTCTCCGCTGGATTCAGGGGGCAGCACGGGGGTCAGCACGCAGGCGGCGAGCAGGGGCTGCTGTGGGAAGGTGAACTCCTCGGCTTCGTCAACGCGGACTTAAATACGGAGCGCCGCCGTGGAAGGGGAGCAGCCTGCCCGAGAGGCGGAGCGGCGCGGTATCGTCGCCGGTGTTTGCCAGCAGGAGAACAAACAAACAGACACACACACAGACACACACACACAGACACACACACAGACACACACACAGACACACACACACACAGACACACACACAGACACAAAGATAAAAACAAAGATCCCTCGTATAGCCTTAACAGACTGTAGGGGCAAGTGCTGTTAGCGAGCACCTTACACACAGACACACACACAGACACACACAGACACACACACAGACACACACACACAGACACACACACAGACACACACACAGACACACACACAGACACACACACAGACACACAAAGCAAAGTTTCGTTCTTCCGCGCGACCTTGAGATGAGCGGGTTGGTGGGAGCGGGTGGTGGTGGTGCAGGTGGTGCAGGTGGTGGTTGCTGCGCTGTCGGTCCCGAGCTGCGGGTGGTTGGTGTCGCCGTGATTGGAGATTCGCGGGGAGCGGCAGTGTCGCGGGTAGCGCGCTGAACTTCGGAATCGGAGTCGATATTTATCCTGGAGGAATCCGATGAGCTAGGAAGCTTTTTTTTCACAGATGTCCAGTAGGGGCGGGTCAGAAAGTTACAACAACAAACAATACAACAACAATACAACAACAAACAATACAACAATACAACAACAACACGATAGGCGTGCAAAGTGTTTTTTTTAATTCCACAACCCATTGAGAGTGCATCATTCCAGCGGCATTGACCCACCTCTGGACCGGTTTCGACATCCAGTGTCACGTTTGTCTGAATCAATGCTGGTAAACTGCCAGATGCAATGAACAAGGTTCCCTCTCTGGAGGACGATGGGTCCCAGCTCGACGCAGACTTGTCCAGCGCACAAGTGATGAGCACAGCGTAAGGAATCGAGGGGGGCACGCAACCCGCCCTGACCCCACCACACAGAGGACACTTTGTGTGCAAGGGTTGGTGGATCACGCAGAGATGAACACCACCCTTCATTTTCCATAATATGCTAAATTCCTCTGTTGATATGTAAATCCCTTTGTCAAGGCGCTCTCCTCCTCTAACCCAGCTTAAATATACGCTGCCAAGCTTGGTGGTGTTCATTCGGACGCTGTCTTTCCGACAGCCCTGTTCTTCACCTGAGGGCGGCTGCTTGCGTTGTGGCCGAAACGTCGTGAGAATTGTATTTTATTATGTTTTATTTTTATTATTTTATTATTTCCCTTCTACGTGACTTTACCGAAAGAACCAAGAAGATTAATCCCTGCAGTCACGAAAGCTTTAAATCGAAATGTGTGATTATGTGTGTCTGTTCAAATTGTTTAGCATGCAACGAACTTGAAATTTGCCATGTGGGTACTTTCCAGACTGTACACCATGCAAACATTATTAAAATACACTTTTGTTGGGGGGGGGGGAGCTCAATAATGCATTTATTTTGCACGGCAAGTGAGCTGTGACGTCAAATCTGTCACGTGACCCGCGCACGTGGAAGCGTAACGCATTGTCGTGTAGCGGGTAGCGCGCCGCGCTATGAATCCGGCGACCCGAGTTCCATTCCCGCTCACAGCCACCACCGGTGACGATTATTTTAACCGGTCCTGGGCTTCCCCTAGGTCGACTCAGCCTCAAACGAGTAACTGGTGTGGTGTGTGAACATCGCCATTGGGGAGACAAAGGCGGCCGGGCGTGGTGAATCTAAGTCCCGGGCGAAGCCGGGTAGTAAGGCTAGTTATTATATATGTACACCTTTAGATGATCGTCACATCGCCACCATCATTCTCACATCATAACCATCGCTTTCATTCTGTCATCATCATTCTCAAAGCATTACAAACATGGTCGTAACATTATGAAATCATCATCATCAAGCATCACCTTTATCATCCCTAAACATCGTCGCCACGATTTCTTTCCGCCATCTCAGAACAACAACTTCATCATCACCCTCATCATTCAACTCGCGGCTGCTGCGGTGTTAAACAGCAATGTGTGTACGTTGAACTTCTTTCGCACCGTACGTAGCCAACCGTGCTAATGGGAAGTACGGTGGGAGGTCAACAACATTACCGGTGATGTTTTGTTTTATGTCACCATGAGTCGTCTGATTTTATTGTATTGCCACGTGTATTCCTGTGTTTGTGTGTACAACATAGACCCCCCCCACCCTCGCAAGTCGATCAATGAATTTCAGCCTCGTCAGGAGCTTTCCGAGGGAGAGCGGCAGGGAGAGGAGGAGGGGAAGAGGGGGGAGGAGGGGAAGAGGGGGGAGGAGGGGAAGAGGGGGGAGGAGGGGGGGAGACGAAGAGGGGGGAGGGGGGTGTGCCCCGCGCACGCCGCGTCTGATTGGCGGCGCGCGCGCGGGGGTTGGAGCCCGAGACCGCTCAGAGGCATCCGCAGCGTCGTCGTCACCCTCGCCGCCACCACCACGACGACTTTACCGAACGACCCAAAGAATATAAATTCCTGCAGTCACGAGAGCTTAAAGTCAATGTTCACTCTGGACCAGTTTTGGCATTCAGCGTCTCATCATCAGCCGACTCAAGCTTGCTGGTGAACTGCAAGATGTTTATAGCCAAAACCTCATCATACACAACACATCGTAAGCGTCGTTGTGGAGACGATAAGCAACACAGCATTGAAGCAGATCATTCATCGATGTCTTCTGCATCGTCTTGCCATCGCTTTGCACGTGTGTGTGTGCGCACGTGTGTGTGCACGTGTGTGTGCACACACAGGGGAGCGATAGTGTAGTGGTCAGCGCACTGCGCTATGAACCCGGTGACCCGAGTTCGATTCCCGCTCACGGCCAACACCAGTGACGATTATCTGAACCGGTCCCGGGCCTCCCCTAGGTCGACTCAGCCTCAAATGAGTACCTGGTGCGGTGTGTAAACATTGCCACTAGAGAGACAAAGGCGGTCGGGCGTGGTGCTGGCCACCCACCCCCTCGTGTACCGTTCTGGCCTTTATGGGTGCTCGCTAACAGCACTTGCCCCTACAGTCTATTAAGGCTATACGGGGGATCTTTGTCTTTGTGTGTGCACGGGTGTGCGCGCACGTGTGTGTGCGCGCGCGTGTGTGTGTGTGCACGCGTATGTGTGTATGCACGTGTGTGTGTGCACGTGTGTGTGCACGTGTGTGTGTGTGTGTGTACGAATTAAACATAAACCTGTAATTAATAAGCTTGTGCCGGAGGCCCCGGGGGGTCAGGCTTTTATGACGTCTCCTGGCCAAACCCCATTTGGCGGAGCCAGGAGATTGAATTTTCACTCTCGGGGCTCCTCCAGAAACAACGAAAAACCATTGCGGATGGCCACGTGGAATGTTCGAACGCTCACTGCGGAGGAGAGGCTGCCACTCCTCTGTCGGGAGCTGGACCGGTACCGCCTGGATCTCTGTGGCATTCAGGAGGTCCGGTGGACCGGTTCTGGCTCCTGCCACCATGAGGGGTGGACAGTCCTCTACTCGGGGCAGGAGACTGCCAAACAACAGGGTGTGGCTCTTCTTCTGAACAAAAGAATGAAGGGGGCGTGGGAGCGTGGCGGTGAGGTGTGGGAAGCTGTAAGCCCCAGGATACTTTGGGCTCGCCTTCCCATCAACCAGAGGCGAGGAGTGGTGGTCGTGGTTACTTATGCCCCCACCGAAGACGAACATCCGTGGAGGGATGCAGGCAAAGCCGATGAGTCAGACGCTTTCTATGACCTCCTGTCACAGGTGCTGGCTAAAGTGGCCACTCGGGACAGAGTCATCTTGTTGGGTGACTTCAATGCCCGAGTTGGTCATGATGCTGGCACCTGGTCTGGAGTGATTGGAAGGCATGGGCCAGATCAGCTCAATAACAACGGTAGGAGGCTGCTAGATTTTTGTGCAGCCCATGGGCTTGTAATTACCAACACGCTCTTCCGGCATCGGCGCATCCACACAACATCATGGATGCATGCCGGGTCCAAGCAAGAACATCTGCTGGACTACATAGTGACGGACCAGCGGATGCGAGCCCATGTCCTTGACACCAGGACCTACCGTGGAGCTGATCTGCCCTCTGACCATCGACTAGTCATCTGTAAGATGTGCCTGCCATTTTTTCCACTCCGGTGGTGGGTGTACACCCAGGACCCCATTCCAACCAAAAGTGGCCTGGTCTCAGCTAGCTGATGAAAGTTGCAAGCGAGAATTTCATCATTGCTTGCAGCTGGGGTTGGCATCGTCCCCCACTCCACCTGATGTCGAGGGTAAATGGGCGAGGTTTAAGACTGTGACTCATGCAGCTGCAATGGCTGCTTTGGGTACGCGGTCCAGACCTCCCCAGAAACCCTGGCTGACGGAGGAGGTGTTCAGGTTAATTGAGAAAAAGCGACAGGCCCACTCTCATCGCCTACAGCATCCCACGTCAGAGAATGAGGATGTTTACCGCAGCCTTCGCTCGGAGGTTCGGAGAGCCGTAAGGCGCTGTAAGGATGGGTGGTGGTCGCGGGTTGCTGAGGAGATGGAGTCTGCCTCAGTGGCCCGCGATCACAAACAACTATTTAACTCCATCAAAAAGTAACCTGCAGCGCCACACCTATTACCATCATTAGAGGAAAAAACGGTGATCCAATCTCCGACCCCCAGGAACAGGTTTGCAGATTTGCTGAGCATTTCTGTGAGGTCCTGGGGGAGGGAAAATCTCTCAGCCAGGAAAACATCATGGCACAAAGTGGGGATAAACCTGCTGAGGCTGCGGTGCCTCAAATATTGGAAGAGGTCACCCCCTGTGAGTGGCTGGCTGAGGTACCAGCTGTTGAGGAAGTACTGAGGGCGATCCGGAGTCTGAGACCAGGGAAGGCACCGGGCAGAGATGATCTCCCAAGCGAAATGCTGAGGGAGGGTGGCGTTTGTGCACAGACTGCCCTATATGACATCATAACAACAGTCTGGACCACTGGACGGGTTCCGCAGGACTGGAAGGATGCCCTGGTGGTCCCCCTCTTTAAGAAGGGGGACCGTACCGACTGTAACAACTACAGGGGCATCTCACTCCTCAGTGTGCCGGGTAAGGTCCTGGCAAGGATTATTCAACATCGCCTTGCTAGGCACGCTGAGGAGAGGCTTGCGGAGCCCCAATGCGGTTTCAGGAAAGGGCGGTCCTGCACAGATGCCATATTTTCTGTCCGTCTGCTACAGCAGAGGTGTAGGGAATTCCAAAAAGACCTACATCTCTGCTTTATTGACCTGGTCAAGGCCTATGATACCATCAGTAGGACTGGGCTCTGGGTTGTTCTTCGTGCTTTCGGAGTCCCTGACCCTCTGCTCACGATCATTAAGGACCTTCATGATGGTGAGCGGGCCCGGGTAAAACTACGTGGCCGGGAGTCGGAGCCTTTCCCTGTACACCTTGGGGTGCGACAGGGATGTCCTCTGGCTCCCACATTATTTAACATCTATTTCGACTGCGTAGTTCGTGAAGCCTTCAATAGCTGTACCGGGGGAATTACCATTTGGTACAGATATAATGGGAGGCTGATCGACGCCCGGGTGCGATCAAGGGATGGCTCCCTATTGGTCAACCACGTTATGTATGCCGATGATTTGGTAATAGCTGCTCATTCAGAAGAGGAGTTGGAGACGCTGCTGCTGAGACTGGAGTGTGCCACTAAGAGGTGGGGCCTTACCATCAGCCCCACCAAAACTAAGCACCTGCCTGGGTATTTTGTACCATCGGGCACTCCACCCCCACAACTCCCAATCGGTGATGGGGCAGTTGTGGAGAGAGTGGAGAGTTTCCCATACCTGGGCAGTGTGCTTATGACCGGCTCCAGTTTATCAGCAGAGGTCTCACTCCGAATCAGTCGAGCGGCAATATCTTTTCATCGGTTGCGTAACGCTGTGTGGAAGCTACCTGGTCTGTCGCTCCGCACGAAGCTTCAGGTCTTCTCGGCCACGGTCATTCCCTCCCTTCTCTACGCTTGCGAAACGTGGACCCCCCTAGTGGAGCATCTTCGCCGGTTGGAAACATTTAGGCTGGCCTGCCTACGATCCATCCTGGGTTTAACCAGGCTGGATTGTGTGAGGAGCTCACAAGTCCTTGAAAGATCTGGGCAAAGTCCCATCAGTGAGCTCCTCCGGCAGGCAAGGCTGCGTTGGCTGGGTCATGTAGCCCGCATGCCCAGCCACCGCATGCCTAAACAGCTTTTGTTCGGCCGGATCGAGGGGGCTAAACGGGCGCGGCACGGGCTAGAGAAGAGATGGAGTGATGTGGTACAGGAGGATGTGGAGCTGAGTGGACTTGCCGATGACTGGTACCAGCGGTGTCAAGATCGGCCTCAGTGGAGGAGGCTCGTGAAGGACGCTACTGGGCAGTTGGAGGCAGTCGCCCTCCAACAACAACGGAGGGCGGAGGAGCGACGCTCACAACAACGAGCGGAGCGCCGGGTGGCTAAAGCACAGCAAGTTGGCACAGTAGGGGGCACAGGTGGTGCATCAGCCAGTCATCTCGGTCATTTCGGTCAGTCGACCCGTGGCACCTGGGTCTGCCCCGTGACCTCCTGCCAGCGGGCGTTCGACACTTCACGTGGCCTCAGGGTGCACATGGCCTGGCACAAGCGTCGTGGTGACGTCACCGCCACTTAGTGGCGAATGGCGGTTGTTGTTGTTGTGTGTGCGCGCGTGTGTGTGTGTGCACGTGACACTGACGGTGTTTGATGCTTCGCGCTTCACGCGGGACGTGTTTAACAATCATCGGGCGCGCGCAGCGTAACACGACTTCATTGGAATGGTGAGTAAATTGGTAAACGCGGAAAGGCGTGGGTCGCGTGGTGGGTCGCGAGTGCTGAAGTTTGGGCAACCCCGCAGTCGCGTCTAAATCCAGGGATTCTCGAGGAGAGGGGTTCGTCTTCGTCGGTGGCTTTCGGCGGAGCGTCTGTGTGGAGGTGTTCATTGCAATATAGCGCAACGATTTGTTTTAAACCGACACCATTGTCACAACGCCCGCCAGTATCATCGTCGTCGTCGTCATCCTCGCAAGCTAAAACGTACGCAAGCATGTTTAGATAGTTAGGACTCAACCACTGTCACTGGTTAATCATTGTCCCTCGCTCTCAACGTTTGCGATGCCACCGCGCTTGTGATGCGAGCAGGCGAGAGACGACAGCCACGCAACACGCGACGATCGTTGCCTCCACAGGCGACTCGGTGACTCGTCAACTTCACCTCCTCAGTCGACCCTCCTCCTCGCCCCCGTGGCCTCCTCTCTCCCAAGGTCATCCTCCTCCTCATCTGGCGTCTCTCCTCTCCTCTGGTGTCTCCTCGCCGTCTCCCCATCTCCGTGTCTCCCCCTGCCGTTCTCGGCTCTTCCAGGAACTCGCTGCTCTCGGTGGGGCCTCTTCTCCCCGGGTATCTTCTCCACCCGGGTCGACCGCACTCGCGTGAACTTCGAGCCGCCCCGCGCGCCTTTGTCTTCCTCAGAATGCTGCGGCGGCTGCTGCTGGGCGCGTCGGGGTCCGCACGGGTCCTTGGCTTGGCTCCAGTGCGGCAGACGCAGAGTTCCAGGTGCGTGCGTGTGTGTGTCACGCGCAGAGTTCCAGGTGCGTGCGTGTGCGTGTCACGCGCAGAGTTCCAGGTGCGTGCGTGTGTGTGTCACGCGCAGAGTTCCAGGTGCGTGCGTGTGCGTGTCACGCGCAGAGTTCCAGGTGCGTGCGTGTGTGTGTCACGCGCAGAGTTCCAGATGCGTGCGTGTGCGTGTCACGCGCAGAGTTCCAGGTGCGTGCGTGTGTGTGTCACGCGCAGAGTTCCAGGTGCGTGCGTATGCGTGTCACGCGCAGAGCTCCAGGTGCGTGCGTGTGCGTGTCACGCGCAGAGCTCCAGGTGCGTGCGTGTGCGTGTCACGCGCAGAGCTCCAGGTGCGTGCGTGTGTGTGTCACGCGCAGAGTTCCAGGTGCGTGCGTGTGCGTGTCACGCGCAGAGCTCCAGGTGCGTGCGTGTGCGTGTCACGCGCAGAGCTCCAGGTGCGTGCGTGTGCGTGTCACGCGCAGACCTCCAGGTGCGTGCGTGTGCGTGTCACGTGCAGAGTTCCAGGTGCGTGCGTGTGTGTGTCACGCGCAGAGTTCCAGGTGCGTGCGTGTGCGTGTCACGCGCAGAGTTCCAGGTGCGTGCGTGTGCGTGTCACGCGCAGAGTTCCAGGTGCGTGCGTGTGTGTGTCACGCGCAGAGTTCCAGGTGCGTGCGTGTGCGTGTCACGCGCAGAGCTCCAGGTGCGTACGTGTGTGTGTCACGCGCAGAGTTCCAGGTGCGTGCGTGTGCGTGTCACGCGCAGAGTTCCAGGTGCGTGCGTGTGCGTGTCACGCGCAGAGTTCCAGGTGCGTGCGTGTGTGTGTCACGCGCAGAGCTCCAGGTGCGTGCGTGTGTGTGTCACGCGCAGAGTTCCAGGTGCGTGCGTGTGCGTGTCACGCGCAGAGTTCCAGGTGCGTGCGTGTGTGTGTCACGCGCAGAGTTCCAGGTGCGTGCGTGTGTGTGTCACGCGCAGAGTTCCAGGTGCGTGCGTGTGCGTGTCACGCGCAGAGTTCCAGGTGCGTGCGTGTGCGTGTCACGTGCAGAGTTCCAGGTGCGTGCGTGTCACGCGCAGAGTTCCAGGTGCGTGCGTGTGCGTGTCACGTGCAGAGTTCCAGGTGCGTGCGTGTCACGCGCAGAGTTCCAGGTGCGTGCGTGTGTGTGTCACGTGCAGAGTTCCAGGTGCGTGCGTGTCACGTGCAGAGTTCCAGGTGCGTGCGTGTGCGTGTCACGCGCAGAGTTCCAGGTGCGTGCGTGTGCGTGTCACGTGCAGAGTTCCAGATGTGTGTGTGCGTAGGTAGCGATTAGCGCACTGCGCTACGGATCCAGCAAATCCCCGAGTTCGATTACCACTCGCGGCCCAACATCGGTGACGCCGTTGGTCGTCTCGGCCTTAAACGAGGACCCGGTGCGGTGCGTAATCATCAGCGGTGGGGAGACAAAGGCGGCCGCCCGTGGTGCTGTCCACCCACCCACTCGCGCGCTGTGACGACCTGGCTAGGCGCTACTCTCTCACACCACTTGCCCCGGCAGTCCGGTAACGTGTGGCTCTTGTGAGAGGCGCCAGTCCCACCGTGGGAGCTCTGTGGGATGTCTCTGCAGTGTCAAACTCGCGCGCTCCATGCAACTTCACGGGAGATTATGCGCTCACCAATGTCGCACCCTGAACTGCTTCTGCCCATGTCCGTAATCCACCACTGCGTTAATTTTAGCCCCTGTAGAAAAATATATAAATATTCCTATGGGACGGTGGTGACACGGCCCAGCGGGGTTCGGCCCTTGTTATTGCATAGGTTCGTGGTTCGAATCCAGCAGGCCACCCTGGTTAGTACTGCGGTGATATTAACCGTAAAATAGCACGCGCCGTCTGCTTCACTCGCACAGTGGACGTTAAATATCCCGTGACGTCATTAAAAAAGAGGAGGCCATTGTGTTGACAGCAACATTTGGAAATAACCTTCGAATTACTTAATCGGAATTACACAAGCAACACGATAGCCGTGCGCTGTAAGAACGATACGAATATCAAATTAACTACATTCGTACGAATGTATTCTCTTTAAAATGCATTCGTCATGGACGTTAATAAAGAAAATGGAAAAAGGTTGAAAGTATAAATAAATGAAAGCGTTCTAAGAAGCGTACGGAAGTGACACTAAAAACTGCGTTGACAAAACAGAGGAACAGGTGTATTGGAGAGCAAACACAAGTGAGAGTCGTGGTTTTATAGAGGTTTGTAATTGGCGTTACTCGTAGAGACAGGGCATCAACGGCTCTGACTGCTGTCCACAGAGCCCCGCAGATTCAGAAAGACACAAAAGGCGCACGCTCTGTACACGTCTGCATTGAGGTCGCAGCACCGACACCCAATGGCAAAGGCCCCGCGGTGTTTATTTCTGGTGAATTTCACTTTGCCGTTGCGCCCGTGACGCTCCGCTGTTCTCTTCTACCCTGTTTGTTTTGTTGACACAAGTAAGGCCGCATTGTAAACTTTAAAGATAGCATCGTTAATCAGTAAACACTTAGCCAAATAAAAATATGGCTCTCGGTGACCCGTCACGGTGCAATGGCCTTGTGAGGACATCTCATGCGACTCATGTGCAGCCCGCGGCAGCAACAACACCGGCCGCAGGCCGCGTGCGTGTGAGGTCTCCGGTCTGATCCGGTCCCAACCACCGCACGGCAGTCTGGCCTGAAGCCACTGCAGCAATAACAATGTCCTGGTAGGACATTGCGCTCCGCAGACTGAAAATGACCACCGAGTTGAATTCGATGCCAACATTGGAACCGTTCCAGCGAAGCGGACGCACCGGGCCGGCAGCGACGCCGGGATTGCTCGGGCGAGGGGGGAACTCGCAAGCCTCTGCGGGACATTCACCCAATGGACATCGAGGCGTTGGAGAATATGCAACGTCTTGTTGTTCCACCTGTGACGTTGCAATCTAGCCGGCAGGGAGATTACAATGACGTGCTCTGCGTAAAGAGCCCTGTGTGAATATCAATTGTTTTTGCGCAATTGTCCCGAGCTGGTTGAAACTCTTCTGCTGCACCATCACTGTGTCGTTTGGCTCGGCCATCGAACAAAGACGGTCACTGCGTCGCGCGCTTTCAGATGCGCTTCTGCGGCCGTCTGGAACGCTCTTCCTTCTGATATATGGACGCCGCTGGAGCTACGCACTTTTATATCTTTATTGAAAACTAATTTCTTTAGAACTGCTTTTTATGTTTAGTTTGTTGTCCTTCCCACGCACCTCCGATGAGCACGGTTGGCTACGTACGGTGCGAAAGACGTTCAACACACGTCCAGCACCATCTCACACTCGTGCTGCCTGTCCTCTCACTCGTCCCGCCCGACCCCAGCGCGGCCTCCACTCCGCTGAGCAGCAGCAGCAGCGTGCAGGACAGCGCCGAGACGGTGGTGATCGGAGGCGGCTGCGTGGGAGTCAGCGTGGCCTACCACCTGGCGCGTGCCGGGGCCAGCGGCGTCGTTCTGCTGGAGAAGTCGGAGCTCACGGCCGGCTCCACGTGGCACGCGGTCGGTCAGGGCAGGCAGAGCCCCTTGCCTCGGCTACTCATCCTGAAGCCGGGAGTCGCCGCCTGTTTGGGATTGATCCCTTGTGCTAAGCTCCGAGTGGAGTGGTTAGTGCACTGTGCTACGAACCCGGCGCCCGAGTTCTATAACCTATAAACTAATCTTAGTTTTCATTTTACCAGGTACGGCCCACTTAGCAATGTAGCTCATTTTCAGAAGGGGCCTGACCACAAATGATAGCTCAACAAAGGGGCTTATCACGTAGAAATGTATAACAGCCGAATACTCTAGACGCATGTTTCTAAATGTGGAGGAAAACATCAGAGACGAATATCTGAACCGGTCATGAGCCTCCGCTAGGTCGACCTGGTGCAGTGTGTAAACATCGCCAAAGGCGGCCGGTCGTGGTGCTGGTCACCCCACCCTCTCGTGTGCTGTGCCAGCCATCATAGGTGCTCGCGAACAGCACTTGCCCCAACAGCCTGTTAAAGGCTAGCTTTGTCTGTTTTACGTGCCGATCTGTTATGTAGGCAGGACTGACGACGTACTTCCACCCTGGCATCAACCTGAAGAAGATCCACCACGACAGCATCAAGCTGTACGAGCAGCTCGAGAGGGACACGGGACAGGTGTGCACCCCCCCCCCCCCCCGAACCACACGGCCACGAGCGCGCATCGCACACGGTGCGACATCGTGCGGGGCAAAGCGACGTGAGCCCCCTCTGTGCACGAGGCACGCGACGCCGAATCGATGCGGCGACGTGGAACTCGCCCTGACGCTCGGGATACGTGCATCGGAATTGAATCGGAATTGGAATCTTTATTTACCCTGGAGAAATCCGATGAGCTATGAAGCTCTTTGATTCACATTTGTCCAGAAGGGGTGGTTCAGAAATGTACAACAATAAAAAAACGATAGCAATGGAAAGTATAGGAAAGGGAAGCAAATCACTATAAATAAATAAACTAACGAAAACTAAACTATTTTTTACGACCCACTTAGCTATAAGTAAATTTTCAGAAGCGACCTGGCCACAAATGATAGCTCCACGAAGTGGCTTATCACGTGTAAGTTTATAGCCGCCGATAATTATTATTTAAGATTCGCATTTTTCGTGTAATTGTTTCACGTGACCACTGCAGCCACCAGAGGCGCTGCAGTCGGCGGAATGTTGAAACGGCGACTTGCGTCTTGGGTGGACCCGTGGCCCAGGTGGTGACGGTTGGTCGGCCTGCCGAGAGGGCTCGCCGCACACCGCCACCCTGGCCGTTAATACCACAACGCATTAGGACTACACACTTTAGTCTGTAAAATGTGTTTGTTGAGATCCAAAACACATATCTTTATGAAACTCAAACTAATCATGAGCGTCGTTGTGGAGAATATAAGTGACAAAATAAATAAGCAGACAATACGCCTCACTTACAAATCTGTCTCTCTACATAACAACACATCCCATCAGCCACACGGCCTTCTGGGAGGAATTTTTTTCCAGCAGCATTGCTTCAGTTCGAGCAAAACTCTGCACCAATCTCGACATCCAGTGCCTCATCAGCAGAGTGCCTCACCAGCAGAATTCTTCACCAGCATTGTCAGGCTCGCTTAAATCAATGCTGGTAAACTGCGCCGACGTTTATAGGCAAGGGCCTGCTCTGTTAGACACGGGTCTTCGTGCGACACATTCCTCTATAATGCGCAACGTCAAATAATTGTGGGCAGGTGACGAGTACGGCACACACGGCTGCCTGTCGCTGATCGGTGGCGATGCTCCTAGCGCAGAGCTCGTCTGTGACGGTGGCCTCAACCGCACCCCCGTCCGTGTCGGCAGGCGGTGGGGTTCCACCAGCCCGGCAGCATCCGCCTGGCCACCACTCCAGAACGGGTCGACGAGTTCCACTACCAGATGACGCGCGCGCGCTGGAACGTGACGCCACAGAGCCTCATCGGGCCCGACAAGATCCAGGAGCTCTTTCCCCTCCTCAACATGGACCAGGTGCTGCGCGCGGGGTGCCCCCGTCACGCGGTACCGTCACGTGGCACGAGGTGCCCACGTCACGTGGCACCGTCCCGTGGTCCTCTTCCTTGCGTGGCCCCCGGGCTCCACCGGGCGAACGGGTTCATTCTTCATCCGCAATGTCTCAGGCGAGGGGATTGACAATTTCACACGCCATTGGGTCCTGCGGTGTAACGTGCACTTTGTAAATGATAAAAAAAAACTCAACACACTCGTCAATAACACTGCCTTAAGGGCAATATATATATAAAATCAGCGACGTTATGTGCAATTGCCCTTCTTTATAGCACACGTCATGCACGATAATGATGGTTGCAATGTTGAGGTTAGTAATGATATTTTGTCTGTGAAGCCTGGAATCGCCCAGGCATTAATCTGCCCGACTTATTTTCCTGTTGTTGTTGTTTAGAAGTTGCCAAATGAAACTGAACAATCGTTGTTGTGCACAATCTATTTTCCTATTGCTGGCATCGGCCCTCTCATGTGGGGCCTCTACCCTGCGAGTCCTCTTTCTCTACTCATTCCTGCCCTGGGCCATCATCTCCCCTAGGTTGACTCAGCCTCAAATGAGTACCTGGCGGGGTGTGTAAACACCACCACTAGGGAGACAAAGGCGGCCGGGCGTGGTACTGGCCACCCATCCCCTCGTGTGTTGTGCCGGCCTTCATAGGTGCTACTCACCAACAGCACTTTCCCCAACAGTCTGTTAAGGCTTTACGGGGGATCTTTGGGTTGTCTGTGTGCGTGTCGCCCCAGGTCCTGGCGGGGATCTACAACCCAGGCGACGGACACATTGACCCCTACTCCCTCACCATGGCGCTGGCTGCCGGCGCGAGGCAGCGCGGCGTCCGGATCTACCAGCCGGCGCCCGTCACCGGCCTCACGCCCACACCACAAGGCCACTGGGACGTGCACACGCCACACGGCACCATACGGGCTCGAAGGGTCATCAACTGCACAGGTGCCCACCGCCAACGCCGCCGCTGCTGCTGCTGACAGCTCGTAGGTACAGGAAGGCCGGCGCTGGCCTCTCAAGTAGAGGGCCCTGCAGCGTCGCTCATCAGTGGACCAACGCAGAAGAATGGACGAACTTGTCACGCGATTCATCCTATCTGGGAAAATCTGGACGTCTTTACGATGATTTTGAAGCTTGCGGCGATCACTTCTGGGTTGCACCTCTTACCCGTGAATGAATTCGGATAACAGGATAAATTTGTCATCAGCAAAAGCGAACGGCTGATCGGAGTTTTCCCAGATAAATTAAAGGTCATGGCTAGAAGGGAGGGTAAATGATTTTTGGATAAAAGGAGTTTCACTGTATTCATATTCTTAGGGGTTTTTTCGGTAAAGTCACATAGGTAAAATTCCGTGAGTCTCTCAGTCCCCTACGAACGCGCGTTTGTTTACTGAGCGATGTCGCGGTGAAGCGGAGCGGTTGTTGTCTTCTCAGGTTTCTGGGCCCGGGAGGTGGGGCGGCTGGTGGGCCTGGAGCACCCGCTGGTGCCGATCCACCACCAGTACGTGGTGACGGCGACCATCCCCGAGGTGGCCGCCCTCCCGCGGGAGCTGCCCGTCATCCGTGACCTCGAGGGCTCCTACTACCTGCGGCAGGAGCGCCAGGGGCTGCTCTTCGGCCCCTACGAGAGCGCCGAGCGCATGAAGATCCAGGAGGAGTGGCTCGAGAGTGGCGTGCCCAAAGGTGACCGATCGTGGCGAGTCGCGCGCGCCGACATTTACATCTCCGTGTCCGCACGGCGGCAAAAAAAAAACCTCACGAAGCAAAGGAGATCAAGCGGACTTTGACATTTTGTGAAAAAATAAATAAAACCTATTTTTATTTCACCAAGTAAAGGCCCACTGAGCTATATAGCTATTTTCAGAAGGGATCCATATTCTCTTTAACCCATGTTGATTGTAAATGTGGAGGTAAAAACCGGAGGACCCAGAGAAAAGTTTACACAACCACATGGAGAACATGCAAACTCCAAATGTACAGAGTCAGAATCGAACCCACGATCTCTCGCGGTTAACATCTCGGCACCGCGGCGCCATGAAGTAGCGGAAGAAGTAGCGGGTCGCGTACAGGCCCACGTGCCGTAGGCTTGCGCGTACAATATGGGCCTCCGTGCCGGGACGCGCCCCGTCTCGCCGCGGGCCACCTCCGGCACGCCACGTCGCGGCCGGAGTCACCCCGGCGAGTGCCGAATTCACGACCCCTCGCCCGGTCGTGCGCGCCCGGCAGACTTCGGCAAGGAGCTGTTCGAGTCGGACCTGGAGCGCATCATGCCGCACGTGGAGGCGGCCATGCAGCGGGTGCCCGTGCTGCAGAAGGCGGAGATCGTGAGCGTGGTGGCCGGGCCCATCACTTACACCCCCGACCTGCTGCCCATGCTGGGGCCCCACGTGGGCCTCGCCAACTACTGGGTCGCCGTGGGCTTCGGGTGAGCGGCTCGGCTTTGTCTCGGTTTGCGCGACAGAGCGCGTCTGTGTGTCTGTGCGTGCAAGGTCGTACTCGTGCACAACCTGGGAGAAATGCTGTTTGACGAACGTGCTCTCAATAGAAATGAATGACTGCTGCAGTGATCTGCGTTGCAGCTATGGGATCAACTACCACGTCTGTGCGTTGCAGCTATGGGATCATCCACGCGGGAGGCGTTGGCAAGTACCTGAGCGACTGGATCATGAAGGGGCAGCCCCCCTTCGACCTCATCGAGCTGGACCCCAACCGCTTCGGGAAGTGGACCACGCCGGAGTACGCGCTCGCCAAGGCCAGGGAGTCGTACGGCGCCAATAACATCGGTGAGCGACGCTCGCGGCGTATCTCTCCAAAAATGTCACTGCCAAACTATTTTTCTTTACTTACCAGGCAAGGCCCACTGAGCTATTTCACTCTTTTCAGAAACGCACTGGCCACAAATGATAGGTCAATGAAGTGGCTTATCACGTGGAAATGTATAGCAGCCAAATACTCTAAATGGCATTTGGAATCTAAATGTGCTCGGAGAAAAATCCACGCCACCACGAGGAGAGAGAAAGAGACACGCAAACTCCAAATATAAAGCAGATGTCAGGGTTGGGATCGAACCCACGACCTCCTGTATACCAGGTGAGGTAGTTAACATCTCCTGGCCACCGCGGCGCCTGTGGCCCTCTGGTCGGCAGCGGTCATCCCCCGGACGACCCCTTTGGGGAGCTGAAGGAGCACACTGGTCGGACGGTGATTTGGCCTCCAGGTGTCCACACGTGGAGTGGTTTCACGTCGAAACAATACAAATCGAGCCTCTGCAGCACCCTCACGAGGTCATCCCAAGCTGCTTTGCCACCTGACACACAAATAATCTACGCGAGTAAAATAAGATCAATATTTGCTTGTCAACTACAAATTGATTTAAAGAAACCCACAATTCATAGGCTAGAGGCGGCTCTCTTGAGCTCCCTCTAGTGGCGGCACTTTCACTGGCAATGGCGCGAGCCAGCAACCTGTTTGTCTTTAAAGTAAAACATTTTTGTAAGAACGAGGAGAATGCGCAGGCTCGGGAGGCCGGAGTTGTCTCCTCCACACGTCAGCGATCGCCCCCCCCCCCGCCCCCCCCCGTGCTCAGTGGGCTACCCGAAGGAGGAGCGAGTCGCCGGGCGGCCCACCCAGCGGGTGAGCGGCGTCTACCACGCGCTGCTCCACAAGGGCGCCTCCATGGGCTTCCACGCCGGCTGGGAGCAGCCGCACTGGTTCGCGCCGCCCGGCCAGCGGGCCGAGTACAGGTAAGTTCAGACGGCGCAGGTGTGTGCTGCGAGTAGTCGTACAGGCGAGTCCTGTCAGGTGTATGTACGTTGAACTTCTTTCGCGCCGTACGTAGCTAACCGTACTAATGGGAGGTGCGGGAGGCCTTCATCCAGGAGAGGATCGATCTCTGCTTGGTAATTATGACAATTGCAATGGTGTGAGAGTGGTGAGTGCAACAGCTTCCTGGGTTCTATTCCCACCCTTTTTTGGATTGAAAACTCATTTCTTTAGAACTGCTTTTCGTGCGTTAGCTTGTTGTCCTTCCCCCACCCTTACGATGAGCACGGTTGGCTATATACGGTACGAAAGAAGTTCAACATACATACGTACATACATCTACCCTTGAACGTAGGTGGCGCATTGTATCCGAGGCACACTGAATTAAGGGAGACTGAGTCTTTGCATCACCACTCAGGGCCGCAAGCAGAAGCAGAGGCGAGCGTGGTTGGTGTTGGCCCTGGTGCAGTTGCACCGCCTGCACACTCAGTAGGTGCACGGCTGGGAGCCCGGCGCGATGCTCGTGCGAGTAGGCGACTCGCTCGGGTGGAGGCAGCGCACGGCGCAGGCGAGGTGACGCATTACCCCCCCCCCCCCCCCCGTGGCTCCGCAGGCCGAGCTTCCGTCGCACAAACTGGTTCGAGGCGGTGGGCCGCGAATGTCGCCTCGTGATGGAGGCGGTGGGGGTCATCGACCTGACCCCGTTCGGGAAGTTCCTCCTCTCGGGGAAGGACGCCACTCGCCTCGCCGACCGACTCTTCGCCAACGCCTTGCCCAAAGTGAGCAGCAGCAGCAGCGTGGACACTGATGCGTGTGTCTGTGCGTGTGAGCGCTGCTGCGTGTGCGTGCGCGAGCACCGCTGAAAGTGCGTGTTGTTGGCACCAGGAGGGCCACACGAACATCAGTCACCTGGTGACTCCGGACGGCCGCGTGTACGGGGAGCTCACCCTCAACCACGTGGGCCCCCAGCAGATGCTGCTCGTCACAGGCTCCGGCTCCGAGCTGCACGACCTCCGGTAGCCGTGGGCCCTCGCGGACCCTCGCGGGCCCTCGCGGCCCTCGCGGCACCGCTGTCCCCGCGGCAGTGGTGCATCCTTTGAGCAGGGAGACGGCTGACTTCATTGTTTCGCCTTGAATGACGTATTGGAGTGGGGGGAACCTTCACCCGTCGCCTGTTTATCGAATTCCACTCAACGAGTTCACGTAATTAATGTATAATGTCCAACAGCACAGCCATGCATTCTTAGGCCACGAGCAGGGTCTGCGTACGTGTGATTGGCTCTGCTGAATCGTGCGACTGCACGCACACAAATTTGTGGCGGGTGGTGAGAATGATCCAACGTAAGTCTGTCACCAAAGCCCAATGTATTTGTCTCGTCTCTTCGAGTTGATAATCAGGCCAGGCCACAGACTTGTTGACGGGCTCACGTAGTAGCGTGCGAGCACAGGTGGAGATCGGCCCGAATGACCCGGAGCACCGTGGCGGAGTGAGCTGTGAGCCCGACGGCGTTGGTCAGAAGGAGCCACATTACGTGAGGGGGCGGCCTTCCTGGGAAGTGCTACTTCAATCGAAATTACTTCAAGTGAACTCTAATTTCCCCGAGGCATTTCTGGAAAAAAATCCGTAAATAATTGTCACGGAGTGTACAAAATGCAGCTGATTATGTATAAAACTTACCATAAACGGTTTAAGATCTTTGCTTATCGAGGCCTCCAGAGGTGAGCAGTGGTGGAGTTAGGCAGCTGAAAGGGCAAGACAAAATCTAAATCGACCCGTCCAGGGGTCGGCAACCTGCGGTGACTCTTTGAGGACTGCTGCATCGCGACGTCGTTTATTCAGGACCACCGTTTCGTATTGACATACATCGGGGCTCTTGATGAATATCGATTTTTTTTTTTTACCAAATTTGAAACGTCTCTTGTTATTTTGGTCACCGACCCCTGGACTGGTCAATTCTCAGCTCAGCCGCCCTCATCACGCTCAAGCTGAGTCGGTACGGTCCAGATCGAGCGAGTGCGCGCCCTTCGTGTGCGTGCGCGCCGCAGCTGGATAGAGGAGCACGCGGCTGCGGGGGGCTTCGAGGTGAGCGTGCGGAACGCGACGGACGACATGGGCGTGCTGGGCGTGGCGGGGCCGCTGTCGCGCCGCGTGCTCGCGCGCCTCACCGACGCCGCCCTCGACGACGACGCCTTCCGCTTCTTGCGCTGCCGCGCCGTGCGCGTGGCGGGCCGCGCCGTCACCGCCGTGCGCATCTCCTACACCGGTGGGGCTTGCGCCCTCGCCCCACGCTCGCCCCACGCTCGACCCACGCACGCACGCGGGATTGTGTGGCCAATTTCACGTCCGCGTCGTCCGAGTACCTTGGAGATTCCAAACTAAAATTATTATCTTTTTATTTTACCAGGTGAAGCCTACTGAGCTGTGTCGGTCTTTTTGGAAATCGATAGCTCAACGAAGTGGCTTATTGCATGGAAATGTATTTCAGGCAAATACTTTCAATGCACGTTGATTCTAAATGTAGAGGGAAAACCCAGAGGACCCGGAGAAAAATCCACGCAACCACGGGGGGAGAGAGACACGTAAACTCCAATGTACAGGCATAAAAGTTGGGATTGAACCCACGACCTCCTGTATACCTGGCGAGGTAGTTAACATCTCGCCACCGTGGCGCCAGGTCATCCACGTCTTCCCAAGACGCTGCACATCCCAATCGGGCAAGGTTGTGTATGCCTGTGATTCAGAACCTTCGAGGCAACGGTTGGTGGATCACATAAAGATATGTAAAACTCCCAAATCTGCTGGGCTGCGAAATGGCCAGGAAATAGCTACTCTATGAATCTGGTAACCCGGGACCACAGCTAACATCTGTTAGGAGCGAGAGTTAAACCAGAGCACATCGATAGCTTCACGTATGACATCGGCGTGCGTTGCGTTGTAAGTGAAGCGCTCCTGGTCGTGAACCGTGGCCTGTGCACGGCCACGCGCAGGCGAGCTCGGCTGGGAGCTGTACCACCAGCGCGAGGACACGGGCGCCCTCTACTCTGCGCTCATGGAGGCCGGCCGGGAGTTTGGCATCGGGGATTTCGGGGCGTACGCCATGAACTCTCTGCGCATGGAGAAAGCGTTCCGCGCCTGGGGAGCCGAGGTACCGCGAGCGCACACGGCACGCACGGCCACCTCTGACGCGCACGCCGTGCTCCGCGGCAGTGCCCCCCTTGGCAAGCCCCGCGGGCCACTGGTGACCCCCGTTGGCCTTTCGTGCGGCCCCTGAGATGCGGCCCCTGACAATACACAAATGTGAAAACAGCCCCATCGTGCTGCTGTCAACCCCCAGTGGTTTAAAATGTGTGGTCGATGGCAACCGTGAATGAACTATCCCAGAAATGTTCCCCTGGAATTCTGTTGGACACATGTCGTCACGTGCCACCCACCCGGGGTTACCGATGTTGGGTTTATGATCTTGTATTGTGGGGCGGCACTGAGGGGGGGTCAAAGCACAGAGGAGAAACGTTAGCGTTTACTTTTCTAACGAACCTTGTAGGTGTCATCTGCACGGGTTCACTGCGTTGTCACAGTCGCTTCTGCCCCACAGAATAGTCTGGCAATCATTGCCTCTGTCCCACAGAAGCAATGATTGCTAGACTATCCTGGTCAAACCAGCACACGTGGTGACCCCACCCCCGCTGTGAACCCGTAGCAGTGACGTTTGAAGAAATTACTTTTTTTTACTCTGAGTTCATGAACAGTGGCAGAACTGTTTCTGTATTGTTCACCAAAAAACAGAAATCTTGCATTATTCCGCAGTAATGGGGTTGGAAGATATATAACAATGCACAAAGGTGTGCAGCATTGCGCGTTCAAAAGCTCTCACTATTATAGAGACCACCATCTCAAAAGAAGTGAACGCGTGACCGTGTTGTTGTTTAGACCGCCAACTCTTGGAGTTGAGAAAATGTGGCCATGCCAACAGGCAGCGGTGGAACAAGAAGACAAATGTAGACGGGTTATGATCTCATTAGGCCTCATCCGTACAGTCTCTGGTCACATGCCTCTGGGAGCCTTTGATATGGACAGCAGCTAACTTTAGGTACTCTCTCTAAGATTTGAATAGTCCGAAATGGAAATGCAGGTTTATTGGTATTCCCCTCTGCACAATTTAATTCGATTGTGCTTTCTGTATTATGCCACGAGATGAAGAACAGATGAGGACATCTTAGAGCAACATGCCCCCCCCCCCCCCCCCCCCCCCAGTGTCAGAGGACCGCTGGAAGAAGACGTTTTGAAAATATTGCACCTGAAAAATCCTTCACGTGTCATTTTTATTCTTGGTTCTTTCGGTAAAGTCACGTCATTATTATTGTTTAAAAATCAGAGGGCACACTTTCTCTCGCACTCTGACATAAGATCGTTCTTCGCATGACAGAAAAAAACAATCATCATCAGAACTGGAATTTAGCCCAATTAAGTGCAGAAACTAAATTAATATGGTGGATTTTTTTGATTTGCAAGGGCTCTCTCGTGCTTGAAGTACTATTAGTTTTTCACATGTCTTAACTATGCATTGCTACGTGTCTAATGTTGTCTTTCAGATGAACTGCGATACAAACCCATTTGAAGCAGGCCTTCAGCCCTTCATTAAAGTGAACAAGGTACAGCGAGAGGCGCCCAGTAATGATCGACCATTGCTATTTAAAACATTAGTCTAAGAATAGGTTTTACATAAGTATGTGTGGTTAATGCAGACTTGATGCCCTGCAAAAGGTCTCTATTTGGTGTTAGAACATCTTATCACCTGTTTAATTGCTGGAAAGAGTAAAACCTTGACTTAAAGCTTTCGTGACTGCAGGAATACATATTCTAAGGGTCTTTCGGTAAAGCCATGAAGATAGAAAAATAATTTTTCAATCACGACGTTTCGATCGCAACACAAGCAAAGCAATCATCTTCAGGTGAGAAGAAGACGATTGCTTGTGTTGCGATCGAAACGTCGTGATATTTTTATTATTTTTCTATCTACGTGGCTTTACCGAAAGACCCATAGAATAGAATAAAACCCATTGTGATTTTCATCATTTTGGATATTGGCAAAAAGGTGGCAGAGATATCATGAGTCTAATTTTACGTTGAGCTCATATTCCAGGAGAATATTAGCCCTGTTGGAGTGTATGATGACTCACAGGAACTCGAGCTGCCCGGATATCGTGTCTTCCTGCTCGATGCGTGTTAATGGTATATCGGATGTTTGTTAATGTTAATGGTATTTAAATAGGCAAATCCATGCCAGTTTCTCGTTTTGTCGTTGTCCAGTCGTGTTGTTGATGCTTTGGTTTCCCTGTTTGTTATTTAAATCAAACTTGTGATTTAACCCAGGATACACCCTTGCGAATGAGACCATATTTGCACTGTCTTAACGGGTCGTGTCCATTTATTAGTGCAATAGGTTGCGACTACAGTACTCATGAACAGATGGCATTGGGTCAAAGGTGGAAACTCCGCATTTCCATGGCAAGCGCCAAGTCCTTCATTCAACCACCGTTGACCTTCCATGTCATAATCTTTGGTTCTTTCAGTAAAGTCACGTAGGTATACAATAAAATAAATCACTACCGAAAGAACCAAAGAGTATGGATTCCTGCAGTCACGAAAGCTTAAAATCTAGATTAAACTTCCATGTGATAGTAAACATCGTATCAGCCCTGGAGCGATGATGGACTATGTCGACCCCGGCGATGGATTTGAAGTTATAACTTTGCAATTGCGAGTCAAGTGCATTAGGCAGTGCCCTGCGAAGGCTGCGTGGAGAGCGATGGCTGAGCTCCAGTGCCTGTGCTTTTGATCCTGTGAAGTGTGCCATGTGGGGGTAGTGGTGTCTGTCAAGGTGAACTATTGTGTTCTAGGAAATAAAATATATACATCAAGATTATGTCTCAGACAAATGTCAACCACACGATGCTTTGCTTTCTACTTTGTATCCAGATTTAATATACTGCTTTGCCCTAAGTATATTACATGCACATGTCAGTTTTTGAAAATATATAAATGCATCCAAAAAATGTTTATACTGCCGTATGCCTTGCTGTTTACAAATTGTCATAATGCCCTATCACAACACTAGCCTTAAAATACTCTACCAAATACGATGTGTGTTCCCAATTAGGTCCAGTGGAATGCAAAGTTAGCACAGTACTATAATTATGAATTAAACATGATGCCATCTTAAAGCTTCCATATTTCTAGGAGGCTCAATGCGGACACGTGGTGAGCTGGCAGCAGCTCCTTCAGTCAACCCCACCCACTTGCCATGGCCACTCCCACCCAAGGACTAGCGCCGCCCACACAGGCAGAGTCCTCCTGCCTGGCTCGACCTGACGGTCGCCCCATCAGCTGCTCTTAGGCCCTGCCTACTCCACTTCCAACTCCGCCCACTACTCAGTCGTCTCACCCTTTGCTCATATCAATAGTCAAGCACGAAGCGAGAAGAATTTAAACTGGGACAAAGTCCTCGTGATTACAAATGCTTCGGGACAACAGAACAGACTCTCTGAAAACGGTTCTGTCCCAGCTAAGCTCGTACACTTGGTGGCGTTATGCTATCAACTTTGATGAGTAATGTTTTCGTTATGCCTTCCTCTGTTGGCCATGTCCACCACAGGATGCGGATTTCATCGGCAAGGAAGCCCTGCAGAGGATCAAGAGGGAAGGGCTGACACGGCATCTGGTGTATCTCACCCTGGACACCGATGACGTCGATCCGGAGGGGAATGAGAGTGTGTGGTGCAATGGCAAGGTACATTTGGTGCACATCTCTTCACCAATCCACTGTTGAATGAAGGCCTCCCCACGCCTCTTGTTCATGAGGGTTGTTTGACCATACTTCACCACATAGATCAGCGTGGGTCGGTGAATGGTGTGAGCAAAAATAGTTCAGATTTCACCCACCACTGGTGTTAGTTGTAAACGGGAATCAAACTCAGTTTGCCGGGTTCGTGTTACAATGCGTAAAGCCGTAAACTACTGCGCCACCGCTCCATCTCATTGTTGAGCTGTGTCCAGCAATTCATCCCAGTAGAATGCACTTGGGATTGCTGATCTCTTATCGTGATTCAAACCACTTCCCCACTGGCAAGGGGATTATTTTTTTTATCTCAAACTGATTTTACATTTATCTTCATTTCAGCCAATTTACAATTAAACGAGCCATTCCATGTGTGGCCACAGAATGTTCTCTTATCTGATGTGATAAGTCAGATGGTGAAGCCTTAAATAAATAACTAATAGATAAATAATTTAACACGTAAGTTGTGAGTACATCACTACATACATTTTTTATGTGAAACCCTCATTTGCGTGCGCACCACTCGGCGCTCGAGAAACGTTATTAATTCATGACGCACCAGCGCCTACGCGGACAGCAAACGCGGACAACGATGCGTTGGCGTTTCCTCTCGTCCCACGCAGGTCGTGGGCAACACAACGTCCGGGGCCTACAGCTACACGGCGGGGCACAGCGTGGCGTTTGCGTACGTCCCTGTGGAGCTGAGCTTGGTGGGGCAGCACGTGGAGGTGGAGCTCCTGGGCAAGAACTATCCGGCCACGGTGGTCAAGGAGCCCCTGGTGCTCACCCAGCCCACTCGCCAGCGCATGCAGCCGCCTGCCAACGCAGCCTGACAGTGCCGCCCACGCCCGGGCAAAGACGTTTCCATCTGAAACTATTAGTGTCGAGAAATGTCTTCTCTTACAAATAACTTCTGTGAGCCTCTCAATCCATACTTGGTTACACATCAAGTATTTGATGTCAATATATTGTTGTATTATCTGAGCTGGAATAAGCTGATTGAATTAAGTAACAAAAAATACGGCTGATTTTGTCCTCGTTTTGTGCAGCACAGCTAAGTAATACCACAACTAGCCAGACTAGAGAACCTAAGTGAGTCATTGGTGGCTGAAAGCTGGGTTTGAATCCAAAATTTCAGCAATGCCAACTCAGTGCTGTGACCCAGGAGCCAAACGACCACACCTCTCACGTACCCCTGGGAACGCGATACGGACCGATTACTCGGCTAATATAACACGAAGACAACGTGAAAGTCATTGAGAACGAGAGATATGCCCTTGATGAGAAACACGTCAAAAAACTGCCACGAAGGTGCCTGTTGGGATGACTAACTGATGTCACAAAGATCCTCTCTGAGCCTGCTTCAACTCAAGCACACTCAGAGAGGGTCTTTGTCATATAATTTCTAGGTGAATTTGCAGTACAGTTGAAACGACAGCTAAAATATTTAACCGATTTGGTGACGCTGCATCGGCAGTGTACTGCACAAGCACGATAAACAACGCGACACCTTCACCAATGACTCTGTGACCTTCAAAGGAAAACTATTAAATAGACGACATTTAACACACGGATGTATAAGAGACATATCAAGAAACTTGCGGATGTTTACGGAATGTTAACGTTTGCCATAACAAACCAAATGAAAGAGCATGTTTTGGAAGCTCAAACAAAATGTGAATCTTCAATAATGCATCACACATCCACACTGCTCCTCCTGTCCTGGCATTGCCACTGCGCGGGTTGGGGAGCATGCACATTTAAGACGTTTTATACCCCGGCTTACGTCGGGGATGCGTTCCTGAAAGGTGCGGCAACGAATATCGAAACGACGTCAATCAAAGCGACGTACAGGGGTGGTGGAGGTGGTGTTGGTGGAGGTGGTGGTGGTAGAGGTAGTGGTGGAGGCGACGCTGAGAGGCGACGGATAATGAGGAGCTGAGCAGTGTATTCTACGTCCGTACTTTCATCCAGTGCTAGTGAATATACTTCAAAGGAATCAGACTTTTTGTTTAATTGACTGGCTATATTTTTATCAATCAGTTCCACACGGCGAGTCACAGTCCTGCGTGATAAACTGACTTTTTCAAATTTGCTTTTGATCTCCGGACACAAGATGTCTGCTGTCTGTACCATGTATTCTTTTACAAACTTGCCTTCGGAGAAAGTGGTAATGAGTGGTAATGTTGGTGAGAAGAAGTTTTTAAAGAAAATTTAAATCGAAGTGAAGAAGGAAATTGAAAAGTTTGTATAATTAATGATTTTTCAAACTTTAATTGTTTTCTGTGCTTAAAACTCTTTTAAAAACTGTGGGGTCTAGAACGGACTCGTGAAATTCGGAGAGAACTCGAGTTAAGTTTTGTTTGTTTTGTTGAATTACACAAAGTGCGCCATCTAATGGGGAAATGGGGGCATTACAGGAGGAAGGTAAAATTTAATTTAATAATATTTGGACAAGTTCGGCGGGCCGGATTAAAAAGCCCAACGGGCCGTACTTAGCCCATGTCTGATGTAGAGACACACGCCAGGTAGATGTAGACACACACAGCGTGTAGTTTTAGAGACAGACACACACAGCGTGTGGACGGCGTGTGCGCTGTCCACCGCAGTTGCCGCTGCTGGGCAGCAGTCGGCGCTGTGTCACTACACAACCATCAAGACACTGGCATTGCGCAATGTGGATCTGGGTATAATAACACGGACAGCACAAGCAGTGTCAACCCTGCGGTGTGCAGCCGGAGAGGACCCTGTCGCGTCTGATTAAACACGTTCCTGCTGCGGAGGGAGCTGGTAGGAACGTTGGGTTGCTCGGTCAATGGCCAGGGTCAACGGCGGCGTGGTGTATTCCGCAAATATGGCCGACTGTGAGGGCGGGCACAAGCCGGCGTGAGTAGGTTAAACGTTGAGTTTTATAAGGGCACCACGGGGTGACCAGCCCCTCCCCACCCAGCCTCACCCCTCCCACCCCCCACCCAGCCCCTCCCTGCACGACGAACGGACACAACAATCCCCTGTGGGCTGGTGGAACCAGTGTGTTCCAACCAGTACAAGTGGAACAGAAAGAGCGGCAGGGTGGCGTCGTGGTGACACTCGGCTCCCCCGAGAGAAGGGTTCCATTGTGCGGTTCTGTCCCTCTGGGCTCCCCGTCTCCTCCCTCCCGACAGCTCCCTCGGCCTTGCCCAGAGACGTCCCAACGCTGAGATCTTGCGCGCGAGTTGTCGCCGCTGTGGATCGCACACAGACGAAGCGCCCCCTGCTGGAGGCACCGTGCAGCGTGCCTCTTGAGGCGTCCTCGCCCGTCTCGCACCGCCATTTGCTCGGCCGCTCTCACTGCAGCGGTGCACGTGGCAGAGGCCGAGTCCTGCACCGGCCCGTTACGTCACAACACACATCTAAACACGCTCTGCATGACGTCACGTGTACGTTCGAACATGCACGTCGCACTGTGAATATCATCGGCATGACGTCACGTGTACGTTTGAACATGCACGACATCGCACTGAATATCATCGGCATGACGTCACGTGTGCGTTTGAACATATACGACGTCGCACTGTGAATATCATCGGCATGACGTCACGTATACGTTTGAACATGCACGACGTCGCACCGTGAATATCATCAGCATGACGTCGCGCACGTCCAGCGAAGACAACCCGCGTGACGTCACGCACCACAAGTGCAACACATTCTGTATGACGTCACGACATCAGTTTGAACACTTGGTGAGCTGGCTCGTCGGATGAGCGGTGACGTGCGGGGACGGTGGCCGCGCGTGCCGCGCCGCGTCGTTGTGAACGCGTTTTTAAAATCACGTGGCGAGGCGCGGGCAGTGAGGCGAGGATCTCCCGGTCCCTCCCTGGTGAACCCTGCGACAGCGGTGGGCAGTGTCCGTGTGTCACTGTGTGTGTCACTGTGTGTGTCAGTGTGTGTGTGTCAGTGTGTGTGTGTCACTGTGTGTGTGTCACTGTGTGTGTCAGTGTGTCACTCTGTGTGTGTCAGTGTGTGTGTGTCACTGTGTGTGTCACTCTGTGTGTGTCACTGTGTGTGTCACTCTGTGTGTGTCAGTGTGTGTGTCACTGTGTGTGTCACTGTGTGTGTCATTGCGTGTGTCAGTGTGTCACTGTGTGTGTCACTGTGTGTGTCACTGTGTGTGTGTCAGTGTGTCACTGTGTGTGTCAGTGTGTCACTGTGTGTGTGTCACTGTGTGTGTCACTGTGTGTGTGTCAGTGTGTCACTGTGTGTGTCACTGTGTGTGTAACTGTGTGTGTCACTGTGTCACTGTGTCACTGTGTGTGCCACAGTGTGTGTGTGTCAGTGTGTGTCAGTGTGACGATTATCTGAACCGGTCCCGGGCCTCCCCTAGGTCGACTGAGCCTCAAATGAGTACCTGGTGCGATGTGTAAACATCGCCACTAGGGAGACGAAGGCGGGCGTGGTGTTGGCCACCCACCCCCTCGTGTACCGTGCCGGCCTTCATAGGTGCTCGTTAACAGCACTTGCCACTAGTCTGCTAAGGCTATACGGGGGGTCTTTATCTTTGTCACAGTGTGTCACTGTGTGTGTCAGTGTGTCACTGTGTGTGTCAGTGTGTCACTGTGTCACTGTGTGTGTCACTGTGTGTGTCACTGTGTCACTGTGTGTGTCAGTGTGTCACTGTGTGTGTCAGTGTGTCACTGTGTGTGTCAGTGTGTCACTGTGTGTGTCAGTGTGTTTGCGGCGCTGTCGGTGTGTCAGTCTATGCGTGTGTCGATCTCAGTGTGTTTGACTTGTCAGAGTGTTTGTGTGTAACTCAGCGTGTCGCTGTCAGCGTGTCAGTCTGTGTGTGTCACTGTGTCACTGTGTGTGTCACTGTGTGTCAGTCTGTGTGTGTCACTGTGTGTCACTGTGTGTCACTGTGTCACTGTGTGTGTCACTGTGTGTCAGTATGTGTGTGTCACTGTGTGTCACTGTGTCACTGTGTGTGTCACTGTGTGTGTCACTGTGTGTCACTGTGTGTGTCACTGTGTTTGTCACTGTGTCACTGTGTGTGTCACTGTGTGTCAGTCTGTGTGTGTCACTGTGTGTGTCACTGTGTGTCAGTCTGTGTGTGTCACTGTGTCACTGTGTGTGTCACTGTGTCAGTGTGTGTGTCACTGTGTGTGTCATTGTGTCACTGTGTGTGTCACTGTGTCACTGTGTGTGTCACTGTGTCGTTGGCTGTGTGCCACGACAATGTGTTGCTACATATCGCACGGTGTGCATGTTCCACTGAGTTTGCGTGTGTCTACTACCATCGTGTGTACGTGTCACTTTGTGCTCTGTGCCTAACCGTGGCTGTAACTCCTGGACTGTCATTGTAAATTCATCATCACGTGGTTGTGGTTTTAGTGCACCGATTATCTTGCGATCACATCATCAGTTTTGGGCATTGTGGTTGCACGTGCGGGTGTTGTGGTTGTGATTCTGATCATTGCGGTGCTCGTGTCTCTCAGGTGGTACAATAGTTGTTGGTTGTTGTTGTTGTTGATATCCGCCGGCGGTGCTTGCTGATCGAGGCCATCGGCGGTGCACAGGAGGACGAAATCAAACTCTCGCCTCGCCTCGCCCCGGTGGGGCCACACGGCGAGGGAGGCATTGGCTCTGGGTGGTCGGCACGAACTCCGTCTCGCTCACATCACAGGGGGGCACGGCAACACACGAGGCAGCAGCGCAGCGTGCAGTGGCCTAGACCGATATCACATTCGTGTGGGTGTGTCCAGCAGACATGCTGGAGCCGGGAGGGTCGTCATTTGTTTCTTCTGTCAGACGTTACAGACGTGGACACTGCAGCAAGAGAGAAAAACACGTCAGCGTGGAGGAGCGATGATGCAGATGGGAGCAGAGATGATGTTAAGAGAGATGGTAACGTGGACTAAACAGGGGGACAGATGGGAGCAGGGATGATGTTAAGAGAGATGGTAACGTGGACTAAACGGGGGGACAGATGGGAGCAGGGATGAGAAGAGATCGTGCAGGGAGCCAGGGAGGGATGCAGGGAAGCGGGCTGGGGGGGAGAAGACCCGCCACGGCTCGCGCTCCTCCTCGTCCGCCTGCTGCTGCGATCGCGGCTCTTTAATGTTTAATGCGGCGGCAGTGATCGGTGATGCGGCGCGCAGAGACCCAGAGGCACACGCGCGCACACACGTGGGTCGTGGATGTGTGTGTGCGCGTTCTCGATTGGCCCGGTGCATGTGCCGTGTACAGTGTTTGTGAATAATCAGGCAAGGGGTCTGTTCATCCAGACTAATAATCAGAGCAATGTGCCTTCTGGACCATTTTGTGTAAACGTGCTGTACATTTATTGGTGGTAGCATTGCAAAGAAGGACTTGGATGTGAGTCTACGCTGAGAGTGTTATTGGCGTTTGTGTAAATTAGTGAAAGCTTGCACACGTCCTACTATACCAGTGTGTCGCGAATCAATACCAGTATACCAATCTGTCGCAAATCTAGATCCCGGTATACCGATGCTTTTAAAGGCAAATGTTCCCAACAGGGAGTCTGTGGCAGTCATCGAGGGAGTTGTAAAATGCCAATGGGTTTGTAGAAGTGAGCATTAGGGGTCCATAGCAAAGGGCAGTGCAGTCCTTTTGTTGAATAATCCCCCGCCCATCGAAGACGACACAAAAACAACACTATCCAATTGGAAGAGCCCTTATCAGGGAAGTTCAGAGGAGGCTGACATAATCAGTGTTTAGAACGCCTGGGCAAGGCATTTCACAGCTGCCTGTTGTCAACAGTGGCTGTCTAATGTATTGATCCCTACCACAGCAATCAAATCCCCCACTAGTTCAGGGCTGAAAGCGGTCGATGAGCACTTCCCCGTGCTCATTTGACCGGGAAATCATCGCGTGTTGTGTTCCCTAGGAATGCCTCTCGCTGGTGCCGCTGCGCTGCTGTAGGCGGTGAGATCTGTGAGCTGCCGTCCGTCGCGGTGCCGGGAGGAGCCGGAAGGAGCCATGAGCTCGCGATGGGCCCCGTGGGAGGGAGTGGTGCGCACGTGCCAGCGCATGGCGCGGACCAAGACCCTCGACGCCGACCTCATGGAGACGTCGCTCACGCGCTGCCTTTCCACGCTCGACCTCACGCTGCTCGGCCTCGGAGGCATGGTGGGCTCGGGCCTCTACGTGCTCACGGGCACCGTGGCCAAGTCGATGGCGGGCCCGGCGGTCATCATCTCGTTCCTGTTGGCCGGCCTGGCCTCCATGCTGGCGGCGCTGTGCTACGCGGAGTTCGGAGCGCGGGCGCCGCGGGCCGGTTCGGCGTACCTCTACACGTACATGACCATGGGCGAGGTGTGGGCCTTCATGATCGGCTGGAACGTCGTGCTTGAGTACATGATCGGCGGCGCCGCCGTGGCGCGCGCCTGGAGCGGCTACTTCGACGCCATCTTCGAGCACAAGATCCAGAACTTCACCCTCACCCACGTCGCCTCCTGGGACGTGCCGTTCCTCGCCCACTACCCCGACTTCCTCGCCTGCGGGATTTTGTTTATCGCGACAATTTTGGTTTCCTTTGGCACCAAAGTATCCTCTTGGATCAACCACCTGTTCGCCGTCATCAGCATGGGGGCCATCCTTTTCATCCTCGTGTTCGGCTTCACACTGGCCGATCCGCAGAACTACAGCAAAAAGGAGGGCGGCTTCGCTCCGTTCGGATTCTCGGGCATCATGACGGGGACGGCCACGTGCTTCTTTGCCTTTGTCGGCTTCGACGTGATCGCGTCATCGAGCGAGGAGGCTCGGGACCCATCTCGCTCCGTTCCGGTGGCCACGGCGCTGTCGCTGGTCCTCGCCACGCTGGCCTACACCCTGGTGGCCACGGTGCTCACGCTCATGGTGCCCTGGCACTCGCTGGTGCCCGAGTCGGCGCTGTCAGATGCCTTCTCCCGCCGGGGGCACCCGTGGGCCGGCTTCATTGTCTCCACCGGCTCCATATGCGGTGAGGCTGCTGGCAGCGCCCCTTCAGCACTGCATACCGAGCACGGCAAATCCTCAACCGCCAGAGCAGACGTTGGGATTGTAGCTAAGCCCGAGCAGCTGACCACTGTTGTTCCGTTGTTCATGGGGTAAAATGTCTTGACAGGCTTCAAATTACAGTGACAGGTCAACCCAGCGTATCATCCCTCTCGTGTTGATAAAATGAGTTTGTATTGGTGCAAAGTCATCAGTCATCCTACAGAGAACCTGGTCCCCATCATGAACGAGGTGGAATTTTAACTTTCGGTTCAGGGCTGCTAACAGAGATGAAACCTGCACCATTACCTGTTTAGGAGGAAGCATCTAACTTTACGTCGGCAGCTTGTAATGCTGTGGTGGGCTGTGTTGCTTCGCTTTAGATTCTCCCGGAGGGAATGAATGACTGGGCAGTCAGACGCGCAACAACACAGTACAGAAGAGAATGGTTTACCCTTTCTGGCAATAATGCGGGTGTTAAGATGTCCAAACACCAAATAGGCAGCCATTACCAGGCAGCCATTACCAAACAGCCATTACCAGGCAGCCATTACCAGGCAGCCATTACCAGGCAGCCATTACCAGGCAGCGTGCACACGGGGGAGGGAGAGAGCCCCGGGTGACAGGGGCAGCGAAGAAGGAGTGACCTCCCGTCCAGAGACGATCCATGGTGTCTTACTCGAGGCCTCCATTAGGTGCCATCCATTTAGTACGTACGCATGGAGCGGGGAGGTGGGGCGTTAACCCAAACGCGTTCGCTTGCGTATGGGGGGTCTACTGACAATGTACGTACGGATAGGAAACGGGGGGGGGGTGAAGCCTCGATAACAATTTGTCTACATCGGCCTTCAAATGAGCCACAGTTCAGTGTCTTCAGCTGTCAGACAACACGTCCTGCTGGGAGTGGTGGGACTGTGGGAGAGGCGTCACTCGTGTGCCACCGTGCCCCTGACTGCTGCTCTCACGCAGCTCAGCAACATCAGTGGCCAAGGCACGCAACTTAATTATTTAATGCAGCCGGCGGTGGACTGTCTGTTTGCTTAAACACGTTAATATTATTAATCCTTGATCGTTTCTGCGTGGATTAAATATCGGCCGTTCTTTAGGATTCGGGGTGGGGGGTGCGTCAAGCGAACGTACACAGGTGGGGCGGGGGGGTGTAAAAGGTACGCGTCCATACAGGGAGGGGGGGAGGGGTCAAATTTTGACATATTTTTGCGTACGTACTAAATGGATGGCCTCTTAATGCCCTAATCTCAAAGCAAACGAATGCAGCGCTTGCCCTTTAACACTGTTGTTGCCATTGCTACTCAGATCAACAATGGACTGTGTCGCTCATTTATTGGACAACTTGCAGCTGATTAAGGATAGCTAAAAAAAACTGACCTTCTCAACAAGGATTCAACAATGTCGTGATTGGAACTTGCCGACTAAAATAAGAAATTCAATCTTTAGCCAACCTTCCCGTGAGACCCCGGTGATGCCGCGTGTATATGTGTTAGCGGTGGTGGAGCGGTCAGCGCTGCACTGCGCTACTGCTGCGCTACGAACCCAGAGACCCGAGTTCGATTCCCGCTCACGGCCAACACCAGTGACGATTATCTGAACTGGTCCTGGGCCTCCCCTCGCCTCAAATGAGTACCTGATGAGGTGTGTAAACATCGCCACTCGGGAGACAAAGGCGGTCGGGCGTGGTGCTGGCCACCCACCTCCTCGTGTGCCGTGCAGACCTTCATAGGTGCTTGCTAACAGCACTTGCCCCAATAGTCTGTTACAGGCTATACGGGGGATCTTTGTCTTTATATATGCGATCGCGTCTGTTTGCACGTCCTAACGGGGCTGTGTTCCAGGATGCACGTGGACACGTGGTGTGTACAGTTACAAATCAGTTTGCATTCATAAAGCATCTATATGCAACCACATCTCGCATTTAATTATTCGGTGTGCCCGCTTGTTTAGAAGAATTTATGCAGGAATTTTCTGCAGGAAATGCCGTACACTTGCATTTTTGCATGTAAGCCATTTAACTGTGTCAGCTTGGTGGATTGGTTTCGCGTGCCCTCCTCCCTGCACTAAACGAAAGCTCCCTGCCTGGTCGGCTGGAAAATGTTCATTTGAAGCCTAATTTGCAGTTGTAATGCAATGAATTTAACTTCATGTAGCATCATCATACAATCGTATCTCAAAACCCTTGCATTATATGCCGCATTTACATCACAAGGTGGGGGGCAAATGTACGTCTGTAGAACGTCTTTCGTGCTGTAAGTGGGGGGGAAGGACAGCAGGAAGAAGAAAGATACCTATCTCGTGAAGGACATTGGTTCCCAGTGTAAAATATACACTCTGCCCAACTCCCAGCTCTCTCCCCGGCCAGGAGTATCAACCCCGTGTCACCGTTTCATAGGAATGTGACATTTCTAGCACTTCCTTGGGGCCTCCAGCAGAGAAGGCCCGCCGCTCCCTTGCCCGTTTTAACAGGGCCGCTGTGACACCTTGACACCTCCGGTCGTTTTTTCAGTACGATACTCCATGGGCGTGAGGGCAACCTGTCCGCCTAACGTCCGTGATGGTCCGTGTCTCCCCCCCCCCCCCCAGCGATGAACACCGTGCTGCTGAGCAGCCTCTTCTCGTTGCCGCGCATCATCTACGCGATGGCCGACGACGGGCTCTTCTTCTCCGTCTTCTCTCACCTGCACGCCGTCACCAAGGTTCCCGTCAACGCCATCGTGGTGTTCGGCACACTGACGGCCGTGCTGGCCACGCTGTTCGACCTGGAGGCGCTCGTGCAGTTCCTGTCCATCGGCACGCTGCTGGCGTACACCTTTGTAGCGGCGAGCATCATCGTGCTGCGCTACCAGCCCGACCGCACCTTGCAGGTGTGTGCCGCCAGCGCCCGGCGCACGCCATGGGGGGCGGGGGCGGGGGAGCGGTGCTACCCCATGCACAAGCGATATCCTATTTCACTCTTGTTCTGCGCTATTATTCGGTACTTAGCGCCTGTGCGTCATTGGGAAAATGAGAGAGAAGTTATTGGGGCAGTTGGAGGGAATAATGGAAATGAGGTACAGCTGGGGCACAAGATAATTATTCCCAGATCAATTACAAAATCACCCCACGTCTTCAGGTGGTCTCACCCTCGTGTCTACGTCTTCATCTCACTTCACTCCCCTCTGCATGCTCTCTGTCTGTTACAGAGAACCACTTCCGTCTCCCAATCCCCTCCGTCGTACTCCGCTCAGAGGTTGCGCCTTTGCCCCCTGGTCTTTTGCACTGTCAATCCCATATCCTTGTTCAAGTCCAGGCTTCCTCTTCATGCTACATTTACACGTCTCAATTCTTTATTCCAAGGCACTGGATAAGAGCTGTGAGTAAGCAGCTGTGCAATGTGATGAAGACAGCTACTCACAGGCATAGGAGAGTGATGAGAGGTTGTGAGTTCAAATCCTTGTCAGAGGTCAATTCGACCCATCATCACCGCAGAGCCAGTGAACTGAGCACCGCTGTATGGGAAGTCAACGGTGGATGAGCTGCCCTGGGATAGAGAGCAGAGCAGGCAGTGACCGCACCCCACCTTGCCGCACCCGCAGAGCGAGTTCCTGGACATCTCGCCGGACAAGGAAGGCGAGCGGCGCGACACGGCCGGCTACGAGTCGTTCTCGGACAAGCTGCGTCTCGTGGGGAAGCAGCGGGGAGAAACAGACGCGCGGCAGGCCGGCTGCCTCAAGGCCAGGTACTCCGACGCCGCCGAACGACCACACTGCCCGCAACTGCACCTCCGCTGCATTGTTCTTTGTCATGGATTTTTGGGTTTAGCCACGTAATGATCTGGCAAGATTTGGTCGTAAGACCCTCTACCACCCAACACAGCCGAACAAATTGTCACGTGTAGAAGAAGCATTTATCACACCAATCGTAACTTCAGCTCACCAGTAAGTTGAAGAACGATTCTCACAACCAAATTTATCCATCAGATACGACGTTTTGTCGAACGACGCCGAGCATCTTCAGAACTAGATCGAGGGAGTCGGAATAAAATCTAGGAAGTCTAAATGATTCTAAATAGTTATTTAGGAATGTGTAAAATCCACCACTGGCTCAGGGCTATAAGCGGGAGATGACCACTGCCTCTCGATGCTCGCTCCAGCTGGAAATGACATTGGCTTTGACTGCGGTGATGCTGTAGTGACGGATGTATTCGCTGGCGCTAGGTTTGAGTGTCTTCTGCGGGTGCTGGCGCCGTGCGGCCCGGGCGAGGCGGTGGTGGTGTGCGTGGTGGCGCTGCTCGTGTGCGCCACCTCGCTGGCCTCCATGCTCGTGTTTGGCTCCTCGCACCTGCACCTGCCGACGTGGGCCTTCGCGCTCTTCCTCTCCATCTTCGGCCTGGGCTTCCTCGTCAGCGTGATGCTCATTGCCGCTCACGAGCAGAATCGCGGTCCCACTACCTTCTTGGTGGGTGCCTATCATGCGTGATTTCACGGCAGCAGAGCTCTCACTCCACTCGTGAACAAGCATGTTGTATATTCAGAGCGCTACGTCACAGGCACACGCCATCAACTGTCTTGTGGAGAACGACTCAGGCCCAGAGTCTTCCCCGCGTGATCTTATTGAGGCTCAACACCGTGTGGGACTGCAGGTTCCGTGTGTGCCATTCTTGCCGGCCCTGAGCATGCTCATCAACATCACCCTGATGCTGAAGCTCAACTACATGACGTGGGTGCGCTTCATGGTGTGGATCGTTGTCGGTGAGTTCCAGTGCCAGCCACCAGTGACGTTTGACATTTGAAATCTTGTGCCTTCGTGATGGCCTTGTGCTATAAGAATGGCGCGAATACCCAATGAACTAAAATATTTAATTATTATTAAATGCTTCATTTATTCCAGGCGATTATTGTCAGAATGTATTTATTGTTTGAATAATAATCAATTACCCTTATTCAAAGTTTATGCAAATGTTTCAATTAACTTAACAACTGGAAAAATGTTTAAAGCACAAACCAGAGAGCAAGTACAGCCAAGGTAGGACACTTGAGAATCTAAGCACAGGGGAATTCAGATGAGACGATACAAATGAGACCACAGAAATGAAACTCACAGTACAAGAGTGACAGACTGTACAAACGAGATCCAACAGACAGCATGAATGAGAGAGCCACATGACCCCCTTGTGTGTCGTGCCGACCTTCGTGGCTGCATGCTAACAGCATTTCCCCCTACATGTGGAATCTTCGTGTGTGTGTGTTCAGGTATGTTCATCTACCTGTCGTACGGGATGTGGCACAGCAAGGAGCGGCTGCGGGAGCCGGCTCCGCGCACGGTGACCGCGCGCTACGTCGTCATCCCCAGTGGCCGTCTCTCCGAGAGCCTGCAGCCCGTGCAGCCCCCGGGGGACAGACCCTGCAGCCTCAGCGACAGCGACAGCGACGCCGAGTTGGACGGCGTCTCCAACCGCCAGAGATAGGTGCCTGCAGGCCTCGGGGGCCAGGGCCTCCTGTAGGCCTCAGGGTCTGACTGGGACTCGGGGTCTCACTGGTCCTCGGGGACTTACTGGGACTCAGGGTCTCACTGGGACTCGAGGTCTAACTGGGCCTCGAGGTCTCACTGGGCCTCAGGGTCTCACTGGGACTCAGGGTCTCCCTGGGCCTCAGGGTCTCACTGGGACTCATTGTCTCACTGGGCCTCGGGGTCTTCCTGGGCCTCGGGGGGCCTCAAGATCTGGCTGGGCTCCACGCGAAGTGAAGTTGCCCCTGCTAAGGGCGCAGGGCTGCTTTGTGGAGAACGCTCGCTCGTTGCAGGCGACGTCTGGCTGCACTGAGCACGTGGACGCGTTCAGCGTTTGTCGGAATCCTTAACGAGAGGCGGGCGCCACACAGCATCGAAAGACACCCTCCGCAGTTAATTTAAAGGAAGACGCAATGCAAAAACCCCACATTGGTTGACATTTTATGATGTGAACAAAACATCCATTTATGGCAATGTCCAGTTTAAACGGAGTGAAGGGGTGGGGGGCATGGCTTGGGAAGGCCTTCATCTAGTAGTGAACAGCTACCGGATGACGATGGCGGGATAGTGCTACCTTTTCAGGTTTTAAATTCCCCTCCGTGCTGGGCCTCATAGGCTGGAGCTGCTCCCACCGCACAGCCCCGTGGCATGCCTGGGCTGGTGGCGCTCTCCTCTCCTCGTGTGTAACGATGACCACCCTAGAGGGCGCTGTGGCCCTCTGTCTGACGGTCACATGGCCCTGACTCGCAATTAAGCTCTCTTAAAATTGGAAGCTCCAGACGCCCTTAACGCCCATTAAGGCAGCCGAGGTTTGCACCTGCAAGGTAAAATATTTCCGTTTTGTTTTGCGTCTTTCTTTAAACGTGTAATGTGCAATCCCATGTTGAACTAAGTGCAGAGCAGTTTGGGTTCTCGTTCACCGTTGTTTGCGCCAAAGTCACTCAAGCTCAGAGGTATTCCAATGTTTAATTGAAAATTGTAAAATTGTTCCTTGGTGTACACAGAACACATATAACTTCTACTTCGCACAGTTGCCATGACAATTGCAAACCATTTTACTTTAAAATATATATTTATTTAAAGCCTTGTCAATCAAAGGTCAAAAGATTTGATGTTTTAAAATGAATGCGTTGGCTGTCGTTGCATGAGAATGGCTATTCCCTGAGACCAGCCAACCAAAACATCAACAGCCTTACCCCGCAAAGAGAAAATACTTCGTCTTGTTTATTATTATTTAGTCAACCTCTGTGGTCCTGAGTAGAGAAGCATTCATCTAATTTAACTGCTCAGTCCTTGTATACCTTGAACATTCCGCTCTCTAGGCTCTCTTACCATTCCTGCTGTGCGTGCTGGGCGTATACAAAGACAAAGCTCCCCTGTGTATCCCCTAACAGACCTGAGGAGCAAGTGCTGTTAGTGAGTAGCAGCACCGATGAAGACCAGCACAGCACACGCGGGGAGGGAGTGGGTGGCCAGCACCACGCCCAGAGACGCCTTCATCTCTCCAGTGGCGATGTTTACACACCGCACCAGATACTCACGCGAGCCCCAGGACCGGTTCGGATAATCGTCACCAGTGTTGGTGGCCCTGAGCAGGCATGGAACTGGGTTCACCACCGCTCGGACGTACACACACACACACACAGCCAGGTCCAGTTGTTGAGCTTAGCCACAGGTCTTACTGCACATTCGCCTTGGCCACTGCCTACAACCCATGAGTCGTGAGTTGTAGCCCTGGCCACCCTCTGCCCACAGGTGGTTGGATTGCTAAGCACAGTATGTGTGCATGTACAGCCCTTTTGTCATTCCACTGCTGGATGAGGACCTCCCACCGCCAAGTGGGTTGTGAGGATCATTTGACCATACTTCACCATATTTGTCAGCGCGTATTTGTGACGGACGGGGACCGTAGACGTGTGAGTATAGAAGTACAATACAGTAAAATATAACAAGTGATTTTCTGCACTGACCTCTGCTGGTCACATAACTAAGTCAATAAAAAACCTGTCACTACAACGTTGGAACCCATCCAAGAAGTAACCAGGCTCAACCAAGCTTAGCTTCTGAGATCTGATGAGATATTTGGCAATTGAAAAACTACACTTGCATAACACATTCCAGTGAACACACATTTTTCTCAAAGCGATTGTGTTGGTGTTAGCTTAGTTACATCAGTGCAGGTTTCAGGTTCACAAGCCCGTGGCAACTTCTAAACCGCAGCACGCTCGGAGGAGCAGCAGCTGGGAATGCAGAGCCCCCAGTGCCACCCTCAGTGACGGGGAAACACGGAGACCGTGGAGAGAACTTCGACTCTTCCTCCTGGCTGTGGCCAGAGGTCACTGCATTTCGCTGGACACTGGAGGTGACTGCGCACAGCTTGTTGTGTTTAGTTTGTCGTCCTTCCCCCCGCACCTCCAATCAGCACGGTTGGCTACGTACGGTGCGAAAGACGTCCGACATATACGTACATTCATCGAACTTAATCATTCGCTTTCTCGCAAACCGTGAGCCGACTGTGACATGTTGTGCCATCACGGTACGGACACGTCACTCAGCGTCCGTTGAGTTGTAAGGTGTTGGGGTTGCACCGACAAAGCGCGTTGTGGGAGGCGCTACTTTGTTGTGTAGGTTCCATTCACTTTTTGCACAGCGCCGCGCCCGCTCGGGATGCATCGGCCCTTCTCGGCACAATTCCATAAGTAGCCGTGCGCATTATATCTTTTGATACTATTGACGCACTGCACGTTCTGGTGTGTGACCAGTATGTTACAGCTGCTATCCAGGTAAAAATGCCCTTCATGATGCTCGGTTTTTTTAGCGGAATGCAATCCCATTTCCTCTTTGGGATTACGTACAGCAGTCATCGCATCCTCCTGGCAGACTCGTGTCTCTTTGCAGACCAGGTGTCAAGCCCCCTTGTGCCGCACAAAGATACCTGTTACTGGGGGTGCCCTTTCAAATGTGTTCAGATGCGATGCGAAGCACTCATGAGATGGACCGGTATGCAGGAGGGCGCGATATCATCATTATTACTTACTGCGCGTTGTGACTTTTATTTGTCGTAAGTTCTAGTTTTGTTGTTTTGCACGTACAGGTTACGAGATATAAGAGTATCTCAGCAGGAGTAGCTTGTGTTTAGTGGGAAATTGTGCAATGTTCTGTTTCCTCGTTTGTACATCATTATTATGCAGTCCACCACACTCAAACCTTTTATTTTCCCCCGGGCGTATTTAAGATGAGAAGCTCTCATGTCGATGGAAATCCATATAACTTGGTGGCAATGCATGCAGGCCGAGGCAAACTACTATAAAACACCTGTTGATTGGGACAGCAGAGCTGCTGACCATGGCACGAAGCCTCAGTACCACACAAACCCAGTAGAGGGTAGACACGCAGCATTGACACCACGACTCGCGCGATGGCGAATGCAACTGCATTGTTGAACACACCACAGAGTAGCAGCAGCAGCAACAGCCCTTACTACAAACATCTCTGTGAATAATCACAGCAGTGAGATTGTAGTGTTAACGTGTGCTGATGATCCTTACCCAGTGTAAAGTAGTATAAAATAACCTGCCTTGAAACGTTATAAAGGCCACGTTTTCAGCAATGTGACAGGCTTGGTTTAGCCACGCCCTGCACACACAGGCCCCACGCTGGGCTTCCATGGCTTCGCGGTTGTCCCGCGATGCTGCGTGACATGAACCCTGCAGATCGATTATTAAAAACGCATTCCCGTGACTCGCTGCAATCGCTAAACCGCGTTGCTGTTGCCCTGCACAAGCACCCACTGTGATTGGCTTCATTTGTATTGACGCGTTCACAGGTTGCATTCCTACTTGTTCTCAAATGTACAGAATTCCATATTTGCAGCGGGAACGTGGATTGTGTCGGACAACGCTCCCCTCCGTGGGCGGTGCACCCACCACGGGCCTTAACGTGACCGAGAGATCCATCGGGATGCGATGGCTTATTGCGCCACGCGTGGCCGTGCCTGGTTGACGGCTGTGTAAGCCACGTGCTCTTCAAGTCCGCAACCACATTGCGACCAAAACCTCTCCCCTGATCGAACCGCAACCAAAGGCCCACGGAGGCGTGCGTCGCGTGCCGCACTGTGCTGATGACACGTGTGGGAGTAGCTTCATTGTGTCCAGTGACGTCTGTGCTTGGTGTTGACAGTGGAGAGTAGACGTTGTGTTTCACCCTCACTTCGGAATCCGCCTGCCCCAGTGACCGTGCCCCTCGCACCTCCTTCACGATGAGCGAACGTGGCATCTGGTGATGAGTTACTAACGTGGACCGCCTGTCGCGGGACGTGCCTGTTGACTGATGTGTACCGTGGCGGTGTGGACAGCGACGACTGGATGACGGGGACTGTGACGCCGAGGCGTGAATTGTGCGCTGCGGGAGAACGAGTGTGAAGAGTGCGCGCGTTGTGAGGCTACTGGTGGTGGTTGTGTCGGTCGACACGATGCCGACCGAGCTGGAGGAGGAAGGCTCTGCCACTGTCTGCGTCTGGATCAGTGGCGGATCGAAGGGGGGGAGGAGGCGATTGGGGTGATAGCCCCCCCCCCACCCCAAAATCTAAAAAGAAATTGGTATTGCAGGTACACTGATATATTCCATAGAAATTACGTTCAATGGTTTGTGTTGTTATTATCATTGACGTGTGGCCATATTTTAAAAGCTTGACATTTCGGAACCGCGCCCCTACCATGGGAAGTTGCTCACTCCGCCTCTGGTCTACACGTGGCTGGTGAGTGCAGTGGGCCGGGAGAGTGACTGGTGCTTACTTTTATGTTATTTAATGGTTGTCGGTGGTGTTGTGTTACGTTAACTTATTTCAAAGTGATTTGAAATCTTGTATATTTTTTTAAAAACTGGAGTAATTTACATTTTACAAAGGTTATGAATTATTATTGTCCTTGTAAAGTATGTAATAAATGTGTACCGAAGCATCTCTGATTCTTCCTGCTACTACTCACACTCTTTTTGAAATGTGATTCACTTGTGAATGTTTGCACGTGTGTGTGTGTGAGTATAAAGTCACACGTGCCATGACCTGTCCAGTCGGACACCAGCACGCAGCACTGAGACACCACGGTTCGGATAGCAGCTCTGCCGGGAAGGGTACAAGGCGACATTTCAACTAAACCTTTTTTTGTATTTTACCATGTACGGCCCACTGAGCTATGTAGCTCTTTTTCAGAAGCAACCTGGCCACATGATAGCCCAACGAAGTGGCTTATCGTGTGGAAATGTATAGCAGCCAAATACTCTAAATGCGTGATGTTGATTCTAAATGTGGAGGGAAACACCGGGAGACCCAGAAAACAAAAAACCTTTGGTCAATGTGACTGGTTTCCTCTCGGGCAGTTTCCTAACAGCAATACGACTTTAAACTATAGATTAGTTCATATTGGGGCATCTTCACAAATAGTTATGATGCCCCACTCACCCTCTGTCACAGACGTAATGAGATACGGACTGAGCTACTACATTCACCCATTCAGCTTTCGTTGGAACGCGTCAATAACAAACCCAGCTCGTGAAGAGAGAACCCCAATAAGAGCGGCCTCTTTAAGTGGCTGTCATTAAATCTGCCCCGTAATGTGTGGGGCTACCTCTGTCACAATGGCTTCTAAATGATGGTTTGCAGTGATAAGCCTGTTTAGCAGTGCCTTTTAAAGGGCCGTGTGTTTGTGCTGTTTGGTTAGGCCTTGTCTGATGGCCTTCTTTGTGTCAATGTCCTCTTCCTCGTTCCCTGCAGGCTTGGGCTTGCCAACAGTGGACACAAGCACTCCCTGTGCCACGGAGCCGCATGGACATCCACTCGCACATGAATACAAACACAAAGCCACATGCATAGAGCAGCTACTCAGTGTACTCAGTGTACACACGGTTGGCTATGTACGGTGCTAAAGATATTCAACGTACATGGTGTGAACATTTGCATGTGTGGTTACTTTAGAATTTGTTGAAACCTCTACCTAAATGAATGACACTGGGTCACATCTAGTTTTGTTTTCTATTGTTAATACCATCATTTAACATAACTAGTATAACTTAACGTGTATAAATTAACATTCACTGTTAACTGTTACACTGAACCGATGTTAGTAATTATCACAGCTGTCTACGAAATGGCAAGCTGGGTAAGTCATCCAATGAAGGGAGCCTTCCCGATGTCCAGGAGAGATGCCGCTGTGCCGGCTTGCTGTTGTGATAGAGAGGTGCCACCTGTCTGGGATTGACCTGGCAGTAGTGGTCGCTCGGTGGTAGGAATGTATTTGTACTGAGATCTGTTAGCACTGTCTTGGAACTGAATTGCAATACGCTGCACAGTTTTTAAAGAGCTGGGTTGACTGAGAAGTGTGTCCGGGCTTGGAGTGTGGCAAGAGCCCATTCAGGCAAAATGTATCTTTGTCGAGGTTTAACTGGGTCAGACAAGTACAGACTAACAAGAGTACAGAGTTCAAACAAAATATGACATATACCTCAGTTATGGAAAATATGACAGCTGCACAAATATTGGCGCTGGCAACATTTTAAAAAAAGAGGTACAGCTTAGCATCAAGGAGGGAGTCACAGAGATGAGTCTGAGAGGTTTGGCCAGAAAGGCCGCGGGGTTTGTCCAGGGCCTACCCCAGAGGACTTTGAGCCATGGCCTGTTCTGAATTTATTCTTAAAATAACGAGAGTATTAATGTTTGATTCAGCGATTTTAGTTTTGCTTTTAGTGAAGAGGCGATACAATATGAGAGAGTTGTGTGTGTGTCGGGGGGGGGGATAAGATTTGAGTCTTAGTTACGTAACAAAGTAAAGTTGTGTTATTGACAACGAACTATACCGTCCGGGTTGGTGCACACAACGACAATGAGCGGCATTCTGCAGCCTCTGCTCACATTCTTGAGCTCTGTTGTCCCAGAGTTACCATCTGTCCGGGTATGACACTGACAGTCCAGGAATTGGCAGCTGTGTTCGGGTATTGTGTTGAAGTTTATCACAGTTGACCTCAGTTTTGAAAGGCCTAGGCTGACTTGAGAACTCGGTCTCTGTATGAATGTACAGTATGTTGAACGTCTTTCGCACCATACGTAGCCAACCATTCGGAGATTTGGGTTTGGTCTGTAGAAAAGGTAGCCAGCCAAGCCTTCCCATACCTCTCATCGCCTCTCCCCCTCAAACCACAGCTGAACCACCTCATAAAGCTCAATTAGAAGAGGAGTGAACAGAAACAATGATGCGTTGAAAATATGATGAGGCGTGTGGTCGAGAAAGAGAGAAAGAAAATCGCTCTCAGTGGAGAAGATGGAACGCCTTCATTTGAAGCAAAGGGTTCAAAACTCTGCGGCATCCACAGGGCGACCTCCCTCCAGATGTTACGCAGTGGAAGTCTCAAGCTGCTAGAGTTTCTAAAACATTCGACCAACAGCTTCGCCCAGCTGGCCTGTCCAACATCCCCCAGCAGCAGCAGCCTCGTGAACCAAGTAGCTGCGTGGCTGGTTGTGTTTGTGTGTTTGGTTTTGGATGCGCTCGCTCGGCCCTCTGGCGACGCTCGCTTGCCGAGTGTCGCTGACTGGGTGCCCACGTGACCGCACGCACACCTTGTGGGCAGGTAAACAGACCGCATTGCAGCCTTAGGAAGCAATAAAACAACAGATTATACACTCTGCTACCATTCTAAGCAAGCAATATTTGATATCCCATTTGACATGTTTTTTTTATCGGGGCGATCTCCTCTGTGTCCTCAAGACCCCCGATAATCGAGATCGCCTGGGCATTCCTTGCCAGGGTCAACTCAGCCCAGCATCCCTTCTGCGGTCGGTGACATCAGCGACGCCATCCGAGGCTTCGTCGCCGAGTGGGAAATCGCCAGAGGTTGTTCCACGGATAGACTGGTTTCTGCCAGGAGAACATGGAATTTCCACCGCTGACTCAGGCCCATTAATGAAGGCGGGCACCAGCAAGCCCTCTGTTGAGCTTGACCCTTTTCGACAACCACCAGTTGCCACGTGTCTGGAGTGGCTTCAGTCATGATCCATGTCAACATTTGCTCTGCCATCATTTGTAGATGTTGCATGGGAAGTGTCGTGACTCCACGGCCCGTCTTCATACCCCAAGAGCTGGGTCACGGCACGCGCATGTAGCGGTGTGTTTGGCTGACAGCCGACTTCCGTGTGTGACTCATACAGGCGCTGTGGCCGTGGTGTTTTCACCGCATGAGGACGATGCGACGTGCATAGATTTTGCCGAGCAGCGTGCCCGGGTTGTGCCAGATGGTCTCGGTATCGGGTTCTTCGTGACTTGGGCTCACGCGGATTGGGTTGTAAGACCCCAATGTGAATCGCGTAGCGTTTGAACTTCTCTGCAAAAAAAGCTAGAGGAACCCGAGATTGCGTCACCGTCTCCTGTGAGGCCGCTGGGATTTACTTTGGCACGGTAGCAGCGTCGGGCACAACCTCGTGCACAAATGCCAGGCACCGCCCATCAATCAGCGCATTAATTCAGATGATGCACTCCGTGGTCCCACCGCACAACACAAACCCTACTCCCGCACAGCTACTCGGCAGTCGCGAGGTGCTGACGCTGCGGCGCTCCGGGCTCTCGTGGCGGTAGCGCATTCGCCGCTTGCTGTAGATGTTCACGGTTCGAGTCCAGCGGCCGACCCGGTTAATACTGCGGTGGGTGCAATCATTGTAATAATACTACGTGGCTGTTCGCTGCACAGTGGACGTTAAATACCCCCTGAGGAGGCCATTTTGTGCTGGCGTCGTATTGCGTAACCTTTCAAAGTTGCCACGTTAAAAAATTTCCTGCAAATGACTCAATTGAAACTATACATAGCAATCACCACCCACGACTGACAGATTGATGCCCCAGGTCACGCTTGCAAATGATACTCGCCCTGGTCTCTTGAGTTCTCAACTGGTGAAACAATAAACTCAACACGCTATCTGCACCCCCATGACTCCCATCACCCACCTACACCTATACCCGCCATTCGCCACTAAGTGACAGTGACGTCACCACGGCCCCTGTGCCAGGCCAGGTGCACTTTGAGGCCACGTGAAGTGTCGAAGGTTCGCTGCTGGCAGTTGGTCTCGGGACAAACCCAGCAGGTGCCATTGGCTGGTTGATTGAGATGACCGGTAGATGCACACCAGCTGTACCCCCTACTGTGCCAGGCTAGGTGCATGAAGTCACGGGACAGACCCAGCAGGTGCCATAGGTCGGCTTACTGAGATGACCGGTAGATGTACCACCAGCTGTACCCCTACCGTGCCAGGCTAGGTGCATGAGGTCACGGGACAGACCCAGCAGGTGCCATGGGTCGGCTGACTGAGATGACCCGTAGATGCACCACCACCTGTACCCCCTACCGTGCCAGGCTAGGTGCATGAGGTCACGGGACAGACCCAGCAGGTGCCATGGGTCGGCTGACTGAGATGACCGGTAAATGCACCACCAGCTGTACCCCTACCGTGCCAGGCTAGGTGCATGAGGTCACCGGACAGACCCAGCAGGTGCCATGGGTCGTCTGACTGAGATGACCGGTAGATGCACCACCAGCTGTACCCCGACCGTGCCAGGCTAGGTGCATGAGGTCACGGGACAGACCCAGCAGGTGCCATGGGTCGGCTGACTGAGATGACCGGTAGATGCACCACCAGCTGTACCCCGACCGTGCCAGGCTAGGTGCATGAGGTCACGGGACAGACCCAGCAGGTGCCATGGGTCGGCTGACTGAGATGACCGGTAGATGCACCACCAGCTGTACCCCTACCGTGCCAGGCTAGGTGCATGAGGTCACGGGACAGACCCAGCAGGTGCCATGGGTCGGCTGACTGAGATGACCGGAAGATGCACCACCAGCTGTACCCCGACCGTGCCAGGCTAGGTGCATGAGGTCACGGGACAGACCCAGCAGGTGCCATGGGTCGGCTGACTGAGATGACCGGTAGATGCATCACCAGCTGTACCCCTACCGTGCCAGGCTAGGTGCATGAGGTCACGGGACAGACCCAGCAGGTGCCATGGGTCGGCTGACTGAGATGACCCGTAGATGCACCACCACCTGTACCCCCTACCGTGCCAGGCTAGGTGCATGAGGTCACGGGACAGACCCAGCAGGTGCCATGGGTCGGCTGACTGAGATGACCGGTAAATGCACCACCAGCTGTACCCCGACCGTGCCAGGCTAGGTGCATGAGGTCACGGGACAGACCCAGCAGGTGCCATGGGTCGGCTGACTGAGATGACCGGTAGATGCACCACCAGCTGTACCCCGACCGTGCCAGGCTAGGTGCATGAGGTCACGGGACAGACCCAGCAGGTGCCATGGGTCGGCTGACTGAGATGACCGGTAGATGCACCACCAGCTGTACCCCGACCGTGCCAGGCTAGGTGCATGAGGTCACGGGACAGGCCCAGCAGGTGCCATGGGTCGGCTGACTGAGATGACCGGTAGATGCACCACCAGCTGTACCCCTACCGTGCCAGGCTAGGTCCATGAGGTCACGGGACAGACCCAGCAGGTGCCATGGGTCGGCTGACTGAGATGACCGGTAGATGCACCACCAGCTGTACCCCGACCGTGCCAGGCTAGGTGCATGAGGTCACGGGACAGACCCAGCAGGTGCCATGGGTCGGCTGACTGAGATGACCGGTAGATGCATCACCAGCTGTACCCCTACCGTGCCAGGCTAGGTGCATGAGGTCACGGGACAGACCCAGCAGGTGCCATGGGTCGGCTGACTGAGATGACCGGTAGATGCACCACCAGCTGTACCCCGACCGTGCCAGGCTAGGTGCATGAGGTCACGGGACAGACCCAGCAGGTGCCATGGGTCGGCTGACTGAGATGACCGGTAGATGCACCACCAGCTGTACCCCGACCGTGCCAGGCTAGGTGCATGAGGTCACGGGACAGACCCAGCAGGTGCCATGGGTCGGCTGACTGAGATGACCGGTAGATGCACCACCAGCTGTACCCCTACCGTGCCAGGCTAGGTGCATGAGGTCACGGGACAGACCCAGCAGGTGCCATGGGTCGGCTGACTGAGATGACCGGAAGATGCACCACCAGCTGTACCCCGACCGTGCCAGGCTAGGTGCATGAGGTCACGGGACAGACCCAGCAGGTGCCATGGGTCGGCTGACTGAGATGACCGGTAGATGCACCACCAGCTGTACCCCTACCGTGCCAGGCTAGGTGCATGAGGTCACGGGACAGACCCAGCAGGTGCCATGGGTCGGCTGACTGAGATGACCGGTAGATGCACCACCAGCTGTACCCCGACCGTGCCAGGCTAGGTGCATGAGGTCACGGGACAGACCCAGCAGGTGCCATGGGTCGGCTGACTGAGATGACCGGAAGATGCACCACCAGCTGTACCCCGACCGTGCCAGGCTAGGTGCATGAGGTCACGGGACAGACCCAGCAGGTGCCATGGGTCGGCTGACTGAGATGACCGGTAGATGCACCACCAGCTGTACCCCTACCGTGCCAGGCTAGGTGCATGAGGTCACGGGACAGACCCAGCAGGTGCCATGGGTCGGCTGACTGAGATGACCGGTAAATGCACCACCAGCTGTACCCCTACCGTGCCAGGCTAGGTGCATGAGGTCACCGGACAGACCCAGCAGGTGCCATGGGTCGTCTGACTGAGATGACCGGTAGATGCACCACCAGCTGTACCCCGACCGTGCCAGGCTAGGTGCATGAGGTCACGGGACAGACCCAGCAGGTGCCATGGGTCGGCTGACTGAGATGACCGGTAGATGCACCACCAGCTGTACCCCGACCGTGCCAGGCTAGGTGCATGAGGTCACGGGACAGACCCAGCAGGTGCCATGGGTCGGCTGACTGAGATGACCGGTAGATGCACCACCAGCTGTACCCCTACCGTGCCAGGCTAGGTGCATGAGGTCACGGGACAGACCCAGCAGGTGCCATGGGTCGGCTGACTGAGATGACCGGAAGATGCACCACCAGCTGTACCCCGACCGTGCCAGGCTAGGTGCATGAGGTCACGGGACAGACCCAGCAGGTGCCATGGGTCGGCTGACTGAGATGACCGGTAGATGCATCACCAGCTGTACCCCTACCGTGCCATGCTAGGTGCATGAGGTCACGGGACAGACCCAGCAGGTGCCATGGGTCGGCTGACTGAGATGACCCGTAGATGCACCACCACCTGTACCCCCTACCGTGCCAGGCTAGGTGCATGAGGTCACGGGACAGACCCAGCAGGTGCCATGGGTCGGCTGACTGAGATGACCGGTAAATGCACCACCAGCTGTACCCCGACCGTGCCAGGCTAGGTGCATGAGGTCACGGGACAGACCCAGCAGGTGCCATGGGTCGGCTGACTGAGATGACCGGTAGATGCACCACCAGCTGTACCCCGACCGTGCCAGGCTAGGTGCATGAGGTCACGGGACAGACCCAGCAGGTGCCATGGGTCGGCTGACTGAGATGACCGGTAGATGCACCACCAGCTGTACCCCGACCGTGCCAGGCTAGGTGCATGAGGTCACGGGACAGGCCCAGCAGGTGCCATGGGTCGGCTGACTGAGATGACCGGTAGATGCACCACCAGCTGTACCCCTACCGTGCCAGGCTAGGTGCATGAGGTCACGGGACAGACCCAGCAGGTGCCATGGGTCGGCTGACTGAGATGACCGGTAGATGCACCACCAGCTGTACCCCGACCGTGCCAGGCTAGGTGCATGAGGTCACGGGACAGACCCAGCAGGTGCCATGGGTCGGCTGACTGAGATGACCGGTAGATGCATCACCAGCTGTACCCCTACCGTGCCAGGCTAGGTGCATGAGGTCACGGGACAGACCCAGCAGGTGCCATGGGTCGGCTGACTGAGATGACCGGTAGATGCACCACCAGCTGTACCCCGACCGTGCCAGGCTAGGTGCATGAGGTCACGGGACAGACCCAGCAGGTGCCATGGGTCGGCTGACTGAGATGACCGGTAGATGCACCACCAGCTGTACCCCTACCGTGCCAGGCTAGGTGCATGAGGTCACGGGACAGACCCAGCAGGTGCCATGGGTCGGCTGACTGAGATGACCGGTAGATGCACCACCAGCTGTACCCCGACCGTGCCAGGCTAGGTGCATGAGGTCACGGGACAGACCCAGCAGGTGCCATGGGTCGGCTGACTGAGATGACCGGTAGATGCACCACCAGCTGTACCCCTACCGTGCCAGGCTAGGTGCATGAGGTCACGGGACAGACCCAGCAGGTGCCATGGGTCGGCTGACTGAGATGACCGGTAGATGCACCACCAGCTGTACCCCGACCGTGCCAACTTGCTGCACTTTAGCCGCCCGGTGCTCCGCTCACACACACATTCGCACCACCCTGCCGAGTCATCGTCCCGTGCCCGTCTGCTCGTCACCGAGGTGGTGGTGCTGCTGTGCCAGCCGCTGATGGGGGAGCGAGAGACTCTTGGGGCTCCGTGGATGTGGGGCTCGCGGTGTCCCCCCCCCACCGCACGGGGGTCACCCGATCGCAGGCGCCCTTTTGTTGGCGTCCGACTCCCCGAGCGCACGATCCGGTTACCGCTGCGGGTTCTCTTTGTGCTGCGAAAATCTCCGCTCGGTTTTTAAATTCCCCACCCACGGCTCTTCGACCCAAGCGAGTGCCGCATTCCGCCGTGTGCGCACAATGCTTGGGTCGGTATTTACAAAAACACTGTAAGTCGCGGGTCTCTTGCATAACGAGTTGGTTGTGACACGTGGGTGTACTTCGCGTGAGTGGTGACTTGTGAGCGAGACGCTCTCACGAGGACTGCATCGGCCCCGATTCATGCCCTCGCCGGCATTCGGATGAACGACGCCGCTCACAGCTCCTTCGGAAATGTCAAATTATAAAGATCCGCGGCCGTGCAACCCACGGGCCGTAGAGTAACCCCGCAGAGACGCGCGTATACTCATAGAGACGCGTACAGACGCACAGAGACCCCAGTAAGATACATAGAAGCCCATCGAGATGAGTTAAAGACAAGCCGCAGTCCTGCAGTGCGATGCGTGTGTGTTGAACTTCTTTCGCACCGTACGTAGCCAACCGCGGCGAATCGGAGGTGCGATTGTGGACCCTGCAGTCAACCACTGTAGCCTTCGTTCCTTCTACGGGGGGGGGGGGGGAGCGACACGGCACCAACTCTGCCTGCTGGAGCCGTCGCAGGCCGGGGCACTGAGCGCCTGAGCGTGCCACTGGCCATCGTAGGCAGGGACAGAATGTCACCCTCACGCGTCCCTCGCCTCCTACCCATCGCGCCCTCCACTACTGAGGCGTGACTCGATGCGTGCGAGCCCGTGCCACCGCGAGGCCCTCTCTCTGTGTGTGTGTGAGAGAGAGAGGAGCGGTGGCACAGTGGTTAGCGCACTGCGCTACGAACCCGGCCATCCGAGTTCAATTCTCGCTCACGATTAAATTCAGTGGCGAATATCCGAAGCGGTCCTGGGCCACCCCTAGGTTGACTCGGCATTATATGAGCAGGTGCCTTGCGCGGTGTTTAAACATCAGCACGGGGAGACAAAGGAGGCTGACCCGTGTTGTGTGGCCACCACCTATAGGCGCTCGCGAACAGCACTTGCCCCAGCACCTTGCGCAAGCTATACTGGAGATCTTTGCCTTCGTACTGTTGTGTTTCTGCGTTTGTGCGCGAGTGTGTGTGTGTGTGTGCGGGTGTGTGTGTGTGTGCGAGTGTGTGTGTGTGCGAGTGTGTGTGCGTGTGCGGGTGTGTGTGTGCGAGTGTGTGTGTGTGTGTGCGAGTGTGTGTGCGGGTGTGTGTGTGTGCGGGTGTGTGTGTGTGCGGGTGTGTGTGTGCGGATGTGTGCGGGTGTGTGTGTGTGCGAGTGTGTGTGTGTAATCCTGACTGACTGTACGTGTGTGAGTGTCGCCACCCAGTGCGTCTGTGTGACTGCCTGTGAAAATGCGTGAGTGAAAGTGTGTGTCTCACTCAGTGTGTGTGTGTGAAACGGCCTGACTGTGACACTGTGTGTCTGTGTGAGTGTGTGACACTGTGTGAGTGTGTGACACTGTGTGATACTGTGTGAGTGTGTGACGCTCTGTGTCTGTGTGAGTGTGTGACACTGTGTGAGTGTGTGTGTGACACTGCGTGGCTGTGTGAGTGTGTGTTGCTGGTGTTCAGCTACGTGAGCTATTTGTTTTTATCAGATGCCCCCTTCCCCCCCTCCCTTCCCCCCCTCCCTTTCAGGTGAGCGGCGGGCAACACGCCGGGGCCGCGTGCCCCGGCGCAGTTTCGCCACCGCGACCACAACCTCCCCAACCAGTTCTGGGCCGGCGGGGCAACATCCCAACACGACAAACCTCCTCGTCCTGCTGCTGCCGCTGCTGCTGCTTACATAACGAGCGCCACTCTTATGCATCAGGCGCCACCCAGCACGCTCGTCGGCCCCGCGAGGTGGCGGAGGAAGCCGTCCCAGTGACAGGGAACTCCTCGCCCCCCCCCCGCCCCCCACGGGCGCACGGAGTCGCGAGTCGGAGCAGTGCTCGCCAGGCTCCCCGTCGCCATGGCTCCCGGTCGCCTTGGACCCCCCGTGCTCCTGGTCCTCCTCCTCCTCCTCGTGCCGCTGCTGTTCTCGTCTCGCGCCGATGGGGCCCCCGCTGCCGCCGCGGTCCCCGGCGCCCCGGGCCCCCCGCGGCAGGCCAACGACTCCAGTTGGTCCGTGGAGTCGGGGCACGGCTCCCTGCCGGGCCACACCAAGGTGCCCAAGGGCGACTGGCGCCTCAGCGTCCTCTCCATCGACTACAGCGCCGTGCAGTACCCGCTCGAGGTCACGCTCTGGATCATGCTCGCCTCCATCGCCAAGATCGGTGCGTGCGTGCGCCCCACCGCGTCATCGCCTCCTCCCTGCTGCCAGGTCTTCGCCTCCCTCCCTCTACCAGATCACCACCTCCTTCCTTCTACCAGATCACCAATTCCCTCCCTCTACCAGATCACCATCACCTCCTTTCCTCGACCAGATCACGATCACCTCCTTTCCTCTACCAGATCACCAACTCCCTCCCTCTACCAGATCACCATCACCTCCATCCCTCTACCAGATCACCAACTCCCTCCCTCTACCAGATCACCACCTCCTTCCTTCTACCAGATCACCGACTCCCTCCCTCTACCAGATCACCACCTCCTTCCTTCTACCAGATCACCAATTCCCTCCCTCTACCAGATCACGATCACCTCCTTCCTTCTACCAGATCACCAACTCCCTCCCTCTACCAGATCACCATCACATCCTTCCTTCTACCAGATCACCGACTCCCTCCCTCTACCAGATCACCACCTCCTTCCTTCTACCAGATCACCAACTCCCTCCCTCTACCAGATCACCACCTCCTTGCTTCTACCAGATCACCAACTCCCTCCCTCTACCAGATCACGATCACCTCCTTTCCTCTACCAGATCACCAACTCCCTCCCTCTACCAGATCACCATCACATCCTTCCTTCTACCAGATCACCAACTCCCTCCCTCTACCAGATCACCATCACCTCCTTTCCTCTACCAGATCACCACCTCCTTGCTTGTACCAGACCATCACCTCCTTGCTTCTGCCAGATAATCACCTCCTTCCTTCAGATAGATAATTCCCTTCTCTATTTGACAGAGCTCGCAGCAGTTTTACAGCCAACACCTGACCTCCAGAGACCCATGACCAATCCGGTTGATGCCATCTCTTCCTTCCTTCTGCCAGTTTCACAGCGTTAGCTGATCTTTCCACCACGCTCGCGTTATCCTCGACCAAGATGGCTTATATCGTTTGAGCGGAGTAGATTCTTCTAATTCGATTTGGAAATCCAACAGTGGATGATCTCTCCTCCTTGTAATGGGGGGGGGGGCTCTGTTCCTTGTTGCTGCACTGCACTCGGCCGGACCCGCGGTGTTCGTAGTCGTGAGCTCTTCCCCTGAGCATCGGGCGATGAGACGGAAGGCTGCTAGCGATGTGGTTGTTATTCGTTGTTGCCCCATTGCCTTCGTGAGGCGCGCTCCGCTTACTCGTGTGGTGACGAGCCATGCTCTTCACTTTTGCCATCGCGAGTGTGAGCGCGCCTGTGTGTGTGTGCGCCTGTGTGTGCGTGCTGTGTGGTAGTGTAGCGCTTAGCGCGCTGTGCTACGATCCTGGTGACCGGCAAATATCAGTGACGATTATCTGAACCGGTAATGGGCCTCCCCTAGGTCGACTCGGCCTCACACGAGTACCTGGTGCGGAGTGTGTAGACATCGCCTCGGGGGGGACCTCAGGCGGCCAGGCGTGGTGCTGGCCACCAACACTCCCCTCGTGTGCCGTGGCAGCCTTCATAGGTGCTCGTTAACAGCACTTGCCCCAAATGTCAGTTACAGTCTATACGGGGGATCTTTGTCTTTGTTGAGTGCCCACCACAATAGGCAGGCGGAGAGTTGTAAGCCGCGAAGGGATCGCCGTGTGGATCGGGTGCCGGCAGCCTGCAACGCGCCTTGATGCGCGCTGCAGATCGTGAAGTCACGCGGTGAACAGATCTCAGGGGCAGGCTCATGTGAGGTCAACTCGAGTTGAAGAAGAAGAAAATTTTAAAATGTGAAAGACCATCAAATGTGGACGGCACGTCGTGAATTATAATACGGTACGAAACCGCGGCCACCCAAATAAAAACAAAACAAGACAATTTTTTGATTTAAAGCTTTCGTAACTGCAGGGATTCATCTTCTTGGTTCTTTCGGTAAAGTCACGGAGAAGGGAAATAATAAAATAATAAAAATAAAACATAATAAAATAATTCTCACGACGTTTCGGCCACAACGCAAGCAGCCGTCCTCAGGTGAAGACCAGGTCTGTCGGGGAGACAGCGTCTGACAGCGTCTGATTCAGACCTGGTCTTCACCTGAGGACGGCTGCTTGCGTTGTGGCCGAAACGTCGTGAGAATTATTTTATTATGTTTTATATTTATTATTTTATTATTTCCCTTCTACGTGACTTTACCGAAAGAACCAAGAAAAAGTAAGACAATCACCGTCCCGTTTTTGACTCATCTCATCAGCCCCGTGGCCATCTGGCAATGAATGCTTGCAGCTGCATTTGTTCGACGCAAGAAAAACTGGCGACTGGTTTCGACACACACAGTGCGGGAGAACTGCCATGAGGTCATTGGCAAGGACCCCCCCCCCCTCTGTTAGATGAGGGTCCTCGTTGGACAGGACCCTCTATGGCGCACGGCTGGGGACTCCCGGCTGTGCGGTGTGCCCCGGTACCCCCGGAGAGACTCCCACCCGCTAGAAACAATGTCGACACTCCATCAGGGCAGCCTGCCCAGTGCTGCCCTCTCCGTGTGCTCCACTCTCACCGACTGGGGGTGGGGGGGGGGTGGTACCTGCAGCAGCACGGCGCAGCCTCCCGTTTGCTTAGCGGCGTCTGTCGCCATGGCGCCCATTGCGCTCCACGCTTCGCGCTGGAAGCCGCGCGCGTTGAGGCCACGTGTGGCTGCCAGTGTCACGTGGTGCTGGGGGAGAGAGGCATTGTCGTGGCACGTGACGCGTCGACGGTAAACAATGAGCGGCGCACGCGGCACGCTCGCGCCTGCAGTGGTCACGCTCCAAGTTCAATGAATGGGGGGGGGGGGGTCACTGCCTGTCGGACGACACGGAAGTCGTCACGAAAGGGACTGACGATTTGGTTCCAGCGTCTCCCTCGAACCGCTGCTGGGCCGCTTGAGGTGTCACCCCACGGCGTGACGAGGTCCTCAGAGTCACCCCCCGTGTCACCCCCCCCCCCCCCCCCCCCGTGTTACGATCCCTGAGGTATTTTTACATCTTCCTGGGTTTCACTCCACACGCCGCGTACATAAACTACAACCGGCAGATGTGTTCATGAAAAACGGTTTTGCGCTGGGTGGGAACGCATGCGCAGGACGGGGGAGGAGGGCCGATTTGTGGGGCAACCGTGGAGCGCTCTGCACTAGTCGGGCCACCCGCGGGGAGGCCCACGAGGTGCCCCGTGGGATACCGCGAGGGGCGATCTGGGAGATGGTTCGTGTGTCCGCTGTGCAGCAGCTGTGAGATCGTGGCACTGGGTAGATCGCCCTGGCGGGGTGCGGTGGTGGTGCCGCGGTGGCTAGGAGATGTTAACTGCCTCGCCTGGCTTGCAGGAGGTCGTGGGTTCGATCACGACCCTGACGATGCCTGCTGTTGCATATTTGGAGTTTGCTTTTAGAACATGCGTTCAGAATATTTGGCTGCTATAAATTTCCACGTGATAAGCCACTTCGTTAAGCTATCATTTTTGGCCAGGTGGCTTCTGAAAAAGCAACTAAAAAGCTCAGTGGGCCTAACCTGGCAAAATAAAACATAATTTAGTTGTAGACATCTTGATCCTTTGTCAGTACACTGCTGTGTGAAGGCCTCCTCATGCTGTATCGGCGAAGAGAGTTGCTTGACTCTACTTCAGCTTGCCGCTCAGTGCTGGTTGTTGACGTGGGGGAGAGGCCCAGTCCCGGTGGGTGCTGATATCACTCGGCAGTCCAACTCAGGTGGCCGGGTTCATAACGCAGCGCGCCAACCACTGCAGATCCACCCTTGCCACGCGAAAATCGCTCTTTTAAACAACTGGGGGGGGGGGGTGAAGCCTCGATAACAATGTCTACATTGGCCTTCAAATGAGTCAGATAGTCCGACGGTGGACTATCTGTTTGCTTAAACACGTGAATATTATTCATCCTTGATCGTTTCTGCGTGGATTAAATATCGGCCGTTCTATAGGATTCGGGGGGGGGGGGGTGGTGCGTCAGTCGTATGTACGCAGGTGGGGGGGGTGTAAAAAGTCCGCGTGCGTACAGGGAGGGTGGCAGGGGTGAAGTGTTGACAGATTGTCGCGTTTCCTACTCAATGGATGGCCCCTAACGGCGGCGAGGGCTGTGCGCGGTCTGGTGCAGGCTTCCACCTGGCGCGGCCCATCTCCACCTTCGTGCCCGAGAGCTGCCTGCTCGTCATCATGGGCCTGCTGGTGGGGGCCGTCATCCGCGTGGCCCACCCGCCGCAGCTGCCCTCGCCCGACCTCGTGTTCGGGGTGGACGCCTTCTTCCTCTACCTGCTGCCCCCCCTCATGCTCGACTCGGGGTACTTCCTCCCCACTCGCCAGTTCATGGATAACATCGGGACCATCATCAGCTACTCGGTGTTTGGCACCCTGTGGAACGCGCTCAGCATCAGCCTCTTCCTCTTCGGCATCTGCCAGGCGAGTCCTCGAGTTCACGTTTGTTTTGTCTAACCACGCGGAGATTCCAGGAGGGTCGAGAAGAGTCCAGGAGAGTGTCGTTTGCGAGAATCGCCGCACTAAGAACATCTGAGATGGAACTGAGAGGTGATGCCGTGTTCCACGCTCAAACTGTAATTGTCTAAACGCCAGAAATATATTTTGAAACATAAAACGTCAATGATGAGGATTTAAATCATCACAGTTTGGCATTGCTTTACTGTCTAGTTTGTTGTCCTTACCGCGCACCTCGAAGTTCAAGATACATTGCTGGTATCTACAGTGAACTCGGACTACCACCGTTTCCACCATGCAAACGTGACCCAACCTCGGCCCAGGTCTATGAACACACCGTGCAGTCTCCTGCAAACAAAATCGATTCCCGCCACCCGAACACAGATTGCCCAGACCCTGCCCGGGTCGAACCCAGCCAGGTGCGACCCGCACGGGTGCCGACCGGACAGCGAGGGCGGCGTGTGCAGCACCCGGCCATGGCCGCGGTGACCGCGTGGCGGGGTCCGTCGAGCGAGGACGTCGTGACGCCTCCCACGTGACTGGGCTTGGCGTCCACATCGACTCGGCTCGCTGCGGGAGGCGCGACAGCGGAGAGGCGGGTGCCCTGATCGGGTCTCGCGTTACCGGATTGAGATGTCGTTGTGTGCCCATATCCTCGTCGTTGGATGAACGCACGTCTCGCTACCCACAGAACCACACCGCCGCTTGCTCCGCACTGCCGGCGGGCCGTACGAGTGACGCCGCTCTGTTTAAACCCACTCACAGTACATTCTCACAGACGCACGTTACACAATCGATCTTTACACAAAGATAACACAACAATACTAAACACCCAGACGAGGAAAAATGGGAAAAACCGTGACAAAATCACAGTAACTTTAATATGTGGTACCCGAGTGACGTAGCATGTCCTGACTAAACGAGGTGGAGTGACGCGTCACGAGGTGCCCCCCCCCCCCCACGCGGTAATTGCGTCCCTCGTGGTGCCGCAATCCGTGACAGCGAAACGCCGTGGGGAGGTGGGGGGGGAGGGTGGGGGGGAGGGTGGGGGGGGTGGGGAGACTGGAGGGGTGGGGAGAGTGGAGGGAGGGGTGGGGAGAGTGGGGGGGAAAGATGGGGGGTGGGGAGGGTGGAGGGGAGGGTGGGGAGAGTGGGGGGGGATGGGGGTGGGGAGGGTGGGGGAAGAGTGGGGGGGAAGGTGGAGGGGGAGAGTGAGGGGAGGGTGGGGGTGGGGAGAGTGGGGGTGAGGGTGGGGGGAGGGGGACGGGTGGGGGGAGGGTGGAGGGGGAGGATGGGGGGTGGGGAGGGTGGGGGAAGGATAGGGGGTGGGGGTGGCGGTGGGGGGTGGGGAGGAGGGTGGGGGGGAGGGGCTCTTGTGTCATGGTGGAAACTTTATACTGCGTGGAGGTGTTGGGAAACGTCACAATTCTGGCTAATGGCCTGATGAAGCTGGTTGCTGTAACCACCAGCGAAAGGCCATAGCCGAATTGTGAATGTTGTGGGTTTACTCTCCAACACACAAGCGGTGTGCTGCACTCGCAACTAATTGGCACGTTTTATTTATGTGACAAACCTTACTAATTGATCAGACCCCCAAAAAAAACCTTTCTTGTGGATAATATCGGTCGCGACAGCCTACCACTACTGACAGCATGTTAAACTCTCCACCACTGACGGAATCGCGAGAGGCGCTTGTTTGGAGGCGCGGTTTTTGTTCGCTGCTCGCCCCGAGGGCCGCCCGGCCGTGGCCGTTTCCGCCAGAGCCACACGCGGTTGTTGGGCCGCCCTGCCATCGATTTGCAGCGCCAAGTCTGCCCAAAGAGCGTGAGGTCAGGAGTATGGCGATGATATGTGTTGCTACGTTTGAGTCTCTATATGCACCTTCTCCGTGAGTCCAAATACTTTGTTGAACCAAAATAAAAAATCAACGAGTGTTTGACATTTAGAGAGAAACCAGATTGCTCGGAGCGAACACTCACAGCTCCGCAGACGATTACAGATGCAACTCGGAGCGTCTTAAAACGAGTGAGTGTCAACGTGCGTCCTCCCACGCAAGGATCGTAGGCGTAAGAGACGATTTTAATCGACGATTCGTCGCGACTGCGACGCTTTGCTGATCCTCGCCCCTAACGCGGCTCCGCGTGCAGATCTCCGTGTTCAACCTGGACGACATCCCCATGCTGCAGCTGTGCATGTTCGGGAGCGTCATCTCCGCCGTCGATCCGATCTCCGTCATCGCCGTCTTCGAGCAGATCCAAGTGAACGATCAGCTGCAGACGCTCGTGTTCGGGGAGTCGCTGCTGAACGACGCCGTCACCGTGGTGAGCGCCCGCGCCTCCTCGCGCCGCACCCAGACAACCGCGCTCATCGGAGGTGCGGGGGGACGAACAAGCAGCTCTAGAGACACATTACTTTGCAATCTCGTGCGTACACAATGCAGGTAGTGGGGGGGGGGGGGGGTCCTTAAAAGACCCGAACATAAACATAGTGTAACATAAAATATGCAATTTATAAAGAGTCTGAACGCAACCCAAAATCGTCGCTCGGCCGAGAGTCGCAAGACTCTGTGGTCGGTCCGCTCGTGCGGCTTGGCCGTGGCCTGTTCCGTAAGTCCGGGGACCAAGGAGAAGAACGAGGAGTAGACGGTGGTGGTGGCGGTGGTGGCGGTGGTGGCGGTGGTGGTGGCGGTGGTGGTGGTGGTGGTGGCGGTGGTGGTGGCGGTGGTGGCGGTGGGAAGTTGTCAGCGCGGCTCTTGGAAGCCGCTGCCTGCAGACCGCGCAGCAGCCGCGGGATCTGGCGGAGGGTGGAGAGCGTTGTCGCGGTGCTGTGGTGGCATCGGCAGCGTCGGCTATGAGGACATCTCGACGTCGATGAGCGTGTCGGCTGCCTTGCGTGGAGTGTCGCGGACGGCGTGGCACGGCGGGGTGGGGGCGAGCGCAGCACGCGGCGCTCGAAGTGAGAGCGCCGCGTGCTGCGCTCCCGCGATGCCCGACGGGAGACTATCCTCTTTGGTTTTGTCGGTAAAGTCACGGAGGTAAAACATTTAACTAAATTAAATCACGACGTTTCGGGCGCAACACAAGCGTCCTTCTTCAGGTGGGGACAACTTAGCGAAAGCAGGTGTTGCGCCCGAAACGTCGTGATTTAATTTATTTAAATTTTTTACCTACGTGACTTTACCGAAAAAAACTAAGAGTCTGAATCCTTGCAGTCACGAAAACTTCAAATCTAGAATCAACGGGAGACTCTGCGGGGCCCGTGCAGCTGCGACCGTTGACTCCCCCCCCCCCTCCCCCGCTGCCGTGCAGGCGCTGTACCAGCTCTTCCTGGAGATGTGCGACATGCAGAAGGTGCTGGGCATCGACGTGGCGGTGGCGATCCTGAGGGTGGTGCTGTGCGGCTTGGGCGGCATCGTAGTGGGGCTCTTCTACGGCTTCCTGGCGGCGTTCGCGTCGCGCTTCACGCACCGCGTGAGCGTCCTGGAGCCGCTCTTCGTCTTCCTCTTCGCCTACCTGGCCTACCTCACCGCCGAGATGTCCAAGCTCTCCGGGATCATGGCGTGAGTACGAGTCGCGCGGCGTAGCGGCGCGGGAGATGACCGTGGCGAGCGCGCGATGAGTCTCCGTGGTGCGGAGTTGACGTGGGAGCCAGGGGTCGGTCACCTCCGTGCGTCCCTCCATTCTGTTCGCCGTTCGCGCGCAGGGGCCGAATTGTGTGCGGCGGTTTGGGTCACCGGCGAGAAAGTCGACGCGAGGTCGTCACTGTGTTCCATAGAACGTCAGTCGTAGCGAGAGAACGTGAGGTTTGGCAGGATACCTCGATAAGCGGGATGATGGAGCAAAGGAAAATCTGCGTGCAACGTCAAATGAAAGACGTTCAACGGAACCGCAACAAGGTGCGGGGTTTTTAGAATGATTTATACGGGAGAGTTTCCTGCTGGCGTTATGAATGCTCCATCGTCAGTAATCCGTCCAGTTACTTCGGGCCAGGGCGTCACCACACAAGGAGAGAGGCGAGTGTGTCGCGGAACTGCAGTTTGATGGCAGGTGGAAGCAACCGATTACAAGGGGCGTAACGTCGCCAGATTCATGCACGCAATAAAACCCGGGCAGGTTTCTCAGTCAGCCGAAGTCGAGCAAAACTGCGCAGTGTCCTGCGGCGACATTGAACGCAACACTCGGCACGGGGTCTTGATACAAATCAGCTCCTGCCACCGGACACGGGTGACGAATCCCCCCGATGCGATCCTGGACGGGCGGGGACCCTCGGCGTCCGAGGGGACACTGGGAGGGAGGTCGACGTCCAGGGGCTCGATGTGCGGCGACCTCTGTCCGAGCCCAGGCGTCATCGGAGTGCCGATGTTTAGGCTACAGATGCCCGTGACTGCAAAGCGCGTCGCTTCACGCGTGCCGCGCGCTCATTCGCCCGGGGGGGCAAGGCAGAGCTCGCCGCGAGGCTGTTGCCAAAACATCAGGGAGCGATGGTCGCCTTGCGAGGTCGGGGCAGGTCACGAGACTCCGCGAGGCACGGGCGACCCGCTCTGTCGCTACGCCGCTGGATGTAGGGCCTCTCCGCGCCTGTGCGAGTCGTGGGGGATGTTTTGACCATACTTCACCGCGCCGGTCAGCGCGAGTCGGTGAAGGCAGAGAGCGTAGACTAGGAAGCGTAGAAGTACAGCACAACCATCGATGTTCCGCACTGCCTTCTGCGGCAGTAAGCGGCGAGCACCGCGACGTCGACAGAGCTTGGCCACGTGGCACGAAGCCAAAGTCCTTCGCCCGGCTGCCACCCATTCGACTCCCGGCCCAGCTGCTCCCACGTGACCTCCACCCGGCTTCAATGCCCTCCGCGTGCTCACTGCCACGCGAGCAAATGAGCTCGCCCGGAAGGTCGCGTTCACCACATTGCGCCGGTTGACGCGGCCCGGCCGGAGCGCGCTCGCCACTTGTTGCGGGGGTTCGCGGTCTGAAGCTGACAGGCCGCCCTGGTTAATAGTAGCGCGAGTGAGAATGTTAACCATGAAGTGCTATGCACCATCAATTTCGCATCTTCATCAAAGATCCCTGTGATGTCGTTCAAAGAAGAGAAGGCCATTGTGTGCGCGCACGAAGTTGCGCCGCGTGCGGACGCGACGGGGAACGGCGCGGGGCGGAGTGGCCGCTCGGTGCTCACGTGGCAGTGGCCCTGCTCACGTGGCAGTGGCCCTGCCCACGTGACCCACGCCGCGCAGGTGGCAATTTGTGGCGGTCCCTCCACACAGGCAGCCTCTTTATCCTCTGCCAACGACCCCATCCCAAGTGCCTGTTATTTGATCTGAACCCGCACAGCTCGCTGGCGTCGCAGTGCCCAGTGCGTGGGTAATTACATTTTGATTTGTATTCTTTGTGTCTTTCGGTAAAATCACGGACATAGGTTCAAAGAAAATAACAAAAAAGAACAAGTACAAAAGTAAACAACGGTAGTTTTTTGTTCTTTTTGTTTGTTATTTTCTTTGAACCTATCTACGTGACTTTACAGAAAGACCCAAAGAATATGAATTTAACTACATTTTGATTTTAAAAAATTGTCCCTTTTTCTAATTCATTGCAATTGTTTCGCAACTGCGATCTTGCCATGATATGAAGAATAAATTTGGAAATCTCACAGAGAGGAACAGATGTTGTTGCATTGCGGCCGCATTGTTTGAAAGCGTTTTCAGTGCAGGGGTCGCACTGCCCACGCGCCATGCGATGAGATCATTTCACGAGAGTCAAACCCCCATATCGTCAACGCTCAGAGCTGGAGTTTGGACAAACAAAGTGCAAACGCACATTTGACATGGTGGCTTTTTGGCAAGCTATTGGTGGCTGGATGGAGACCGCCAACGGACTGCACTGGAGCACTGCGTGACATCGTGGAAGTCTGCCTGGGCTCACCACACCCAGGGCCAACAGCGGCGTGTGCTGGCTGTGACTTGCCGAGGCAAGCCGGCAGCCTCGGCAGGCGGTGTCTGTGCGAGAGACGCTGCGGTGGTCCGGCTCGAGGCTCGCCAGGAGGTGTGTGGTGGAAGATGCCTTCCTCGTTGGTGCTTTTGGGATTTCCCATCTTGGCGACTGAAGCCTCCTCCCCTCGCACCCTTGCCAGTTGCGTTCGCTCACAGCGGCTCAATATAATCCAAGTTTACACTCAGTAATCACGCGCGTCGTTGTGGGGAAGGTAATTCTCGAAGCGATGATAGCAGACAAAGCGCACTTTCACATCCTCCGCACGCGCAAGTTAGGAGGACGATCCACAGACCGCGTGGTGCATATTCCAGACGGACACCCTCCCTCTGTGTGACTCTCCCACAGGAAGCAAACAGCAACTCTGTTTTCTTTGTTACTTGATTAGTTTGTGACTCTACGAGTTTGCTTTGTTGTGCCGGAGCTGTGACGTGTTTGTTCAGACGTTTGTGAATGCTGCTGCCCGTAACGTCAGGGCCCACGTTGGTGACTGATCAGCAGCCACTCCTTGCTGAAGATATTAAACTTGCATTCGTGCCAAGTCTTTCTCTCTAAGACAAACAATACTGGGAAACTCTGATCTAAAAGGCATACAGACTAAAACTGATTAATTGTTTATTTTTTCACTGGACTGTATGCACAATCCCTCATCTCGAACTGAGTATTGCTAATTCGACTCATCGACGCAGCGACCCTTTAAGGATGTCCGGTTCACGTTGTGGTAGCAGTGCTCAGAGCAGTCGTGATGTTTGCTGCAATCTCCTCTTTGCCAAACACAGTCTTCTCGTGCAGGGCTTGGTGAATTGGGGCGTCATGGTGGCGAGGAGATGTTAACCACCTCGCCAGGTATACAGGAGATCGTGGGTTCGATCCCGACCCTGACGCCTGCTGCTGTCTATTTGGGGTTTGCGTGTCTCTCTCCCTGTGGTGGTGTGGATTTTTCTCCCGAGTCGTCCGGCTTTTCACTCCACATGTATAAACACGCGCGTTTAGACTATTTGGCTACCGCTATAAATGTCCACGTGACAAGCCACTTCGTTGAGCTCTCATTTGTGATCGCCAGGTGGCTTCTGAAAAAAGAGCTCGACAGCTCAGTGGGCCTTACCTGGTTGAAATAGAATGGCAACCTTCGCGATCTCCTCTCGGCCACTCACGTGACCCGACCGCTGGGCCACTCACGTGACCCCTCCGCTTGGCCTCTCACGTGACCAGACCGACCGCAATCGTCGCGATGGCACCGCGCGGGTCGTAAACCGGTGACGCCAAGCGGACGACGACGGCGGTGGCTGCAAGCGCCGTGCTCCTGTGACGATCCCTGTTTTCTCATTCACCTTTGAACATCTCCGCGTACACGAGTCGCCTGCGTCCGAGGCGGGTAATTGAGAAAGCAACGTAAGAGAACAATGGCCGTGTTTGTTTCTACCCGCGCAGCTCGAGGGTCTTTTTGTTTCGGCCCGATGCCATCGCTCGATATCGCGCCAATTGCGTGGAAAGTTCCGTCTCGTTGACGTAAGTGTACAGTAGTCGTGCCCATTGTGAGCCTTGGCTTCGAGCCAACGGGACCCAACAGACGAGAATAAAACTGCGCACGCACCGGGAGATGCCCGGGCCTCGGTGTGGGACCTGCGCACGAACCCCGAGTGTCCGCCCTCACAGCGCCCCCCGACATCTGCCATGGGGCCACATTCTCTACGACTTTACGGGACCAACAATGTCCCGGTGGCACAGACAAACGGCTGCTTGTTCTGAGACGAGGGAACGAGCGGCTCTGTCATCCGAGGCGCGTCAGCATGATGACGACATGATGACGACACAATGGCGATGCGTCTATAATCGCCACCACCACCACCGCCAGAGGACTAGAACAACAACAACCACAACCACAACAACCACAAGGCTCCGTGTGCTGCACACAGTTCACCTTTGCATGGCAATCACGCGAACTCTGTCACTCCTCAGAGTTGGAATCTCCTGACACAATCCGCGATGTCGCGAGTGCGGAAGTCACAGACGATCGATCTGTCAGGGATGATCTTGTGGGTCGCTGAGCGGTGGTGGTGAGGTGTGGTGGTGGTGGTCAGGTGTGGTGGTGGTGGTGGTCAGGTGTGGTGGTGGTGGTGGTGGTGAGGTGTGGTGGTGGTGGTGGTCAGGTGTGGTGGTGGTGGTGGTCAGGTGTGGTGGTGGTGGTGGTCAGGTGTGGTGGTGGTCAGGTGTGGTGGTGGTGGTCAGGTGTGGTGGTGGTGGTGGTCAGGTGTGGTGGTGGTGGTGGTGTGTGGTGGTGGTGGTCAGGTGTGGTGGTGGTGGTGGTGAGGTGTGGTGAGGTGTGGTGGTGGTGGTGGTGAGGTGTGGTGTGGTGGTGGTGAGGTGTGGTGGTGGTGGTCAGGTGTGGTGGTGGTGGTGGTCAGGTGTGGTGGTGGTGGTGGTGGTGAGGTGTGGTGGTGGTGGTGGTCAGGTGTGGTGGTGGTGGTGGTCAGGTGTGGTGGTGGTGGTGGTCAGGTGTGGTGGTGGTGGTGGTCAGGTGTGGTGGTGGTGGTCAGGTGTGGTGGTGGTGGTGGTGGTCAGGTGTGGTGGTGGTGGTGGTGTGTGGTGGTGGTGGTCAGGTGTGGTGGTGGTGGTGGTGAGGTGTGGTGAGGTGTGGTGGTGGTGGTGGTGAGGTGTGGTGTGGTGGTGGTGGTGGTGTGGTGGTGGTGGTGAGGTGTGGTGAGGTGTGGTGGTGGTGGTGAGGTGTGGTGGTGGTGGTGGTCAGGTGTGGTGGTGGTGGTGGTGAGGTGTGGTGAGGTGTGGTGAGGTGTGGTGAGGTGTGGTGGTGGTGAGGTGTGGTGAGGTGTGGTGGTGGTGAGGTGTGGTGAGGTGTGGTGTGGTGGTGGTGGTGAGGTGTGGTGGTGAGGTGTGGTGGTGGTGGTGGTGGTGAGGTGTGGTGGTGGTGTTGGTGGTCAGGTGTGGTGGTGGTGGTGAGGTGTGGTTGTGGTGGTGAGGTGTGGTGGTGGTGGTCAGGTGTGGTGGTGGTGGTGGTGGTGAGGTGTGGTGAGGTGTGGTGAGGTGTGGTGGTGGTCAGGTGTGGTGGTGGTGGTGGTGGTGGTGAGGTGTGGTGGTGGTGGTGAGGTGTGGTGGTGGTGGTGGTCAGGTGTGGTGGTGGTGAGGTGTGGTGGTGGTGGTGGTCAGGTGTGGTGGTGGTCAGGTGTGGTGGTGGTGGTGGTGGTCAGGTGTGGTGGTGGTGGTGGTCAGGTGTGGTGGTGGTGGTGGTGGTCAGGTGTGGTGGTGGTGGTCAGGTGTGGTGGTGGTGGTGGTGAGGTGTGGTGGTGGTGGTCAGGTGTGGTGGTGGTGGTGAGGTGTGGTGAGGTGTGGTGGTGGTGAGGTGTGGTGTGGTGGTGGTGTGGTGGTGGTGGTGAGGTGTGGTGAGGTGTGGTGGTGGTGGTGAGGTGTGGTGGTGGTGGTGGTCAGGTGTGGTGGTGGTGGTGGTGAGGTGTGGTGAGGTGTGGTGGTGGTGAGGTGTGGTGAGGTGTGGTGGTGGTGAGGTGTGGTGAGGTGTGGTGTGGTGGTGGTGGTGGTGAGGTGTGATGGTGAGGTGTGGTGGTGGTGAGGTGTGGTGGTGGTGTTGGTGGTCAGGTGTGGTGGTGGTGGTGAGGTGTGGTTGTGGTGGTGAGGTGTGGTGGTGGTGGTGAGGTGTGGTGAGGTGTGGTGAGGTGTGGTGGTGGTGGTGAGGTGTGATGAGGTGTGGTGGTGGTGGTGAGGTGTGGTGGTGGTGAGGTGTGGTGGTGGTGAGATGTGGTGAGGGGTGGTCTGTCTGTGCTGGAGTCTGCCTGCCTGCTGTGCGTTTGCTGGCGTCCTGCACAGGTGCAGCTGCTCAAGGGGCCAGGAGCTGTTGTTGGTGGGGCCGGTTCTCCGCTGTGTGACATCAATACGGCTCCCAACTTCGAGGGCCCGCTCGCAGAAGAATCATCTTCTCGGTGTTAATGCGAAGCCGCGGGTCTGAGTCGTGTTTGACGTCGGTCTCTCCCTGCCGCCAGCATCGTGTCGAGTGCGGTCCTCATGCGGCCGTACGTGGAGGCCAACATCAGCTACAAGTCCCGCACCACGATCCGCTACGCCGTGAAGACGCTGAGCAGCGTGAGCGAGACGCTCATCTTCATGTTCCTGGGCGTCTCCACGGTGTCGGCGCGAGGCCACGAGTGGAACGGGGCCTTCATCTGCTTCACGCTCATCGCCTGCCTCAGCTGCCGCATCGTCGGTAATCTTCCTCCTCCACTCCTCCTCCCTCCTCCTCCTCGTCCTGCCGAGCGCCAGCTTCGCCACAGCCACCGACGCAGCATTGCCGGGTGCCACCGGGTGCCACCGGGTGCCACCGGGTGCCACCGGGTGCCACCGGGTGCCACCGGGTGCCACCGGGTGCCACCGGGTGCCACTGCCTCTATCGTTTTGTTGGCGGCCGTGGCCGGCCGGCTGAGCGGTAGAGCGAGCGGCTCGCGATCGGGAAGGTTGCGAGTTCACACCCCACGGTTGAGGGTTGACTCGGCCCATCATCCCTCTAGGGTCTATACAATTGATACTACTTTGTGGGGAAGTTACTCAGCAGTGGTTGTCCAGCGCTACTATAGGAATATGGAATTTCTACGACTGGTTCTGCACGGGATGAGAAGCGCATCGATGCTCAATTGAGTGTGAGTCACTTTGTCCTTTAATTCTAGATTTGAAGCTTTCGTGACTGCAAGGATTCATACTCTTTGGTCACGTAGGTAAAACATAAAATTAATGAAACAACTAAATTAAATCACGACGTTTCGGGCGCAACACAAGCGTCCTTCTTCAGGTGGGGACAACGTAGCGAAAGCACAACCGCTGAAGTGTGTCCTTTCTCTACCGACTGCTGAATCGTAGAACTCCCCGTGAATGTAAGTGAATGTAAGTGAATGTAAGAGAATGTGTTTTAATGTACGTGAATGTATGTAAATGTACGTGATTTGTAGGTGAATGTGAGTGAATGTAAGTGAATGTATGTTAATTTAAGTGAATGTATGTGAATGTAGGTGAATGTAAGTGAATGTAAGTGAATGCATGTTAATTTAAGTGAATGTTTTCGCGTCAGCTTCTCCATGTGACAGTGACCCCTGTGAGCTTGTGCCGATCTGACTAAAGCTGCGAGAGAGCGCAACCAGCGATGACAGATATTGAACTCTACGCTGCGTCATTCACGCAGGATGCGGTCACACAAGGCAGGTTGCAATCTACCCAGTGCAGTACAGCTTCATCAGCTCAGCTCACGCCACATTCCTGAATGGGCGTTCTGATCGTGGGAGTGAAGTGGAGTGCCCGGAGAAACCCCCCCCCCCCCCCCCCCCCCCCCACGTGTGAAGAGTTACCACAGCGTGGTGGGCAGCTCGCTTGCCCCGCCGCCAAGCCAGGAGCATCGCTCGCGACGAAATCGCTCAAACGGCACGCACCGACGAACGCGCGTAACGAGTGACGCGCGCCCGACGGAGCCGTGTCTCCCCCGCGCGCGGTGTGCAGGAGTGCTCGTCATCACGTACATCACCAACAAGATGCGACTCGTGCCGCTGGGCATCAAGGAGCAGTTCGTCATCGCCTACGGCGGCCTGCGCGGCGCCGTCTGCTTCTCCCTCGTCTTCCTGCTTCCCACCGACCCCTTCGTCCGCAAGTCGGTCTTCCTCACCGCCAGCATCGCCGTCATCTTCTTCACCGTCTTCGTGCAGGTGCTCGCCCACGACGCGGCAAGAGCGCGGCGGAATTCCCCGTCCGGCCTGTCGCGTGTGTCGAGGTCCACGTGGCCGCACGATGACCGTGGCTGACCGGGCCACTTCTCGAGTGCCCCCCCCCCCCCCGCAGGCTGTGAGATTTCACGTCCACTGGACGCTCCCTCTGCTGAGCCCCCACCCACCCCCTCGTTTTATTCAAATCGCGCGTTAAGGCGCAACTGATTTTTTTGAATGGTGGTTTCAAATTTCTTGAATCCTTTGTATTGGCGTTTGGATGTTCTTGGTGTGAGCCTGTACGTGTGTGTGTTTTGTACGGCGCCTTGTGATCTCCGGGTGAAAGGCGCTTTAGAAGTGTAAATAATAATAATTATAATTGTTGTTATCGCGCTAAGTCTGCGTGTCCTGTGTTGGCTGATGGTGACGCGCACAGCGGTCCGAGCGCTCTGCTCATTCTGCTTCTCTCCCTTGGCACTGCCCCGCTTTGGAACTCCCTCCCATCGCTTCTCTCTCCCCAAGCTCTTCATGCATTAGTAGTGCTCCAGTCAGCAACAGTCTGAATAACAACATCACCACTTTGATGGTGCTGTTTGTTACTGGCCGCTTGGTATTTGTGGCCTGTGGGCCCTGTGGGTCGGGTCTTGTCCACAATACGCACCCGTGTTGCCCCTTTCGTCAAAGTTTCAAGTTGATTTTGTCTCACCGGCGGTGAACTCCAGAGACCAGGGTAGAGTATCACGTGCAAGTGACTTGGGTCAAGCAGATCAAGTATTGTACAGCAATTAAATACATAACAATCACAGCCAAAGCAACGAGACGGAACGCCGAATTTGAGCTTCCCTTGCTGGGTGAGGGCCTGCCCACACCGTGCGGGTCGTAGGGGCTATTTGGTCATACTTCACCACCCTGGTCGTGTCGAGTTGATGAATACAGGAAGCACGGATTTGAGCGCATAGAAGTACAGTACAATGATAACGACAGAATTTTGTGAATGCCTTAATCGTAATGGTAGTCAAGTTGAACATTTGTTAAAATGAATTAAAACACCCGGTGTTGTCCTGACTCTTAGGCCACCCAGTACGTGTACATACCCAGGGGATGGACGAGTAGCGCTCGACCGCTCACCCACTCGCCCGCCCACTCACCCGCTCACCCACTCACCCACTCGCCTACTCACCCACTCGCCCACTCACCCACTCGCCCACTCACCCACTCGCTCACTCGCTCACCCACTCATTCACTCGCTCACCCACTCGCCCACTCGCCCATTCGCCCACTCGCCCACTCGCCCATTCGCCCACTCGCCCACTTCCTCACCCACTCGCCCACTCACCCACTCACCCACTCGCACACTCACCCACTCACCCGCTCACTCATTCGCTCACCCACCCGCTCGCCCACTCACCCACCCACTCGCCCGCTCGCCCACTCACCCACCCGCCCGCCCACCCTCCTCTGCGCACAGGGCACCACTATCCGCCCGCTACTGCAGATGCTGGACGTGGAGCGGCGGTCGGGGCACGTGGCCACCATGGCGGAGGAGATCGCCATCCGGGTAACGGCGCGAGCACTCCGATGGTGGCCCCGGCCGCACCTCCCGCGCCTCGCGCTGTCTCGCCGGGGCCCGCGGCGCTCCGTTGTAAATGGAGGTGACGGATGCGTATCGCGTGGCAGGGTGTTAGACAACGCCGCCCCCGATTAACATAGTTGGCTATGTACGTTCAACATACATAGATAATCTGAACAGATAATAACTAATTGATTGAACACAATTTGATGCAAGTATTGCCAGCATTGATGTTAACATCGTTATTATCCCCTCATGCGTGTGGGTTTTCTCCGGGCACGCCAGTATTTCCACGCTGAACACTTCTTAAAAAGGGAGTGGCGACACACCCTAGTGCAGGACCCTCCTGGAAAAAGTTGCCTCGATTAATGAGCGACATCATCACCCACGTTGCCGTCGGCCCTCTGCGGCGCAAAGTTGCATGGCATCGTCCAAGCTTCGCGTGCCGGCAGCTTTTAGAATCGATGGCCGCGTCGGATCCTCACGGCGCGCGTTGCCGCTGCCGCCCACCCCGACCCCAGAGTCTGGACCACCTGGTGATCGGCATGGAGGACATCTGCGGCCACTACTCCCACAACAACGTCAGAGAGAGGTGAGCCCCGCACGGCGGTTTCCTTGCGAGTGCCACCCGCGCCGCCCGCGCCGCCAGCGCCGGCGTCTCTCGTCCGGCCGCCACCGACGTGCGCCGTCTGTGCCCAGGTTCGAGAAGTTCAACCGGAGGTTCCTGTGGCCCCTGCTGGTGCGCGAGGACGCGCACGAGGACTCGCACATCCTGGGCATGTACCGCAAGCTGGAGATGAAGCAGGCGATGCAGCGCATCGACATGTTCCGAGTGCCGTCCACAGCCTCCGTCCTGTGAGCATCGGAGCCGTGGCCCACGCTGGCCCCCACCCTGCCGAACCCCCACACTGCCCCCCCCCCCACACACACTGGCCCCCACCCCACACTGGCCCCCACCCCGCACTAGCCCCCACTCCACACTAGCCCCCACACTGGCCCCCACCCCGCACTAGCCCCCACTCCACACTAGCCCCCACTCCACACTAGCCCCCACCCCCCACACACTAGCCCCCACCCTGCCGAACCCCCACCCCACACTGCCCCCCCCCCCCACACACTAGCCCCCCCCCCCGCACTAGCCCCCACCCCCCACACACTGGCCCCCACCCCGCACTAGCCCCCACCCCACAATGGCCCCCACCCCACGTTCGTGTTGTGGATCAGAGGGGGGCGGCAATAATGCAGAGTAACATTCATTGTGAAACGTCGTTGTGTTTTGCTTCAATTGCGAATGCTTCGCTCTGCTCTTGACGTCTGCTGTGCCCGTGTTTGTTGGTGACAGGTGCCTGGAAGAGAGGTCGTCCGTTGTGTCTGGGCAGAGTGTGGATGAGCGGCCCAAGGACGTGTTTGGTAAAGACGATCGCATGAAGGACATCCGACGTCTCTTGAACAGGAGTCTCTACCGGCCCCGAAAGAGGGTAACGTGGCCTGGCCCCGCTGAGCACTCCCCTCCACGGCGAGACCTCCTCGCACCACACACTGACACAACAACATTCCCTTCATAGATTCTCAATTATAAAATAAATGTGGAGGGTTTTGAAACACCGGCACAGCAATTTCATTTCTTATTTACCCAAGGAACCCTCACCGAGTCTCAAGACTCTCAGGAGGACGATCCTGCATTGGGTTGTTTGGCCAATTGTAGGTAGGAGAAACCCGAAGTGCAATTGGGGGGCTAACACTCAGAGATCCACACGGATGGGTTCCTGAACACCCTTGTTGTATTGCCATCTCTGAGCCACGTCCCGCGATCTCCCAATCATTTATCCCAAAGTGCCGGGTCACACACGAGTGCCCACATGCGCGAGCTCTGTTTGGGTTAAGTGTTTGCTTTTGAGATGTTGGGCCCAGTCAGCTCAACTCACATGAATCAACCTGGGATGAGATGAGATCCAATGATAAAGTTAAGACGAAATAACTTTACTTCAGCATATGCAAGCAAATTTGTTGATCAACATCACTTACAAAAAAGGTTTCAGAATTTGTCCTGGTTAAGAATCTCTTTAAGAATCTCGATAAACACGGTTGGCTATGTATGGTGCGAAAGAAGTTAAACATATATACATACATACAATTTCGCAATCCAAACATGACCAACTCTCGTTTTGTCTGTAGAGAAGCTGGCTTAACGGGGCGCACCACTCACCCACGACACGCTGGCACAATTATAACTTCCTACAGCGAGCTCGTAGTTGCATCTCAAGTTTGCCACCGACCTCCCAATGTTTCCCCCACAGATATCGTCCTACAGCCGTCACTACCTGCCCACGGAGAGCCAGGAGACGGAGGTCTTCCTGCAGAACTCGAACCCTGAGCAGGTGGGTCACGTCCACGGGAGGAGACGCAGGCGCGCGGCCGGCGCGGTTGGCTGGCGTCGCTTTCTACCGCGGGGGGGGGGGGGGTGGTAAAACAAAAAAACTAAAATCTATTTTGGTCTTGCGTTGGAGGTAACCGAGTGAAGTGAAAAAAAGAATCGGTCAAAGAAATCCAGTTTTCGGATTGCCGTGCGTACGAAAATATCTCGCGGCAAACTTCAAAGTCAGTTTAACACGGCTTTCGCGACCGACATAATCCATGATAGAGTTTTTTGAGTTCGATCGCGTAAATATAAATGTGTTATCGTTAAAGCCGCCACCATAAATGGGTTTACTCTCCAACACACCGGTGTGCTGTACTAGTGACGAATTGGCCACGCTCTGTTTACGTGACAACCCTTACTAGTTGGCTGTGTCGGGTGGTGGCGGGTTTAACGACACATTTATATATTTCTGTGATCTAACAGAGAAAACCTCGATTATGGAAACCTCACAGTCCTACCTTTGTTTAACCGGGAAACTCTGGCAGCGGCCGTGGCGAGATGCTGAGCACACGGCAGTTGCAAGCTGCTGACATTTTTATTGAAAAACGAGGGCACCCAGTGGGCAAAAGGTCACCGCTTCCTGACTTTCAGAACCGGCAGTCATCCCGAAAGTGGTTACCGGTTTAGCGGTCGTCGTTTACAACTCTGCTATGTACGAGAGAAAATTACTCACACAAGCAAATCTATACGCAGTGCGGAGAGGCACGGGACAGCTACGGATATTGCTCTACAATCACATTCCGACCACTGTGTATATATAAATACCAAGACAAAGATCCCCCATGTAGCCTTAACAGACCGTAATGGCAAGTGCTGTGAGAGAACACCTATGAAGACCGGTGCGGCACCCGCCTTTGTCTCCCCAGTGGCGATGTTTACCTGGGGAGACCCAGGACCAGTTCAGATGTTCGTCACTGGCGTTGGCCGTGAGCAGGACTCGTACTCGGGTCGCCGGGTTGGTAGCGCAGCGTGCTAACCGCTATGCTACCGCTCCGCACACATACACACGAAGACAATATATTACATACACACTCATACACACTCATAGTCGCGCACCAGCTATGTGAGAGTTGACCTGCACGGGTGCCGATAACAAGGAATGCTTTTGGAATGTCGAACTGCCGTGTTTGAGGTCCGCTGTGGGGAAACCCACGGCACGAAACGGAGTTCAGCCACAGGAAGTGTGATGCGATCTCCATCGGCCTGAAAAACCTGGTTCTGTCTGCCCGCCCGCCCGCCGACGTCAGCGGAGTCACGCGCGGCCACGAGTCGCGCAGGGGCAGGCGGCCGTGAACAGACGGGTGATACTCTTAGGTTGTTTCGGTAAAGCCACGTGGGTAAAAAATAATACAATTATTTGTATTATTACTTTTATTAATTTCAATTTGATTATTTTTCACCTACGTGACTTTACCGAAAAAACCTAAGAGTATGAATCCTTGCAGTCACGAAAGCTTCAAATCTAGAAGAGACGGGGTGGCGGTGCTTGTAGAAGGCGGGGGGGGGCACAGCCTCACTTTGTCAGCTGGAGGCGTCCCGCGAGTTACCGCTTCGCCGGCTTGGCGGTCGCCAGTGTCTGGCACGCGGCTCTCTCTCGCCTCTGTCCCGCACTCTCTCGCGCTATTCGACGCGGGTGCTTGCGAGTGTGCGCCACGCGTTTGCCGGAATTTTCAGCGAGTATAAACTGCGCTGAACTGAACCACGGCGCTATTATTGGCGAGCACTGAGCCGGCTGCTTTTGTGCCACTGTGCGGTTGAGAGTTTCTGTCAAAAGCAAAATCATCGAATGAAAAATTAGAATAGGTTCTACACTTTCTGGTAATAAAACAAATAGAAACCTTTTGTAAGGAATCAAGTCTGCATTAACCACTCGTACCTGTGGTGAACATGCAAACTCATCATTTATGTCAACTTGCTGAAGCGGAAAAACCGCAACCACATTTTTCACGAGAGTTTATCGGCCGTATCCAGCCGCGTTGTGGAAGTGGGGGCACCGTGGCTGCTGCACCACTGGTGTGAGGCCATTGATCGTTATAACTGAGAGAGGTCCCAGGTTAGTCGCTCTCGCTCATGAGATGTACCAGCAAAGCGTTCATCTCCAGCTGCAGGTGAATGTCGTGAATCTCACAACCACTCCTTGTGCCACCACCCACAACCCCCACCCCTACCCACAACCACCACCCCCACCCCTACCCACAACCACCACCCCCACCCACAACCCCCACCCCTACCCACAACCACCACCCCCACCCACAACCCCCACCCCTACCCACAACCACCACCCCCACCCCTACCCACAACCACCACCCCCACCCACAACCCCCACCCCTACCACCCCTACCCACAACCACCATCCCCCCCCCCACCCCCGTGCAGCTGGAGCGGAGGCTGCGCCGCCACGGGACTCTGCCCGCGCGCTCCACGCGGGAGCCGCCCCACGTGCGGCCTCGCGCCGGTGAGCAGCAGCAGCAGCACCGCCACACACAGAGACAAAGATCCCCCGTGTAGCCTGCACAGACCGTTGCGACAAGCGCTGTGAGCGGCGAGAAGCAGCTAGCAAGGCCGGCACGGCACAGGAGACGGTGGTTGTAGTCACCACCACGCCCGGCCGCCTTCGTCTTCCAAGTTGCGATGCTTTCACACCGTTGAGACTGAGTCGAAACGAGGGGAGGCACAGCACCGGTTCAGATTATTGTCACTGGTGGTGGTGGCCGTGAACGAGAATCGAACTCCGGTGACCGCAGCGTAGCGCTAACCACCACTCCCCACCACCACTCCCCACCACCACCACTCCCCACCACTACTCCCCACCACCACAGCCACACAGCACTCACTGTGCGCTTTGCAACAATCACCTCTTCCACTGCAGACCAAGCACATACTATTTCTCAGTCGGCCTAGGTCCATCAACGCTTTGCAGTTTACTGCAATAAAGTTCAACACAATACGGGTGCCAATCTCGGTACAAATCATTTCCTGCCACCCGAACGCAAACGCCGGGCAACCCGGGCAGGTGGCAACCCTCGGCGATGGCCTCGAATGCAGCCGCCGCCACCGCCGTGTCTGTCACGACACTTTTTGTGTTTGCAGTTCACACCCTCGAGAGGTCAAAGGTCCTCCGGCCACGGGACGGACGAGACGAGTTGGACGGCGGAGGAGAAACGCAGAGCCTGGCGGGCCCGGCCACCTTCAGGATCGGCTCCTCCAACGCGAGCTCCGATGACGAAGCGGCCAATTCTGGAAACGAGGCGAGGGGCAGCAATGGGGCACATCGGCTCGCTGGGCGATCGAGCTCGCTGCTGCACAGGCCCCACACATAACGCACCCCGCGCATAGCGCACCACGCATAACGCACCACACATAACGCACCACACATAACGCACCACGCGCATAGCGCACCACGCATAACGCACCACACATAACGCACCACGCGCATAGCGCACCACACATAACGCACCACACATAACGCACCACACATAACGCACCACACATAACGCACCACACATAACGCACCACACATAACGCACCACACATAACGCAGCACGCGCATAACGCACCACACATAACGCACCCCGCGCATAACGCACCACACATAACGCACCACACATAACGCACCCCGCGCATAGCGCACCACGCATAACGCACCACACATAACGCACCACGCGCATAGCGCACCACGCATAACGCACCACACATAACGCACCACGCGCATAGCGCACCACACATAACGCACCACACATAACGCACCACGCGCATAGCGCACCACGCATAACGCACCACACATAACGCACCACGCGCATAGCGCACCACACATAACGCACCACACATAACGCAGCACGCGCATAACGCACCACACATAACGCACCACGCGCATAGCGCACCACGCATAACGCACCACGCATAACGCACCACACATAACGCACCACACATAACGCACCACACATAACGCACCACACATAACGCACCACACATAACGCACCACACATAACGCACCACACATAACGCACCACACATAACGCACCACACATAACGCACCACACATAACGCACCACGCGCATAGCGCACCACACATAACGCACCACACATAACGCACCCCGCGCATAGCGCACCACGCATAACGCACCACACATAACGCACCACACATAACGCACCCCGCGCATAGCGCACCACACATAACGCACCACACATAACGCACCACACATAACGCACCCCGCGCATAGCGCACCACACATAACGCACCACACATAACGCACCACACATAACGCACCCCGCGCATAACGCACCACACATAACGCACCACACATAACGCACCACACATAACGCACCACGCGCATAGCGCACCACGCATAACGCACCACACATAACGCACCACGCGCATAGCGCACCACACATAACGCACCACACATAACGCACCACACATAACGCACCACGCGCATAGCGCACCCCGCGCATAGCGCACCCCACACAGGGCGCGTTCAGCTCACAGGAGGTCGCCTGCATCGAGACAGACGGCCCACTTCGTGCACATGGAATAGCAACATGCTTCTCGAGAAGCCCGGGTGAAATTGTGTTTTTTAATGTTTAGCTCCCAATATTTTGTAAGGACTAACTCGTGTCATTGTTTTATCTCAAAAAGCTGTTTATGTAGAACTGCTTTTTGTGTTTAGTGTGTTGTCCTCCCTCCACACCTTCAATTAGCACGGTTGGCTACGTGCGGTGCGAAAGAAATTCAACATTCATACAAGCGATATTAATGGTGGGGTTTTCTCTTATTATTTGGGTCTTAGATAGGTTCAAATTAATAACAAATAAAATGTTATTTTTTTATTTAATGTTTATTTTAATTTGATTAAGTTTAACCTATCTACGTGACTTTACCAAAAGACCCAAAGACGATGAATTCCTGCAGTCACGAAAGCTTCAAGTCGTCAAGGGTTTTCTCTTGCCAGTAACCAGACAAAACTCCCACGTGGGTGCTGAACAGCTGCTGAACTTTGGGTAAATTCGCGCGATGGTCCACCGGGTGACACAAGAGGCCACGGCGGTGACGGTGGAGTCGAAGGACGTCTCTCTATTTACCACTGTGACTGAAGTGGAAAACGGGTTTCCTTCAAATCCCGTAGAGAAGCAGGACCGATGCTGCCACCAACGGTGACGAACGCGACTGGTAACCCCAAGCAACGCGACTGGTAACCCCAAGCAACGCGGCTGGTAACCCCAAGCAACGCAGCTGGTAACCCCAAGCAACGCGGCTGGTAACCCCAAGCAACATAGCTGGTAACCCCAAACAACGCGGCTGGTAACCCCAAGCAACGCGGCTGGTAACCCCAAGCAACGCGGCTGGTAACCCCAAGCAACGCGGCTGGTAACCCCAAGCAACGCGGCTGGTAACCCCAAGCAACGCGGCTGGTAACCCCAAGCAACGCGGCTGGTAACCCCAAGCAACGCGGCTGGTAACCCCAAGCAACGCGGCTGGTAACCCCAAGCAACGCGGCTGGTAACCCCAAGCAACGCGGCTGGTAACCCCAAGCAACGCGGCGCAGGTGATCATTCTGCGGTGGCAGCCCCGTCGCGCGTGCACCGTGGCAATGGAACTTCCCTTCGAAGCGGGAGCGAGTCACGGGAATCGGTTTCATTTGCTTTGAGACGCAGCAGCCTCTTGATGTCATCGCAGGCTCTTTGTTTAAGGGGCCGCTTCGTGGCGTTGCCCGTTCAGGACCACCGTCTCGTGTCCACGTGCATTGCTTCTCTTCAATGAGGGAGCTGTGTTGCTTTTTTACCGAATTCAAAACACTATAATGAGCCAATAATGTCTATGTAACGCGCGTGACGTCACTCCACATGCCCCCCCCCGCCGCCGTCGTTAATATTCATGAGCGGGTGGATTTTTGCACTCAAACAGAAGGTCGAGCGGAAATATTTTTTTTCGCATATTCGCTTTAAGTTTCACGTTTCTTTATTGAAAGTGAATCTAATAAATATTTCTACGCAGCAACAAAGTGGATATGGTGTCTTTATTTACGTCTGCTTCTACATTATGGTAAAATAGATATTTATCGGCGATTTTCCAGTTATTGTATCGAATTCCTATTTATTTCAACCTCAGCGACTGAAAGCAGAAGAGAATAAAGTATCAGAGCAGTGAATTTGAACAAATTGAAGGTCAGTTATATACAGTGCTAGTGATGTGAAGTGAGGTGTTTTATGACTTCGTTTTGTGCAAGATTCACTGCCATTAAATTTACACAAGATACAATAATTATGCTCTGCTCAATTTTTTCGTAAATATTACAGCTTCCGTCCTCGGACGGGCAAACAAGCTAGTTCTAAATAATTGTCTCTCTTCTAGTTATATTGGTTTGCCGACCCCTGCCCTAGACTAACACCACATTCACTCTGCGTGTCGTTTACTCTCTGTAATGTGTTGTGTGTTGGCCGTGAGCCGGTCCCCTGGGTTCGCGGCACGATTCGTCACTTGGTTTGACCCAAGCGACTTCGCGAGCTTCCCGTCACCTGCACACTCGATGACAATTGGTCACCACCGTGGATGATCTCGACTGATAATAAAACAAACGTAATCCCTCGCGAGTCTCGCGCCCTGGGCAGCAGCCCCCACATCCACCACCACAACCACCACCACCACCCCCTCCACCTCGTCTCAACCTCGACCGGCTGCCTCCAAGACGTCGAGGAGCCCTCAACCAAGTGGCACGCCTCGTGGTGTGGGGGGGGCCTTCGTGTGGTGTGGGGGGGGCCCTCGTGTGGGCCCCCCCCCCCCCCGTGTGGTATTCAGCAGATGAGCTCCGGTCACCGCGCCCAGCGTGCGGGCGAAGGATGTTTGTGGTGCAGCAGCGCCTGGCTAGAGGCCCCCCTCCCCGCACGACCCCAGCACCAGGGTGCCATGCTGTGGAGTTGATGTGTTGATGAGTTGATATGTTGATGTGTTGATGTGTTGATGTGCCGTTGTTAACTTGGGCACTGGTGACTACGCTGCACGTGGCAGCCCGGAGTCCAGCACTGTGGAGGCAGCAGCGAGGGTTGGTGGGTCACACGCAGATCTTGTGGATCTCCCTTCCCACGAGCGGCTGCCGTACCTGGGCTCGCCAGGAGACTGCGGCGCATTCAACGTGGACCCCAACGTTCCCATCTGTCAGGGAGAGGCTGTTGGTCACTCGCGCGCGTGGGTTTCTCCGGATGGTCAGGTTTCCTCTCGTGTATAAACACTCGGTAATTAACCGATAACAACTGAATACATAAAGGACCGCATAGCTTGGGAGTGGGGGGGGATTTGGAGCCGGCTCACCGCGTGGCTGCGGCGAGACCACGACGTTTGTAAGTCGACAGCAGTGCCAACTTGAGGCTGCTTTTGCAGATTTGGGTTGATGCAGACCTCGGTTCCAGGAGACCAGGTTTCAGGCAACTTTTAAGTGTCATCGTGAATTCGCAGATGTCATGTGTGAGATTCAAGCCACATCAGCCACCGAGAGGCCTCTCGTGACTCGGTCCCTCGTGACTCGATGAACTTCCACCACGAGATTGGGTCGCGGTGCGAGCGGAAGGGGTCGTGTGAAACCGTGACGCGGTTCGTGGCGTTGTTTTCATTGTAAGCGACGGGCATCATCCAACAGATGCATATTTTGACACCGTGCCGCTGACGTGTCCCAGGGTTACGTGCCCGTTACGTCGAAGGCAGATACAGTAACAACATTGTGACTGCGGGCATTGCACCTTTGTACAGTTTTAATAAAACGCCAAATAAAATTAAGTGGTCAAATATATACTGCATTCTATTGTCATCATTGAACAGAATAACATCTTCCAATTCCTCTACACAGAAAATAACCTTCTTGTTGTCGACGACTCCACGTCAAAATCTCTCTTTTGTGCAATCCTGAGACCACCTTTAAAGCTGTGCATTGTGAAGACCTCCTGGGCAATCAACGCTAGGAAACTGGCGCATGGGTTGGCAGGAACTAGGTGGTCTCACCACTGGACGTCAAAGCGTCCAGGGATGAGAAACCCACGATCAGATCTTGACCGGTGAACGAATCGCACGGCTGTGGAACGAAACATGTCGGTGTTGATGTTTCTCGCGAGTTCCCCTCAACGCATCAGAGCTCTTGAATATATCACGTGTTCATTAAAGGCGATCTCTGTCATCTCATGTCTACAGGCCTGCAGAGGCGCCGGTGGAAATTCCTCATACTTATGGCGGGGGCGAGTCCATCCATAGGACAACCGCTGTTGAATTACCAACAAAGTGGTACTTGTTTTATTCAACCCCCCGGAGGGATGATGATGATGATGGGCTGAGTCAACCCCCAGCCACGATTTGAACTCAACCTTTCAATTCCGAGCCGCGACCAGTGGTGATCCCATGCAGAGACTGGCTCCCATCATAGGAATATGGAATTTTCACCACGGGCCCTGAAGGGCTGTAACCAAGATACGACCACCAACCGCCTCGATGCTTGATTCAGTAGTAAACCACTTTTTTATGTTATACAAACTCTGCGCCAAATTCGACCAAACATGCGCGCTGTGATGCTGCTGCTGCTGCTGCTGGTGATGTTGTTGTTGATGTTGTTGATGTGACACCACCAGCAGAGTTCCTGTGCGGGTCCACACGGGGGCGCCCCCCCCCCCCTCGCGCGCTCCCACGGAGGTGGGGCAGGGCACGCGAGTGCCACGTGCGGCTCGTCACGGGGAATAGCAGCGATCACGTGGTCGTCTTGATTGGCAACACGTGGCTCGTTCTTCGCACTCAAAACACACACAAAGACAAAGATCCCACTTATAGCCTTAACCAGACTGTTGGGGCAAGTGCTGTTAGCGAGCACCACAAAGACACAAAGACAAAGATCCCCCGTATAGCCTTAACCAGACTGTTGGGGCAAGTGCTGTGAGCCAGCACCTCGTACACACACGGGCCTCATCAGGACCCCTGGGTGGCTAATTGGCTGCGAGGTCGTTACCCGCGCGCGCGCCGCACCTGTGCAGGGGGAGGGAGACGCGGCCATTGGCTCCACTAATCACATCGGTGGGGGGGGTCACCACTCCACACAATGGGGAATGGTGCGGGGGGGGCAGCGAAAGAGGGGGGCAAGAGCACAGAGCCCCCCACTTTTGCACACACCCCCCCCCACCGCCAACATCAATCGATGCGTCGTCTGTCTCCGATTGTCTTGGTGTCTCGCTCTGCTGCGCCTCGGCGTGACTGTTGCCTCCGTCTCTCGGCGACTGTCCCTGCCCTGTGCCCCCCCCCCGTGGTGTCTCCCACTTCCCCGTGAGAACTGCCCATCTACTGAGGGACCTGCGGTGGGGGGGGTGATGGGGGGCACGGCTGCTCCTCTCCGAGGTAATGACGGACTGGGGGGCGCTCTCGTGCCAGCAGCGAGGAGGAGGAGGCGATGCGCGTGGCTACGTCACCGCCTCGTTATCGCCGCACAGCTGACGGTGATTGCGGAACAAAAGGGCACGAGGGAGGAGGAGGGGGAGGAGGAGTCCTCATTAGCCCCGAGCCGCGCCTCCAGCAGTCCCAGCGCCCGCTTGAGTCGGCCCGGCGTAGGAGGCGAACTCGTGGGGCGCTGCCCGCCGGAGAAGGGACCAGAGACATCGGCCGCAGCAGCAGCAGCGCTCCGCTGTTCGCGAGCGACGCCTACGTGAAGAGGACGCGAGAAGGGAGACGCAGGAGAGAGTTCCACCACCCCGAACTCTTCTGCGCGGTGGGGACGCGCGGAGGAGCGTGGTGGGGACGCGGGGCTCGAGGAGACGGCGAGAGGGAGGAGGAGGAGGGAGGAGGAGGAGGGGTCCGATGCCGCTGCTGCGAGACGTCGAGAGCTGCTCGTCCGCGCCCGCGACGAGCTCGACTCGCCTGGAGGTGGACGAGGGCGACCTCGGCACGAGCGCTCATCGCGAGGAGGAGGTGAGCGGCGACTCGCGAGAGAGGAGCGGCTCGCCGAGTCGTGCACGCTGGGACCTCGTGCGCTCTCGCCGTCTCTGGGAATCTCTTTTTTTTTTTTGCTCCACCTGGGCCGTGATTTTGGCCAGGTGATGGCAGTAGAGAAAGTGTGTTCGCCAACTTATCCGTAACTGAGAACGTTACGGATAAATGACGGGTGGCGGTGTTGAGAAGACGACCTTCCCCGTCAGGGCGGCTCGTGACGCTGCTGGCTGCAAGTCGCTTGCGCGACGCTCATTTCGACCGCCGCCGTCTCCGCGGCTTAAACTCCATCCCCTCTGCGGGGCCGCACGGTCCGTGCGCTCTGCCCATTCGCATCGAACCCCATCGCGGACCTCCCAGCTGTTGGCTCGCACTCACCCTCGTTTCAATTCTAATCGCCCTCAATCCTCCTAGAAGGCGTCAACCCTTCTGTGGTGTTGTGGGGAGCGGTGGCGCAGCGGTTAGCGCGCTACGCTGACGAACCCGGCCACCTGAATTCGATTCCCGCTCCTGGCCAACCATCGGGTGACGATTATCTGAACCGGTCATGGGCCTCTCCTCGATCGACTCTGCCTCGCATGAGTAACGTAATGCCACGTGTCAAACATCGCTACCTAGGGAGACAAATGCGGCCGGGGCGTGTGATGGCCACCGCCCGCCCGCCCACCGCGCGTGTGCCGTGCCGACCTTGATCGGTCCTCGTTAGCGGCACTTCCCCCACCGGTCGAGGGCTCCACGAAGTGGCGTCGCCTGCACGTCGCCCAGTTCGGTGGCGGAGCGAGCGGCTCTCAATCCGAAGGTTGGCGAGTTCAATTCCTGGTTGGGGAGTTTGGCTCAGCCACTCGTGCCCCCCCCCTCCCTTTAGTCAATAAACGGGGGGGGGGTACCACTTCGTGGGCAAGACGACGGTGGCTGACCTATGAATAGCTTCGCCCCGTAACGTGACTGTGAAATAGCCACCACTGGCTCTCAGTGCTCGCCACTTGGGCAAGACGTCATCTTTTGACCTTTGGCCGTGGCGTCGGATCATCCAGCAGTAGATGGAGCACTGCAGCGTGCTCGCACTGGGCTTGAGAGGGGACGGACTGCAACTAATGACGAGGGGGGGGGCTACCCAGAGACTCCCATTTCCCCCACTGCAGCCCACGATGCTCCGTTGTGTCCATCGCGTCCTCGCGACGAGGGCTCTGCGCTCCGTCATTCGTTGTCGATCGGCCCCTTTGAGAGCGCAGCAGGAGGAGTGCGCTGGTTGGGTTGTGAGGCTCTGGAGGAATTTGCTGTGGCTGGGCTTGTGTGGTGGACAGGTGCGGACCCTGTTTGTGAGTGGGCTGCCCGTGGACATCAAGCCCCGTGAGCTCTACTTGCTCTTCAGACCGTTCAAGGTGAGCGGCGGACGCGATGAGGAACCCATTTTAGGATGGAGGAACCAACGTGCAGTAGAGAAGCTGCGTTATTTTTTGTTGCTGGTGTTCTCCACAACAATGCTATAGATTATTGCGTTGTGCAATTATAAATACGTGTCCAACTCTGACAGTCTTTGCGGATAAATATCAACAAACTACGTGAACAAGATTTTTTTTATGAGCCAAGCAGGTAAGGCCCACTGAGCTATAAAGCTTCATTCCAGAAGCGACCTCGCCACAAATGACGGCTCTACCCAGTGCCTTGTGGAACCTTATGGCAGCCAAACGCTCCAAAAGCCGCGTGGTGGTGTTTATTCTAAATGTGGAGGGGAAAATCCGGAGGGCCCGGAGAAAAATTGATGCGACCACGGGGAGGGACGCGCAAATTCCACTTGTACAGAAGGGGTCGGGATCGAACCTACAACGTCGTGCATACCAGGCGAGGTGGTTAACATCTCGCCCGCCCCTTCACCTACCCCTCCACCCACGCACTTTCGAGTACTCCAAGGCGTCCCGTTGTGTTCACGGCTGTGGTCTCAATGCCGTGCATGGGAAGGTCCAAATTGGTCAATCGGATCCGGGTTGAGTATTCAAATGGACCGTGTATCGATTTGCGCGCTTGTTCATCAGCCCTCCTCACAATGGGCACGGCTATATATCGATTTTATATACAATATATTGATTAGAGTACCTGCGAGACTTGTTAGCCTGGTGCTGTCACACTCACACTGTAACGAAATCTAATCGTTCGCGTCGTTCTGGGGACAATTAAAACTGCTTTTTGTGTCGACTTGTCCTTCCCTGCTCCGCACCTCCAATTGGCATGGTGGGCTACGTACGGTGTGAAAGAAGTTCTACGTGCACTATGTAACCATAAATTAGCAGACTGAAATCACGCTGTCCCTCAAAGTGTTTGCATCCCCATCAGCGACGCAGCCTTTTAGGTGTTTTATGGATTTGGGATGAATTGTCAATGTTCACACCGTGATTGAAGGCTTGTTCTATGTACACTGCGTGTGCGTGTTTATTGCATGTTCAATGTACCCAAGTGTGGTGCATGTGCTGTGCAGTGGTTTTGGTGGATGGCTGTGTGACTGGTGGCGATGGGAGGGGGGGGGTGCATGGTTTGCCATCGGTGAAACTTTATGCACGGCTGGGTCTTCTCCGTTTGAATGATTCTACTTCATGTTGTTGTCCTGCAGGGATACGAGGGCTCTCTGATCTTGATGACCTCTAAGCAGGTAAGCAATAATTGAGCCGTTCCCTCGTTCTCTCGCTTATCAAACACGGGTTCTGGCATCGGTCAGCCCTGAAGCGGTTAAATCCGAACAGACGTTTTGTGTGTAAAGTGGCCAGTGTTGGTCTATGTTACGAATATTGGCCATGTTCTCTGGCTCTGTATAGTAATTATGTTCATAGGCTGCATGGCCATCAGCGGATTAACAAACTCCAAGTACTACTTAATCTACAGCGTCCGTTGCACTGCTGATAACAGCGCAAGCTGGGCATGTACAGCATCTTAAGCCTCCAGTGACGAAGTGACTTGGCAAATTCAAACACTAACGTGGTGTGAAGTAAGATCTATAGATGTTTACTCTTTTGAAATGTCTCTTCCAGCCCGTGGGATTTGTAACCTTTTACAGCCGAGCACAAGCAGAAGATGCCAAAGTCTCTCTGAACGTGAGTTCTTTCATCGCGCGTGTGCACGTTGTAATGGGAATTGCCGTTCTCCGCTCGCTGCTGGTCGAGGCACCACCTCACGCTGATAGAACGGATTGTGGCATTTCGCGCAGCAGATGCTAGAGCGCTAAAGTGGGAACGATAGTAACCTAGACTTGTGTCTAGACCTATTTCATACCAGAGGCACACCCTTGGTTATACCCTGTAACATGTTTATTGCATGGTTAACCAACATTTTTAATTGAGGGCTTTGGCGAAATGGAGTAAAGTTAGGGAGCCAAATGCAATATTTTAGTTGTTGTGCATTGGTGACTATTTTAGTTGTTGTGTATTGGTGACCCAGGTGCAGGCTCTCAACTCGCCCACGTGGTTACCTGGGCTCAAACCCAGGTTTTTAGCAGAGGCGGCTGTGTTCTCTCATCCGCATCTTGTCCACGTGAGCGTCGTCTGCCTGACTTCTGTCCAATCCATGAGAGATGCAAGGGCATTGTATTGCCAGTGCCGACCTCTGAAATCACCATTGACCCTTTAAACGTGATGTGAGCATCTTCACTCAGATTTATGAGTCCTTGAGCAAATCACTCGTGTAAGATGTGCATTATTATATGAAACGTTCATAAAACATGCTTCTCCAAATAGTTTATTATAATAACACGAATATTTTTATTCAAAAATGTTAATAGTAACCCTTGGCATGGGTAAAAGACATTTTTATTTTGTCCAAATTTGTTCACGTTAACTACCAGCATGTTATAAAACCAATCTGCAAAGTAAACTTGGTAGGATGTTGAAAATGCACCTGTGGAATAAATACATATAAAATAGGAATAAAAAAATTAGGCCCAAATAAGGTCCTCCTGTGTTTATGCTCCAGGATGGCGTCGCGCGCGTGCGGTTATTCTGGCCGCAGAGATGGCAGGACGTTGAGGGTGGCTGGGTCTCCATCTCGCTCGGCTCCTGACGGACACGTTGGCGGCTTGCCTGTGTGCCGTCCAACGCGAGCCACTTGGTGTCACTGATGGCAAACACATCTGCGTCTGCTCCACCCCAGGAGTATCACGAGCAATGCGCTTAAAGCCAAGTGGAAGGTTATTTTGTGTGTACAGTGTAAGCGACATCGCAGTCTGTGGCCCTTTCTTTTGAGACGACCCTTGTCTACGAGTGGCTTCTCTTTTTATAGCCCTGCGTGCCAACCGCGACCCGAGCGATATTTCCCCCACAGACGACTCTGACCGTCCGGCTGCTCGGATGGCGGCATGGTTTTTGAGATGTGAAAGAATGAGCTGCGGTTTGTGCACTGCCGAGCCGACTGTCTGTGTAGGGACCGCGAGGTTCGCAACGTCTGCTTCCAGCGCCGGTCCCTCGTGCCTTTCCTACGGTAGACAGCTCCGATCGATGCCTCCCTCTGTAGATGCTGCCCCCTTTCGTAGCAGCGTCTGCTTCATGTTTGAGAGATTCCAGAGGGAAATCTCAATTTACCCTCGAGCACCAATCCACGGTTTGCTTGTGTGTTTGTCTGTGGAGCGGTGGTGACGCAGTTGGCACGCTGCGCTACAAACCCTGCTGCAACCCAGAGCTCGATTTCTGCTCTCGGCCTGCACCAGTCCAGTGACCATTATCTGAACTGGCCATGGATCTCCCCCAAGTTGACTTCCAATGAGTACCTGGTGTGGTGTGTAAACATTGCCACTGGGGAGACAAAGGCGGTCGGGCACGTGCTGCCCACCTTGTATGCCGGCCTTCGTAGGTGCTCTAACAGCACTTGCCCCAACAGTCCGTAAGGCTAGAGGGGTGGGGGGGGTGAGGCTTGGTGATATTGGTTATGTAGCCATTTGCTGCCATATTAAGCATCACATTTGGTTATACGCTAAATTTAACGTCACACTTCAAATGTCCTAGAAACTAAATCTAAATTTGAGATTTTGTTTTTGCTTCGGTTAACAAGAGATGGCTCGTGGCATTTCTAAGCCTTCCACTGGAAAGCATGAATGTATGCATCACTTGCTATTAAAGTAAAGGTTTGGCTTGAGAGAGCTGAACATAAATATATCACATGGGGGGGGGGGGGGGTGGCAATGCCGCGACTCTGACTTCACCGTGGTGCCCTGAATGTGCCAAGGGGTCCATTGATCACTCTACGTGGATTTTTATTCTTCAATTGTTTGCAGGTCCACGGCCAACCTTGGAACATATACAAAGGGGGAGGGGAATTTCCCCATTCTCTGGGACCTTTTTGATGAACTCTGATGCCCATAATGACTGGGCCAGATCCCAGATAATCCAGAAGTGTCTCTCGTAAGGGGAATACACATTCCCATCAGCTCTTGTCTTTGAGCATAGATTCAATTGCTCGGTTTTATTCCAGTCTTATAGCAAATCCACGCTGCCTTGGTCTTGCTTGTTTTGATAAATCTACCCCATCAAATCTCTAATAACCCTCGCATTGAAATTCCCGTGTTGTCAATTGTAGTGTGGGCTCGTGATGCAGTGTTGTGTAGTGTCGGAGCAGACTGATCTCTTCTTGCTCCGTACATGGTCGCGACAGGGAAAGGGGTTCTGTGTAAATGAATGTGGGAACAGGAGTGCAGAATCTCGTAGAAAAATGGCTCTACACAAGGAGTGATGTGGGTGGTGGTATCGCGTGCGGGAGGAACGTTTTCTGGGAGCGGCTTCTGTTGCACCAGGGGTGGATGAGGTCTCGTACTCCTACAAGTGGAAAGACACGAGGACTTCATCTCATGGGGGAGATTTTTTTTTAGGATCAGCCGAGGGGGGGCGGGGGTGGGGGCGTGTTGGAGCATGTCGGAGGCAGGCCATGAAGTTTGACATTTATGTGAACAATATCTCAATCGGTGCCTCCCCGGAGTGGCTTTTATTCTCTAACTTTTTATTTTTCTGGTACCGAATCTTGAATAATAATGGGTTGTCCTTTATCCTGACGCTCTGTCGGGTGGCGAAGGCTTCCCTGCAACTTGACGGTGCAAGGCCCGTGAACAATGATGGCCGATTGCACACGTGTTGTGCAATGGCCTCATTGTGCAGTCTGGGGAGAAACCAAACGGCTGCCCCATCCACAGCTCTGATCTGGCATCCTCCTCGTATGCCTGTTTGCTGTCTTTTTTTTATAGGATCGCGTGTGGAAATATTAACAATTTTGACAAGACACTGCTGGGGGGGGGGGGGATATAGGAAGGTATTTAATGAAGACTATCCTCACAAATAGTGGCTGTGAGCCGGCAGTGTTTTTCATAATGCATGTTGCGCGACTGGGCACTCTATCTTCTTCCCCTCCTGCCTGCAACTGAAATGCTGTCTCCCTCTGTCCTGGTAGCCCTCCTACCCATGAACACTCTCCACGAGTGCCCTCGTGTGTTCCCTGCCTTGATGTAGCCACACCAGACTCTCTCAATCGAAATGGTGATGTGCAGGCAATGTGTTAGATCTTGACGCTCTCGGACCCCAAGCCGGGGGGTGTGGGGGGGGTGAGTCCGGTTTGCGCTCTCATCGGTGGCCATCGCACAGGCAGCAGGCTGCCCGCAGCCCGAGCCACGTGGTGAGCAGTGCAGCAAAACAAATACATTGTTGTACTCGACCTCCCTATGCGTCCACGTTCGTGCTCTCTGCTTTCACCGACCCGCTCTGACCAGCGTGGTGAAGTACGGTCGAATAACCCCTCTAACTGTGCGGGTCGTGGGGGCTGGGTGGAGTCGTCGCGCCACGCGGGCTGCGCTTGCGGCCGAGGGGTGGCGACGCCATCGACTGACCTGCACGCCGCCACCGCCATCTGTGTGCGTGTATAGGGCGTGAGGTTCGACCCCGAGAGCCCTCAGACCCTACGCCTGGAGTTCGCTCGCGCCAACACCAAGACGGCGAGGAACCGACTGCTGGCGACGCCCAACCCAGTGATGCCGCACCCGGCGCTGGGAGCCCACCTGGTGCTGCGGGACCCGTGTGAGTGCCGGGCACGGGGGGGGGGGGGGGGGGCACAGCTGCCGCATCTCCACCCTCCTCACTGGCCAAACTCGGCCCTCTCGTTTAGAATAATTTTTTACATTTATCGTGCAACGCATGGGCGGTGACGCGGCCCGGCGGTAGTGCGTTGGCCGCGGTCGGAGATCGGTGGTGCCCCCCGGCTAATACTGCCAGTGTACAAAACCAGAAACTTGCCGTGGCACCGTCTGCTTGGGAGTGGACGTTAAAGATCCTGCGGCGTCATTTCAGTTGGCACGGTTGGCTACGCACGGTGTGCCAGAGGTGTTCTACATTCGTATGAATTGAGGCCGCTGCGACGAGTGCGTTTTTGGGAGCCGGTGGAGTTTGCCGCCCAGCGTGCCGAGCCGCGCTCGTGTGCGGTCTGCGCAGTTGATCTGTCGGGCCCCCCGATGCTCTCCCCCGCTGACACCTGGGCCGCCCCCTACCCGCTGTTCGACCTGGGGCCCATGCTGCCCTGCGCGTCCTTCGCCTACCCCGCCTCAGCGCTGCCGTCACAGGTACGGTGCGAGGTTTGACGGCGATGAACCCATTTCGCCGGATACACCGACATGAAGCGCTCTGCTTGGCGTTTTCACACACACCCCCCCCCCCCCCCCGGTGGTGGCAATCCGAGGCTCTGTTTTGGAATTTGAGTTTTCGCCCATTGTGCCAAGTCTGTGGCAAGTCTTCATTCCTCGGGCACTTCAAACGTGCGTTTTACCAACTCGCAATGACCAGTGAAGTGTGTGGTTATGTAACCCCCCTCATTGACCCATACAGGGTGAGGAGGCCCTCAACAGTGGACTGACAAAGGACTGTCCCATTGTTGGTGACCATGCGCACACTTTGTCCTAAGCATGTGAAAGGGCGCTAACCTAATGGTGGAACTGCTGCAACACGGCGTGTTGGTGTGTGCGTGCTGTGTGCCTGCTAGATGCACTGGATATCCCCCTCCTAGGATGAGCCACTGGGTGGGGGAGCGGCGAAGCGCCTCCTCGGCCCTGGCGAGGGACAAGGGGGGGAGAGAAACGTGGCGCGTGTCGGAGCGTTCGCTCGGCACTCTGGGCGTGGTGGTGGCTCGTGGACCCGGTCCTTTCTCCTCGGTGGCCCTGTGCAGCATGGTTCGTAAGCGCTATGAAATTGTCCCTGTCGTTGCCTTGTTGTTGTGGGGCGACACTAATGCGCCACGCACGGCTTGTTTACAAGCAGATCGCGTACTCTAGGAGGTAATACGGCATATCCCGCGGATAGCCCTGCCTGGTCGTGTTGAACGTGTTTTTTAGTCCTTGTTTCTGGTTTGAGTTGAGTAAGAGCAGACTGCATCCGCTGTGGCACGGCTGGTTCTCTAAGGACTGCTGTGCGGGTGTGAGGTTTGCTTGACGAGGAGAATGAACGTGTGCCATCCCTCGACAGTCGGATACACCCGGAGATGTTTTGATTGCCATCGTTGGTGAAGTCTGACCCCCCCCCCCCCCCCCCCCCCCCCCCGGGTGAGCACTGGATGCCCGAGCTGATGCGTTTGTCCAGTTTGGGGTGGAGATTGGGATTCCTCCTAAATTGCAGATGAGGCATTCCGATTTTTTTCTTTTCCAGTAAATAAAAATGCCTTAAATATGTTCTAAATCTCCAGTCCTTGAAGGCATCGCTGGATTATGGATGGGTGTTCCCCCATGACTTTATTTTAGTCTTGCTATTTGAGAAAGAAAAATGTTTAAAAATAAAACGTGGGTTAATCTTGATGGCACAATGTATAGCTTTAACTGACTGCATCAGATTGTATATTTGAGTGGTGGAAAGGTGACGCCGTGGGTTGTGCTTGTTCTGTTGCGTGCGACCAACTTTTACACGGTCGGTCGTCTCCAAGGCGCTCTTTAATTTCCACTGGTCGCGAATTTCTCTTCAAAGGTGGATGGGGGGGGGGGCAGGCGAGCGGGTGGTTTCTATGTGGTCATTTTGAGTCCTCCGTTTTCTAAAAACACGACTGCATAAAAGGAATAAAGTATTTATGTTATTTATCCGAGAAAAACGGTTGAAAGGTTTTGTATAATTTTGGCATCTTAAGAGCTACCACCTGCAAAACCTGTGGTGCATAACCACGGTTACGGACTGCTTTAGTTTTCCTGGTAAGGCAGAAGGACTTAACCCTGGCCTGCTCTTGTCAATTAAAATACTCCAACGGGCGTGTGCGGCGATGGGTTTAAAGCTCTTGGAAATTATTTGAAAATAAAGTATTTTCCTGCATACCGCTGCATATCGTCGTTTGTGCAATTACTTTGCGTCCATTCGCAAGGCGAGCGGTTTGGGATGGACGGCCTGCGCCGCGCCACGTTTCCCGCGGATTGCCGCTCGGGCGGTGCCACTGATGTGCAGGCGAATGTCTCAAATGAGCGCCGCCTCGCCGCACACGGCAATGTTTCCAAGAGTGCAAACGTGCCATACTTTGCATGAAACCCACTTAATGTTTACAGTGTGCAGTTCCTGTGCAATGTAACTTCTTATTTGGCTCTGGGAGCCTCAACCCCTTGCTGAATTACTGGGACGGAGTGTATATACACTTGAACTCTGGGTGTTCGCGAGTGAATTACTGGGACAGTGTGTATACACTCGAACTCTGGGCGTTCGCGAGTGATGGAGTGGGTGAGAACTGGTGCCATGACATTGCAGACATCCTTAGGCTGTGGCGAGGATGTTCCATCACAGCCGTTAACTCAACATCCCATTACATGCCTGGTATGTAAGCTCACGTGTGTGTGTGTATGTAAGCACTCCATCATATGGGTGGGGGGGGGGTGATCATTGGGTTTTTGTGTACGCCTACCTACAAAGTTATTATTAGATATTGGGACAGGGGGGCATGAATGTTTTTTTTTTATGGTGAGCATTGAGGAATTCTTATCCAAGCGTATTGGACGGCCTCTCCCACTAGCTCCGTTAATTTGCATTGCCAGCTGAGGCTGCTGGCTCAAAGCCTCGTTGCAGTGTGAGCCGCCAACTCCTGTCTCGCGTGGCTTCGTGCGTGCGTTTGTGCGGTGACGATGTCCCCACATCGGGGCGTACTTTAATGAGGAGCGCGACTTTGGTAATGGGTTTTGTTGTGGCTAAACTATTGCATGTGTCTGACCGTTTGCGCCTTATGTAGCCAACCGTGCTCATCAGAGGTGCCTCCCCCGGGGAAGATTCTGTTTTGATGCTTTATTATCCAGCCTCACTTTGGTGCCCTAAAGAGGCGGCTGTTGTATGATCTGCCATATTTGAGGCAGATGTCTAGGGAATGGGCGGTGTGGCTGCACCAATGGTAACTGGTTGGGGACATCTTCCACCCCATCGCGTATCATCTAGAGGCCTCTTGCTGCGTGACCGAGGTGCGCTCTGCTTGCGGGTGCAGTCTGTTGCGTCCGTGGTTCGCGGAACGACTAATCGTGGACATTGCCCGGGCAAGCGCTGTTGACCTGTTGCAGATGTTGCAACCACCAGAGATGGGATGGATCGACTGCGCACGCGTCACTGGCTTCATCATCGTCACCACACTGCATCGTGAAGCACCGAAGGGGCCTGTATCCTTGTGTCGAGCTGGGATGCTGTCCAATGTCATTTATTTTAATTGGCTGAACATTGTTATCGGTCACGGTTTTTATTGTGCTCTTTTATTCTCGGTACCCTTTTTTAAGGCAGCCACCCGCACACCCTGCCTGGTGAAGGTGGGACCCCCCCCCCCCATCCACAATCCACCCCCAGTGAGGTTGTTAAAGGCGTCACCATTCAGCATGTCTGTGTGGGTTTTGAAGGTTGGGCTTTGTAGAATGAGGTACAACAATGGATTTACCAGTTAATGTCGTTTTCTTAACCTGCCACCAGTGCAGCATCCATTGGGCACTGCCAACGTGGCTAGGGGTGGCAAGGGCAGAAGGCAGTCGGTCACCAATGTGCGCAGACCTGCACCTGCCCGTGTTCGCACGAAGGTGGCGAGTGAAACGCGGATAAGAATAGACGCGATGTCGCAAGCGGGGGGACTGCGGAGAGCGAACGCTGGCTTCAGATAATAAACACAGCCCCTGGCGCTGCTGCTGCTCTCACCGTCTTGTGCCGTGCCACAGAGGCACGGGGACCATCCCTCTCCATTGCAGATGCCGCACAAAGCGCACCGGTGTTGTGCGCCCGCTACGCGAGGTGGAGATTTTTTGGTGCCGTCGATTATCAACACGCCGCCCTCTGTTATTGAGCAAGTTCTTTTGAAAGGAAGACCCCTGGTTTACGAAATGAGTGGCACAAAATACATGCAGCGTCGTACACTCGCAAGAATGCTGCTGCGTTCCTCTACACAAACTGACGGCCGTTTTGCGTGCAGTGTTTACACCCCCACTCGCCTCCTTTGTACTCGATTCTCAAAGTGGAGGGAACTGAATACGGACATTTGGGGGGGGGGGGGGGGTGGCGACCGACCAGGCCGGACTCCGCCACGGTACGCCCTGGTCACGGTCACTCGGGCCACGGTGCCAGGGACTGCGGAAACTCCCTCCCGAATGAATTCACGACTCTATGTTCGCAACCACGGGGAGGTGTCCCGACAGTGCCGACTGTCTTCGCTCCTGGGGCACCCGGAGCAGAAAGCGCCGCCTCGGCTCCCCCCCCCCCACCACCGCCTTCCCACTGCAATGTCGTGCTCGCTCTCGCGATCACATCAACACGCTCCAGTCGCGAAGAATGCTGGGGACACGCCACTCAAGCGCGTGTTGTTTATCAAACACGATCTGAATAAACACCTTTCCGACGTTACCGTTTTAATCACCAGGCTCGTGCCTGCTTGACTTGCAATATTGGGCATTCCGAGTGACTTGGTCGAAGGCATGTTAGTTCCTTTTCAACGTCCTCTTATTCGCGATGGCTTCAGAGATGTCTTGGGTCGTAACCTAAACTCTCGTTTCTGATGGGAGTTGTGGTCTCCGGTGTCTGATTCGATCCCAGGTGGTTTCCAGTTCTGTCCTGATTACAAATGGCCTGCAAGCCATTTGTTACACTGCCAATATCACGATGGTCGTCTGGTCGTGGCAGAAGGGAAAATGACCGGAGTCGGAGCCTGCAGGCAATGTAGAGTAACATATTTAGGGGTTTTAACACCATTCCAAAACTGCTTAAGGGCAATGGATGCATTTCACAGGGGGCACAAGTGCTTTTCTATTGGTCCAGTGTGCTTACAAGCGGTGAAAAATGCTGTTCATGTCCAATCGCAGCACGGCGCACAACATTAGTAGGGGTATTAAATCTGCTTTTCAGATGTTTTGTCACTTGAATGTCACGAGGTCCTCCGTCACCTTGTCAGCGAGAGACAAAACCCACAGACAACACCTCTTTCGTGCTGACGGGGGACAGGAGGCAGGGCACACGGGGGCTATAAATGACTGGCCAATGATGCAGGATCAGTAGAAACACCCGATTGCTTTAAATACCGCGTGATTGCAGCGCTCAAACGATGAGAGGGCCACGCGGGAGGGGCATCGGGGGAGTAGGCGAGCTTTGTGTACGTGTAGTGACTGCTGGACTCGCTACATACGCATGCATTGTTCTACACGCTTGACATGGCACTCTCCCAACCGTGGCATGCCCTCTGAGGCAACCCTCGTGTGGATATTAGAACAACCCCGATATCGCCGCCATGACCCCCCCCCAACACCCTGGCAAAAAAAACGGCTGCTTGTCGATGTCGCATTTGGTGAGTGCAGCCGATGCTGCTGCTGTTGCTGTTGTTGCTGAATGGCGACATTCTATTTGTGTGCGCGGGGCTGGATGCTGATGCTGCTGCCCGCGCGTTCTCTGCCTGTCGAGCTCCGCCACTTTGCCCGCCGGTGCCCGGAATGCTTTTAGCGCTCTCCGTGCGTGTCCAGGGGCTGCTCCCCGCCACCTGTTTGATCCCAAAGTTTTAAAAAAAGTTCAGATATCAATGCCCACAATGTCCACAATTTTAAAACAAACCGTGCTTTTGCTTACATCAGTTTCCAAAACAATGTACAATAAATATAAAGATTGGCCACGAAGTTTTGAGTTTACATTTTTTACTAACATTTAAATCGTATGAAGATGTAATCGTATTCCATGTGTATATAACATTCATAAAGCGTTCAAATGTGTTATGTGCATCTCAAGACTTTAGACAGAGGGAGCCATGGTGGCAAGGGAAGGGAGGGAGAGAGACAGCAGAGGGAAGTGGGAGAGAACGGGAAGTTAACGCTGCCGTGTTCACCAGCAAGGTATGTGTGGGTACGACGAGAAGACGAACCCACGACAGAATCCAAATATGGGGAAATTAAACGTTAAGCCTGGACGACAACAGTTGGCAGACGTACGAGGGGGAGTTTCCAGACAGGGCAGCAGATAACGCTTTGCACAGTCGACTGGGATGATGGTGTTGAGATGGACGTTGGCTTGAGGATTGGAGGACACGTGAAGGAGAGCGAGATAAGATGCGAGCGGGCTGGAAGTTACAGGCGTTAATAGAACACGGTGTTTTAACATGAACATTAATAGTCTCATCCTCCTGGGGCCTCCAGAGAGACATTCTTCAGAGGTGACAAGTGCCGTGCCCGTGATTACCATTCGCCACTGTAGAAGAGACGCCTTCACACGGCTTGAGCTCGCATTACATCGCGCGCACGGATGCCACGATCGATGCGTACACCTCGGAATCACAAACGGGGCACATTCTTACACCGCACACCCAGGGACCCTGTCGAATGCTGTACCATCACTGCTGATACGTGCAAAGTGCTCGAGTGACGAGATGACTGGCGAGGACTGTTTGCTGGCTGCCGAAATGAGTTGGGGTCGACGAGTGGGATAGAACTCGTGGCTGGGTGGATACTTGCTTCAGATTAAGAATGACCGGGTTCGTACGACTTGTTGGCCGATTGGTTCGGGGTATTTGCCTTGTGCGTTGCACTCATGGCCACGTCCCGTCTGCTTGTGATCTCACAGCGCCCTCCAATGACCACCAATACTTCCCGCAGAGCATCACGGCAAACCCAACCAAGATGACACCACCTCGTCGAGAGGACTCGACTCACAAGTTTAAAGTAACAAGTTCACATCCAGATTGGGGGTTTACTCAATCCATCATCCCTCTAGAATTGATTGAGTATCGTGCTACGGTATATAAACAGGAATTGCCACTTGAGATGGTCCCCATACAATGTAGCAATGTGACATTTCCACCAGTGATGGCGATGATGGTGTGGTGGCAAGAGCTGGGATGACTTCTTAACGTTTTACATGGAATCATGCAGTGATCCCCACGCATTCGAAGACAGAATAGCATTTAGTTTGTAGCACTAAACGAATCAATATCTGAGACTTAACTGGTATTGACATAATATAGATGCTTTGTGTAACCAGGGGCTGAAGAATTAAATAGCATCAACGCAGAACAGCAATTGACGTCAATACTGCCTACAAAATGATTACATTTTAAATGCATTTTGGAAAACCAAACTATGTACATGTGTAACAAAAAAAGTAAATTGTTATATCAATTAAGAAAATGCACTTCACAAAGCAGAAAAATCCATATAACCTTTTAATTTAAAATATACAAACTTTAATTATCTGGCCATTGTGGATTGTTGATTAAATGTTACAACATTGCATCTTAGAACAAGCCTTGAATAAATGATCAACATTTTAACTTCTTTGTAATAATATTTAAAAAAAAATTATGACAGGCAGATATTGTTAGAAATGCCAAACAAGATTCACTATTTACCATCAATGTTGAGAATGTATAATTTTTACATTTTAAAATTCTGAAATCTGCCATCAACCAGTGTCATGAAAATAACGCTGAAAACCAGTTGCTAAACAAAAAGTTTATCGAATTTTTTTTTTCTTTCTGAAAAGCAACAATTTTGTTTTGGTGCCGATACCTGCTGGTGAGCAACCTTCACCCGGCCTTCCCCATTTCTCGGGGCAGTGTGCACATGAACATCGTCATGGCTTGGTGCGCGTGGCCACGGCTCGCGGCTTTCGACTTCTGTTTCGGCGCTACGGTGCACGGGTATTCGAAGTGCACGGCAAATGACGAGTGTGGGAGATTACGGTGCGGCGCGCTTTCAGGTACTGACAATTTACACGAAACGAAATGTTCCGTCAACTTGACCCCAACGCAGGAAGGCGGCTACTTCCCCCCCACTTCTTTAGCAGACAAGCTTGTGTAGTCCTTGAGCACTCCAGCCAAGTGGTCGTTGTGAGTCTTGAACTTCTTCTTGCGCTGTGAGTTGGCCCTCCGATTCCGCATAGGAGCCTAGGATGTTACGTAAACATAGCACACGTTGTTGGTGAACTCACTCTTGATTGAGAATCGTACACTTTATACGTTCACTTTATAAGCACGACGTTACGTCCAGACAGGGAAGGGGGGTGCTGTGTACTGTGTGTGTCCTCACCAGTCTGCGGGGGCCAGTGTCCTGCATTGACGAGATGCCTTGCCGTTTCAAGTACTCCTCAATCTTCTCTTCATCAATCGAGTCCACGGGAACACTTCGCCATAACTTTTGAAACTCTGCAACACCACAACTCACGTTACCAGTGAAGCGTGGACCTCATGATAACCCTACGGGGAAAACTGATGCAATGTACAAAGTTGAAATAACCATTCACCATTGGATTGGGATCAAAATAATTCAATAGAGAGACCAAGAGTCGAGTGCAATTGGAATGTTGAACTTGATCACGTAAATGAACATACCCCAGCTATGTGGGAACATTATCTGTTACAATAAAGTGTGATGATAACTTAAAAATACTGTTATCTAGATAAAATGGGCTCGTAAAAGATAACGGGGGTTTTAAATCCCAATTTTTAGCAGAGTTCATGTCCTTAATTCACTCCTGAAAATGCTATGCAGCGTTAATGCGGGTATCAACCGGCTCCGTGGTAAGGGCGCCTATCGGCAGGCCAGTCAGATACTCCATTTGGGCACTCCCATTTCATACAGAAGCCGACATGCACTTAATACAGGCAGGTGAAATACAATGGCGAGGATTCGCATACCTTCATCCACAGAAAAATTGCAGCTCTTGTCATTGTAAAATAGGATCTTCTTCTTGTCTGGTCTAGTAATAAAGAGGATCTGATCACCGAGAACCTACGGAAACACACAGCCTGCATAGTTCAAAGGTCAACAGTATTTTACGATAATCTTGCAATGAACCGTTCAACTCCAACAGTTATGAAAACCACCGTACTGGAATTGGTTACCGGTCAACTTAGTGTTGTTGCTGGTGATGAAGTTGGTGGCGAGACTGCTTGCGGCGGTGATGGTGCCGCTGTGGTGGCGTTGCTGGTGAATTTGGTAGTGCTGGAACCATGCGAATGGTTGCGTTGGCACCACCCGTAGCTGAAGTGTCAGTGGCGATGCTGATCAAGGCGGAAGCCGCCGACGCTAACAGTTGGCGAGGTTGTCGCTGCCAGTACTCGCGACCGCGTACCTTCATCGCCTTGGCAGCATTGGGAAGTCCTTCCTCGACGTCATCCTGCAGGATTCCGCCCAGGCCCTGCTGGTCATGTCTGTCCAACAGCCGCAGCAGCGCTTTCTTGTCCTTCAGATTGTATTTGGGCTTGAAGGCGTATTTCCCATCGATCACGTCGATCTTGGGGTTGTTGAGCAAGGCCTGGAAGGACGAAGGAAACATTACGTCTCAATGCTCAGCCGCCACGACGCCTGTCCGTGCGCTCGCGATCAAATTTAGCAGCAGCAACCAGACATCTCGTAATTCAAGTTATCACTGGCATTAATCTCTAACCTTTCTTCAGGAGTGTACTTATTTTTTATGTTGTGACCTATCTGTGTATTTTTCTCATGGACAATTCACCATGTATGCCAATGTGTCAGGTGTGACTTAAATCAAAGACATCGTAATCAATTCAAATGTCTTACTGTGATAATACATTACATTTTCCTAAAGGAAACTGACGAAATGCCTAATTTTAACAATTATTGCCGTGCCTTGAAAGACACAAATTTATATTCCTCATTCTGGGTAGAATTAAAATGTTCATAATCAAATTATAAAATGGGAATATCCGTAGGTCAAAATTTTTAAACTAACCACACTCACCCAATATTAGTAAAAAACCACATGATTCAGATGCTAAAAAGTCAGCACTCCTGTCTGCACAAGGCAGGTAACAATTAACCCCTCCCAACCTCCAGTACTCATTAAATGCCACTATTAAAAAGCAATCATTTTTGTAATGTCTTGCTCATTCCACTAGCCTAAAGGTAATGTTTGCATATAATTTGCATAAATAAAAAATAATTGAACCTCTGCATGTGACTATTACATTATTGAAATGTTGTACAAGTTAGTAACGTCTGGTCTACAACAGAGCACCACACAAACTTCAAATCCCAACACAATCGCACAGCACTACAATAAACCATCTTCATTTACAGAAGAAAAAATCGTGAAATTCGATTATACGCGATTTTTTATTTTAATACCAGTTCAAGTTTTGCGCATTTTTCCTTCACCTATTTGCGATTTGGCGACATCGCATTATGGGGCAGGGTTACTGACGCAGTAGAGCAGTGGATTGTGGCCCTCGTGTGCCCTCCCAAGCCGTTGTGTATCAGTTGTGCCGCCATCCACAAGCTGAGGCTTTTACTGCTCAAGCGCCCATGGCCTTCCCTGCCATTTTTGCCTTATTTGTGGTGGGGGTTTTTTTATTTCCATCATGGGGCTAAGTATCACGTGAGTGGAAGAAGTAAGAGCAAGGGGGTAAGGGGGCAAACAAAAGTCATGAGTTTAGAAAACAAAAAGTCGTCATCACTTTGACTTACTCTCCAACAACATCATCATCTCAATCACACCCCACGATCAACTCAACACATTTGAAAACCTGATTATCGGCAGCTGCCTGGATTGAAAACTTATCTCAGAGGTACCAACTCAGCGTTCCGACTGCTGAGCCACCCCGGCCACTGTTTGTTCAGCATTTAAGACCTGGTTCAGGTACAACATGCGAGTGGCAATCCAGCTCAAGCGTGCTGATGTGGACAATGCCAAAAAAGAGACAAATATCTCCCGTATAGCCTTAACAGACTGCTGGGGCAAGTGCTGTGAAGCGAGCACCTATGAAGGCCGGTACGGCACACGAGGGGGTGGGTAGCCAGCACGATGCCTGGCCGCCTTTGTCTGCCCAGTGGTGATGTTTACACACCGCACCAGGTACTCGTTTGAAGCTGAGTCGACCTAGGCGAGGCCCAGGACCGATTCAGATCATTGTAAATGTTGTCAGTCATGAACGGGAATCGAACTCGGGTCGCCAGGTTCAGTGTGCAGCGCTCTAACCGCTACACTACCGCTCCCAACAATGCCACCCACGCACTAAAATGCATCCCCACACAACCCGGCATCAGCACAAACTTTCCAGTTCTATTAACCCACAATGCACTGCACTTCGAAAGGTGTAAACAAACCCACCTCAGTGGTCAGCCACTGCTTCTGCTTGATGCCAATGTCCAGCTGCTTTGTCTCATCCAGAATCTCGTCGAGCGCGAGGGGGTGGGTGTCTCCCTTTTGGTGCCGCGTCTTCACAAGAAAGCGCACGCATCGAGTACAGCGTTGTTACATCTACATGGAGTCAAGTACATACAGTTGTGGCCCCTGGGAAGTTCTGTGTGGCTGCCAAGTTAAGAGCCGATTGTACCTTGTCCACACCCCCTTCTGAATACAATATGCAAGGTACACATGCATAGAAAGAGTGGTGTAAACACAAACACTCCTAGCGTTACAGCTGCAAGTTCACAAACTACTAACGTAGCAAAACCCTTACCTTCATGTGATTGACAATTTTAGCCAACACCCCAAACTTGTACCCAGAGCTTCCCGGAAGGTTCTTATAGTTGATTCCATTTCCGGTTTCTGTAAAACAAAGACAAGCATGCAGGTTACTTTATTAGGAGTCTGCCAGAAAGTGTCCAGGCGGCTCAGCGGTTATTACTCGGGTTGGAATGACTTGGTGCCTTGATTATTGAATCGTTGTTTTCCCATTATTGCCAACGGGAGTGTCTTTTAGTCGTTTCAAATGTTTACACTGTCCCACCAATGAACATAATGAAATTAGAGAGAGGAAAAATTCCTCACTGGATCTTGTCCTGCATTATTCCCTGGCTCTCTCCTCCCAACGTCGTCCAGATTGAGAGGTGAGCATAGCCTCAGCGTGCATCTCCTGTTTCTGCTATGCGTCTGTAGCGGCATCGTTGAGCGTTGTACGCGATTGCCACTGCTTGTAGCCCGTAGTAACGGCCTCGAGTCAACAGGGAGCAGAAGGGAGTCTAAGGGTGATGAGTCAGGTCGTTGGGCTAAGCCGCTAAGCAGAGGTCGCAATCGGGTACCCGATACCCGTACCCTACCCGATACCCGGCTACCCGTACCCGACCCGTTTGCGACCCTGGTGCGGCCGGGTACGGGTAAGCCGTGAGTCACTGGTGAGTAACCGTTTGTCACTCATTTCCCAACGTCTTGTTTCTCACAATTCAAGTTCCTAGAATCAACCCACCCGCGCCTGCAACATGGCTTCATCCCAGAGGTCGCAATCGGGTCCTTGATACCCGTACCTGTTGGGAGGGGCCGTACCCCTTTGTGTTGTTGCTACGTTATAATAAACGTGCCGTCTCCAGAAGAGAGAAGTCTCCGCAAGTTTTATACTACACCAGCACAGTTGTATACCCACTACACGTCGTATTTTTGTGCCATGTTCTCGGTCCTGTTCTGTCTTCATCACATTGCCCATCTCCCCGTGCCATTGTCAGTTCAATAAGCACCATAAAACTAGCACATCATGAGGACTAAAAACTTGCATAAAAATTGCATAATCTACAAGAAATGATTCTCGTGATTTGATCATAGACACAATTGGAATATATGGTCCACTCTAAACCGCATTAGCACAAAACCATGGCAGATGCAAATACCTGATGGACAAAACTGTCCAGTATGCGACTGCCATCATCCAGAACAGACCGTAGAACGTATAACAACGCAATGCCCGATCCACAAATACAAAGGAGACATCACGGAGACACACACCGCTGCTCCTGACGCGGTTATCTGGCTTGACCACCTGAATGTGAAATTGTAGTTGTTGCTCTGCATCTACATCAGCAGCCATACGAAAGAAGATTGGATTATAATTGAGAGCAAAAAAAAACAAAAGGAATGTGGAATTCACCACACGACAAAGGCAGCTTAATGGCAGGGCCGCTGGCAGAAAGGGCCCCCACGGAGGTCAGCCACTGACCTCCAGATTTGGCCCCGCTGGACCCCCCATGGTCAGGCCGTGATTTCTTCTTCTTGGAGGAGGAGGAACTTGAGGAGGGTGCCGGCCGCTTCTCTACCACCGGTTGGGCCAAGGCACGCTGCTTGAACCGCTCACGCTCGCGCAATAGGGCTGGATCCATCTGTCGGTGTGGGCACAGCGTTCAAATGCACCACGTTACATGGGTGTCCTACACCACACACTACATTACACGCACATCACACGTGTGTTACACCCCATACGAGTGTTGCTACACCACATTCTACATCACAAATGTACATTTTACAAGTGAACAACAGCCGCCATTCACCACTAAGTGGTGGTGACATCACCAATGGCGCTTGTGCAATGTTATGTGCACTTTTAGGCCACGTGAAGTGTCGAAGGCTCGCTGGCAAAAGGTCACGGACCAGACCCAGGTGCCATGGCTGACTGAAATGGCTGGCAGATGCACCAAGCGTGCTCCCCACTGTGCCAACATTGAGTTTTAGCCTCCCGGCGCTCCTCTCGTTGTTGTGAGCCTTGCTCCTCTGCCCTCCGCTGTTGCTGGAGAGCGACTGCCTCTGACTCTCCAGCAGGATCCTTCACTAACCTCCTCCACAAGTGAACATACATCACACATACATAAGCTAATTACAAGTGTACATACATTCACCATCACTCGCCACAATCTATCTAATTCTGGATAAAGTCGTGGTCTTAAACCAGTTCCGTCCTCGTGTAGTTGCTCCAACCTTGTAACCGACTTTAATCGTGACTTTATTGATGCCTTGGTTTGTGCGAGCCTGGATAACTGCATCAATTTCCAACGAGTCACATGCCTTCTCCGAGACCAGATAAAATAATATTTCATATTCGTTTGTTTTTGTTCCAGAATTTGACTAAGTGTGTATGTGAAAGATGATATAGACATATGTCCTAGAATTTCTTCTAGATTTGAAGTTTTCGTAACTGCAAGGGTTCATACTCTTTGTTTTTTTTCGGTAAAGTCACGTAGGTAAAAAATAAAATTAAAATAAATGAAATCATGACGTTTCGGAGGCAACACAAGCTTCTTGATACCCCACTTGATACAGTAAGTTTGCTGCGACGGTGCCACCTGAAGACGGAAGCTCGTGTTGCCTCCGAAACGTCGTGATTTAATTTATTTTTATTTTACCGAAAAAAAAACAAAGATTATCTCCTAGAATGTTACTCCCTCACTCGTTCGGGCGGCCTCTCAAGTGCCCGTTATTCCGTTGCCAATGATCGTGGTTTACACATTTACAGTCCAGCAGATAGGTTGCATGCATTTTCCAGTCGGTTAGCTCTGCTTTTTAAAACAGAATTAAGTAGACGTAATTACATAAATTAGGTACTGGATTTCATCTGATGTAAAAACTGTCATTTGCTCAATGTAAAAACAGAGGAAACTCGAGTACAAAAAATAACCGTGATCATCCAAGACGCAAGGACGAATGTTGCCATAAAATCATCGGACCTGAGGACTGCACGTTTGCATTGAAACTCGACGCGTCAATGACACTGCTTGAACATAAAACATGTAATCGGCGACGTTTCGGGCAATGGCCCTTCTTCACAGCACATTTGCCAGAGAGATGGAGTCAACAATGATTGGAGACTGCCGTTGTTTACACCACGGAACCAGTTCTTAAATAGGCAAATGAAATTACCAAAAAGTAGCTTCGCATTTATCGACATATGTACATAGACGCAGTGAGATAAGGAGTACAATGTGGCTTCGAGCCGAGAGGAATACTTTGACAGGACAACACGAGGCGTGACGGGGAAAATTACAAGAAGCGGCAGTGAGAAAAAGAGCAGTGGAGTGACACGGCGCTGTGCACACGGCAGCCAGACGATGTCGCGAGAACCGGGCACATCGTCGCCCACAGAGGCGGCACCCCGCCGCACTCACCCCACTACCCCTCACCCTGCTGCCCCTCACCACGACTCACCCCACTACCCCTCACCCCGCTGCCCCTCACCCCCTCACCACGACTCACCCCTCACCCCGCTGCCCCTCACCCCCTCACCCCGACTCACCTCACTACCCCTCACACCACTACCCCTCACCCCACTACCCCTCACCCCGACTCACCCCGCTGCCCCTCACCCCGACTCACCCCGCTGCCCCTCACCCCGACTCACCCCGCTGCCCCTCACCCCGACTCACCCTGCTGCCCCTCACCCCGACTCACCCTGCTGCCCCTCACCCCACTACCCCTCACCCCGACTCACCCCACTACCCCTCACCCGACTCACCCCACTACCCCTCACCCGACTCACCCCACTACCCCGACTCATCCGGCTACCCCTCACCCCGACTCACCCCACTACCCCTCACCCCGACTCACCGCGCTGCCCCTCACCACGACTCACCCCGACTCACCCCACTGCCCCTCACCACGACTCACCGCGTTGCCCTTCACCACGACTCACCGCGTTGCCCCTCACCACGACTCACCGCGTTGCCCCTCACCACGACTCACCGCGCTCGCCCGGGTCTTGGGGGAACCTCGGCGGAGCGCGTTTGGGACCCCTTCTTCGCGTGACGTCACTCTTCTGGCGGACGTGATGTCATGTTTTTAATTTTATTTAAAATTGCGTGCATGACGTCATCTATGCCGAAGAGCGTGGACCCAAATGTGACGTCTTTCGGAGCGGCACGAACAAATAACGGATGTGACGTTGACCTTTTGCCTCGAAACGTGCGAGAAAACGTGACGTCACATCTACAGTTTACATTTTTTTCCGTCAGCATTGTGATATTTCAGTGTATCACCGTATTCGCTATATTTTGACTTGCACAGACGAAATAACGCGATTTCCCTCAGAAGCATGCGATAAACGTTAATTATTTAAATATATATTTATCACAATTTAAGTCGTCAGCTGGTGTTGCGTGGCCTCGCATCCGGTGACGCGTCGTTTCGCGCGCGTTTTTAGTCACGTGGCGGTGCCGCCCCCGGTCACGTGACGAGCGCGTGGCCGCAACTGGTGCCACGCGGTTCCCGTTGGGCGCCCCGAGAGACGAGGAAGGCGGCAGCAGCAGCAACAGCAGCAGGTAACGACAACGCCTCTCGTGTTCATACTCGTTGGTTCTCTCGGTAAAGTCACGTAGCTGTACAATATAAAGTTAATTAAATCACGACGTTTCGAGCGCAACACCAGCGTCCGTCATCAGGCCTCGCTCGCAAGCACTGCGCCACTGGAGATTCCCCATCCCCCATAACAATTTACCCGAGTTGTTATAGTGAATATCTTAATTAATCAGTAAACGTGTTTATATAAATCTCTTGTTTATTACAACTTTAGCGGTGCTGTTTGTTGCCGGCCGCTTGCGTTCAGCCACCGTGGCGTTAAATTATTCCCGTCGGTTCTACTTTTACATAATTTTACCGACTTGTAAACCCATCGACGCAAACTACAAATTGTAGCTCCTTAACCCGACGCGAAATGTAAACGAGCAGGAACCTCTTACGATGTCGTGCATTCTCGTTCTTCCCGTCGTGTAAGAAGGGGGTGGGCCGGGGTTTGTAAGAGACTTAAGCATTTAAAATATAAACATTCCCAATCAAGATGCAAACACAAACCTCGGCACATTCGTCAACAACGCTGAGGCCTTAACACATAAAACACAATCGGCGACGTCTCTTCATGGCACGGAACTCGGGGCTGTGCCGTGGAGTGATTTCACGTGCGACCCCCCCCCCCTAATTTTATTTGTATAACTTTAACGAAATGTAAGTAACATTTCCAAGCGTTCAACGTGCTGAATTTGGCCTTAAACGCAACGATGATGACGGTGTTTGTACCCTTCGCGTGGCGATGTTGGTGTAGACTAGAGCAAGGGCGGGGACCTTTTTACAGCCAAGCGCCATTTGGATATTTATGTAACATCATTCGCGGGCCATAAAAACAAATATCAAGTTTAAAAATTAGCCCGTTATATTTGGTCAAACATTTCATTAACTCACCCATAATGTGATGGCTGGAACTGCTTCTCTTTGGCGAGGCGTGTGATGATGTTAGCTGCTGGTGTTGATGATGTTAGCTGCTGGTGTTGATGATGTTAGCTGCTGGTGTTGATGATGTTAGCTGGTGTTGATGATGTTAGTTGCTGGTATTGATGATGTTAGCTGCTGGTATTGATGATGTTAGCTGCTGGTGTTGATGATGTTAGCTGCTGGTGTTGATGTTAGCTGCTGGTGTTGATGATGTTAGCTGCTGGTGTTGATGATGTTAGCTGCTGGTGTTGATGATGTTAGCTGGTGTTGATGATGTTAGCTGGTATTGATGATGTTAGCTGGTGTTGATGATGTTAGCTGCAGGTGTTGATGATGTTGCTGCTACTGGCAGCTGCTTCTCCAGGTTTGCTCCCAGATTCGTTGAGTTTCGAGTCTCGCCTGCGGCCGCCTTGACAAGGCCAGAGGCCAGATGACTTCGCGGGCCTCGTAGGGCCCACGGGCCGGACGTCCCCCACCCCTGCTGTAGAGCATCACTGTGTGTGTGGTGTTACCTCGTGGTGTGTGAGGTTACCTCGTGGTGTGTGAGGTTACCTCGTGGTGTGTGAGGTTACCTCGTGGTGTGTGGTGTTACCTTGTGTGTGGTGTGCGCGGTGGTTCGGGGCGACGCGAACGACGGCGACGCCGCAGTTTCGCCACAACGCCCCTGGGCTGCGCGTCCCGCGAACAGAGATGAATGTTTTACATTGACAGTGAAACGTGACTTCAAAATCACAGATTATTTGGTGACGTTGCGTGTGGCAGTGGGTGCATTTTTTCACGTGGTATTAAAGGTGGGCTATTGGCCGTAATGTCGACTATTTTAAGGCCAGGCTTATCTCTAATCACAGATGCACCCTGACGAGACCCGCTGCATTGAAGTACAGTATTATGTAACGGCAATTGTCCCGCTTCTGAGGGTCACTTCGGATTAAACTTCATCAACAACAACGTCGTCGTCGTCGTCGGTGTTTTGTCTATAAATTAAGCCCAAACGCGTGGGAGGGATGGCCTGGGCACAAGCAGCTACGAAAGAAGAGAATAGCTACGTGTGGGATAGCTGTGTGGTGCAGCTGGGAGAATAGCTTTCATAGATGCTTGTAGTGTTTACGGCGGTGTACATACCATGCTATTTGTTTCCATTAGTGGCTGTCTGGGCTCCGCGTGGTGTCCGCTGAATGTTGTTTGTCGTGGCCTGTGCCTTGTGGTTCTCGCCAGCTGCTGACTGCGCGTGCATGGTGTCGGTGAGCGTTGATCTCTTGTCGCAGCAGCAGAAATGTGGTACGGGATGGACCCCAAATCCAAGGGGGTGCGCCCGCCCGAGGAATTCCGCCGCTTCACCAGCGAGCAGTCGCGCGTGGAGCCCGGCGGCTGCCATGTGGTTCAACGTCTGCCCGGCGTGGTGAGCGTGCGATGTAGCCCCACTGGTGAGGTTAGACCACCACCCACCCAGCCCGGCCCAGTGCGGTTGCGGCTCAGGAGGTTGATGTCTACTGCAGATGTCACGCGATGGACGAGTCACTTCTGTTATACGTTCAAGTTTACTGTCTAATGCAACGTACGATAACAATTATTACACCACCACCCTGCCTGGCCCCGCTTGGCCCCAAGCCTGATTCACATGACTTGTGAGGCCAGAGTTTCACAATTTGCTTGTGGCTTGGAGCGACAAATAGTGGGAAAACTACCTGTACGGCGAAAGGCCGTGCTGGCGCTGCTCAGATGTGCCACTGGAAAAGGGTTAATGGTGCACTGCAGAGCCTTGAGCATCGCACGCCACAAGGTGTGATCGGACTAACATTGCTCATAAACACATAGAAAACACCTTCGTTTGAGCAGACCATGGTAGAGGGGTGTTGACTGTGTAACAGCTGTCGAATCTAGTACATGTGGTGTATAATAGCATACTATCTTCAATCTTGACTTAACTTTCGTGACTGCAGAAATTTATATTCTTGGGTCTTTCGGTAAAGTCACGTAGATAGGTTAAAATAATAATAATTCTTTGTTATTTTCTTTGAACCTATCTACGTGACGTTACCGAAAGACCTTAACATTTTATGTTTTCTCAAGGACAGCATTTTTTTGAATTCCAGATCACATGCCACTCTGTAGAACTGCCGCCTGCTTCACCAGGCAGTGAATTTGATGATCTCAGCATGGGTGTCGAAACGGGAATCTCGCACACGTCATCATCGCAACTCCAGCGGAGCCACGTGCAGATCGGTATCTTGCAAAACACCACTATTTATAAATAGTATTCTGTACATTTTTAGATCTAAAAGTATGTTCACTATATGGTGGTGCAAATTATGATTTACTGCAGTATGATTCCCAAGAGCTTTGTACTTGTATTTACCATATAAGTGTTTAATTGAAGATTTAGAAAAACGGGGAGGGGAAGGTGCAGCGTACGGTCAGACGGGGTTGGGTGTGGACGCACGAAGGGTGAAGCACAGTGGAGGAGTCACACCAACACGTGGGTTGGTGTCCCACACGGGAAGGTGAATGTTATCAGTGGAAGACACAATATAGAGGTGATGCTTTGAGGAGCGTTGTGGGGGAGGCAAGCCATGTTGTGGGTGTTTGCGTGACTCATGGGGTGGTGGCAATCGGTAAGTGCGTGTTGATTGAGGGCACGTCTGGTGGGGCAAGTAGGAGGGATGTGTAGGTGGGAGAGTGGGCGTGTGATGCCTAGCGTGATGCCTAGCGTGACACGAAGGGGAACACGAATAAGATAACAAATTGTACGCAGGGGGAGGGTAGGGGGTAGGGGTCGGCACGGTTTGGCTCAAACCACCAAACCGCGGTTTGAACCGAACCAAATCGGTTTGGTTTGGCTCTGTTTGAACTGGTTCGGTTTGGTTTGGGGCTACGAAAACCGACTCGGTTTGGCTTGGACAGGGTGGAACCGGCTCAAACTAGTTTGGTTCAAGCCAACTTAAGAGGTTTGGTTTAGCTTAGTTTGGTTTGGTTTTGGTTTGGTTTGGTTCAGTCGTCGCTGGTTTGGTTTGGATTGCTCAATTTGAAACCAGTTTGAGTCGGTTCAAACCGTGCCGACCCCTAGTAGGGGGGATAAGAGGAGAAGCGGAGGGGGGGTTAAGCCCTTGGACTAAGACCACGAGGTCTTGAACCTTGCCGGAGGGGTGGAGAATTTTTGAAATCCTCCCAATTGCCGAGGACCATGCAAAAATGTTCCAGTGAGCAGTTTGGCTCGAGGGCCAGGCTGGCCTGGAGAGAGGTGGTGTGTGTGACTGCCATGTGCAGAGGATTACTCTCGTTTTCCCCTTTAGTGTTAAAGATCTTATACAGGGAGTTTTCCCCCTTGGTGAGTCCTGGTGGGTCGGTAAGCCGCGAGGGAGGTTGGAAGTTGAGGGGGTGACGGACGACTTGGTGATGTGATTGAAGTAACAAATCACAAGGCTAAACAATCTGGTGATGTCAGGGGCAGTCCCAAAATGCATGACAGTCTGTTTGTGGAGTGTCTGGTGGGCATCTGGGGCATTTGTCTGAGATAGGCGAATTAAATTTGGCTCTGCTTTGGTTTGGTAGTATGTGTGTAAGAATTTCAATTGAGCATCACATTATGAGAAGCATTGTACTCAAAAATACACTGTAATCATGCAGATAAATGGAGAATCCGATGTGTGTTGTGACTCGGCATGATGGTGCAGTCTCCTTACATTCAAATCTTGTTTGGCGAAAACAATGCCGTATTTGGCAATAATTTTACTGTATAAAGCGCCCTTAAATAATAATTGCTCTCAGAGTGCTATGCATGAAAAGGTGGAAATAGTTTAACATCAACCAAGGATAGAATAAGTGAGAAAGACATTTGAAGATAACTGAAGAGAGAGAAATCCATTTTAAACAGATGTGTTTTTCGTCGATATTTGCCTCTTTGTCACGAAAAGGGATCAAGTGACTGCTTTGGTTGTACGCCCGCTTGAAGAAGCGATATTCAAACAATAATGCTTTGTCTGCAGTAATTATTAACCCAAATATATGAAGGCTAAGCGAACCTCAAGCAATCATGCCAAATCGCCGGCCATTGTAGTCATAATAGCAGTTTGTGGGTTATCACTCTTGCTTACACATGGTAAGTGTGAGTATATTATTTTATTGCACGGTTATAGATGTTTGTCTTAATTGCATGTTTTATTGTGTTTTAAATTTAACAGAGCAAACCATACGACGACCGGCTGGTAATGAAAACTCCTTGGAATATTGCAGTGAAATGCCTTCCTTTACTCAATCACACATGTTTAACACCTTAAAACATGATGGTGATCAGTAAGTCAAATGTGTTTATTTTACTGTTTTCAATGCGCAAATAACTTGTGAACCATGACTAAGAATCTGTTTTACATGGAACGGTGTCAATGTTCTGGGAAGTTTCACCGATGTTGACTAACGTGTTACGTACTTTTGTTTCTTGTCCTAGTTTGCCGATGTATGGTGTTTCATCAGGCTTTAAAAAGTGCGATGAGGCATATGAAAATAACTCGAAGGACTCCTTACTTGCGCATTCTGTTTTGAGAAACCGCATTCATACTATACTCATTGAGAAAAAATGCATTCTGTGGTCCGATTTATCTATGTTATATGAACGGACCTTTGCTGAAGACTTGCCAGAGGTTATACTGGGATATTTGAACAAATGGACTGACATATGCCATGTAAGTAACATTTTAGGACTATCCGAGGCTCATGGTCAAATGGTTTCATGTAAAATTATGTTTTAGTGGATTAGAAATCCTCTTATCCAAAGTGATTTGGGGGACGAACACTCCAGACCCAATTATCCATAGGCTTCTACATCATGGGATCTCCTTTGCCAGTACCAAAATATGATAATAGGGTTTCCCCCTTTTTTCTGCCAACAAAACAGGTGTTAAGATGTTAAAAACCTATTGTCTTTGGGCTTGTACGCCTTTTGGCGTCCTCTGGTCTAACACCATTTGAGACGAGGCTCAAAAGAAAGCTGTCTCTGGTGTGGACCAATCAGTTTCAAGGACAATGCATATACTACCAGAGCATGTTTTTTGTTTGCATTCTGACCACAAAATTGTGGTTAATGTAGACATGATTCCTTGTAAAAGATTTCAGTTTGGTGTTTTAACATCTGAACACCTGTTTTGTTACCATAAAAAGGGGAAAACCCTATTATCCATAGGCTTAAATTTACTTGGCTTGTGCTCACAAAATGTGTGGATAATCGACTGAATTAGCCGTTTAACTCCTTATCCACGTATTAAGTGTCATGTTCGGTGTCGAGATTTGTGGGAAGGATGCTTTGTGCCCTTATGATCATAAAATTTCACTGTGTAACTCGTTATTTTTATATTGCAGGTGAAAAGATTTGGTTCTGAAAAATCTGGCAGTTGCATAGTCATGCTATCTGATGATGCCAGAATGCAATTTGATGGTATTATTAATCCTGGTCTCAACCCACTTGGGGGAGGATTCCAAGCGAACTTGGGCAATGTGGTGAAATTCACACCTCTTCAAAGCTTGTTGGAAAAAAAGCATGAAAATAAGTCGCCGTTGAGTGATGTTTTGAAACGACAGCTGAGTGACCTGCTGAAGGACCACAGTAATGGAATTTGGTTGAAGTGTCTCCCAAATTTATTTTTCAAGAAATATAAGCAGACATTTCCTGAGGAGATAATGCAGAAATATGAATGCCTTTCAGAGATTTTTGACTTGGACATGCCTCTGAAAAACAATCCAAAAAGTGTGATTCTTCATTTTCCAGACACCTCTGAGGTAATTGTCGCACCTGCTGTTTTGCCGAAGACTGAATTGACATTTGGGAAGATTAGTTGGGTAAGACGCTGCGAAGAATTTTACATCCAATTTGAAACGGACTTTCTGGAAAACGATTTGAGAAGCATCAGCAACATGCTGCTCAATCAGTTTGCAACTGGTAAAAGGGAGCTCGCCCAATTCGTCCAAGGAACCTTCTGTTCTTTTGAGATATCGAACAGCTGGTATCGAGGTCAAGTCCAGTCCGTTGACGTGAAAGAACAGACTGCCATCGTTTTCGCAATAGATTACGGTTTTCACACCAGCTGCGGCCGCACACAGGTCTGCAAGTTGCCCCCTTCGTGCGCCCGTCTCCCCGCCCAGTGCGTGCGTTGTTGTCTGCGCCCCGTGGGCGAACACGGCGCGCAGTGGGCCTCCACGGCCCTCGGGGAGCTCGGCTGCCTGAGCGAGCGGTTGAAGGTCAAAGTGGAAGAAGTAAAAGGAGAATTTGCCATCGTGGTGCTTTACACAGAAAATGGCACCTGTGTGAATGAAAAGCTCTCCTCGGCGTGGGTGCAGATTCCATCGCTGACCCTGTCCGAAGAAGACGTTGTGTTAGTTTCATTCGTCACGGCCGAGTCGACTAATGAGGTGATTGTGAGGTGAGAATTCGATGCCTTTTTTCGTGGAAGCTCCGAAGCACACGCTTGTTGTGACAACGCTGCTGTTTTGTCAATCGTTGACTGTTTTTCTTTCATATTTTATAGATATTGCAGCGGAATATACGCTTGCCAATTGAATGAACTTATTGAATCGATGAACCTATATTATGGCTCCAACAAGGGCAGGATGATGCCTTGCTTCAGCGTCGATGAGTTGGTGGCTGTGAATGCCGAGGAGCGGGGCTGGTTACGGGCATCTGTTGTAAACGTGTCCGGTGACCACGTCCAGGTAAGTGGCCTTGCATGTCTGTTGCGGAGTTAGGCAATTCAATAGTGGTAAATAACGGGATTCAAGATGTCACCTGTACACCACGTGCAGTACAGCTGAGAATGAGAGGAACACGCGTGCCCAAGTGGCCACTGGCAGGCTGACCATCGTTTGAGCACTGACGTGCGAGTGTGACCCGTCTAATCTCACTGGCAGATGGCATCAGACCAGTCTTCTGTAGCTCTTGTATAAAAACAACTATTTTCTATATCACGTTAAAATCAAATATATTTTAGTCTTAGCCGTCTATTGACCAGCGGCATTTTAAAATTTAAATAGAAAGGGTAGCTGTGATGGCATAACTTGTCAGCACTTCTTGAGTGATGTCGGGGAGGGTGGGGGGGGGATTAATGAATGCATATAAATTACAATGGGTATCGATTGCCAGTTTGGTTATTGATATGGTAATCAATGTACATTATGGATGCACATTATGCAAACCCATTGTTCTTGTACCTCCTGTCGATTGTGTTTACTAAAATATCCATGCCCGTTATTATTCAACGGTGATCCCTATTGAAGTATGGTGACCTGTATAGGCATGCATTTAAACAATGTATCATTTGATGATTCGCTTCCAAGCAGCACTAAGTCTGTAGCTATCTGAACAGTTAAATTATTTTTATTTCTGTCAATTTCGATAGATTCTCCGATTAGCCTTGGCCAGTAGTAACTAGTTTTGCACAGAATTTCAACATTATCAAAATCAATTGAGTGTCCTTGTTGGCACGTGTGTTCTGCCACTGCCAACAGTTGTATTTGGGAGTATTTAATATTTATTTGGTGTTCTTTTAGCTTCATGCTGATTATATTCGTCCTGTTTGCTCAACATAGCATTTGCCACAAGTGCAGTTAATCCTGTACACACCTTCTGTTGATCGCTTCGGTAATACATCTTTTGTACCAGATATTAGTTTCTTTATTTTATGTACTGTGCCAAATCTGACTCGGGTGTTTTGTTTTTCCAAACATGTGGCTAGCTTATCATTTACTCCTGCAATGTACGGTATTTTAATAGTTTAAATTACTTGGTCAGTTTCAACGCTCGTGTTATTTTATTTGTTTTAGCATTCAATGCCCTGTTGATTTGTGCATCATTGTAACCGTTCAATTGCAGCGATTCTTTAACATGTTTAATTTAACTTCTCAGTCTGTCACCACCTGACACTTTCTTAGCCTGATGTATGACTGTCTTGATGAGAGAATTCATGTGCAGGTGATGGTGTGACTGCTTTCAAATAGGCGTAAGTGTGCGTTTTCTTTCCGTAAACGCTGTTTGTTATTTTACAATTTCAACCATGCCCGAGCAGAATATCCAGAAATGGTAGAGTTCTGTCAGCTTCACAGGAGATAGAGGAGAGCCCATTGCTGCTCCTTCATTCCTAAGCCTCTTACTCCATTGGCTAACAGAGTAAAATGTGTCTGTCATTCGGATGTGGAGATAAAGAATGGAGGTGCATGTTGTACCCAGAATACACCACAATGGTCTATAATGTATGTTATTTCTTTGTCGTTCTTTAAACAAGGAGGCCACAAGCATGGAGTTGCTTTAATGAGTCGGTATGAACAACCCGTGTTTGTGTCAGGCAGCCTGAAGGGATAGTACAGGAAACGTTGCTGCTTGTAAAGCTGAATTGTGATACATCTCGTCATAAGGCAAGTGATGCTAAACGATTTCACGGGTCCCCTGTTGTGTCCATTGAAGGTTATGTGCGTTGATCTGGGCCTCTTGCTAGAAATAAAGAAGTCTGATGTTCGTCAGCTGGAAGACACATTTTGCAGCCAGCATATGCTTGCGCTTGTGTGCCAGCTTGCAGGTAAGGTGTCATGGAGCTGAAATGTGTGGTGTGTGTTGGGAATTAGATGAGAATATTTCTTGGAAGTGCAGTAGTACCCTGTGTATTTTTGGGGTGTCCGGCCCAAAGACCTGGAATCAGTTACTGGCAGATGTTCGGGATCCATTCTTGAGTTGAGCCAATTCAGCTTTAGGCTTGAAGCAGTGTTGTTATTTTAAAGAGCTGATTCTGTGCGTGTTATTAGCACGACCCGTCCGTGATTGACTGGTTTCACGAGAGTGCACACAAATAAATGTTGAGACATATAATCCATCGCATACACCACCAGCCTAGTCCACACCGGTGTTGTTCAAGGGGAGCTTGGCGTAGCCCTTGCACAGATTGGCATAACTACAGCAATGCCCAACATTACGTCTGCCCATTATACGTCGTTTCGCAAGTACGTCAATTTTTTTAACACCGCTACTGGACTTGCGTCGCCTCAACCCCCCCACACGTCGCTGACAGCACCTTTCTCGTATTCGTCGCCTCTCGGCCTTCGCCTCCGCCTACCCTGTACACGAACTACGTTACGTCGCACATGAAGAAATATACTGTACTGTCGAGTACAATAAATTGTTTTACCTATAGTATTTTTGTAATTTTATAGCATGTACTGTATCTTATTGTACCCTGTATAAGTTGTGTAAAATGTTATTGCTGTACATGAGTGAGTACAATATTTTTAGTAATGTAACGTGGGTACGTCCTGGTATGAAGGTGCACGCCTTAACACATCTTCACCGTAGCCTCCGTTGTCTTTGAGCTCTTGTGGCGTGCAGACTAAAATTGCTTTTATTGACGTTTCAATATTTGTCGTCGCACCTTTCAGCAAGGCATCCTCCACAACGTAAACCACCGGGATATTGTTGTACTTTTGTTCAAAAGATTACAAAGAACGGAATTTACTCGGTTTAAAAAAAAAAGTAGGCATGTCGGTATCAATGGTAAGTGTTTACGGTGACTGGCTACAATTAGGATGTAAACAAAGGTGGTGAGTGTGGGCTGTGTTTAGATACGTTTCGGGTGCTGTTAAAGTGGCGTTTATATGCCGCAAAAAATGTACCTAACCTTTATCCAGACACGGGTGGCTCAGCGGACAGAGCAAGCGGCTCACAATGGGAAGGTTGTGAGGAATGATCGACTGTTAATCACTTTGTGGGGAGGTCAACAGTGGTTGTATTATGGATGGACTGTGCACCTCCCTCCTCGCCATAGGAATGTGGAATTTCCACCACCAGGGCTATAAAAATGAGATGAGCACCCACCGCCGCCACTTCACCGACTTGACATTTGTCTTTGTTGGTTTGCTAGGCTTGGAATACTTTTGCAGGGACAAGGCGGTCCTCAATTGCCTTTGCTCGATGGCTCATGACCACATCCTGCACTTGAAACTTGTGAAGAAGATCCCCCAAGCCCTGGTGGTTCTGTTCGACCCTTCTGGGGCGAACATCAACGCCGCCTGTTTGAGAGCCCTCGAGGACCGGCGACTTGCCCTGCAGCCCGAGGTTGGTGGTAACGTCTTCTTTTAAAATGCCCGTCGGGCCTCTGTGCGGGACGTTACTTCACTCGCACGTCGTGCGACACATTTAATCCGTAGCAATTTACAGTTGGACTTTCGTTGACGTAATAGAGTCGGGTTTTAAGAACGGTAAATGTTTTTCGCTGCATTTTGACCAAATGCAGTTGTCTTAACGGCAGTGAAAGAGACAACCTGTCATGATCTTGCGCTCATAACTAGTATCACAGTAGAGAGCAGCAGGACAGAACGTGTAGCTGTGTCGGAGAGCGCTGGGAAATGCTCGCAGGGTTATCCTTATTTAAGGGTGTCATGATTACATTTATATTCCACATTACCCAAGTCAATTACTCGTGTGAATGTTGCACGCAACAATTTGCTGGTTGGATAACTTCAGTAGAAAAACTTGAATCTGAGTTTCAGTTCCTGTATTGTTTTTTGGACTTGTGGTTCACAGTTAACATTGGAAAATACATTTTAAGTTATTAAACCCTCGGTTAAGAAATTTCTAATAGTCAATTTCTCTTTCAGGTGAACGTGACTTATAGAAACGTCTACATTCAGCACGTGACCAGTGATGGTTTTTTCTTCTGCCAAATGAAGACAAATGTTGTCAAAAAAGTGGACAAAATCCTTTTAGAGATTGAAAAGGTGAGGATCTTACTTTGTGTACCACGTGGTGTAACGTCCTTCCTGCCGGCTCTTCTCAAGCCACCATTTTAAGATATTCACCTGGAAAATCACTTGATAAAACAAGGGTGTCCAGGGTTTATATTGGCACAGGGATAGCAAACACGTTTATGTAGCCCTGGTACCCTAACACGCATACGAGCGCTAAATCTCTCACGCGGTGTGCATGATCATGCAGTGTATGTAATTTGCAAGTAAATGTTCTCCTGTCAGGAGGTGGCATGCCTGGAGCCCATGCCCCACCTTTTCAGTGGCATGCGGTGCCTCGTCCAACACGTGGAGGGGAGGCCGCTGGTGCGTGCGGAGGTGAGAGCGCGCTTACTCCACCACTCGCACTGCTGCTGCTGCGGCGGCTCTCCACCTCTGGCTCCTCTCCCCCGTGTTGTCAAACCCCCGTTGTCCCTCCAACCACACGTTGCACTTCCTTTCCTAAACACGTTCCTGAAGAAGGGGATTGGTGTCCGAGCTGGCGGCTGAGCCGCATGCCCCCCCCCTCCCCCTGTCGCGCGTGTGACGGCAGCTGGCGTCACGACGTCGTCACAACCCGCGCAAGGCGGCTGCCCTGTGTGACAACAGATTTAGCCACGGGAACGTCCAAGTGGAAACTGAAAGCGCTTTCTGACACGGCGATACGCTCTATCCTCCTGCTCTTGTTGCAAATCTGTCCACGTTGATAGCAAAAGGGAGCCTGAGAGAGGCTCCCTCGCACTACCCTCGTTGCCCACTACAAGTTCACAGCACAAGACACACAACCCACGTTACACCGAGAAGCGGGTGGTAACATGGGTTGTCTTGTGCTGTGTTCATTGTGGTACAATCGGGAGCACAGGTTGTGCATCTGCCAGTCATCTCAGTCAATCCATGGCGCACCTGGGTCTGTCTTATGACCTCCTGCCAACAGCGGGCCTTCGACATTTCACATGGCCTCAAATTGCACCTAGCCTGGCACAAGTGCCGTCGTGAAGTCACCGCCACTTAGTGGTGAATGACGGTGGTGGTTGTTGTGAGACCCTCCGTAATCGTCTCTTGTGACTTACTGCATTTTGGTCACAAGTGCTGGAATTTAAGAGCTCAGGTGTGGATTCTATTTTCACGAAATATAATATAATCAATTGCATTACGATCCTTGGATAATATGTATTAAAGTTCATGAAGTAAATCACTTTTTTTACAGTTGCATCTTTTTAAAACCATTTGCTTTTAAGAATGTAATTGGCTTCTTAAACTTTTTGTGGAAAGTAGTTTGTGGGTAACTTTTATGTTATTGTTGTACAACATAAGTAGTGCCATATATTGAAGTGTTATTTAGATTGTGCACGAGAAACATACTGAACCCCAACAAAGATGTTTCCATGCTTGTAGATTTTGCGTGTTCAAGGTCAACGCATTGCGGAGGTTTACCTCACCGATTACGGTAAAAGAGCACTGGTCGACAGTTCGAGCCTCGTAGAAATCGGTGCACAACACATCAAGGACTTGGTGGAGATCCCTGCACAGGTAGGAAATGCTCGTCCTGTCCTTGTCTGAAACCGATCCATAGTGTAATTCTTTTTAATGCAGGCAAGTATAAAAATGCAATGACCAGGTGCAAGTGTTCTAGTTTCGGATGGATGCATATTGCTCGTCCATTGCTTCCTGGCCAGAAATGATTTAAAACGCAGTAAAAGTCTTGACAGCACGTGGGTAACAGTCGACATCCATCTCGAATTACACGACTTGTTGCTTGCCGTTTGACTGATGTTTGTTATTCAAGAAGAGAAGGGGGTTGTGCGCTGAATGATCACAAGTGATGTTTCACTAAGGTTGTGAAGTGCAGACTGGTCAGTCCTGGCATGGAGCAGCACATCAATTTGACGGGGCAGGTTCTGCACTGGTTGCGAAGCTGCGTGGCAGAACGACACTGCTGGGGTGTGAAGGTGAGACGGTCACTCACTACCTGTGTTGTTGGGCCATGGTGCTGGAAAACAGTCGCCCCCGATTAACGCGATTGGCTACGTGCGGTGCCAAAGAAATCCAACGTACGAGTGTGGAGTTGTACTCATTTCATTTATACCCCTGAACCAGTGGGGATAATTTTACATTGCAACACTCGTCCAGTCGTCCTCTCGTTCATTCCTCAAAGGCGGGGGGGACAAATCTCAACAACGTGGGCAATGTCTGCTCCAGACATTCAGAGTGGCAGAGAAATACAGGCCAGGAGTGAGGGCAGCCTCCATCAGAAACACCCAAACCAGCTTGACAGACCCAAACCTCCTCCCTCCTTGGAATTGCCCAAGGTCCCTAGGAATCATTAGACCTCCTTTGCCAGTACCAAAATATAATAGGGTTTTTCACCTTTTTTTTGGCAACAAAACTGAAACCTTTTTACAAGGATTCATGTCTGCATTAACCACAAGACTTGCAGTCAAAATGCAAACAAAAAACACACTATGATAATATCACGTAGAAGGGAAATAATAAAAATAAAACATAATAAAATACAATTCTCACGACGTTTCAGCCACAACGCAAGCAGCCGTCCTCAAGTGAAGAACAGGTCTGTCGGAAAGACAGCATCTGAATGAACACCACCAAGCTTGGCAGCGTATATTTAAGCTAGGTTAGGGGAGGAAGGGCGCCTTGACAAAGGAATTTGCATATCAACAGAGCAATTTAGCATATTTATGGTAAATGCAGATATGGGATTAGTCACTACTTGTGGAATGCGTAGGAGGTGAGGGGGGTTTCAAAGTCATATTATGCTCATGCATTGTAGGATTAGCAGCAACAAAGGGAGGAGGTAGGGTTAGCAGTAAAGGACTACTTTCATTACTTTGATAGTGCATTGTCTTTGAGCTGTACGCCTTTTGGCGTCCTCTGGTCGAGCACCAATTAGGTCGAGGCATAAAAGAAAGCCGTCCCTTGGTGTGGACCAATCAGTTTCAAGGACAATGCATATATTATCATAGTGTGTTTTTGTTTTGACTGCAAGTATTGTGTTAATGCAGACATGAATCATTGTTTAAAGGTTTCAGTTTTGTTGCCAGAAAAAAGGGGAAAAACCCTGTTATTGTCCCTAGGAATGTTGCGATTAGCCCGGCAATAGGAGCCAACTGCAACGGGCAAATGGGTGTAGGGCATAGGTCCTTGAGTATTAACTTGCACTCCCTATCTGTCTATCGCTACCTCTTGTCTCTCTGTCCTTGAGTATTACCATCCACTCGTCGACTCGCCGATGCCAATGTGGTAGCATCTCCCGCTAGGTTGCTGCTTACTTAGGAAGGAAGTCGTGGTAACTCAGATTCAGTGGCGTTGATTAGTGGAGCGAGCGATCGAGGAGGCTTGAGAAGCAGAGGATGAGGTTAACGGGGGATGCCCATGGCCTCGGAGATGATTAATCTGGTGGTGTCTGCTGAATGCGGTAGGTAAGTCAACCCCAGTTCACGCACAGGCAGCTCCAAGCAACCTCCATTTAGGTTCGGAAGGAATTTTTCTACCCTCCCTGTGAGCCTTTAGCAGTGTGTCCCCTAAAACGTTTTAATACTCAACTATTTATGGAGGCCTCATCTGCTATATGGGTGGGAGCATTTGTTGTCCTAAAGCTTTATCCACACGATTTCATAGCCCAGTCACGATGTCTATCCCCTATAACCCAGTCACAATGTCTATCCCCTTTATCCCAGTCACGATGTCTATCCCCTATAACCCAGTCACAATGTCTTTCCCCTATATCCCAGTCACGATATCTATCCCCTATAACCCAGTCACAATGTCTATCCCCTATATCAGAGTGGTTCCTTACATTGAAATTGTGCTTCCCAAATAAGTAGTTGAGCATTCAATTCATCATACTACATTTATTTTCCTAAATATATTTGCCTTTGATTCCCATGAGTGCATCTCTTATTACAAGTCTGGCTCTAATGCATTCAACTTAAAATATTCTCGACGACTTTAAGGAGCCGTTTTTTTGTTTGTTTTTCAGGTTCTTTCCATAGACTGCTCTGTCTCAAACATCTACTTATTTTTCAACGATGGAAAACACTGGGAAGAAACCGTGAACTACACCGTCATCTCCAGAGCGCTTCACACGAGGTTTAATGTGGAAGCCAGCACACCGGTCGGCTCAAGCGAAACCCCCGAGTCGTTTGAGCAGCGGTGCACCGCTGGCAGGAACGGCAACGATGCCGCGGCGTCATCGCCGCCGTACCCCGGGGAGCCGTCAGCTTTTCACAAGTTCAATTTCGGTGGCACCAAAGTGCCGAGGCCTTTTCAACTGCGGGAAAGCTCCTTGTCCCCCGTGCCGGCTGCACCACCGCAGAATCAGCAGCAGCAGCAGGAGGTGGTGCCGCCGCTGCACGCGTTGCCGCTCGGTAAGATGAAGCAAGTTTTCGTCTCCGCCGCCCACCTACCAAGCCAGTTTGTCGTGCAACTCTACCAGGAGATGCCCTTGCTGGACCGCTTGATGCACGAAATGGAGCAGCATTACCGCAGTAAATCACCTCGGCCTGCGACCGGCGTCCAGGTCGGCAAGATTTACGCCTCCAAGTTTGAAGATGACAGGTGAGGGAATGTGCTCGTAAGAAGTTCCTCTGGGATTTTTACATTTTGGAGCGTTTTAATCAGAAAATGTTCAAGAGTTGAAGGTTTATATTATTGAATCTTAATTTTAGAACTTTCGTGACTGCAGGAATTATTATTTGGTTCTTTCGGTTAAGTCACGTCTAAAGATAAAATAATAAATTAAATTAAATAATAGAATACGACGTTTCGATTGCAACACAAGCAATCATCAGGTATAATGAAATAGCGACATAAAATCTAACCAGAAAACTATAGACAGACATATTAGCAGACAGATATCACCAAGATACATAGCGAGAGCAACACAGGTAACAGAGAGGGGTGATCGTCTCTGTGGGGTGGCCTTAAATAGACAGGGGGGGGCGGAGGCAGAGAGAGGGAGGGGGGTTAGAGAAAAAATTAGCATATCAATGAGTGGTCAACAGACGTGGTGCTGCAAGTACGATGACACGGCAAGCAAGCCTGAAAATCAGGAGAAAGACACACTAAAATTAAATAACCTAGTAAAATATCGAAATGTAATGTAATACAACACAGAGGGTCGGTCAACACACAATTAACGCATAGCCTGGTTGATTACGTATTTCAAAGATTGCTATTGCTAAGTTAGAATTTAAGTGTGAACATTCTAAAGATGACACAGGCAAAGAAAACAAGTCGCCAGAGAGAGAGAAAAAAGATAAGCTTAAAACTTTCCCGTAGAAGTGGTTCAATCTTAATTTTAGAACTTTCGTGACTGCAGGAATTATTATTTGGTTTTTTCGGTTAAGTCATGTCTAAAGATAAAATAATAAATTAAATTAAATAATAGAATACGACGTTTCGATTGAAACACACGCAATCATCATCAGGTATAATGAAATAGCGACATAAAATCTAACCAGAAAACTATAGACAGACATATTAGCAGACAGATATCACCAAGATACATAGCGAGAGCAACACAGGTAACAGAGAGGGGTGATCGTCTCTGTGGGGTGGCCTTAAATAGACAGAGGGGGGGGCGGAGGCAGAGAGAGGGAGGGGGGTTAGAGAAAAAATTAGCATATCAATGAGTGGTCAACAGACGTGGTGCTGCAAGTACGATGACACTGCAAGCAAGCCTGAAAATCAGGAGAAAGACACTAAAATTAAATAACCTAGTAAAATATCGAAATGTAATGTAATACAACACAGAGGGTCGGTCAACACACAATTAACGCATAGCCTGGTTGATTACGTATTTCAAAGATTGCTAAGTTAGAATTTGAGTGTGAACATTCTAAAGAGGACACAGGCAGAGAAAACAAGTCGCCAGAGAGAGACAAAAAAGATAAGCTTAAAACTTCCCCGTAGAAGTGGTTCAATCTTAATTTTAGAACTTTCGTGACTGCAGGAATTATTATTTGGTTCTTTCGGTTAAGTCACGTCTAAAGATAAAATAATAAATTAAATTAAATAATATTATTGGTTCTTTCGGTAAAGTCACGTAGATATAAAACAAAAAAATCTAAAATAAAAGCAAAAAATCTACGACGTTTCGATCACAACACAAGCCGTCTTCATCAGGCGCCTAATGAATTCCGCTTGTGTTGTTTTTATTTAAGATTTTTTGTTTTCTATCTAAGTTATTTTACCGAAAGAACCAAAAATATGAATTCCTGCAGTCACGAAAGTTTTAAGTCTAAGTTGAAGGTTTGTTGTAAAATATCAATGCAGGGAACTGAACGTCGGTGTTGGCGCACCGCCTGAAAGAAACTCATCGCGACCAATCTCATTACAATGTGCACTCGCTGATGAAGTGAAATTGTATTCGACACAAAAATGTATCCACAAATTTAACGTAATAAAGATTGACAATTCTCGGTACGATTTGAAAGTGTAATGAGCCAATGACAAGTAGTAGTGCTTAAAAAATTCCAACCGCACCTCGCAATACAAATGGGGGGCTGTGTTTGCGGCAGAGTGGAGCCTCTGCAAGCCGCACTCACGGGGGGGGGGGGCAGGCCTGGCACAGCGAGCTGGAAAGTCCGGCTAGCCGCAATTCCAATTAAAACCTAAAAAAACATTACCAAATGTATTATGTACACATACCTGTGTTCTATAGAGTGTGTGTAGAGTATAGGCATTGGTGAATAGACCAAAACAATAAAAAAGATACTTGTCAGTACACTAATTATAGTACTGTATTTATGTACTATTGTATTTATGGTCTGATGGTATTCTGCTCCCCAGCACTCATCCCCCACTACCCATCCCCCTATCAGTAGGAGATTGACCAAGGCCGCTGATAGTGATGGATTTGGAACTGGAGCAAATACGTTTTTGAAAATGTGACTTGATCTCAATGTTGTACGACTCGTGCCGTGCCTTCCCATTCATCGCTTGCTTGTTACCTGACAGATTCTACAGAGTTGTGGTGAAGGGTGTGATGAGTGGAATGGCCAACGTCTACCAGCTGGACTACGGGGAGTACAGTTTGGTGCTGCTGGACAGACTTCTGCCTCTTCCCTTAACCTTCAGAGCCCTTCCCATCCAGGGAGTGTGCGCCGAGTTGTTTGGTGAGTTGAACTGGAGTCATCGATGGAATTTGTTTTCCCCGTTGCCTTTTTGGTGGGAACCCGTTACGTTGGTCAGCATACAATAATGTCTCGCACATGATTTCCAGTCGTATGCCTCCAAAAAACATCTTCAGTTCGTATAATTTAGCATTTTTAAATACAAAAAATATATATATGATAAAGTACCATCAGTCATGGTGCATATGCAAAGGAACCGTTTGGAGTGGATAGATGTCTTGGGAGTGTAGGGATGAGATTGAGACAATATAAACTCTACAATTGAAATGGTCATTGGAGCAAACACCAATCGGGTGGCAGAGCCAGCGGCTTGCGATCGAATGGTCATAAGTTCAAATCCCATTTGGGGATTGACTTGACCCATCATCCCTCCATTGTCACTAAAATAAGGACCACTTTGTGGGGAAGTCAACAGTGGTGGTCCTGTCAATAGACTTAGCCCCCCCCCACCTTATGAAAGGTTGAATTTCCACTCGTGGGTCTTGGGGCTGTGAACGGGAGATGAGAGCACCAATACCTCGATGCCCACTTGAGCCAGGACACTCGCTCTGATGTAACTGTGAATGTATATCTTAACCATACGTATATCTTCACCGTACGTATATCTTCACCGTACGTATATCTCCCAAGGTACTGTCTCCGAGCACGAGTGGTCTGTGGAGGCAGCGACTTTCTTCGTCAAGCAAGTGAAGGGAAGGAGTATGTGGGCACTTTTCAAGGCGACCGATGAGGACCCGAGCAAGCCGTTGGAGAGGAAGGCCTGCGTCGACCTCATCGACACGTCGCAGGACAACGACGTCTACATCTCACAGCTCATGCTGAATTTTAAGTTGTGAAAAGCACCGTGACACGCTGCAGATTACACAACCGCACGTTCTCATACAATGTGGTTCGTTATCGCCGATTTTTGTTGCTGTTAAAGTGTATCGGGTTTATTTCCTGATGCGGTTGTTTTCTATGGCATTGGTTTAGAAAAAAAAATATCTAGGATGTCCTTTCCCAGAAAAAGCATAGCACTAATTTTCGATTTAAAGCTTTCGTGACTGCAGGGATTCATCTTCTCTTGGTTCTTTCGGTAAAGTCACGTAGAAGGGAAATAATAAAATAAGCGTCTTTCCGACAGCCCTGTTCTTCACCTGAGGGACGGCTGCTTGCATTGTGGCCGAAACGTGAGAATTATTTTATTCGTTTTATTTTATTATTTCCCTTCTACGTGACTTTACCGACAGAAGCAAGAAGACATAGCACTAATATTTGTGATCTTGCTTAAATTAACAAGTAGAGAAGGAAGTCTGTGGTTGTAACGCTCTTCAAGAAAAGCAATGATTCTTAACAAAAAATCACACGACATGTTTTACATTTACAAGTTACATGAACACTTTTGCGTTGTCTGGGATTATTTGGTGGTGCAGATTTACAAATCATTCCCACGTGCAGCCTAAATACTGGGAGCATGATGAGAGCTTTGAAATGTCGTGAAGTGAGAGTTTTGGAGGTGTAAACAGCTTTGGAAGACACATTATTTAATTAACTTCTCATTTCCACGCTTTGAGTAATTCCGTCACGACTGAATTGCCACTGTCTCGGCAGATTTCGGGCCAAAATTGTGAATCGCAACGCGTCTGTCAGTACAAATGCGTGTCAAAGACGTACACTGCACTCTTATTATTATTGCCGGCATCTCCCTCTCGATCTCATACTCTTTGCTTGTGGAGTTTTGCCAATTTGGGGTTTAAATGTTATAATTTTAATAGATAAAACACGCAATTCTATGCGAATCTGCGCACCATACTTCACAAATAGCCACAAAAAACACCTGGGATTAAAGCCCACGAGAGTTGCACAGTGGCCAGTTGTATAACACCTCGAGTTGCACCCCCCCCCCCCCCCCCCCCCGCTTGGTTTATCACCACAATGTCGATCGAGAACGAAGGGAAAAGTTCCCCCGAAGTTAGAAGTTATTCTGCTACCGTCCTCTGGCTAGAGGAATACTACAAGAAGCTCACCTTGGCATATTTGTTGTAAATTCAACAACAATTTTTTTTAGATATAAAACATTTGTTTTTTGGTAATGGCATAGGGTGCACTTGAATTGTACATTGTCCACGGAAGCTGTGCAAAGTAACTGCTCAGCTGCAGTGCTGGTGTGGATGGTGGTGCTGTGACCGTGTTGAAAAGGTTTTGTGTTACTTGTTATTGAATTCGTTTGCTTTAATAGTTTTGAACAGATTTACAGGGATGTAGGGTGGCTTTCACGTTTGTGCTGATTAAACTCACACCTTTTCCTTTTGCCAACTATGCTTTGCATTGATTTAAAATATATATGTAGATCCTATGATGGGAATACGTATAATTGGAAGACTGCACGATAAAGCAATATTTATTATCAAATAATAGCAAATCAAAAGGCAGAAGAGGGTGTCGCAGGGTCAAGACTAACCAACAACAAACTTACATCTACTAAGAGGCACGTTGGCCAACATCTCCAGTGTGTAGACACCGGGTGATGTCGGGACAGGGCCCAGGTCGCTCTAATCGGAACTTAAAATCAAGGTAGCCGACCACCGGCGGTGGGATGGTCTTTCTTTGTTTGGGTGCTACAACCAAGGCGATGGAAGGAAACCACGCACGTGTCCATGTCGGAGGGATCAACGCCGTCGTTTCGTCACCAGACCCTACACCCACCACGTACGGTCCACACAGCAGGCCCCAGGGTGCTCTACACAGGCGCAGGGCGCCTCCACGCCCCACGGAGCCGGCCTCAAAGACTCCGGGGGGGACCTTCGGCTCCACTCCGGGCTACGATGGAGGTTCCCCGGAGTCTCCGCACACCCAGTCGGACTCCGGGATTCGGTGTCCCACAGCGGACGCTGGCGTTGGCCTCGGGCACACAGGGGCTGATCCACCACAGTGCAGGGGATAGGGGGTGAGGGACCCCCGGGTTCGCCTGAGTAGCATGTTACCATCATACCCTTTGGTTTTTTCGTAGTCACGAAAGCTTCGAATCTAAAATGTTACCATCAGTATACTGAGATGTTAGGAATCCGGGATGAGCCCCTAGTGGCGACACAAGTGGTGAATGACGGCGCCCCAGCACGTGGCGAGGCTTGGCGAGGTGTCGCCCAACGCCGCAGGTTTTGCAAGCAGCAGGTGGCGCTTTGTGACAATTTCTCGGCCCGCCCCGAGACTGAGCGCGCAGTGCAAAACTCAACCCTCGCCACAAGGCGGCGGCAGTTCAAGAGGTGGTTTCAAATTCTTATATTTGTTTCACTTCAAAAACAATCATATTTAATAGTTACTTGCGTCGCAGCCGTGGGCCAATGTTACGCCAGAGCAGGGTGCGGCAACCTGCAGCTCCAGAACGCGGTGGGGGGGGGGGGTTCTTGCTGGACTGCTTCGTGACGCTGTGCGGTGATGACCACCACCCTCTCGGATTCCACCACACAGCGCACTGCGGCTCGTGAAAATATTGAGTTGTTTTTTTATAGAATTGGTCTCGAGCACGGCGGCGCCGCCGCACTGCACGACATTTACTGGCGAGGGTCGCTGTCAACCCCTTATCCAGTGCCCCTACCTAATCGCAGACCAATTCAGAGCGTATTGGTCACCCCGTGCCCCTTATACATCTGAAGGTTCATCCAACGAATTCCCATCAATAGGGAGAAACACAAACAAATAGACAAATTATAGTTTTTGTTGCCCGCATTGAAACGGCCGTACGCCGTATGGACCTGAAAACTCAATTTCCCTGTACAAGAATACGGCATTTCAATAAAATAATAATTCTCTTAATAGACTTAATGTGCTCCATTCTCATTTTAAAATAATTATTGGAGAAGCGCTCTCGACGAATATAGGGGTCGAGGCCATAAATATTGATTCTTCAAATCCTTTTTAAGTTACTCAAAAAATGTGCGAGCGTCACATTTTTGGGGTTTGTTTCAAAAATAGAGAAATGTCACCCGAACACCACCAGCCGTGACGCACGGATGCGTCGACGCACGTCGACTGGTGACGTCACAGCGAGCACGCGCGCCGCGGTGCCCCGGGGCGATCCCGCCACCACCCGCACCTGCGACACCGTTTTCGCTACCTGACACAACGTTTTGGAGTCGTTCACATCGGGCTGTGGTTTCATAATTCGATGGGGAGGAAGGGCGGGGGGGTTATATCGCGTAGGCGTAATTTGTCAAATTCTAATAATGACTCGATATGAAAGTGTGAGAGTGCTGTGCTTCAGGAAGTCACAGAGACACGTGGTCTTTGCGCGCAGTGAGATCGGCAGTGTCACGGGGCAATCGCCAGCGTGGACAGGATCACGTAGCGAATGTAGACGGTGAAAGATGTAAGTTACTGGCAGTGTTTTCTGGTAGGGGTCCGGGAGTTGGTGCGGGTCGGGGTGCATGGCAAGCGAAGTGATGGGAACCGTTTGGCTTGTTGTCCTTCCCCCGCTACGTACTGTGCGAAAGAAGTTCACGCTACAGACATGCGATGGCGATGACGATATCTCAGCTTAACGCGCGGCACGTTTCCCCGCCACTATTTTATTATTCATACGGTGAAAATAACAACTGTAAAATTATGCTCAAGATATGATGATTCATCGTTGGGCTAAATTTAACAACTGTTTTTTTCCCCTTTGGGCATTGCAAATTGCATGTTGCGGTAGCCTCAGGGTTCATGCAGTGTGTGTGTGTGACGTGCACGTTGTTCGGGCTACTTGTGATGTAAGTGTTTGCTGTGCAGCTAACTTTGTGTGATGACGAACACTAAATCTACCACTGAGCAGAGTCATCTATCTCCCTGCCCTCATAGCCCATCTCCTGAGAGCAGGCAGTGAACCATGGAATGAATCGCATGCGCTTCTGATTCATGTGGTGGCAAATGCTCATTGTTTGTCCTCAAATGTATGAGCACCACGAGGTGAAAACAGCGACTTGCTCCACTGCCATGGCGTGGAGCAGTGTGCCACACGCGGCGACGAAAGGCGACGAGAAGTCGATCCAAAGCTGACAATCAACGACGATCGGACCACGGTCCCACGCCCTCGGATGAAATTCAGGAATCCGTTTTTGGAACCACGCACAACAACCCTCGCAAGACGCGGATCTCAGAGTCTAAACGGCGTGGAGCAACCCGGTGGGATCCGTGCAACGTGCACAGCAAACTCGTGACCCGCGATCCCCGTCACCACGCACCGCCTGGCTCCCATGTCCCGTGGAAACAATGGGCAGGAGGTGACCCCGAGGTGCGCAGTCACAGGGGCAGTGGGTCGCGCTGTGCGCACGTGCGGGGACGGCGACTCCGCTGCGGCCGCTGCGGCTGTCAACTCCAAACGACGGACCGCGAAACGTCGCAATTCCCACACACACACAGGGGGAGGCGGCGGGCGAGTGAGTGAGTACCAACTGTCAGACTGGGCGATTGAAGTGAACTTCGTGAGAAGGGAACCTGCAACGGTCGCCCTTTAAAGGCCACGCAGGAGGAGGCACGAGACTGCAATGGGAAGTGCACAGGAGCTCGCAGCCCGAGATGCAACACCCGACATTGATTGGCTGTGTGCCAAACACCAAGACGCATTTTGGTCACTCTTTTAAGTTTGGCACTTATTAACGTTATATATATACATCTTACAACACAGGCAAGGTGTAACATTTACTCCGAGACTAACAACCTTGGTGTGATAGATTACAGTGTTCTTTAGTATTTAGTCTTTTTAGCGAATTATTTAATTATTATTTGATATATGATAAAAGCTCTGTTGTCTGAGCGGTTTCTTTTCGACGGTATTATAATACGGAGCCTTGGAAACGTCCACTATGTGTAATTAAAACCAGTTTTTTTTCCTATTTATTTGATTCATGGTTGTGGCTTTTATCTGCACCTTAAGTTGTAACCTGTTTCTCTGCTTCTGTATTATTTGTCTTTGGAGCACAGTGCGTACAACTAAATGTTTAATATAGCCTTATTAATTGTAACCGGTCTCCTTTTGTAGAGCGTTGTCTGAATGTGATCTCATTTGATCTTAAATGTGTCTGATTGGCGATGTGTAATGTTTGGAGTTGTCATACAATTTAGGGCGTTGTATAGCACAACAGCCATTTGCATTATGAAGCATGTGTGTGTGACCACATCTCGTGCGTGTGTTTAACTTTGGGTGTCTTTCCCACGACCTCAAGGCACCCTTGAGCCCATGGACTCCCCCCGCCGCTTTACCGCCAGGAACAGTTGCCTTGTCGGACAACGGAGAATCTGCCAGACGGGTTCATCCGGTCAACTTAAGTGGATGGGAAGTCATCTTCATGGAATTACAGGTTTCGCTCGCTTTAAACTGGTTGGGAATGTCAGATTTCGCATAGAAACCGCTCACGTATATTTACCCAAATCCGGCTAATTACGGTTTGAATTCATTAATGAATTCATGCGGTTTGAATTATTTCATTCCTGAATTCAAACCGCAATTGTGTGCGTACTGTGTGAGTACTGTGCGTACTATACTATGTACAATTGTGTGTGTACTGTGTGTACTGTGTGTGTACTGTGTGAGTACCTTGTTTACTATACTATGTAAAATAGTGTGTGTGTACTGTGTGTGTACCCTGTGTACTGTACTATGTGTGTGTACTGTACTGTGTGTGTACTGTACTATGGGTGGATACTGTACTGTGTGTATTTTACTGTGTGTGCACTGTGTGTACTGTACTATGTGTACTGTACTGTGTGTACTATACGGTGTGTACTGTGTGTACTGTACCGTGTGTACTGTGCCGTGTGTACTGTGCCGTGTGTACTGTACTATGTGTGTGTGTACTTTACTATGCGCGCTACTCGGCAGGCAGCTGTCTCGTCGTGTGGTTTGGCTTCGTGCGCCATTTTGTTTTTGTACCGCATCTACTACGACTCCTACCGCGCAAAGCGAGGGGAGCCTGAGATTCATTTACAGTTCAAATACGCGTCCCGAATCACATGATGGCAAGTGTCAATCGACTATTTGGATGCGTTGATGTGTTCATCTCAACAATGGGGCAAATTATCATGACGATAGATATTGGCTTTCAGCAAGATCAGAGCGCACGCCAATAATATATTGGGAAAAGTGAAAATACATATGGAATATTACACACTTTTATCACATGCTAACATACTCAACCTTTTTTTTTTATTTCTCACCTTATACGTTGTTTTGTACAAGTTAACTTTTGTAACTTTTAATAAAACTGTTTAGCCGGTGTTAGTAATGTAAATGCTAACAGCGAAACATTCCATAATTTTTCATAAAACTGTAAATCACTCCTCCGTCGTAACTTAAATAACAGATAGGGATGAGTGGCTTCAGCATTGGCTGAATCTTCATAATTGTGAACATGTTCTGGTGTACCTTAGGCAAAGTAAGGAGTCACGGTGGCTAGGAGATGTTAACTACCTCACCTGGTACACGGGAGATCGTGGGTTCGATCCCGACCCTGACGCCTGCTGCTGTATTTTTGGAATTTGCACGTGTTTCTCTTCCTGTGCTCGCGTGGATTTTCCTCCGGGCCCCCCAGGGGTTTTCCCTCCACATTTAGAAACATTCGTCGAGAGCATTTGGCTGCTGTACATGTCCACGTGATAAGCCACTCTGTCGAGCTATCATTTGTGGCCAGGAGGCTTCTGAAAAAGATCTAGAAAAATAGCTCAGTGGTGAGCATTACCTGGTAGAATAACAAAACAATTGTTTAGTTTAAGTTGGTGGGACCCATATGACTTCAATTGTTGGCGACGAGGAGTGACATCGTTGGTGAGCAATACCTGAACCGGTCCGCTCACCAAGAGGCACTGGACTGTGTGTGGACCGATGTGCAACGCACCTCCCTAATCCTGGTCGATACAGCACGGAAATAAATACATAAATACGAATTTGGATTGACAAAGTGATGTAACTTTTAAATAACTGTGTTTGATATTATACGTACTGTATAAACATTACACATCGCCCAAAAGTCAGGACACATGGTTATTTCATTTATTTTAACAAATGTTCCACACTCATTGATGCATGAATAATCTTGCGAAATTAATTTAGGACGTTTTTTTTCAAGATCACAGCTGCCTTATATAGCATACATTAAAACGAATTGAACAAGTTCGTCATTAGTACAGAAGACAGATATTAATATTGATAATAGATCAAATATTATCTTAATAAACAATTAAAATGTTTTAATGCCAGTGTTAAAATAAATGAAGTAACAATACTTTATTTACCATACACAATACTTTATATACCAATTGATATGACCCAAACACGATTATGCTGGCAATGTAATTATGAATGTACCTATCATCAGCCATGGCCCTATGATTTGTTTAGCTACGGACATATCTTTTACCACGTTTTAAAAAAAACCTGAAGGCACTTCAACAATAAAAAAAGTTTAATTCGTTCGACAAAACTGGCTCAGCTTGGATACCAGAAATGTGGGGCTGACGACTGTGGTTGCTATGGCTACATGAGTACAGAAGCACGTGTGTGCGTGTGTGTGTGTATATAGCCCGAATTAAAAATAGTAGTTTCCTCTAAGGGTCGAAAGCAATAAAATAGTTGTTATGTTTTTACCAGGTTATTATTTGCGGAAATTGCCAGCTATTTAAAGCGAAGAGAGCATCTTGTAGGAGGATTGAAAGTTGAATAGATCCCGGGGTGTTCAAGTGACGCTCTCCACTCTCTTACGGTTCCTGAACATGGGAATTGGGTCACGAATGACGAGGGGCGATGAGGAACAACCATCACGACTCTTGGGGGTGCGGGCAGTCGGCAGGATCACCGCTGTTGATGTTGAATTTGTCTCATTGGATCGCTTTAACCACGACTTTAAAATATGAAACACCTTACGAGGCGTAACGTGTAAGGGTTAGGGCATCACTTGACTTGATGGCCTACACATTTGCTTGTCTGAGAATGTAGTCGGGAATATTTCCAGAGGCCTCGTGGACTCCACCTGAAGACGTCGGGGAATGGCCTCGCAATATACCGCCAGCCACAGCTGGAGCCACTGGCCTTCCGTACAAAGACAAATATCCCCCGCGTAGCCTTCACAAGACCTTTGGGACAAGTGCTGTTAGCGAGTATGATCAGCACCTACGAAGGCCGGCACGGCACACGAGGGGGTGGGTGGCCAGAACCACGCCCGGCCACCTTTGTCTCCCGAGTGACAATATTTGCACATTGCACCAGGTACTCATATGAGGCTGAGTCGACTTAGGGGAGGCCCAGGACAGGTGGAGATCATCGTCATCGGTGTTGGCCACGAGAAGGAATCGATCTCGGGTCGCCGGGTCCGAAGCGCAGCACCAACACGGCACGACGCCGCCACTAATTTTAACAGGAATAACTCCACTCCTCTTCATCTCAACCACTATGGATACAATTTTATAATTGCTGTAAAACGCCTTGGAATAAGGCGATGCTATATACGTCTAGAGATGATAAGAAGATACGTCAGTCATACATAGCGCATTGACGTGCTATGAAGAAGGCCTATTGTCCGAAACGTTGCTGCCTCTTCAGCATTTTTGATTTTCAGACCACAGTGTTATTGACAAATGTGTAGTGTTTTTCCTTGCTGTTAATCGCACTTGTGCACCGCTCACAATAGAACTTCTTACCACGCAGATCGAGCTGGCTCAGCCGTGCCAGGAGGCTAAGCCGGCAATGACGATGAGAGCGGAGGGACTCATGTTGGCTCACTGAAACCACTCCGTTTCGTTCACATCTTAACAAACGCGTTTTTTCAACGATTTAGGAAGTGAAATATAACCCCCCCCCCACTCTGCACAAGAGGGCACAAATATTGTCACCCCATCTACCACACCTCTTAGTAAGGAACGAAACAGGTGGACTTCTCCACAAATCTGGCTGTCGCCTGATGAAGCTGGTTGTAATTGCTGGTGAAAGGTCGTGCTCAGATTGTAAATGTTGTGGCTTGGCTCTCCGACACACCGGTGTGCTGTACTAGTATACTACACTATACACTTTACTACTATACACTACACTACTATACACTACTATACACTACACTATATACTACACTACTATACACTACACTACTATACACTACACTACTATACACTACTATATACTACACTACTATACACTACACTACTATATACTACACTACTATACACGACACTATACACTACACTATACACTACTATACACTACACTATACATTAGTGCTGTACTAGTGACGAATTGGCCATGTTCTGTTTACGTGACAAACCTTACTAGTTGGCTGTGGCGGGTTTTAACGACATTTATATATTAACGTGATATAACCAAAAACACCTCTATTATGGAAAATATAAAGTACCACTCTGCTTGCTTCTTGGACGTTAAGCATGGGACTCCCCTCCCCTCGTATGAGTAGACCACGACACGACGACGACGATCACTACCATGGAGTTTAGGCCGCCTTGGACCCACGTTGCTTAACCTTCAACAATGCAACTTCAACGCTGACGCTGAGGTTTGGAAAGTTGGAGTCGGCAAAAAGCCACAAACACCTCCTCGTGAAAGACCCGACCGGGAAGATCCCTGACTTGGACCTTTCGTGAAACATCTGGGGCCACAACCCCGAACCGCATCTACTGCACACACCACGGCAGCAGCAGCAGCAGTCGATGATACCGATGGTGATGATGATGCACAAATGAGAAATTAAAAACTCTCTGGTCAGTGTGCGTCGACTGCGGTCACCACCCAGAACAGATCGCCTTGTAAACGACTCAATGCCCGATTCACACAAAACACGAAGAGGGCATCGCCGCAGCATCGACACGCCACTCCGCTTCTCCCAACACGGTCATCTGGCTCCACCGTCCCAATGTAAAATCACATTCTGTTGCTCCACATCAGCATCAGCCATACGAAGCAGCAGCAGCAGAATGAAAGAAGACGACAGAGTTTAGTTAAGTGTACGATCAACAACGGTGTTGTCAGCTACCCCAGTCGGGAATCGTGCCTCGTGCAAACATTCCAGCCGCTGTCTTCACGACAAACCACGCACGCACCAACTCCCGGTCCGGAGAGAGGATCGTGCTCCTCAGAGGGTTGCGTAAAAGCCTCCGTCGCTCGGGGCAAGTGCGAACCTACGTGCGGCGAGGTGTTACGTTTCTACCTTCAAGCCTGCCATCCCACCCTCGCGAAGTATTTGGCTGATAGAATGTGGTCCCACCTTGAAAGGTATTTTTATGTTAAGGTCATAGCCTGCAGGCCTAATTACGCTTGCAAGAGCGCAGGACAACAGACGCCGCTTGAGATGGAATATAAGAGGGCTACGCCTGCATTCGCGTGGACACTCAACTCTGTTATCTGCTCTCGTGCAGCAGCCAGTGCTCATTATTTAACGTCTGCACGGTGCACAGGAACCAAGGAACCGGCCATTTCTCAGGTAGGTCTCCATTTGTCCTCAACAACGAACTCGCATTCGTAGTATCGGGTTAACGCATTGCGTGTTCGAGATATTCGTCTGGGAATTTGTGTTTGCCAGACGCGATATGTATAAAACAGAACATAAAACATACTATTGATTCTTTCGGTAAAGCAAAAAGAACATAAAAAAAACCCACTGAGGTATTACAAACCACTGGTAGCTTAATGAATGTTAAATATGGAGAAAGTTTTATTTTGGGCTGGAAAATCTGATTTGAAATATAATGGTTGAAAAGTGGGCATGGAGTATAATATGTGGGACACGATCTGCTGAGTATGATTCTGGCATCAGGAGACATTCTGTGTTGTTGTTATTGTTGTTGTTATTATTCCACCGCTTGTTTACCTACAAGAGTCTCGCTGAGTCTCAAGACTATTTTTGAAGAGGGTGCTGCCAAGTGAGCACCCTCATCGCTGCAGTTCACACTTTGTCCTTTCAGTTCGCGTCGTGTGAACGCGCTGCTCTGGCTGTGTTGAACGACTGAGTCCACATCGTCGTTTTGTTATCATCAGGTCGGCATCACCCTTTAGGACAAAATCGATGCATTGGAAGCTTTGCATGAAGCCACGTGCTCTTGAGTAAGACTGCAGTTACCCATCGTGTACCTGCATTCGAACACTGGTGTCCCACCTTGTGGCGGGCAGTTGCCCTGTGCACCCGAGTTGATTGACGCATGCGATGTGTGTGTGTGTTTTAATTTAGTGTCATATTCGCTGAGAAAGGATATTCAGTCAAAAATGCCGAAATATTCCTTTCATCTCCATGGCAGTAAAACATAAACCTCGTTATATATTTAATACGACCTGTGATGTTCAACGTTATTACCTACTCAATATGTCGGGTAGTGGGGCAAGTGGCATCTCCATTGTTCCTGGGACCCTTCGCGACCCCGCACTGACTGGCGTGGTGAAGTATGGCAAACAACCCCCGTGAGCGGCTTGGGGAGGTCTTCATCCAGCAGTGGATTGGCCAAGGGCTGAGCATATGACTGGTGTATGCGGTGGAGATGTCAGGCTGTGGTTGTACACACACACACACGGCACGTCTGCATCTCCACAGCGACAGAACGTTTTGTAATTTTACTTCAAAATCGAGTCCCTTTGCGTGCCCTGTGTCACAGACTCACCAGGCTGCACATCGGCCACACACGCCACCAGGTGTACACTTGGCACTGGAATTATAAAATATAATTGACTAACGAGCAAGGAGGGTTGCAGCGATTTTTCATGATACGATATTGATTTTTTGATTAGTCAACCAATGAAATGCCAGTTTCCCATCATTTTGGGTATTTAATACGACAGTTTCATGTAGTATCACTTCGGCTGTTTTCCTTCTCGCTGTACTGAGCTTGCAGCAGGGATAACGATGCACGTTGACATCAACAGCAGCCAGCCACGAGGGTTCTGTCAATTGCGCATTTACGATCTACGACTTTCACGGTTACAAATTGCCCAGGATACATCGACATTAGAGACGAATTACGGACATGATGACACATAGCCACCAAACACACCCTCGATTATACAGCACAGTGCTCTGACAATAAACCAATTAGCGATAATCTTTTATTACATTAAAATTGGACGAACAACACATCTGCGTTTTTTAAACACTTCGTGAGGATATATAATATATAATCAGTGAAGTATAAAACGATCAACAATAATCACAACACAGACGATATCTTCCCAAGTATCGTGGCATCGTCACCCTATCAAAGACTACCGATGTTTGTCTGAGGATTAAAGTTAAGACACACACATCACAACAAGCTGAAGCTATGGCGTTAGCCTCTGTAGTCCTTTGTCAATCCACTGCTGGATGAAGGGCTCTCTTACACCGCCGTAGGCCATTACGGTTGTTTGGCCATACTTCACCACGCTGGTCAGTGCGCCTTGGCGAAGGGATGTGGTGGCAGGTTTCTCTCGCGTATTGAAGAGCGCGAGTTCGTCGCCGTGGGCGTCTGTTGTTCGTGTGGCCGGGGCGGGTGTCGGGGTCCCACGGTGGCTCGGAGATGTTAACTCCCTCGCCCGGTCTACAGGAGGTCGTGGGATCGATCCCAACCCTGACGCCTGCTGCTGTATATTTGGTGTTCGCGTGTCGCTCTCCCCGTGGTTGCGTGGATTTTCCTCCGGGTCCTCCGGTTTTTCCCTACACGTTTAGAAACACGCCTTTAGATTATTTGGCAAGCTATACATTTCCACATGATAAGCCACTTCTTTGAGCTGTCATTTGTGGCCAGGTCGCTTTTGAACAAGATCTTAGCCTCGTGTCTGTGCCCGGATCATATTAACACTGAGAATGTTGATATCCTCCCTTCTGCCAAGAACTCCTTCTTTGGCTGTGACTTTTAAGAGGTAACACAATATAGGTTATTGGGTCAGATGACGTTATTTGTAAATGTGTCGTAACCCTCCACCACCCGACACGGCCAAACAGTAAAAAATGTGTCACGTTTTTCAAAGGACAAAATAATTAACTTATTTAGCCTTTTGAAAAACGTGACACATTTTTTTACTGTTTGGTCGTGTCGGGTGGTGGAGTGTTACGACACATTTATAAATAACGCGATCTGACCCAAAAACCTATATTATGAATAATATTGGTCGCGAAAGCCTACACGTGTTAAACTGAGGAGGTAACACGTCACAATCATCGACTTGTCACTCTACAGTGATATGGTCTATCACTGCCCAACAATCAAAACTGACCTGCTGAGTTTCTAATGAATAATTAGCCTCTTCAGAACATGGGAAGGCAACTTAACCCCCCAATTTTAAACATGCTGCTTTTACCAGCTTAGCTGTGTGCAGATTTCTGGTCGCGTGGCGCTGAGACTTGCAGGAGAGAAGGGAAACGGGGAGTAAACACAGCGGTGGAACGGACGTTCCCGGGGGGAAGCAGCAGAGGAGAAGGAGCGACCTCCCGTCGTACAGACATCGATTGATTGGGTGAAGGCAATAGGTGTTTGAGCAATCGAATAAGTGAAATTAGATACGTAAGCAACCGACAATGAGACACACACCGACAACTCGCATGTAACATGCCTTGTATTGAGTGTTTTATAATTCATATAGTGCTTATGACAAGCTATGTGGGCACATTTCTACGATGCAAGAAACTCGAACGTGTTCGACTCATTACGTTTGGGCGTTTCTGCTGAATGGCGAGAAGCCGAAAATGCCTTAGTTCAGCGGTTGTGGCTTGGGCGTGTTCACGACATCGTGAGGATGGTCAATGTCATGCACCAAGGCTCTAGGCTTCACTCCAAGTCAATATTATTCACGATTGCCGTGACAAGGTTTTATCACACGTCGTTTAGTACATTGTAGTTGTAGTTTATTCTTGCGCACGATGGCAATATGCTCGTGAGCTAAGTGCCACGACGAGAGGGCTTCAGCAGAGAGAGAGAGATCGTGTCGTGTCGCTGTCCCTCCTCCTCTGTCGACATCGTGCAGCCTACACTGCACCATAGTGCTAAACAATCGCACAACTGTGTCTCGTCTTTAGTTTCCCATGGGCATGATGCTATGCAGGCCATGAGCATTCTCCAGCACGGCGGTTTGGACAGCGGTGTCCTTAATCGCCACGATTGTCGAGTTTTGCTTCACGTGGCCACGGGGAGAGAGAGAGACACGCAAACTCCAAATAGACAGCAGCAGGCGTCAGGGTCGGGATCGAACCCACGGCCTCCTGTACACCAGGCGAGGGAGTTAACATCTCATGTATACCAGGCGAGGGAGTTAACATCTCCTGTATACCAGGCGAGGGAGTTAACATCTCCTGTGTAGCAGGCGAGGTAGTCAACGTCTCGCTGTCATACAAGTGACGTTGATTCGGCAGCAACTCACGCGGCTCCCAGGCTCCCCTGCGAGTGGGCCTCTTCGCGCCCGGGCAGCTGGGACCCCTGGCAGCAGCCGTGGGCTCGCCACGGCTGCCGTCAGTGGCGAGTTGATCTCTGAGCTTGCAACGAATCTCAACCTGCCTCAGCATGGTCAGACAACTCGCCACAACCGACTCGGCCACGACCGGCGATAGATCAACAAAGAGCCCGTAAATGATGCACTCCGAGACACGATGGGACGCGCATGTAGCTGACGCGTAAGAAGGAACTGCGTTTCACACCGGCTACATTGTGTGGGTGTTCTTTTGCTCGGTTGCACGTAGTGTAAATCGGTGATGTCGACGATCGAAAGTGTGAAACTCAACCATCGTGATGCGGTCACTATCAACATGGTGTGTTTCTCCCTTGTGATGGGACTTTGTAGGATGAACGTTGATGTTTATAAGGGGCACGTGGTGACCAATACGGTCTGAGTTGGTGCGTAGTAAGGTAGGGCGCCGATAAGGGGTTGACAGGTTTTGACAGAAGGCACATTTGTCAGGAAAACATAACCCAGAGTTCCACTTGTGCTGGCCTAACTTGTTGTTGTTATCAGGAGATATGGGTGAAATGAAAACCTACAGTGAATAAGATCAGAACAAAGTGCTCGTTTCTTACACAGCCCATAGCCCCCCCCCCACTCGCCAATATCAACACAACTTCGATTATGGATGTCTGCCGTCATTGGAAGGACGTTGTCTACAATTAATTACCGCGGCCTCATCGACTCTACTATACAGGGATCCTTGAGTGGATGTCATGAAGCAGACGAGAGTTGGGGAGGGGTTATTTGGTTATTTGCATACAAGCACACCAGGAGATGTGTCCACTTCTACGATTGCCTCAATTTCACGCCGAGATACAAACATTTCGGAGGAAAGTGAATGCTTCAGGATTGATTGTAAAGTGTAGCGTGAGAGGAAATGAAGAGGAATCCTTGAGGATGTAACGCGTACCTTGAGGATGTAACGCTTATCTTGAGGATGTAACGCTTACCTTGAGGATGTAACGCTTACCTTGAGGATGTAACGCTTACCTTGAGGATGTAACGCTTACCTTGAGGATGTAACGCTTACCGGCTCCTTTAATACGCCCAAGGGCGTTCGCAAACGCGGTTAAAAATGAATCTATTCACATCTCACGATACAATTAATTGCTCGATATCTTCTTCACTTACTGTGTTTCAACATAAGACGTGTCATACCTATAATATCATGATTGTGTTAAATATACTGTATTAAAATTACCTAATTTGTAATGTATTTCATTTGTTCACAAGTCTCCCATTGCATTTCAGTTATCACAAGCAAGAAGAGGCGACGGACTGAGGGAAAATGAATACATTAATACTCTTTGTGATGCTGTCTCTGCGTTGGACAAATGGTAAGACGTGTTCTTTTAATTCACATGTCGTGCTATCGTAGAGTTGACCATCTCCCGTGCCATTGTATACAGTACTGCTGTTACAACTGTGAAACACAATCCAGCGAGCTTGAAGGGCAGAACAGACGAATCGCATCTCGGCGCGGCCTGTCACGTGCAGCAGCTGCTGCTGGGCATGCGTCTCGGCAGGCATTGTGGGTGGTACTGTCCGTAATGGTGTGTAACTGGTACTAAACGAAACAATTGTTTTTTAAATTTTTACCAGGTAAAGCTAGACATGTCTTTTTCAGAAGCGACCTGGCCAATGAAGTGGCTTATCGTGTAGAAATGTATATAGCAGCCAAATACTCTTGAACGCATGTTGATCCTAAATGTGGAGGGGAAAACCCCGGTGGGACCGCGGTAAAAATCCGAGTAGCCACGTTGTGAGCTAGGTGGCATGCGTGCTGCTGCAGCAGCTGCAGCAGGAGGAGGAGTTGGTGTATTCCCCACATTGATCGCCTCAGTCGAACATAAGGAGGCTCACCTCGTGTGGACTGTGGAACGTCACTAGCGAATTAAATATTGTTCAGAGTTATACTTTATAGATGCCTGACACAGTACCTTATGGTTGGGGGACATTTTATGATCGTTACTCAAATGTAGAACGTTTATTGTGAAGAAAAAATAACTTGTGACAGATATGGGTGCTAAAAATGATCAGGAAATAAGAAACAAAGTAAAGTACAAACTTAATGCCAGTATTTATAAAGTACGAAATTAGAGCGTATATATATATGCGTTTTCTTAACAAGATTAGTCGGTTTTATACATCTACAAAAGTAAATTTAAACATGCTGGGCTTGAAATGCTAAGTATCAGCCCTTGCAACTAAACGTGGCGAAACAATATGAACTTGATTTGAAAACTCCAACCACAATTACATGATCGTTTTATGAAAGAAAAATAAGCATTGCAATCAGGCTCTCACTTGCTCTTTAATGTTGAGATTTTGTAAAATTATTTTTCAGCTGCAAGTACAACTACAAGTTCAGTGACATCAACAACGAGTTCAACAACTGCCGGGTCAACAACTACATCAGCAGCATCATTAATATCAAGTTTGCCATTATCTGCATCAACACCATTACCGTCTCTTTCAACAACACAAACAACCCTTGGCTCAGCAAGTTCAACATCAGTAGCGACATCAAATCCAACATCTGCATCAACGCCATCACCGTCTCTTTCAACAACACAGACAAGCCTTAGTTCAGCAAGTTCAACATCAGTAGCGACATCATCAAATCCAACATCTGCATCAACACCATCACCGTCTGTTTCAACAACACAACCAATCATTAGCTCAGCAAGTTCAACATCAGGAGCGACATCAAATCCAACATCTGCATCAACACCATCACCATCTGTTTCAACAACACAAACAACCCTTGGCTCAGCAAGTTCAACATCAGTAGCGACATCAAATCCAACATCTGCATCAACACCATCACCATCTGTTTCAACAACACAACCAATCATTAGTTCAGCAAGTTCAACATCAGTAGCGACATCATCAAATCCAACATCTGCATCAACACCATCACCATCTGTTTCAACAACACAACCAATCATTAGCTCAGCAAGTTCAACATCAGTAACGACATCAAATCCAACATCTGCATCAACACCATCACCATCTGTTTCAACAACACAAACAACCCTTGGCTCAGCAAGTTCAACATCAGTAGCGACATCAAATCCAACATCTGCATCAACACCATCACCATCTGTTTCAACAACACAGACAAGCCTTAGTTCAGCAAGTTCAACATCAGTAGCGACATCATCAAATCCAACATCTGCATCAACACCATCACCGTCTGTTTCAACAACACAAACAACCCTTGGCTCAACAAGTTCAACATCAGTAGCGACATCATCAATTCCAACATCTGCATCAACACCATCACCATCTGTTTCAACAACACAACCAATCATTAGCTCAGCAAGTTCAACATCAGTAGCAACATCAAATCCAACATCTGCATCAACACCATCACCATCTGTTTCAACAACACAAACAACCCTTGGCTCAGCAAGTTCAACATCAGTAGCGACATCAAATCCAACATCTGCATCAACACCATCACCATCTGTTTCAACAACACAGACAAGCCTTAGTTCAGCAAGTTCAACATCAGTAGCGACATCATCAAATCCAACATCTACATCAACACCATCACCATCTGTTTCAACAACACAACCAATCATTAGCTCAGCAAGTTCAACATCAGTAGCAACATCAAATCCAACATCTGCATCAACACCATCACCATCTGTTTCAACAACACAAACAACCCTTGGCTCAGCAAGTTCAACATCAGTAGCAACTTCAAATCCAACATCTGCATCAACACCATCACCATCTGTTTCAAAAACACAAACAACCCTTGGCTCAGCAAGTTCAACATCAGTAGGGACATCAAATCCAACATCTGCATCAACACCACCACAATCTGTTTCAACAACACAACCAATCATAAGCTCAGCAAGTTCAACATCAGTAGCGACATCAAATCCAACAACTGTATCAACACTATCACCATCTGTTTCAACAACACAAACAACCCTTGGCTCAGCAAGTTCAACATCAGTAGTGACATCAAATCCAACATCTGCATCAACACCATCACCATCTGTTTCAACAACACAGACAAGCCTTAGTTCAGCAAGTTCAACATCAGTAGCGACATCAAATCCAACATCTGCATCAACACCATCACCATCTGTTTCAACAACACAAACAACCCTTGGCTCAGAAAGTTCAACATCAGTAGCGACATCAAATCCAACATCTGCATCAACACCACCACAATCTATTTCAACAACACAGACAAGCCTTAGTTCAGCAAGTTCAACATCAGTAGCAACATCTGCATCAACACCATCACCATCTGTTTCAACAACACAAACAACCCTTGGCTCAGCAAGTTCAACATCAGTAGCGACATCAAATCCAACATCTGCATCAACACCACCACAATCTATTTCAACAACACAGACAAGCCTTAGTTCAGCAAGTTCAACATCAGTAGCGATATCATCAAATCCAACATCTGCATCAACACCATCACCATCTGTTTCAACAACACAACCAATCATTAGCCCAGCAAGTTCATCATCAGTAGCGACATCAAATCCAACATCTGCATCAACACCATCACCATCTGTTTCAACAACACAACCAATCATTAGCTCAGCAAGTTCAACATCAGTAGCGACATCAAGTCCAACAACTGTATCAACACCATCACCATCTGTTTCAACAACACAAACAATCCTTGGCTCAGCAAGTTCAACATCAGTAGTGACATCAAATCCAACATCTGCATCAACACCATCACCATCTGTTTCAACAACACAGACAAGCCTTAGTTCAGCAAGTTCAACATCAGTAGCGACATCAAATCCAACATCTGCATCAACACCATCACCATCTGTTTCAACAACACAAACAACCCTTGGCTCAGCAAGTTCAACATCAGTAGCGACATCAAATCCAACATCTGCATCAACACCACCACAATCTATTTCAACAACACAGACAAGCCTTAGTTCAGCAAGTTCAACATCAGTAGCGACATCATCAAATCCAACATCTGCATCAACACCATCACCGTCTGTTTCAACAACACAAACAACCCTTGGCTCAACAAGTTCAACATCAGTAGCGACATCATCAATTCCAACATCTGCATCAACACCATCACCATCTGTTTCAACAACACAACCAATCATTAGCTCAGCAAGTTCAACATCAGTAGCAACATCAAATCCAACATCTGCATCAACACCATCACCATCTGTTTCAACAACACAAACAACCCTTGGCTCAGCAAGTTCAACATCAGTAGCGACATCAAATCCAACATCTGCATCAACACCACCACAATCTATTTCAACAACACAGACAAGCCTTAGTTCAGCAAGTTCAACATCAGTAGCAACATCATCAAATCCAACATCTACATCAACACCATCACCATCTGTTTCAACAACACAACCAATCATTAGCTCAGCAAGTTCAACATCAGTAGCAACATCAAATCCAACATCTGCATCAACACCATCACCATCTGTTTCAACAACACAAACAACCCTTGGCTCAGCAAGTTCAACATCAGTAGCAACTTCAAATCCAACATCTGCATCAACACCATCACCATCTGTTTCAACTACACAAACAACCCTTGGCTCAGCAAGTTCAACATCAGTAGCGACATCAAATCCAACATCTGCATCAACACCACCACAATCTGTTTCAACAACACAACCAATCATTAGCTCAGCAAGTTCAACATCAGTAGCGACATCAAATCCAACAACTGTATCAACACTATCACCATCTGTTTCAACAACACAAACAACCCTTGGCTCAGCAAGTTCAACATCAGTAGCGACATCAAATCCAACATCTGCATCAACACCACCACAATCTATTTCAACAACACAGACAAGCCTTAGTTCAGCAAGTTCAACATCAGTAGCAACATCTGCATCAACACCATCACCATCTGTTTCAACAACACAAACAACCCTTGGCTCAGCAAGTTCAACATCAGTAGCGACATCAAATCCAACATCTGCATCAACACCACCACAATCTATTTCAACAACACAGACAAGCCTTAGTTCAGCAAGTTCAACATCAGAAGCGACATCATCAAATCCAACATCTGCATCAACACCATCACCATCTGTTTCAACAACACAAACAACCCTTGGCTCAGCAAGTTCAACATCAGTAGCGACATCAAATCCAACATCTGCATCAACACCATCACCATCTGTTTCAACAACACAAACAACCCTTGGCTCAGCAAGTTCAACATCAGTAGCGACATCAAATCCAACATCTGCATCAACACCACCACAATCTATTTCAACAACACAGACAAGCCTTAGTTCAGCAAGTTCAACATCAGTAGCAACATCATCAAATCCAACATCTACATCAACACCATCACCATCTGTTTCAACAACACAACCAATCATTAGCTCAGCAAGTTCAACATCAGTAGCAACATCAAATCCAACATCTGCATCAACACCATCACCATCTGTTTCAACAACACAAACAACCCTTGGCTCAGCAAGTTCAACATCAGTAGCAACTTCAAATCCAACATCTGCATCAACACCATCACCATCTGTTTCAACTACACAAACAACCCTTGGCTCAGCAAGTTCAACATCAGTAGCGACATCAAATCCAACATCTGCATCAACACCACCACAATCTGTTTCAACAACACAACCAATCATTAGCTCAGCAAGTTCAACATCAGTAGCGACATCGAATCCAACAACTGTATCAACACTATCACCATCTGTTTCAACAACACAAACAACCCTTGGCTCAGCAAGTTCAACATCAGTAGCGACATCAAATCCAACATCTGCATCAACACCACCACAATCTATTTCAACAACACAGACAAGCCTTAGTTCAGCAAGTTCAACATCAGTAGCAACATCTGCATCAACACCATCACCATCTGTTTCAACAACACAAACAACCCTTGGCTCAGCAAGTTCAACATCAGTAGCGACATCAAATCCAACATCTGCATCAACACCACCACAATCTATTTCAACAACACAGACAAGCCTTAGTTCAGCAAGTTCAACATCAGTAGCGACATCATCAAATCCAACATCTGCATCAACACCATCTGTTTCAACAACACAAACAACCCTTGGCTCAGCAAGTTCAACATCAGTAGCGACATCAAATCCAACATCTGCATCAACACCATCACCATCTGTTTCAACAACACAAACAACCCTTGGCTCAGCAAGTTCAACATCAGTAGCGACATCAAATCCAACATCTGCATCAACACCACCACAATCTATTTCAACAACACAGACAAGCCTTAGTTCAGCAAGTTCAACATCAGTAGCGACATCATCAAATCCAACATCTGCATCAACACCATCACCGTCTGTTTCAACAACACAAACAACCCTTGGCTCAACAAGTTCAACATCAGTAGCGACATCATCAATTCCAACATCTGCATCAACACCATCACCATCTGTTTCAACAACACAACCAATCATTAGCTCAGCAAGTTCAACATCAGTAGCAACATCAAATCCAACATCTGCATCAACACCATCACCATCTGTTTCAACAACACAAACAACCCTTGGCTCAGCAAGTTCAACATCAGTAGCAACTTCAAATCCAACATCTGCATCAACACCATCACCATCTGTTTCAACAACACAAACAACCCTTGGCTCAGCAAGTTCAACATCAGTAGCGACATCAAATCCAACATCTGCATCAACACCACCACAATCTATTTCAACAACACAGACAAGCCTTAGTTCAGCAAGTTCAACATCAGTAGCGACATCATCAAATCCAACATCTGCATCAACACCATCACCATCTGTTTCAACAACACAAACAACCCTTGGCTCAGCAAGTTCAACATCAGTAGCGACATCAAATCCAACATCTGCATCAACACCATCACCATCTGTTTCAACAACACAAACAACCCTTGGCTCAGCAAGTTCAACATCAGTAGCGACATCAAATCCAACATCTGCATCAACACCACCACAATCTATTTCAACAACACAGACAAGCCTTAGTTCAGCAAGTTCAACATCAGTAGCGACATCATCAAATCCAACATCTGCATCAACACCATCACCGTCTGTTTCAACAACACAAACAACCCTTGGCTCAACAAGTTCAACATCAGTAGCGACATCATCAATTCCAACATCTGCATCAACACCATCACCATCTGTTTCAACAACACAACCAATCATTAGCTCAGCAAGTTCAACATCAGTAGCAACATCAAATCCAACATCTGCATCAACACCATCACCATCTGTTTCAACAACACAAACAACCCTTGGCTCAGCAAGTTCAACATCAGTAGCGACATCAAATCCAACATCTGCATCAACACCACCACAATCTGTTTCAACAACACAACCAATCATTAGCTCAGCAAGTTCAACATCGGTAGCGACATCAAATCCAACAACTGTATCAACACTATCACCATCTGTTTCAACAACACAAACAACCCTTGGCTCAGCAAGTTCAACATCAGTAGTGACATCAAATCCAACATCTGCATCAACACCATCACCATCTGTTTCAACAACACAGACAAGCCTTAGTTCAGCAAGTTCAACATCAGTAGCGACATCATCAAATCCAACATCTACATCAACACCATCACCATCTGTTTCAACAACACAACCAATCATTAGCTCAGCAAGTTCAACATCAGTAGCAACATCAAATCCAACATCTGCATCAACACCATCACCATCTGTTTCAACAACACAAACAACCCTTGGCTCAGAAAGTTCAACATCAGTAGCGACATCAAATCCAACATCTGCATCAACACCACCACAATCTATTTCAACAACACAGACAAGCCTTAGTTCAGCAAGTTCAACATCAGTAGCAACATCTGCATCAACACCATCACCATCTATTTCAACAACACAAACAACCCTTGGCTCAGCAAGTTCAACATTAGTAGCGACATCAAATCCAACATCTGCATCAACACCACCACAATCTATTTCAACAACACAGACAAGCCTTAGTTCAGCAAGTTCAACATCAGTAGCGACATCATCAAATCCAACATCTGCATCAACACCATCACCATCTGTTTCAACAACACAAACAACCCTTGGCTCAGCAAGTTCAACATCAGCAGCGACATCAAATCCAACATCTGCATCAACACCATCACCATCTGTTTCAACAACACAACCAATCATTAGCTCAGCAAGTTCAACATCAGTAGCGACATCAAGTCCAACAACTGTATCAACACCATCACCATCTGTTTCAACAACACAAACGACCCTTGGCTCAGCAAGTTCAACATCAGTAGTGACATCAAATCCAACATCTGCATCAACACCATCACCATCTGTTTCAACAACACAGACAAGCCTTAGTTCAGCAAGTTCAACATCAGTAGTGGCAACATCAAATACAACATCAACACCATCAACATCTGTTTCAACAGCACAGACATCCACTATCCCAGCAAGTTCAACATCAGTAGTAGCAACATCAACTACAACATCAACACCATCAACATCTGTTTCAACAGCACAGACATCCACTAGCCCAGAAAGTTCAACATCAGTAGTAGCAACATCAAATCCAACATCAACATCATCAGCAGCTGTTTCAACAGCACAGACATCCACTAGCCCAGCAAGTTCAACATCAGTAGTAGCAACATCAAATACAACATCAACACCATCAACATCTGTGTCAACAACACAGACATCCACTAGCCCAGCAAGTTCAACATCAGTAGTAACATCATCAACTCCAACATCAACACCATCAACATCTGTTTCAACAGCACAGCAATCCACTAGCACCGCAAGTTCAACATCAGTAACGACATCATCAAATCCAACATCAACATCATCAGCAGCTGTTTCAACAGCACAGACATCCACTAGCCCTGCAAGTTCAACATCAGTAGTAACATCATCAAATCCAACATCAACATCATCAGCAGCTGTTTCAACAGCACAGACATCCACTAGCCCTGCAAGTTCCACATCAGTAGTGACAACATCAAATACAACATCAACACCATCAACATCTGTTTCAACAACACAGACATCCACTATCCCAGCAAGTTCAACATCAGTAGTAGCAACATCAACTACAACAACAACACCATCAACATCTGTTTCAACAGCACAGACATCCACTAGCCCAGCAAGTTCAACATCAGTAGTAACATCATCAAATCCAACATCAACATCATCAGCAGCTGTTTCAACAGCACAGACATCCACTAGCCCTGCAAGTTCAACATCAGTAGTGGCAACATCAAATACAACATCAACACCATCAACATCTGTTTCAACAACACAGACATCCACTATCCCAGCAAGTTCAACATCAGTAGTAGCAACATCAACTACAACATCAACACCATCAACATCTGTTTCAACAGCACAGACATCCACTAGCCCAGAAAGTTCAACATCAGTAGTAGCAACATCAAATCCAACATCAACATCATCAGCAGCTGTTTCAACAGCACAGACATCCACTAGCCCAGCAAGTTCAACATCAGTAGTAGCAACATCAAATACAACATCAACACCATCAACATCTGTGTCAACAACACAGACATCCACTAGCCCAGCAAGTTCAACATCAGTAGTAACATCATCAACTCCAACATCAACACCATCAACATCTGTTTCAACAGCACAGCAATCCACTAGCACCGCAAGTTCAACATCAGTAACGACATCATCAAATCCAACATCAACATCATCAGCAGCTGTTTCAACAGCACAGACATCCACTAGCCCTGCAAGTTCAACATCAGTAGTAACATCATCAAATCCAACATCAACATCATCAGCAGCTGTTTCAACAGCACAGACATCCACTAGCCCTGCAAGTTCCACATCAGTAGTGACAACATCAAATACAACATCAACACCATCAACATCTGTTTCAACAACACAGACATCCACTATCCCAGCAAGTTCAACATCAGTAGTAGCAACATCAACTACAACAACAACACCATCAACATCTGTTTCAACAGCACAGACATCCACTAGCCCAGCAAGTTCAACATCAGTAGTAACATCATCAAATCCAACATCAACATCATCAGCAGCTGTTTCAACAGCACAGACATCCACTAGCCCTGCAAGTTCAACATCAGTAGTGGCAACATCAAATACAACATCAACACCATCAACATCTGTTTCAACAACACAGACATCCACTATCCCAGCAAGTTCAACATCAGTAGTAGCAACATCAACTACAACATCAACACCATCAACATCTGTTTCAACAGCACAGACATCCACTAGCTCAGAAAGTTCAACATCAGTAGTAGCAACATCAAATCCAACATCAACATCATCAGCAGCTGTTTCAACAGCACAGACATCCACTAGCACAGCAAGTTCAACATCAGTAGTAGCAACATCAAATACAACATCAACACCATCAACATCTGTGTCAACAACACAGACATCCACTAGCCCAGCAAGTTCAACATCAGTAGTAACATCATCAACTCCAACATCAACACCATCAACATCTGTTTCAACAGCACAGCAATCCACTAGCACCGCAAGTTCAACATCAGTAACGACATCATCAAATCCAACATCAACATCATCAGCAGCTGTTTCAACAGCACAGACATCCACTAGCCCTGCAAGTTCAACATCAGTAGTAACATCATCAAATCCAACATCAACATCATCAGCAGCTGTTTCAACAGCACAGACATCCACTAGCCCTGCAAGTTCCACATCAGTAGTGACAACATCAAATACAACATCAACACCATCAACATCTGTTTCAACAACACAGACATCCACTATCCCAGCAAGTTCAACATCAGTAGTAGCAACATCAACTACAACAACAACACCATCAACATCTGTTTCAACAGCACAGACATCCACTAGCCCAGCAAGTTCAACATCAGTAGTAACATCATCAAATCCAACATCAACATCATCAGCAGCTGTTTCAACAGCACAGACATCCACTAGCCCTGCAAGTTCAACATCAGTAGTGGCAACATCAAATACAACATCAACACCATCAACATCTGTTTCAACAACACAGACATCCACTATCCCAGCAAGTTCAACATCAGTAGTAGCAACATCAACTACAACATCAACACCATCAACACCGTCAACATCTGTTTCAACAGCACAGACATCCACTAGCCCAGCAAGTTCAACATCAGTAGTAACATCATCAAATCCAACATCAACATCATCAGCAGCTGTTTCAACAGCACAGACATCCACTAGCCCTGCAAGTTCCACATCAGTAGTGACAACATCAAATACAACATCAACACCATCAACATCTGTTTCAACAACACAGACATCCACTATCCCAGCAAGTTCAACATCAGTAGTAGCAACATCAACTACAACAACAACACCATCAACATCTGTTTCAACAGCACAGACATCCACTAGCCCAGCAAGTTCAACATCAGTAGTAACATCATCAAATCCAACATCAACATCATCAAATCCAACATCAACATCATCAGCAGCTGTTTCAACAGCACAGACATCCACTAGCCCTGCAAGTTCAACATCAATAGTAACATCATCAACTCCAACATCAACACCATCAACATCTGTTTCAACAGCACAGCAATCCACTAGCAACGCAAGTTCAACATCAGTAACGACATCATCAAATCCAACATCAACATCATCAGCAGCTGTTTCAACAGCACAGACATCTACTATCCCAGCAAGTTCAACATCAGTAGTGACATCAAATCCAACATCAACATCATCAGCAGCTGTTTCAACAGCACAAACATCCACTATCCCAGCAAGTTCAACATCAGTAGTAGCAACATCAAATACAACATCAACATCATCAGCAGCTGTTTCAACAGCACAGACATCTACTATCCCAGCAAGTTCAACATCAGTAGTGACATCAAATCCAACATCAACATCATCAGCAGCTGTTTCAACAGCACAAACATCCACTATCCCAGCAAGTTCAACATCAGTAGTAGCAACATCAAATACAACATCAACACCATCAACATCTGTTTCAACAGCACAGACATCCACTAGCCCAGCAAGTTCAACATCAGTAGTGGCAACATCAAATACAACATCAACATCATCAGCAGCTGTTTCAACAACACAGACATCCACTAGCCCAGCAAGTTCAACATCAGTAGTAACATCATCAAATCCAACATCAACATCATCAGCAGCTGTTTCAACAGCACAGACATCCACTAGCCCTGCAAGTTCAACATCAGTAGTAACATCATCAAATACAACTTCAACATCATCAGCAGCTGTTTCAACAGCACAGACATCCACTAGCCCAGCAAGTTCAACATCAGTAACGACATCATCAAATCCAACATCAACATCATCAGCAGCTGTTTCAACAGCACAGACATCCACTAGCCCAGCAAATTCAACATCAGTAGTGGCAACATCAAATCCAACATCTACACCATCAGCTGCTGTTTCAACAGCACAGACATCCACTATCCCAGCAAGTTCAACATCAGTAGTTGCAACATCAAATACAGCATCAACATCATCAGCAGCTGGTTCAACAGCACAGACATCCACTATCCCAGCGAGTTCAACATCAGTAGTGGCAACATCAAATACAACATCATCAGCAGCTGTTTCAACAGCACAGACATCTACTAGCCCAGCAAGTTCAACATCAGTAGTGGCAACATCAAATACAACATCAACACCATCGACATCTGTTTCAACAGTGCAGACATCAACACCACCATTGACAGCATCCACAGCAACTTATTTAGGTCAGACACTCATTAGCTCGACAATTTCACCATCACCTACATCTGCAATATCCACATCTAGTTCTGTAGGTCAGACAATCATTAACTCGCCAATTTCACCCTCACCTACATCTGCAATATCCACATCAAGTTCTGTAGGTCAGACAATCATTAGCTCTCCAATTTTACCATCACCTACATCTGCAATATCCACATCAAGTTCTGTAGGTCAGACAATCATTAGCTCGCCAATTTCACCATCACCTACATCTGCAATATCCACATCAAGTTCTGTAGGTCAGACAATCATTAGCTCGCCAATTTCACCATCACCTGCATCTGCAATATCCACAACTAGTTCTGTAGGTCAGACAATCATTAGCTCGACAATTTCACCATCACCTACATCTGCAATATCCACCTCTAGTTCTGTAGGTCAGACAATCATTAGCTCGCCAATTTCACCATCACCTACATCTGCAATATCCACATCAAGTTCTGTAGGTCAGACAATCATTAGCTCGCCAATTTCACCATCACCTGCATCTGCAATATCCACAACTAGTTCTGTAGGTCAGACAATCATTAGCTCGACAATTTCACCATCACCTACATCTGCAATATCCACCTCTAGTTCTGTAGGTCAGACAATCATTAGCTCGCCAATTTCACCATCACCTACATCTGCAATATCCACATCTAGTTCTGTAGGTCAGACAATCATTAGCACGCCAATTTCACCATCACCTACATCTGCAATATCCACCTCTAGTTCCGTAGGACAGACAATCATTAGCTCGCCAATTTCACCATCACTTACATCTGCAATATCCACATCTAGTTCTGTAGGTCAGACAATCATTAGCTCTCCAATTACACCATCACCTACATCGGCAATATCCACATCTAGTTCTGTAGGACAGACAATCATTAGCTCACCAATTTCACCATCACTTACATCTACAATATCGACATCTAGTTCTGCAGGTCAGACAATCATTAGCTCTCCAATTTCACCATCACCTACATCGGCAATATCCACATCTAGTTCTGTAGGTCAGACAATCGTTAACTCGCCAATTTCACCATCACTTACATCTGCAATATCCACATCAAGTTCAGTAGGTCAAACAATCATTAGCTCTCCAATTTCACCATCACTTACATCTGCAATATCCACATCTAGTTCTGTAGGACAGACAATCGTTAACTCGCCAATTTCACCATCACTTACATCTGCAATATCCACATCAAGTTCTGTAGGTCAGACAATCATTAGCTCTCCAATTTCACCATCACTTACATCTGCAATATCCACATCTAGTTCTGCAGGTCAGACAATCATTAGCTCGACAATTTCACCATCACCTACATCTGCAATATCCACATCTAGTTCTGTAGGTCAGACAATCATTAGCTCTCCAATTTCACCATCACTTACATCTACAATATCGACATCTAGTTCTGCAGGTCAGACAATCATTAGCTCGACAATTTCACCATCACCTACATCTGCAATATCCACATCTAGTTCTGTAGGTCAGACAATCATTAGCTCGACAATTTCACCATCACTTACATCTGCAATATCCACATCTAGTTCTGTAAGTCAGACAATCATTAGCTCTCCAATTTCACCATCACCTACATCGGCAATATCCACATCTAGTTCTGTAGGTCAGACAATCGTTAACTCGCCAATTTCACCATTACTTACATCTGCAATATCCACATCAAGTTCTGTAGGTCAAACAATCATTAGCTCTCCAATTTCACCATCACTTACATCTGCAATATCCACATCTAGTTCTGTAGGTCAGACAATCATTAGCTCTCCAATTTCACCATCACTTACATCTGCAATATCCACATCTAGTTCTGTAGGTCAGACAATCATTAGCTCTCCAATTTCACCATCACCTACATCTGCAATATCCACATCTAGTTCTGTAGGTCAGACAATCATTAGCTCTCCAATTTCACCATCACTTACATCTGCAATATCCACATCTAGTTCTGTAGGTCAGACAATCATTAGCTCGCCAATTTCACCATCACCTACATCTGCAATATCCACATCTAGTTCTGTAGGTCAGACAATCATTAGCTCTCCAATTTCACCATCACTTACATCTGCAATATCCACATCTAGTTCTGTAGGTCAGACAATCATTAGCTCTCCAATTTCACCATCACCTACATCGGCAATATCCACATCTAGTTCTGTAGGACAGACAATCGTTAACTCACCAATTTCACCATCACTTACATTTGCAATATCCACATCTAGTTCCGTAGGACAGACAATCATTAGCTCGACAATTTCATCATCACCTACATCTGCAATATCCACATCAAGTTCTGTAGGTCAAACAATCATTAGCTCGCCAATTTCACCATCACCTACATCTACAATATCCACATCTAGTTCTGTAGGTCAGACAATCATTAACTCGCCAATTTCACCATCACTTACATCTGCAATATCCACATCAAGTTCTGTAGGTCAGACAATCATTAGCTCTCCAATTTCACCATCACTTACATCTGCAATATCCACATCTAGTTCTGTAGGACAGACAATCATTAGCTCACCAATTTCACCATCACTTACATCTACAATATCGACATCTAGTTCTGCAGGTCAGACAATCATTAGCTCGACAATTTCACAATCACCTACATCTGCAATATCCACATCTAGTTCTGTAGGTCAGACAATCATTAGCTCTCCAATTTCACCATCACCTACATCTGCAATATCCACATCTAGTTCTGTAGGACAGACAATCATTAGTTTGCCAATTTCACCATCACCTACATCTGCAATATCCACATCTAGTTCTGTAGGACAAACAATCATTAGCTCGACAATTTCACCATCACCTACATCTGCAATATCCACATCTAGTTCTGTAGGTCAGACAATCGTTAACTCGCCAATTTCACCATCACTTACATCTGCAATATCTACATCTAGTTCTGTAGGACAGACAATCATTAGTTTGCCAATTTCACCATCACCTACATCTGCAGTATCCACATCTAGTTCCGTAGGACAAACAATCATTAGCTCGACAATTTCACCATCACCTACATCTGAAATATCCACCTCTAGTTCCGTAGGACAGACAGTCATTAGCTCGACAATTTCACCATCACCTACATCTGCAATATCCACATCTAGTTCCGTAGGACAAACAATCATTAGCTCGACAATTTCACCATCACCTACATCTGAAATATCCACCTCTAGTTCCGTAGGACAGACAGTCATTAGCTCGACAATTTCACCTTCACTTACATCTGCAATACCCACATCTAGTTCCATAGCACAGACATCCACTAGCACCGCAAGTTCAACATCAGTAGTGGCAACATCAAATACAACATCAACATCATCAACAGCTGTTTCAACAGCACAGACATCTACTAGCCCAGCAAGTTCAACATCAGTGGTGACATCAAATACAACATCAACATCATCAGCAGCTGTTTCAACAGCACAGACATCTACTAGCCCAGCAAGTTCAACATCAGTAGTGGCAACATCAAATAAAACATCAACACCATCAACATCTGTTTCAACAGCACAGACATCCACTAGCCCAGCAAGTTCAACATCAGTAGTGGCAACATCAAATACAACATCAACAACATCAACATCTGTTTCAACAGCACAGACATCTACTAGCCCAGCAAGTTCAACATCAGTAGTGGCAACATCAAATACAACATCAACATTATCAGCAGCTATTTCAACAGCACAGACATCAACTAGCCCAGCAAGTTCAACATCAGTAGTGGCAACATCAAATACGACATCAACATTATCAGCAACTGTTTCAATAGCACAGACATCTACTAGCCCAGCAAGTTCAACATCAGTAGTGGCAACATCAAATACAACATCAACATTATCAGCAGCTATTTCAACAGCACAGACATCAACTAGCCCAGCAAGTTCAACATCAGTAGTGGCAACATCAAATACGACATCAACATTATCAGCAACTGTTTCAATAGCACAGACATCTACTAGCCCAGCAAGTTCAACATCAGTAGTGGCAACATCAAATACAACATCAACAACATCAACAGCTGTTTCAACAGCACAGACATCCACTAGCCCAGCAAGTTCAACATCAGTAGTGGCAACATCAAATACAACATCAACACCATCGACATCTGTTTCAACAGCACAGACATCCACTAGCCCAGCAAGTTCAACATCAGTAGTGGCAACATCAAATACAACAACATCAACATCTGTTTCAACAGCACAGGCATCCACTATCCCAGCAAGTTCAACATCAGTAGTGGCAACATCAAATACAACATCAACATCATCAACAGCTGTTTCAACAGCACAGACATCCACTAGCCCAGCAAGTTCAACATCAGTGGTGGCAACATCAAATACAACATCAACATCATCAACAGCTGTTTCAACAGCACAGACATCCACTAGCCCAGCAAGTTCAACATCAGTAGTGGCAACATCAAATACAACATCAACAACATCAACATCTGTTTCAACAGCACAGACATCCACTAGCCCAGCAAGTTCAACATCAGTAGTGGCAACATCAAATACAACAACATCAACATCTGTTTCAACAGCACAGGCATCCACTATCCCAGCAAGTTCAACATCAGTAGTGGCAACATCAAATACAACATCAACAACATCAACATCTGTTTCAACAGCACAGACATCAACACCACCATTGACAACATCCACAGCAAGTTATTTAGGTCCGATAATCCTTAGCTCGCCAATTTCACCATCACCTACATCTGCAATATCCACATCTAGTTCTGTAGGACAGACAATCATTAACTCGCCAATTTCACCATCACCTACATCTGCAATATCCACCTCTAGTTCCGTAGGACAGACAATCATTAACTCGCCAATTTCACCATCACCTACATCTGCAATATCCACATCTAGTTCCGTAGGACAGACAATCATTAACCCGACAATTTCACCATTAGCATCAACACCAATTTCACCATCATCTCCGTTGATACTATCTACAGCAAATTCTGTAGAATCATCATCGATTAGTTCTACGTCACGAGTAGAAGTAACACAACCATTGCCTTTCATCTCGTCTACAATCAGCAGCACAGCATCGCATCTTTTGAGCGCTTCGCCGTCTCCTGCAATTCTTTCAACATTTGAGAGCCCAACATTGTCCCCCTCACAACGACAAACCGCATCGCCAGCTTCAAGCGTCATCGGGTCCCTGTCGCCAGCAGCATTCACCAGCACGGGAGGCTTGTCGCCGTCATTCATGCCAACCCATTCAGCCATCAGCAACATATCGGTGTCACAGACAATTTCGCAATCTCTTTCTTCAGCAAGCTCCGTTGTAACGACGACATCCAAACAAATGTCATCGTCTGGAATAATACAACCAACAACTGTCACACAAACGCCTGTCTCTACAGTTACAGTTCAACCACCAATCCCTCCTGTGCCGAATATCAACTACGTCATTGTATTCGCAATTATGAACAGAGACTTCAATGACAAATTCAATGACAAGAATTCTCAAGAGTATCGAGAAATTTCTTTCATCATCATTACTGAGGTAAGAATTACACCATTTGCAAATGCTATAATATGCAGTTTTCCACATGCTTTTTTTATATGAATGGATGTATACATCATAATACGGGTTTTTTGGGTTAGATCGTGTAAATATATAAATGTAAATGTTGTGGCTTTGCTCTTCAACACACCGGTGTGCTGTACTAGTAAGGAATTGGCACGTTCTGTTTACGTGACAACCCTTACTCGGTGGCTGTGTCGTGTGGTGGCGGGTTTAACGACACATTTATATATTTACGCGATCTAACCAAAAAAAACCTATGTAAGGGATGATATTGGTTGCGAAATATTGTGTTAACTTTACAATTTAAATTGCTTTTTGGAGAGTTTCTATTTACGTGCAGTTTTGAATTGTGAATGGGTTACTATGCAAGGGCATAGTGCACAATTTGAGTGGTATCACTTTTCCAGCTGAGAGCTGTTACCAAGATAAAGCGTGTCTGGAACATGACCTTCATGCCTGGGGTAGACTCAATATTCTTTATCCCAATGGATTGGTTAAAGAGTGCCACTTTATAGAAAGCCAACAGTGGGTGTCCTATGGATAGACCGGTCCCTGCCATATGAATATGGGATTTACACTGCTGGAACAGGGTCTCCAGTGGATATGAACACTGCCCGGGTTTCTTGAAATCACTTTGTTGGGACATCACGAGTTGAGTTGGCCAACGACGTCTCATTAAAGCGCGTGTCAGCAAAGCAGTTAAACACTCTACCCACATTCGTAAAGAGTGAAATATTTACGATTTTAATATTGTTTATAATTATTTCATGATGTATTATTCTTCACGCTTTTAACATTGAATTAAGCATACAGCGTCAACTTAAAGCAAGTGTTGCGTGGTATGTGCTCACACACTGTAATAATGCTCTTGTTTTTTTTAGCTTGATCAAATATTTAGGGCCAAGTATGGTGCGAGGTTTCTGAAGACCAATGTGAAACAAATGAGGTACACTTTTCATTTTCCAATTTCCCTAAATGTGATGGAAGTGTCAACATGTTGACAGAGCAGTGGTGTAGCCGGAGAGCGTGCAGGAGGCGCAATTGTAGCACACAGAGGGATGTTTGGCAAGGAGAGGGCCCGTGGCAACCACGCTGCGCCACTTTCATCAATCATGAACATCTAAGCACTGTATTTTCAAAATTTTGACTTAAAACTTTGGTGACTGCAGCAATTCATATTCTTGCTTCTTTCAGTAAAGGCACGTAGATAGAAAAATAAGAATAAAAATAAAGTGAATAAAAATAATAATAATAAACACAAATATAGACTGTAGCTTGGTTCTTAATCGGAGTGTACTGGCCGTTTATAATGTAGACTGGAGCCTGGGTTTTAAGCTAGTGAGCGTATTGGCAGTCTATAATGTAGACTGCAGCAATGGTTATTAAACTGAGTGCTACGGCATTCTATAATGCACATTATGTATAATGTACATTATAGAATGCCATAACGCTCACTCAGTTTATAATGTCTGTAATGTACAACATAGACTGCCGTAGCGCTCACTCAGTTTATAATGTCTGTAATGTACATCATAGACTGCCGTAGCACTCACTCAGTTTATAATGTCTCTAATGTATATCATAGACTCACTCAAGAGGCCTCGGTCATGGTAGACTCGTGAGCGCCATCAAAGAATGGATTCCCACCGTGGCCCGGCCAAAACTATCCAAAAATGTCGGAAATCGTAGATCCACTGTGGCCTTTAAAGGGAAATTATATAAGAGGCTATGGGCCCTTTTACTAGAACACAGAGCATGGCAAAAGCTCGAAAATGTTTCAACACGAAGCGCACCCCAGAATAATCGCACTTGTTCCACAAGTAGTGCCTGTGGGAGCTGACGTGTAAGATAAATCGTATTCTCTCGTGTTCTCTCTTGTTCTGTCTTCGTGCAGAAAAGGGTCCATCATGGTGGATGCCGAAGCGGAGTTTGTGAAGGAGAATGCTCCACCAGGACAGGAGGTTTTCGAAACGTTATTTTCAAAGCTAGATCCGAACACCACCATTCCACACTCCGATTTGCGCCTGTCGCCCACCTCGATAAATGTTGATGGTAAATATTCATTCAGTTGTATTTGACATTCTGCACAGTAATGGATGGTAAACTATCTTTGCTGCCGTGTACGATGGATCTCAAAAAGGGTGTTCACACAATTGCATTGTGTACCAGTTTCAGACTGTAGTCTTAATGCATTACAAGTTCATAAAACTTACATCCGTACAGCTTGTGAGCACAATCTATTCTCCCTCTAGAAACTGTGTAAGCTATTACTTATCTTATCTCCAAATCCACACGAGATTTAAGACAATAAAGCCTCATAACGTTAGGAGAGCTCTTACAGGAGTGGTCGTGAACACTCGTAAGTAAATTTTCAAAGTAAAAGTGAACCGTTAACTGATATAATTACACAATTGTGGACACAATGTAACATAATTATATTAACGTATACGATCACAGCCGAACCTGCTGAAATGCACAAAACGGGGACATCATGGGTGACCCACCCCTACTGGACATCTGTTAAACAAAAAGAGCTTCATAGCTCATCGGATTCCTCCATTCTCGTTCTGACTTCACTGCAGTCGCGTTGGATCCGAGTCGTGTATCTGGACGTTGATTGGCTGGGGTGGGCATCGAGAACGATGACGTAGTCCCTAGCAACGGGGGGGCATCGAGAACAATGACGTAGTCCCTAGCAACGGGGGGGCATCGAGAACATTGACGTATTTTCCTTAGCAACGGGGGAGGCATCGACAACGATGACGTAGTCCCTAGAAACGGGGGTATCGAGAACGATGATGTAGTCCCTAGCAACGGGGGGATAGAGAACGATGACGTAGTCCCTAGCAACGGCTGCTGCCAGGCCCAGAGTGGTGCAATCGCACTCAGGGTGCCAGGGGCATCTCCGGATCTCCTCTAACTTGTGACGGTTTTTGATTAATCTCTTTGAACATTTCCGATCTTACTACAATCGCTGGCAGACTTGTTTTTTGTGCAATTGTAGTAAGGTCCGAAATGCTTGTAAGGAAAACAAATCGATCAAATTGATAAATTGACAAATAAAATGTTGCCCATATCGTTGTGTCCTGAGGCCCCATTACTGTAATGTTGTTTTGTGCGTAAATTAAATCCATTCCATAACAAGACAAAACGTGTAATGTCATCGCTGTCTGTGAATATGAAACATGTTGTACTGCACGTGTGATGTGCTACAATATGGTGCTGTACTTACGCATTCTATCGCCTTTCTCGTTTCAGTTTACAATATAACAGATTTGCCACCGCAGTATATGAATTTCAATTTCGTGACGCTGAACAAGAAGTACAGCGCCAACCTCAGCGACACCAACTCTTCTAGTTACATCGCCCTGAACGGCGCCTACACCAGCGAGGTATGAACGCCAACTCGCTGAGCTCAGGCAAACGTTTTTGATTTGCTTTGCTTTCATGTTACAATCTTGATTTGAGGTTTTCGTCACACACGCATGTGGGTTATTCTCCATGCGGGCCCAGTGCACGCTGTTCCTTGAACGCCACACTCCTGAACTGACGTGCTCCAATGAACGTTGTTTTTGTCTTGCAGCTGACGAAGATTTTAAGCCAAAAATATCCAAATACTTTTGTGGGAATCACGAACACCTTCAGGTAATTATGTCAATAATTATATTCGATATACCTTGGCTTACATCCACGAATCTACGACGCAAACATCCCCGTGGTGTCATTGTAACGTCTACCCTGTTGCGTTCCAGGAATGAGAATGGGATGGTGGCCGTGCAGTCGAATGCCTCCTTCTACACCGTCACCTCCGTCGTTCCATCCGACGTTTTTGAACTCATAAAGAATGACTTAGATACATCCTCTACACTGAAGAACACGGATATTATTGTAAACTCAACATCGATCACAATAGACGGTAAGCATCGCAACCGACACGGAGTAGAAACGCGCACCCTCTATGTATTATAAGTGTGTAAACGTTCATGGAATATGTGTGTGTGTGTGTGTAAACATTGTCTACGGATGATAACCGTACCATATCTAACTTTTTTAGGGACAAGACCGTACAAACCCGTGGCGATCTCATTTGAGGTCATCAACAAAGGTTTTACGGATTCACTGCAGAACAGAACCAGCAAGGACTACGCTGACCTGAACGCGCTCGTTTCCGCAGAGGTCGGTCGCTTTCTCTGGCTTGTGCCGCACGTGCCGTGTGACCACGAGATTGAGAAAACGGATTTTGTGTGTAGAATTTTGATGCGTCTGCGTGCGTGTTGCAGATATGTGTGTGTGAGCGTAGATGCGCTCTTACGAATACGTGTGGTACATCGCAATAGGAAATGCATGTTCAGAGACAACGCTCCCCCGTATAGCCTTGATAACAGACTTCTGGGACAAGTGTGCGTAGCGGGCGTGGTGCTGGGCACCCACCACCCACCTCGTGTGCATTGCCAGGCCTTCATAGGTGCTACTCGCTAATGTGCACGTTGACACGCATCATATAGAAGCTACCTGAGCTCATGGGCGACTTTCATGATTGTGATGACATTGTCAAGCTGCGTCGTCCTGCCAATTCTCCGTATTGTTGTCAGCAACGAGTGCACGACCATACATTTTCGAGAAATGAATCAGACCCAGCTATGTAATTACACATACAACGCGACGACCATGACCCCCAATCAATTTGAGCTAACTGTTTAAGCCAATGTTTGAACTTCTCTGTTGTTGGGAGAGAGAACTGGGAGTGCCCCTGCTATTACATTTCCAGCTGTCAACATTCAGGAGGCCCACGTGCTTTAGGATTCCTCGAGGGAATAGGAGACACACCACAAGCACTATGTGCATGTATACACACGTATACACACGTCAAATGTTTACGTGCCCACATACAACACAAATGACATTTTTTCGCTGATAAGTGACCAATTGTTTAAATTTGTCATTAAAATGTATTCCCCACCCCCCCCCCCCCCTATTAAATTACAGATTAGGAAAGTCCTCCTGACGAAGTACAACAGCTCCGATCTCCTGTTTGTCAGCACCTCCTTCACGTGAGCATTGCAACTTCCCGTCACTGTGCAACTTCGCGTTACATTTACACGAAACGTGGCCAAGTGTGAGCTGCGAAAGCGCGTTCTCTCAGCATTTGAGAAACTGTCCCAGCATAAACGCGTATACGTTATATCACGAGCAACACGAACTGCAATGTATTTTCAGGAATGAAAACGGCCGCTTGAAAGTGAACACTGATGCCATCTTCAAGGAAAACTCAGCGATCGTTGCGTCCGATGTCATGGCGCTCCTGTTCCAGGACACTAATGTCGCGACCTTGAAGCTGGGCGCCACTGAGCTGGTAGTGGATGAACAGACCTACCAGGTGGATGGTAAGCAGAAATGTCGCAATATATCACTCCGCTGTATTCTTATCTAAACGTAATTTATATAGCGCCTGAACCAAGGCGCTTTACAGAGAATTAACACCAATACGACGACGTCTGCGTGAATGTAACGGTTGAGATGAGGTGAATGAAATAGATGGGAGGAAGCAATGGGGGGGGGGGGGGAATCTGTGATGCGTGAATTCGGTGAAAGCGAAATCGGTGACGGTTAATGATGATGAATGTATTGAATGAATGGGGAATGAGTGACAGCCAAATAATGAGACTATGACGAGGTGGTGGTTATGACATTAAGTGGTCGTGGAGTGAACGAGGGGTAACAATAAGTGAGTTGTGAGCGGACACTAGTGAGCAAAGGTGGCGGTGTGATGTGGAGGGAAAGTTTGTTCCAGTGAAGGGGGCGAGAAGAGAAAACGAGCGAAAGCGTGACACGAGGCCTTATCCTTCTCAGTTTTGATCATCTAATTTACATATCACTCCACACTGCTAGACAAGCTCTTGCAATTCTTAAGAATTGCGACAGTATCTTTGTAGCCTTCAGATATTCCAGTCTGTGGCATGCAGTAGTCTGTCCGTAGAATAGTTTTTAGAATAAAAATAGCAGTTTTTTTATTTTAAGCGTTGGAACGTGTAAACTTGGAGTATGGATAATACAAATTGCATTCTGTTTGACTTTAGGTACCAAGCCTTACACAACCAAAGAGATATCATTTGATATCACCAACAAAGACTTCACATCCAGCTTGAAGGACAAAACCAGCAAGGATTATACCGACCTCAACGGCGTCGTTTCCAAAGAGGTCAGTACGTCTTCCGCAATGCAAGCAGTGAACAGGACACGTGTGGCCACTGCGTTGGTGTGCATATGCATGAATGTTGAACTTGTTTCGCACCCTACGTAGCCAACCATGCAAATCGTAAGTGCGGTTCTGTATTGGAGTGTTCCCAGCATTCTCCTGTCCGTGAACATTTGTGGGTAACTTGTTGACGAGTGTGTTGTTCTTCTCGTTCACAGATTACAAGAATTCTTGCCCAACAGTACAAAAACTCCAATCTGCAATTTGTCAGCGTCTCCTTCACGTAAGCATTGCCTCATCGCTTGACAAGCACATTACAGTTCTGAAAAATGTCTTGTTCTATCATCGTGAGCAATAGCTACAATGTTACTAATTATGTAAACTGTATTTCCAGGAATGAAAGTGGCCACGTGAAGGTCAATGCCAATGTAATCTCAAAAGACAATGTCAACATTAAAGATAATGATATCTTGACGCTTTTGGTCAAGGACATTAACGCCTCCATGTTACTCGGCTCCACTGGCTTGGTCGTGGATGAACGGACCGTCGCTGTGGCCGGTAAGCGGAGGTTGTCGCAACGCTTCCATTCGCAAAAAAAATCACTCCGCTCTCGGAGACATCCTTCTTGAATGGTGGCTATTGAAAGCTCTTCTTTTTCCCCAAAACATCATACCAAGATTCTCAAAACAAAGCATTAATTTCTTCAACGTGAAATAACTTTGTAGCCTTGAGTTGCGGGTGAAAATGTCGTATTCCTGTTAATCGGTGATGACACATTGCCTGGGGTCGCTAATAAAGGGGCAGGCTCTGCAGAGGAAACAGTTTCCTAGCTCGACACGTCGAAGGCGGCTTCTGCTTGGCTTCGCGAGCGCACTGCACTGACACTGCCTGGGATATTTTGTTCAACCCATGATAGCTTTGCCTCAGCCTTACCGAGACCACCAGCTTAAAGGAACTGAATGTGGAGCCACTTTATCATCTAGACCATCAAGTCAATGACTTGAGCAAATGTGGCCCCTCCCAACAGGCACCATGATGTTTAGCTCCGCCATTTCACTCCTGAGAAAGTGTGCTCTTTTATCGGTCTTTGTTTCTGACTTCTATAGTAAAATTCAAAGCTTATAATTCAGTATGTCGTAGTAATTGGCACATTGCACATTTCCAAAGCTTTGTTTGATGTAAATTCAGAAAGAGCCTGCTTATGTCACAGTTTAAATAGTTTAAACAAAGTATTTACGTGTTATCTAATGATATCTCTGTCATTTCACTTCTGCAGGTGTCCACGCTATCTTTCAGGAAATGAACGTAACCATGAGAATAATCAACTTCGACTACAGTGATGAGCTCCTCGACGTTCAAAGTTTATATTATAAATCTCTATCAAGAAAAATAATTGATGGGGTAAGCAGATATGTCTCGGTGTGGTGCTTGTGATCAATGATTTGTGGTTTTGTACGCCAGCTAAAATAAGAAGTATTTTTTAAGTTAGATAACATTTTTAAATGTAATGCAGCTTTGCAAGTTTAGTGTAAAAGTTAGACTGCATAGTTTAGTTGGCTCCTTCATTGGGCCACCACTGCCTTGATCCTGGTGAAGAATGTTGGGGGCCGTGTAGGCCTGGTAATAAGCTCTACGGGAGGAGGGGTTTCTCCCATAACCGGTAACCCCAAAGTAGAAACCAGTAAAACACATGTTGCCGGTTTGTCGCACATCCATTGATGCGCAACAATAAAAAATGCACAACCACGAGTGCTTGCGTGTTATGTTTGTCATCCGATATGCGGTGTATTGGCTCGCACACTTTGGCTTGCAGACCAGGGGTAGTAGTTTCAACTCAAGTCTCCTGACGAGGCATTTGAAACAATGGGGCAGGTTAAACGCCCCCGCCGCTCTCCATCAAGCAGGACAATAATGGGCACTCCACAGTTAGTCCATTGGCATGTTTGGCGTGGTGGGGTCATTTGTGGGTACGCGCACCTCTTCCAACAAGTTTGGCCAGCGTTGAACAATAGAACAGATATCACGATAGGGCTGCTTCGAGTGGAGGCCCTTCTGCCAGGAAGCCAGCAATTACAGGGCTGCACATTTTCCTTAACTGAGCAAGGCACGCACCACGTTGACACTCAAGTTGGTTGTCATGGGGGCAGGCGCCGTAAGATGGCTGCCGCTGACCAATCAGAGTTGCGCGCGCCGTGCCATTTTTTTCGTCTGCACGTGCCAATTGGTGCATTCATAAGGCATCACATTTCACAGGAAATGGTTTACGGTTCCTACATCTTGAAACCAACCATCGGTTACTGTCATTTAACAACTGAACCCATAGCAGACAAATAGAGGCGAGACAAAATGTGCTTTCCTGGCCGTCCCACACTGACCAGTGGCGTGAATAATAGTCACATGACAACCCCCAATGCTGGTGACAGCAGAGCGCGGCTGATAATGATGATGACGATGAATATAGTCGGTCACCTTATATTTACTTTACAAATACATTTCACGATTTACTCTGCACCAATATGTGCTCGTGATTGAGATAAAATTTTGCTTCAAATCTGAATTAAAACATTTAAAACTCATTTACAAATTCTAAATTTACCCATTCACAAAATAGACAACTCTATCGGAGTAAGTTCTTATCTGGTTAAATAAAGTATGGTCAATATGTCTTTGTGTGAATGATATAACATATCATCCTTTTCATGTCTTTCTTTTTACCATTCAGCTTGGAAAAATTGTTTCAGGTCAATATGCTGACACTTTTCGAAGGGTCTCCGTTGCAAAATATTCGTGAGTATTTTAGTATTTTTCCTGTTTAAACATCATTGCGAGTATTGTTAATAAAAATGTGCCATGCGCTGCTTTATCTGCGGGAAACAATGTACGATTCATTGATGCGTAGATTCAAATCTATTTTAAAGCTCAAAATTCTATTGCATCGTGCGGCCATGGGACGATGCATGAAAATGAAATACTGCCGTACTTTTGGAAAAAAAAAGTGCAAGCAAGACAGAACACACGAGATAGACAATACTGATGCGGCAATATTAATGGGAGAAAAAAATAATCGATTCTCAAATCAAAGTCATAACCTTGAACTATGATGGTAGTATGCATCTCACGGGGGGTGAATCGTCGCATGTCTACTGGGCAGAGAATCTACAATTCCCCCGGCGAATTATGGGAAAACATTCCGTGAAATGGCTTCTGGAAAGGAGTTGGCCACACTTGAGGATGTTTCCTCCTGATCCGTGACTGCTGCTGCCGCATCGTGACGTGGAGAGCAAATACACTTTGACTTCACTCATCGACACTTCACAACTCAGTTAATGATACATGGGTCACGATCTGTAGAAACGTGTCTAAATTCTGATCGCGACAGTTTATTTGTCTGTTTTAAAATATCACGTGAAGTAAATGCGAAAATGTTTCACGTGTGCAAATATAATTGTTGTTAATCTTTTATTTTAGGAAAGGATCGGTGATTGCCAAGTCAACCGTCCAGTTTTTGATGACGGCGCCCACAGATATAGATTTGCTGACATCTGTCCTGAACAACGTGGACTCCAGCAGCTTTCTGAAAGACACAAACCTGCAACTAGATCGCCAGTCCATCATCGTTAATGGCACACAAGGTTGTTTTCCATTCACTTGATTATTGTTGTTGTTCTTTTAGGTAAAGTGTGTACTCTCCACTGCCAGTTCTGCATATGCTGTACACATTTATGAAACGGCTCATGGGTCTATTGCATGGCTATGCAGTTGTGATGTGTTAAGAGAGGTCTCAGTCTCACAGCAGACCTCGATCAGATGCGCGATTAAAATAATTTAAATTTCACTGTGCACACGTTTTGTATCACCAATAAAATGCAACGTTCCCTTTGATGGTGTTAAAAACGGGTAAACGGAGTATTGCCCTTTACTGCAGAGTTCACTGTTTTGAAATGTTTAATATAAATGAACAGCATGTGATGTGCGAGGGGGAATGGTATGGAAGCTGTTCGCTTGCTGCGATAACATCCCAGCTTAGCTTGGGTCTTCTCAAACGAGTACCTAGTGCGGTATATGTCAGCATTGACAACGGATACAAATACAGTGAGGCATACATGGTGCTGTCCACACCACCACCTCATAGGCAATACCAGTCCTAGTCGGTGCTTGCTAATAGCACTTCAAGCATTGTGTAAACACTCGTTTATCGGCTGATAACACCTTCATATATTTTTTGGTGCCTTTTGCTATTCATTTGTTGTGGTTCCTCCTCCTCCTCATGTCTCCGAGTCGTTCTCTCTCTTTTCGAGAGCGAGCGAATACTGTGCGATAGTGGCGGCGGGTTACAAGTTGACGCGATAAGACTAACTGTGGATTGTGTGTGTGTGTGTGTGAGACAGTGCCAAGCTCATCATCTTCAGCTGTATGCAACCCTTCCTTCATGCGCTGCCAGTCGGTGCCTCCCTACGGCATCGCAATCATCGTCATGGGCATCCTGCTATTGCCCCTGATCGCCATCCTTGCTGTGCTGGTGCGTCTCACTCACTATCACGACATGCTTGCAACGTCACCATTGTGTTCGGGGGATTGTCACTTATTTGATGCCACTTGAGTACTCGGTCTTGCTGCGAGGCAATCCAAATGTTGGTGAATAGTTTCAGTCAGTGGAGAGAGTCGCATCAAACGTGGCGATAGTGCTGAGAGGTGACACCACAAACTATTGTGGAGTCGCTTCAAAATACATTTTGCATCCAATACTTCTCTGTAGAGAGTGTTTTTTTTATGTCAGGAATCTATTGTATAGAATTGAATAACAAAAAATATCGTAATGACATTTTGATGCGGGCAATGATTGTTGGGCGAAGACCATCAATATGCTGCACTGAGGACCTGGTTTAATCAATGGCGGATGAAACCCGGACTCAAACTTAGGTTCTGAACAGTGTCGGCTAAGTGCTCTGACCCAGCCACTCATCCACCTTCCAATGCCTGCGTCCGAACTACATGACACATCACTTTACTGGTGCACGTCAAGTAATCACAATGCGATCATTAGTGATATTTGTCCATGGCATGAACCTATCCATTTCATGATCTCCAACATCTAGGCAGGCCCATCATATTGTGTCCATCATGCACGGCGCAGTTGTACCCAGGTCACTTTGTAAATGAGACTAACCTGGTCTCTTGAGTTCTCACCTGGTTAAACACATACTACACTTGAATTAAACTTGTCACACCCACTACCATGTGTAAATCACAACATTATGTGTGGCTATGGTGATAGATGACCACCAACGCTAAAATCAATGTGAGAGTTGAATTACAAAGAAACGTCTCTGGAATTTAACATTTTCTGTTTGTTTATTTGCAGTGGAAGAAGGGAGTTCTACATTGTCCAAGACTTGGAAAATCGAACATTTACAAGATATCCTCGAATAAATTTGACAGACTGCCATCTTACCAGGTACGCAGTAACGACACATTGGAAGTTATTTTATTACAGAAAATACATTTTTACTGTGGCAGCCACATTCAAGAAACCCATGTTGGCTTTCAGTAGAAAACATCGATCTGCAAAGCCCCGTACGTTGATGTAGTAATTTTTTTTATGATAGCGATTAGACGTACCCTTGTTACTGTACTGCAATAGGTAAGTCCGCAGCAATTTGTAAGATTTTTATAAATAAAATTGTTGAAGTTTTATTTTTGACCACACGGCATTTGTGTATAAAGACCACTGTCGCAATGTTTCAGCCATCTCAAACCAGGCGTTTTCATTCCCCTCCCAGCAGAAATGTAATTGTTTTCACGTAAATACTGCAAATAAAAGCAAGCAAATAATATAACGTACATGTTTTGACTTCCCCTTGGAGTTATCTGATTAACCCTGCCAGCACACGTGTTAAACCCATCTTCATTTCGGACAAAGTCACTGTGTAACACCTATTTTATTTTATTTCCCAGATACCGTCATACAAACCCACTTCATTCTACGGGGCTTGACAAGTTACCAAGCTGGAGTGTCTTTGCACAGAATCATAACAATGAATTTCAAATACGACGGGGCATACACAACCACGTATAATCACATACATTGCCACGCATACACACACACTGTAACGCACACACACACACTGCCATGCACACACACACACACTGCCACGCACACACACACACACTGCCACACACTGCTACACACACACACTGCCACGCACACACACTGCCACACACACACACTGCCACACACACACACTGTAACGCACACACACACACTGCCACACACACACTGCCATGCACACACACACACTGCCACACACACACTGCCACGCACACACTGCCACGCACACACACACACTGCCACACACACTGCCATGCACACACACACTGCCACACACACACACACTGCCATGCACACGCACACACACACACTGCCACACACACACTGCCACGCACACACACACACACTGCCACACACTGCTACACACACACACTGCCACGCACACACACTGCCACACACACACACTGCCACACACACACACTGTAACGCACACACACACACTGCCACACACACACTGCCATGCACACACACACACTGCCACACACACACTGCCACGCACACACTGCCACGCACACACACACACTGCCACACACACTGCCACACACACTGCCATGCACACACACACTGCCACACACACACACACTGCCATGCACACGCACACACACACACACTGCCACACACACACTGCCACGCACACACACACTGCCAGACACACTGCCATGCACACGCACACGCACACACACACACTGCCACACACACACACTGCCACACACACTGCCACACACACACTGCCACACACTGCCACGCACACACTGCCACACACACACACACTGTAACGCACGGGCACACGCCGCAACAGCAACAATCGCCGTTCGCCACTGTGACATCACCACGCTGATTGTGCCAGGCTAGGTGCATCTTGAGACCACGTGAAGTGTGGAAGGCTCGCTGCTGGCAGGAGGTCACGGTACAGACCCAGGTGTTACGGGATGACTGACCGTGATGACTGGCAGATACACAGCCTGTGCTGCCTACTGTGCGACACTGCACACGCACACCAACTCGTGTGTGTGTCTGTACTGATACGAAGCACACACTCAACACTGTCACCCACATTTTTAAGTTCTGGCCATAATAAATGCTGTAAGTAAAACATGTCTGCGTGCGACATTAATCATTGATAATTATCTTTAAAAGCGGACAAATCTAACTGATATTACACTGGGTTGTATGTATGTAACGTATTTATATAAAACTCTCAGTTCAAACTTGCAGGATATTTTCCTCCAAATGTTCTTTAAAAATCTGTCTAAAACGAAAATTTGAAACGCCACGAACATGTCTTTTCAATGTACTGTTAAAATATCGCACCTTGAGGGTAGACTGAGACACGCGTATCGACCACTCGGTGACGCACACACAGACGTCTCAGCATGCAGAGGGATCACTTAGTCAGCTTTAATACAACCCCCCAACAGTGCCTGTTATAGCCAATACAGCATTTGAGAAAAAACACATTTGGTTTGAAAAAGAATACGGCGTTAAAGTCGGACCTGTCACGGCACCCCGCGTGTGGCACAAAGGGCCACTCGGGGCTCCGCGCTGCATTGCACCGGTGGTCACTGATAGTATTTAGATACCATTCAGTTGATTTCCCGTTACGAGGGCAATAAAGGACTGCGTAATCAGAATGAAATGTGCCGATGTTTGGACCGTAGTGAGAGTTGGAGGCAATCACCCAACAGTCGCACTCTGGCAGAGGTTTACTTGAGAAGGGAACTTCAAGTGCAGTGAGATTCCAGCTCCGTGTTGTTTCTGCTTTTCATCCGAAATAAATACCACAACGAGGGCACATTGTGAACTGTATCATTAAGCCCACGTGTAAACATTCTCAATAATATTAGAATGTCCGCAGATGCGAAGAACGTATATTTTTGTATTAAATGCTGTAATGTTGCCACAGTATATGTTGCTAGTCACCGCATATCCATGTCTTCTTTGTTGGTCATTCAGGAATGTTGAAGTAAATCTTTACCTCTTTGTCAGTGGCTGTAGCCCATAAATCGCATGCTGCACTTTAATTTACTCACGTAAACATTGGCATATGCAAATAAAAAATAATGTTATGTATTAGCCTATGTAATGACCAGTAGAACGTATTGTTGCAAGAGCGGTACGCGTGGTAATAACTAGTTACTCATTTTCTGTTTACAATAGCAATGGTAATGCCTTATTTATGACATCATGTAGATACTGTTTGCACTAAAATTATTGTATATTTGTTGGAAGATATTTGCCATGGAAAGTATGTAACATGCCGCCGGTGTGTGTAAGACTTTCGACCTTGTAATATTTTACTGATTGCCAATATATGTAAGTGATATAACTACAAATACATATTTTAAATATTACATCTTGTGATGAAATTCTTAACCGTGTGATGGCAAAGGAACAAGATCCCGGGGCAGTCCTCAATGGAAGTTTTTGTTTATTTCACGCGGATTTCAATGTTCTGCGGTGACCATGCACACGAGTCACGTGCCCTGTGCACCACCGCTCCCACCACCCGGTGGGGGGATTGCAGCCGACGTAGCAGTCCATTCGTGCCGTTGCGGGGCTGCCTCTCACTAAACCTCAGGCCCACTGGGTGGGGGGCTACGGTCGCTTTACGCTACTCCCCTCCGTGCCGCCACCGTGGCAGAACCCATGACGATCCCACCGGAGCCCGGGCCTGCCACCTCCACCTACAAAACAACAACCTATGAGCGTGTGCTCCATGCAGCCCATGCACACAAAACAGCATTTCCCACCAAGTGGCGGTGACGTCCCTACATTGTTTCATCCAGACTTCGTGCATTTTGAGGCCGTCATGTAAGTGCCAAGAGGCTCTGGGAGATGCACCACCACCCGTGCTCTACCCCCTATCAACTTGCTGTGTTGGCACTGTGGAGAGCACACAGCCAAACAGTGACACAGATACACACACAAGGCAAACTCACACACAAGCAGACACAGACAACAACTATTACCGTAAAATTGTTTTTATTTTACCAGGTAAAGTCCACTATACAGCTGTTTTTCAGAAGCGAACTGGCCACAAATGATAGCTCAACAAATTTGCTTATCAAGTGGACATTTATAGCAGCCAAATACTCTAAACGCGTGTTCTAAACGTGGAGGGGAAAACCGGAGAACCCGGAGAAAAATACACTCGATCACGGGGAGAGAGACACGCAAACTCCAAATATACAGCAGCATGCATCAGGGTCGGGATCGAACCCACGACCTTCTGTATACCAGGTGAGGTAGTTAACATTTCACCACCGCACCAGCACATAACCACACACATACTCAGACACACATAGCCACATGTATAGGTACACAGTGTCACCCACAACCACACACATATACATGCAGGCATAATATACATGCAGGCACAATCACAAACACAATGGATCGCCCCTATAGCGTCTATGAAGGCCGGCACGGCATACGAGGGGGTGAAGCGGCCAGCACCACGCCCGACCGCCTTTGTATCCCCAGTGGCGATGTTTACACTCCGCCCGAGGTACTAATCTAAGGCGAGTCGTGCAGTGTGCTAGCCACTGCGCCACCGCTCCCACACACGCATAGCCACGTCCACCCACACGGAGTGACGCAGGCACAAAGACAAAGACACGCACACACAACCCCACACGACTATACACAGACACACCCATTTAAACACACTGAGAACAACCACACACAACACAGACCCTCTATACAGAGAGCCTTGAACAGTGTTGTTAGCAACCATGCACATAAGCAAAGGGTGCGAAAGAAGTTACACAAGCATCCACACGACCATACACATCCACACAAGCATACACATACACACAACCATACACATCCACACAAGCATACACACAACCATACACATCCACACAAGCATACACATACACACAACCATACACATCCACACAAGCATACACACAACCATACACATCCACACAAGCATACACACAACCATACACATCCACACAAGCATACACATACACGCGACCATACACATCCACCAAAGCATACACATCGAGAAAAAGACAACAATTCGCGTATCGCCTTGAACAGACCATCGGGGAAAGTGCTGTGAGCGAGCTCCTATTACGGCCGGCAGGACACGCCACGGGGTGGGTGGCCAACACCACGCCCTGCCACCTTTGTCTCCCCAGTGCTGATGCTTACACACCGCACCAGCTACCACTCATTTAAGGCTGAGTAGATCGAGACGATGCCCAGCACCGGTTCAGATATTCGCCGCCGATGTTGGCAGTGAGCGGGAATAGAATTCGGGTCACCTGGTTCATAGCGCAATGCGCTAACCACGACATCACCGCTCCTCACTACATTGACAAAGATCCCCCCTATAGCCTTCACTGATCGTTGGAGCAAGTGCCGTTAGCGAGACGCAGCAGCAGCAGCGCCTATGAGGCCCAAGACGGTGGCACACGAGGGGGTGGATGGGTGGCCAGCACCACGCCGGGCCGCTTTGTCCACAAACACGATCAGACGCAGCAGTCGCCAACTGCCCTCTTGAGTCACCTGGGGGTGGACTAAGTCACTGGGTCACCTGGGGGTGGACTAAGTCACTGCGTCACCTAGGGGTGGACTAAGTCACTGGGTCACCTAGGGGTGGACTAAGTCACTGCGTCACCTAGGGGTGGACTAAGTCACTGGGTCACCTGGGGGTGGACTGAGTCACTGGGTCACCTGGGGGTGGACTAAGTCACTGGGTCACCTAGGGGTGGACTAAGTCACCTAGGGGTGGAATAAGTCACCTGGGGGTGGACTAAGTCACTGGGTCACCTGGGGGTGGACTAAGTCACTGGGTCACCTGGGGGTGGACTAAGTCACTGAGTCACCTAGGGGTGGACTAAGTCACCTAGGGGTGGAATAAGTCACCTAGGGGTGGACTGAGCCACTGGGTCACCTGGGGGTGGACTAAGTCACTGGTGAATGTAACGAGGCAACATGAATCATCCGTGTAGGTCACCTGAGCAATCATTCACGAGGGTTTCAATGCTCGCATGTTTTACATTCTTACCAAAAACACGACTCGGTTTTATCCCAAAACTTGTGCACGGAGGTAGAAGTTGCTGTCGCTCTGAGCATAACCTGGCAGTGACGAACACGCGTCGCCACGACCGCCGTCTCGATAGATTACCTGGTGGTGGTAGACCACCAAAATAATAATAATTTAATACTCCCAAATACAACTGTCGGCAGTAGCAGCACACGCGTGCCAACAGGGACACTCAATTGACTTTGATAATGTTGAAGTCCTGTGGAAAACTCGTTACTACTGACCCAGACTAATTAGAGAATCTATCGACATTGAGGGAAATAAAAACATATTGTAACCGTTCGGATAGCTACAGGCCGAGTGCTGCTTTGAAGCGAATCATCAAGTAATACCACTGCTTAACTGCTTTGAAGCGAATCATCAAGTAATACCACTGCTTAACTGCTTTGAAGCGAATCATCAAGTAATACCACTGCTTAACTGCTTTGAAGCGAATCATCAAGTAATACCACTGCTTAACTGCTTTGAAGCGAATCATCAAGTAATACCACTGCTTAACTGCTTTGAAGCGAATCATCAAGTAATCCCACAGCTGTTTAACTGCATGCTTATACAGGTGACCATACCTCGATGGTGATTAACTGCGAGCAGACAACCTCAGACACTGCGATTTTCGTGCACACAAAAAAACGGCAGGTTCCCATTTTAATGTGTTCACCTTGTAATGTATATATATTCATTAATCCCTTCCCCTCCCCCCGGCCTTCGCACTGATTGGGTCAGAAGTGACGACGCCAGATCTCTCACTCTGTTTACCGAAACAGGAGGAGGATTTCTCCACGAATCTGGAATTTGTAATTACTGGCAAAACGTCGTACTCAAATTGTAAATGCTGTGGCTTGGCTCTCCAACACACCGGTTAGTGCTGTACTAGTGACGAATTGGCCACGTTCTGTTTACGTGACAACCCTTACTCGTTGGCTGTGTCGGGTGGTGGCGGGTTTAGCGACACATTTATATATTTACGCGATCGAACCCGAAAAACACCCCTTTATAAAGGTGTCGAGAACGATACACGCGCGCGTGGTGCGTCTGGGGCTAAAGTGAGTGCTGGAAGGCAGCCGTAGAGCCTGCTTCAGTTGAACACGTGGTGAGCTGTCGCGACCAATGTTATCCAGAAGAGGTTTTTGGGTTGGATCGTGCCAATTTACGCGATCCAGCCCAAACACCTCTCTGCTGTGGCGAGGGCTGCTTCTGCTGCTGTTGTTGACCCTGCAACCACCAGCCTCGTCGTGCCTCTGTGTGCTATTGTGTGACTATTCATATTCTTGGTCACGTAGAAGGGAAATAATACAATAATAACAATATAAAACAATACAAATTCTCACGACGTTTCGACTGCCACACAAGCAATCATCATCCGGTGTGAAATCCACAGCAAGAAAATTAGAAAATCTGAAAATCCACAGCAAGAAAATTAGAACATTTTCTTGCTGTGGATTTCACACCTGATGAAGATTGCATGTGTTGCAGTCGAAACGTCGTGAGAATTTTTATTGTTTTATATTGTTATTATTTTATTATTTCCCTTCTACGTGACTTTACCGAAAGAACCAAGAATATGAATCCCTGCAGTCACAAAAGCTGTAAATCAAAACCTAGTATTCATCATAGAAACATAGATAAAGTTGTGCGCTTACCAACGTAATGGAACGTCTGTCTCTGCGACTTGTTGATTGTGATGGCGTCTGCGGGGAGAATGGGAAATTGTCGTCGTCGCAACACAAACGTCAAAGTGGTGTCGGTGGGGGCCGAGTCGATTCTGGGAATAAACACCGAATCGCCGCGTTCTCTCTCTCTCTCTCTGAAGCATTCATCATATTCATCATAGACACATAGAGAAAGTTGTTTATATATAAATATAATTTTACATCTGGAAGACTTCATTGAAAAGGACATTTCGTGTGAATGTTCTCTCGTCATTAAGTAGATGTCCTTGCTGGGGGTTCGGTTCGATGCGGACTTTCACCTGTTTGGGATTGTGGGATTGAGATAAGGCGACACGGAGCTGCTGGCCGTGCGAGGAGACCGCCGCCGTCTGCAGATCGATCCCAACGTGATCGATCGTCTGTCCCTGCGCCTCCGTCGTCCATGCAGGGGGCGCGGGGAGGTTTGCAGCGCCCCCTGCATGAATACGACGGCAAGTGCAGCGTTCATCACATCACAGATAAAGTTGGGCGTTAATATTATAGAAAAAATACAGGTCATTGTGTCATTACAGGTTCCCTCGCTTTATGCGGTGGAAGTAGCGCAGTAGTAGTAGATGCGTTACGAAATAAGGGCGCACAAAGCGAGGAGGCAGCTGCCTGCCGGGTAGTATACACAGTACATACCGTACACACAGTACGTACAGCACACACAGTACATACAGTACACACAGTACGTACAGCACACACAGTACATACCGTACACACAGTACGTACAGCACACACAGTACATACCGTACACACAGTACGTACAGCACACACAGTACATAGCGTACACACAGTACGTACAGCACACACAGTACATACCGTACACACAGTACGTACAGCACACACAGTACATACAGTACACACAGTACGTACAGCACACACAGCACACACAGTACGTACAGTACACACAGTACGTACAGCACACACAGTACATACAGTACACACAGTACGTACAGCACACACAGCACACACAGTACATACAGTACACACAGTACGTACAGCACACACAGTACATACAGTACACACAGTACGTACAGCACACACAGCACATACAGTACACACAGTACGTACAGCACACACCGTACATACCGTACACACAGTACGTACAGCACACACAGTACATACAGTACACACAGTACGTACAGTGTCGTCCCACGTGCGACCGCATAGCCGCGTGTGACGACTTCAGACGTCATCGAGCGAGTTTTGTGTCAAGAAGCCGGTGGGTGCCAGTGGTGAAGATTGTTATTGTGGGATTCGCGGGGGCTGAATGTGAAGATTAAAAATAGAAATGCAATGTGGTAAAAACAGACCCCTTGGCATTTCGTCTCGCAAGCGACGGGAGCGCTGCGAAGAATTCAAAGCGCGTACACGATGCGTGTCGACCACGAGCATCCGAGGACGGGTCCAGGCCCAGCCTGGGCCTGGGGCAGGGGAGGAGGGGTCACGAGGAGACGGAGACATTCATGACATTTAGACCAAAAACGACACCCACGCCTAAAATAGCATCATCCACCCCCTCCTCACACGCGCCTCCATCTCACGTCAATCCCACGCGTCACCGGCGTCACTTTAAAGTGCCAGGGCTGGGGGACGTCCGGCCCGTGGGCCCTACGAGGCCCGCGAAGTCATCTGGCCTCTGGCCTTGTCAAGGCGGCCGCAGGCGAGACTCGAAACTCAACGAATCTGGGAGCAAACCTGGAGAAGCAGCTGCCAGTAGCAGCAACATCATCAACACCAGCAGCTAACATCATCAACACCAGCTAACATCATCAACACCAGCAGCTAACATCATCAACACCAGCAACTAACATCATCAACACCAGCAGCTAACATCATCAACACCAGCAACTAACATCATCAACACCAGCAGCTAACATCATCAACACCAGCCGCTAACATCATCAACACCAGCAGCTAACATCATCAACACCAGCAGCTAACATCATCAACACCAGCAGCTAACATCATCAACACCAGCAGCTAACATCATCACACGCCTCGCCAAACAGAAGCAATTCCAGCCCATCACATTAGGGGCGAGTTAATGAAATGTTTGACCAAATATAACAACGGGCTAATTTTTAAACTTGATAATTTTGTATGGCCCGTGAATGACGTTATACAAATATCCGAATGGCGCTTGGCAGTAAAAAGGTTCCCCACCGCTGCGGTTTAAACGATTTGGGGCATCCCCCCCTCCTGGTGGTTCCCAGTCGGCGTGTGGAGTTGCCGCGAGTCTGGCCTCCTGGCTGCGTCCACGTTGCTGTCCGCCACCAGCACCTCCGAGTCGTCGCACGGGTGGCTGCGTACGGTGCGAAAGAAGTTCAACACGCAGCTGCCTCGAGCCAGGGGCCCTCAGGGCGCCAAGTTAAGTGGGGCGCCAGATTTGAGGAGGAAAACCATTTCGAATTTAAAAAATACAAATAAAATAACGAAGATGTCATTATTTCAATTCCGTTGCGCGTTACCGAGGGAATACGGATCATATTTCATTTCTCAACATTTCCGAGAATGTATCGGTTGAACAGACGGATGTATAAACCGACTAAATATGCCTCTGTTTAATAAAAAATACGCTTTAAAAACATTAAGCGGGGAAAAGGGGCAAAATGTTTCTAAGCTTACCACAACCCTCACCCGAGATCTTACCTCGAGGCTCGGGGGTGGAGGCGCCGATTTCGTTGTTCGCCAGCTGCTGCCAGCGGCTCGTCTCGGGCCGTCTCAGCCTCCTGCCTCATCTCGTCTCAGCCTCCAGCCTCATCTCGTCTCAGCCTCCTGCCTCATCTCGTCTCAGCCTCCAGCCTCATCTCGTCTCAGCCTCCAGCCTCATCTCGCCTGCTGGGACTTCCCGCTGAGAAGCCAAGTCCTGGGGTTGGGCAATCACGACACCCCAACCACCTCAAGTGGCTCAGTTCACCTCCAGGTGACCCAGTCCACCCCCAGGTGACTCAGTGACTTAGTCCACCCCGAGGTGACCCAGTGACTCAGTCCACCCCTAGGTGACCCAGTGACTTAGTCCACCCCCAGGTGACCCAGTGACTTAGTCCACCCCCAGGTGACCCAGTCCACCCCCAGGTGACCCAGTGACTCAGTCCACCCCCAGGTGACCCAGTCCACCCCCAGGTGACCCAGTGACTCAGTCCACCCCCAGGTGACCCAGTCCACCCCCAGGTGACCCAGTGACTCAGTCCACCCCCAGGTGACCCAGTCCACCCCCAGGTGACCCAGTGACTCAGTCCACCCCCAGGTAACCCAGTCCACCCCCAGGTGACCCAGTGACTTAATCCACCCCTTGGTGACCCAGTGACTTAGTCCACCCCCAGGTGACTTAGTCCACCCCCAGGTGACCCAGTGACTTAGTCCACCCCCAAGTGACCCAGTGACTTAGTCCACCCCTTGGTGACCCAGTGACTTAGTCCACCCCCAGGTGACTTAGTCCACCCCCAGGTGACCCAGTGACACTCGATCTGCAGAGCCTGTGCGGGGGAGCGATCGTGAGAAGTGCACGGAGGAGCCGACTCCGTGTGGGGCTCTCGCTCGTGACGAGTGACCACCGCAATGTGTCTTCTTCACCCTGCCACGATGTTAAACATTTGTCAGTTTTGGGGCACTTTAAAACACGCGAGTGTGGCATCTGTAGTGGTGTAAATCTACACAATTCGCGGCCGTATAAAAACTATAAATGTACTTTATATGATTCAGACAATAGATTATTGCGCACATGCTTCAGTGTGGTACCATTGACGTATGATGTGCGTGTACGTTGAACTTCTTTCGCACCGTACGTAGCTAACCGTGATAATCGGAGGTGCGGGGGAAGGACAACAAACTAAACACAACAAGCACTTCTAATGCAATGAGCTTTCAATCGAGATTTAAACGTGCATTGCTCCAGTGGCTTCTTAATATCGGAAAGAATAACGTTCCAGACGGCCGCAGAAGGACGCCTGAAAGTGCGCGATGCGGCGACCTCCATCTTTGTCCGACGGTTAGCAGCCAAGTGGCTCGCGTTGTGTGAGTGTGGAATCTATGGGGGGGGGGGGGGGTGGTGTGGTGTAGCGACTTTATGCCCCCACACTCCGTTAGCAAGCACAGCTCCATGCAGATATCGATAGCAGGCAATACGACTTGTGCAAAACCTCGAGTCATCACCTCCGTCGCTACAAGTGGAGAATACCCAGGGAATGGTGCAGCTGTGTGTGTGTGTGTGTCTGTGTGTGTGTCTGTGTGTGTGTCTGTGTGTGTGTCTGTGTTTGTCTGTGTGTGTCTGTGTGTGTCTGTGTGTCTGTGTGTGTCTGTGTGGAAAAAACGGTGATCCAATCTCCGACCCCCAGGAACAGGTTTGCAGATTTGCTGAGCATTTCTGCGAGGTCCTGGGGGAGGGAAAATCTCTCAGCCAGGAAAACATCATGGCACAAAGTGGGGATAACCCTGCTGAAGCTGCGGTGCCTCAAATATTGGAAGAGGTCACCCCCTGTGAGTGGCTGGCTGAGGTGCCAGCTGTTGAGGAAGTACTGAGGGCGATCCGGAGTCTTAGACCAGGGAAGGCACCGGGCAGAGATGATCTCCCAAGCGAAATGCTGAGGGAGGGTGGCGTTTGTGCACAGACTGCCCTATATGACATCATAACAACAGTCTGGACCACTGGACGGGTTCCGCAGGACTGGAAGGATGCCCTGGTGGTCCCCCTCTTTAAGAAGGGGGACCGTACCGACTGTAACAACTACAGGGGCATCTCACTCCTCAGTGTGCCGGGTAAGGTCCTGGCAAGGATTATTCAACATCGCCTTGCTAGGCACGCTGAGGAGAGGCTTGCGGAGCCCCAATGCGGTTTCAGGAAAGGGCGGTCCTGCACAGATGCCATATTTTCTGTCCGTCTGCTCCAGCAGAGGTGTAGGGAATTCCAAAAAGACCTACATCTCTGCTTTATTGACCTGGTCAAGGCCTATGATACCATCAGTAGGACTGGGCTCTGGGTTGTTCTTCGTGCTTTCGGAGTCCCTGACCCTCTGCTCACGATCATTAAGGACCTTCATGATGGTGAGCGGGCCCGGGTAAAACTACGTGGCCGGGAGTCGGAGCCTTTCCCTGTACACCTTGGGGTGCGACAGGGATGTCCTCTGGCTCCCACATTATTTAACATCTATTTCGACTGCGTAGTTCGTGAAGCCTTCAATAGCTGTACCGGGGGAATTACCATTTGGTACAGATATAATGGGAGGCTGATCGACGCCCGGGTGCGATCAAGGGATGGCTCCCTATTGGTCAACCACGTTATGTATGCCGATGATTTGGTAATAGCTGCTCATTCAGAAGAGGAGTTGGAGACGCTGCTGCTGAGACTGGAGCGTGCCACTAAGAGGTGGGGCCTTACCATCAGCCCCACCAAAACTAAGCACCTGCCTGGGTATTTTGTACCATCGGGCACTCCACCCCCACAACTCCCAATCGGTGATGGGGCAGTTGTGGAGAGAGTGGAGAGTTTCCCATACCTGGGCAGTGTGCTTATGACCGGCTCCAGTTTATCAGCAGAGGTCTCACTCCGAATCAGTCGAGCGGCAATATCTTTTCATCGGTTGCGTAACGCTGTGTGGAAGCTACCTGGTCTGTCGCTCCGCACGAAGCTTCAGGTCTTCTCGGCCACGGTCATTCCCTCCCTTCTCTACGCTTGCGAAACATGGACCCCCGTGGAGCATCTTCGCCGGTTGGAAACATTTAGGCTGGCCTGCCTACGATCCATCCTGGGTTTAACCAGGCTGGATTGTGTGAGGAGCACACAAGTCCTTGAAAGATCTGGGCAAAGTCCCATCAGTGAGCTCCTCCGGCAGGCAAGGCTGCGTTGGCTGGGTCATGTAGCCCGCATGCCCAGCCACCGCATGCCTAAACAGCTTTTGTTCGGCCGGATCGAGGGGGCTAAACGGGCGCGGCACGGGCTAGAGAAGAGATGGAGTGATGTGGTACAGGAGGACGTGGAGCTGAGTGGACTTGCCGATGACTGGTACCAGCGGTGTCAAGATCGGCCTCAGTGGAGGAGGCTCGTGAAGGACGCTACTGGGCAGTTGGAGGCAGTCGCCCTCCAACAACAACGGAGGGCGGAGGAGCGACGCTCACAACAACGAGCGGAGCGCCGGGTGGCTAAAGCACAGCAAGTTGGCACAGTAGGGGGCACAGGTGGTGCATCAGCCAGTCATCTCGGTCATCTCGGTCAGTCGACCCGTGGCACCTGGGTCTGCCCCGTGACCTCCTGCCAGCGGGCGTTCGACACTTCACGTGGCCTCAGGGTGCACATGGCCTGGCACAAGCGTCGTGGTGACGTCACCGCCACTTAGTGGCGAATGGCGGTTGTTGTTGTCTGTGTGTGTGTCTGTGTGTGTCTGTGTGTGTGTGATGGTGCTACCAACACACACAGACAGCGCCTGTGCGGCGTGCCAGGAGGGAACGGCAGCCGCCCCTGGCTACGACGGCCCTCATCATCAGTTTGCTGTCCTTCTGCCGCACCTCCGAACAGCGCGGTTGGCTATGTACGGCGCGAAAGAAGTCCACCGTGCACCACACGTGGCTGACACTGGGATTGTCTGCGCGTCCATGAGCACGGGCCCCGCGGCGCGCTCGTCACGTCTCGCATGCAGCAGTCGGAGCTCACGCACCATTTGACGTCGCCGCAAGCAGAAACTGCGACCACTCCGAGTGGGGACACTCCATGGGAAGAGGCTCCCTCAATGGATCACCTCATGGGCCACGTACCGCTGTGGCGGCCGGTCACCCGTGCGGGGTCGTTGACACTTCGCGGCCTGCCCACAGCCGTCGGGGTCACGTCGAGGTCACGCCGCCACCGGCTCAAGCGTCGCTCACCGCCGTGGACGGGAATCGAACCTCGGTCCCCAGATTCCCAGCGCGGTGTGCGGCGCTCACCAAAGTGCCACGACTGCATCACAAATATCCTTGCTATGGTGGCAAAAACGAGTGAACTTGTGACGGCATTTCAGGTGAGTATTTGCACAGTTTTAATTCTAAACACTTTGTTATTAAACACACACGTGTAGCTTTGTTTACTAGCCGTGAAGACCGCAGGGTCTATGCCACAAGCGGTGCCAGTGCATGTCCCATGCCCTGGAAAGTCAAAGAGCGAAACGGAAGAGACGGTAGTGGGATATCAACGTGATTGTCAATATCAACGTTAGTTATGTAGAAGACTCTCCTTTACAAATCTCTCTACGCTTTTGCTTTACAGCCGCTGGTCGTGTGTTAGTTTGTTGTCCTTCCCCAGCACCCCCCATGAGCACGGTTGGCTACGTACGGTGCGAAAGAAGTTCAACGTATACGCACACATACACGTGTTGGGTCTGTCCCCTCATTTTATCCCAAACCTCTCAATATGACAGCACCTTTAGACAAATTCTCATCTCAACGAAACAAGCGAAAGAACCACGTCCTTCGCAATGTTTAAACATTGGTAAATCAACATTTTTTTTTACAAAAGTCAAACGGAGAAGAAATATTGGCAACACAATAATTGGAGTTCGTGTGTTCAAATGTTTTTGACATTTCCATGAGGGAAGTGGTCTGATACATCCCCCACGGCAGAATACAGCTGACTGTGTGAAAAACATTGTGATGTTGCCGACTTCCTACAGCTTCGTAACCGTTCAGCATTTACATCGAACCAAAAAGGAAGAGTCCTGAACATTATGGTAGTCTTCAGGAATACCTTATATTTTAAAACATTTTAAAAAAGTTATTATCCCTAGAGAAGTGAAAAACTTATCAAATCAAGATTGAACTTATCAAATCAAGATTGAACTTATCAAATCAAGATTGAACTTATCAAATCAAGATTGAACTTTGATATTTTTTGTAAGTAGATGTGAGAGACTTCAAACCTCTCCAAACGCACACAATTCAGATAAACTAGGGATAGACATAATATATATAATTCTATTATATAATTTACATAATATGTAAGCGGTCAATGTTTGCACCGTCTTCTCACAAAGAGCTGCACTTTAATCATCTCTAGTGGTAATATTTATACAAAAAGACAAAGATCCCCCGTGTAGCCTTAACGGACTGTTGGGGCAAGTGCTGTCAGTAGCCAGTAGCAGCAGCTGTGAGGGCCGGCACGGTCACACGAGGCGGTGGGTGGGTGGCCAGCACCACGCCCGACCGCCTTTGTCTCCCTAGTGGCGATGTTTACGCACCGCACCAGGACACGGATTAGGTAATCGTCACTGGTGTTGGTGTTCCGTGTGCGGGAATCGAACTCGGGTGACCCAGTTCTTAGCGCAACACTCCCGTGTGGGTGGCAGTCGCACCGCACCGCGCCGCACCTGGAGGGTCGGTGAAGGTGGTGGTGGTGGTGGCCGCACCTGGAGGTGAAGGTGGTGGTGGTGGTGAAGGTGGTGGTGGTGGTGGCCGCACCTGGAGGTGAAGGTGGTGGTGGTGGTGGTGGTGGTGAAGGTGGTGGTGGTGGTGGCCGCACCTGGAGGTGAAGGTGGTGGTGGTGGTGGCCGCACCTGGAGGTGAAGGTGGTGGTGGTGGTGGCCGCACCTGGAGGTGAAGGTGGTGGTGGTGGCTGGAGGTGGTGGTGGTGGTGGCCGCTCCCATCCCCGCAAGCACGCAGCATCCATCGTGGTCGTCCGTTTCACGGGGGGCTGCGATGCCTTTTGCAACGCGCGGTGTATAAATAACTCGTGTTGTGACATCGTATTGAACTCGATTATTTTTACCTTCGCACAGCAATAACGACTACCATATCTGTATAGTCGTAGAGCAATTAACTCGATACTCGAGGAAATACAATTATTTTTATTGTGCCTATTTGTCAAGCGTAGTCGGCGATCTTCACATGGGCGCCTTTCCAATTATAGAACACCCACACCAATTAATGATAAAGGTCGTGAGGGTTGAGTGACATTTCACGACAGCAAATAACCTCCACTTCCCCGCTCTCTTCGTCACACACAGACTGTGTGACATTATCCGAAGGTCGCTCATCACACACATTTAGTTATTGCATCACATTTCATGCAACAGATGGAGCACCATCACATTAATCAAACCCCAAAATACAGCAGCAAAACGGACCGTGGCATCTGACTGTGACAATGACAGAGCTTTCGACTTGACATGATGGCCAATTCTGATGACAGAATGTCAAGTAAGTTCAATGGAGCACTCTCAGGCAATCGCACGAATCTCGAGTTGGCTTCAACACCTCCACGTGTTTAGGGCGAAGTTCGTGACATATCCATGCGGTGATTTTAAATCTCAAAACTGCGAGAGTGGTTCAGCAGGGTCGGGCGCTGTGTGTGTGTGCTGTGTGTGTGTGTGATGTGTGTGTGTGCTGTGTGTGTGTGCTGTGTGTGTGTGCTGTGTGTGTGTGCTGTGTGTGTGCTGTGTGTGATGTGTGTGTGTGCTGTGTGTGTGCTGTTTGTGTGCTGTGTGTGTGTGTGCTGTGTGTGTGTACTGTGTGTGTGCTGTGTGTGTGCTGTGTGTGTGTGTGCTGTGTGTGTGTGCTGTGTTTGTGTGCTGTGTGTGTGTTGTGTGATGTGTGTGTGCTGTGTGTGCTGTGTGCTGTGTGTGCTGTGTGTGTGCTGTGTGTGTGTGCTGTGTGTGTGTGTGCTCGCTGTGTGTGTGCTGTGTGTGTGCTGTGTGATGTGTGCTGTGTGTGTGTGTGTGCTGTGTGTGTGATGTGTGTCTGCTGTGTGTGTGCTGTGTGTGTGATGTGTGTGTGCTGTGTGTGTGTGTGCTGTGTGTGTGTTGTGTGTGAGTGTGTGCTGTGTGTGTGATGTGTGTATGATGTGTGTGTGCTGTGTGTGTGCTGTGTGCTGTGTGTGTGCTGTGTGTGTGTGTGCTGTGTGTGTGCTCGCTGTGTGTGTGCTGTGTGTGTGCTGTGTGATGTGTGCTGTGTGTGTGTGCTGTGTTTGTGCTGTGTGTGTGATGTGTGTGTGCTGTGTGTGTGCTGTGTGCTCGCTGTGTGTGTGCTGTGTGTGTGCTGTGTGTGTGCTGTGTGTGTGCTGTGTGTGTGCTGTGTGTGTGCTGTGTGTGTGCTGTGTGTGTGCTGTGTGTGTGCTGTGTGCGCTGTGTGTGTGCTGTGTGTGTGCGCTGTGTGTGTGCCTGGGGAGTCTGCGTCGTGCTGACACCACCACCGGGCACCGCTCGGCTCGTGAGAGGGGCCACGCGCACAATCTACATATTGATTTGACTCTCCAGAAAAGAGTAGAAATGCACTTTCTCTGAACACACGAGTCAGTTATTAGAAGACAATCGGGGAGAGTAGTATAGTGCAACTGCCAAGTCCACTCAGGAGACCAGGTTTAGAGTGCAGTGTGCTAACCGCACCTCCGATTAGCACGGTTGGCTACGTACGGTGCGAAAGAAGTTCAACATACGTACATAACCCCTGCATACCCCGCATGGAGTGCATGAGGGAGCAGTCTTACCACTGAGTCACCCTGCGCCCATGGTTCATACGGTGAGTTACATGTCCAGGGCCAATCTGCTGTGATCCTCAATTCGCTGGAGTCAGACTCTGCTACTGACATTGATACGTCCAGGAATGAGATCGCACCCGTCTTGAATTTGACAGCCAGAAACATCACGTCTCCAGATCATGGCCTGATGAGAGCAATTCAACAACAAGAAGTAGCGATGGCATCGTCCTCTTCATTACAATGGGAACCACCGTGCCAAGGTAGCATTCTAAAAATCATGAGTCAAATATAAAGAACACCACTGACTCTGGTATAGCAACCATTGTTAAAATAATAAAAGTTGAATACTAATAAGCCCTGAAATTACTTGAATGTTTAGCCGCATTTAATCCTGCGTTATTGCGTTTGCAAAGGCAAGCATCTGATGAACATTGTACAAAATAATCTTGTAAAAATACTTGCACGTAGACTCGCTTTGGAGTAGACACGTGTTTAACACCATTCTCTCCCTCTCGTTTGCACGGCATCTGGAAAGCAGTTTGACACGTAGGCTTTAGCGACCGATATCATCCATAATAGTTAAAATTACAGACGAAACGTCGTACTCGGATTGTAAATGTTGTGGCTTGGCTCTCCAACACACCGGTTAGTGCTGGAATGGTGACGAATTGGCCACGTTCTGTTTACGTGACAACCCTTACTAGTTGGCTGTGTCAGGTGGTGGCGGGTTTAACGACACATTTATATATTTACGCGAACTAACCCAACAAACCTCTTTATGGATTTGGAAAGCAGCTGACAGAACATGAGAACAACAAACAAACTCTGGGCTGGTTTCAACATTTAGTGTCGCATAAGCAGTTAGGCTGGCTCCAATAATTGCTGTCGAACCGCCGATCTTACAGGCAAGGGACCCTCTGTTTGCGATACGGGTCTTAGGTTAATGCACAATTATAAGACACGTAAATAAAACACGTCTTGTTGTTTTTATTAGTATCCACAACGACGCCGATTATTACTTGGAGTTGAACGTTTTAACTGCACGCTGAGTTTGGCCACCCATGCGATGGCACCAGCAGCTGATGTTTGAAGTTTGGCGAGGCTGAGGACATTTCGTCGAACCGAACGAATGGTGGAGTCACGAACGAGCGGCGAGGCGATGTCCTCCCTCGCTGCCCACTGGCTCCACGTGCCGGGCAGCTCCCATCATCCCATGGCGTCCGCTGACCCCGTGACCTTCCGTGCACCGCCCTGGGAAACGCCCGACGCGCCAGACCACGACAACAACATCAACAACAACAATATCAACAGCCGCCGTTCGCCACTAAGCGGCGGTGACGCCACCACAGCGCTTGTGCCAGGCTAGGTGCACTGTTTCAGGCCACGTGGAGTGTCGCGTGCCCGCTGGCAGGAGGCCACGGCACAAGCGCTGTGGGCGCCCCGCTGAAGCCGGAGGGGCCCGGCCCATGTGAGAGGCAATGACGCAGCGAGCTGGGGACACGCGCCTGGTCAATCTGGGGACACGGCGCCTGGTCAATCTGGGGACACGGCGCCTGGTCAATCTGGGGACACGGCGCCTGGTCAATCTGGGGACACGGCGCCTGGCCAATCTGGGGACACGGCGCCTGGTCAATCTGGGGACACGGCGCCTGGTCAATCTGGGCACACGGCGCCTGGTCAATCTGGGGATACGGCGCCTGGTCAATCTGGGGACACAGCGCCTGGTCAATCTGCTGACGGTCACGAGACGCGTTTCGTGAAGGTCGTTCAGGCGGAGCTGTCGACCCACACGTATTCTTGTACTACAGGGAAATTGAGTTTCCAGGTCCATGCGGCGTACAGCCGTGTGGAACAATCAGTTTCAAGGGCAATGCATATATTGTCAGTGTTTGTTGTTTGCATTCTGACCACAAGCATTGTGGTTAATTCCATGGGTGGAAAAACCCCGATTTTTCCAACGGCAGGCATCGTTTTTTTTTTGAACCAATTAAACCGGATTTCTCCCAATCTCAGATGATCGGGTTTAATATAAAAGACAATTAAACCCGATTGTAAAAAACCCGACTGTGCCACCCTTGGTTAATGCAGACATGATTCCTTGTGAAAGGTTTCAGTTTGGTGTTTTAACATCTTAACACCTGTTTTGTTGCCAGAAAACTGGGAAAATCCTATTATCAGAATCATATTTTGTGTATTTGTTTGTGTTTCTCCCTTGTGATGGGACTTTATAGGATGAACGTTGATGTTTATAAGGGACACGGGGTGACCAATGAGGTCTGAGTTGGTCTGTAATCAGGTAGGGCGCTGATAAGGGATGGACAGGTATTGTATTGTGTAGTGGTATAGTAGTGTTGTAGTATAGTAGTGTAGTAGTATAGTGTATAGTGTAGTGTAGTGGTATCGTAGTGTAGTGGTATAGTAGTGTAGTAGTATAGTAGTGCAGTGGTATAGTAGTGTAGTGGTATAGTAGTGTAGTGTGTAGTAGTGTAGTGTATAGTGTAGTGTAGTGGTATAGTAGTGTAGTGTGTAGTAGTGTAGTGGTATAGTAGTGTAGTGGTATCGTAGTGTAGTGGTATCGTAGTGTAGTGTGTAGTAGTGTGTAGTGTAGTGGTATAGTAGTGTAGTAGTGTAGTGGTATAGTAGTGTAGTGTATAGTGAAGTGTAGTGGTATCGTAGTGTAGTGTGTAGTAGTGTGTAGGGATGGACAGGTTTGCTTAGGTTCTGTTTGCGTCGATGGATTGAGAGGGTAACGGATGCGTGGAGAAAACGAGCACGAATACTCGGATTACTCATCTGACTTACACGGGGGTTTAAAAAAAGCATTAAACAACATTGTGAGTGAAGCTGCTCCGGTGGCGGGAGACACGAGGATGTTGAGAGCCGAGGAGGCGAGTGCCGAGCAAGACCACGGTAGGGTGCGTGCGGCGTGGTGCGTGCGGCGTGGTGCGTGCGGCGTGGTGCGTGCGGCGTTGGTGCACAGATCGAGAGGCGGATTGTAGCAACCCGGCTTCATTGTGAACACATGTGCGTGCAAAGGACGCCTGGGGATTGCAAAGCAAAATCGGCTGCATGTATGTTGAACTTCTTTCGCACCGTACGTAGCCAACCGTGGGAATTGGAGGTGCGGGTGAGCAACCTAGAGGCTTGAAATAGAACGAAAGACGGCAGAGCGTTGCAGGAAATCTGTCACGAAGCGGTGAAAAGTTGCGGCTTCAAACGGCTCCTCTGTCGGTGTGATGCGAGAAGACTGCGAAGGCAACAGCGGCGTCTCTCTGCAGACTTCCGTGGAGCGTTGAGCTGCGTGGATCCCACCATTTATCTCCCTCGGCAGCTCGAAGACTTTGCTCGAATATTAGTGGCAGAGACGAGTCACGATCCGCCTGATGAAGACCGCTTGTGTTGCGATCGAAACGTCGTGGGTTTTTTGCTTTTATTATTTTCAATTAATTATATTTTATTATTTTATCATTATTTTCAATCTACGCGACTTTACCGAAAGAACCAAGAATATGAATTCATGCAGTCACGAAAGTTGTAAGTCAAAATGTAATAAAAATGTCAATAAATATCGACGAAAGAAAGGGGACCCACGTGATGAAGGCTCACATCATCACAGTCCTGGACCCACGTGATGAAGCCAAACCTGGGCTCAAGCCCCACTGTGGCGTTGTGTGTGGGGGGGGGGCAGCAGGAGGAGGAGCAGCTCTGAACTCAGACGCTGCAGCAGCCGTGAGTTTTCTACCTCGACGAGTTGGTGACAAGTCTCCACCGATTTACAAAGTGAACGAGTCAGCTTCTATATTTGAGAGAATTGCGCCAAACAAATCAAATGTGCCACACCCTGCGACATTTTCCACAAACTTTACAAGCAATCAGCCTCCCACAGTTGCCATTAACAAAAGGTCTTCACAGTCAAAGCAGGTGATGTAATCACACGCCAAAGGCTGTGCTGCTAATCCCTGTTTTGCATAATCCTCCTTCTTTGCCGTTTATTTATCCAGGAATTGTTTGCGTTTACCCGGGAAAACCTCAAGAATGTTAAACGTCCGGTTTAATTACACTCAGGAGTGTTTTGCGTGTCGAGAAAAACGAGAGAACTTGATTTAAACCCACGCCTCTCAGGGGATAATAATAATACAGATCAACATTGATGCCTGCAAGAACCCTGCGCTGTCATGCCATCTCCCAACCACATAACCAGCGTTGGGAATTCATATTCTTTGGGTCTTTCGGTAAAGTCACGTAGATGGGTTCAAAGAAAATCACAAAAAAATAACAAAAAGTAAGAAAAAATATAAGTATTTCTGATGACGATCGCTTGTGTTGCGATCGAAACGTCGTAGTTTTTTGTTATTTTTTTTTATTTTCTTTGAACCTATCTACGTGACTTTACCGAAAGCTCCAAACAATTTGAATTCCCGCAGTCACGAGAGCTTAAAGTCAAGATTCAGCGTTGGTAAGTGCTCTTCTTCACTTCGTGGCCCTGATCAGCATCATCACCATCATCACTTCGTGGCCCTGATCAGCATCATCACCATCATCACTTCGTGGCCCTGATCAGCATCATCACCATCATCACTTCGTGGCCCTGATCAACATCATCACCATCATCACTTCGTGGCCCTGATCAGCATCATCACCATCATCACTTCGTGGCCCTGATCAGCATCATCACCATCATCACTTCGTGGCCCTGATCAGCATCGTCACCATCATCACTTCGTGGCCCTGATCAACATCATCACCATCATCACTTCGTGGCCCTGATCAGCATCATCACCATCATCACTTCGTGGCCCTGATCAGCATCATCACCGTCATCACTTCGTGGCCCTGATCATCATCATCACCATCATCACTTCGTGGCCCTGATCAACATCATCACCATCATCACTTCGTGGCCCTGATCAGCATCATCACCGTCATCACTTCGTGGCCCTGATCATCATCATCACCATCATCACTTCGTGGCCCTGATCAGCATCATCACCGTCATCACTTCGTGGCCCTGATCATCATCATCGCCATCATCACTTCGTGGCCCTGATCAACATCATCACCATCATCACTTCGTGGCCCTGATCAGCATCATCACCATTATCACTTCGTGGCCCTGATCAGCATCATCACCATCATCACTTCGTGGCCCTGATCAACATCATCACCATCATCACTTCGTGGCCCTGATCAACATCATCACCATCATCACTTCGTGGCCCTGATCAGCATCATCACCGTCATCACTTCGTGGCCCTGATCAGCATCATCACCGTCATCACTTCGTGGCCCTGATCAACATCATCACCATCATCACTTCGTGGCCCTGATCAGCATCATCACCATTATCACTTCGTGGCCCTGATCAGCATCATCACCATCATCACTTCGTGGCCCTGATCAGCATCATCACCATCATCACTTCGTGGCCCTGATCAACATCATCACCATCATCACTTCGTGGCCCTGATCAGCATCATCACCATTATCACTTCGTGGCCCTGATCAGCATCATCACCATCATCACTTCGTGGCCCTGATCAACATCATCACCATCATCACTTCGTGGCCCTGATCAACATCATCACCATCATCACTTCGTGGCCCTGATCAGCATCATCACCGTCATCACTTCGTGGCCCTGATCAGCATCATCACCATCGTCACGAGCCCTTGCCGACCCACTGCTGGGTGAGCGCCTGCCAGGCCGAGGCCACTTTTCACCGTTCTGCGCTGTTACACAATCCATCTCATTTCTGCACATGAATGGATCCTCGTAGCTGCGTCTCCGTGGTGATGATCTTCCCAAGTAAGTTGACTCCTTGGCCTGCTGTTCCCTCACCAGCCTTCAACGTGTCCGGACCAAGCCGACAAAACTGGCCTCCACAGTCAATGCGATGATCAGATTTTTTAAAAATAACTTCTGATCCATCTGCTGATATTTATCTCAGTGACATTCTGGGAAATCATCTCTCGATGCCTTCTTTCAGTTTTCATCTCATTTTCCCATTCTCTTTGCCGATGTTTCTGATCCACATGTGATAACTGGAAACACGTGCCCATTTAAAAGTGTCCGTCGGGCGCAATGATCGATTGATCTCTCCAAAAACACTCCGCCCTCTTTTCCTCTTTCATCATTTCGATCTGCCATCAACAATTTCAGGGCCCGTTGGTGAATACTTCACATTGCTGTCACAGGGATAAAACAAAAAAACCCCAACACATTCCTCAATCACGTTACTTTAAATGTCCTCTACCTTTGAATATTGCTCTGCTAAGTCAGTCAAAATCATGTAATATGTTTTACACTCATTATAACATGATTATTACATGCCCGAAACGTCACCTATTTTATTTTAACTTTAAAGGCCACGCTGTTATTGACGAACGTGTTGAGTTTTAGTTGCTGTGCTTTTGCACCACTGACAACGAGATCGGTCTCTCATGAAGACGCGCAATTATGACTTCCCACAAATCAGAACTCTTCAAAGTATGAGACCGGGAATTGAACTTGCAACCTCCTGATTGTGTGCGCATTATTCTAACGGACATGAAAACCTGGCCAGATCACACTGGTCAACACACTTTTTCTGGCATCAGGTATTCCAACGATTTTAAGGTAATTGTGGGGTGCTGATTCCAAATCTGGCATCAGTTTTTGTCTATCACATCAGGTTTTTGAGATATCAAATATTGCATTTTCAATTAAAACTGCAGAAGAAAAATATTAAATAAATGTGGATATCTACATAAAATGATATTATAAACACACTATCCTAAAAATACAGCACCATATTTTAACACTAAAGCAGTCACTGACTCGCAACAACTTGCAATCATAAGTGACAGAGTTAATTTCGGATAAAATCAATGAAAATGGGGTATACCAATAGCATAAAATGAGATGTGATAGAGAAAATCTGAGATCAGATTTGGAATCAGCACCCAGGAATTAGTCTAAAACAGCTGCAAAAGTCCAGGCCAGAAAGAATTTTTTTTTTGTTGCTGACCAGTGTTACCATTCAAAAATGTCACGGACGAACACGCAACGTGAACACATTTAATTACATCCAGCACTCGACTGCATTATGACCTAGCAAATTCAGTCTGTAATCATCATGACTGACTTTTATTTAGGGACGGTACGAATCCTATGTGTGATGAATAAAAAAAAATACGCTGCCAAGCTTAGCAGTGTTCATTGGAGCGCCGTCTTTCAGAAAGCTCTGTCTTCACCTGAGGACGGCTGCTTGTGTTGTGGCCGAAATGTCGTGAGAATTTTATTTTATTGTTTTATTTTATTATTTCCCTTCTACGTGACTTTACCGAAAGAACCAAGAAGATGAATCCCTGCAGTCACGAAAGCTTTAAATCGAAATTTAATGTGTGTACGTTATGATGAACACTAAGAATGTGTGTTACGTTATAATGAATACTAAGAATGTGTGTACGTTATGGGTCCGTGGCATGAGAACACCTCGGGTGAAATAGTTTCCATGTTCAACATTTACAAAATACGACTCCGATAGGGGCAAACGTCGCTTCAGGAGTTCAATGGAAGCGGCTCCCCTTGTCCGCGTGAACCGGCACGCGGCAGTGTAGAATCCCCCTCGGGGAGACGGCGGAGACTCATTCACACGAAACCGGACGAGACAGAAGAAGGCTGCCCACGACGTGAACCTCAGACCCTGCACACCGAGGCATCTTCATCAGAACCAATTCGCATTGCTCCCACATCTGCTCCCGGCACACACACACACGACAATGTAACCACGACGCACACAGCCCGCCAGCCACACGGCGACTGGGAGGCATCATTCCAGCAGCGCTGGTTGGTCACTCGCAAGCGCCTCTGGGCTGGTTTCGACATTAAGTGTCTCATCAGGACAGGTTCACTGTCACAGAAGCAGCAGTACTGGTCGTGGGGTCGATCGTGACCCTGACGATGCCTGTTGTTGTTGTTGTACATTTGGAGTTTCTCTCTCCCCGCGTGGTCGCGCGGATTTTTCTCCAGGTCTTGTGTCGTTGCCCTCCCTGCACATTTAACATCGACACGAGCTCACCATGATGTGGCTGCTCCTAGAACTTCCCACGTGCGCTGATCGAGCCTCTGCGATGGGCACGTCAGGCCACGTGTGGCCACGTGTCGCCTCTGACAGAGCTCACCGCTCCAGTGGGCTTTGCCTGAAATATGTTTAAAGATTCTGATTTGGAAGGGACTCACTCTCTCTCTTAGATGTGGGTCCTGGCTCGATTCCCTCGGTGCACTGCAGACAACGCAGTGGTTGTGATACAGCGTGGGTGGTGGTGGTGATACAGCGTGGGTGGTGGTGGTGGTGAGGCAGTGGTTGTGATACAGCGTGGGTGGTGGTGGTGATACAGCGTGGGTGGTGGTGGTGGTGAGGCAGTGGTTGTGATACAGCGTGGGTGGTGGTGGTGATACAGCGTGGGTGGTGGTGGTGGTGAGGCAGTGGTTGTGATACAGCGTGGGTGGTGGTGGTGATACAGCGTGGGTGGTGGTGGTGGTGAGGCAGTGGTTGTGATACAGCGTGGGTGGTGGTGGTGGTGATACAGCGTGGGTGGTGGTGGTGGTGGTGAGGCAGTGGTTGTGATACAGCGTGGGTGGTGGTGGTGATACAGCGTGGGTGGTGGTGGTGGTGGTGAGGCAGTGGTTGTGATACAGCGTGGGTGGTGGTGGTGATACAGCGTGGGTGGTGGTGGTGGTGGTGGTGAGGCAGTGGTTGTGATACAGCGTGGGTGGTGGTGGTGATACAGCGTGGGTGGTGGTGGTGGTGAGGCAGTGGTTGTGATACAGCGTGGGTGGTGGTGGTGATACAGCGTGGGTGGTGGTGGTGGTGGTGAGGCAGTGGTTGTGATACAGCGTGGGTGGTGGTGGTGATACAGCGTGGGTGGTGGTGGTGGTGGTGAGGCAGTGGTTGTGATACAGCGTGGGGGGTGGAGGTGGTGGTGGTGGCGAAGCGCCACCTCGTGGCACAGAGCCGTGGTGTCACGGGGCCCCTGCAGCATCGTCTGTGTGTACAGTGTGTACAGTATGTACAGCACGTTGAACTTCTTTCGCGCCGTACGTGGCCAACCGTGCTAATCGGAGGCGCGGGGGAAGGACAACAAACTAAAGACAGAAACCACACAGAGTCGTGGAGAACCACAGAGCAGTCAGCACAGCACCCAGCACACAGTCAACACGGCACCCAGAACAGCACCCAGCACAGCACAGCACCCAGCACAGCACAGCACCCAGCACACAGTCAGCACAGCACCCAGCACACAGTCAGCACAGCACCCAGCACACAGTCAGCACAGCACCCAGCACACAGTCAGCACAGCACCCAGCACACAGTCAACACAGCACCCAGAACAGCACCCAGCACAGCACAGCACCCAGCACAGCACCCAGCACACAGTCAGCACAGCACCCAGCACACAGTCAGCACAGCACCCAGAACAGCACCCAGCACAGCACAGCACCCAGCACAGCACCCAGCACACAGTCAACACGGCACCCAGCACACAGTCAGCACAGCACCCAGAACAGCACCCAGCACACAGTCAGCACAGCACCCAGCACACAGTCAGCACAGCACCCAGAACAGCACCCAGCACAGCACAGCACCCAGCACAGCACAGCACCCAGCACACAGTCAGCACAGCACCCAGCACAGTCAGCACAGCACCCAGCACACAGTCAGCACAGCACCCAGCACAGCACAGCACCCAGCACACAGTCAACACGGCACCCAGCACACAGTCAGCACAGCACCCAGCACACAGTCAACACGGCACCCAGCACAGTCAGCACAGCACCCAGCACACAGTCAGCACAGTCAGCACAGCACCCAGCACACAGTCAGCACAGCACCCAGCACACAGTCAGCACAGCACCCAGCACACAGTCAACACGGCACCCAGCACAGTCAGCACAGCACCCAGCACACAGTCAGCACAGCACCCAGCACACAGTCAGCACAGCACCCAGCACACAGTCAACACGGCACCCAGCACAGTCAGCACAGCACCCAGCACACAGTCAGCACAGTCAGCATACACCCAGCACAGCACACACCCAGCACAGCACCCAGCACACACCCAGCACAGCACCCAGCACAGCACACAGTCAGCACAGCACACAGTCAGCACAGCACCCAGCACACAGTCAGCACAGTCAGCATACACCCAGCACAGCACACACCCAGCACAGCACCCAGCACACACCCAGCACAGCACCCAGCACAGCACACACCCAGCACAGCACACAGTCAGCACAGCACCCAGCACACACCCAGCACAGCACCCAGCACAGCACACAGTCAGCACAGTCAGCATACACCCAGCACAGCACACACCCAGCACAGCACCCAGCACACACCCAGCACAGCACAGCACCCAGCACACACCCAGCACAGCACCCAGCACAGCACACAGTCAGCACAGTCAGCATACACCCAGCACAGCACACACCCAGCACAGCACCCAGCACACACCCAGCACAGCACAGCACCCAGTCAGCACAGCACCCAGCACACACCCAGCACAGCACCCAGCACAGCACAGCACCCAGCACACACCCAGCACAGCACAGCACCCAGTCAGCAGGGCGGGCAACTCCACACGCATCGGCCACGAGACCGCCAGGGGGCGACATCACGAGCCCAGGCGAACAGCTGCTGGGGTGTCGTGGTGGTGGTGTCGTAGTGGTGGTGTAGTGGTGTGGTGGTGTAGTGGTGGTGGTGTCGTGGTGGTGTGGTGGTGTCGTGGTGGTGGTGTAGTGGTGTCCATGGTGGTGTGGTGGTGGTGTCCATGGTGGTGTGGTGGTGTCCATGGTGGTGTGGTGGTGGTGTCGTGGTGGTGGTGTCCGTGGTGGTGTCATGGTGGTGTGGTGGTTTGTGCTACGTTGCTCTACGAACCCGGCGACCCGGATTCGATTCCCGCTCACGGCCAACACCGGTGACGATTATCCGAACCCGTCCTGGCCCTCCCCTAGGTCGACTCAGCCTCAAATGAGTACCTGGCGTATCTGGCGCAATGTGTAAACATCGCCACCGGGGAGACAAAGGCGGCCGGGCGTGGTGTTGGCCACCCACCCCCTCGTGTGCCGTGCCGGCCTGAATACGTGCTACTCGCTGACGGCACTTGCCCCGCCTGTCGACAGCCTACACGGGCATCTTTGTCTTTGGTGCCACCGGTGGTGCCCCTCGAGACCGGCAGCGGGCAGCGACTGACGACCGCGCGGGAGACCCAACCTCGACTAGTGGTGGTCTATCTCGACTAGTGGTGGTCTATCCTCGACTAGTGGTGGTCTATCTCGACCAGTGGTGGTCTATCCTCGACTAGTGGTGGTCTATCTCGACTAGTGGTGGTCTATCTCGACTAGTGGTGGTCTATCCTCGACTAGTGGTGGTCTATCTCGACTAGTGGTGGTCTATCTCGACTAGTGGTGGTCTATCTCGACTAGTGGTGGTCTATCTCGACTAGTGGTGTCTATCTCGACTAGTGGTGGTCTATCTCGACTAGTGGTGGTCTATCCTCGACTAGTGGTGGTCTATCTCGACTAGTGGTGGTCTATCCTCGACTAGTGGTGGTCTATCTCGACTAGTGGTGGTCTATCCTCGACTAGTGGTGGTCTATCTCGACTAGTGGTGGTCTATCTCGACTAGTGGTGGTCTACCTCGACTAGTGGTGGTCTACCTCGACTAGTGGTGGTCTATCCTCGACTAGTGGTGGTCTATCTCGACTAGTGGTGGTCTATCTCGACTAGTGGTGGTCTATCCTCGACTAGTGGTGGTCTATCTCGACTAGTGGTGGTCTATCCTCGACTAGTGGTGGTCTATCTCGACTAGTGGTGGTCTATCTCGACTAGTGGTGGTCTATCTCGACTAGTGGTGGTCTATCTCGACTAGTGGTGGTCTATCTCGACTAGTGGTGGTCTATCTCGACTAGTGGTGGTCTATCTCGACTAGTGGTGGTCTATCTCGACTAGTGGTGGTCTATCTCGACTAGTGGTGGTCTATCTCGACTAGTGGTGGTCTATCTCGACTAGTGGTGGTCTATCCTCGACTAGTGGTGATCTATCTCGACTAGTGGTGGTCTATCTCGGCTAGTGGTGGTCTATCCTCGACTAGTGGTGGTCTATCTCGACTAGTGGTGGTCTATCTCGACTAGTGGTGGTCTATCTCGACTAGTGGTGGTCTATCTCGACTAGTGGTGGTCTATCTCGACTAGTGGTGGTCTATCTCGACTAGTGGTGATCCATCCTCGACTAGTGGTGGTCTATCTCGACTAGTGGTGGTCTATCTCGACTAGTGGTGGTCTATCTCGACTAGTGGTGGTCTATCTCGACTAGTGGTGGTCTATCTCGACTAGTGGTGGTCTATCTCGACTAGTGGTGGTCTATCTCGACTAGTGGTGGTCTATCTCGACTAGTGGTGGTCTATCTCGACTAGTGGTGATCCATCCTCGACTAGTGGTGGTCTATCTCGACTAGTGGTGGTCTATCTCGACTAGTGGTGGTCTATCTCGACTAGTGGTGGTCTATCTCGACTAGTGGTGGTCCAACCTCGACTAGTGGTGGCCCAGCTCGACTAGTGGTGTTCGTCCACCTTCCACGGGACACTTTTTGCCATTCTGACACATCTCAACCCGAGCTGGACATGAGCAAGCAAGGGGCATGTACAGTGCAACTAAATAGTTTCGCGACCAACATCATCCATAATACTGTACAGGTTTCTTTTTGGGTGAGATCGCGTAAATATATCAATGTGTCGTTAAACCCGCCACCACCCGACACAGCCAACTAGTAAGGTTTGGCACGTGAACATCACAAATCTGGCTGTCGCCTGATGAAGCTACTTGCAATTACTGGCGAAGCGTCGTACTCGGACTGTAAATGTTGTGGCTTGGCTCTCCAACACACTAATGCTGTACTAGTATACTACACTATACACTACTATATACACTACACTATAGACTAGTGCTGTACTAGTGACGAATTGGCCACGTTCTGTTTACGTGACAACCCTTACTAGTTGGCTGTGTCGGGTGGTGGCGGGTTTAACGACACATTTATATATTTACGCGATCTAACCCAAAAACAACCTCTATTACAACTAAACAACTGAAGACATATACAGTACTGTACTAACACACATCAGAGTGCCAATACCTACATCAGAGTTCCAACCTGGATCAATATTTTCAAATATAAGCCAGCGAAAGCGGGTTGGAGTGCGTTTGGAAAACTGAAATTGATTATGAAAATCTGCCTAAAGAATCACGTTTTTAATGACACATTGATCAGAGATTTACAGAGAAAATACAACGAATGCTCAAGTGTTGCTTGTAATTACGCCGACACACAGGAAGAGTAACACGTGTGCAAGTTAGAGACATCATATTGACGGTCAAGGAAAGTGTGCAAGTTAGAGACATCATATTGACGGTCAAGGAAAGTGTGCAAGTTAGAGACATCATATTGACGGTCAAGCAACGTGGAGGATACCACCCCGAAAGGGGCAATCACTGCCCATCGCTGGAAAAGGGAAATGCTCTGAACGTCAAAAGCAGCGGGCCCAGCTATTCAAACAAAATTAGTGGAAATGTACTGGAAGTGTTTACAGGATATATATTTATTGACATCCACATCCACTATGTCCATATATGTTTTTATTCATACAGAACAGATTGTCTTAATAGCAGTTGTGACCACCAAATACGTATAATAAAACTGCCTCAAAATATTGTTCATGAACATTATAACAATATTAATATTTTAATGAAGTTACAAATTTTGTTTAAAAAAAACCCCAAAAACGAAAACAAAAACATTCTCATCCGCAACGTCACGTCAACAATAAAACGCCACCGTTGTTGTTGTTTACACCGCCGCGTATGGAACAGACACGTGCCTTTTATTTAAGCACCTAATACAAAAAAATAAACTACGTATTTAAATGTAACCTAAACAAAATGGTAAACAGCATATCTTTAATTTAAAAGTCTCTAATGTTAGCAAACCAACATTCTCGTTGTTGACTGAATGCATATGTTACATATAACCGGTCGCAAATGTCGTGGGCAGCACTACGTCTAGTCGACGAGCTTCAACCAGCCTTTCCGGTAGTCTTGCAGAAGCTCCAGATAATACTGCCACCCGGGTTCGCTGTCGTACGTGACGACGTAGATGGCTTCCAGGGGGTCGTCGTGCTCCTCGTACAGCTGCGTCACCACCCCCTGGTACCACCTCTCCGTGTCCTCGTCGTCGTAGAGGTGCAGCACGCGCCTGCCCACCAGGTCTGGGTACAAGTCTCCGCCCGTCTTCTTGTCGCTCGGGGGCTCCTCTCGTTTGCCCCCGTCCGCGTTTCCGCACGCCCGTTGTCTGCCGCGCGAAAGTTTCGGAGAAATCTCGCTTCGGTCGCCTTTGCGCTTGCATCTGCTTTTCTTCCCAGGCACCACCTGGACGAGACGTCGTTCCGAACTCGCGCCTCTCTGCGACCTGAGTTGAATGCCGGACGTCTTCTGCCTCAGAGACCTTCGTAACGCTGGCGTCTGCTTTTTCAGCTTTTTCTCAGCCACCTGGGAACTCGCCCGCAGGTGTTTAAGTCTTGGCCGTTTCACCCGGCCACATCCAGGGGATGCCTCTTCCGTCAAAGGATCACGTACGTGCTTTTGGTCCTTGGTTTCTGAACCCATGGCAGGATTTACATCGTCAAAAGCGGTTTCTTCAAATGGCACCTCAGTGTCACGGACAACCTCCAACGCTTCAAACTCTCGCTCTTGCGTATCTACAGCCTTGTTCTCAAGTTGACCGGCACTCGTGGAAAACGTTTTTTCCTTCCGCGCAACCCTCAATGGGCTCTTGAGCCGAGTCCTAACTTCGTGTGCCTGATGATGGCTTCGTATTATTAAAGGTGGCACCGTTTTCCTCTTCACCACTGGGTGACCCGAGGTTTGTTCAGTGGTCGCCAACTTTACTTTTGAAGCCTGACTCTCGTCCTCAGGTGTTGCCATCACAATGGAAGTTGTCATGTCCCCCTTCAGTTTCAGCAGCGGAACACGTCTCTTACTCGCTTTGTCCTCCGACTTGCATACCTCGTTTTTGCTCAGAAATGTGTCCGATGCCTGTTGGTGTTTATCAGTTCCAACCGACTCTTTTAGCAACCTTGGACTCGACCTTTTGTGAAGTCGTTGTTTGACACCGTGAACGTATTTAGACCTTTTAACTTCAAGCAGTTTGTTATTCTCTTCAATTGTATTCTCGGATTCTACAGCTATGGAGCAAAGCGCGTCATCAGCAGAGTGCTGGATCGTGCCGGAATTCTCAGGCTCGTATCTCGGAGGCGACGACAATAATACGTTTGCATCCTTTACATCGGACGATGAAATAACCGGATAGGTGGCTGCAGAGTCGGACGACACGTCGGTCGTGGTGGAATGTGGATCCTCTCGGGGAGAAGGAGCGATCAACGGCGTGCATTCCAGATTGGCGTCACTTCCACTCCGAGCGCTGTCCACTGCCGCTCCTCTGGAGCGTTCCGCGTTTTCGTCAGCAGGGCCCGTCTGCTCACACGGATTAGAATCGTTCGTCACAACGGCCGACTCGGCGATGTCGCTACCCACGGCTTCGCCGACGGAGGGCTCCTCTTCCGCGCCCGCCGGTGACGTTTGGGGATTTTCCACAAAGAGGCACTGTGCCTTGGTGGTGGCACCACGGTCTTCCTGGAGAGAGTCCTGTGAGGAGCAGACTCTCTCACATAACTCGTTTGTCACCTCTGCTGCACCGTCTCCCCCTCCGTTTTCTGTAGAATCAACAGGGTTCTTTTCCAACTCGGTCGCTTCATTGTTTTGATCTGCAACACAATACAGCATTACAGTCACGCGCAGCTCGGCAATAGTGCACACGGTTCAGGTGGCACCAACAGCAGACAACTGAAAGGCATCTTTTGGTATTTAACCAACCGACTACCGAGACAGAAAGCATCTTTATAATTCAATGAATGCGAGGCTGTAGGAATAGATAAACAAAAATCAAGGGAAATCAATGCCCGGGCTATACTGTCCATTCATGGGCGACACTCCACTAATGTATTATGTTAACCTTAGCTTGACAAATGCACCACACAGGAGAGATTTCAGATGCCGCCAAACTGCATCGGCAGGCATGGGAGGGGGGGCCCAGACCCGCAGTGTGCAAACGTCACCGTGTCCACATTGTTGAGTCATAGTTAAGGGGGTTTTAAATCAATACACATACAGATATGTGAACCCTCAAGAGATAGATCGTTTAATTTATGTTGTAATAATGGTGAGAGACACTTATAACGAAGCACTTTGGATCATGTCACGTTCAGATAGTACTGAGACATTGCCAATCTGGGCACGATGCGGAGGTGGGCACAGTATCTACAGTGCGTGTAACACAAACAAGTTAGTCCATGACGAGTGTAGTTTGTAATTGGTATGTAAACTACAAACCTCAAAGTAACTGGTATTGTGTATCCAAATTACAAGACATTCAGTTAATTGTTTGTATAAACATCACATTTCTCCAGTACTTTATCATTTGAATGTATTTTGGCAAACTCTGCCGAGATGGCAGTACAGAAATTGAGTTTGTAATCTATCTCTATAAATTTCCCATTCAAAAAGTATTTAAATTAAATCTGATAATCATAAATTTGATTATTGACTGCACAATGCATTACGATTAACTTAAAATGCACGAACTAGAGCAGTAATATCGGGAGGGAATAAAACGTGGGTTTAAATCAAATAATAATAACCACTTTTTAAATGATGTCAAGAAAATTTCCATTTAAACGTTTGAGAAGTTGTGAATAAACACGAAGGGCAATTTCTCTGCCTGGCGACGGTCACAGCAGTGAGTTAGCAGCTGGGATGATGGAAAATCCAATCGCGAATGCCCCCAAAGAGACAGCTGCATTTCCATCAAGTCACATCAAGAGCATCTTACAATGGACACGGCACCAAACTACTGCACGGCCAAAAATACACACGTGACCAAAGTTACCTGCACGCTGCCAGCTGACGCAAATATCTCGTGAGGATTTACAGAGCAGCCTTCCGAGAGAGCGCTGCTTATTGTCGTTGTTCAATGTGCAGCATTAACAGACGCGTATGCAATGGATTGACTAATTGTGTGGCGATGCTTTGCTGACAGTGGTGCCCAAGGACAAATAACTAAAATCTCTCAACATTCGTGTCGTTAATAATGGCCACTGCCCACGACGACGCCTATTCAAAATCCGTCTTGTTTTTAAGGCAGCGCGATGGATGAACGTGTTGAGTTTTCACGGATCGACAAGTATGATATCAATTTAATAAATCTAACTTTGATATCTAGTGTTAAATATTACTAAATATTTACTTTCAAATCGAGTGTGCATTTCACTGTGATTTAAATAGAAAAAATATTATAGGAATTACATTGCATTGAAAAATAATCTCAAATTTGTAAAACTCTCGGATGAGGCATTATAAAAATACAATGTTTTAAAGTCGATGACTTTGGCGTCTGGCCACCGTTATTGATAGCGTACTAAAGTGAATAATTAATAATGCACAATGCAGAAAAAAATCCCAAACGTCTTATTCTCGATTGTCGCCGTGCACAGGCACACACCGTCAGATCTGCGTAAACAAAATCATTAAACGAGCTCACCAATACATTTCTTCATTTTCTCCAGCCAGCAACAGTACAGGAGCTCTGGGTAGACTTCCTTCAGCTTGTCAAACGGGAAGAGAGTGAACGAGCCCGTTTCCTGCGTATTCTCTGAACAACACACTGCCCCAAGCATTTTTTCTTCCCTTAGAGTTGCCGGTCTGAGGACCACCTTGCAGCACTTAAAGACGTTGAGGATGACGAGCTCAGAGAGGCCGGGAAAGAGTTTCTCTTGCAGGGCCGAGACCGGAATAAAAATCCTCTCCAATCGAGCCACGGACGGGAAGGGGCAAAGGCTCTTAGAGACCAGAGTCTGCAGTTCGCGTGCAAATTCTTCGAGGCGGGTTTGAATCGAGATGTTTTTGAGGAACATTTCTTTTGTGGTGCTGGACGCGTGCTCGTGGATTTCTGCGGATCGGCTGCTCGTCTGCGCCACGGAATGCGAGTTTGATCCCCGCTTTGTGCCGCCACCGCCACCTCCTCCGTGCTTTGTGACGTACGACGCCTCCCCGGTGGGTTTGCTCTCCGAGACGTGAGAAACTGTTTGCCCCCGCTTGGGGCCGTGCCTTAGATGTTGAAAGGCCTGCTGAAGATTGTGGCTACTGCTGGCCGCGGACTTTTCGACCATTTCGCTCAGAAGCTGATGTAGGTTTAGCAGATGTTTGTGCAGGTGGCCTTCTGGTTTAGAGTCCACGCTCAACTGACTGTTACCACTGCCTGCTTGGTTGTACGCAGATACCATGTCTACATTGGTGCTGCTATCCGGGCTGCAACGTTCGATGTTTACCGAAGCTTTGCTTTTTATTGATAGGGCACTTTCCGAACATTCAAGTTCATTTGGCAACACTTTATCACTTCGCTTTTCTAAGGCTGTACGAGGTCCTTCTTTCTGTGGACATGTTCTTGGCACAACATCTTCCAAATGTACATCGCCACTACTTTGCTCAGGCACATTAACGCTCATACATTCTATTTCAGTCTTCTCAGCACATTCATAATCCAGTTCCTTTTCCGAAGTGTGCAGCGCGTACTCTTTACAGCTTTTTAACTTGCTTAGGTCCAAGATCTCACGCTTTCCGATCTTCTCCACTGTAAGGTCAACGGGCAACTCATTTTGCTCAGTATTCTGTCCACAGAGCTGATGGTCTAAGTTGCTGATAAGTACGGTCTGAAAGTGGGGAACATGCGTGTGCAAACTGCTGTTGCTATGATCCATCTTCTCCACTACGCATTGGTCTATGACAGAGTTTTTCCGGACACTTATATTGGCTATGCCTGGTTCCTCTTTTTTGCTTTGCAGAAGCATAGATGCCGAGGCAGTTGCAACTTCTGCTCCTGCTAGTTTTGTACTCGGACCCAGATGTTTGTACGGAGGCTGGAACAGTTGTTTATCACCAAAATGTTTTTTGCAAGATTCGTGTTTTGCAGAATATTTCAAGGACTCGCTAATGGGTGGGATTACCAGCTCAACATTTGCGTATTCTTTTAAACCAACCGTTCTCGACACTGTCATTTCTTTCTTGGCAACAGGTCCAGCAGACATCGACGTTGGCGATGGTAGGTGCCCTGGCGTGGACACTTCTTGTTTTAATGAATGTAAAGATAACGTGGTGGGTGGATTGTTTACGGGACTTTGCCCATGTCCGAACGAATGTTTTTCATTCTTTTGATATGCCTCTTGCTGAACAAGATGTTGCACGTTGCTGTAATCCTTTTCGATGCAGGCAGCATGAGTATTTATAATCCACTCTTTTCGCCTCTTCGGAGGCAAAGAGTTCAGTGCACAAGGCGCTTGACAGGAAATGCGCTCTGCGGTAGATTCCGTGACAAACGAGGACATAATCCTGTTCAGAGTTTTACTCAGCGGCGAGCCGTCCGATCGCATCGGCTCGCTCTGGTCTCTCTCGGGCTTCTTCACAGCCACATCGCTGGCTTGGCTCTTTTTTGAGTTCAGAGCTGTGGTTTGTATTTCAGGTGAAGTGATTTGCTCGGTCATCTTCTTCACAGTTTTTTCAAACTCCAAGATCGAAGAGACCTTCTGCTGTGCAACACACTTGTCCGTCTGTTGACTTTTGGCTTTCCTGTGCTCTTCTTTATGCTTTGAACGCGCCCTCTGCTCTTGATCCTCCCTGTGCCTGTCTCTCGTTTTGGCTTCATTTTCACCGCACGAAGTGAACAAACGATTGCTGGTCGATCGCGCATCCGTCGTCACGGGACTCACCAACTCCGGCGAGAGACTGAAGACGTCACGAATGACTGGCCCTGTCGAAGAGGTAGAAGCATGCTTGGTTGACCTCACGGAACCTTGAACGATATCCTTAACGCCCGGCCGCGTGCCGCTTTGCGGTTGCTGCAAGACGTGACCAAACATTATGTTTGGATGCTCCTTCGTTGGGTGTGCATGAGAAAGTTTGTTTCCATCGACCTGCTTTTCATCGACATGGCTCGCGGTGTTCTGAACGGCTCCCCAACTGTAGACTCGGCTGATGACCGGCAAGTTTGCGTAAGGGCCGCAGTTTGACACGGCGTTGTCGCTCCAAGCCCACTTTATGCGTGGCAACGAGGCGTCTTGACAGACGGTCCTGGGAACAGCCGTCGTGGGAGAGGTGTTCATGGGATGGATCAGAAGTTGCTCCGGCGCGTCGCGTGTCGACTGGCAGAAGGACTGCGCGTGCGGTTGTTGCTGTTCGGAAAAAGAGCCCGAAGACGTTTTCTTCGGCACGTTTGGATCTCTGTTCCTGACGATTGCTTGGGACTGAACTGTCGATGACCTTGGAGGCCAATGGGCATGGCCAGCCTCCACTTTCGGAAGCACTTCACCCTTGAGCTGTTTCTCTCTTGAACAAGCCAACAAAGAATTCACAGAGTGAACCCTGCTTTGATGACGCACACTTCTCTGCTTTATTACAGAGTTTGACACTTCAGGGGACCTGTCAGAATATTGAACATGTACAAGCTTTGGTGGCTTTTCCAATGGTCTGGCGGAAATGTGTTTCTCTCGGAAGTCCTGCTGCGATGAGGACAGAGCAGGGCTGCATGCCAGATAACTAGCCATGTTCGTGTGATGGTCGTACGGTCTGCTTTTGTCTAAGTATAAGGCCCTTGTATCTTCTTGCGTATTAGGCAAGGGGTTACTGAAAGCGGGAGAATTCTGATATGGGTAATGCATGGGATATTTTCTTGAAAACGATGTCGACTGTATCGGTGGCAAATTGACGACTGTGTTCTTAACAGAACCCAGCACCATGTGGGGTGCCAAGTTGGCCACAGAGGAGGGATGCATGGAAAACATCTTGGGGAAGTCTACACTTTGAAAATTCTGAAACATTCTCGCAGGGTCAGTGAAGGTCGCTGTGGTCTTGCCAAAACCGCTCTGGATGGGGGCCTGGGTCGCCAGCAGCACGCCGCCGCTGCAGGTCGTGACCAGGGGCACGGTGGCGACCTCCTTACTCGCGATCGAGCAACTGGGAAAGACGCCACAAACCTGACCAGTGTCCAAGCCAACGGAGCTCTGATTGCACTGGTCCGCAAAGCCAAACGCGAGCGGGAATTGCGAAGCGTCTTGCTTGTGCTGTAAGGAAAGCGCTTCCTTCTGGCAGTGCACGTACACCGGGTAGGGGGGGTTGTGCTGTGTGCCGACCAGCTGAGTGGATCTTCTCTCGATGAAGTTGTTTGGCGCGTGACTGATGGTGGAGGTCGTGAGCACCGGTGATATCGTGGCAGAAATGTTGTGGTTCAAAAGCTGAGAAATGGCCGGGTAGCAGCCTGCTGCTGTGTAGTACGCTGCTACATTGGGATGCCCCTCCATTCTTGGCACCTTGCTTGAATCGTGAGACTCGATGCAGCTCAGCAGACGTTTCCTTAGACTCATTTTGGGAGCGTCATTGGCAGTGCAGATCTGCGATTAGAAACAAAAACCAAGAGGCAAAGACATTAGAAAAACAAGGCACGTGTTGTTCAGACAATGCACAATACATAGCGAAAAATGTACGCAAAAATTTGACTCAAAGCTTTCGTGACTGCAGGAATTCATATTCTTTGGGTCACGTAGATAGGTTGTCTTTGAACGACGGATTAAGTGGACGCGGGGGGGAGTGAATAATTAACTTCATTGTGTGGCCATCCGTAGGGAAATGACACAATAAAAACGTACCAAAAGTCCATTGTAAAGTCTTACAATGAAGGGAGCATGAAGGGAGCATGGGTTATCTTATATACACACACACGACACGTGGGCTACCAAGTTTTTCCAGGACGCCACCTAATTTGCCGAGACGGCAATTTATGGCAATAATAGCAAGCAGCTCTTGTCATGAAGCACTGCGCCTTTCTGTTGCGCAGACGCACGTGCCATTTATCTGCGCTTGTTTTTAATATGTTTGCCAGGACAGCGGTGCCTCTAGCTGCATCGTGCGTCACGCGTGGACTCCCTGCTGAAGCAGAAATAATTGCAGCCACTGCAACACAGCCAAGACTTCCCATCGGTTTACCCCTGTAGCCTCAGCTGTGCGAGGTATCAGCTCTCGGCTAGCCTTACTACCCAGAATACAATTCGCATGTGGCCAGAATACAAATAGGTGCCACGATCCGCAGAAAGTTCCAGATGGTTTCCCAGTCGCAGCGCACACCAATGTAGAAATGTGTTCACCGTAAGATGGAAACTCACCTCACTGAATGGAAGCCATTAAGTCTTCAGATTATTTTTCAACATCTGGCTAAAGACACAAAAACAACATTGGATTATAAAGTGGGCTCATTTCTGAATACAACATTTCATTCTAAATGGAAATGGACACACGCCACGCACGCAACGCTATCAAGCAAGCGGCGGTGGCGGGTGTGGGGATTTAAAGGAGGGCAGGTGTGTTACGGTTCAAACTAAATGCTTTGGCAAGCTTATTTTAACAACACGGGCACGATTCACGAGGCTCAGTAACACCCTCGTGTAGCTGAAGGGATGCACCGGTTTTACACGTGTACATTTTAAATTCGAAAGTGCTGGACGCATCTTGAAACTAAATAATGAATTTGAATGAATAATGCATACAAACAGCACACGCGGAAAGACAACCCACAAAGCAGCCGCACATTGCCCGAGGCACAAAAAACCATCGTGTTATCGTCTCGTTCTCTCACCTGTGCCCCCCCCTCCACCACCACGACCAAGCCAAAACTTTCTGCAGTAGCTCAAGGCAAATATCACGACCACAGTGTCAGAATAAACCCCTCGTTCAGACCCAAACATCGCACCTCTTGGCTTTGACAGTCCTGGAATACACCGGTGGTGTAACCATCAACCGCATCCCAACATCACCAGGCGAATGCGCACATCTCCTTGACGAATGGAAAATTAACGACAAGCCGGAGTTGTGCGACTGTGGCCATGCAAGTCAAACTATGGACCGTACGGTTAGGTCACTGACACACAGAGCGAGAGGCAATGAAAACTGAGACTCGGAGATACAGAGACCCACAGATACATTAAAGAATAACAATAGTAGTGCCATTGTCGCCATGCAAGTCAAACTATGGACCGTACGGTTAGCTCAGACACCCAGAGCTAGAGGCAATGAAACTGAGACTCAGAGACACTCAGAGACACACAGAGACCCACAGACACATTAAAGAATAACAGTAGTAGTGCCGTTGTGGCCATGCACTGTAGTCTGCATTCCTTTAACGGAGGAATAACAAAACTATACAAACTCTCTCCTGGAGCCTTTTCGTAGGCTAGCAGACCTTACCAAACTACTACTCGTGCTTTAGCAGCTGGTTGTACAAAACCCTGCTCGTGCATCATGCAGAGAGTGACAAACCATTGGGAAAATTTAACTTTCGTGGTTTCATGCTAGCGTAGTCATCCATTGGGAATCCTAAATCTGCTGGGCCTTGTGGTGTAGCTAGGTCTGCTTCATTATTTCTGTTATCCAGGGACTTATTACAAACCTCCTCTCTTCCAAATTCAGATTTTCCAGCAGGGAACAGACTTGGGACTGAGCAACATAAAGCATGGACACTAAAACCATTCTCAGGCAACCAGATAAATGTGCTTTACCAATACGTTTTATAATTAGGAAAACAGTAGAATAGCAATCTGTACTTCACACTTGTTATAACACGAAAAATAACTCAAGGCCGACCAACAAATGCATGGATACAACGCCCGTACGGAAGAGGTGAAGGTTAGAAGAATGTTCACTTAAGGGTGCACCTGTGGACGTTAGCACGAGTATCACTCCACGTCTTTTCTTCCTTCAACTTCTCAACAACCCTGGCTTCACACTCGTCATGAGTCGGTGGCAAGGTACATTGTTAAGGTCTTGGTTGATGGGTTGGTTACCGTTGGCAAAACAAAAGTGTAAACACCCTTGCAGTTTGCATGACAAACAACAAGAAAGTTGGCCATCATTTATAAAAAAAAGGCACCCATACTACTAACAGACTGACAAATATGGATGCAGAGGCAGACACAGAGACAGACACACACCACTGAAAAAACAAGAGGCAGACACGGAGAACGTGGGGTTGGGAGAGCGTGGAACCAACCCGACCCCCCCACCACCACCAGACATAAACAAACGCAGAGGCAGCAGCAGCAGCGTCGGCGGCAGCAGCAGTCGCGTGAGGACCGTAGCCGCTAGGTGCAAGCGGTGCAGCGCTAGCGAGGATTCTGCAGCGGTGACATCATGCTCCCAGTCCACCCACGCACACCGACTTGACATTTTTTTTGCTTGGCCACATACAGCAATTAAACACAAGATCAATGAATTAAAAATGTATAAAGGTTAAATCGCTAACCATGGTTAAAATTCATTGCCGAGGAATGTGCATTCAATGAAATAAAGATTCGCCTGCAGTGAAGTGAAAACTTCACGCAGCTACAAATACAGCGGCCTGCCAGAAGGAGAACGCCAAAGTTGGATTTTAAATTGTGGCGGAAAACATCATTTCAAATGTGTCCCTAATTACCTATGCGCGAGTAATTTATGCAATGGGTAGTGTGCGTACGTGCTTATAATATCATTATAGTAGAAACATCTCTATAGTTGAGTAAGCACAATGTAATTTCTAAATACATTTTACTGCAAATATAATATTATCTGTTAATTATAATAATTACTCGCTATTTGTCTTCACATGATAAACGTGGTGCTTCTGTTCACCATTTCCGAGAAACGTTGAAGCGTTACTGTCCGCCTGTCCTGTCCGTAACGGGGCCATGATGATGACCCTCATAAAAAAATACCCAAGATAAATAAAAATTTAAATAAAATATTTGTTTCTGTTTGGGTCTCTACCCATAAAATACCAGTTAAATAGATCAAATGGTTGTCCAAATAAAAGGCAATAAAAACCAGCGCTAAATATGAAGCCTTCTCCGCCGGAGCGCAACGACCTCATTGCGAGTAAGGTCATCTCACCATGTATCATCATGCGCCCGTGTGACGTCACCCTGCGCTGCTGGGAAGGAATTCAGCGTGATCACCATTAGCCACGATCGATCAATCCGCTGCTGAATGAAGGCCTAAGCAAGCTGCCACCACCGCTCATGGCCCTACGATGTAGCGATCCATCTCGCGCCTACACGCCAGCTGACATCATCCTTCCTGCCCCATGAGCCCGAGACATGTCCCCAGGCACGTTCCCTCCTTGGGCCACCACTGCACTGTTATTTTTGACCACCCACAACCTTCATCCCTTATCGTGACGAGTCCTGCCCAAGCCCAATGACTTCTGTAAAGTCAATATGAGTGGAACCTGCATGTGCTCTCCGAGCAAAGTCAATGTAACGCTTCTCAGCGCACCATTCAGCTCTTGTTCCAATTCGCTTGCTAATGTCCGTGTTTCTGATCCGTACATCACGAAAGACCGCATGCACTCAAGATTTTTTTTCAAAGAATACTTCCGATGACAAACACACATGGGAAAGCATTGCAGAAGCCATGAACATGCACGGGTTCTCTTGTCATTTCTAAGGGGCTGCCCGTCTCAATAACGAGCCAAATGTACGTTTCGCACTGCCTATTTCCCAAGGCACGGGGATGTGTGCCTTGAGTGCAGTGCAAATAAACACTGCCAGCCAACACCTCGGCAAGAGCCACGCCAAGAGAGGGAGCAGCGGAGGCCTGTGGGAGCGCACTCGATGACGCACAACAGAGAGGCATTCACAGCACCCGCATCTTCTGCACACCACCAATCCTATTTTAAGATTATTCATAAAAACAGTGCCGTATATAGTTAGAATTATTTCATTTCTTCAGAAAGGTGTTAAGAGTTTTAGCCAGGCGCTTGTTTGGATGCTTGGTAAGTTCCTTATCAAATGCCACGTTTGTGTTATGTGGAAGGAATCCTGAGCACATGGACACAATCCAGGCAACGAGCAGAGAACACTCAAATACTACAGACACAAAACCGTATTTCTGTACTTCCTCCCACAGGCACGTGGCTGAAACTGTGCCTCTGTCTCTATTACATGCAGCCATCATAAAAGACATTTGGTGTAACCATCAACCGCATCAGAACATCAACAGGCCGATGAGCACGAATGGAACATTAAAGACAAGAACATTAAAGACAAGCCACAATACGATTGTGGCCATGCAACACAAACTATGGACCGTGTCGTCTGCGCTGCTTCAACAGAGTAGCAAAAACGACACAAACTCTCGATGCGGATGCCCTCTCGTGTCTAGCACACGTCGACATTGGAATTAACTTCCTGAACATATTGCTGGCAAACACAGATCATGCAGGCGGTTTCTCTGTATAGAACTCAAAAGGTCCGCACAGACGGGCTCACGCTCCCACTATAATCAGAATATGTATTTATACTGGAGGAGTCCCATGAGCTACAAAGATGTCCAGTCGGGGCGGGTAAGAAGGTTACAGCAACAAAGAATACAAAAACACGATAGTAGTGCAAAGCACAAAATAAGGTACAATTAAAACTAAACCATCCCTGATCCTCCCAGGAAAAGCCCACCGAGGTATTAACTTATTTTCCAGAAGCTACCAAATAGGCGACCTGGCCACAAGCAGGGAATTAGAGGCACGGCTACTCCCAGAGAGGTGTGTTGTGGGTGGGGCAGCACAACAGTGAGACGCACCGCCAAGGAGGCTCAACTCGAGTGGGCCACCCAAGGGGACAGAGGTGGTGGTGCAGGGCCCAGCCGGGCACCACCACCACCCTTAGCACGGCCCCTGTGCATTTCAGAGCTGCAGTACCAGAATACCACCCATGTCCGACCGCTACCACCCATCACGCGCGCGTCTCGTGCACTCTGGCGCACACTCTCACTCCTATCAGTGGCATCTTATATCCAGCCAGAGCTTTGGGTGGGGAGAGGGCCTTGTTGAATCCCACTCATTGCCAACTACTCCAACATGTGCGCAGGAGACACACGAATTGGCTATTTTGAAGGAGCAAGGAGCTCTTTTTGCTCTAATTATTGAAGGCTGATGTCATGAAACTGTCATTACAAAACTAGTCGTATATACATGCCTATCTGGTGACAGTCTGAAAGGCGTTGTTTCGCTTTGCCAAATTGTATGCAAGCTGGTAGGGCGCACCTTTCAAGGTTGGGTTTATAAACTGTCATTCTTCAGCGCAGCATTTGTAGATAAACACCTTTGAGTGGCCATCGTGGGACTGGAAGTTTGTCAAAACACGCATGTTCTGGGCCATCTGACAAGAGTGGATTTATAGTACTGTATTACTAAAGAGGTTTAGTTTTCGTATCACAGCAAAGAAAAACAAAGGAGATATCACTGAGATTTGCTAACACTCAGCCTTGTGAAGAGACTGGCTGCAGCTGCAATGCAGCTTTGAAGGAAGGTGCACCTCTATGCGTTGGAAAATAACAGTAAAATAATTTACTTTAAATGTAGCGAGTAATGTTATTCTCATTTATTCAACCACAAACAACACTCACTGTGCATTCATGTGGGAGGAAACCCGACTACTACTCTCTCTAATCGCGGATTCGGTTTCTCGGTACAGTACTCAAAAGTTCGGCACACCACGTGCTCACCGTCCCACTTGCTCAACTGCCACCGCCTCGCCATCGGAATTGGTGGGGCGGTGTGACTGGTGAAAGAGTGGCAGCCCAAGGAGGGAGTTGCCCCACTCCCAACAGGGCTAAGAGGTGCCCCACTGCAGTATCTTATGAAAAGGCGACTTTCATAACAATTCATGAAAATTGCATTTTTTTTAAGGATTTTAAAAACGACAAGCAAAACATTTGCGTCCTATTTTCGGCAAACAACACCACACATGGAATTCGTATTTGGCCTTTTAAAGTCACGGCGCAGTAATTCTGCTTCGTATTCATGAATAAAACCAGATACGCGATCCAAAACCAAACTTTGGCAGCAAGTTCAGCTCTGTAAACAGTCTCATCAAGCAGCCCGGGTATTTATTTGACTGCCGTAAAATAAATTTCAAACCACACTGGCTCCAAGAAACAGTACAGCACTGTATATGTAAATATAACTTCTAAGTTATAATCACGATGCTATCGTTGAGGAATCTTTACGGTTACTTTTGTGCTCGTACAATCACACGTGTAACATACAAAACTAAATATAACTGTAACATGTTGTAATGTTTATGTTAAAGACCCACACACAACATTTGTGTTATGCAGGCCATGGCAAAAGAACTGTTTGGTTTTCTTCATTGGCATAAATTGAGAAGACTGCTCCCGCTTACAATCACAGCGACTTTTACGCTGTGAACACGTAGGCATGCTGCAATATATGAGGACAGCTTATTGGTTAACAAAAAACATTTATACCGATAGATACTGCTTATATATCAGAATGTCTAGAATAATAATTACGACAATTTGTATCACGTCATAACATAACTACACCACCACTTTTAATGACCGCACTCTTTATCTCAACCACTGTCATCTTATGAACAATTGCTGCAAAGCGCCTTGGAATACGGCTCTATATAAATCCGTATAAGATAAGGACGCAAGCCATCTCACGCATACATCCAGAATAGACACATCATCATCATCCGAGACCCCAACATCTCCGATCCCTCAGGGCTGTGACATCCCTCCCCGAACAAACTGGTGTAGCCATCAACCACTTCAGGTCATCAAGAGGCTGCTGCGCACATCTCCCTCATGGCCTGAACGTTACAGACAAGCCACAAGAGCGCGACTGTGGCCATGCAACACAAACTAGGGACCATAAAGTCAAGCACTGCGGCCTGCGCTGCTTCAATGGAGGGTGAACAGCAACGCTCCACCAACTCTCTCTCCCGAAGCCCTCTCGTCCCGGCTGACAAACCTCAACATTGTCGTCGAGCTCCTGAACATGTAGCCATCGTGCGCAAGAATAAAATAAAAAGTTTGTTAAGCGATGTTTGCAAAGATGTTGTGCAAGGTTCATCGAAATGTAATCAGTGACGTTTTAACAAAAGAATGTTTCTCGTGGAAGGAAAGATTGCGCTCTCAGGAGTAGGAGACCATCCATGGTCATGGTTGGCCTTCCGTGTGACATGAAGCGAGCGAGCTCCCTCCACCACTTGTGTCCGCATCAACAAGGTCATACGTTTCCGACCGTTTGATTAAGTGGAGGAGCGACTGGGAACTTAGGGTTGAACGTGAGACTCGGTGACCCAGAATGTTCAGCTGCAAGCTTCAAGTATGAGTCGTAGTTGGTCAACGGAACGAGGGAGGGCTCCACGTGGAAGGCGCAGTACATTGCGAGCCAGTCCGGCGCTCGCAGCGCGCACAACGCTCCTTTGTGCAAAGGCACCGAAATGGTAAATAGTAAAAGGCGGTATAATCGTGCACAAAATAGAACACAAAACATTCCAAAACAAACACAATGTAACGACCAATAGGATAAATGGATCATGTAGGCCACAAGTGAGGGCTGGAGCACTGTACAGGAGCTGTCAAACATAACGACGCCTAGAGCGGAAGGCAAACAGTGCCCCTTTCCTGTAACGCTACAATGCCACTCACGACAACGGCTGTGTCTGTGTTTTCCCTTTAACCCAAGGCCTGGGGCAACTTGCATGGAGGTCTGCAATATCACACTTCAAATCGTTACTTTTATTAGGCTCAACAATTCATCAGCTCATCAATTACAACTGGTTCTTAAGCTTAAGATGCTAGAATTGAATCGTGCGTCTGAGAATTATAACTGCTCTATTTTCGATGTCACAAAATGAAGTTAGTGCCCGGTTAGGCTGAATGAATGAGACAGCACAAACGAGATGTAAGGCTTTCGACAGGATGAATGAGACAACAATGAACCATTACTGAATCGATCGGTGACCTCAAATCATTGCACAAGTAATTTTTACGCAGACGTTTTACAATAATTAGAGTGTATGAATCGGTCATGATCAAGTGCAGTAATGCACTCTTCGTTGCAGGGCTACAAGGTGATCAGCGGAGGGCAAGTGCAGCAAAATCAATTGTACTGTTCATGTATGCTCCAAGGTATATGATCCCCACTGTCATTAATACACATTGATCAGCATGGTTGATACATGGTCAAACAAACCCCATGACCAGCACGACATCAGAAGGCCGTCATCCAGCAGTGGACGAAAAGGAACGTACACGTACAGTACACACTCGACTTGTTTCACAAGTTTTCTAATCGTCACATTTGTATCAAACGATCCAATATCTGAATATTGCTGCTGTGGTGTCCATAGGCTCAGCAGGCGAGTCCCTCTGCCTGGTGCGCGCGAGGCCTTGGTGCCGAGCTATCCAGGCAAGAAGGAAGGGGGATGGGTCTCAGGCCTGCACCAATCAACACACATGGGTCATGGTCTGGTATCACGACTCAATTGTGTCTGTTTTGCAAAACAGAAACATCGAGTTTCTGGAGGCAGAGCAAAATATGTTAAAGTTTAGGAAGCCTTTCTACCCATGGACTGATTGAAAAGAACGGAAGCAGACAAACAGGGACAATAACATTTAACCACGTGATGTGGCTTGTAGCCATTCTTATAATCACGTTGCTCATGGTATGCAGTAGCCTGTGGGGTATTAAGGGTTTAAATGATGGCCTGCAATTGTCTACAATGTCATAATGCTGTAGTGCAATATGGAACATGAGGGTGCAGACAAAGTAGGTTCCATGGAGGTGCTGTATCTATTACGGTACACGCTTCGGGAGAATTCCATGGAACATTGGTGCACAATTTCACTTAAGCTTTAGACACGAAAACGTCACTACACATTTTAAGAAAAAGCATTTCAAGTGAGCTCAAAGAGGGCACATGCACGAGCAATTACAACACTGTATTACTTAAACATCCGGGCCTGATGGCGACAGTGGTTAGAGCACACAGCGTGCAATCGGAAGCTTTCAAGTTCAAATCCTGGCCAGAATTCGACTCGGTACTTCATCGCTTCAGGGGGTCTCTTCCAGGGTCTATAAAAAAGTACCACTTTGTGGAAAGTCAACAGTGGTTGTCCTCCTATGGACAAAATTGCTCTCGCCACACGAATGTAAAAATGTGACGTTGGAACAACGCTGCAAACAGGGGAGACGCTCTGCGGAGATCGCGATAGTAGTGTCTCCGACAGGCAGAGCCGGCAGGCGAGAAGTGACATCGTGGGAATTTAGCGCTTGCGTAAAAACTCGCTTCCTCTGCATGTCAAAGCCACTATCGCCAATCCCTAATGTAACAGAAGTCGGTGTTTGGTCTTGGATCATCAAAGCGCACAATCGGACGCACAAACTTTATCAACATTAATGTCAGAAATAAATTGATGTTACTTGTGGAAGTGGTGACATGGCGAGGAAATGACTCGACCTAGCTCCAAGTGATGTCACTCTTCCTTTCGTACTGAAACGACGACATATTCCGATAATTCCTGCGTATGCGATGACGATCAACAAGTTGCAAGGTCAGACTTTTGAAAATGTAGGTATTTATCTCAATGGACCCGTATTTTCCCATGGCCAGTTGTTAGTGGCTCTGTCGAGATCTAAATATCCTCAGCGGATCAAAGTGTTCATCAAGGATAGCCAACTGCAGGGAAACCTTTTGAACAGTGATCAGAGATTCCACAAAATATCATATACCGAGAAATCTTCCCAAGTCCTTACATTTCATTAAAGCGTGGTTTAAAAAAAAAGTATTTTTACATATTTTATTCAGTAAAGCCGTTAAAAATAATCCACCGCAGTATTGAGTGCCATGTGCTTTTAATGTAAACGTGCAGGCTGCCTGCACAGGAGGCCGGGCGTGAACAAACGACGGAGCGCGCACACGAGGAGCAGCAGCGGTCTCACCGCTCTGCCCGGGCAGCACATCCCTGCCTCAATCAATGGCCTTGATTTGGAGCCTGGTGAGAAAGAACAGGACCCTGCGGGGTGGGCTGGTAGGAATAATACTTAGTACCGGTACAGGGATATCGACCGGGTATAGAGGAGTTAAAGAAAAAATTACTGTATTCTAGTGTAACGTTAATTAAAAGTGTTTGTTTTGACAAGAAACAAACACTTTGGGAGTGTTATACTTAATCAGCTCCCTCCCCTGTGCACCCAGCCTTGAGCTGACCCACTTCCTTGGCCTTTTTGGGTTTATCTTTTGCTCCCTCAGCTGCAGGAGAACAAGGCGTATTTCTACCTCCTCCCTGTGTGCACGTGTTCCAATTAGCTCGGAATCCCTAAACACACAATCAGTGATGATTCCTGGCTTCCTGTGGTTGTGATTTAGACAAAGGCGCCTCTGCTTCCTTCCATTGCCTTTGAGTTGACACTGCCCTATTATTCGCCCATGTGCTAAGGTCATAGAATTCGTTTTGACTTCAGTAATATTAACATTCAGTATTGGATTAGCAAATGGGCAATGGTTCATTGATGTAGCTCGCAGCCTGGTCTCCAATTTGAGCGAGCGCGAGGATCGATAATTTAGCTCTGTTGTTGAATTTCGAATTTTGACGTTACTTTAAAACCATGCAGGATGGTTGGGCTTTTTGCCTTAACTATGTCTGGCTGACTCTCCCACTGTCTCTGCCGCCTGCACGGGTGACATGTGCCCGTTTATCAGGCCTTATCTTTCCTTGAAGCAAGGTTGCAAATTCTGCCATCCTAGCCCTCCTCCAGTTCATTACTTAACAACACCTGGTGTTTTGCAGTTTGCTGCGCTTTGGTGTGTTTTCATTCATTATAAAAAAACAAGTAAAAAGATAATATATAAAAATATCATCAAATATTATTAATATCAATTTCGGAAGAAGGGGTTAGTATACAACAGTAGCTAGGTCTGCTTCATTATTTCTGTTATCCAGGGACTTATTACAAACCTCCTCTCTTCCAAATTCAGATTTTCCAGCAGGGAACAGACTTGGGACTGAGCAACATAAAGCATGGACACTAAAACCATTCTCAGGCAACCAGATAAATGTGCTTTACCAATACGTTTTATAATTAGGAAAACAGTAGAATAGCAATCTGTACTTCACACTTGTTATAACACGAAAAATAACTCAAGGCCGACCAACAAATGCATGGATACAACGCCCGTACGGAAGAGGTGAAGGTTAGAAGAATGTTCACTTAAGGGTGCACCTGTGGACGTTAGCACGAGTATCACTCCACGTCTTTTCTTCCTTCAACTTCTCAACAACCCTGGCTTCACACTCGTCATGAGTCGGTGGCAAGGTACATTGTTAAGGTCTTGGTTGATGGGTTGGTTACCGTTGGCAAAACAAAAGTGTAAACACCCTTGCAGTTTGCATGACAAACAACAAGAAAGTTGGCCATCATTTATAAAAAAAAAGGCACCCATACTACTAACAGACTGACAAATATGGATGCAGAGGCAGACACAGAGACAGACACACACCACTGAAAAAACAAGAGGCAGACACGGAGAACGTGGGGTTGGGAGAGCGTGGAACCAACCCGACCCCCCCAACACCACCAGACATAAACAAACGCAGAGGCAGCAGCAGCAGCGTCGGCGGCAGCAGCAGTCGCGTGAGGACCGTAGCCGCTAGGTGCAAGCGGTGCAGCGCTAGCGAGGATTCTGCAGCGGTGACATCATGCTCCCAGTCCACCCACGCACACCGACTTGACATTTTTTTTGCTTGGCCACATACAGCAATTAAACACAAGATCAATGAATTAAAAATGTATAAAGGTTAAATCGCTAACCATGGTTAAAATTCATTGCCGAGGAATGTGCATTCAATGAAATAAAGATTCGCCTGCAGTGAAGTGAAAACTTCACGCAGCTACAAATACAGCGGCCTGCCAGAAGGAGAACGCCAAAGTTGGATTTTAAATTGTGGCGGAAAACATCATTTCAAATGTGTCCCTAATTACCTATGCGCGAGTAATTTATGCAATGGGTAGTGTGCGTACGTGCTTATAATATCATTATAGTAGAAACATCTCTATAGTTGAGTAAGCACAATGTAATTTCTAAATACATTTTACTGCAAATATAATATTATCTGTTAATTATAATAATTACTCGCTATTTGTCTTCACATGATAAACGTGGTGCTTCTGTTCACCATTTCCGAGAAACGTTGAAGCGTTACTGTCCGCCTGTCCTGTCCGTAACGGGGCCATGATGATGACCCTCATAAAAAAATACCCAAGATAAATAAAAATTTAAATAAAATATTTGTTTCTGTTTGGGTCTCTCCCCATAGAATACCAGTTAAATAGATCAAATGGTTGTCCAAATAAAAGGCAATAAAAACCAGCGCTAAATATGAAGCCTTCTCCGCCAGAGCGCAACGATCTCATTGCGAGTAAGGTCATCTCACCATGTCACATCATGCGCCCGTGTGACGTCACCCTGCGCTGCTGGGAAGGAATTCAGCGTGATCACCATTAGCCACGATCGATCAATCCGCTGCTGAATGAAGGCCTAAGCAAGCTGCCACCACCGCTCATGGGCCTGCGATGTAGCGATCCATCTCGCGCCTACACGCCAGCTGACATCATCCTTCCTGCCCCATGAGCCCGAGACATGTCCCCAGGCACGTTCCCTCCTTGGGCCACCACTGCACTGTTATTTTTGACCACCCACAACCTTCATCCCTTATCGTGACGAGTCCTGCCCAAGCCCAATGACTTCTGTAAAGTCAATATGAGTGGAACCTGCATGTGCTCTCCGAGCAAAGTCAATGTAACGCTTCTCAGCGCACCATTCAGCTCTTGTTCCAATTCGCTTGCTAATGTCCGTGTTTCTGATCCGTACATCACGAAAGACCGCATGCACTCAAGATTTTTTTTCAAAGAATACTTCCGATGACAAACACACATGGGAAAGCATTGCAGAAGCCATGAACATGCACGGGTTCTCTTGTCATTTCTAAGGGGCTGCCCGTCTCAATAACGAGCCAAATGTACGTTTCGCACTGCCTATTTCCCAGGGCACGGGGATGTGTGCCTTGAGTGCAGTGCAAATAAACACTGCCAGCCAACACCTTGGCAAGAGCCACGCCAAGAGAGGGAGCAGCGGAGGCCTGTGGGAGCGCACTCGATGACGCACAACAGAGAGGCATTCACAGCACCCGCATCTTCTGCACACCACCAATCCTATTTTAAGATTATTCATAAAAACAGTGCCGTATATAGTTAGAATTATTTCATTTCTTCAGAAAGGTGTTAAGAGTTTTAGCCAGGCGCTTGTTTGGATGCTTGGTAAGTTCCTTATCAAATGCCACGTTTGTGTTATGTGGAAGGAATCCTGAGCACATGGACACAATCCAGGCAACGAGCAGAGAACACTCAAATACTACAGACACAAAACCGTATTTCTGTACTTCCTCCCACAGGCACGTGGCTGAAACTGTGCCTCTGTTTCTATTACATGCAGCCATCATAAAAGACATTTGGTGTAACCATCAACCGCATCAGAACATCAACAGGCCGATGAGCACGAATGGAACATTAAAGACAAGAACATTAAAGACAAGCCACAATACGATTGTGGCCATGCAACACAAACTATGGACCGTGTCGTCTGCGCTGCTTCAACAGAGTAGCAAAAACGACACAAACTCTCGATGCGGATGCCCTCTCGTGTCTAGCACACGTCGACATTGGAATTAACTTCCTGAACATATTGCTGGCAAACACAGATCATGCAGGCGGTTTCTCTGTATAGAACTCAAAAGGTCCGCACAGACGGGCTCACGCTCCCACTATAATCAGAATATGTATTTATACTGGAGGAGTCCCATGAGCTACAAAGATGTCCAGTCGGGGCGGGTAAGAAGGTTACAGCAACAAAGAATACAAAAACACGATAGTAGTGCAAAGCACAAAAAAAGGTACAATTAAAACTAAACCATCCCTGATCCTCCCAGGAAAAGCCCACCGAGGTATTAACTTATTTTCCAGAAGCTACCAAATAGGCGACCTGGCCACAAGCAGGGAATTAGAGGCACGGCTACTCCCAGAGAGGTGTGTTGTGGGTGGGGCAGCACAACAGTGAGACGCACCGCCAAGGAGGCTCAACTCGAGTGGGCCACCCAAGGGGACAGAGGTGGTGGTGCAGGGCCCAGCCGGGCACCACCACCACCCTTAGCACGGCCCCTGTGCATTTCAGAGCTGCAGTACCAGAATACCACCCATGTCCGACCGCTACCACCCATCACGCGCGCGTCTCGTGCACTCTGGCGCACACTCTCACTCCTATCAGTGGCATCTTATATCCAGCCAGAGCTTTGGGTGGGGAGAGGGCCTTGTTGAATCCCACTCATTGCCAACTACTCCAACATGTGCGCAGGAGACACACGAATTGGCTATTTTGAAGGAGCAAGGAGCTCTTTTTGCTCTAATTATTGAAGGCTGATGTCATGAAACTGTCATTACAAAACTAGTCGTATATACATGCCTATCTGGTGACAGTCTGAAAGGCGTTGTTTCGCTTTGCCAAATTGTATGCAAGCTGGTAGGGCGCACCTTTCAAGGTTGGGTTTATAAACTGTCATTCTTCAGCGCAGCATTTGTAGATAAACACCTTTGAGTGGCCATCGTGGGACTGGAAGTTTGTCAAAACACGCATGTTTTGGGCCATCTGACAAGAGTGGATTTATAGTACTGTATTACTAAAGAGGTTTCGTTTTCTTATCACAGCAAAGAAAAACAAAGGAGATATCACTGAGATTTGCTAACACTCAGCCTTGTGAAGAGACTGGCTGCAGCTGCAATGCAGCTTTGAAGGAAGGAGCACCTCTATGCGTTGGAAAATAACAGTAAAATAATTTACTTTAAATGTAGCGAGTAATGTTATTCTCATTTATTCAACCACAAACAACACTCACTGTGCATTCATGTGGGAGGAAACCCGACTACTACTCTCTCTAATCGCGGATTCGGTTTCTCGGTACAGTACTCAAAAGTTCGGCACACCACGTGCTCACCGTCCCACTTGCTCAACTGCCACCGCCTCGCCATCGGAGTTGGTGGGGCGGTGTGACTGGTGAAAGAGTGGCAGCCCAAGGAGGGAGTTGCCCCACTCCCAACAGGGCTAAGAGGTGCCCCACTGCAGTATCTTATGAAAAGGCGACTTTCATAACAATTCATGAAAATTGCATTTTTTTTAAGGATTTTAAAAACGACAAGCAAAACATTTGCGTCCTATTTTCGGCAAACAACACCACACATGGAATTCGTATTTGGCCTTTTAAAGTCACGGCGCAGTAATTCTGCTTCGTATTCATGAATAAAACCAGATACGCGATCCAAAACCAAACTTTGGCAGCAAGTTCAGCTCTGTAAACAGTCTCATCAAGCAGCCCGGGTATTTATTTGACTGCCGTAAAATAAATTTCAAACCACACTGGCTCCAAGAAACAGTACAGCACTGTATATGTAAATATAACTTCTAAGTTATAATCACGATGCTATCGTTGAGGAATCTTTACGGTTACTTTTGTGCTCGTACAATCACACGTGTAACATACAAAACTAAATATAACTGTAACATGTTGTAATGTTTATGTTAAAGACCCACACACAACATTTGTGTTATGCAGGCCATGGCAAAAGAACTGTTTGGTTTTCTTCATTGGCATAAATTGAGAAGACTGCTCCCGCTTACAATCACAGCGACTTTTACGCTGTGAACACGTAGGCATGCTGCAATATATGAGGACAGCTTATTGGTTAACAAAAAACATTTATACCGATAGATACTGCTTATATATCAGAATGTCTAGAATAATAATTACGACAATTTGTATCACGTCATAACATAACTACACCACCACTTTTAATGACCGCACTCTTTATCTCAACCACTGTCATCTTATGAACAATTGCTGCAAAGTGCCTTGGAATACGGCTCTATATAAATCCGTATAAGATAAGGACGCAAGCCATCTCACGCATATATCCAGAATAGACACATCATCATCATCCGAGACCCCAACATCTCCGATCCCTCAGGGCTGTGACATCCCTCCCCGAACAAACTGGTGTAGCCATCAACCACTTCAGGTCATCAAGAGGCTGCTGCGCACATCTCCCTCATGGCCTGAACGTTACAGACAAGCCACAAGAGCGCGACTGTGGCCATGCAACACAAACTAGGGACCATAAAGTCAAGCACTGCGGCCTGCGCTGCTTCAATGGAGGGTGAACAGCAACGCTCCACCAACTCTCTCTCCCGAAGCCCTCTCGTCCCGGCTGACAAACCTCAACATTGTCGTCGAGCTCCTGAACATGTAGCCATCGTGCGCAAGAATAAAATAAAAAGTTTGTTAAGCAATGTTTGCAAAGATGTTGTGCAAGAAAAACCTTAACGTTAATGAATGATTATACTCAATATTGTTCACGCAGTACCGCACTCCTTATTGATCATACGCAACCCTTATCACGTTGTTAGCACCTTGGGTCACGGGACAGTTGAATATTCTGTAGAGGATGCGAGTACGTGCGGCGATTATGACTGAAAGATACTTGAAAGATTATACGGCGATAAAAAAACACAATCAAAGCAGTTATTATTCTTAAAGGCACCAATCTCAACAGATACATCGGCAGGTTATCTGACAGCAGAATGGCTCGGAGTAAAGGCCTGCGACGGCGCTCCTTTTCCGAAGATCGTTATCTTATACAGAGTTTACTAATTGGGGACCAGATCACCTGCTAAGGATCTGGTGGGCCACCACTCCCCACGTGAGCGTTGCTCGGCGGAAGGAGGTGCCAAGAATCAATTCGTATTGATGGATCTGTTGGGAATTTATGCGATTAAGAGTACAGCCCACTAAATATTAAAGATAAAATTACGAATACTCTTATAAACGACGGATGGCCATCACTCGTTCTCGTTGTGCCCTCACAGCCACGGATGGCTTATGGGTTCGAGTGGGTTTGAGTGGTGAGAGTTGTCTTCAAGAGTCAGTGTTCGGAGTCGGTTCTTTATGTCAAACAGACGCCTGGTGGTCGTGTGGTGAGGGGGCGGTGCGCGTCATACGTATTAGTCGCTCCTCTGTCGCCGTGGGGAATTTGGTTTGGATGCTCGGTCGGTAGGTGGCGCCCACAGCTCGCTCCTGGCGTGCAGTGTTGGGTCGTCACCTCGTCGCCAAACCGCGACCTTCAGCTGCAGAGAGACCTTCGACTCGGCAGAGGTTGGCCCACGCAGGCCGAGTTGAGCTGTCAAGCGGGTCTTGCCCGCCTGCAGAGGAGATGGGGAGCCGCTTGAGTCGAGCCCCGAGAGCCGTTTGAACTCGGCTGAGTCCCAGAAGCTGAAGAGTCGAGCCGACCCGTTGGTCGCAGCTCGCTCCTGAGTCGACCCACTGGTCGACTCCTGAGCCGACCCACTGGTCGAACTCGGCTGATGAGTTGACACTCCTGGTCGAACTGGTTTCCAATGCTCAGAGTCCTTTCTTTTATGCCGAAAAATCCCTTTGGGTCCTGCTCACAAGGCGGGGTTTCCTTTTGATTTACTGTGTCAGGATCTGTCCGTGTGTAGGTGTGTTCATGTGTGTGTCCGTACGTCCGTGTGTCCTTGTGTGCATCACCCACGGCATATTCCGTTGTCATATTCCCTCCATAAAATCCACGAGCAAACAGTCAGGTGTTACAAATTGCCTCGAGGTCGTCTCTCTGTCTGGGTGCGATATTATCTCTTGTTTGGCCTTCTTCATGAACCAAAACACAGACGTTACAAATCGTCTCATAGGCGTCTTTTGTCCGTGTTGCACCACCTGGAGGGAGGGGCACACTCCCCCCGACCCTCGCTGACGCATGAAGAAATGATTAAAAGTTTTAACATTTGTCCCTTACCATTTCCCAGTTATGATTCTGTATTTAACCTAAGGTCTGTCATTTCCCATCGTGGTGCTTGACTCAAGTGGAGGTGTTTCCCCGAGCGTATACACACTCATATCCCGCGCTGCGGGGATACAAAGACGGCCGGGATCTCCCTTCTCTCCGACCCTGGGTTTAACATCGCTCTTTTATTATGTATTTTATTTCGACCTGGTGGTGATTCATCCCGTTATGCTTTGGGTCGAGCCTACCCTGTTGTTAAATTCCGACTTTAACGTGACTTTAATAGCAATACAGAATAATTGAGCTTTTTGACTTAACTAGGCAAACATGAACTTCTGGTGGCCCCCGCAGCCTCGCTGTTCAGCTGAGCCTGCAACCTTGAGAGACACAACACCCTTATTCTCGTCTCACTGTGGTCATCCAACCTTCTGTCCTGGGAGGGTGATTAATTCCAGGACAAGGCCCCCTCACGTTCAGACGTGCAGTGGTTGTTAATCAGCCCCCTCTCCTGTGTACACAACCTTGAGCTGAGTTTATCTTGGCTCTTTCAGCTGCAGAGAACAAGGCGTATTTGTCCTCCCTGTGTGCACGTGTTCCAATTAGCTCGAAATTCCTAACACACAATCAGTGATGACCCCCCCGGCCTTCTGTGGCCGTGATCCAGACAAAGGCGCCTCTGCTTCCTTCCATTGCCTTCGAGTCGACACTGCCCCATTATTCGCCCATATGCTGAGGTCATAGATGATTGGGCTTTTTGCCTTAACTCTGTCTGGCTGACTCTCCCACTGTCTCTGCCCTTGCACGGGTGACAGGTGCCCGTTCATCAGGCCTTATCTTTCCTTGAAGCAAGGTTGCAAATTCTGCCATCCTAGCCCTCCTCCCGTTCATTACTTAACAACACCTGGTGTTTTGCAGTTTGCTGCTTTTTGGTGTGTTTTCATTCATTATATATCAACCTTGGAAGAAGGCTAGGATACAACAAGCGCATATTGCGAGAGCCAATTCAGCGTGCACAGATTTAGCACTTTAATTACAAAGCACTTATATCACTCGTAATTAGAAAATGTTATCAATCAAAATAGGGACATTGGGGCAATTACAATTGGAATTGTAAAACAATTGTAAAAGATGATCTCGGTTCTCACCTGCTCGCTCAACTTCAGCATAACCATGTGGCCCAACGCGCGTCGGACCAGGCGTCGCAAGGCAAGTGATAATACGACTCATTAAGATTATAATTATGTAAATATTATACCAATCGTAGTAATTGTTCTAATCGGTGGGTCTCGCGCTAATTGGGAGCCACATCTGGCAGCTCCGGCGCCATGACGCGGGGCGATGTTTGCGCGCCTCTCATTGGTCAGAGGCTCCCCCAACGCGCGCTCTGATTGGACGAGACGTTCCTTCTCGGGAATGGGCGCAACCATTCGAGATGTCAAAAATGGGGGTGTTTTAACGACGCAGGATTAGTGATCAAAATTTTGTTTAAAAACACAGGATTTAACAGGTTTTTAAAATGAAACATTGAAATGTCACGCGATACGCGTGTGTAGAAAATTTCAGCTCGTTAGGCTTCGTAGATCCTTAGATATTAAGCGTCAAAAATCCGACAAGATAAATAGACAACACGGCAAGTTCGATAAGCGTGTGTAATAACAATTCAGGAACAATTTTTTTTGCACAAAAAATATAATTACAGAACAATATTATCTTTATTTTTTTACCTGAGAGACAAAATGTGATTTAAGTTGAGATGTGATACATCTATACAACCAGACTGGTGGTGCAATGCACTCACAACTGCCTTGTTTACATTCACCACGCGTCACCGAGTCATCAGGCACGCGTGCTCGGCCGCTGATGACAATCGCTGAATTGGCAAAACCTGTTGGAGTGGTTTCAGACGAAGGGAATTGTTCATCGAACGTCCTCGACCTCCCCTGTGACCCATCAGGCGCAGATTTCACTGGGAGATCATCTGCCCGACCAACATGCTGCAGTATTGCCCTCATTATGACCACACCCCCTTCTGAATTGAATCACGTCATGGATCACTTCAGGGCATTGCCTTATGAATGCACTTTTATTTACCTACCTCGATTCAGAACACTTTTTTATTCCCACGCTCACGAGGTCCCGAATTCTTAGCCGTGTCTCGGCAAACAGACTTGGCTCCGGCACCAGTGAGCCGACCCCAAAGCCACACGCCCTGAACTTGAGCCAACTCTGAGCGTTGTCCCAGCCACGCTCAACATTTCCACGATCTGAGTCTGAGCCGAGCCCTTGGCCGAGCCGCCCGTGTTTCTTTGGAAGCAACGGAGCGGCTCAAGCCCGAGCCGAGCCAGAGTCCCGACTCGGGACACGGCTCTAAGGCTTGTAAGTGGCAAACACTTCCACGGTTTTGTAAAAGCGCCATAATGTTATACGGGGTTTATCCTCACTTTCATAACTGGAAAACCAGTTTTGTAAACATTCCATGTTTGACATTCTTTCTAAACAACTAAAAATACGGTCGATAAATTATGATACCAATTTACAACCGGTAAAAATAATGCTAAAAAGTAACGGTAAACATGCGTTCCCAGGTAATAACTCGTATCCCAAGACTGCAAAAACTCCCAAATTAGGAAATAATCATTTACAGTACCACGTTTTACTTGACCATAGATTTACGTAACTTAAAAACGAAGGTAAAGGTATATGACGAAATAACTACATTCCAAAAAATGTACAAACTGATAATGATCTGCAAAACAAACAGCCGTAATATTTAGAGAATGTTAAGTAAACAACAAGGAACATCACGCACATGGATGGATTTCATAGCGGTCTCCAACGTGTGTTTGCCCGCTTTACAAATACAAGTATAACATAAGATAAGTAGATAATTGTAGAATGTATTAATGGCGAATGGAAACAAGATATCGTAGTTGTACCAACCTACGAAGCGCAGTGGTTAAACGAATGCTCTACGAACCTGGCGACCTTCAGTTCGATTCCCAGACAAGTGGTAAGTGCTATCGGACCCGATGAAAGCACGCCCTGCTGCCCCCTCACTGCCCCTTCCTGACACGTGAGACTTGAGATCAAACACACACGCCATGACTGACGCACACTTCACCCAGCAATGGATCAACAAAGGTTTATGTTTGTTGTTTCAGCGCTTGTTACCGTGTCTATTAATACATTAATGCCTCAATTACAACTAATTATTGCTTTCATGGACAGCCGGCCTAAGTTTGTCTGATACCCACGGGGCTCCCCCCTGAGGATCTGCTTTTGAGATTTTGAGATGAAGGAAGCTAAAGCCACGGAGTGAATGGTGTGTGGGTCCACCACAGCCGCTCCGGTCTCAAGGTCTGATGCCACAACTCAAACCACCCACAACCGATTGGAGGGACCCCACCTGACTGATTGGATGGGCCCCACCTGACTGATTGGAGGGGCCCAACCTGACTGATTGGATGGGCCCCACCTGACCGATTGGAGGGGCCCCACCTGACCGATTGGAGGGGCCCCACCTGACCGATTGGAGGGGCCCCACCTGACCGATTGGAGGGGCCCCACCTGACTGATTGGAGGGGCCCCACCTGACTGATTGGAGGGGCCCCACCTGACCGATTGGAGGGGCCCCACCTGACCGATTGGATGGGCCCCACCTGACCGATTGGAGGGGCCCCACCTGACCGATTGGAGGGGCCCCACCTGACTGATTGGAGGGGCCCCACCTGACTGATTGGAGGGGCCCCACCTGACTGATTGGAGGGGCCCCACCTGACTGATTGGATGGGCCCCACCTGACTGATTGGAGGGGCCCCACCTGACCGATTGGAGGGGCCCCACCTGACTGATTGGAGGGGCCCCACCTGACTGATTGGAGGGGCCCCACCTGACTGATTGGAGGGGCCCCACCTGACTGATTGGAGGGGCCCCACCTGACCGATTGGAGGGACCCCACCTGACTGATTGGAGGGGCCCCACCTGACTGATTGGAGGGGCCCCACCTGACCGATTGGATGGGCCCCACCTGACTGATTGGAGGGGCCCCACCTGACCGATTGGATGGGCCCCACCTGACTGACTGTAGGGTCCCACCTGACTGATTGGAGGGGCCCCACGTGACCGATTTGATGGGCCCCATCTGACTGACTGGAGGGGCCCCACCTGACTGACGGGAGGGGCCCCACCTGACCGATTGGGCCCCCCCCTGAGTGACGTCGCGACTCCACCACCACCACTGGGGCAAGTGCCACGAGGGGGCGCCACCTACCAGGTGAGTGAGGAGGCGTCCCGCAGCCGAGGGAGAGGGCACGGCATGCCCGTCCTTGTGGCCCCGCTGCGTCTGCAGCGGCAGTAGCAGCTGCTCCCATGCCCTGCAGCAGCAGCAGCAGACAGCGGCATCACAACCCATAGGCAGCACGTGGCATCACATGTGTGTGCAATACACGTGCTGTTGTTGAACACACACACGTGTGTTGTTGCACACACACGTGTGTGTGTGTGTGTGCAACAACACGTGTTGTTGTTGTTGCTGTTGTTGTTGTGGGCGAGTCTCGGCACCATTCTGCTTCAGCAGGGCACAGCGCCAAACGTAGCTGGGTGTTTGGCACGAGAGGAAGCCAGAGGACGCGCAGGAAACCCGAGCAGATGAGATTTTGTTTTAAGTCCGCACAGATGGATTCACGAATCCACTTTGTGCCGATATCTGACCAAATATTTCGCAGTTACGTGCGAGTGTAAGTGGAGACTGTGTTGCAGCACACCACTCGCTCTCCACGACGACGACTCCGCCTCTCTAGATCACACCACGCGCTGCACGCAGACTCCTGCAGCCGCAGTTAGTCAGAGGTCGTCACGAATGGCCACCGCGCGGAGAACAACAACAACACCACAAACAACAACACCACAAACAACAACAACACAAACAACACCACAAACAACAACACAAACAACAACACAAACTTCCATCCGAGTGAGGGAGCTTCGGCGAGAGCGTGAGGGTGTCTGTGAGTGTCCGTGAGAGTGTCTGTGGAAGTGTACACGTGTGTGTGAGAGTGTCTGTCCGTGTGGGGTATCTGTTGGGGTGAATGTGGGGGTGAGTGTCCGTGTGAGTGTACGTGGGGGTGAGTGTCTGTGTGAGTGTCTGTCCGTGTGTGTGTGCCTGTCCGTGTGGGGTATATGTGGGGGTGAGTGTACGTGTGAGTGTACGTGGGGGTGAGTGTCTGTGAGAGTGTCTGTCCGTGTGTGTGTGAGAGAGTGCCTGTCTGTGTGGGTGAGTGTCTGTGAGAGTGTCTGTCTGTGTGGGTGAGTGTCTGTGTGGGTGAGTGTCTGTGTGGGTGTCTGTGTGGGTGAGTGTACGTGTGAGTGTCTGTGTGGGTGAGTGTCTGTGTGGGTGAGTGTCTGTGTGGGTGAGTGTCTGTGTGGGTGAGTGTACGTGGGGGTGAGTGTGTGTGAGAGTGCCTGTCCGTGGGGGTGAGTGTCTGTGTGGGTGAGTGTACGTGGGGGTGAGTGTGTGTGAGAGTGCCTGTCCGTGGGGGTGAGTGTCTGTGTGGGTGAGTGTCTGTGTGGGTGAGTGTGTGTGAGAGTGCCTGTCTGTGTGGGTGAGAGACTCGTGGAGCAGGAATGCGGGGAGCTGCGTCAGTGGCTTAGCAGAAGTAACAAAGCCGACACCGCTGCTGTCACTGCTACTACTGCTGCTGCCACTACTGCTACTACTGCTGCTGCTACTACTGCTGCTGCTACTACTGCTGCTGCTGCTACTACTACTGCTGCCACTACTGCTGCTGCCACTACTGCTACTACCGCTGCTGCCACTACTGCTACTACCGCTGCTGCCGCCGCTGCTGCCTGCTGCCGCTACGGCTGCAACTACGGCTGCTGCTGCTACAGTGCAATTGACATTCACCGCAGGCCTGCGCGCCAAATATGCACTGTACACAGTGCGTGACGCGGCCTGCACCACGTGTCTCTAGCACACGTCACGTCACTAGCACACAGCACACGTCACTAGCACACGTCACTAGCACACGGCACGTCACTAGCACGTCACTCGCACACGGCACGTCACTAGCACACGTCACTAGCACACAGCACGTCTCTAGCACACGTCACTAGCACGTCACTAGCACACGTCACGTCACTAGCACACGTCACTAGCACACAGCACGTCTCTAGCACACGTCACGTCACTAGCACACAGCACGTCTCTAGCACACGTCACTAGCACGTCACTAGCACACGTCACGTCTCTAGCACACGGCACGTCACTAGCACGTCACTAGCACACGGCACGTCACTAGCACACGGCACGTCACTAGCACACGTGACGTCACTAGCACACGTGACGTCACTAGCACACAGCACGTCACTGGCACACAACACGTCACTATCACGTCACTAGCACACGGCACGTCACTAGCACACGTCACTAGCACGTCACTAGCACACGGCACGTCACACGTCACGTCACTAGAACACGGCACGTCACTAGCACACGGCACGTCACTAGCACGTCACTAGCACACGGCACGTCACACGTCACGTCACTAGAACACGGCACGTCACTAGCACACGGCACGTCACACAGCACGTCACTAGCACACGTCACGTCACTAGCACACGTCACGTCACACAGCACGTCACTAGCACACGTCACGTCACTAGCACACGTCACGTCACACAGCACGTCACTAGCACACGGCACGTCACTAGCACACAGCACGTCACTAGCACACGTGACGTCACTAGCACAAGGCACGTCACACAGCACGTCACTAGCACACGGCACGTCTCTAGCACACGGCACGTCACTAGCACACGTCACTAGCACACGGCACGTCACTAGCACACGTCACGTCACTAGCACACGGCACGTCACTAGCACACGGCACGTCACTAGCACACGGCACGTCACTAGCACACGTCAGGTCACTAGCACACGTCACGTCACTAGCACACGGCACGTCACTAGCACACGCCACGTCACTAGCACACGGCACGTCACTAGCACACGTCACGTCACTAGCACACGGCACGTCACTAGCACACGTCACGTCACTAGCACACGTCACGTCACTAGCACACGTCACGTCACTAGCACACGGCACGTCACTAGCACACGGCACGTCACTAGCACACGGCACGTCACTAGCACACGTCACGTCTCTAGCACACGGCACGGCACTAGCACACGGCACGTCACTAGCACACGTCACGTCACTAGCACACGTCACGTCACTAGCACACGGCACGTCACTAGCACACGGCACGTCACTAGCACACGGCACGTCACTAGCACACGTCACGTCTCTAGCACACGGCACGGCACTAGCACACGCCACGTCACTAGCACACGTCACGTCTCTAGCACACGGCACGTCACTAGCACACGGCACGTCACTAGCACACGTCACGTCTCTAGCACACGGCACGGCACTAGCACACGCCACGTCACTAGCACACGTCACGGCACTAGCACACGGCACTAGCACACGTCACGTCACTAGCACACCACACGGCACTAGCACACGGCACGTCTCTAGCACACGTCACGTCTCTAGCACACGTCACGTCTCTAGCACACGGCACTAGCACACGGCACTAGCACACGTCACGTCACTAGCACACGTCACGTCACTAGCACACGGCACGTCTCTAGCACACGGCACGTCACTAGCACCATGCACCACGTCCACGTCTCTCACCCCCCCCCACCCTCCTGTCCACGTCTCTCCAACTCTCCACTCGTCTCGCGGTCGCCGAGGCGAAGAGGAGGAGGCGGGGGGGGTCGCCGCGTCTCTGGCACGACCCCAAACCACCGTCTCCCACAGCCCCCCACGAAATCCACTGCCCCCTACGCAGCCCCACGGCCCCCCACGGCGCCCTACGCACCCATGGAAAGGCGTCGCCGCCGCCGCCGCCGTCGCCGCTGCGCCCCGCGTCGCCCCGGGCCCCGCGAGTCCGCAGGCTCAGCCCCTGCGCCCGATGCTCCCCCTCGCTCCGTCGCTCCTCTCCGCGTCTCTCTCGTTCCTCTTCTCCTCCTCCTCCTCGACTCCTCTCGCCTTCTCGCTGTCCTCCTCCTCCTCTCTCGCCTCCTCCTCCTCCTCCCCACTCCTCGCCTCGCTCCTCTCGCTCCGCGTCTCTCCGCCTCTCTTCGCTCTTCGCTCCTCAGCTACAAAATGGCTCCTCCCGCTCCCTCCTCCTCCTGCCGCTGCTGCTCCACGCAGAAATAAATAAATAATGGTAGCGTCCCTTTAACTATTTATTTAGTTACACTACATACTACTCTACATTACACTACACACCACTCTACATTACACTACACACTACTCTACATCACACTACATTACACTACACACCACTCTACATTACACTACATTACACTACACACTACTCTACATTACACTACACACCACTCTACATTACACTATACACTACTCTACATTACACTACTCTACATGACACTACACACCACTCTACATTACACTACACACTACTCTACATCACACTACATTACACTACACACCACTCTACATTACACTACACACTACTCTACATTACACTACACACCACTCTACATTACACTACACACCACTCTACATTACACTACACACTACATTACACTACACACCACTCTACATTACACTACACAACACTCTATATCACACTTAGACTCCACTCTATATCACACTTAGACTCCACTCTGTACACCAGTGACTCGTGTTCTACACTAAATCGAGTTCTACATTTTGTGTCCATCGGACCAACGTCTCCAGACCAACAACGACCGTCTGGGGAGGCCACGCGGTGACCACCACCACCACCACCACGTGGTCTCGTCAGCCGTGCGGGCCTCCTCCACCGCGACTCTTCGTCCCGGCCGGAGCACCGCCAAGCCGCAGGTGCCGAGAGAGAAGCACAACCTCAATTCCCCGCCCTGACCTCGACATTGGCCACGCGTGAGCGAACATTGGACGCACACACACACATGGTGGCCCCGAAAGTCGGACAATGCAGGGTTATTATATTTGTTTTTACCAGATCACGTAGGGTTATTTAATGTAGTTTAGCACGTGTTCAAACTGACTTCCACACATGAATGCACGCGTGAATTCTCTTTTGTGCGGAATTCAGGACTTGAAAACAATATCACAGCTGCCTTCTTTAGCAAACGGAAAAATTATTTTTACTCGTTTCTTTTTAGTAAAAAAATCCACTTTTAAATGTCACCTGAAAAGGAAGAATAGATATTGATAATAGATAAAAGAAGAGTATGAAAATGTTTAATGCCAGTGTTAAAATAAATTAAAGAATCCTGTGAATGAGGGGTAGTGTTAACTTTGCCCTCCCCAAGAGGGAAACTTGAGGGGAGGGGGGAATTCATTTTGTGGCGATGTTGAACATGTGAAAGCATGTGGCAATATAACATGAGAAACGTGGTTACATAGCAGCGGTCTGGAAACGATTTTGAGATATGGGAGCAGAGAGACGCAAGTGGCCGTGGCTGCTTGTCGAGGCGTCGGCAAGAGGGCCCGGAGTGGGATATGCTGCGTTCTCAGGTGTGGAGGTGGAAGAAGCTGATTCTGCTTCCCACGATCCGACGTAGATGCTCCGCAGAACCCAGGACAGGAGGTGTTCCGTGCAGATGAAACTCTGCGTTGTCCCACCGTGCACGCTCAAAGTCGCTTTTTCAAAGGAGATTGAATTCCACTTGGCCCCCTCACCGTGTCTCCACCGTATTTAGCCTCTGGGTTAGACGATGGCAGCGTTCTTGGAGCCCACCACCCCGTCAGGAGGTAAACCACGGCGATCGTCATCGAAAGGACATCGAATACACACACACACACACGTGGAGTGTGAAACACGCACACACACGTGGGGTGTGAAACACGTGGAGTGTGAAACACACACACACGTGCAGTGTGAAACACGTGGAGTGTGAAATACACACACACACGTTGAGTGTGAAACACGTGGAGTGTGAAACACACACACACGTGGAGTGTGAAACACGTGGAGTGTGAAACACGTGCAGTGTGAAACACACACACACGTGCAGTGTGAAACACGTGGAGTGTGAAACACACACACTCACGTGGAGTCTCAGAATCGGCCAGCCGACCGGAGACGTGGGGCCCACGTCCAGCCCGCACAGCCCCTACACCGCCGCTGGGCGACACGGGGGTCCTCGTGGCAAGCGGGCAGCACCGCAGCAGCAGCCGCAGCAGCAGCCGCAGCCGCAGCCGCAGCCGCAGCCGCAGCAGCAGCCGCAGCAGCAGCCGCAGCAGCAGCCGCAGCAGCAGCCGCAGCAGCAGCCGCAGCAGCAGCCGCAGCAGCAGCCGCAGCAGCAGCCGCAGCAGCAGCCGCAGCAGCAGCCGCAGCAGCAGCCGCAGCAGCAGCCGCAGCAGCAGCCGCAGCAGCAGCCGCAGCAGCAGCCGCAGCAGCAGCCGCAGCAGCAGCCGCAGCAGCAGCCGCAGCAGCAGCCGCAGCAGCAGCCGCAGCAGCAGCCGCAGCAGCAGCCGCAGCAGCAGCCGCAGCAGCAGCCGCAGCAGCAGCCGCAGCAGCAGCCGCAGCAGCAGCCGCAGCAGCAGCCGCAGCAGCAGCCCCTCCAAGGCAATCCGCTATTCAAGAGTCGCTTCGATTACCACACGTGGCAAGCTGATCTCGGCCCATCACCAGTGGCATCTTGATATGTCGTGCCGCCTGCGTGATGGGCACTGCTCTCTGGCGCAGCGGGAATCAGATCCACATTCACAGTCTCCAACGCCTCCATCGGCATCATGCTCGGTGCCAGGGGAAGTGCCGCCCGTGCCGGGTGGGGCCTGCGGGTGGCCGCGAGGCTGCCCGTGCCGGGCGACGTTGCCACGAGGAGGCCCACAGGACACGGCCGCTCCACCACCAGCCCAGCCTGCGGCTGCCACGAACCACACGGCCTCCGGCGTTTCCTTCCCATTTCTTGTTTTCTTGAAATTATCAAGATAACGTTCACCCCTGATTGTTTACATTTCAGTACCCGTTTTTTTCCTACTGTAAGTTTTGTATTATCTTTCACTCGTCAAGTTTGAGTTTTATTGATTTGTGGGCGCACGGGGAAGGACTCTCAACATCGGGCCACGGCTGTGGACTTCCACCGACATCCAACTGGGCCAGCATCCTCCAGACACCGTGGTTCTGAATATTCTCCTGAAGTATTACGGCTGAGCATGGCCATTGCTGGGGGACTTTTCAAGAGTAAAATTGCAGAGCCTTCATCTGACCTCCCCCCCCCCCCCCCTTTCCTTGAGTCTCGCACAACATCTACGAGGGCCGTCTCCGCTACACGTCGCCTGCAGGGGAGATCCTTCTCACCAGGGGAGATCCTACTCAACAGGGGAGATCCTTCTCATCAGGGAGATCCTTCTCATCAGAGAGATCCTTCTCATCAGGGGAGATCCTTCTCATCAGAGAGATCCTTCTCATCAGGAGAGATCCTTCTCATCAGGGGAGATCCTTCTCATCAGGGAGATCCTTCTCACCAGGGGAGATCCTTCTCATCAGGGGAGATCCTTCTCACCAGGGGAGATCCTTCTCATCAAGGGAGATCCTTCTCATCAGGGGAGATCCTTCTCACCAGGGGAGATCCTTCTCATCAGGGAGATCCTTCTCATCAGGGGAGATCCTTCTCATCAGGGAGATCCTTCTCATCAGGGGAGATCCTTCTCATCAGGGAGATCCTTCTCACCAGGGGAGATCCTTTTCACCAGGGGAGATCCTTCTCATCAAGGGAGATCCTTCTCATCAGGGGAGATCCTTCTCATCAGGGGAGATCCTTCTCATCAGGGGAGATCCTTCTCATCAGGGAGATCCTTCTCATCAGGGGAGATCCTTCTCATCAGGGGAGATCCTTCTCATCAGGAGAGATCCTTCTCATCAGGGGAGATCCTTCTCATCAGGGAGATCCTTCTCACCAGGGGAGATCCTTCTCATCAGGGGAGATCCTTCTCACCAGGGGAGATCCTTCTCATCAAGGGAGATCCTTCTCATCAGGGGAGATCCTTCTCACCAGGGGAGATCCTTCTCATCAAGGGAGATCCTTCTCATCAGGGAGATCCTTCTCATCAGGGGAGATCCTTCTCATCAGGGAGATCCTTCTCATCAGGGAGATCCTTCTCATCAGGGGAGGTCCTTCTCATCAGGGAGATCCTTCTCACCAGTGGAGATCCTTCTCATCAGAGAGATCCTTCTCACCAGGGGAGATCCTTCTCATCAGGGAGATCCTTCTCACCAGGGGAGATCCTTCTCATCAGAGGAGATCCTTCTCACCAGGGGAGATCCTTCTCATCAGGGAGATCCTTCTCACCAGGGGAGATCCTTCTCATCAGGGAGATCCTTCTCACCAGCGGAGATCCTTCTCATCAGAGGAGATCCTTCTCACCAGGGGAGATCCTTCTCATCAGGGAGATCCTTCTCACCAGGAGAGATCCTTCTCATCAGGAGAGATCCTTCTCATCAGGAGAGATCCTTCTCAGCAGGAGAGATCCTTCTCGTCAGGGGAGATCCTTCTCATCAGGGAGATCCTTCTCACCAGGGGAGATCCTTCTCATCAGGGAGATCTTTCTCACCAGGGGAGATCCTTCTCATCAGAGGAGATCCTTCTCACCAGGGGAGATCCTTCTCAGCAGGGGAGATCCTTCTCACCAGGGGAGATCCTTCTCATCAGGGAGATCCTTCTCACCAGGAGAGATCCTTCTCAGCAGGAGAGATCCTTCTCACCAGGGGAGATCCTTCTCACCAGGGGAGATCCTTCTCATCAGAGGAGATCCTTCTCACCAGGGGAGATCCTTCTCATCAGGGAGATCCTTCTCACCAGGGGAGATCCTTCTCATCAGGGAGATCCTTCTCATCAGGAGAGATCCTTCTCATCAGGGGAGATCCTTCTCATCAGAGGAGATCCTTCTCATCAGGGGAGATCCTTCTCATCAGGGGAGATCCTTCTCACCAGGGGAGATCCTTCTCACCAGGGGAGATCCTTCTCATCAGGGAGATCCTTCTCACCAGGGGAGATCCTTCTCATCAGGGAGATCCTTCTCATCAGGGGAGATCCTTCTCACCAGGGGAGATCCTTCTCATCAGGGGAGATCCTTCTCATCAGGGAGATCCTTCTCATCAGGGGAGATCCTTCTCAGTAGGGGAGATCCTTCTCATCAAGGGAGATCCTTCTCATCAGGGAGATCCTTCTCAGCAGGGGAGATCCTACTCATCAGGGAGATCCTTCTCATCAGAGAGATCCTTCTCATCAGGGGAGATCCTACTCACCAGGGGAGATCCTTCTCAGCAGGGGAGATCCTTCTCATCAGGGGAGATCCTTCTCATCAGGGGAGATCCTTCTCATCAGGGGAGATCCTTCTCACCAGGGGAGATCCTACTCATCAGGGGAGATCCTTCTCATCAGGGGAGATCCTTTTCACCAGGGGAGATCCTTCTCATCAGGGGAGATCCTTCTCATCAGGGGAGATCCTTCTCATCAGGGAGATCCTTCTCATCAGGGGAGATCCTTCTCATCAGAGAGATCCTTCTCATCAGGAGAGATCCTTCTCATCAGGGGAGATCCTTCTCATCAGGGGAGATCCTTCTCACCAGGAGAGATCCTTCTCACCAGGAGAGATCCTTCTCACCAGGGGAGATCCTACTCATCAGGGAGATCCTTCTCAGCAGGGAGATCCTTCTCACCAGGGGAGATCCTTCTCATCAGGGAGATCCTTCTCATCAGGGGAGATCCTTCTCATCAGGGGAGATCCTTCTCATCAGGGGAGATCCTTCTCATCAGGAGAGATCCTTCTCACCAGGGGAGATCCTACTCATCAGGGGAGATCCTACTCATCAGGGGAGATCCTTCTCAGCAGGGGAGATCCTACTCAGCAGGGAGATCCTTCTCACCAGGGGAGATCCTACTCATCAGGGGAGATCCTTCTCTCCAGGGGAGATCCTTCTCAGCAGGGAGATCCTTCTCACCAGGGGAGATCCTTCTCACCAGGGGAGATCCTTCTCACCAGGAGAGATCCTTCTCACCAGGGGAGATCCTACTCATCAGGGGAGATACTTCTCACCAGGGGAGATCCTTCTCACCAGGGGAGATCCTACTCATCAGGGGAGATCCTTCTCACCAGGGGAGATCCTTCTCACCAGGGGAGATCCTACTCATCAGGGGAGGTCCTTCTCATCAAGGGAGATCCTTCTCACCAGGGGAGATCCTTCTCAGCAGGGGAGATCCTTCTCAGCAGGGATCGCTGGCCCCGTGAGCCGCACGCGCTGCAACTCGGCGGTGCCACCCTGGGACCCGGAGGCCAACGTGGTCGGTGTTGAGTTCCGTATCTCCCTCTCGCCCTTCCTCCCCCATGGTGTCCCAGCCCTGAACCCACGCCACCACTTCTCTCGGTGGGAGGTTGTTTTTTTCCTCGTGTTTCACTTTTTTTTGCTGATTTGCGACTGTACCGTCGTTAAATTATTGTGATTTGGGAAACAATGTTACGTGTGTGGACCAATCAGTTTCAAGGACAATGCATATATTATCAGTGTTTTTTTTGCATTCTTACTACAAGCATTGTGGTTAATGCAGACACGATTCCTTGTAAAAGGTTTCAGTTTGGTGTTTTTACATCTTAACACCTGTTTTGTTGCCAGAAAAAAGTGGAAAACCCTATTGTCATTTTACGTGTGATAATACATTTGATTTACAATCAATGATTGAGTTATGATTGGTAAATCTAGCCACACATTGGTCGCATGCCCTCGATGCCAGCTGATCGGGGACACACAGCTTCACTTTCCAAGCCAGAGTGTGCGCAGATACCAAACATTCACTGTCACGTGTCACACGTTACACACATCTCATCATCTCCCCACAATCGTGAACTCATCCGAGACGGGGCCCCGGCCCTCACCAGGAATAATCTGGACGGTCTGATCCACATCCCCGTGCCCCGCGTGGCTTCGTCTCCGTTTCCCGGTGTGAAATAAAAAAAAACAGCATTCATTGCCAAGGCCCAAAGACCAACCCCAATCACCGCCGTTTGTTCGTTTTGTTCACAAAGTTCACAAGGTTCAGATCCCGTACTCCAAAATACAGACAACACCTATCAAAGATTGTTGGAAAATGTATTAAAATAGTTGTGTTCAATCTTTTGATCTGGGTGGGTGTGTTTTTAAATCCGTGAGCTAATTTAACGTGCCATTCTCGTTAGAACCTTGCCGTTGTAGTGATGGTGTTGTTAAAACAGTTCATATTTTACTACCCTCATGAATAACTGCCGTACAATTGAAAAAAAAACTACAGTTTTAACGGCACCAATGGTGTCCCTGACATAGATAAATGACTGATAAAATGGTCAAAGGTTGTTCACATGACAGAGGTGGCGTAACATGCAAAATGTTGCGCCACCTCGAACAGACACGCACGTGCCTCTTCTGTCGACGTCGTCTCCTCTCGAGCGGGGGTTGTTTCAAATCTGTACGTCGTCAGTAAGCCGTGTGGATGCGCACAATGATAGGCGCAAAACGTATGGGGTGTGTGGGTTGAATGAGAGATTGTACGGCTGGTGTTTGTTCACCCCTGGACGTATACGCAGGCGTGGTGCCTGCATGCCAGCGTTTCCTCGCTTTGGGGGCGAGGTTAGCGGATCACTCACGTCTGTAGAACTTACACACCTGGATGGCAGTGTGGATTCTCTTTGCAAACCATCTTCTTGCACAGAAACCCTCCTTAAAACGCCATAGGCCAAACATCCCAGTGCAAGATCTTCCCGAGTTTCGAGACTCGGTTAAACTTGTATGAATAAATAAATCACATCCTGAATAAATACAGCGGGGAGTTTGAGCGTTAATGTAGTCATTGTCGTGTGGTAGCTGAATAAACTCACAAGGGCCACTCACAGTTGGATGTGCCGCTTGTAAATGTAGGCAATTAAGGGTGTAGTATTTGTTCTGTTCTTGTTTACACATGCCGGACGTGATTCACTTATTGGGATTTTATTCAACGATTACTTTTCTAAGATCTGTAATGCGTGTGACGACGCACATCACCAATGCTGCCGACGGTTGCGCGATAATTCGTGGAGCGAACTGCGGAAACGATGACGGCATAACGACCATCTAGCAGCCAATCGCTCTGGATATGTCTTGCAAGCCACTAATCTAATCGGTAGCACGTTTAATAATATAGTAGCACGTTTAATGTTGCACATTTTCACCTTGCCACACGAAAGAAGACGAAGGAAATTTCACAGCGAATACCATTTTATTTTTTACTTAAATTTGTTTCTTAAATAACTTGTCAGAGAATGAACTATTATTAAAAACATTACAAGAGCAAAGTTAATCACGATACGACAATGTTGTGACAAGCGGATGACAAAATCGTCGTGGATCTTGTGTAGTGTTGCATCGTACAAACCATCGCAATATCGCAACCACCCGAGCCTCCTGTTGAATCTGGTTATGGTCCCACGTCACAATGGTGCATGGATGTGCCTCACGTGGACCAATGGTAGCGTCTGTCGCAAAGCATCGCAGTTGGATTGAGAAGGCCATCCTAGTTAACGCTGCAGGTGCATTAAACGTCAACATTATCACACTCAAGCGTGGGTGATAGAGGTTCATTGGGTTAGATCGCGTAAATATGAATGTGACACAGCCAATCAGTAAACAGAACGTGCCAATTCCTTACTAGTACAGCACGCCGGTGTGTTGGAGAGTAAACCCACAACATTTACAATTCGAGTTCGACGTTTCGCCATTAATCATAACGAGCATCAGGCAACAGCCAGATTTGTGGAGAAGTTTGAGTTACTTCCGCAATGTACAGTATTTTAATAATTTGAATTGCTTGGTCAGTTTCAACGCTTGTGCTGTTCGATTTGATTTTGGCATTCAGTGCCCTGTTGATTTGTGTATCATTATAATCGTTCAATTGCAGCGCTTCTTTAACATGTGTAGAGGTGTAATTGTGTATGGGAGCGGATGGCAAACAAACACAAGGGGCGTGGTTAGGGCCGTACACATAGGAGGTGGCCACACCGACGTCCGCACCTGCATCCCCCACGGGCCCCTCCCGGGGGGGCCGCGGACTATAAGAGGGGGTGAGCCGGAGGGCTCGAGGTCGAGGTATCAGCTTTAACCAGCGAAGACGGAAGACCAGCTAGAATAGGCCCCGGAGCTCCCCTGGCTCGCTGTCCTTATCAGGGCCGACCAGGGCAAGCCGGTGGCGTGGCCCCGAGAGCCCAGACTGACGAGCAGGTCTGGGAACTCAGGGGGTCGGATCCCAGCTTGACCAGGGCTGGGACAGGTAGCCTCCCCTAGCTCCCTAGTGGAGGACTTGGGCTTAGGTTAGCGGGGCTTAGATGTTGTGTCTCCCTGTTAGCCGAGTAAGGGGACGTTACCCCTTAGGTCCTGTGTATACTCGCTAACTGTATACAAGTTGTGTTAATAAATAAGTGTGCCTCCGATCCCGTCGTCAAGCCTCCTGAGTAATTACTACACATGTTTAATTTCACTTCTCAAACTATCACAATCTGACATTTTCTTATCTTAGCCCAATGTATGAGAGCGTCTTGATGAGAGAGAATGTCTGTGCAGGTGATGGTGTGACTGCATTCAGATAGGCGTCAGTGTGCGTTTTCTTTCGTAAACGCTGCGTGTGTTATTTTACCATTTCGGCCGCGCCCGAGCAGAATATCCAAAAAAGGGAGAATTCTGTCAACTTCCACTTCCATGGTGAACTGGACGGACGAGTTTTGCGAGTTGAGATGCTTTATAAATTCGTTAAGTGTATCTTTGCCGTGTGGTCAGACCATCAAGAGTTGATGTTACAGACCCCGTGAAGTCATTCAAAAAGAGTGGGCCATTGTGTCCTGGCGTGCGTCACGATCCCAATTTGACAAATGCCGGTACCTACTCTAATCAGCCAGGAATGTCTGTCCTTAACACTCGTGACGTCACTCCACATCGACCAGCCCCCCTCATTAATAAGCATGAGCAGGTGACGTCACTCCACATGGAGCACCCTCCCCCCTCATTAATAATTATGAGCAGATGACGTCACTCCACATCGAACAGCCCCCCTCATCATGATCAGGTGACGTCCTCCAAATGGACACCCCTCCCGCCATTAATAATAATTAGCGGCTGACGTCACTCTACATGGGGGGGGGGGCGGAGGCGCCTCCTCCCCCCTCCTCGGCGTCAACTCACAACCCTCACTACAAAGGCAGAACCCTGACGTCACGCGATCTCCATAACGCTGTTGAGACATCGAAGTAAAAAGGACGTCGTTATGAACAAGGGATTATAACCTTTACATTAAATAGGTCTGTCACCGCGCTCTTACAAATTACACACGCATTGATGCAATGAATATATCACGTCGCGCTCTGCTTTCGCTTGCAAGTTTCAGATTTATCGCAATACACCCGTCCTTGGAGGTGCAACAGTTGTAGAGGTTTGCCCTGCACGTCGCTTACTCGTCCAACACCTGGCAGGACCCTCCTGACAAAGTCTCGAGACTCAGTGAGGCTTCTCTGGGTAAACACGTGTAAAAACAGTGACACAATACAATCATTAACGTCTCTGCGGAGAATATAGCAGCACTATTTATCATTTTGTATGATAGAGTCTTGCTTCGAGCGTGGACCCATATCTCAGAGCGAGGGCCCTTGCCTATCAACATCTGACAGGTCACTGGCATTAGTCCAAGCGAGGCTGACTTCAGCTGATGAGTGGCCGCATGTTGAAACCGGTCGGGAGTTGTTTTGAAACTAACGCTCCCAAAACAATCATGGCGCTTTCAGAAGGCCGCGTTGCCGATGTGATGTGTATAAACGTGTAAAACGACGCTACATGTTTTTATTTATTTAACGTGGATGGACAGGTAGGGGAAGGAGGTGCAATATCACACCTCCGATTAGCACGGTTGGCTATGCAGGGTACGAAAGAAGTTCAACATACAGTAGTACATAATGCAATATTCATTCTCACGACAGTGTCATCTGTTATGATGCTATTGCTGCTCCAACCCGCCACCCGCCACCTTCCACTCCACCGACCCCAACTAGAGGAGCCCCTCCCCGCACGCCCGGCGGAAGGGGGTGGGGCCTAGATATAAATGGGCGTGGCCTGAAGGGAAAGGCGCGGGAGCTCGAGCGAGGCTCACGTGGCCTGTCGAGTGACGTGTTGCAGGTGAAGAGCGCGCGGTCAAACACGTGCAGCAGCAGCAGCAGTAGCATGCAGCAGGCAGCAGCAGGCAGCAGCAGCAATAGCATGCAGCAGGCAGCAGCAGCAGCAGGCAGCAGCAGACAGCAGCATCAGGCAGCGGCAGGCAGCGGCAGCAGCCGGCGGGAGCAGCAGGCGGCAGCAGGCACCAGCAGCAGGCGACAGCAGCATCAGGCAGCAGCAGGCAGCATCAGGCAGCAGCAGCAGGCAGCAGCAGGCAGCAGCAGGCAGCATCAGGCAGCAGCAGGCAGCAGCAGTAGCAGCAGTAGGCAGCAGCAGCAGGCAGCAGCAGGCAGCATCAGGTAGCAGCAGTAGCAGCAGCAGGCAGCATCACGCAGCAGCAGCAGCAGCAGGCAGCATCACGCAGCAGCAGCAGCAGCAGCATCAGGCAGCAGCAGCAGGCAACAGCAGCAGGCAGCAGCAGGAGCAGCAGCAGCAGGAGCAGCAGGAGCAGCAGGCAGCAGCAGGAGCAGCAGCAGCAGGCAGCAGCAGCAGTCAGCAGCAGGCAGCAGCAGCAGGCAACAGCAGCAGGTAGCAGCAGGCAGCATCAGGCAGCAGCAGGTAGCAGCAGGCAGCATCAGGCAGCAGTAGGCAGCAAGTAGCAGCATTGTTTCAGTGCCGCAGGTGCGGCCGCAGACCAACTCGTATCTCCGCCTGCCCGCTCCCTTCTCGTGCAACCACCCCACGTGGTGACACTGTGGACGTGTCGTGCTCGTCGTACCCTACGACGGGGCTGACAGAGAGTTGGTAGAGTCCAGGCTCCACACACGCCCCACCACCCCCTACTCGGCTCCACCCCCCTCGACGCTGCTCGAATGGTCTCGTCCGCCGGGAAGGCGGCCGCTGTGACTCGCTCCGCGTGTGCCCGGGACCTCCTCCCCAGCCTCTCGGCGTCTCTCGCGCGGCGTCCCGCCACCTTCGCCGTGAACCCCTCGGCGGGGAGAGCGAGAGGGAGACACACAGAGAGACACAGAGAGAGACACACAGAGAGAGAGCAAGGTACGCGCTGGGAGGGGGGGGTGACGCCTTGCGATACCGCGGTCGCCCCAGAGTTTCCAGTATCGATTCCTGATTCCTCGATTCGATTCAAATCGATCTCCCTCGCCCGCTGCGATGCGAGTTTAATACACACGTCCATCGCCACGTTAAACACACGGCGGCGAGGGTTTAGCGAAGTTGCAGGCACAAGTGGTGTGATTCGGAACGTGTCGATTCGGAATCGCGTGTAATGTGCGCGTTGGAATCGAGTTTCTAAACCGCGTCAGTAATCGATACAACTCCTGTGTTTGTGTGCACAATGTAACGACTGTCGCGATATTAGTTTATTATTATATATTATTAGATATTAATTTATTATTATATATTATTAGATATTCGTTTATTATTAGATAGATATTCTTAGATATTAGTTTCCCATGAACTTTTGCACAGCTTAATTTCGCATTTTTATTTAATTTGCTTTGTGCTTTGCCGTACTCCCACTACCAATACAGTACAGTATATATTCCGTGCCTTAAAGTTACTCAACTGAAGTTAGGTCATCAAATCACTCGCCAAACTGCAGCTCACAACAACTCACCCACTCACTCACTCACCACACCCACTCACTCACCACACTGCAGCTCACAACTAAACACTCACTCACCACACTGCAGGTCACAACAACACACTCACCCACTCACTCACCACACTGCAGCTCACAACAACACACTCACCACACTGCAGGTCACACCAACACACTCACCACACTGCAGGTCACACCAACACACTCACCACACTGCAGGTCACAACAACACACTCACCACACTGCAGGTCACAACAACACTCACCCACTCACTACACTGCAGGTCACAACAACACACTCACCACACTGCAGGTCACAACAACACACTCACCCACTCACCACACTGCAGGTCACACCAACACACTCACCACACTGCAGGTCACAACAACACACTCACCCACTCACCACACTGCAGGTCACAACACTCACCCACTCACCACACTGCAGGTCACAACAACACTCACCCACTCACCACACTGCAGGTCACAACAACACTCACCCACTCACTACACTGCAGGTCACAACAACACACTCACCACACTGCAGGTCACAACAACACACTCACCACACTGCAGGTCACACCAACACACTCACCACACTGCAGGTCACACCAACACACTCACCACACTGCAGGTCACAACAACACACTCACCACACTGCAGGTCACAACAACACACTCACCCACTCACCACACTGCAGGTCACAACACTCACCCACTCACCACACTGCAGGTCACAACAACACACTCACCCACTCACCACACTGCAGGTCACATCAACACACTCACCACACTGCAGGTCACAACAACACACTCACGCACTCACCACACTGCAGGTCACAACAACACACTCACCACACTGCAGGTCACAACAACACACTCACCCACTCACCACACTGCAGGTCACAACAACACACTCACCCACTCATCACACTGCAGGTCACAACAACACACTCACCACACTGCAGGTCACAACAACACACTCACCCACTCACCACACTGCAGGTCACAACACTCACCCACTCACCACACTGCAGGTCACAACAACACACTCACCCACTCACCACACTGCAGGTCACATCAACACACTCACCACACTGCAGGTCACAACAACACACTCACCCACTCACCACACTGCAGGTCACAACAACACACTCACCACACTGCAGGTCACAACAACACACTCACCCACTCACCACACTGCAGGTCACAACAACACTCACCCACTCACTACACTGCAGGTCACAACAACACACTCACCACACTGCAGGTCACAACAACACACTCACCACACTGCAGGTCACAACAACACACTCACCCACTCACTACACTGCAGGTCACAACAACACACTCACCCACTCACCACACTGCAGGTCACAACAACACACTCACCCACTCATCACACTGCAGGTCACAACAACACACTCACCACACTGCAGGTCACAACAACACACTCACCCACTCACCACACTGCAGGTCACAACAACACACTCACCCACTCACTACACTGCAGGTCACAACAACACACTCACCCACTCACCACACTGCAGGTCACAACAACACACTCACCCACTCACCACACTGCAGGTCACAACAACACTCACCCACTCACTACACTGCAGGTCACAACAACACACTCACCCACTCACCACACTGCAGGTCACAACAACAACACTCACCCACCGCCGTTCTCTCCCAGCTCCTTGATAACCTTGCTCCGTTCAAGATACGATCTTCACAACTCTCATCTTTTACTACTGTATTTTGACAAGGGTGCTGTTTGTTGCTTGCCGATTGACCTTCTGGGCCTGAGCTCAGCAGCTGTGTAAAACACACACACGAGCCGGACAGAATTGTTCAAATGATTGCAACTTCACGATCTGTAACGTTGACAATGCTGCCAGTGGCACGCGACTTCAATAATGACGACATGGGTCAATCAGGAGGGTGTTGAGAACGACGATAACGCTCCAGACGAAGGCGGTGTGTGCCACAGCAATCGCCAAATACCGGCACGATACAGTGTGGACCGATACAATTATCGGTGGATCTTATATTGTCAAATGTATATATATCGTGGAGCAGAGCGCGTTTAGCGGCACTGTAAACTCCAACAGATTGTTGTGTTTGACCAGGTACGACCCACTGGTCTGTGTAGCCTCTTGTTTTAGAAGCGACCTGGCTTTCACAAATGATTGCTCAACGAAGTGGCTTATCATCGTGTAGAAATGTATAGCAGCCAAATGCTTTTAAACACACGAGTCTAAATGTGGAGGGGGGAAAACCAAGGAACCGGAGAAAAATCCACGCGACCACGGGGAGAGAGAGAGACACGCAAACTCCAAATATACAGCAGCAGCAGCAGGCGTCGGGGTTGGGATCGAACCCACGACCTCCCATATACCAGGCAAGGGAGTTAACATCTCGCCAGCGCACTGCTTGTGTATGTATCCTGAATGGCACGTACATGCGAGTGCATGACACAAGCTGCGTACAAGGCTGTAACACAAACCCTCGCACACAGTTCCACGAGGTGCGTATTGCCAGCAATGTCACGGGGCAGCAACACGGGCAAGTGCAAAGCAAATGGAACTCTGGAGCTGAAGAAGTGCACAATGTGCTGCTGCTGCTGCTGCCCGGTGCTTCACACTGCTGCTCACTGCTGCTGCCAAATGCCCAGCTCTGCCCAGCGCTTCCGGGATTATTAGAGTGGTAATTCACGTTCCCCGCTCCTATAATCTTCAATTTCTTTGGCAGATCGAATTTGTACAGCCAAAAACTCACAATATCCACGCTTTAAGCTCTTGCGCCCCTGCTGTGACGATGCGGGACCTGCCGCTTGTTGTCTGAAGACTCCGCAGTCACTGCCCTATGCAGCTGAAACACGCCGTGTTACCTAGCAAAGCACTTGCTTTATTGCCATATTCTGGTTTTAATTAGGATAGCACCAAAGTGTCTGTGAACCTGAACAATTAACTCATGCCAGTCCCCACCCTTGACGATCAGTGCTGATTGTCGGAGTAACCCACCTGTGGGATTAGTGCTGGGCGCTCTCCTTCGACACAAACTCTCTGGTGAAGGCCTCTCATCGTGGCCAGCAGACATCGACATTGGAATCTCGCTGCTGCTGCTTCTGCTTGTGCTGCTGCAGCTGCTGCTGCTGCTTCTGCTGGTGCTGCTGCTGGTGCTGCTGGTGCAGCTGCTGCTGGTGCAGCTGCTGCTGGTGCAGCTGCTGCTGGTGCAGCTGCTGCTGCTGCTGCTGCTGCTGGGGCATTATTCTGCTGCTGGCATTGTGCACTCGAATAGTAATGGAGTACTCACTCATGCTTTGACTTTTTGGTACATTTTAACGGGGTTTGTTTGTTTGTTTTGAATGCAAAAATAAAGAGCGTTTATTTAGTTTGGTTCAAGAAAGTCGTCATCTGTGCACATAGAAGTGTTCAGAGGCAACACATTTAGGACCATGTCAGCTGTGTTAAGTTGTTAAAACACCAAACAGAAACCTTTTGCAAGGAATCAGTCTGCATTAACCACATATAATGGTGGTGAACATGCAATAAAAAACATGCTCTGGTAGTATATGATGATGCATTGTCTTTGAAACTGATTGGTCCACACCAGAGACGGCTTTCTTTAGAGCCTCGTCTCACACAGTGTTAGACAAGAGGACGCCACAAGACGAACAGCACAAAGACTGCATTATCAGAGTAATGAGAGCTCGGGGTGAGCATCTACATCATGAGACCTCCTTTGCCGTAACCAAAATATAAGAATAGGTTTTGCCAGAAAGGGTAAAACCTATTCTTATATTTTTATACTGGCAATGGGGGTTTCATGATTAAATGTGGGACCTTTTGCCACTCCGTAAAAATACCGTTGCAATCAATCCAGGTTGAGACTTTTGTTATTGAATGTGGCATAAGACAAAATGGAAAGAACCTTTATGAAATAAGACGAAGATCCCCGACATAGCCTTCAACAGACTGTTGGGGCAAGTGCTGTCAGCGAGTTGCACCTGTGGAAGGTAGCAGGGCACACGAGGGGGTGGGTGGCCAGCACCACGCCCGGCCACCTTTGGCCCCCCAGTGCTGATTGATGCTTTGCACACCGCAAGAAGGTTGAGTCGACGTAGGGGAGGCCAGGGACTTGGGTTGCCGAATTCTAAGCGCAGTGTATTAGCCACTCTGCCACCACTCCGCATCAAATAGGAGTCCAGTGCATGACATTGCTAATGCAGCTGAGCACCCCGCTCCCGATAAGAGTGGCACAGGGCTTCATGTTCTCCTTATCTCTGCCATCACTTCTCACCAACGCGAGGCGGCCTGTCATCCTGACCCCAGCCCCCACCACGAGTCGTGGTTTGTAGATTGTGGCACTGGGCGATGCGCGCAGGGATCGTGGTCCCGTCCTAAGATATCACTCTGGACAACTCCTGGTGGAATTGTGATCCTTCCGTGGCGATTCACGCGTTCAATTCTACACGCATGAGTGGAGCATCTGTGCATATGTGTGCGTGTATACGTGGGTGTGTATAGGTGCTCGCTAACGGCACTTGCCCAACAGGTAGCTAAAGGCTATACAGTATGTAGGATCTTTGTACGTATATTTGTATATAAATATATTTAATCGAGTGGGGAGCGGTAGTGCAGTGGTTAGTGCACTGTGCCACAAACCTGGCGACACGTTCCAGTCCTGCTCATGACCAATAACAGTGGCAATTATATATACCGATCATGGGACTTCCCTAGGTCTACTCAGCCTTAAATGAGTACCTGGTGCGGTGTGTTTACATCAACACCGGGGTGATGATGTCAGCAGGATGTGGTGTTGGCCACCAAACCCCTTCATATGTGCTCACTAACAGCACTTTCCCAACAGTGTGTAAAGGCTATACATGGGGTCTTTGTCTTTATAGTGTACATGAATAAGGGAGTGTGTGTGTGTATAGATGTGAGTCAGTATCCAGTTATATGATAGTCCCAGCAGACTTGGTATTAGACCTGGTGGTCCTGTTGATAATTCCTGTGGTCCAGGCGAAGTCCTGGTGGTTTCGACGGTCTGAGTCGTATTTGACCCAGTGGCCTCGTGGTATTAGCCCAGAGGTCCCGGTGGCGGTCCTGGTGGTTCCAGTGCTCCACTTGTTAGTTTTAAGTGACATTGGTATGCCCTGCATTCGTTCTGTTCTGGTTGTCCAACGAGTGGCCTCGGGATGGCCACGGGGCCTTGTTTGGAGCTCCTGTTGGGCTTAGAAGCCGGCTGCCTTGTGTATGTGCGAGGTCATACACCCATTTGTTCCACGTATTGTATAGCATAAGCCTCGACTAGGCCATCCGGGTCCATGGTGCCTGGAGTCAGGCCACTTATTCTGCACACGAGGCATCGGCAATACCGGCAGTTGCGTTTGTCTCGACCAGACACGCCTTTGAAATGTTCGCTTTGCAGAATCATCGGCCATGTTTCCTAAGTAATCCCATGAGGCCAGCCATTCCCCACGGGCCCTCCCAAGACTCCACGATTCGGATCCCGTTTTGAATAATGCTCGATTACGAGAATTGTGATCATAGACTAGTAATTGTGATGACCACCCAACTCAATATAGGTTCATAACGCCTTGTGGATTATATTGATTGATGCTGAGGCGTCGTGTGTGCTTGACAAACATCCTCGTTGCACAGCTTTCAAAAATTAACAGACGTTCATTCAAATCGAAGACATCCCCCTCTAATGTTTATTGGATGGTAAAGTGCTGCTGTGTTGTTCGACCTCACCCACACCTTGGAACAGCAACTGTCGGCAAATTCCCTATACGGTTGAGTGTAGCTGTAGCTTCCCAATATACACGTCTGTCAGGAATTCTAATGGAAGAGATGTGCAGATGGTTAGAGATGAGCCTGATAAGGCATGGAGCGCACCACAGTACAGGACAGTTTTATAGCGTTTCTTTCCTGTGAGAAAAAAATACATCAGGAAGCTCTGATCCCATAATAGATAACCTTTATTTATTTTGGTCTGGGATATCTTACATCAGAGATGGTCAGTGGTGATAGGATAGCAAAACGGATCTATGAATGTTTCGGATGATGGACACCATTTGTACTTCACTGTTCTCTCTCTGTAGCAGTGGCTGACCAATGTTGACTGTGCCTGGGAATTGAACTTAGGTGGCAATATTCATAGCGCAATGAGCTAACCACTGCGCCACCGCTCCCATTGTACACGCTGGCCAGATGTTGAGAGAGGTGGGGGTACCCACACTTTACTCCACCACGTGGTGTTCAGCAATGCATCTCTTGCAGCAACATCAGCTGTACAGAATCGAGCACTTCATATCGTGACATGTCAAGATGGCTTTTGATCATTGTCATTTCATTGGCAGCTGCAGAACTTTGCTTTTGGGAAACAACAGAAGCCTTTACAAGGCGTACTTTTTGCGATAAATTGGTCATTTAGTCTCCTCTTTTCTACACAATCATTGGACCATTTATGGGTGTCTGAGACCTGACAAGTATTTAGTTCTGACAGGCAATTGACATTTATGGATGTGGCAAATCAAATAACCGGAATGGTGAAAAATCAATATCACCGGTAATAGCCATTCAGAGGCTGAGCTGCTCTGCTGCAAATAGAAGCAGCTTGATTTCTGTGATGAATTATAGCAATAAATTATAGCAATCTGGCGCAGGGATTGCCACTGTGATTGTCCCAACACATCTGCCGCAGAGATGCAGAGGTGTGAGTTGGGACCAGGCAGTTAGGCTGCGATGCACGAAGCAGCTTCCACTCAACTTACAAAGCCGAGGGTGCTCCACTGGGCATTCCCGATGCTTTCACTGAACCTGTTTGGAAGGTTCGTGCTCGCCAACTGTGACCGTATCGCTACGGTCGACTTGGTAAACAGAGAAAGTGCGTCTTTGCCCACGTGTAGCCGTGCCTGCGTGTCGCGCAATGGCAGCAGGCAGCGTGCAACGTGAAGGTGGATTTGCATTAACCGTGGGGGATCGATGCGCACGCCTTCACATCGGCGTTCCTTTGTGCGCGGGGAACGCTGCGCCGGTGGTTTGAGCGTCACGGCCGAGTTGGCGTGACGTCGTCCCCTTGTGAAATGTTGCGCTTCGCTCAACTGCGGCTCACGTGGTCACCCCCGGGGAGGTGATTGAGAGGATACCGACACCTGTGCTGTGGTCACGGGGTGTACCCACAACACGGCGATGTGCTGCTTGTAGCTTTCTACGTTCTTAAAGACATTTACGCGTACAAGGCATCGTTGTGTATTAGCATCTTTAAAATGACTAATGTCACGGCGGACTGATGAATTGTCATAGCTTATTTTTTAATTATTTTATTTGGTGGTCATGTGATAGGTTGCTCGTGGGTGTGGGGGGAAATTGATCAAAGACAAGTTCAGCCTTTCCTGCCTCTGAGTACGTGAATAAAGGCACGAGCTATCGCATATCCAACATTTGACGACATTCCAAAAAACTTGTGGTCTCCTCGAGAACAGGGGGCCTGAGACCATCAACGCCGATGAGCACGGTTGGCTACGCACGGTGCGGAAGAAGTCAACGTACGTACGTGCAAGCCACTCGGTGTGATTGCGATTGCTGAAGCTCGCTTTCAAATGCAGGATCCCGCTTGTTTCTGGCTCTGAGCTCTGATGCAAGCCGGGACATTCGTTTCGATCCCTGCAGTGCTGTTGTAAGCGGCATTGTGGATCCGCTCATCCGTACCGAACACCGCGCGCTCGATAAATGCCACGCAGAGCTGCGAATAGCTCAGGTGCAGCCTGTGCATGTTCAATTTTCTGTGCCGCTGTAGCCTCCTATCCGCTGTGCTGTACGGCTTTAACATCAAAACAGAGTCCTTTTTGTGAATTAAAGAGTTAAAGTCTTCCTATTTGGCAACTCTCTGTGTGGAGTGTGGATGTTCTCCGCCTGTTCTCCGTCTGTTCTGCACCGGTTCCCTGCGGGCTCTCCGATTTCCTCCCGGAGCTAAATACGCACGATGACTTTCGTGTTGGCCCAACATCCCAAATGAGTAGGACGCTCTGACAAAAGAGTCTCTTTTTGGACTTGGTATGGCTTTCCTGGATAAACAAGCGGAATAAATATTAGTAAAATGAATAACCAATTATTATCCTCCCCTGCGTCGATAAAATGAGTACCGCTTTGGCCGCAATGGTTCTACGGGAGGGGGGGGCCCTGGGTCCTGTCACAGCATCACGGAGGAGACGACAGCTTGGGTTGTTAGCAGGAACGCACTTTGACTTGAGAAGCACTGAAGGTTGAACATACAAACATTTACGAGGCTCCCGGAGCACTCTGTTTTTTTAAAACCTTACTGATTGTTTTCTTTTGCCATTGCAGAGTTGCTCGAGTGTGCTTTATCCAGCCCTGATGTGAGCAGGAATCACGCATGCTCTCAAGCACAGAGGTGGACTGAGCCCTGTGATGAAGGCAGCAGTAGGCGGGCACGGTTGTGAACCCGGAGGCTTTAGTATAGTCCACGTGTTACTCTTATTGGGGTTACTTAGCGCTATCACCTACAGACGTGCTCTTCCGTGCAATGGTTTAATCCCCGAATGCTTGATGTCATTTTAAATATACCGTGAGAGTGACTTCAGAAGAAAGTCATAAAAGTAGAAAGCAGCTGCTTGTTCAAACAGACGTTGGGCAACACTCCTCGTAAACCATTGGCAACCCTGAGCCAGCAGTGGGGATTCCACGTTGCTACGGTGGACGTCAGTCGTGCTATAGGACAAACCACTATTGACCGTCCACAAAGTGTGACTCATGTTATTGATCGTGGAAGGATAAAAGACTTCCAACCGAGACGTGCACTCTTTAACTCTCACGTCGCCGCCTCCTGCACTGGTCCTCCCGCAGCGCCACTGGCCAGAGAACCCTGACACCCCTGGCCACCTGTGGCCACCCGTGGCCACCCGTGGCCACGCAGTGGATGAGAGCCGCTTTTCCGTGATGCCGTGAAGAGATGTAACATTCCTCCATCACTTTATTGTTCCTTCGTTTTTGAGGTGTTACAACAGATCGTGCAGTTGATTGCAAAATAATGTAATGAAGCTGTAAATAATAGTTTGACGATTCCTTTGTAAGCGATGATGCCAGACGTGGCAAGGTCCGTGCGTTACCCTCGTTTGTTTGCTGCCAGAGTCCGTCAGCTGTGACAGCATCCAGCATCTTTGGGGGACAAGCGCCAGGAAGTCGGAATAAAATCCAGGAAGTCCAATAATAACAAGTGGCCAGTTAAACGCTTGTAAACGTGCCACTTTCATTTGTTTGCCTATGTAGGGTGGTGGAGGGTCGTCGTATACAAACCTGGCCAGCTCATTACGTGGTCTAACCCAAAAAAAAATCGGTCGTAAATCATCATGATGATGTTCGCTGAACAGAACCTGCGTGTTTATTTAAACGGCATTTGCTCATGCGATATTTGAATGGACAGCGCACGGCGTTCCGGCTGGTGGCTGGCACAGCGCTCCCCGGATCGTCATCTGAGTCGGTGAACCCATGGCACCGGGGTCTGTCTCGTGATCTCCTCCGGCCAGCGAGCCTTCCAACACTTCACGTGGCCTCGAAGTGCACCCGGCCTGGCACAGGCGTTGGCGCCGTGCTCCCGCCACGGTCGCCGAGTGGCGAATGGCGGCCGCTGTCTTCCTGTGTATTTCCGAGTTGTGCCGTGGCGCCTTCGGTTCCCGTTTGGGTGACGGGCGCACGTCGAAAGTGCTGGGTGCCGTATTTGAAGGGACGGTGATTCGCACTCTGATTTGGTTTCCAGTGACTCTGCGTGCTGCTCAGACAATCGTCTCCAATTACAAGGCAGCCACTCCACCCTGCTTATGGCCTGGTGAGACGCCATCCATAGGGTACGTTTTGTGGTGCGAACTTGAATGTACGTGGAGGAAAAAAAATCACATTCGTTCATTCGCGTAGTCAACATGGTTGTAGTAAAATTAATTTATGATATGACTTTCATTCACGGAATACTTCACTCGCTGACGTTCGTGCAAGTTTTAGCGCTTTTGTCAATCCACTGATGGATGTAGGCTGCCCATGGCGTACGCATCGGGGGAGTTATTTAGCCAAGCTCCATCGTGCTGGTCAGTGCAGGCTGGCGATGGTGGAGAGCATGGACGTGGGGTGGGGGGCATAGAAGTACAGTACGACAGTGGGTTTTAAGCGGCTGCCCTGACAATCCACAAAGCAGGCCTCTGTCACATGGCCTCCAAGCTAAATAAAGGCGTGTGGCTGCGCTGAAGCACAAACATCCTGAGAGTCACTGACAACTCGAATTGCCTCTCTGCTCCAAGCACAAATGCAGAGGTCTTCACCTCCGCTGGTGGCTCTGAGCCAGTCGCGAAAATCCCACGATCCCGTACGACAGCGCAATATTATTTGGACTCAATATGAAGACTGTAATGCACTGATACGAAATCACACGTACAGTATCGATGCGTGCGATAGAATAACGTGGTAAAAAAACATTACGTGACGTATTGTAACTGTACGCAATTTGAAAATGCCTCTCGTAATAATGACGATGTAATCAGCTGCGAAGGCCGTGTCCATCATGGGTGTAGTTTCACCATGCTTCTCCACGACATTCATTGGTGGAGGGAAGGGAACATCGTCCCGGAGCGGTGCGGATGTCCCTTGCCGCTCACGTTAAGCCGTGGCTCGAACTCGGGCCGCTGGCTAACCACCACTGCGCTCCACTTGGCAACACCTGTGCTGTACCAAAATGTCCAATATCGCCCCAAGTAAACGTGTTTTCAATTTTTGTCTTGGGGAGAATCACGGAACCGACTGTTCCCATCGCCAGCAGACATGCATTCCTGAGGCGTGCCGTTCGGACAGAGCTATTTCCCCTTGTTGGGGGCGGATTGTGTAGAAGATTGCGCACACGATTGTGTACACGTGTCCGTGGGACAGCGAGCGCTCCAGACCTCTGATCTGAATGATCAACAAAGTTGGGGGGGGGGCGATTGTTTTGGAGCAACTGCCACGTGCCAGGGCCCCGCGGGGCGCAGGTGACACCCCGGATCCGAGTCTCGAGAAGCGAGAACGCGTCAATGACCCCCCCCCCCTCGCCAGCGAGTCCCCCTGGGACAGGCCACGTTCACCCCCCGCCGTGACCGCACGGGACGCGGGCCATGCCACTGAGACCATCGGCACGGGGGCGGGGGGGATATTGAGTCCACACGGCGAATAGTGAGTGGGTCGACCCGGGATTGTCATAAACGTCACGAACCGCAGCCAGGACATTCCACTTTTCTCTGCTGGCCAGATGACTCCCACATGCAAAAACATTTGTTGTGGAATTGGCCAAACGTTTTGAGCAGGGACCTTGTTGACGAGAGGCTTCTGAGGCTTCCCTTGATAAGTAACTGCTTTGCGAATGCGATCTTCAGGGTTTGCCTATTGCTAGTCTTGTTCATCAATCTGCTCGCACACCACGACACACTGCGGTTTGTGTTACGCAAGCAGCGGGCCCTTGATTACGCTCGCCCCAAATCGATGTTGCCCGAAAGGACCACCACCTACATGGCGACTTGAAACTGGAACCATATGTGGCCCGACGCGTCTCCCAGCTTCGGGGAGGCTGTGTCAGATATCCCCGAGGCAACACACGCACCAATAACCTGCACTTAATTTACTCGGGGATAAAATTTTAATTTGTACGCAGCGGTTCCACGCCAGAGGATTGTGGTCCCTCGGGGACCGGTAGAATGAACAGCATGGGTTGCACAAAAGTGCATTCCATAAATGAGAGCGTTGACGTTTGAGCGACGGCTATTTGTTTGGCGGTGCGTGAACATCGGTGCTCCACGCAGTGGCTGCGTGTCATTCACAAGGAGTGCAAGGCTAACGCCGTGCATTGAACAGCACTCCTTTTGCAAACGCAAATAACCCCGAGCGTGTTGCAGCTTTCCGTGCCAGCACGTAACGTGCGGCCCGCTCCGCTGCTGCTGCGCCCGTTAGCGAATGGAATGAGAAACGTCCACGCGACGTCGCGCGGCTTTTGAGGCAAATGTCGCCTCTTCGAGCTGCTCCCGCTCGCCAGCCACGGCTCAGAAACGTCGGCGACTGCGCCGCTCGTGCTGGGAGTGCGAGAGGCCGGCTGCCTGCAGCGTGTCGGAGACCCCTCGCGGGCTGCGTGCCCATGGGCATCGCCGTGGCGGCGGCGGCACGCGGGCATCCGTGTTGTCGCTGGAAGGTGGAAAAAAGTGGCTTGTGGACCAGGCGGAGCTGGCGTGGTGCCCTGTCCAACATAATACAGCAGGACAAAGACAACAGTTTTGCCTTCCTATTATCTGTCGTGTAATCCTTGTTAGGAGTTGTTGTTCGTGAAAGAGTCAACAGTCAAAATGGTTTCCCGTGGCTACAGTGAGCGGTGCGGTGGTGCTTATCTCCTGTTTGCAGCGCTGCAGAGGCAGTCGTTGGAATTTCCCATTCCTATGGCAGGGACGACCACTCTTGACGGACTCGTGGTTCCTGATTTCTTCGACTCCGAGGAATGACGACGACGATGGGCCGAGTCAAACTGCCCAACCAGGATATTGAACTCGCAACCTTCCGCTTGCGAACCGCTCGCTCAACCGCTAAGCCACCTGGCGGCCTCGGTAACCACTGACCCCCTCCTCAGTCACGTGCCGTGTCCACCACTGGCCCCTCAGTCACGTGCCGTGTCCACCACTGGCTCCGAAGCGGAGAGGGCGACGAGCCCGTGCCCTTGTGGCGTCGTCCACGTGGAGCTGTCCGTGCTGCCGTGACGCCGCCGCCGTGTTGCACGTCGGCTGTTGCGCCACGCTGCCGTTGTAATGATTCACCAGCCGCCAGTCAATGAATTACCAGGATTCAGGGTCACGCTTTGACTCGAGAAGGGATCATCGGTGTTTGTCGTGCCGTTGCGCAGGCAGAACCTCGTGGCCGCTCAGCGGTCCCGTCATACACAAATCACATTCGCAACATATACGAATCGGACGTAATCGAGTTTTACAGCCGGTGACGCATTGCGCGGACCGTTCAAAGTTGAAACTATTTGAATAATAATCGACTCACGATGCCTCGCTCCGTGCCGCGTTAACTATCTTGCGCACGTGATGGCCAAACCAATCTAATCTTCTCCTGTCCGTGGAACATCAAGATAATAGAAATACTATCTGTCACGACTCCTTTTACAGGCGGTATTACGTCGCGACATTCAACGTGAATTGCGTCTTTTTTTTTTCTGCACGCAGCTGGCTTAGACCAGAGGCCGCACGTTGAGGCCTGCTGCGGTGAGGATCGCTTTACACGACGGCGCAATCGCCCAGCACCCTAGAAAGCATGAACACGGCGCACCATCTGTGCGCTGTGCCCCAGTGAGGAGGCCACACAGAGCTGACGTAATTTGTGCGGTCTCCGCACTTATGCAATCGTGGCCGAGTGTTCTGGTGACCATGAAAGATAAGCTCTCGTCATGACCCCTCGTGTCCCTCGTCTGCTGCGTGTAAACACACCGATTTGACTGCTCTCTCTCTCTCTGAAGGAGATCGATGTTCGGTAAACCAGGAGACTTGATGACGGTAATTGTGGTTATTTCGTGTTGAGAATGATGAGAAATGTGGCCTTCAACGACCCAAGATGCAGCCCCAAGTTTCCCTTGTGGCGTGTATGGCAGATTGCACGGTCTTGCATCAAGTTCAAGTTGAACCAGGCGATAACTCAAGAGACCAGGATAAAGGAGTCTCATTTACAAGAGTGACTTGGGTCACCGACATAACGAAAAGACGAATTGTGAACCAGCTGGACTGAACTCATCTCTGAGTCGCAAAAGAGATCAACAGACGTGTCTCCTTCATACAGCTGCCTCTCCACATAAGAGACTCAGCCAGTGCTCTCTGAGCAGAAGTGCTTGGGCAGTGTCATATCAACGCGGAGGCCCATTCCCATGGCCACAAGGAGCCAGGATCAACTGGCCCAGTTCCGGCCCAGAAACAGCATCGACGCCGGGAGGTGGTCCCATGGGCAGCGACCCTCCGGGGCCTCCCCTCTCGTACATCTCCCCATCAGCTCTCCTCCGCACCCTCTCACACATGGGGGTGGAGGTAAGGGAAGCAATCGTTTTGTTTTCAACAAACGGGGCGCTGGGACACGCGTGTCCCACACGGGGCCCTGGGACACGCGTGTGTGTCACACACGGGGCCCTGGGACACGCTGGGACACACTGGGACACGCGTGTCACACACGGGGCCTTGGAACACGCATGTCACACACGGGGAGCTGGGACACGCTGGGACACGCTGGGACACGCGTGTCACACACGGGGAGCTGGGACACGCGTGTCTCACACGGGGCGCTGGGACATGTGTGTCACACACGGGGCCCTGGAACACGCTGGGACACGCGTGTCACACACGGGGCGCTGGGACACACGTGTCACACACGGGGCCCTGGAACACGCATGTCACACACGGGGAGCTGGGACACGCTGTGACACGCTGGGACATGCTGGGACACGCGTATCACACACGGGGAGCTGGGACACACGTGTCCCACACGGGGCCCTGGGACACGCTGGGACACACGTGTCACACACGGGGCGCTGGGACACGCATGTCTCATATCCGCGACAGCTGTTCTTGGCGCCTGCTCGGCTCCAGTGATATCCACCATCTGGTTGTGTTTTACTCTGATCTCTATTTGCTCGTTTTCCCCTCTGATTTGCTGTTTGCTTCATCGCTGTACTTTGTTTTTTGATGTTGTTGCTTTCGTCATTTTGGTGACCCGGGTCACTCGTCAGAGTTAAACTTATCCTGGCCTCGTGAGTCATCATCTGCTTCAACAAAATCAACTTGAAACTCAACTTCCTTTCATGCCGTGTGCACGATATGTTTTTACATTTTTCAGTTGTGTATTTGTCTAATGCGTCAGACGCGTAGTTTGGAAACACATCAGATAGATGTGTATATGTTTTAAAGGCGATGCACGAGCCATCAACATCTGGCACACAGCCTTGGGGATGAATGTCGGGCTTCCGTTGTTGTCCAACAAGTCGCAACAGGAAGCAACTGGTGTTGTCATCATTACCTGTCTGGCAGAAGTTTAGGACTTGAGTTGCTTTCTTTATGGAGAACCTGTGGTGTTAACCTGTCGAGTTTTCCATTAAGTTACCCTGGCATTCACGTTTCAGCTCATGACGATGATGATGGATTCAAGTTTAATTCATGGTGACGAGACGAGAGAGAAACTGCATTGCTTTCATGTCGGAAGCCAGCCGATAAGCACGACAAACACAACTACTCCCGTCCGCTCTGTGGTCTCGCGTTAACATTGTTGGCACCCACCGCGCACACGTCTTAAACTGCAGCTTGTTGTGGATTCTTGAAATAACTGTTCCCACGCTTAACCCTGTGAGCGCTCGTACATTTCACGCCGAATTCCTCATCGCCCCTCTTCCAACGTGAACCTCTCAACACGAACGACGTTGGCCAGAGCTCTGCAAGCCGCCACATGCCACCTGCTGTCGTCATCGCCGTCAACGCTCGCGTCTCGGTTGCAGCCGCTCCACCCGTGTTGAGACGTGCCCACGCGCATTGCAGTTGGCGCCACATCGCTTGCAGCTTCACTCTCTGCTAGATTTGAATTGCCTTGACCACTTGAGCATATTGGCACGAGACGGAGGAAAGTGGAAACAAATGACGACATGCGCAGTGGTGGACACCCTAGGGGCGATTTGCCCATGGATCGTGATGACGATGATGATGATGACTACCTAACAAGACTCAAATTAATATCCCAACTGTTCTTCAAATGTGCAGTTGTGCAAGGGTGCTGCCATCTTTGCTCATGTCAAGCATTTGCCATGTAATGATAAATGGAAGAATGTGAAAAACATTGGTCCACAAGTACCTGGGTCATTCCCCATTTCATGCATTTTTTTTACCAAAATAGCGCCAATAGGTGAATTTGGTACACATGTACAGTATATAACATTTTACATTTATAAAAATGTTGTGTAAAGAGTTTGATAAAAAATTCTGGTTGGAGGTTGACTCAGCCCATCATTTTCTAGGATCGATTAAAATGACTCCCACTTTGTGGGGAAGTCAACAGTGGATGACCTATGGATAGGCTCACCCCCACCATAGGAATGTGGAATTTCCACCACCGGCTCTGACAAGGAGCAGAGCTGTGCCTTGATCCTGAGCTCTCGTTCTCTGCTGCTGGTGGTGCATTCTGGGAGTTCGGGGACTCTCTTCACTTTGCTGCATTGCATCGCAGGAATTCGTTTTTTTTGCTGTCACCTTATCTCACCCGCACATGTTGACTGATAAGATGAGCAGCATCTGTCTCCCTGGGCTTGGGCAACTGCGCTCAAGCGTGGACTGCCCATCGCGGCGGATCGTAGCCACCGTTTGTGTAAGAGTTGTTGCTGCCTGGCCACATTGCGCGCCACGTGGCGTGTCTACACATGTCAACACGCCACCAGCGCTGTTATAACATTCACAGGACGTAGCATGAATGCGTTTTGTGATTCATACAAGAGATGCACGGATCATTTTTGTCACGAATCAATTTTGAAATGAATGCGTTTGTATGCGTCATCTGCCGAGCGTTGAAGTTGTCGTCAAACACGTCGCAATATTTGCTCATCGTCGTACGCGGTGTTACCTGACGTGCTTCAAGGTACATGGTGCGTGCCACGCAGTGGCACCGCAGTGGTGTCAGGCAGCGAGGGTGGTGGTGGTGTGCATTGTAAGTGCACCGGGTTTATTTAATCGGGGAGCATTCAGTCGGGGGAGCAGCAGAGTAAACTGGCAGTTTGCCGGTGAAATTTGACATTCCACCTTTGTCTGCAGTCAGCAGAAGGTTGTCAAATCCCGCACAGTTCATGTGACGCGCGTTCTGTTCTCGTTGCCTCTCGGCTGGTCGCCGGCGGGGCGGTTCTGGCCAAGGCCTTCTGTTGGCATGTTGGCACTGCGCCTGCGTGTGGCACGAAGCCGCAGTGCGCCGAGAATGGCCGAGTTATTAAACTGATGAATATGGCCTAAGACGTCATTCGTTGTGCTGTATAATGTTTCGACTAAATCGTGCGCTAACTCATCTCCTCGTGAGTATTTGTCCCAACACTAGCCACGACTGTGGTGCAGTGAATTTATTTTGTTTATTCAGTGTCCATTTAAAACGTACACTTTCATTCCTTTGTAATTCACCGCTGTTGCCTGCGTCTTTGTTTTGACCTCTCACCAGTGTCGCGGCGACTGGAGGATGCCTGTGAATGTCGGCACGGCGGTGTGCTGTGACCAGCGCGCTCTTCCACCTTTGTCTCTCCCATGGTGATTTTCACACCCAACCTTCATCGATGTTCACTGACCGCACTTTGTCCCTTCAGCCCAGGGGGGTGTCTCTGTGAGGGGCGGTGGCGGGGGCCGCTCTTTGTGATTGGAAGCTCCCTGCTGCTCGCTCCGTGTTGAATGCAGCTTTCACGTTCGGCAGAATCTGCATGCGCTGGCTGGATGCCTGGAAACTGTCCCACTGAACAGTGGCCGCTGCGATTGCCGTGATTGCCTGCGTCACGGTAGTTGATTGGGTAGAGCTCCCGCTGATTGACACGTGCCACCGTCGGTCGGCACGAGCCACCGTTGGTTGTCCTTGTCGGGCTCCGATGCTCCACGCGGCCACGGCAGCCGGGGCAGTGAATCTGCGAACGACGCCAGGCAGCCTCTGCAGCAGCCAATGGACAGGATCGTCAAGCTGTCCCTTGACTGACAGCCATTCAAGTCTTCTGCTATTAAACGGTTTTTGGCAGAGTGATTTAGCCAAATTTTTCACGACAATAATAATAACAATACTTAGGCATGTAACGATGTATCGATTCATCAATTTAGCTATTAAAACAGATGTTTAAACTCACGATACACGCGTGGCATCGTGTTGGTAGGGAATTATTATTGTTGTCTGTATGCAGTTTGTAGCCCCTGCAGGCACTAGAGGCGTTACATTAACAATGTAATTAAAATAATCGATCTTTGAAATATGACAACAATAAATGGTGACGGTCGAATTGCGAATGAGTGGATCGCTCGATGCTGAATATGAACGGGCACAGCGCAATGTATCCAGCAAGCCCCGCTGAGACTCACAATTCCGTCAAGTCGGTCCTGCCTTGGGCATGTTCGGCAGAGGAGTAGTTTGCGTGTTTGAAGGACAACAGGCTGCCTAGAGGAGCCCACGATGCGTACAAGGGGCTACCACTCGGACGTGCTGGCAGGCCACTTTATGGACAGATCTGCTGGGCGGCCATCTCCTGGCGACATCGGCCCAGCAGCCTCGGGGGGGTTCACAGAACTACGCCGTCAGTGCATTTGTAGATAACAATAAAATGTGATCATAATAATATTCACGTTTTGATCTGTGAAAATATCTCAGCTTATTTAGCTAAAATGTATCTTGCGATGTATCAAGGGAGAGGTGATGACGACGACGCAGAGAGACTCCATTGGTCACGGCCGTTCTTCATGTCACATTTAAAATAGCGCAAGGCCGCTTCTCTCTTCTCGAGCACGATAGCAGCAGCAGCAGCGATGATGATGATGATGCGTTGTTCACAGCTGTCAACCCACACGGTTCACCCCACATTCTTGTACAGGGGAATTGAGTTTTCAGGCCCATACGGCATACAGTCGTTTCAATACGGGCAAAAAACTATAATTTGTGTCTATTTGTTTGTGTTTCTCCCTTGTGATGGGACTTTGTAGGATGAACGTTGATGTTTATAAGGGGCACGTGGTGACCAATACGGTCTGAGTTGGTGCGTAGTAAGGTAGGGCACCGATAAGGGGTTGACAGGTTTGCGTTGTTCACTCGCTCGATGCCAGTGTCGGGTCTGCTTCTGGCCACGACGAGAGGGTTTCTGGAGAGAGTTCGTGTCGTCGTTTCTGCCGTTGCTCCTCCATGCAAGGAGCACAGACCACCGTGGGTTTACTGCGTGACTCCAGAGTTTGGGTCGCAAGGCCACAGTCGCACCACCGTGGCTTGTGACTTTACTTTTCCATTCATCGACGAGATGTGCGCGTCGGCCTGCTCGTGTTTTGATGCGATCTCTGCTTACACCTGTCCAAGCTGGGAGGTGCGATGTTTGGGTCTCAAATGAGCCGATCCGTCAACCCCCTTCCCCCCCCCCCCCCCCGCAGCAGGGATGACGAGCGAGGAAGGAGGAAGGGTGCGTGTCGCGTTCACGGTGTGGGTGGTCTCCGTGTCACCGCCCGGGCACTCCTCACTCTCAGACACGGACCACGCAGCCTTGGCCCTTACCCAGGAAAATCAATGGGTTTAAGGAAACCACTTTCACCAATCATTCCTAAACATGTAACGACCTCATTGAGGGCCAAAGGTGTCGCAGGTTATATGTATTTTTCTTTTAAGAGAGGGTGATTGACGAGAGTGTTGCGTTTTTTGTTAATTGTACCTCTCCTTGAGGTGCATTATAATTAGAAATAATTGCATTAATATCGTTTTGTAAGTTTAAAAAATGCTTACGACAGCTCTGATACGAGCCGTGTTCGATCGCCACCCACGAACGCGTCCCGTCCAGAGATCAGCCCGGGCTATTGACACGGTGCGGCGTTGCCTCCGTCTGCGTGTCCAGATGGGCGAGGAGTTGAGTGAGGAGTTGAGCGAGGAGCTGAGCGAGGAGCTGAGCGAAGAGCTGAGCGAGGAGCAGCAGCAGCAGCAGGAGGAGGATGGGGGAGGCTGTGCAGGGGTGGCAGGGCCCGGGCGCAGTGCGGAGGAGCCGGCGGCAGTGCTCCCGGCGGCCGTGAGAGCCCAGATCGAGCGCAACCGCCAGCGAGCACTGCTCCTGCGGCAAGCACGCGCCGCCAGCCAGCCCTACCCCTCGGCCAGCGCTCGCTCACAGTACGTGTCACTCACATGGCACGTGTCACTCACACGTCACGTGTCACTCGGCACGTCACGTGTCACTCGGCACGTGTCACTCGGCACGTGTCACTCGTCACGTGTCACACGTCACGTGTCACTCGGCACGTCACGTGTCACACGTCACGTGTCACTCGGCACGTCACGTGTCACACGTCACGTGCCGCTCAGCCTGTCTCGCACAGTAGATCTTACAATTCAACAAACAAAAAGGTTCCCCCATATAGCTTTGAACAGACTTTTGGGACAAATGCTGTGAGCGAGGGGGTGGGTGGCCAACACCACGCCCGGCCACCTTTGTCTCCCCAGTGCTGATGTTTACACATCGTATCAGCTACTCATTTGAGGTTGAGTCGACCTAGGAGAGCCCAGGACTAGTTGAGATATTCGCCGTCGCCGTTATTGGTTGCGAAGTGGGAATCGAACTTGGCTCGGTGGGTTCGTGGCACAGCGCGATGACCGCGCGTGTTTGTGGTGCGCTCACGCGCGGCGCGTGAACGTGGCACGCGTGTGTCCCTGCAGGGCGGGCGCTGCGAGGCTGCGGGTGCCCGGCCGTGCGGTCGACACCGGCGGCGGTTTCCTGCTGGAGGAGGCGGACGATGAGGAGGCAGCGGCGGCGGCTCACCGGGTGGTGCACACCCCAGGTAGCGCACACGCACGCACACACGCACGCACGCACACACGCACACACAAAGACAAAGATGGCCCGTATAGCCATAACAGACTGTTGGGACAAGTGCTGTAATAGCGAGCACCTATGAAAGCTGGCACGGCACACGAGGGGGTGGGTGGCCAACACCACGCCCGGCCGCCTTTGTCTCCCCAGTGACGATGTTTACATCGAACCAGGGGAGGCCCAGGACCGGTTCAGATAATCGTCGCTGGTGTTGGCCGTGAGCGGGAATCGAACCCGGGTGGCCAGGTTCGTAGGGCAGCGCGCTAACCGCTACACCACATACACGCACTCACGCACACGCACACTCAAAGCGCACGCACACACACACTCACGCACGCACACACACTCACGCATGCACACATGTTCGCACGCGTTTGCGTTCTCCCAATCGTCCATCCAACGGTCCCCCACGGTGCCCGACGTGCAGCTGCGTCTCTCTGCGGTGTTGCCGGGGTTGCTCTGTTTTCCCACTCGGGGCACAGAGTGAGCGAGTGAGCTTAGCTGGCCAACGCCTCCCGTACGCTGAAGCGTCATCAGGGTGGGGGGCAACTGCCGAACGGTCTCGGGGCCGTCTGCGTGCGAGCGAGAGTGGGCTCGCGTAGTTCACGCTCCAGCTTCTTGGTGGTGGCGACGCGGGTCGAGGCTATTAGCGTGCGTCGTCGCAGGCGCGGCGCGGGGGATTTCGCGGCCCTGTGGAGACGACGTTTGTCATGTGGCGATGCAACAGACAAATATTCCTCAGCTGAATTCAGAAAAATTAAGTAAAAAACCACGTTTATTACGAGAGGGTTTTGGTGCAGTCGTCGGTGACTCACGACTACTCTTACAGAGCCCCGTTTCATTTGTTACATTAGTTTACACCGCAGAGCCTCAACGGAGCCTCCACACTCTTTTGCGGGAGGCTCCTGGCAAGTTTGCTCGGGAGGGGAGAGAAGCGTCGGCCGCGAGTGAGCGGTGCCGCGGGGTGGTTTTGCGCCGCAGCGCCCGTGATGCAGGCGGACTACCTGCAGTGCGGGGAGTGCGAGCGACGCTTCATGGACTCCTACCTGAGCGCCACGTTTGACTTGGCCGTGTGCGACGCGTGCAGGTGAGCAAACCCCCCCCATGGCCCTCCATGATTGCTGAGTGAGGCGCCGCACGCACATGCACACACACACACACACGAACACACGCACACACGAACACACGCACACACACGCACACACGCACACACACGCACACACACACACATACATGCACTCCACGCGCACACATACACACGCATACACGCACACACGCACACACACGGGAAGCCGCACGTCAGTGTGGTGCGTGCAGTGGTGGTGGTGGTGGCGCTTGTGCATCGTCCTGTGCCGTGGAGGCCCTGTCAGCTCGTGTCTTGTCATGATTATTTTATTATTAGTACTACTACGACTATGTGGTCCATCCAGTAAAGTCTCATTGATTGTTGAAGGCTGCAGGGGCCTGCATTGGGATGTTTAGCCACCTCCTCTGTTATTGGTTTGCTCATGTAGTAGTTGTAGTAGTATCTGCAGAATATATATATGTTATTGGTTTGCTCATGTAGTAGTTGTAGAAGTATCTGCAGAATATATATCTGTTATTGGTTTGCAATGTAGTAGTTGTAGTAGTATCTGCAGAATATATATCTGTTATTGGTTTGCCATGTAGTAGTTGTAGAAGTATCTGCAGAATATATATCTGTTATTGGTTTGCTCATGTAGTAGTTGTAGAAGTATCTGCAGAATATATATCTGTTATTGGTTTGCCATGTAGTAGTTGTAGAAGTATCTGCAGAATATATATCTGTTATTGGTTTGCTCATGTAGTAGTTGTAGAAGTATCTGCAGAATATATATCTGTTATTGGTTTGCCATGTAGTAGTTGTAGAAGTATCTGCAGAATATATATCTGTTATTGGTTTGCTCATGTAGTAGTTGTAGAAGTATCTGCAGAATATATATCTGTTATTGGTTTGCTCATGTAGTAGTTGTAGAAGTATCTGCAGAATATATATCTGTTATTGGTTTGCTCATGTAGTAGTTGTAGAAGTATCTGCAGAATATATATCTGTTATTGGTTTGCTCATGTAGTAGTTGTAGAAGTATCTGCAGAATATATATCTGTTATTGGTTTGCCATGTAGTAGTTGTAGAAGTATCTGCAGAATATATATCTGTTATTGGTTTGCAATGTAGTAGTTGTAGAAGTATCTGCAGAATATATATCTGTTATTGGTTTGCAATGTAGTAGTTGTAGAAGCATCTGCAGAATATATATCTGTTATTGGTTTGCAATGTAGTAGTTGTAGAAGCATCTGCAGAATATATATCTGTTATTGGTTTGCCATGTAGTAGTTGTAGAAGCATCTGCAGAATATATATCTGTTATTGGTTTGCAATGTAGTAGTTGTAGAAGCATCTGCAGAATATATATATGTGTGTGACGGATAAAGCTCCACGGTCCGTACAGACAGGTTGACCATCCCTGATGACCATCCGTGATGACCATCCGCCAACTCCAGCTGTGAGTTCTGGGTTACAGGCGTGCACTTCCACACACGCCCTGATGTCGGAATCTCTCTTTCTGGCTGAATACCCAGACACACCCAGTAACCGCTACGCTCATTGAGTGTCTTACGTTTACGTATTTTGCTTTCAGCAGCTGGGAGTGTTTGATGAGGCATGCAGTAGACATGTAGCAATTCATCCGTCTAAAAGTTATGCATTGAATTGTACGCGTGAGATATATAAAAATGTATTCAAACGTTACCTTTCGGCAAATGGAATAAATATCCATGGAGGGAATTTGAATTTAAATCGCGTTTAAGCGCCACCGCATCGCAAGATGCTTTACGGACGAGGGGAACCGCGTCGACACGGAACAGAACAGCACGAGCGGGGGGAGAGCCGCCACGAAGAGAACCGAGAATCGTCGTTTCTTGAACTTCTTTTCTTGGCACCGCACGTAGCCAACCGCCCTCATTGAATGGTGACCACGAATCGCGGCAGTTAACACGGCGCGGTGGGTGGGGGTCAATGGTTACGGGCGCGACGGCCATGGAGGTGCCCACACACACGGTGCGCTGCTGTGCCGCTGCTGCTGCTGTGCCGCTGCTGTGCCGCTGCTGTGCCGCTGCTGCTGTGCCGCTGCTGTGCCGCTGCTGTGCCGCTGCTGTGCCGCTGCTGCTGCTGTGCCGCTGCTGTGCCGCTGCTGTGCCGCTGCTGTGCCGCTGCTGTGCCGCTGCTGCTGTGCCGCTGCTGTGCCGCTGCTGTGCCGCTGCTGTGCCGCCGCTGCTGTGCCGCTGCTGTGCCGCTGCTGTGCCGCTGCTGTGCCGCTGCTGCTGTGCCGCTGCTGTGCCGCTGCTGTGCCGCTGCTGCTGTGCCGCTGCTGCTGCTGTGCCGCTGCTGCTGCTGTGCCGCTGCTGCTGCGCGCATTGCCTCCGCTATCGCAGGGACAACGAGGGCAAGCACCAGCTGGTGTCGCGCACGGAGGCCAAGACGGAGTTCCTGCTCAAGGACTGCGACCTGGACGGGCGGGAGCCGGCGCTGCGCTTCGTCCTGCGCAAGAACCCGCACAACCCGCGCTGGGGAGACATGAAGCTCTACCTGCGCCTGCAGGTGAGTGAGGGAGTGGTGTGTGAGTGTGAGTGAGAGAGTGAGTGAGTGGTGAGTGAGTGTGAGTGAGAGAGTGGCCGGTGCATGGATGTGGGAGCTCATGAGGGTTCTTCTATCTCAGCGCCAAGTGACGACACCAAGAGGTTTCCATTACAAAGTGCTGCAGTGAGCAGAGCACCACCTCATGCCAAAACACGGCCCCAGGATGTGACATCACAGAAGGACTTCCCAAGTCCCTCCAATCGCATCCTGGTTGCACTCAGGGCACACCCTGCAAAGAGTGTTCATTACATTTAGTAGAAAAAAAATAAGAAATTAAATTAGAGATTTTTTTTGTACATGCTGCACACTCTGTGTAGTTAGTGGCAGTTTGAGTTGTCATGTGGAGCCGGGGTACAGCGCTTCACCTGGGGCAGAGAACTTCTCCTGGGGCGCGCGTTTGTGTGGGGTTGGGGGGGACGCCCCGGGGGGTTATTTGAGGGCATTCTCTGTGTGAACACTGGGAAGCGATGTTGTTAAATCCACACGAACTTATCAGCCCGTTCAAATACGCGTTAGATTTAAACACAGATAGCAGAAGGAATTTCACGAACACACAGCCGCCTCTGCTCCATGAAATGTCACTGTACATGTGAAATAAGTAGAGGGCGAATGTTTGTTTCCTGCGCCCAGGCTTAGCCTAGCTGCAGAATGGCTGTGACTCCCACACTGCCAGCCGTGAGCCACCGGGTTCGCTCCACCCACGCCACCTCCCGATGTCCGAGTGTCCGAGTGTCCGAGCCTGCCGCCTGGCTTCCTCCGAGGCCGACGCGGTTTGAATGAGCGCGAGACGCTGCGCTCGCAGCGCTGCTGGCGTTGTCGAGGCAGCTGCTCGTCCCTCGACAACCACGTGGTGTGGTGTGGTGTGACGTGGTGTGACGTGGCGTGGCGTGGCGTGGTGTGGCGTGGTGTGGCGTGGTGTGGTGTGGTGTGGCGTGGCGTGGTGTGACGTGGCGTGGCGTGGTGTGGTGTGGTGTGGCGTGGTGTGGCGTGGTGTGGTGTGGCGTGGTGTGACGTGGCGTGGCGTGGTGTGGTGTGGCGTGGTGTGGCGTGGTGTGGTGTGGCGTGGTGTGGTGTGGTGTGGCGTGGTGTGACGTGGCGTGGCGTGGTGTGGTGTGGCGTGGTGTGGCGTGGTGTGGTGTGGCGTGGTGTGGTGTGGCGTGGTGTGACGTGGTGTGGTGTGGTGTGGCGTGGTGTGGCGTGGTGTGGTGTGACGTGGTGTGGCGTGGTGTGGTGTGGCGTGGTGTGGCGTGGTGTGGCGTGGTGTGACGTGGCGTGGCGTGGTGTGGTGTGGCGTGGCGTGGTGTGGTGTGGCGTGGTGTGGCGTGGTGTAACGTGGTGTGGTGTGGTGTGGCGTGGTGTGGTGTGGCGTGGTGTGGTGTGGTGTGGCGTGGTGTGACGTGGCGTGGCGTGGTGTGGTGTGGCGTGGTGTGGCGTGGTGTGGTGTGGTGTGGCGTGGTGTGGTGTGGTGTGGCGTGGTGTGACGTGGTGTGGTGTGGTGTGGCGTGGTGTGGTGTGACGTGGTGTGGCGTGGCGTGGCGTGGTGTGGCGTGGTGTGGCGTGGTGTGACGTGGCGTGGTGTGGTGTGGCGTGGCGTGGCGTGGTGTGGTGTGGTGTGGCGTGGTGTGGTGTGGCGTGGTGTAACGTGGTGTGGTGTGGTGTGGCGTGGCGTGGTGTGGTGTGGCGTGGTGTGACGTGGCGTGGCGTGGTGTTGTGTGGCGTGGTGTGACGTGGCGTGGCGTGGTGTGGTGTGGCGTGGCGTGGTGTGGTGTGGTGTGGTGTGGCGTGGTGTGACGTGGCGTGGAGTGGTGTGGCGTGGCGTGGCGTGGCGTGGCGTGGTGTGGCGTGGCGTGGCGTGACGTGGTGTGGCGTGGTGTGGTGTGACGTGGTGTGGCGTGGTGTGGCGTGGTGTGGTGTGGTGTGGCGTGGTGTGGCGTGGCGTGGTGTGGCGTGGCGTGGTGTGGCGTGGTGTGGCGTGGTGTGGCGTGGTGTGGCGTGGCGTGGCGTGACGTGGTGTGGCGTGGTGTGGTGTGACGTGGTGTGGCGTGGTGTGGTGTGGCGTGGAGTGGCGTGGTGTGGCGTGGTGTGGCGTGACGTGGCGTGGCGTGGTGTGGCGTGGCGTGGCGTGGCGTGACGTGGCGTGGAGTGGTGTGGCGTTGCGTGGTGTGGTGTGACGTGGTGTGGTGTGGCGTGGTGTGGCGTGGCGTGGCGTGGTGTGGTGTGGCGTGGTGTGACGTGGTGTGGTGTGGCGTGGTGTGACGTGGCGTGGAGTGGTGTGGCGTGGCGTGGCGTGGTGTGACGTGGTGTGGTGTGGCGTGGTGTGACGTGGCATGGAGTGGTGTGGCGTGGCGTGGCGTGGTGTGACGTGGCGTGGAGTGACGTGGCGTGGTGTGGCGTGGCGTGGTGTGGCGTGGCGTGGCGTGGTGTGGCGTGGTGTGGCGTGGCGTGGCGTGGCGTGGTGTGGTGTGGCGTGGTGTGGCGTGGCGTGGAGTGGTGTGGCGTGGCGTGGCGTGACGTGGTGTGGTGTGGCGTGGTGTGGCGTGGCGTGGTGTGACGTGGCGTGGTGTGACGTGGTGTGGTGAGGTGTGGCGTGGCGTGGTGTGGCGTGGCGTGGCGTGGTGTGGCGTGGTGTGGCGTGGCGTGACGTGGTGTGGTGTGGCGTGGTGTGACGTGGCGTGGTGTGGTGTGGCGTGGTGTGACGTGGTGTGGTGAGGTGTGGCGTGGTGTGGCGTGGTGTGGCGTGGAGTGGCGTGGCGCCTACAGGGGGACGCGCCCCAAAGCACAAAACTACTCGCGGGTTATTCAGGACCGATGTTTGGTGTCGCGTGTGGAAGCGTTTAATGTGCCCTAACGTGACAAATTTATTTGTTTGGCTAATAGTGGAGGGTTTTAAAACACAGAGTTTGTCAGATTATTACGTGGTCCTACCCAAAAAAAACATAGGCAGCCAAAGCCATCTACGTGGTGCTAACGCTTTGTGGCGTCGTGATTCTACCCCGTTCCGGATGCCCAACGCACACTTGAGGTCTTCGTTACATGAATCAATCGGCACTTAAAGTTGCCCTCGAGAGGTCCCTGGCTGGCTAATGAGCGGGCGGCGGTGCTGCAGGTGGAGGGGCGCGCCCTGGACGTGTGGGGCGGCGAGGAGGCCCTGCAGGAGGCCCGCGAGCAGCGGCACCACGGCCGCGACCGGCGGCAGCAGAAGCGCTTCAACAACAAGGTCAAGGGTGAGCGAGCGCTCCCGTGGGCCGGCGTCGTCGTTGTCGTCGCTACCGGGAGCAGATGATGTTAATGGGAGCAGATGATGTTAATGGGAGACGGATTACTCTCTGCAGGGAGAGGACTTTGAGCTTCGCAGGTGATGGAAGCACAGCTGTTTGTGCGACACGCATTTCATTATTTAACATTTATATGACAACCCGTCTCAACGTCCGACACATTGCCTATTGACAGCGGTGGTTTGTTCTATTATGCAGACGCGCGAGTCCCCGTGAGTTGGATGGGAGAGGCAGCACAGAGACAATCGGTTGACTGACACTTGGCCAACGGCTGGGCAGTCCTCTGCGATGCCTTGCGAGCGTTACCGTCGCCCCGCTGCCGGGTGCAGTGCGCGCCGGGTTGAGGGCGAACGCCGCAACGTCGTGCGCAGTTTCTGAACTTTGTTTTCTGCGCTCAAATCGGCGCCGCCTTTGAGCCCCCACTGCCCACGGCGAGCACGGTGGGCACGGTGGGAGCGGTGGGAGCGGTGGGAGCGGTGGGCACGAGTTCGTCAATGTGGCTCCCACCGCCCGCATTCACTCCCTTTACGTGTCACAGGCGGCGACCAGCTCGTGAAGCCCACACCCGGCTCGCTAACCTCCCGCCGCCGACGTCTCTCGGTCTAGAGCTGCGCATGGCGGTGAGGAGCAGCCTGTACCGCAAGGCCAGCGCGGGCCACGTGCACGAGTACGGCCCCGAGCAGCGCGACGAAGCGGACGAGGACGCGTACCACAGGACTTGCGTGCAGTGCGGCCACCGCCTCGCCTACGAGAAGATGTGAGAGCGGCGCCGGTGCTCGTGGACCGGGGGAGCGGTCCGGGGTTGTCGCCGGCGCGGCCCCGGAGCCGAGTCGCATCAGGGACCGAGACCGGAGGGAAGCGGTGGAGGAGCTACCGGGGAGAGGAGACGAGGAGTCGTATTTTTCCAGTCCAATAATAAAGTGAAGCAAAAGGTGCTTGGCTCTGTGGAGCTGGGAGCTCGTGCGGAGCAAGGGATGTTTTATAGACGAGTCGAGTGGTTTGCCACGCAAGGGTGAGCTATAAGGAAACTAAACTGGTAGCTTTTTCCAATGAACAGCCTTTTGATGCCAAACACTACCTGCCCGAGGATGCACAGAGCGTGTATTTTGATGCAAGTTGTGATTGTGGTCTGATAAACACCGCCCCAGTGGAGTGGTTTTTTTTATCGGAGGCCCTCTCGATGGCAGCGCGCCTCTCGATGGCAGCGCGCCCCACGCTGCCCCGCGTTGGTCCGTCGCGAGCGCCTGGCGGCGTCTCCACGTGCGCACGCGTGGGTCTCCATGGGCGCCCCCCGGGAGCCACGTAACTAACAACACGGCGGCACGCGGCACGCGCCAGACAGCGCCCAGAGGGGCCGCCAGGCAACTTGGCACACAGCGAGGGCGAGGCAAACAAACCCCTCGCACATTCACCCGCTCGCTCACCCACCCGCTCGCTCACCCACCGCTCACCCACCACTCGCACATTCACCCACTCGCTCACCCACCACACACTCACCCACTCGCTCACCCACTCGCTCACCCACCACTGACCCACCACTCACACATTCACCCACTCGCTCGCTCACCACTCGCTCACCCACCACTCGCTCACCCACTCGCTCACCCACCACTCGCACATTCACCCACCACTCGCACATTCACCCACCACTCGCTTACCCACCACTCGCTCACCCACCACACACTCACCCACTCGCTCACCCACTCGCTCACCCACCACTGACCCACCACTCACACATTCACCCACCACTCGCTTACCCACCACTCGCTCACCCACCACACACTCACCACTCGCTCACCCACCACTCGCTCACCCACTCGCTCACCCACCACTCGCACATTCACCCACCACTCGCACATTCACCCACCACTCGCTTACCCACCACTCGCTCACCCACCACTCGCACATTCACCCACTCGCTCACCCACCACTCGCTCACCCACCACTCGCTCACCCACCACTCGCACATTCACCCACCACTCGCTCACCCACCACTCGCACATTCACCCACCACTCGCACATTCACCCACCACTCGCACATTCACCCACTCGCTCACCCACTCGCTCACCATTCACCCGCACATTCACTCGCACATTCACTCGCTCACCCACTCGCTCACCCACCATTCACCCACTCGCTCACCCACCATTCACACATTCACCCAATCGCTCACCCAACATTCACACATTCACCCACTCGCACACCCACCACTCACACACCCACCACTCGCACATTCACCCACTCGCTCACCCACCACTCACACATTCACCCACTCGCTCAACCACCATTCACACATTCACCCACTCGCTCACCCACCACTCACTCGTACACTTGGGAGACATTGTTGTTGACCCCGCCGTGTGAATGGGCCGTGCTCGTGAATGAATGCTGCCTGGTCCCGTTTGGCTGCTCGCCCTGTGGGATAGCCAAGCCGAGTGTTGATGAAGAAGAAGAAGCAGAATAGGGTGTAAGCAGACGGTGTGTGCAGCATGCCCTGAACCTGGAGATCGAAGATTGTCCAAATACGCGCGTACAAGAAACACTCCCTCACAAGGGAGTGGTGACCAACATCCCACTCGGTGTACAGCCCTCCGGGAGAGGAAAAACGAGTTGATCTCGGAGAATAGAAAATAATCTGTCCCCCGTCCTTTGGCGAGATCCTCGTGGGCTGGAGACGCCGCGCCAACCTCGCCCGGCGAGCCGCTCTGCACCGCCCGCCACCGGGCCACCGGGCCGAGACGCCGTCTCTCAGGTGGCGCTCAGCACCCGTCACGCTGTAGCTGCACGTGCCGGACGTCCACGCCCGTCAGCACGTCCGGGACTTCGACTCAACGGGCCATCAACGTCGGCTGTGATGGACGCGACGCCGGAACTCGCTTGGTGGGGGATGCAGCCGCATGAGGCGGTCGCGAGGCGGTGATCGACGATTATGTAATCATGGATAGGAACTGGTTTGAAAATGGACATCGTGTTTACATATCTATGATGAATTTAGGCAGAGCAGAGTCACGACTCCTTATCTGATAAAATAAAAAATTGTTTAGTTTTACAGTTTAGATCATGGGTGGTTTACTCAGCAGTCGACAGACTGATAGGAATGCGCAAGACCGGCAGTCGTGGTTGTGTGGCGTGCCTTTGGTTGTAACAGGTCGGTTCGGAGCGGGTGTCCGCGTGTGAAAGCGGCGAATGCGTTGCTAAGCTGCGGCCCCCCAAGGAGGAGTGGATTCGTGCGGAGGCCCTCGGCACTCGCGAGCCGAGGACGCCGCTGCGGCAGAGCACACAGAGCAGAGCACGCGAGTCCACGTAACTTGTGTGCTCGCTGCTGCACGCGGACACAACACGAGCGCATACCCCGTGCGGTATCACACCACACGACACTGGACTGCCATTAGAAAACAAGGTTTTACTGGCTGACTGGAGGGGAGGGACGGCCACGTCCATCGCCTTTCTGTAAATATCAAATAAGATAGAACTGCTGTACCTACACATCACCAAACCACGCGTGGTGGCCTCAACCATCTCACTGACGGCCACTTGGGGGCCTTGCAACCTCCACTTCATACAAACTCGCCACCGATATCTCGCCTACACCACGTGTGGATGTTGTGTCGGCCAAGAGGGCATTTAATCGGCTCACTTGATGTTTGTGTCAGAATGCGAAAATCAAATGTGTAGTAAACCCTCCACCTCACAACCAATTAATAACGTTATCACGTGCACAAACCTGGCAGGCTATTACTGCTTCAGCAGCACCACCGGTAGTGTTGTTGGAGAGCAACCTACACCACGCTAACTCATTGGGGCTACAGATGTCTTGCTGGTACGGAGCCAGCATCATCAGGCAGTGGTCACAAATATGAAAATTCCCCCTCGTCTTGCGCCTTGAATATTGCAGTGCGTTGTTAAATGTTTCAGTGTGTTGTTATAGGTGTCGTGCTAAATGTTAATCTGAGATACTGGTGGACATGGTCATGATTAAATCACAGATGAAGAAGGGACTGTGTGACTAGTATGGTTTTATTTATACGTACATTCTGCAACTCATTCAATTCTGAGTGGATCCTGCTGCGGAGATCTATTAACTTTGGGATGTGAGGGTGGTCTTATCATTGATACAAATAACATCCAGCCGAGACAACATGAGCAACTGATATTGTTACTGAATTAGTAAGACCGAGCGAAACAATCCAGACCAACCACAAACAAGTGGCAATGGTGTCTGCAGTGATGGTGCGAATTGAGCAGCAGAAGAGGCATTGAGAGATCAGACCAAGCACCGTCATTGCAACACTGAAATGGAGAAGGCGGATCGGAAGAAAATTTCAGAGGTTTTATTGCCAAAAATCGAGACAATGAAATCGGGCAATGCTGCTTACAAAATGTGCAGCAGAGCCAAAGGCGACGACACAAACTCGGTCCAAGCGACATTTGCCTCTCCCAACTGTTGGGGGGACACGCATTCATCAATGAAATCATGAAAAACAACTTAGAATGGCCTATTCACTTTGACATTCAATTAATGTAATTCCTCGTGATAATACACCATGTCGCCCACAGCATAAAAACCCAGATGAATTAATAAAATAATCTGCAAACTCGTCACCCTGCTCGTGACATCTGCCTCTGTGGCAAGATCCCAGACCGTCCCGGTTGGGTCTACGGGGGGCTCACGTCCACGTCCATGCCAACAGAACAGGACGAACAACATCCACAAAGGGACAATGAGCTAACCGGGTGGTGGTGGCGACTACACTGAGAGCATCGCAACAAAAAGGGCCTCCTGTTTCCTAAACCTCGAATCTAACGTCAAGCAACTCGTTGCATGTTTAGCGCCGGTGAACACGCGGAGATGCCGCTGCGACGGTTTGGGTGTAAACGCGGGGCGCGGCTTCCTCGCCGAGCGGCGGTGGCGAGGCCGGCGCGAGCATTCTCTTGTCGGCGTTCCCCGTGTTCCCCGTGTTCCCGCGGGGGGCGACGGCGGCGACGGAGGGACGTCCGTCACGCCGTGAGGGCGCAGAACTGCTGGAAGATGGCCAGGATGTGCGGGTCCAGCTCGCTCGTGAAGAGCAGGTTCTCCAGGGTCCCCATGTACAGCTGGATCGTGTGCTGGTGCTGCGGAGAGGTGGGCACGGACAAGAGCCCTCGTGAACAACACCCGCTGGGCTGGGCCACCACTTGCAGGAGCGCTCTAACAACGCGTGAACGCTGGGAGAGCAATTGCCGTCGCTCGGCAGCGGCGACCGACAGCAATTGCGCTGCGACGCGCACGTTACGACCGCGCGCGTCGCAGCCGTGTGCGTCACAGCCGTGTGCGTCACAGCCGTGTGCGTCACAGCCGTGTGCGTCACAGCCGTGTGCGTCACAGCAGTGTGCGTCACAGCCGTGTGCACGTTCAAGTCGCGCGCGCTGAGCCAGCAGTGCCGAGAGCCCAGGTTTAAATCTGGGTCAGCCGCCCGAGACGAACCTGGGTCCTTATGTGCAGGGTCTGATGGTCTAACGTGAGTGACCGATGACTGCACACGGCTGTAAACCACTGCTCATTGTACTAAACTTGACCTCAACCGGAATAGTAGAGTGAAGCGCTCTACTTGTCCACATTGGCCCGAGAAGGATCTCCAAGCAAACCCCACAATTCTGGGTCGCCGTGCGACGCGACAAGCTGCTGCCAAACGAGGATCCAAGATAAAAACGCGTCACTTTGCCTGGACGCCGACGGTGCGATTCGTGGGAGAGCCTCACCGAGCATCAAGACTCTCTTCTGGAGGGTCCGAGTTGAGTAAAGTAATCCCAAATGAGTAATTTATACGTGAGGTTTCTGCATTGCGATCTTTGGACAACATCTGTTACATTGTGTTTAACACCAAGGCTTTCGCGACCAATATCATCCATAAGAGGTTTTTTTGGGGTTAGATCGCGTAAATATTTACACGATCTCACCCAAAAACACCTCTCGTGTCTGTCACACTGCGTGTTATTTGTTAGGCTATGGGAGGAAACTGTAGAGAACATACAAACTCCACGCATCCGAATCGGGAACGGGACCCAGGTGATTCTTGCCTCGAGGCGCGAGCGTCGCCATCGCTCCACAAACCTGGAGGAAGATCTGCTGGAGGCGCTCGATGCAGTTCTTGTACCAGGGCGTCCTGCGCTCCGTGCCGCTGGTCTCGCAGCGCACCAGGTGCTCCGTGAGGATCATGATGAACCGCTGGGTGCAGAAAAACAGCGGCGGTGGCGGCGTCAACGGCGCACGCGCAGACGCTGGCACGGAGTCGCCCCGCGGGACACTCCGCACATTATCCCCAACCAGCGACGAAGACCGGGAGAGGCCAACGCCGTCTCGTCTGTATTGTCCATTTTTAACACTCTTTACCCAGGCCAATGTTGCAAACTATACTATCCACGTCTCGAGTTCTCACCCGGTTAAACAATTCCAATTTGTATTTGTATATATTTACATATAATTTGTAGACACTTTCACTCATCCTTGATTAAATGTTGAAGAGTGTGAGCATATGAAATGATTTTCATCGATGAATCTCGCCGACGTGGTCCGGAGACGATATTTGTCCACAGTCGAGTGGCAGCACATTGCGCTGATTCAACTTGTCGTGGCGCACAAACTTTCAAGGAAGCAGCAGCAGCAGCTCGCAATGCTGCCAACAGCAGCCTCGTGTCTGCTCAAGGGTCGCAGGAATAGGTGCTGCACGGAAATGTTCACCATTCAGTCGGAGCTCTCAGCTCCTGACATAATAAAGACTGGAAATTGCAGTCTCTGAATTGGAGCACTATGGCCGTGCAGTTTCAGTGCACGGGTCACCGCACTGCCACTCACGCAAGTTATCATCTTATACTTTACACCCTCAAACACTTTGCAGGAGAACTCGTGTCACTGCGCCTTCATCCCTCAGCCCGTGAACTCGCTGGATCAATGGCGATTCCTGGGACTGACTGCTCATGTCAAAACCAGAGACCTCTGCTTTGGGTCAGTGCTGAGGTGTTGGTTATTTAATGACAAACCCCAACACGAATATTGTAGTTTAACTCGTAGGCTTTCGCGACCAATATCCATAATACAGTTGTTTTGGGTTAGATCGCGTAAATATATAAATGTGTCATTAAACCCGCCACCACCCGACACAGACAATTAGTAAGGGCTGTCCTGTAAACAGAACGTGCCAATTAGAATATTGCAACGTTCTTACCTGCCCCTACTAAATGTCTGTGAAAAAGAGCTCTATAACTCATCAGATTCCTGCAGTATATTTTGATTCTGAATATAAAATGTGATGCTTTATGTGAGAAAAATTAGCTGATGACGAACCTCCACTGGATCTCTGCAATGCAGCTGTTGAGAATGAATCACGTGGTAAAGTATCACCGCGTGCATCGAGGTGTGCAGCTTTGCATGAATGAAATTTACTCGGCCGAATGCAGAACCGTCGACTCAAAGAGTTGAGAACACGCGGCCACCCCAACAACCGGCAACAGTGAAGCGAAACACAAGCGAAGACCGGTTTCACCCTCATTGGGACTCATCGGTGTAATTGTTCATCAATGTTCGCCGCTGCCATACGGCTCTGGGAGCCCGCATATATTGAGGACCGACACTTCCACTCCGTGTCCCAGGAGCCTCTGTGGTAGGCACCGCCACAAACCCCGAGATCCCAGCTCTTGGTAAGAAGCTTGCTCGAAAAGGTATCAATGTCGATCAAACAAAATGTAAACTGGACTCGCACTCGGCTGCGCCCGAGAGGCAAAGCGTAAACTAGCACGGCGGAGACCTTCACAGATGTCCTCTCTAAGGGATATGCACGGAACAGCTGTTCACGAGGATGGCGAGAGAGCAAAGAGCCGTGACGTTCCAACTGAGAACGTTCAATGTGCGAATTGAGAGCTGGCAGCAGGGAATTAGCTTCTCCAAATCAGGCATCACACACTGTGGCACGCACAGGGAACGTGCACCGCACTGGGACTGCAGGCAGCCGTGAGCTTCGCCATCCAGCAAGTGCCTGGGGGATAAGAGTACAGTGCGTGAGTTTGCCACCCAGGGAGCAGGCACGGGGTAATTCGAGCCACAAGTGAGCCACAAGTGAGCCAGCGCAGGAGAATCTGGTGATTAACAGGAACACACTGATTTGCGTGAGCACCCGGGGACAGATTACAGTCGTCAAACCCAGAGAAACGAGTCTGGTAAATGGCATTGAAACTCTGTCTGAACCAGAAACTCGACGCAAATTCCGGCTCAAATGATCCACGATGAGGCATCAGCGCTTCAACCTTCCGTTTAAAGCCCTGCAAGAGCCCAGTGGTGGAAATTCCACGTTCCTATGGTGGTCAGTGGGAGTCAGTGAAGTAGGGGCAGGAGTGGGCAGGGCCGGTTCCAGGTGTGACTGGCCTTGCTGTGCTCCAAGGTCGCATGCTCCCTGCCACACTCTTCAGCAGACCTCTGGGGTGTGTTACGCAAGAGGCACTACAGGATGACAGGCAGGAATCTGCAGGGCAGAGTCTAAGTGGCCCGTGTTTTACAGGTGACACTGATATTTTACCATGAATAGGATTCGCTACAACAGCATCAAACGTTAAATATGCCGCGGAAAGGGATGGACGAGAGATCAATAGCAAGAAGACACGGGTCAAGTTAACAGAAAGGGTAGCAAAGAATTCAACCATTGCGGACGCAAAACCACCAAGAGCCAGCTCAAGTATATTGGCCGCGTCGAGGCTGAAGATGTTTGGCGTAACAAGGACATAAAAAAAACAAGACTCGGAAACTGCCGCCCTTTGGGGAACTGGAGCACAACTGGACATGTCAAGAAATCTCAAGAACACCACAGGAGACACCTCCCAGCAGCTCCTGGGTGTATTCAGTAGCGATGTATTAGCGTGACGCTTGGACCCTTTGAATAAGAAAGGAAAACACTGCCGCTCACAGGAAATCCTTGTGCAGCAAGGAACAATTAGGTCCTGCAAATAAGAGACACAAACAGCCGAGGCTGCCAAGCCACGTCAGTGCAGGAAGCTGCAATATTTTGGACTGGGATAAATGGCAACCCCGGCTGCGACGGACGGTGGTGGAGAGAACAGTCGGAGGCGCGACGGAAAGAGGAAGACCGCAATCAGACATCAGACCCGGCGTCAGACCAGGTGTCAAATGTTAAACGCGAGGTGGGATGGAGGCTGCCTCGCTTGAGAGACGTAGCGACGGACCGAGACAAGTGGAGAGGGCATGGCGAGAAGATATCGGTGAAGGCAACGGTCGTGCCCCAGTGGCCCAAAGAGGCCACGGGACTAGCAGAAGGTGAAGCGCTGTGCCACGACTCCGACCTGACCTGCACCACTCGAATACAGCACATGCCAGAGCGCAAGGCTTACACGCCCACGCCCACTAAGCACACGTCGTCACACAGCTCGCCCAACAACAAAAACGGTAACACAATACACCCCGGGAACCGCAGCACCCCCAGTCCTACACACGCAGCCGAGCACACCGATCCCAACGGACACTCAACCCAATGGGGGACGACCCCTGCCCCCCCTGCCCGCCTTCACAAACACCGCGCGGCCCTCGGGGCTTCCACAAATTATTTTCCCGGCTGTGCTCAGCATCGCTCGTTCCTCCTCCGAGTTCATAAGCCCGGCAGCCGGCGCTACCCACATCAACCGGTAGGAGCCAGCGAACAACCCTGCACCGTGAGCAGCAGCAGCTGGTGCCAGCAAATGAGCACCAGGTTCTGACACGGTGCGAGTCGCCTTGGCACCCGAGTGTGAGCGAGTTCCCACTTCCCCTGGTACAGGGGAGGCTGCTCGAGTGGACGAATCGATGCGAGGCCGAGGGAGTGTGGCTGGCACGCCGCGGGCCTGGAGCCGCACGGTGGGGGGCGGGGGGGGCGGGGGGGGCGGCTCTCCGCGCCGGCGAGAGCGGTGCCCGTCGGCCTCATTTGAAAGTCAATTTTCTCCTCTTGATCCGACTCGGAGGAGAGCGAGGCGTTGCCGGTGCAGCGCGGGGGGAGTGAGAGGAGCGGCGACGGCGGCCGCGTTGCGAAGAGCGCGTCTCCTCCTCCTCCTCCTCGTTGTTGTTGTTGCTGGGTGGGCGACGTCGACGCTCGGCTAGCGCTCCGCTCCGCCTCGTGACGGCAGACAGACCATTCAGACTGCGAGGGACGACAGCTCTCAACGGATCTTCTCTTGCTGGAGCCATAGCATCGTCCTATACAAATGAACGCACTGAATATATCCGATAAACCTGACATTCAGTGTCTTCTTTTAAAGTTGCCGACAAAGGGTCGAGATCTACTTCGATCCGGCTACAGGAAAGGGGCCTCCACAGGAATCACGTCCCCCCCCCCCACCCCGTGCCCCCGGCCGAGTGAACAATCGCTCGGAGGTGAACGGGACCCGCCCTGAAACTTGTCCAAGCCGGCTCCGAGGACGCGCTTCGTGCGATGTTGCTGCTACGTTAAACCCGGCAGACTCGCTCTGGATTGCGGCCCAGGTCACGGCCACGCCCCGAACTCCGCGGCCGTGGCCAAGGGAGAGACGGCAACGCGACTCGGGACCCCCCGAGGCCCTCGCCCTTCTCCCTGCCACTCTCCATCCTTCACCAGTCACCGAGGCCGCTCACGACCCTCCGACACCATCTCTCACATGACTCAATCAGGCCTCTCTCCCTGCTCTGCTCACAGCCTCATTTAAATTGTTTAACTATTGTTATTGTTGTTGTTCGCCCAGGAAAGCCTCACCGAGTCTCAAGACTCTTTTACAAGAAGGTCCTGCCAGGTTTTCGCAGTAGGCGCTGATATCGCTGCTGCTGTGTGTAATCCCAATTGAGTAATTTGCACATTGGGATATTTTTGGCCAACACCAGTGACAATGTATTTTTTAAGTTATGATGAAACCCGAGAACCCAGAGGAAACCCACGCAGAAAAGGGGGAGAACACGCAAGCTTCACACAGCAAGGCGCCCAAATCGGGAATCAAGCCCACCCTCTGGCAGCTCGCACCAGCCAGAGGGTGGTGCGGAGTGCGGGCACTTGCGTCTCACCGTCACGGTGTTACGTTTCACGGACACGGGGGGGGGGCGGCCTGCACGGGGAGACGCGGCGCGGCCTGCCACTCCCCACGCTGCGGCACCGCCACTCCCCACGCTGCGGCACCGCCACTCCCCACGCTGCGGCACCGCGGCCACGGCCTTCACCACCGTTGCGTCTGCGCTCCATTTTGTTTTGGCTGCCCTCATCACGGGGCTTCAAAAATCTCGCACAAACGTGCGTGCGTTCTAATCCGTGACACAACAGCCAAACAGCCCCAATTCCAGTTCCAACCTGTCATTTCAGCTCTTGCTGTGTACAGTGATATTTAACCCTGAACCATGTGCTCCCCGTCCCTGCGCGCTGCGACGTCCACGTGGCTCGGACGCGACTCACTGGGCTCCCCCCTGCCGCCTGACACGATCGCTATCGCTCTCCTGCGCGCAGCGACACAAATGACCGATTGTAAGCCACCCGACATTGAAGCCGTCAACTGGAATGCTGCTCCTCCAAAACAAAAAAACAATCCAAAATGAAAACAAGAAAAACAGTGCACGGAAACCACGGCGCTGCACCGTCAACCCCAACGAGCCGGGGGTGCGATTCCTGGCCACGAGGCTCACAGAAGGGGCAAGCGAGATCTGAAACTGCCATGGGCCTCCTCCCTCCACCCCCCCTTCCCCCACCTTCACCAGCAAGGCGTAGTATGGTCAAACAACCCCTATGAGCGATGTCACACGTGGAGAGGATTTCGTTCAGAAATGGATTGAGAAAGGGCCGTACATTTTTATTATTAAATAATAATATATCTTTGGGTTTGTTTGGAATGAGCTCGCAGCCATGTGACACAGCTGTGAGTGGCGAGGGTTGTCGTTAAACGGCGGAGACGTCCCAGCTGCGGCACTGCACCACCACTCTCCTTTAGGGTGTAGGGGTGGAAGTTCAGGGTTTAGGGTGGACTTTCAGGGTCTAGGGGTGGACTTTCAGGGTCTAGGGGTGGACGTTAATGTTTTAGTGGTGGACGTCAAGGGTTTAAGGGTGGACGTTTGGTAGTGGATGTTTAGGGTTTAGTGGTGGACGTTTAGGGTTTAGTGGTGGACGTTTAGGGTTTAGTGGTGGACGTTTAGGGTTTAGTGGTGGACGTTTAGGGTTTAGTGGTGGACGTTTAGCGTTTAGTGGTGGACGTTTAGCGTTTAGTGGTGGACGTTTTGGGTTCAGTGGTGGACGCTTAAGGGTGGAGGTTTGCTTTATGAGAGGCAGCGTACAGTGGTCTATAGCACTCGAAACCGCAGCATTGCAATGAGAATTAAATCTTACGGAGTGATTTTAAACAAGAAGAAAAAAAACAGATGAAAGCCAAACGCAACTGGAATTCTCCATCTGCCGGTTCTCTTACATCACAGACACACGAGTGGGGGGGGGGGAATACTGAAAACAAAAAAACACAAACCTGCGGCATACTGTACTCATTCTAAATCTGTTCTTCACGTCGCTTCTCATTCTTACTGCTGTGTCCGCTACCAGGTCTTAAAAACGTGAACATCTATTCTCAGAGTTACACCAAAATGTGCATATCAAACACAAAAGGTCTACACATATATAATCGCAATAAAAAGTAACGTGACATAAGGTGCATCGTGGCTAGGCAGTGATGTATTTTGAGTGCGCTGTTAACAGCTCCGAGAAGAACTCATCAATTCAGCTCTTCATCAACTCTATAGGGCAACGGAATGAGTAGCAGTGTATGTGCCCAAGTTTTTTCGTACGTAGCCAACTGTGCTGATCTGAGGTGCGAGGGAAGGACAACAAACGGAACACTGTGGGGGAAGGAAACGGTGATTGTCCTGTGGAGAGACCAGTCCCCAACCATGGTGATGTGGAGATTCCACCACTTGCTTCAGGACAGCCAGCATAGTGCTGGCAGCCAACACTCGTGAGTGGGGGGAGGGGCTGACACGGCAGTGCTGGCCAACACTGGTATCGGTGCCGGCACGGCTGGTTGGCAAGCACGGCGGCGCTGGGGTTTATTGCCGCGATGGCGTTGAGCCGATTGTGGGCACGGCGGTGGCTCCCGCGCGGCATTGGAAAACAACAGTCGCTCGACGGCCTGAAAACAAAATTGCATCGGGAGGAGATCCGGTTTCAGGGCAACGCACGTAGACACCACGGGGGAGCTCGTGGCGTGAGGCCAGCCAATGAGAGGGCTTTGTTGGTTTTTTATGTAAACATTACACGGGATATGAGAATAGCTTTTTCCCTTTTTCTGGCAACAAAACAGGTGTTAAGATGTAAAAACACCAAACTGAAACCTTTCACAAGGAATCATGTCTACATTAACCACAGTACCTGTGGTCAGAATGCAAAAAAAACACACTCTGATAACGTAAACATTGTCCTTGAAACTGATTGGTCCACACCAGAGACAGTTTTCTTTTGATCCTCGTCTCAAAACGGTGTTAGACCAGAGGACGCCAAAAGGCGTGACACGGGAGTTTACCCGAGGCAGGCTCGGGGCAATTCCAAGTGCCGCTCTGCATCACGCCGCCCGAAGCGTCCGCAGCTCGGAATGCGCTTTGCCCCCCACACTTCGGCTTCACGGCATCCTTCCTCCCCCGACCAAGTCACTCGGAGCGCACTACGCGGCCGCACACTGCCCACACCGGGCCAAAGATGTTGACACGAAAGGGAGTACAGTTAAGTCTAAGAAGGTTACCGCGAAAGGGGGTAACCGGAGCCAAAAGCATCCAAGGCATCGAGTTCTCTCACCAGAGCTGAGTCGTCCAAATCCCACGCCGCTGCGCACAGCGGACAAGTGCGGGGGGGCGGGGGGGCGGGGCCGCGGTGCGTTGCGCTGCCGAGGACCCACCTGGAATATGACGAGGAAGAGATTCTTCTGCTCGCTTTGAGCCATCTCCAGCTTCTCCTGCAGCCGCTCCACAGCCTCCTCCAGCGAGGAGGCGTCTTCCGGCCGGTCGTCCTCATCGTCGCTGTCGATCTGAAACGAGGTCCGAAGCGCAGCCATCATCCTGCACGGCTCGCCGCTGGACAAACCACAACCCGTACCACCTTCCGCCGCCAACAACGCGGTCCCAGCTGCGTGATTTCAGTGTCTCCCGCAGGAGGAGACGTGACTGTTTGGATGAGGATCGTGCGCGCACAGAGTAGAAATGTAATGGTAATTTGTATGGGTAGCGCGCCCCTCAGCGTCCGCTCCTCGCTCTCCAAGAGAAGACGACTCCGAGGCGCCAGGAGGAGGAGGAGCCGCAGACGAGGAGCGGGGAGCCAGCCTCTCGGCGAGGAGCCGGTGCCAACAACTGCCCAAAGCTTTGCGAGCAAATGCCTTCAGTCACCCCCCCCCCCTCACTTTTAATGTTTGTATTGAAGCCGCGACACAAGCACAACCAAGGTGATTGAAACTTGTGGACGAAAGCCGTGACCGCACTGGGTGATTCTCCCTCAGTAACCCCTCTCTTTTCAAGTGCAACTATCTATTCAGATGTTAAATGCTTTATTTTAGAGATGTGATATTTTAAAGATGAAACATTTTTTGTTCTAAAAGTATTCATGGCACAGAAAGCGGCAGAGAGCAGCGGCTCACCGAGATTCCAGACGCAACGACCGTGAGAGAGCCAAATCAGACCGGCTTAATGCCGGTGATGATGCTTGCGCTGTTTAACATATTTGACAAGACCGGGCAAAGGAATGATGAGAGCTCAAGCTGTACACTGAAGAGAGACTTTCCAGTCCAGCTGAGGATGTGTGTTTCAAGACAGCTAGAGCCCACCGAGCTGCCAGCGAATTGTCAGGCGACCTGCCCACCCATCACAAGCTCACCGAGTAGCTCTATCATCACACGTGGGAATATAGCAGCAGCCAACCAATCTAAACGCATGTTTGTTTCTTCATGTGGAGGACAACACAAAAGGACCCGGAGAAAAATCGACGTGGCCACCATGGGGTGAGAGAATACGCGGACTCCAAATAAATAACAGGTGTCGTCAGGGTTCGGGGTCAAACCCACTCCCTCCTGCGTACCAGGCGAGGGAGATCACATCTCACGGCTGCAAATGCGAATCTAATGCCACCACAGAGTTTGACATGTTGATTCTAACTGCTGCATCTTGGAATCTGTCACGTTAATTTCCTGGACTCTGACTCTTTGACCGATGTATTCGCGAGTTCATCCACCCTGCCGGCTGTGAACTCAAGGCACGCGCCACCACTCTCGATCCTCCCTCCGATGCCAACCTCGCTAAGGGCCCTCTCGTCTGTGCAGCACGCGCACGAATCACCCACAACTTGGAGTTGTTTTGAGAGCGTTCATATTATCTGAGAAATTCTATATTATGACCTCTTGAAACCTAAAACCCAATATTTGATTCCGATGGAAAATTAAAATCCCACTCCGCCGTGATTACTGTCAACCCTAGCTGTGTGAAAGAGTAGATGCCACTATTCAGAAGAGCGGCGTGTTCCCATTTTCTTCTGACCTCACCGAGACCAACTAGACGTGAACTTATTTCTCTCAATTCTCTCTCCGGTTCGACAAAGTCGCATTACGTAGCAACAAGGCGTCTCGCTCTTACCCAGCGACTGTGACGATGCCCTCCTGCGACACCTCCCCTACGTGTACGATGACACCAGAGGTACAGGTGCCTTGGTCATGCTGCGCGTGTGCGATAAGTTTGAAGCGTCGTGTTGGCAGGAACATGACGGGAAAACACGTGGAAGCGCCCGCGCGCACGCAAGGCTGGGATCACAACGATGACACGGAGAGGCGCACGGAGCGCGTGTGGACAACTACTGTGGATCACGACAAGCAGCATTCCAACGTTCGAATTGCTTTGGCATAAAAATGTAGAAAACGTTGAAAGGTGCACGCTTGAAATGACATGGAGACACAGAGAGAGGAACACGCGAATCAGAGAGAGCCGTGTTGAAGGCTCGCGAGGAGGGCTCGGGAAGTCCAAGTTACTGGAAGGGGAGCTGACCGCTAACGGAGACAAACAACGATGTGACAGAGCAGAGAAGGCGCCCGGGAGGACGTCCACCGTCGCGGAGATGGAGTGCTGACGAGATTAGCCAGTGTGCCCAAGCTAGCGGATCGTGCATCTTGGGACCGAGAGAAATGGAGACGCTTCGGGAGGTCTTGATCCAGCAGTGGAAAGAGCATGCCTGATGATAATCGAGTTTACATTGTGGTTGCTCTCCACTTGTGGAGCAAATCTGTTGCTTTACGCCGATGGGACTTTTCCCCGACATGAGACGCAAGCCCGGGTTGTACATCAATGCGAGGCGTTTGTGTGGCCGTGTCCCCATCTGGTTTGTTTCACACGCATGGCCCACACAAACCACACACTGCAATGTCAAGTCCACCTGAATGCAATTCAATGTTCAGCGAACAAAGGAATGAATTCCCTTCTCTGGGCATCAGCTGACACTTTGCTGATTGGCCATTGTATTAACAATATCAGTGGAGAGCTACCAATGAGCAGCAACAAAACCAACAACAAGACGACGCTTCCACGATGACACCACAGCTTACAGTGGTACTCTGGGCAGCGCGACCCTGGGCAGCGCCACTGTCTCCTCTCAGTCTCCTCTCGAACACGGACCAGGGCCGACACTTCTGCCGTCTGGAACGTCATCGCGAATTCTACCCACACGGACTTTTAAGAGGCACTCAAAGGCCCCGGCTCCTCTCTCACCTGGCTTTCTGGTGACCGCGTGCTTGGCTCCGTGCCTCGGTCATTTACTTCCCCGATACATTGCTTACGTTATAAACCGCAGCATTATTTTTACGATGAAAAGACCAGGTCCGAGATGAGATCCAACGAAGACGAGCTGTACCGTCACCGGCGCACGAGCTACGTAAACGATACCAGCGGTCAGTGCTGGGCTGTGTGCGTGCCTCTCAGGCACCTACCCGGTTAAGGTGGCGGTCGAGTTTATCGCGGGCCTCCTCCAGCTCGCGCTGCACCTTCTGCACGTGCTTGTTCATCTTCCGCACCGTCGAATGGATGATCTCCCAGACGTAGAGCCTGACGGGAAAGCGGAAACCACGGAGACAAGCGGGGCCATGGAGTTTGCGCCTCGCAGGCGAGGGTTTGGTAACTCGTGCAGATGTGTAAAACGCTCAAATCCGCTGGGCTGCGAGGAGGCCAGAGGATGGCGGCAGACCGAGAGGGTTCGTAACCGTTCTGCGCAGACCTCGGACTCTCGTGCCCCGATGTGTGCGATGGCTTTGATGAAACAAAATGGCAGGTGAGCGAAGACCATGGTTCTTGTGCACCGTACATAGCCAACCGTGCAAACCGGAGGTGCCTAGCGACAGGTTCTCTAAGCAATCGAAGATATCTTTCGGAGGGACACAACTGCCACCACGGCTGCTCTACGCAACGCCGTCACCACCACACTCTCGGTTTCCTGCCAACACAAAACACAAATCCGACACATTTCAGTGAAGGCCCTCCTACACAATCTTGAGACTGGATGAGGTTCTTCATGAATAAATGAGATATTTACAGACACTCCAGATGGCATCCCCACCACTCCCTCCAAACCAGGGCTGCTTCGACCAGCAGCTTGTGGTCTGTGCCCCGAGCTGCCGTAGGAGTGAGGCACGCAGGGCACGGCCGTACAGCACACGTGGGGTTAGTCACCATCCACGTGGGGACCTTCACTGTTGTACCTTTGCTTATGAGAGTTATCATAGGCAGTCTGGTACTCTTCAATATGTCGTTTAAAAAAAACTACTGTGTCTTGAATTTAGTAAAGCATTTCTGGATAAATATAACACGTCATTATTCTGGTTTATATGTGGGTCAAGTACCAGGATAAACCTAAAATACCAACACTTCTGAAAATGTCTCCGATATGATTTGTAGACCTTAAAAAAAAATAACATGACTCTAAAAGGATATTTACCAGGTTTATAAAAGAAAAAGCATCTACTGACTATTTACTTCTGCATAACCTTTATAGATGCGTTGTTTTAGGAATTAGTTATTACGATATAGAAAGTCACAGTGCATCGCAACATGACGTGACATTGGACAATTATACAAAGAAATATCCAATGTTGTAGTACAACTGTTCTCTCCACAACCCAAACCACAGGGTAGGTCACGCACAAGAGCACAACTAAATACAACACCACCACTTCATTTTGAGCCGACATCCTGAGTGTAATATTTCACATGTTGTTTTGGGTCACAGACATATTTTGCAGCTGAAGGGAATTTATCACAAACTGGAGTCAATTCGAGCTTGTTTATCAAACCTCTTGCTCACTTTCCCCTTCTATGGATGTCCCACAGTTGTAGGGGAAGGGCTATACAGTGTAATGGAAGGCAGGATGGCTACACTGTACTAATTATCCCTAATGAGGGTGAAATCCCCGTATTTTCCACGTCGCTTTATCACCGCAAAATGTAAAAGAGCCCGGCCACGTGCCCTTAGGGCTGCTATTGAGATTCAGGCTGATGTACACAACCACACCAACGGAGGGAATTCGAGTGTTTGAATACTACCCACGATGCCTTGCAACTGTAGTAAAATGTGAGCGCGTATTAATTGCTAGGATGAGTCAGCCTTCACAGAGCGCGGGGTTACAGCGGAGCGAGAGGAAGCGAGCCGTAACGAGGAGGACGCCATCGTGCCCTATGACCTCTGCTCTGACACTGTTCCGTAGGTTAATTTGCGATCTCGTGCTACCAGTGCAGTTGCTGCATTGTGGATAAATAAATCAACGATTTCCAAACTAATACATTTTATAAAACACAATTCCTACTCCACGATAATTAAAGTATCCTCTAATTAGTCCCTTTTACTAACCCGATGGCTGAGAGGCATCAAATTCTTTGTGCCGCTATATAATTTTTCAACTCACAATATCAAATGTCATGATATGTCGATTACTGCGATAACAGTTTCCCACAACTGTGTAATCGTATTTCATATTTTAATTGGATTGCTTGTTGTGCATTGCTGTGCTTCCAGTGCAAACAAAGAGCAGTCCCCTTAAAGGTTCTTCAAATCTCGTAGTTCCCTCAACATTCGGCTACCTGGATGTGCATCATGTCTGCAGGCGTGTGGCCTGCAATGCTCATAATGAACATGCTGCCAGACACTCACAAAATATTCTAATATCCTTATGAATTATATTACCTCGTTAAAAATTAATAGGTGATAAACCCACAATTTTGCCTAATACGCTAAAAAAACAAATTAATGTTTAATAGCAATATAATTTAAACTTTAACAACCGAGTTTATTCTTTTAGAAATATTTTTTAAGAAAAATATTTCAGACTCCTAAAATGAATAACGAGAATCACGCTTTGCCGCTAAACGGACGGCACAATCATCGTGGTTCTCATTTCGTGCGATGAGCCACAGCTTCGACGTATCGTGGCGACCCTGCATCTAATGTGTAAGAGAGCACGACGGGATGGCTGGGAGGAGACACGCGGAGGGACAGTTGGCGGGTCCAAGCAGGGTGTGATGGGGACGATTGCCCCCCCCCCGCCGCCCCACCGAGACCCTGAAAATTGGTATTTTATTGATATTCACCAGAAAAAACTCTAGGCCCGATTTAAAATTAGCACAATTGGCTATGTAGAGTGCGAAAGAAGTTCAACATAGATGCAAACAAACTAATGTCGGTTTGCTTGATCATTGTCGGCCCGATTTAAGAGAGCTTTATAAAATGTTGGGCCCATCGCCCTCTTTGTGAAGTGTCTCGCTCCGCCTCCGCGGAGGGAGAGGAGAGGACTTGGCTCCACGGCAGCGGCGCCCCTCCATGCCGCCCACCGGGCGCCGGACTCGGTGAGCCGGGCCTCTGTGGGGAGGCAGCGATGCGACGCTGGATGGGGCCCCGCAAGGGAGCAGAAGAACGAGTCTTTCACAAGGGTTTCTGTGGTGATGCCAAGCAACCTGCAAGAATTTAAGAGTTGCTCGAGGATTGGAGTGTAATGGGGCAGCTATTGACGGGGGGGAAGGGGGGGCACGTTGAACCCGAGCGGGCTCGACCTACGACCTACGACCCTGCGGGCAACGCGTGCTATCAGTTCCTTAAAACACGCATGTGTGAGCGCAGCAGTGTGTGTGTGTGCAGCAGTGGGTGTGTGTGCAGCAGTGGGTGTGTGGGCAGCAGTGGGTGTGTGGGCAGCAGCAGAGGCATCGCACCTGGTGAACTCCTGCGCCATGTCGGCCGAGAACACCCAGTTGGCGACGGCGGCACAATCGACGATGCGCATGCGAATCATCTTGTCCACCAGCACCGACATCATCTGCCAACCACAGCACAGGCCTCAGCGTTTGGGCAAAGCGCCACGAGCTCGCTGACCAAAGCGTTTCACTGGAGGGAACACGAGGGCTTGCCGAGGGTTATCTTACAAGATGCAGATATAAAGTAAGGTCTCAGAGTGGGCGGCCTCAGAATACGCGGACCCGTTCATATGCGACGGACCCCGATTTATACTTACACTTGTGACTCATATTTTCACTACACGCCCGCGCAAGAAACGAGTCCACCCAGCTCGCACCTTTCATATTTATCATACACAGATGATTCGTGAATCATTTACTGTACTGTACTTTATTAAGCACGAGAATTTCGGCGGCCTACGGCCACTTTGATCCAGCTGAGCGCCTCGCCCGTCGCCCCACTGATGCCCTCTTCTTCCCCCCCCCCATGTGTGCAGATACTCCTGACTATTGCAATAGGGGGAGTTATTTATTTTTTGGGGGGGGGGGGTGGGGAGGTCAACAATTGTTGTAAAGTTGTTGGATCAACTTTTTAACCCCACATCTGGGGGGGGGGGGTCCACTTTCTATAACTTTTTGATTCAGGCCTTCTGAAAGGCTCTGATAATTGAGTTGACGGACAAACGGAACGCCGGGCTTTTATAATAGATGTACATGAACATACATTTTATTAGACTCTTACATTTTATCTACACTCGTATAGGCGAACCCCAACTTACGCGGGGGTACACGGAACTGAGCCCCCACCGCGTACCGAGACCTTACTGTACTGGCGAGGACCTGCAGGTCAGAGAAACAACATCACGGCCACGGTGGAGACTCGCTGTGCAGGTGCTCGTGCAATGCACGGGACAAGCAGCAGGTGACTGCGTGCCCATGTGCAGTCATGGACACAAACGTGGGCAGCAAAGGAGGCAGGTGTGTGCATCCGGCCGACAGAGGAGCACGCAGGCTTCAAACATATTGTATTATACCCAGCGGTCTGCGATATGGCTGACAACAGCAAGTGCATCATACCCCGGAGAATATAACAATGCAGACCACAGGATCTGCAGATGTACTGCTCAGCTGTTCACTCCAAAGAGTCTGGACAGGACAAAGGCGAATGAACCGCTCGTGTCTATGAGACAAGGTCACGTGCGTGCCTCTCCCTGGACGTGACAGATCGCTGCACCCACACAAACCGCCCACCCCAGCTGGGGAGGAGGTGACACGGCCCTCCACCTGCATTACCTGTGGATGGTTCCTCCACACATCATACATGGACTTCAGAATGTGGACTTTCCCTTCATCCGTGTCGGCGAGAAGCTTGAAAATTTCGTGAAACCTAGGGGAAGATCAAAAGAGAGAACACTAAAGTGACTTATCTGTAATTCATGCGCACGACAAAACGGCTCTCGAAAACCATCGGAATACGGGAGCAAGAATTCTAAATAATCTCATCTATGATTTGCAGGCGTTGGCTGTGCAGAGCAAGGGCGAGCAATGGGGTACAACAGCCCAACTGCTCCAATGCAGAACTCAAAAATAACTGTCCTCGTTTGGCCAAGTCTCACGTCGAATTCATTTGTTTAACCAGGTGAGAACTCAAGAGACCAGGACAAGTTTCACTTGTGAGAGTCACCTGGGCAAACGCGGTCAACGCGGGCAACACTGTCAACGCGGGAGCGAAACCACAGCGTGTTACTGCTGCCACGTAGAGCACAGGTGGTATCGCCAGAGCTGGGCCGATGTGCTCACCATAAATGATTCACGTTCGGTCAAATGAGACCGAAGACCGTTGGGGACAACCGAGTGCCGGCCAAAAATGTCGAATGAAATGACACGGGCCACTTACTTGGCAAGTGCGCTGAAGGAATGACTGAACGACTTGGACGCCAGGGACAAGAGGCTCTGCACGAACAGCTCCGTCTTGAGGGGGTTGAAGGAGCCCTCTTCGTCTGCGAGCGACGACAGCCACGGCCGTCAAGCGCGGACACACCAAACGCAAGCGACACCAACGCGCCTGGGTTTCCCCGAGCCTCGCATGACGCGACACTCACCGTGCAAATACCCGCTTATTGCTTCAGCAGCGTGGCACGCACCGGGTTCTGTGCGTAGATTGATTTGCTCAGAGAATGTCAACGTCGCCCCCAGCTCACACGAGCACTGGGGTCGTCACTCATCTCTGTTGGCAGCGGTAGAAATTCCACATTGCCATGGCAGGAGCCAGTCTCTCTGCAGACCGCATATAACGTGACACTCTATTAACTTAATCGACAAGGCTGATAAAGATTGATTAAAATAAAAGTTTACGTTGATGTATAGAGTAGTGCAAGTAAGTTTCAATTATTAATTGGCAAATCCAATATGCGAGTGTACCTTTTGGTTAGCTAAACTGACATAACAGAAAACAAGATACAGAATATGAATGAGACGATAAGAGACAAACATGAATGGATTTATCAACAGAACCAGGATCCCAAATTGGGGGAGGACCTCCCACCAGGACTTTAGTTTTCCAATTCTTAGTTGAGCACTCGCATCGCAGCTCTGCCCAGCCACAATAATGTGGACCGGATCCACGGCAAGACGCACGACCGTCTTGCCCTGCGAGTTGGAGAGAAGCGCTCAGCAGCACTGGCGTGGTGTGCAGTGAAAGGGTGAGCGGACGGTGAACAGAGCAGCAGCAGCAGCAGCTCACCATCCTCCTCCTGGTTGGGGTTGGGCACATCCTTGAGGATGTTCAGGATCTCATCGTGGGACTTCTTGCTCTTGAAGGCCTCCACCAGGACGCCAGCCATCTGGAACTCGGGCAGGGAGCCTACGTCACGTGCGAACAGCCACCATCACCAGCGGCGGCGGCAGCTCGTCACGCAACCCGCCGTGATCCCAACACTCGGCCTAGGCCCCCCCAAACCCTCGACACCTGGTGACCCCCACAGCTCCAGTGCAGCGGAGAGGTCACAAGAGAGACGGGGACTAACATAACCAACCCTTTCGTTTCTCAAGCAGGATGTAAAGCGGTGCTTACAATGTATAAATGTCACAGCAGGTGGATATCAGACATCGACCATTCATAAGTCTCCTTCCTCACAAAAGCAATAGGGTGACGTTCAAATCTTTGGTGGCCCTGAACCAGGGGTGGGAATTCCACATTCTCTTGTCACAAAGTGGTGGTTATTTTAGCAAGCCCAGAGGAGTGATAAACTGAACTTATCCCCCCAGTTGAGAATTGAATTCTCAACCTTCTGAATGCGCGTCTAGAGGCCTACCTAAACATACACGTATCCCTACAATGGCCTTCTACAGGGCAAGTGGAACTAAGTATAAAAGTCAAGGAACTTACTATTGGACTCATCCGCATACTTGTAGATGCACCCGGGGTTGGCAGGCAGCAGAGCGGCAAAGCTCTCGGGAGTATTGTCCACAATGCGCTGGAAGTAGGAAAGCCTGGCACAGGAGACAGGACGAGCAGCCTCAACACCGCTGTGCCCAACTCACGGAGTGGGGGGGGGGGGGTGCCACGCACTCAAACAGCGTACGGTCGCGGCATTTACAGGCAACCGTTTACAGGCAACCGTTTACATGGAAACCGTTTACAGGCAACCGTTTACAGGCAACCGTTTACAGGCAACCGTTTACATGGAAACCGTTTACATGGAAACCGTTTACAGGCAACCGTTTACAGGCAACCGTTTACAGGCAACCGTTTACATGGAAACCGTTTACAGGCAACCGTTTACAGGCAACCGTTTACAGGCAACCGTTTACAGGCAACCGTTTACATGGAAACCGTTTACATGGAAACCGTTTACAGGCAACCGTTTACAGGCAACCGTTTACAGGCAACCGTTTACAGGCAACCGTTTACATGGAAACCGTTTACATGGAAACCGTTTACAGGCAACCGTTTACATGGAAACCGTTTACATGGAAACCGTTTACAGGCAACCGTTTACAGGCAACCGTTTACATGGAAACCGTTTACAGGCAACCGTTTACAGGCAACCGTTTACATGGAAACCGTTTACATGGAAACCGTTTACAGGCAACCGTTTACATGGAAACCGTTTACAGGCAACCGTTTACAGGCAACCGTTTACAGGCAACCGTTTACATGGAAACCGTTTACATGGAAACCGTTTACAGGCAACCGTTTACAGGCAACCGTTTACATGGAAACCGTTTACAGGCAACCGTTTACATGGAAACCGTTTACATGGAAACCGTTTACATGGAAACCGTTTACAGGCAACCGTTTACAGGCAACCGTTTACATGGAAACCGTTTACAGGGGAACCGTTGTCACCGAGCGCACCGGGCACCTCGGCGTCTCTCCTCGTGGTAAAACTCCACGAATGGGGGTTGCGGAGTGCGGCCGCAACATGGACAAGACGGCAATCACAGCTGGATACTGAATGTGGACGCAACGATCGGTCATTCAGGCTTTAGGTTTGTATTCTCGCGCAAGTAAAACCCATTGGGGGAATAAAAGCTCATTTTCGATGGGGACCTGGTTACACCATAGAAACCTGGTTACTACAGCAAAACAAACGTCAACAAAACCATGCAAAAGCTCTCGTGCATGGTCAAGTTCAGAATCGCAAGGTCGTGCATCAACACGGTACAGCTAGCACAAAATATACAACACGATGTACAAAATAACATGTGTGTAGCGACATCGCCGGATACCACAATGGTGTGGGTGCAGTACCGGTCCTAGAGGGACACCGTGTGCGCTGGATAATAACTAGTGTAGTTACTAGTGTAGGTAGCCTGGTGGTCACCACCTGGTTAACTACACTAGTTACATGGTGACTAGTGTAGTTACTAGTGTAGTTAGCCGGGTTGCCACCACCTTAGATTGTTATTCCGTTAAGGGGAAGTTAACCCCATGTGTTCGGACCGAATACATGTATTGCCTCCAAAGTCTACGTCTGCGACTCAGTTGAACCCATTACATAGGCAGAACGTGAAGTATGAAAGTCCCTGGGTTAGCGAGGAAGCTCCCCAGAAAGGCAGCGGGGCCGAGGGAGGCTCGCTGGCTGCATGGCGGCCGCGTGTCCGAGCACGCGGTCGAGGCAGCGCCACGTGCTGCGAGAGCCTCGGTGGGACCAGGGTATCGCGTTCTGCGTCGTGTCGCGTAACGTGCTCGCACTTGTGTTGCGAGAGACGCAGTGAGCGGTATAGTATAACGCGCCAGTCCTTGAGCTGCAAGTTGCCCTGTGTGTGGTATCGCGTGGCGTGTTTACAGGTCGAGCTGTTCGTGGTATCGAATGCTTCCACGCACGAGGTATTGCGTCACGCGTCGGGAGTTTGTACTTTGCGTTGCATTTCGTGTTGCACCCAGACTCACGTGGCACCTGGTGTGGCGCTCCGTACCGGGTGCGCTATTGCACAGCAAATGCGGTCCTTTGCCCAGCGTATCTTTAGGAATACGAGGGTGTGCACCACAATCATCCGGTGCGATGCGCGCCCTGGGCAGGGACACGGCGTGGTGCTGTGTACGAGCTCTGGGATCCACCGTGGCTCTGTGTGGACGGCGTGGACGAGCATGCCAACAATCCCGTGTTGTCAGAGTAACGAGGTCGGGGGGACGCAGGGACCCTCCCCCCCATCCCACGCCACGCACCAGGAAGTGGCCTCCTCGACGCACGGGTCTCCACGCTGCGTGCGCTCAAAAGGGTGCCCGGGAGTCACCCTACCCTTCCCTCTCGGCCCACCCTGAGCGGTTACGTTTTCTACAGTACATCGTCACACGGCACGTTGTGGAGAGGATATGCACATGTGACTACAGTACTGTGCATGCTTGATAACCAAGAGGCATCATCCTGGCAAAGAACAGCCCTGCAAGACAACTCATTACACAGCTGTCTTTGTAAGGTTGGCCTACGATTTGCTGTTAGACACCAACGTGTGTTTTTAAGCACAATGACAAGACCGTTAAGACGATTTCTCTTCAGCCCAAGCGCCGTCAAGTCACCTTACCTGAGACACTTTTCGAGAACTTCCCGGACAAACTTGGGCTTCGGTCCTCCCTGGTCGAGAGTCAGGCAATCGGCCCTGTGAAGGAACAGCGTCGCCTCGAGATTAGATGCAGACCGGCAGGAGCAGCAGCACCCAGGACAGGCGGTCTCTGGTTTATGACGATCCACATTTATTTGAACACCACCATGAATCGACTCATGACACAGAAACTTGATTCACCATGCATCTGCATCTTCCGAAACATTTGAACAGAGTCGGTCTGGTTTCCGATGGCGTAGAGTTTTTGTTATTAGAGTGTTTTTTGTGGATGTTCACCGATTAAATCCCGTTAAATACAGCTGATAATATAAAAGGTAAACACATCGGAAAGTGATGTTTCTACTCTCTATGGGGAAGACAGGGTTCGATTTAGGACCATCCAATTCAAGACGACAGAGTTTCCAGGAACGCGTTGTAACGTCGTAAAAGCGTAGACCACGTGTAGTTACATTCACAGTCGGTTGTGACGTAGATGAACCGTTGGTGCTGAATTAACTTGGAGCTGCCCCAAAGTTGTGGTATCACCGAGCTTCATCTCTTGGAATCTCCATTCTGACATTTCTGTCCTCATTTAATCTGATAACATAATCGCTTTAAATAAGTTTGTTTTTAAAATCTGTAATTGCACAATGCTTCGATGTTGCCTGCCGGCCAAGTCGCCCCCTTGTAAAGGAGCTTCTTAGCTCAGTCGGCTTCACTCGGTGGGATTTACACTCCTGGTTCTTATGCTTCTGAATGACGACTCAACACGTCCCCTCAACGCACGCACGTCACTCGACTGGGAATGCACACGGCAGCAAACCATGGCCCCCCTCCTCGCGGCAGGCCGCAGCCTGCTCGCGGCAGGCCGAAGTCTGAGTCGACGTGTTCAAGAAACACGTCGACTCATGTGTCGGATTACAATTATGATCGTGCTGTTTGTTGTGGGACTCTTGGCGTCTGTGTTTACAAAAAAAATCAAGTGCAGCCATCAGCCTCCGTCACAAGAGATGTGGTTTACAAGTAGAAAGCCGAAAATGCCATGTGACTTGTGGATTGAGTACAGAATAACCAAAGACACATTTGCCCCATGTAGCCTTAATAGACTGGTGGGGCGAGTGCTGTTAGGGAGTATCACACCTATGAAGGCCGGCACGGCACTCAAGTGGGTCGCCAGCACCACACCATGCTAAACTCACGCACACTGTCGCTAAACATTCCCCACATGCTAAACATAGCACAGTAGTCACACAGCTTACCAGTCTTCCCAGCTCCAACGGAATTGAAAATTGCTCAGGTGGTGAGAGAACCAGTTGATGAATCTATTAAGAGCCAGTCGCAGCAAGTCGCACAACAGAGAAGCAACATTATGCAGGTTAATGACGACGTTGTCAAACACAGGTACCACGTTTCAAAATTAAATGGTTCATCAACAAACAAAAAAAACTCACATTTTTAAAAGAACATGTTTTTTTGTGGTTTTAACAAGCCAGGCATTACCTCCAGAGCACAAATATGAAGGTTGTTACGTTTAAAAAGACAATGGCACCAACTGTGGGTTTTATATTTCATATTCTACGCTAGCAGAGGCAAGCGAAGAGCCATCGTCATCAAGAGTTGGGATGTACGGGCAAGGTTCCAAAATCAGAAGCATGTCTCAAGCAATGTTTAAGTGAAAGCCACCTTACACCCGTGTGTGCAGAAATGTTCTTTGTTCTACAACAAATTCATATTAATTATTTACGTCAAACGCCATTCGTGGGCAATACTGAGACAGCTCATTAGCGGTGTGTTGTGTTTTCCGAAAACATCAGTTGGATGTTGGAAATATCCCCAAGGGAAAAGAAACGAAAGAAGAAGTGAGAGCCGTAGCGGGAGTTCATAATATTCTGGTGCGGACGGCGAGGTTCAGATGGGTTGGGCACGAGTGGAGAAGAGACAAAGACGAAATTCATGCCACGAGAGCGGCCATGGAGATGTCACCAAGTAGGGCAGGAGCAGTCGAGGCAGAGGGGCGAGACGGCAGGATGCGGAGGAGAATGAACATGCGAGCAGCTGACCCAACACGACAATAGGGCTTCTTGGCCGTAGATGCATCGCTTAAGTTCCGGTGACGGTCACCTGTCGATGCAGGTGGTGTTCATGTTCTCCAGCCGCATGTAGAGCATCTCTGCTGTTTGTGCCAGCTGAGCGGGTGGACGCAGAGTCAAGGGAACAAGCCTCCATGAAGATTCATCTGCAGTGTCATCAGCCTCTGTCTGAGCAGCACCGGGACTCACTCACCCTTCCTCCGCATGCCTGACACAGCGGCATCCGACGTGTTACGCGTCAGGCCTCTTAGCACATTCCAGCACCGTCTCGACCGCAGCAATGTTACATTTTTGTTTAAAATAATCACTTTGTTTCATGTCTGTAGGAGCTGGAAATTTCCCCACAAAGCACATCTGCTTCATGGGACTCTTCAGCTTCACTGACCATGCGGTCAGCTGCCCCTGCCACCCTCTAACTTCCCAACGCACCCACGCAGAAAGGCACCGCGCCCACGCAGGGCGGCACCACGGCACTCTTTGTCGAGGCATCGCCGCGAGAGATGTGCCGCTTGTGGTGACGGTCATCATACTACGAATCGGGCCGAGCTGAAAGCGTGCGGCGACCGCACGCCACAAAATGGACTACGCTCGCGAATGATGTCGGGGGATTTTTCACGTGCACTGTGAAACAGACAGCACGTACCACCTTTTAGGGTGGGCCGTAGATCGCTTGAGATTACGGGAAATAACGCAATGAAATGGACAGAAACCAGATGCCCCTAAACACAAGCGTGACTGCCACACCAGCTGCTGTTGTCTGCTTTACGAGGGTTAACAGATTTGCCAGATTGCCTTCACGACCTGAGGCTCATCCATGGAAGTGAATCCAGTCATAGAGATCGAACGGATGATGCCAGGCAATCACATTGTTGAGGCATTGCTACCTGTAATAGTTAATAGAAACAAAAACAGCTTGGGGGTATTTTTGTACAGGTAGAGGGGTATTTAGGCCAGTGGCAGTTAAACTCTTCTTTGTATACTTCTGCCTTTGGGGTAAAAAACAATGTTTGGAACTCATGATGAGAGTACATTTTGTACAAAACTCGCCATTCCACATTCAGCATCAGCACTCAATGACGAAAATTGCATAAAAACGTCACCCTAAGCAAACACACACCCACACACAGCACATTCTATGGCATTATTACAATTAGCCTTGTTCACGTGAAAGTGGACTGTATCCAACTTAACTTGCAAATTCCGCCAAGGTTATCCAAAACGCCAAAGCGGGCAAGAAGGAGTAACCGAAAACAAACGCCCAATTGTAGAATATTTGTATCCACTTTAAAGCCTCTACGTTTGGTCGCATCTGGCAACGGCTCTTGTGGGCAAAGGGCCCAGGCCGCCTCTTCTGGAACGCGTAGCAGCCTGGCTTGTGCCACGCGACAGAGGGAGTGAGCGCGCGACGAGCGGAGGATACAACTTGCGGCAGTGAGCTGGGCTGCAGCTTGCAGAGCTCGATGAGCAGGGCGGTGTACATCACCTCGATGCACGGCGGGCACGGCAGCTGGAACAGCTCTCCGAAGATCACCTGGCGAGCACAGCCGCGGAACATTCCGTTGTCAGCGTGTCGCTCGGCTGCGTACGGTCGAGCCCCAGCGTTGGCACGTTGGCCAGCCAGCCTGACCACCAACTCAGTGGAACGGTGATTTACCCCCCCCATAGCCTTTATAGATTGTTGGGGCAAGTGTAGTTGGTGAGCACCTATGAAGGCCAGTACGACACACACAGTGGGTGGGAGGCTAAAAACCACGCCCGACCGCCTTTGCCTCCCATGTGGCGATATTTATACACCACGCCAGGTACTCATTTGAGGCTGAGTCGACCTAGGGGAGTCCCAAGATTGGTTCAGATACCGTGAACAGTTCATTGCGCCGCACACAAACCGCAGCGCCACCGCTCCCCGCTGATTTAGCTCCCCCCAAAACACTCGCACAGCAGGGTACAGTGTGGGGGCGATGTGGTGAACGCTGTGGCACAGCAGGGTACAGTGTGGTGAACGCTGTGGCACAGCAGGGTACAGTGTGGTGAACGCTGCGGCACAGCAGGGTACAGTGTGGTGAACGCTGTGGCACAGCAGGGTACAGTGTGGGGGCGGTGTGGTGAACGCTGTGGCACAGCAGGGTACAGTGTGGTGAACACTGTGGCACAGCAGGGTACAGTGTGGCGGTGTTGTGGTGAATGCTGTGGCACGAGCACCCACGTGGGGTGGGGGGCGCCAGGTGGCGGCGACGTCACGCACAGCGCACAAACTGCCACCTTCTTTCTTTCAATGTTTCAAAACAACGTTTGGAGCGAATCAATACATTTTAAATCGTTGCAGTGACACGGAGTAATTCGGAGCAATGCGAAAGTGAGGAAATAGCTCGGCTGTAAAGGATGTTGCCTCAAGAGTCAACACGGGTTCCAGAGCCCTTTAAAAGCGAGGGCAAAAACCAGGCCAGGGATGGGAGGGGAGGAGGCGGCCGCTTTCCAACATGAGTTGGGGTTTTGAATCCGCGCCTCACACTTTGTGACAAGCAGTCAGGGCACAGCAACAGCGCCTGTTTAATAACCAGAGTTCTAGCTGACGGGAGCGTTGCCAACCGTTGGTATGACTGGAAGCGTCCAATCCACCAGAGCAAAAGAGTTCATTAAAAAAATTGTATCACGATAACTCGTACAACTATTGTTCATGATAACGTGTGCTTCGGAGCTTGTTATGTTAAAAAACAATGCTAAGTGCCAAGTGTCACATAATAACAGATAAATACAGATACATGTTGGCAAGTGTCTTAAATGTCTGTTTATTAAAGGTTGTGTTGCAGTCACCTCGATGACCATGTAGTTGAGCGGGATTTTGGTCCTTCCAAGGTAGCTGACCAGCTGGACTGCACTGCAAACAGATATACATCGTCACATTAAACCCACAGTTCCTAAACGCACAATCACAGAGACAATCACAGGCAGGGTTCCAAGTTGTCACGAACATTGAGCCATTGTTCTACAACCGCACCGATGCTGAATAAACTAATACACGGGCAAAGCTGCTAGACTGTAAAAACTAACACCCAATTGACGTTTTGGGAGTTCAAAGTTGTGCATTGGTCTTTGGCTAAATAATGATCATGAAATTGTACTAACCCGTGCATTAATTTGAAGTGTAGTGTGTTTTAGACTCAAAAGAAGCCTATCATCTTAGCTCAAAAGCCTTACTTGTGGGCACACAATTCCAGTCTGGATGAGCAAGAGAAAATGCCTGTTTTTCCATCCTAACTTCCCCGGACACACACACTGCTCTCATCTTACTTTCCACTAGGAAACGTTGGTATAATACCCCATAGTCTTGGCAACAATATCATCGGACTTTTCACAAATGGTTTAAAAAGATGTGCCCCTCAATTCCCCGCTGCCGATTTAAATCTCTTCCCTTTGGGGTTTTTCCGGATGCCTGGAAGTTCGCGCATTTCCATCAAATTCCTTTTAAGGTGAAGTCAAACATTTATATATTCCTTTCCTTTCTCCAAACTTAAAGGGTCTACGATCATGACGCGTCCCACCCAGCTTCATCGCTCGCTGGTGACCATGACAACGTGTCCCACCCACCTCATCGCCCGCTGGTGACCATGACGTGTCCCACCCAGCTTCATCGCTCGCTGGTGACCATGACGTGTCCCACTCAGCTCATCGCCCGCTGGTGACCATGACAACGTGTCCCACCCAGCTTCATCGCTCGCTGGTGACCATGACAACGTGTCCCACCCAGCTTCATCGCTCGCTGGTGACCATGACAACGTGTCCCACCCAGCTTCATCGCCCGCTGGTGACCATGACAACGTGTATCACCCAGCTTCATCGCCCGCTGGTGACCATGACAACGTGTCCCACCCAGCTCATCGCCCGCTGGTGACCACTACGTCGTTTCCACTAGGGACCCTCGCCTAACAGTCGGGGCAACGTACCCCACGTGCGCAATCGGCTAGCCTTGCGCCGTCGTTTCTGCTTGCACGCTTCTGGAGGCCTCAAAAGTAGCACCGTGCCCCATTAGCAAACTCACCCACTGCAGCCTTCCTTGCACAGTCACAGCAATGCTAATAATGACTGTGAATCGCTCTCATTTGTTCAGAGCACAGATGTGTGAATGTGTACAATTAATATCAAGCCTTGAGCTCCCTCTAGTGATCTAACATTGTCGAGACAATTACGCGTAATGCTTTTAGTGTCTCCTGAAAACATATACTTAAGTATTTGGTGGTGGATCCTATATATATCTGTATCCCTAGCTCTTTTGTCCACACATTATGAGTTTTGCTTTAAACGGGGACATCCAGAGTTTGAGACAAAAGGAAGTGGGTTTGGCAAACTGAGAACACCAATCGTATTCAATGGGAAACTTAAGAAAATTATAGTCGCACACATCGTGCCGAGGATGAGACCCGGTCAGAGTCTGGGGGATAACGGTGCCAGGGGTTGCCATCTGGTCAGGGTGCAGGGGTAAAATTGAACCCGAGTGAGCCAGCTCATCAGAGTATGGTCGTGAACTGTGGAAGGCAAGGCACCCTCCGTGACAAAGGTGCCTTCACAATTGACTTTGACCCTTCAAGTGGCTGTTATGGGAAAACCAACTGGGTGGATTTGTGGCAACGCGCTGCCAAATCTCGCGTACCGTTAAAAAGCTGCACGCCGCCTTCAGCACCAGTTTTTGTGTTGCACAGAATTGAGTTCACAACTCCGTGCCAACGCCTTTGTTCAGAAAGTGGGAAAATCGCACTCCATTCATGGGCGTGACATTTTTCCTGCCCAAATAAAATGTCATTCAAATGGCAATGTGAGTGCACGATGTCGGCAAGGTGCTCTCCCGACGCTGAACGTAGAATGTCTCAGAAAACGTTGACTTAAAATTTCCCGTAAAAGTGTTTTTCTGAGCATGAATTAGACAGGTACCAAGGACAGTGCAGCGAGGATGTGGAGGAGGGTGCATCATGAGAAAGGCATGCGAGAACCACGTGGAGACCCCAGCACCTGCACGGTGACACTGCAGCTGAGATCTGTTTAATGAATTGAGAACTTGCATGATGCTCAACCAATAGGTTCCCTGTGCAAGCAAGTGTCCCCTCACGGTTGCGTTTCGTGGTTTCACACGTAGAGCGTTTTGCTCCACGACAAATCAGTGCAGCCTTTATCATCAAGTCTGTTACGGTGCCTACCACAGCACTCAGCTGGCAGCGTTCGCGTGTGGTGGCATTCGTGAGTGGGGGCAAAGGTAAGCACAATGCACTGTAATAACTCATTTTTAAAAATTATATAAAGAACACTGTACCCCTCTTAGGATAAAGAGTCAACGCGGGTTACTGACTAACCACACGTCACACATCTTAAGAGATCCCAGCCTGTGATGAGGCTTTTAGCAGCACATCATTCTTGGAGTGATAAGACCCCAAAGTCGCAAAGGGCGGCTTTTAAACATTTGACATACCAGAATCTCCCACCTTGGGGATGCTTGCATCAACAATAATCGCGTAATTCACTCTACTGCAATATGCGTTACTCAAGGACACCAAGATAGGTGAACTTAACACGTAGGTTTTGGCAGCCAGCCGTTTCATTCATGTTGATTTCTGGGTGAGAAATGTCCTCACCGTGACCTCACTAAAAACATCTATTATGCCTCACCATGGGCGCTACTGACGTTGTTCATTCAACTCGATCTCACCCCTGCTGGCGCCGGGCAGGTGATTAAACAAGGCTGTAGAGTGGGGGGCTCGCATGCTGGGGGGCTCGCATACTGGGGGGCTCGCGTGCTGGGGGGCTCGTGTGCAGGGGGGCGGCACCGCGCAGGAAGGAGCAAGCGAGCGTGCGGCACGTACCACGTCTTGCGCTCCCTCCAGTGCGTCTTGATGATGCAGCGGAGGTTCTCCTCGATCACGAAGCGCTCCATGGCGTGGCTGCCCGGCATCACGGGGCCCTGTGCGTGGACGAGCGGCCGCGGCCGTTAAAACCCCGCAGCAGCTCTCCCGTGATCACCGTGTGCTCACGCTGGTTCCCTACACAGTGCTCATGCATGGAGCTTGTTCACCTCCCATTATAATAAGATCGATACGAACTTAATTCACATACGCAATGGCATGGCTCATAAGGGGTTATAAGAAGAATCGTCACATGTACAACACGCGTTAAACATGCAAATAATTATCGCTTCATCTAACCGGTAAGTTGGCCACATCATTACGGGGCTTAACCCAAAAATCAAGTAAGTCATAACTTTGGCCGCGAAAACCTACGCGCCAAGTTCATATCATTGATTTCCTAGGTAGGCCTCATGAGTGTGCCAAGACTTATGTCAGGAGGGTCCTGCATTGGATCATTTTGCCAATGACCCTTCAAGCAGCGTCACGCGCACGGGAGGGAACCGGCAGCACCTCGGGAGCGTCCGTGTAGTCGAAGAGGCGGAAGATGACGTGCGGCTTGGGGTAGACGGAGTCCTGGCTGTGCGGCGGCGGAGTGAAGGGAGGCAGGTTGTGCTGCAGCGCCTCGCACAGCACGCTGTCGAACGCCAGGTACGGCCGCAGCAGGTGGCGCTCCTGCCAGCGGTCGCTGCGCATCTTCTGCGTCTGGGCCCACAGGCAGTCCAGGTACTGGCGGACGGCGGGGAGAGATGCACGCGCGCGGCGGCAACGGGCGGTCAGCCACCCATTCGTGATCGTGCGACCACGCACGGCCCCAGCACCGTCGACACCCGAGCGGACGTTCTGCAGATGCGCGTGCGTGTGTGTGTACCGTGCGCACGCAGTCGCGCGGGCGCTACAGCGTTTGCACCGTTAGACAAGGCCATAAAGAAGGCTGCTTCGGGTGTGTAGGCCAATCAGCCAATGCGTATACTATCAGAGCGTGTTTGTTTGCATGCTTTTTCCACGACTACGAGTGGTCAACGCAGACTTGATGCCTTGCAAAAGGTGTCCATTTGGTGTTTGAACATTTTAACCCCTGTTTTATTGCCAGAAAGGGCAAAACCTATTCTTATTCCTGAATGTATAACCTCTCAAGACATTATAATGCTGAGAACCAAACCAATGTTGACAGGTATTTGTCAAACTTCTTTCGTACCATACGTAGCCAACTGTGCTAATCGGAGGTGCGGGAAACAAAATCAAAGTGGAGCTTTGTATCAGATGCAGTCCATCATGAGACATCAATCTACACACACATTTTTAAGTGGGGAAAAAACCTTGGGAGAAAATGCCATTCTTCTTTGAAAGACAGATGTGACACTAAATCAATATGCGGCAACAGTGATGCCGACCTCCTGTCAAAAACCGCGTCGCACCAGCCCACTCCACCAGGGCGCTTACTACCCCCGCCCTCACGTCACAGAGGCCGATGGTAAGAAAGCAGTCATTGTAACAGCAAATACAAGCAACACTCAGTTCTGCTTCTCCACATATAAATATACACACACACACAAATACGTGTTTAGTCCATCAGCCTATTGGCTTTCCAGGACAATATTATATAGCAGCATTTGCTTAAGCAAGTAAGCAAACTCTGGACCGGTTTTGACTTTCTGGGTCTGATCAGCAGCAAAGCTTGTTAAACAATTTCTACTGGGTTGTCAGATGTCATTGGAAGGAGCATTTATTCGTAGGAGTATTGTATAAAACTCATATTTACGTGTTGTGGAGCATTATATAATATAAAAGTGTTTTTAATTTTGTTTTACCAGTCCAATGGATTTATATATTTAAAAATAACAAAATATATATATTTCATTTGTTCTGTGAGAAACCTATTTGATAATTACAAATGTAAAACTATGATTAAAAGGCTGATGAACAACAAACGAAACGGGTTATTTCGTTAATTACGAATTCTCTTGCTGCCCTATCAGCAATATGCAATGATGTGCTGCTAGCGTCTCGTGCTCAGCATCTGTGAATATTCTCCACAGGACGGCCTGCAACTACCGCAGACTGAAGTCGTCTGTGAAACGCAGCGCTCTTGCGAGAGAACAGCGTAAATACAAACTCGAGAGTAGTGGGGGGGGGGGTTTGATGCCATACGAGTAGGCAGCAGCAAGTCACACAGTCCGTGGGATGTGGGGGGTGGTGGGTGCCCACGTAGGCAGAGTGCAGGGGTCATCACCTCCTCCTGGGGGTGAGGCTTATCCGACGTCCACACCTGCAGCATGGGCATGTGCAGCTTCTTCCTCTTCCTGCACACGCACATGCACGCACACATGCACGCACACTGCTACCCCAACATCATCCCACCTCTGTCTCCCCAGTGCTGATGCTCGATTTAGTTCTAGGCTGAGTCAACCTCAGGAAGGTCCAGACAGCAAATGCAATGGTGTGTATGATCAGGAAGTGTTCCTTCCTTTGGCTGCCAATACGTCGTGAGCCTGGCCATCATTCCTTGTTGCGATGTGCCCTGCCCAAAGCCCAGTTCCTTTTTCGAATGGTCAATATGATGTTTAACTCTAATCTGAGTGTAGCTTCTCCCTTCTCCGTTCCTCCAGTGTAATTCCAAGAAAAACACTTTTTTAATCAGTGTAAACGACAAAATAGAAAAACGGGCACTGACAAAGAAAATGGAACACCGTCTGAAAAACACACAAAGAATCACAGAGAGGAGGTGCGCTTCTCATGTCCCGTGCATCTACAAATGTATCTCGCAGCCACGTCGCGCGAGCCGACCAGGAGAGATCGGAAGCGAACGGGTGGTACTCACTTGATGTAGGCCTCTATCTGGGTGAGGATGCGCTCCATCTCCACGTCTTTCTTCTCGTACAGCTCTTTTCCCACCCAGGGCAGCGAGGACAGCACGGCGTACACGTACCAGTCGGAGCGCACCTGCGGCACGGACACGGGTGCGAGCGGGCACGCCATCGAAGCCGGAACGAGAAATGCCACGTGCACGTGTGGCTTTTGTGACGTTTTCCGAGTCGTCAAAAGTGACAGCGAGCACCGCGTGCGCGCGAGCACCGGAACCGCGGCCTCACCTGGGGGATTTCCTCCTCCTGCGTGACCGCCACGAAGTTCTCAAACATGGCGACGAGGGAGGGCGCCGCGATCACGTGGCAGTTCACCAGGTCGGCCAGGAAGCGCACCTGCAGAACGACAACATTGACTCTCCCTGCAGAACGACAGCATTGACTCTCCCTGCAGAACGACAACATTGACTCTCCCTGCAGAACGACAGCATTGACTCTCCCTGCAGAACGACAACATTGACTCTCCCTGCAGAACGACAACATTGACTCTCCCTGCAGAACGACAACATTGACTCTCCCTGCAGAACGACAACATTGACTCTCCCTGCAGAACGACAGCATTGACTCTCCCTGCAGAACGACAGCATTGACTCTCCCTGCAGAACGACAGCATTGACTCTCCCTGCAGAACGACAACATTGACTCTCCCTGCAGAACGACAGCATTGACTCTCCCTGCAGAACGACAACATTGACTCTCCCTGCAGAACGACAACATTGACTCTCCCTGCAGGACAACATTGACTCTCCCTGCAGAATGACAACATTGACTCTCCCTGCAGAACGACAACATTGACTCTCCCTGCAGAACGACAACATTGACTCTCCCTGCAGAACGACAGCATTGACTCTCCCTGCAGAACGACAGCATTGACTCTCCCTGCAGAACGACAGCTTTGACTCTCCCTGCAGAACGACAGCATTGACTCTCCCTGCAGAACGACAACATTGACTCTCCCTGCAGAACGACAACATTGACTCTCCCTGCAGAACGACAACATTGACTCTCCCTGCAGAACGACAGCATTGACTCTCCCTGCAGAACGACAGCATTGACTCTCCCTGCAGAACGACAGCTTTGACTCTCCCTGCAGAACGACAACATTGACTCTCCCTGCAGAACGACAGCATTGACTCTCCCTGCAGAACGACAGCATTGACTCTCTCTGCAGAACGACAACATTGACTCTCCCTGCAGAACGACAACATTGACTCTCCCTGCAGAACGACAGCATTGACTCTCCCTGCAGAACGACAACATTGACTCTCCCTGCAGAACGACAACATTGACTCTCCCTGCAGAACGACAGCATTGACTCTCCCTGCAGAACGACAGCATTGACTCTCCCTGCAGAACGACAGCTTTGACTCTCCCTGCAGAACGATAGCATTGACTCTCCCTGCAGAACGATAGCATTGACTCTCCCTGCAGAACGACAACATTGACTCTCCCTGCAGAACGACAGCATTGACTCTCCCTGCAGAACGACAGCATTGACTCTCCCTGCAGAACGATAGCATTGACTCTCCCTGCAGAACGACAACATTGACTCTCCCTGCAGAACGACAGCATTGACTCTCCCTGCAGAACGACAGCATTGACTCTCCCTGCAGAACGATAGCTTTGACTCTCCCTGCAGAACGACAGCTTTGACTCTCCCTCCCGTGAAGACGCAGATAGGCTGTGCAACAGTAGTGTGAGGCTTTCTTCAAGTAGGAAAGACCTTTAAAAATCACCGTCAACAATGCGAAAGTGACATCGCTGCAGTTGCATTGTATTCACTCGTATGGAAATGATGTTGCAGTGACATCACTATAATGCTGCCAGCTGCGATTTTAACAAAGCTTTACACTCGTGTCAGACAGGGCACGGGCACACAACCTAGATATGTATCCATTCAGGCTACATTAAATGACAAAATATCAAGAGCTGTAAATTTTTTAGACGCCTATTCCTTTAAAACACGCAACTATGAGTGGACTTGTATCTACGTGGAATTGTAAAGAACGTGAATGTGTTTGTGCCTCCACATACTGTGACACAAGACGCAAAACTGTTTCTATCTGCTCAAACAAGCATTGGGATGTTCACCACTGTTGGCAGCCCTGAGCCAATGGCGGAAATTCCACATTTCCATGGTGAGGGCCAGTCTAGTCACTTTTATGCAAACTTATATCCCCAGGGGAATGATGGGCTAAGCTTATTCCCAGACATAATTCATAAAATGATCGATGTATTAAAATAGAACTGATGACCTAGGGATGATGTATCATCACCAGTTAATTGCTGCCACAAAGGAGTAGGGAAACAAATACAATAAATACAATAAAGGTTAGCCATGTTCAGATGAGTCATGCATGATATGTGCCTCCTGTGGTCCTGCTGCAGGCCCTTGTATTCAAACGTATTCTCACATTTGTTTTGTTAATCCATCTCGCCTCAAACACTCGAGCACTAACTTATCTTCTATCACCACGATGATGACATGGCAGGCAATGTTAGGATATGAATAGTGCACGAATCACATACCAGGATGATTTACCTAAGGTCATGGAGACCACAACCCATAACGCAGCTCTTACTGTCACCACACATGGTACAGCAACAAAGCTGAGAATGCCATCGGCATATTGAAGTTGTTGTAAATGGTGACTCACTCAATTGCACAGCGGAAAGACGAGCCAAAGGGCTCTGAACCAAGGAAGTGACCCTGCATCAGAGGCGCCCGGCACTCACGATGTAGAGAGAATCCGTGTAGAAGTTTCCCTTCAGCGCCTCCTTCAGCTGCCGCATCAGGCTCTCAACCAGCTCCCCGCCAAAGTTGTAGTTGCGAGCATTGAGGAGGCCCGACAGGGTGGTGTAGATGGTCAGCTTCTCTGGCAGCAGGCGAGCTCTGCACGTGCGCGCACACGTGTACACGTGCACACATCGATACCCAAACTCGTACACGCACACAATCACTCGCAGCCCTGCACAGCCACACGGCGAATCACGATCACGGGATGACCTGATCAGTCTGACAGCTGCTGTAGTGTTTACATATCTATCACGTGAAACCTCACAGTTGAGTTTAATTTCTGATATCGCAATAATGCACGTCACATTTGCTGTAGATATTATTTTAACCAAAGCGTTCACACTGTTTTTCACCGACCAGAGACAATAAAAAAAGTTGTGAATCTATATCGAGTTGAACAGATCACATTCAGTAGGAATTCGCCTTCCTTTGCCATTTAAAATCACTGGCCGCTGGTGAAAGCGTAGAGTGAAGTGGAGAGGCGGTGAACCACCACGTAGAATAGGAAACCACCACCATACGCCTTGACGTGGTGGGCGCTTTATGGAGTGGTTGGCGTCGGGGTGGCGTGGGCTGGCGTGGGTTGGCGTGGGTTGGCCTTACACAGCGGTGAGGATGCGCAGGATTTTGCTCTTGTAGTTGGGCAGGTCGGCCTCAAGCACGCCGGCGAGGCCCTCCAGGTTGCTCTCCAGAGAGGAGGTGCTCTGCAAACAGAGCCGTGATGCTCACATCAACACACTTCATGTGAACAACACAGCTGTCACCTTGAACAGACAGAAGTAATACAGCACATCTGGAGGTGGGGGTTGGTGGATCACCATCTCCTGGCTTGCCAGGGTATGGCAGTACAAAAAGCAGAGTGACATGTTCTGTCCAAGCCCACTTAAGCATCTAAATTACGCCTTTTAACTTGTGTAGACTCGGATCCATCTCTATCAGGCACGTCTGACTAGCATGTCTGATCACACTCAGTGCAGGAAGGTGGATTCACGTTGGGACATGGTGAGATTGATCAGAAATTCCTGGTCCGGCTCTTTTGAGCTGCAGGAATTGACACCAACTTCCATGTAATCATATCAAAATAACTCAGCATATGACACCTTGATGAACATCAACAGCCCAGGCCATTGCAGACAGGGGTGGAGCGGAGGGGTGGAGCGGTGGGGTGGAGCGGTGGGGTGGAGCGGTGGGGTGGAGCGGTGGGGTGGAGCGGTGGGGTGGAGCGGTGGGGTGGAGTGGAGCAGCTCATGAGTGACAGGGGCCCAGTCTGAGGGGGTCAGTCTGAGGGGGTCAGTCTGAGGGGGTCAGTCTGAGGGGGCTGCACCTTCTCCCCGACGCGGCAGATGAGCGACTCGAGGCGGTCCTCGATCTTCATGGGCTCGGAGGTGCGTCTCCGCTTGTGCTGGCTCGCTCCTGCACACACAGACGTACGTCAGACATACATCACACATTCGCACACGTATACACAAAGATATACACAAACTAATCACACATACACACGTAGTCATGCTCCTCGATCCCTCTGAATGAGTTCAACCTCAGTCCTCTGAATAATTTCAGTTCATTCACCTCTCCCTCTGAATGAATGAACTTTCACCTCTCCCTCTGAATGAATGAACGTTCACTCCTCTCTCTGAACGAGTGAACTTTCCCTTCTTCTCCACCAACTCGAGCAGTTAACACTTCACCCCGCCGGCCCCTCTCCCCTGGACTCTACCGTCGTCATCGTCGTCGTCGATCTTGCGCCTGCGAGACATCTTGGCGGCGGCTTCGGCAGGGGAGGCGGCGAGGCCGCTGTGCACAGGACGCCCCCGGCGGGAGCGGCGAGACGGGGAACGAGTTGGAGGTGAGACCGTGAGAGTGAGCGATGTGAGTTGCTGCCGGGGATGGAGCTGGAGGTGAGAGTGAATGAGAGGAGCGAGCGAGGGGAGGGTGAATGAGAGAGAGTGAATGAGAGAGAGTGAATGAGAGTGAATGAGAGAGAGTGAATGAGAGAGAGGAGCGAGCGAGGGGAGAGTGAATGAGAGAGAGTGAATGAGAAGAGCGAGCGAGGGGAGAGTGAATGAGAGAGAGTGAATGAGAGAGAGGAGCGAGCGAGGGAGCTGGAGGGGAAACGCGCGCGGGCACCACGGCGAGGGGAGCCCTCACAAGTTCCGGGTCAGACGGAAATCGCGGGAATCGCTTCCGGGTCAATGGGGAACGACCGCGCGACTGTTTCCAGGTTGAGGATCAAACGGAAACGCGCGCGGGTAGGAGGCGGTGCTTCTCCCTGGGGGCGGAGCTTCTCCCTGGAGGCGGAGCTTCCCCCTGGAGGCGGAGCTTCTCCCTGGAGGCGGAGCTTCCCCCTGGGGGCGGTGCTTCTCCCTGGGGGCGGTGCTTCACCCTGGTGCGGAGCTTCCCCCTGGGGGCGGTGCTTCTCCCTGGGGGCGGTGCTTCACCCTGGTGCGGAGCTTCCCCCTGGGGGCGGTGCTTCTCCCTGGGGGCGGTGCTTCACCCTGGTGCGGAGCTTCCCCCTGGAGGCGGTGCTTCTCCCTGGGGGCGGTGCTTCACCCTGGTGCGGAGCTTCCCCCTGGGGGCGGTGCTTCTCCCTGGGGGCGGTGCTTCACCCTGGGGGCGGAGCTTCCCCCTGGAGGCGGTGCTTCCCCCTGGGGGCGGAGCTTCCCCCTGGAGGCGGTGCTTCGCCCTGGGGGCGGTGCTTCACCCTGGGGGCGGTGCCAGCTCGGAGGCTTCCGGGGTGACGCTGCACGCACGCGGTGCCGGCGCCACGTGGAGGCGAAGGGAGCACATCGAGGGGCCGTCACCGAAGCCGTCGACCTCTGGATGGCAGTGAGGCAATGATGGAGCTCCTGAGCTGTTCTTCCACTCGCATTGGACCGTGTGAACTCTGGGGTCCCGTGCGACCTTCTCACTTTCATCGGCCAGTTTGGAAAATGTGGGATGTGTAAATACAAGAAAGGTAAACAAATGGCCCAAACACAAACAAGTACAACACTCAACCATCCACATCCCACCAGACAAATGCCCCTGAGGCATCAAGTTATCGTGCAAAAGCGACCTGGCCACAAATGATGGCTAAACAAAGTTGCTTTTCATTTGGACATTTATAGCAGCAAAATAATCGTAATAGTCTAAACGCGTGTTCTTCTTGGTTCTTTCGGTAAAGTCACGTAGAAGGGAAGTAATAAAATAATAAAAATAAAACATAAAACAATTCTCACGACGTTTCGGCTACAACGCAAGCAGCCGTCTTCACCTGAAAGCTTTAAATCGAAATTTAAACGCGTGTTTTCAAACGTGGAGGGGGAAATGTCTTGCGCTGTACAATATTAGCAGCCTTGCGTCTCAATGGGCGCTCCCATGGGCACCGTTTTAAGACTCGGCCCACCTCGGTTTGCGTCGTCGGAGTCATCCCCTTGGCTCCACGCGGCCCCCCAGGGGGTTGAGTGGCGAGACGGCACGCCACGTCACCATCCCAGCGCGCGTGGGGGAAGCCGATGTCGGTGCATCATACACCGCAGCAAAGCACTACATGGGAATATTTTCCTTGTCGAGAAAGAAGGTGGACGGACACATTGTGAGTTGCAGACTTTATTCTGTGATCCACGTTCACCCCGAATAAAGATGAAGTCCCTCGTGGGGACCGCCAAGAGGGCAGTGAAGTCATGGGCCATCACACCACGGGTGACGAGAGAATGATGCGGTATAGTTAATAGTTAAGGTTCAATGAACGTTATTTACCATATTGGACATTCTGAAGTAAATTGTTACTTTCGTGAAAATTGTAATTATTAATTAAAATTGTTCTGCCCACCTGGGCCTTAACGCATGTATCGGGGTTCTGCTTCACGAGTTATTTCTGAGACCGACACTGCAGCAGTTGCCACAGATGCCACCACCAGCCGGGCCCCGCGATGCTCCACGTGGTGGTGGTCCACGTGGTGGTGGTGGTGTCATCGTCGCTGTCGACCCACACGGGTCACCCCGCACTCTTGTACATGGACTTTGAGGTCCATGCGGCGTACAGCCGTTTCAATACGGACACGTTTTTAAAAATCTATTTGTGTTTCTCCCTTGTGATGGGACTTTGTAGGATGAACGTTGTGATTGATAAGGGCCACGGGGGGTGACCAATACGGTCTGAATTGGTCTGTGATAAGGTAGGGCACTGAGAAGGGGTCGACAGCGATGGTGGTGTTCGGTGTGGACCTCAGTTCGCTTGATTGAGCATTCACTTCACGGCGTCGTGAGCCGCGTGTCGGCGTTGCTTCAATCACACCGCGACAGCTCGGTGCCGATCCACTGCTGGATGATGAAGGCCTCCCCGCTCCGTGCCCAGGCAGAAACCTCATCCTCCTCCTCCTCGTGCACGCCTCTCCTCATCAGCCTCCTCATCATCGTGCACGCCTCTCCCCGATGGAGCTCTCTCTCTCTGTGTGTGTGTGCTCCTGCTGCTGCGGGGCTTCGTGCGGGGAGCGGTGGCGCAGCGATTAGCGCACCGCAATGCGACCCCCGGTGACCCGAGCTCGAATCCCGCTCACGGCCACCACCACCAGCGGTGACGATTGTCTGAACCGGTCTTGGGCCACCCCTAAGTCGGCTCAGCCTCAAACGAGTACCTGGTGCGGTGTGCATTATAAATAGCCACTAGGGAGACAAAGGCGGCCGTGCGTGGGGCTGGCAACCCAGCCCCCTCGTGTGCCACAGTGCCGGCCTTCATCGGTGCAGCTCGCTAACGCGGCACTTGCTCCTGCAGTGTGTAGAGGCTACACGGGGGAGCTTTGTCTGTGTGCGGGTCGATTCAGATGCCGGGCCCCACCCCGCACTGTAACCCGCAGTGGGGCACCGCCGCTGAGAAGTCCACGACACGAACATCGACTCCTTGAACAACAACAACAACAACATAGACTAGAGCAGCAACAACAACAGCAGCAGCAACAACAACTACAGCAGCAGCAACAACGACCCGGGGCTTCCACAGAGACGAAGCTGCTGTCGTGGCGCTGGGCGGCATCGACGAGGCGCGACTCACGCGGCCCCCAGGGGTCAACTTCACTCGCGACCAGGGCCCTGCGGCCTTCCCAGGGCCCTGCGGCCTTCACTATCCCAGGGCCCTGTGGCCTTCACTCTCCCAGGGCCCTGTGGCCTTCACTGGAACCCCGTGGGTGAGTTGTGATCACCTCGACTGGAGCCGGTCCCCGCTCGCCATGGACCCGGGCGCCGCCGCGGAGCTGAGGAGCGATCGGAGACGCGCGCGGCGGACGGTGAGAGACGCGCGTCTCTGTGAGTCTGTCTCTGTGTGTGTGTCTACTGGTGTGTCTGTGTGTGTCTCTGTGTGTGTCATTGTGTCTCTGTGTGTGTGTCTGTGTGTCTCTGTGTGTGTGTGTCTCTGTGTGTGTGTCTCTGTGTGTGTGTCTGTGTTTCTGTGTGTGTGTCTGTGTGTTTCTGTGTGTGTGTGTCTCTGTGTGTGTGTCTCTGTGTGTGTGTGTCTGTGAGTGTGTGCGTCTCTGTGTATCTCTGTGTGTGTGTCTGCTGAGTGTGTGTCTCTGTGTCTGTGTCTACTGGTGTGTGTCTGTGTGTGTCTCTGTGTCAGTGTGTCTGTGTGTGTGCTGTGTGTCTGTGTGTGTCTGTGTGTGTCTGTATGTGTCTGTGTGTGTCTGTCTCTGTGTGTATGTGTGTGTGTCTCTGTGTGTGTATCATTGTGTGTGTGTGTGTCTGTGTGTGTCTGAGCTGAGTGTGTCTCTGTGTGTATGTCTCTGTGCTGAGTGTGTCAGTGTGTCTGTGTGTGTCTGCTGGTGTGTGTCAGTGTGTCTCTGTGCGTGTCTGTCTCTGTGCTGAGTGTCTCTGTGTGTGTCTGTGCTGAGTGTGTCTCTGTGTGTGTCTGTGTCTGTGCTGAGTGTGTCTCTGTGTGTCTGTGTCTGCTGAGTGGGTCATTGTGTCTTTGTGCGTGTCTGTGTCTGTGCTGAGTGTGTCAGTGTCTCTCTGTGTGTGTCTGTGCTGAGTGTGTCTCTGTGTGTGTATGTCTCTGCTGAGTGTGTCGTTGTGCATGTGTTCTCGTGTCGGGGTGCGTCTTGTGAGTGTCTGCATGTGTGTTTCTGTGTGTTTCTGTGTCTGAATGTCTCGGTGTCTGCGTATCTCGGTGTTGTCTCTTGCGAGAAGAAATGTCTCAACACGCGGACCAACCCGATAAAACTATACTCGCAATACGTGAATTCCTTAACAACGCGGAGACACGCGTGTAAACATCTCCACTTAGGGAGACAAAGGCGGCCGGGCGTGGTGCTGTAACAGCACTTGCCCCTAGAGTCTGCTAAGGCTACACGGGGGGCTCTTTGTGTGAGTGAGTGTTGATGGCGCTGCCCGTGTCTGCGCAGGCGTTCGGCCTCTACGTGGAGACGCTGCGCGTGCCCGGGCCCCCCCCGGCTGGAGCAGGGTGGCGCTGCTGCGGACAGACGTTCGTGCAGCGCGGGGAGGTCCATCGCCACGTGGGGACGCACCACGCCGACGACGCCGCCGCTGCTGCTGCCCGGGGCGATGCCCTCCAGCTCGAGTGGCGGCTCAGCCCGGGAGCTCCCCACGACAGTGCCAGCGCTCGGGCAGCAGGAGAGGGCGGCAGGCGAGCGGGAGATGAAGACGAGGAGGAGGAGGACGCCAGAGGTGAAGATGCAACGATGGACGTACCGTGGCTGCCAGACACCACCGCCCTGAATCTGGATTCACACCCTGGGTGAGTGAGTTGGAGGGTTGTTTGGGAATATCGCACGACAGGACCGGTTCAGGTTTCACTCGCTGCATTAGCCGTGACCACGAATCGTACTCTGGTCAGTGGGTTCATACTCGCCTAACCACTCTGCAACTGCACCAAATAGACCTGAGTTATAATAAACTACAAGTGCACACTTTATTGTGGTGGTTCAAGGTAGGACCGGTCCTGACACTCCTTGCCACCGACGTTAGCCGTGGGCGGTATTGGAACTCGCATCGCCGGGTTCACAGCGGAGTGCCGCTGCCCTCCGTACCGCTGCGCCACCGCCGCCGTGATTGATGCTGTCCACCTGTGGGGGCCGGGTGTCGCGAGCAGAGAGGAGGGCGAGGTGCTCCTCTTCTACCGCTACTGCGACGTGGCCGCCCCCCGCGCGCTCTGCCGCTGGCAGAGGACGCTGTGCGAGCGCCTGCAGCTCACGGGGAAGGTAACCGCTCGACCGCCATCACTGCCGGGCCCCTGTCGCGTGGAGCTCACGCCCTGCCTCGCTCCGTCTTGTCTCGTCTTGCGCGGTCAGTGAAGGGTGATGGAGAAGGTGCTACGATGTGGAGGTGGTCGAATGGCTCACGGGGCCTGGAATGGCCCCAACTCGGCCCTGAGCCGGCACCAGTGAGGTCCTGGACCTGTGTCCTGTTTCATCCAGCGATGATAAAGTGTAAACACTTGATGGTCCAAGCCTCGTTTCTAACAACCATATAACAAATACATTATTTCTCATTTGTCACTAAATTCAGCTTATATCAGCTGTGAGTCCTAAGCCATTCAGTGTGATGACAATTTAGAGAGGACTCGTTTATATCTTTCTCAAAGCAGAGTGTCGAGGGAGGCGGTGCCCTGCCCGCCGTGCGAGTGGCTGTGAGTGGAGCGGCTGGCTCTGTCTGCAGGTGCGCTTGGCCGCGGAGGGCCTCAACGGGACGGTGGGCGGCGTGCGCGCAGCCACACGGGCCTACGTGCAGGCCGTGCTGGCTCACCCGGCCCTCAGGGGCATGACCCTGGACGACTTCAAGGCACGGCCTCTCGCTTCGTGACGTCGAGGCAGCACAACTCGCTTCACACCAACACCGCGTCACTCCACATTAGCTGGGCAGGCCTTGTTGTTCCATCGGTGAACCGGAGCACAACCCTGGGGGAAGTCTCGACCACTCGGGACGTGCATCAAACATTCCAAAGCGTCTCTCCGCTCAAACAAGCATGGGGTGGTGCTCAGCTGAGCCAGTGGCTTAAAATTCTGTATTCTTATGGCAGGGGGCATTTGTTATATCAGAGAACCGCTGTTGCCTTCCCACAAAGCAGCACTCCTCCTCGTACTGACCCTGGAGGCATGATGGTCGAGTCATCCCCCAACCAGGATTTCAACTCGGACGCATCTGATTGCAGATCATTAATACCACGCCGATATTTGAAAATATCCATTGCGTGTGCCTCAGCCGCACAGTTAAATGAGATAAAGTTGCCCCCTGCGAGGTGAGAACGGATCGTGGTGTTTCCTGGCGCCACAGAGCAGCCCGGGCGGCGCTCGCTGCTTCGCGGATCTCCGCGTGGCCGTGCACCAGGAGATCGTGCCACTGGGACTCAGCCCCCAGGCCGTGTCCCACCGTGATGCAGGTCAGAGGTCACGCGGCTCCCCCACCCCCCTCCCCCCACCGGTGTGCGTCTTCGGCGTGGGCCGCTGGCGTGGAGCCGTCCCCCACACCTCCCCCTACGTTGTCGTGGTGCGGGGGATGCACGCAAGTGGACCGTGTGTAGAACCACCTCCTTAATGTCCACTAATCCCTTCACGCAGGGAACTCGACGCATTCCTCTGTAACACTGCTTAAACGGAAACATAATAAGTAACGTTTTGGGCGATGGCCCTTTTTCATAGTACGTTGTGTTAAGATAGCCTGCGTTAGACTTTGGTTTAATTAGTGTAGGAATATAAAACAATCATTAGGGCTGGATATCAGCCAGCCTTGAGGTTGTTTGCTCATTACCGGGTCACTATTGAGGCAGACCCCGCGAGTCTCGAGCTGTAGCGTGTCGTACGACTCGTCCGAGAGTCGTTTGGATGGTGACCCCCGTGACCCCGGTGACGTGCGTGCGGGCGAGCAGGGCGTCGTCTCTCACCGGAAGAGTTCCACGAGGAGGTGCAGGCGCTGCTGGGACGGGACGCGGCGGGGAGCGGCGGCGGGGGCGGCACGCTGCTGCTCGACTGCCGCAACTTCTACGAGAGCAAGATCGTAAGTGAGACGGCGCACCTCGTGGTACCGCTGCCGCCACGGGGTGGAGCTGCCACCGTTAGAATACCAATACTTCTCACTTTGCTCATCGGTCAGACGGCCGTTGGTGGCACGACATAGAATGTTGCGAGTTCAAATCCCGGTGAGGGGTTGCCTCGGCCTATCATCTCTGGGGTTAATCGAATGATTACCACTAAATGGGAATTGAGCAGTTAAATGTGAAACTTTCACCGATAAATAAATGCTTCCCATTGTTCATCTAAATGCCGCTGTGGCGGTGGTGGCGGTGGTGGTGCTGTGGCAGGGCCGCTTCCGTGGGAGCGTGGCGCCCGACATCCGCAAGTTCAGCTACTTCCCCGAGTACGTGGACCGCAACGTGGAGCTGTTCCGTGGCAAGCGCGTGCTCATGTACTGCACGGGCGGCGTGCGCTGCGAGCGCGGATCGGCGTACCTGCGCTCCAAGGTAAGGGCGGCGCGTTGAACACCGCGGCGCGTGTGGAGCGGAGAGCACAGCGGTGAGAGCGCACGGCGTGAGGAAGATGGTGCCGAGGGAGAGTGTGCGTGCGATGGGGATCGTGAATATTATCACGATGGCGAGTTTGCACACGTCGGGTAGCGTGCCTTGCGGACTTTCACCGGTGCTACTCGCTAACAGCACTCGCCTCTACAGTCTGTTGAAGGCTCCACGGGGGATCTGTCTGTGTCCTTGTGGTGCCAGGGCGTGTGCCAGGACGTGTGCCAGCTGCAGGGTGGCGTCCACCGCTACCTGGAGCGCTTCCCACAGGGATTCTTCCGGGGGAAGCTGTTTGTTTTCGATGAGCGATACGCCATCAGCTCTAACGCCGACGTCATTGCCTGTGAGTAGCCCGGCTTCTCTCCATCGCACTCCCCCGCTCCTTCTGCTCTGTCCGTGGCCGTGCATGAGATTGGTTTTACCCCGTTACATCATCTCAGTGAACCTCTGACATGTTTACTGCTAATGACAAGGCCAGAACCAGATCAATATATTCAACTTGACCAACATGGTTATTACAGAAAATACACATTATGTCTGGTAGTGTTGGTGGTATTGATGATGTTGGCGATACTGGTAATAACAGTGAAGGTGATGATGCAGCTGTTGATAATGCTAGTTGTGATGATGGTGGTGATAGTGAAGTTGATGATAGCGGTGATCGTCATGAAAGTGGTGGTGCTGGTAGCAATGCTGCTGACATTGGGGATGCTGCTGATACGGGTGCGAACGGTGAAGGTGGTGATTCTAACGATGATGATGGTAATGAAAGCCATGATGGTGCTTGTGACGGGAGTGAATATGAAGGTGTTAGTGGTAGCAGAGGTGGTGGTGATGTTTACTGTAGTGAAGGGTGGTGGTGACAGTACAGCTGATAATAATGTTTAATTAGTGATGGTGGTGGTTATTTGTGAACATACAATCATCATCAGTAATGGCAAATCCACTGCTGGATGGCCGTCACAAGGTGTTGCCATCATGATCCTGTGATGTGTAATTAAATCATGACAATAATGACGATGGTAAAGATGGTAGTGGGGATGAATATCTAAACTGGTCCTGGGCCTCCCCTACGTCGCCTCAGCCTTACATGAGTACCTGGTGCAATATGTCAACATCACCGCCACTCGGGAGACAAAGGTTCCCGTGGTGCTGGCCACCCACCCCCTCAAGTGCTGTGCCGGCCTTCAAAGGTGCTGCTCGCTAACAGCACTTACCCCAAGAGTCTGTTGAAGGCTCTACGCGGGATATTTGTCTTCGGTAGGGTACTGCTGATGACAGTAGCGAGCGTGTCCGTGACTTGAACGTGTGCGGTGCTGCGCGTGCAGCGTGCGTGTACTGCGGGCGGCCGTGGGATGAATTCCGCCTGTGCAGCACTCGTGCCTGCCGCCAGCTGGTGCTGTCGTGCGAGCCGTGCCGGTCGACCGGCCTCACCGCCTGCTGCCGGCCGTGCCAGGACAAGGCTGGCGCTGCCCCGGCGCGGACGGCGGGAGGGGCCCCGGAGGAGTGTGCGTGTACCGCACGCAGGGAGCGCGCTCCACTCCACGCCCAGCCAGAGGGTGACCACTCGCCCACCCACTGACCGCCCACCCACATGCCAGCTGACCTCTCACCCACCCGCTCACCCACCCACACGCCCACTGACCACTCCCCTGCCTAATGATCACTCATCTGCCCACTAACCACCATCTGCCTGCCTCGCTATGTCTCAGTACTTTGTTGAAGCGGGATTTTGTGTTGGGACGTTTGCTGAATTCCTTGAGTGATTGGCAAAATTAGAATGCCCTGGGAAACCCAGGAATAACGAGGATGTAACACTAAAAATCAACAGGAAGTGGTCGGGAACCCACTTGCTGTACTACCTGTGGTATGGGTAAGTAATCTATCAGACAGGTCATTGATTTCTTTGTATAAAATGAAATAAATGTACAACGAAGTGAGCATATTAATAAACATTTTACTTTAACCGAAGCGCATTTGTAGCTGAATTTTACTAATCGTGGTGTTGGAAAACATTTGGGGAAAAATTAAATGTTGAAGCCGAATCTGTTTTTGAGTTCTTGGTGTGACGTTTTCTGCGCAGACGCGATGATTAAACATCACAAATACAAATAGAACACGAGGGTATCGCCGATTTATAGTCATTTATAATTAAACAGCCTTTGCAACTCCATGGTTGAAATGCTAGCAACATGTTCCCTAACACCTCGGTCATGATGCAAGCCTGGGTACCATCGGTGGGATGCAACCCTCTCCAGCGCCACCAATGGCACCACCGTCGGCCCGGAATTTGTCATCATCATCATCACACCCCTATGATCGGAGTCTCGATGATGACGATGCGGCGATTTAGTAATCACAGTTAAGAGGACGGCCATTGTTTCCGCTGAAAAGGTGGAGTGGACCTAAACCTTGTGGGGTTTATCACCACGGAAGAGGTGTTCCATCTTGCGTACCAATCAATATAGTGACAACTCCTCGGTTAAAGTGATGACACGGTTGTAATTTTTGACACTAAAATACAGAAAAACTTCCGATTGGAGATGGCCACACATCCCAATAAAGGGCCACAGCGCGTGGGCAACGTGTGTTGGCGCCAGTTTTGGCTGCCTTCCCAAGCACTTGTGTGTTTTCTCACGTCCATAGGCGGAGTTTGACTTCTATATTTGGACCGGACAGGGGTTTGCTTTGTCCCTCACATTAGAAAGCGTGGGTGCATATAATTAATTTCTTTATTTGTAATCTTAATTGTAAACTACTAAAAATAAATCAATAAAGGTGTCCAGTTTGTACGGGGTGTTGCCCAACCGTGCCCCCCCACCACAAACTCCGCCCATGTGCGCGCCTCTAAATAATTCAGTTCAGAGTGAACGTAATCGGTTCAGATTTGTTCCTGTGTGGACAACAATGATGGGATTGTGCACGTGCGGTAAAGTGACGAGAGCCACGTGAACGTGCCGCCAGCCCGACATCCTCTCCGGCAGGATTCTGAGCCCTCGTCCCCAACGCGTCTCTCTCTCTCCTGCGCTCTTCAGAGCTCCAGTTTCTCCACGGCATCCACAAAGATCAGAATCTCGCGCATCGAGCTGAAACCCATGTCCCTCTTGAGGCTCCGGAAGAAGAATTCAGGAGACTGAAATTAGAACACGCACAAGAAAGATGAGAGGTTGGAGGTGAGCTTCGAGTCGAAGAACCTCCCTGCTCAAACGGGCGATGGGGCGGCATTCCTCTCTGCGGGGGGCCCCGAGTATGTGGTAGGGACCAGCCACTCTCTGACCAATGCTGATTCTCCTCAATGTGGGGTTTGTTTTATTGACCCGGTTAAGGAAGACAGGCGAGTGTGAAACTCGAGTGAAACACTCGATCTGAAGTAAGCTGGACCACTGGCACGGCTCCTTCCAACTGATTTTGGTAAGAGGCCGGCGCCGCGTACGCAGGTTCTATACGAGAACAGGGAGGAGGTGGAGGAGGAGGTGGAGGAGGTGGAGGTGTCGCCACCTCTTTGCGGATTTCCAGCAGCCGGAGCAGCAGGCGGCCGTCGTAGCTGCTGAAGAGAGCCAGGCAGCTCTCCAGGCCGCTCTCTGTGAGCCAGCGCGCCACGTCGCTGGGCCCCCACGCCTGCAGCTTTTCGGCGGCAGCGCCCCTGGGCTGGCCGAGCGTGGCCGAGAGCGAGGAGGAGGCCGTGGACTTCACAGGGCCTGGCAGCGACCACGTGCACGCAGGCAGAGAGCGGTGAGAGAGCGACGGCCGATTCGAGAGACGCAGGCCTGGTCTGACTCCCAGCCGCAACCTTCTCATCATGTTACCCGGCTGCTGAATCACGACTTACATTTGGGCCCGCAATGCCAATTGATGATGTCATGTGTGATTGGCTTTGGAATCCCACGATGCCCTGTGAGCCCTGTGCGTGCGCTGTGAGCGTCCGTCACCGTCCATGGTGTCGCCTTCGCTGTCACGCCCGCGCCCGTGCAGCTCCTTGACGAGTTTGTTGAAGTTCTGCTCAAAGTTGGTCTTGGTGCCAAAGTCCATCCACAGCTTGGCACCGACGATGATGCCCAGCCAGCCGTCGGGCCGGTATTTGCGCTCCATCATGAGAGGAATGACCGGCTTGTGCAGCTGGAACGTGTACTCCGCCTCTGTGCCGCCACACGCACGCCAGCTCGCTGCCCAGCTCCGCTCGGCCGCTCGACATAACTCGCGTGTGATGTGCTTATTATCCGCGGCCAAATCAACCGAAAATGCGCACGCTCTCATCAGAAATCGGAAGCCGAGCAGATTGAGCCTGGATAGCGCGTCGATAGGTGACCACTGTGCATGCCCAGCACAGGTTGTCATAGGAGTTTGCCGGGCCAAGTAGTGGACAGCAGAGGGCATTGCAGACAAACCTATAAATGTGTTGCAATACGGTACTATGATTCCACGTCTATGCTAACCGCTTTCAACTTTCCGCATTTACCAAGTAGCGACAAACCCAGCGACGGATCTCACAGCTGTCAACGACGGGGAAGGGGAGGGCGCTCCGCACGTACCGGTGCGGCAGCTGGGGCTCTCCTTGTACTTCTGGGAGCAGCAGACGAGCACCACGGCGGCGTTCTCCACGGCCTCCGCCATGGCCTGCAGCGTGGAGCCCTCCATTTGCTCCACGTCCATCCACACGCGGAAGCCCTGGCTCTGCCGGGTACGGGCAGCGGCGTCAGGGAGCGCGAGCGAGTCGGGGGGCACAGCGTGCCGCCCGGATGTTCGCTGGGCGAGGGCAGGGCGCGTCGCGGCGGCTAGAAGGGACGACGCCGCGTGCTCGAGGCTAATCGTCGTTTGGAGCGGCAGGAAGAGACCCACCTGGAGAGGACGTCCAGCGAGCAGGCGGCGCGGCGACACCGTCCCACGTGCGAGATGAATCGTTATGACGTCACGGGACTAGGTAACACGGCATTGGTTTGGCGGAGGCCTTCATTCAGCAGTGGATTAATGGTGGCTGATAGTGATCACACGGTCCATGTATAAAGTGACGGATGAGCAACGTACCCGAGACACTGGATAATAAGCACATCACAAATCGCCCGGGTTTAGGGTCATCAAGACATCGTACAAATCCCCTAGGGATTGGAGGGTACGTATATCGCACAGCCCCTGGGCAATGTGTGATGGTGCAGGACTTGGATAGCAGTCAACATCAGAGGCCCTGGCCCCTGGGCTCACCTTGAGTCTATCTTTCACTTGGATGAGCACGTCCTGGTAGTCCCACTGATAGCTGATCATGATGTGGTTCGTGCAGACGCCTGTGAACGGTTGATCACAGACACAAGCAGTTGGTCGCGAAAGCCCTTGCGCTGCCATGCACGAGGGGTGATGTGGATGTCGTCTGAAGCCAATGCCACTGATGAGTCGACCGGTGGCTTGAAGACGACTGTCCTCACAGGCGGCTACCATGTTTGTCAATGGTTAAGAAGAGCCCTGGAGTTGCCTGCCATCAGAGCGGGCTCTCCAGGGTCGTGTGGATATGGTCTCAGCTTGGTCATTACTGACTGCACAAACGACCCCCCTGGTGAGATCAAATTTGATTCCTCATTTAAATCTGGCACACACTTATTACCTAGAAATACAAAATATTTGGTGCGATCGCCGTACATCAAACACGTCTGTAGCAGGGCGTGCGGGAAGCCACCCGGTCTGGACAGGCGGCGAGTGGAGTGACGTCACAGAGCTCTCCCTGTGACGTCACGAGGTATTGTGCCCTCTCCCCAAGAGTGTGCAATGAGAATGTGTCCACGTGACGGCGTGATGCTAACAGGCCGATCACTTTTAACCTTCATCCACGAATCTACGAATAATCTCGCGCCTCGTGTTCAGCACTTCCTGCTGACGGGTAATTTAGCGAAGAAACGGGAACACGACATCTGGGAGCATTGGTGAGAGGCCGGCGGCAGGGCCAGAGCGTGCCGGGACCCACCCCCGTCCTTGACGGCCTGGTTTTGCCGGGACTTCTCGCTGCCCTTGTTGTTGATGACCCACAGCGCGCCCTCAGCCACGGTGGCGACGTCCTTGTCTTGGGAGCTCGACAGCTCCTCCAGCTGCTGCAGGAGCTCCTCGTCTTTGGCAAGGACAAGGACGAGGAGATGGCGGTGAGTGTGAGCTGAGGTGTTGTTGTTGTTGTAAGCAGCGGCACCGCCGGCATGCGATGTCATGGGAGATGGAAACAAATGGGCTAGCTGGTTTTCATTCTGGTGTGCAGAATATTTGAATGGAAATAGTCTCGTGAAAATGCGTATTATCTTCCATGTTGCTCTGAAGAGGGCGAGTTTAGAAACTGACTTCCTTGAGCTGTGTGAGCTGTGAATAGGTATACGCTCCTTAAGGTCAATCTGAATGTCTAATATGACAGATATTCCTCCATCCTTCGAAATATGAATCAAAACATGGCATTGCTAAATGCACACCCCTCCGATTAGCACGGTTGTCTACGTACGGTGTGAAAGACGTTCAACATACAACACGCGTTTCAGAGTGCATGTTGTGCGGGTTTGGGGGGTTGGGAGTCGGAGCACCTCTGGGCCCAGTGAGGCCTCTGCTCCTCCTACAGCCTGAGAATGAACGCCGTGCCCCCTCCCTCCCGTGCCCCCCCCCTACCGTGCCCCCTCCCTCCCGTGCCCCCTCCCCCCCTCCCGTGCCCCCCCCCCCTCCCGTGCCCCCCCACAGTGGTGCGGACACGGGGACCTCGCTTCAAGCCGTTCTCTCCGGGGTCAGCGACCTCGAAAATATTTCCGCACCCGGAACTTGACGTCCGGGATACCTCCGGCTACAGCTGCAGATTTTAGGTTGGGTGTTGCTCGTAGGCTGCCCATCGTAGTCTACGAGCATCCCGGAAAATATTGAGTGTCAAAACCAAGGCGTGGACGCACCCTTCTGCAGGACGGTGCGGATCTCCTCGTCGAAGGAAATCTGCCAGACCACCTTGGCGGCGAAGCGCTGCTCCTTGCTCTTGCCCGACCTCATGAGCTGCACCATGATGGGCACGGCGCCCTCGTCGTGGATCTGCGCGCGCCGATTCAGGGCCTCGACAGCTCCATCACCACTCACACGCCTCGCGTCCGGGGGTTCACGGGGGGGGGGGGTTCACGCGGGGGGGGGGGGGTTCACGCGGGGGGGGGGGATGTTCACGGGGGGGGGGGGCTCACGCGGGGGGGGGGGGAGCTCACGCGGGGGGGGGGATGTTCACGGGGGGGGGGCTCACGCGGGGGGGGGGGGCTCACGCGGGGGGGGGGGGTTCACGCGGGGGGGGGATGTTCACGGGGGGGGTTCACGCGGGGGGGGGGGGGGAGCTCACGCGGGGGGGGGGTGTTCACGGGGGGGGGGGGCTCACGCGGGGGGGGGGGGTGTTCACGGGGGGTTTGTGTTTAGGGAGGCGACTGACCGCCGGAGTGCATGAGCAAGTGCTGTATCATCAATTACCCTGGCTGCTAATGTACAACTCCACAACCAAGTACCTTCTGCTTGTTCTTCTCAGAGGTGGCGATGAGAGACAGGGCCTCCGTGAGCTCCTCCGCCGTGAAGCCCTTGTAGCGGCCGTTTTCGATCGCCTTGTTCAGCATCCCGACCATGATGCTGATGGCATCTGCGCCCACGGCAACAACGCACACCCAGCCTGCTCACTTCGCACCACGCGCCGCGGGGTATCGGCAACGCTCACCCGTGCTCTCTCTTACCCTAAACAATGGACCATGTTTTATTTTGCTAGCACTGCCGATATATATATTCCTGCCTACACATATATACAGTATTCCGAGCTAAGTCAGTGTCAACACGGTTTAGAGGGCCTTGCTGGCATATCCCCAAATGTTGGCTTACCGTATCTGGCTTGGACAGGTTTGACTGCACTCCTTAATTCATTTGCTGGATTTATTTTGGCTGCGATTTTACATAATCTCCATCGTGGGTGCCGCGGGCGGCATTGTCATGTGTGCTGCCATCCAGCTGGTGCTTGAGCTGGAGCAAGCGAGGCGAGTGGGTGAGTGGGTGAGAGTGAGTGGGTGGGTGGGTGAGTGGGTGAGAGTGAGTGGGTGGGTGAGAGTGGGTGGGTGAGTGGGTGTGAGTGAGTGGGTGTGAGTGGGTGGGTGAGAGTCAGTGAGTGAGTGGGTGGGTGAGAGTGAGTGGGTGGGTGAGAGTGAGTGGGTGGGTGAATGGGTGTGAGTGAGTGGGTGAGAGTGAGTGGGTGAGAGTGAGTGGGTGAGAGTGAGTGGGTGAGAGTGAGTGGGTGAGAGTGAGTGGGTGGGTGAGAGTGAGAGAGTGAGTGGGTGATAGTGAGTGGGTGAGAGTGACTGCATGAGTGAGTGGGTGGCTGGGTGAGCGTGATGGGGGGGTTGCCAGCGGGCCGCGTGGTGCTGCCCGTACTCGACTTGTCCATGATGAGCTCGGCCTCGCTCTCGTCGATGATGTAGCCCAGCAGCATGATGGCCACCACCTTGAGGAAGTTGTCCTTGATGCTCATGTAGGGGATGACGGTCTCCATGGCGTTCTCGCTGCGGAACAGCTGCCGGTTGGCCGGCGCCTTGGCCACGTTGTGCAGGATGCTGAGCGACGCCTTGAGTAGGTAGTGCACGTTCTGGGGGGGCACGGCACGCGGTCAGGGGGGGACTCGTGAGCGCTGTCCCCACGCGTCGGTTGCCCCCCCCACGTGCAGGACACAAACTGCGCCTGCACGGCCACTCGGGTGCAGAACCCGGAATATTATACCTCACCAGTACCCAGAGGTGGGACAAAGTCATTGTTATGCAAGTCCAAGTCGAGTCGCAAGTCATCAAATTCATGACTCGAGTCTGACTCGAGTCCAAGTCACATGACTCGAGTCCACACCTCTGCCAGTACCTCACCAGTACCTCACCAGTACCTCACCAGTGCCTCACCAGTGCCTAACCAGTACCTCACCAGTGCCTCACCAATACCTCACCAATACCTCACCAGTGCCTCACCAGTACCTCACCAATACCTCACCAGTACCTCACCAGTGCCTCACCAATACCTCACCAGTGCCTCACCAGTGCCTCACCAGTGCCTCACCAATGCCTCACCAGTGCCTCACCAGTGCCTCACCAATGCCTCACCAGTGCCTCACCAGTGCCTCACCAATGCCTCACCAGTGCCTCACCAGTACCTCACCAATGCCTCACCAGTGCCTCACCAGTGCCTCACCAATGCCTCACCAGTGCCTCACCAGTGCCTCACCAGTACCTCACCAATGCCTCACCAGTGCCTCACCAGTGCCTCACCAATGCCTCACCAGTGCCTCACCAGTACCTCACCAATGCCTCACCAGTGCCTCACCAGTACCTCACCAATGCCTCACCAGTGCCTCACCAGTGCCTCACCAGTGCCTCACCAATACCTCATCAGTGCCTCACCAGTACCTCACCAATACCTCACCAGTGCCTCACCAATACCTCACCAGTACCTCACCAATGCCTCACAAGTACCTCACTAGTACCTCACCAGTACCTCACCAATACCTCACCAATACCTCACCAGTGCCTCACTAGTACCTCACCAGTACCTCACCAATACCTCACCAATACCTCACCAGTACCTCACCAGTACCTCACCAATACCTCACCAGTGCCTCACCAATACCTCACCAGTACCTCACCAATGCCTCACCAGTACCTCACCAGTACCTCACCAGTGCCTCACCAGTACCTCACCAATGCCTCACCAGTACCTCACCAGTACCTCACCAGTGCCTCACCAGTACCTCACCAATACCTCACCAGTGCCTCACCAGTACCTCACCAGTACCTCACCAGTGCCTAACCAGTACCTCACCAATGCCTCACCAGTACCTCACCAATACCTCACCAGTGCCTCACCAGTACCTCACCAGTACCTCACCAGTGCCTCACCAGTGCCTCACCAGTACCTCACCAATACCTCACCAGTGCCTCACCAGTACCTCACCAGTGCCTCACCAGTACCTCACCAATACCTCACCAATACCTCACCAGTGCCTCACCAGTACCTCACCAATACCTCACCAGTGCCTCACCAGTACCTCACCAGTACCTCACCAATACCTCACCAGTACCTCACCAGTGCCTCACCAGTACCTCACCAGTGCCTCACCAGTACCTCACCAGTGCCTCACCAATGCCTCACCAGTACCTCACCAGTACCTCACCAATGCCTCACCAGTACCTCACCAGTACCTCACCAATGCCTCACCAGTACCTCACCAGTGCCTCACCAGTACCTCACCAGTGCCTCACCAGTACCTCACCAGTACCTCACCAATGCCTCACCAGTGCCTCACCAGTACCTCACCAGTGCCTCACCAGTACCTCACCAGTGCCTCACCAGTGCCTGACCCACCTGCTGTTTGAAGCGCTCGCGGTAGGGCTCGTGTTTCAGGATGGTGAGCAGGTACTTGATGAGGCCGACCTTGCCCAGGGCCTTTGCTGTGGACACACACGGGGCACGGCACCCTCGTGACGAGGACGACCTCTCGAGTTGTGTTCGCCAGAGCCCCTCCCCTCACCCCGCGGCGTCTCCGAGCCGCGTGGCGCACTCCACGTTCCATGTTTGCCGGGAAGCGGCTGATGTTTGAAAGGGCACCCCCAGTGGTAGCTGTCCCTGTGCCGCCACGATTGGGCACGTGCCCGTCAGTAGGGGGCCATGCGTGGACCAGTCCACGAGAGGAAGGAACATGGATAGAGTTCAGGCAAGGCCAGTCTCTACTGTTGGCAACGGATTCATCAATAATAACAAAGCATCTATTAATCCAGGAGAGCCTCACTGAGTCTCAAGACTCGATTTGTGGAGCAGCGCGCCTTGTGAGCGCGGCACACGAGAGGAGGCCACCAGAGCAGAGTCTCCATCGGAACAAACAAAACTCGCGCACCCAAGGGCCACGACACTGAATGGACCGCACGGATGGACCTGCTTGCGGTACTGCCAAGTGGCCACCTCGCAAACCCAGCAGTGGGTTGGTAGTTTCACAGCTCCTCTCCACGATCCACCAACTCGATTCTCCAAATCCCGCGCCGATGTCTCACCGAGCTGCAGGCTGGCGTCGCTGAAGTTCCAGACGGCGTTGAGGACGTAGTAGGCAGGGAACCACACGGAGTTGTCCTTCATGAGGCCCTTGCCCGACAGCTCCGTCAGGGCCTTCATGAAGATCTCTGTCGCCACACACAGAGGACGCTGTCAGTGGTCACACGAGACTGTGAGCAGCAACACCGCTGGCAGTGTCCCTGCAAATCGCTCACTCGGGATCACGCACAGCAGCGACATCGCGCCACGACTGCGCAGACCTGGCAGGACCCTCCCGAACACGAGTCTTGAGACATGGCGAGGCTCTCCTGGGCAAACGAGCGAGGCAATAAATTAATCGGTGCTGACGTGAAAATGTTGCCCCAATGGTGACCTTCACCCAAGACGTGCGGGACGTGATGGTGGTGGACTGAATGCGCCCCTGATACCCTCAGCAGTGCCTCGGGCGAGGCTTGGGTACGGGCGGAATATGAATGGGGTCGACGGCGTGTATCTATCGCCCTGTCACCGCAGCGTTATCGGCGAATGTGTCGAGCGTTGTTTACGTGACTAACACGTGGTGCGGCGTCACACACGTGGTGCAGGGTGAGCTCGGACCTTCAGAGTTCTCATCGGTCAACACCTCGCAGATGACCCCCCGCGACTCTTCGTGCTCCCAGTAGACGCTGCAGAGCTTCTTCATCAGCTCCATGCAGTCGTCGCACGCGAAGCTGCCACGCGCACGGCGCCGGGTCAGCGCCCGGGGAGCACTCAACAACAAATCCCAGCCGGGAGTTTGGCTCGGCCTATCATCCCTCTGGGGTGTGTAAAATGATTACCGCATTTGTGGCGTAGTCATCAGCAAATGCGTCTGTAGAGCCGTTTCACGCGGATGAAAAGGGCAAGTCATTCTTATTTTTGAAAATTCATTTTAGCAGGTAAGGCCCACCGAGCGATATCCCTCTCGATCAGAAGCGACCCGTCTACAAACGGTAGCTCGACGAGTGGCGTCTCGCGCGGACATGTTAAAGTAGCCAAATACTCCAAACCGCGTGTGGATCCTAAATGTGGAGGGCAAACCGAAGGATCCGGAGAAAAATCCACGCGACCAAGGGGAGAAAGAGACACGCAAACTCCAAATATACAGGCGCCAAGCTCGGGGTGGAACCCACGACCTCCTGCATACTGCTGCACGGCTCGGCTTGTGCTGTGGAAACACACTCCGACGCGTCCCGAGGCGCGCCGGGCTGGCGCGGCTCGGCACTGGCTCGGCTCGGCACTGGCTCGGCACTGGCGTGGCTCGGCTCGGCTCGGCACTGGCTCGGCTCGGCACTGGCTCGGCACTGGCGCGGCTCGGCTCGGCACTGGCGCGGCTCGGCACTGGCTCGGCACTGGCGCGGCTCGGCACTGGCGCGGCTCGGCACTGGCTCGGCACTGGCGCGGCTCGGCACTGGCGCGGCTCGGCACTGGCGCGGCTCGGCACTGGCTCGGCACTGGCGCGGCTCGGCACTGGCACGGCTCGGCACTGGCACGGCTCGGCACTGGCTCGGCTCGGCACTGGCGCGGCTCGGCACTGGCTCGGCACTGGCTCGGCTCGGCACTGGCGCGGCTCGGCACTGGCTCGGCACTGGCTCGGCACTGGCTCGGCACTGGCACTGGCTCGGCACTGGCTCGGCACTGGCGCGGCTCGGCACTGGCTCGGCACTGGCTCGGCACTGGCTCGGCACTGGCACTGGCTCGGCACTGGCTCGGCACTGGCGCGGCTCGGCACTGGCGCGGCTCGGCACTGGCTCGGCACTGGCGCGGCTCGGTTGTGCGGTGAAGGAGATGTGTAGGTGTGCGTGCCTACCTCTCCAGGCCTTTGAGGCTGTTGAGGATTTCCCTGATTTCCTCGTGGACATCACCCATCGTTCAAGCAAGACGGGAAATTCTGCAACACTTTGAGACACGCGATTTCATTTCATAATACAGAACGTTCCGTAGCAACGAGGGGAAACCTGTGCACGCGAGGGATCGACTCACAGCACAGAGTGAGGGCTACACACTGCGAAACGCATAATCTCTGTGGCCTGTTTAACACGAAGATCGCGTTATTATAAATGTGTTGCAACCCTCCACCACCCGACACGGACAATCAGTAAACAATGTGTCACGTTGACAAAACGCCAATTAGCTACTTCTTCAGCCCGCCGGTGTGTTGAAGAGTGAATCCACGACATTTAGAATTTGAGTACTGTGACGTTTCGCTGGTAATTACATCCAACATCTTCGGGCGATCTGCCAGCATAGCGAAGCCATCCACCTGCTCCCGGTCTTAAATAGAGCAGCAGGGTGACGTCATCATCGTTGTTGAACCCCACCAAGTTTCAAGATCAGACGCAGAGGTGGGCGGGTTATTGCAATTGTGTAATAGATCAGTAATCTGTCACTTAGCACGTGACTCCTCTAAGCAATTGCAATATGTATTGTGTTTTACTTAACAATACGCTTCCAGGCTGCGCTGAGTCTGTAGCTATCACAGCGGCTGAAATTATTTGTATTCTCAATTTCGATTGATTTTCTAATTAGTCTTGGCCAGTAATAATTAGTTTTGCATAACACTTCAACGTTATCAAAAGCAATTGAATGTCCTTGTTGGCAAGCATGCTCTGCTACTGCTGACAGCTGTGTTTGGGAGAATTTAATGTTCCTTTGGTGTTATTTTAGTCTTACGCTGATGTTACGTGCCATCTGACCAATATAGCATTTACCGCATAAGCAATTGATCCGATATACCCCTTGTGTTGACCACTTCTCTGTAACCTGACCACACAGCCGCATTTCGTGTTCGCCTTCCAAACGTAAAGGTCAGAGCTGATAGGTGTGGGTGGAAGCGACGCAAATCAGGTAGCGGCATTCATGAAGTGACGACGTCTTTGCGAATCATCGTAAACGGGAGAGACGTAATTACCAAGTTCGTGTTTCGGCTCTGCACGGCTTTACCGAACGAAGTCTGTTTTCTGGAACAGGGTGATGTTTCAGCTCTGCACGGGCTCACGCTGCTAAGATTTTCATCTCCGCGTCGAATGGCAATGCCAGTGGTAGAATATTCCGCGTTCCTATGGCAGGGGCCAGTGTCTCCATCAGACAACCACTTTTGACTCTCCCATCAAGTGGCACTCGTTTTATGTACCCCGGAAGGATGATGGGCTGAGTCAAATCCAAACTTGGATATGATTTGAACTCACAATTTTCTTTTACAGGCGAGTTAACACGGCCATATTTATATACATCATACAAATAATACATAGCCTATACCTATATACAGCATATACATATATACAGTAATAAAAAAAATTATATTATTATCAAGTCATGGTTAGGGTGCGAACAATCAAACCTGGCAGGGCGCTCCCAGTACCCGGTGGTGGTAGTGCTGTGATGATGGTGGTGATGATGCTGGTGCTGTGATGCTGTATCGCTGTGATGCTGCTGGTGATGGTGCTGTGATGGTGGTGATGGTGGTGCTGTGATGCTGTGATGGTGGTGATGGTGGTGCTGTGATGATGGTGGTGATGATGGTGCTGTGATGCTGGTGGTGATGATGCTGATGGTGGTGATGGTGTCGCTGTGATGATGGTGGTGATGATGCTGGTGCTGTGATGCTGTGTCGCTGTGATGCTGCTGGTGGTGGTGGTGATGATGGTGGTGATGGTGGTGCTGTGATGCTGGTGGTGATGGTGGTGCTGTGGTGCTGTGATGCTGTGATGGTGGTGCTCTGATGCTGTGATGCTGGTGGTGATGGTGGTGCTGTGATGCTGTGTGTCGCTGTGGACGCGAGTCCTCTGCTGGGTTGTGAAGGCGGCCCCGATGGCACCACGTCGTGTGTGTGTGCCATTCGTGTGTGTGCCATGCGTCCAGGACAAACACCGGGCCCTTTCAGTACCACGAGCACAATAGAGCACCCAGGAAGGGGCATTGTCTTCACTTTCAGACCCATGCTTGTTGGGGCTTGCAGGTAACTAGAACCCTGTACAAGCAAGAATGTGCATTCTCTTTTAAGAAGTTGAATCAGTATTTCCATGTATGTTTAGCCATGCGTTTTTCATCAGTTGCATTTCGTAAAAACCGTAGTTTAAGTATTTTCGTGTAATGCCAAATTCTAGGAGTTATTTTACGAGCTGAATTCAGTGATGGTATTTGGAGCCAAATTCAGCAGATATGCGCCCCCCATCATAGTATTGAGGAATGTCAACCACTGGATTAAGCTATAAACAGGATTTGAGTAGAATTGAGCAACACCGCACAATATCAGCGGGAAACCACACATGTAATGTGATCCCCAACCCCATAAATGTCAATCAGCATTACGTTTAACCTAGACCAGACGAATACTATACCATTAAAAACACATTCAGCTGACTGGCATCTTGTGTTGCAAACAAACACGAGTAGTATATAGGCGTGTTTACACATCACATTCATACTGGCCCAGGTCTCCACTCGCTAAAAAAAAACCAAGTGATTCACACCTATTAAAATGAAAGATAATTAATTCGTGTATTACATGCGATGTTGTTCCAACACAATTACTATGCAAAACATCGCGTGTTATTGTAACTAGGCTGCTGTTACCAATTGCGTTCAAAGCAATCCCCACGTCTGCAATGCGCCGCGTGACACACCTTATGACAACACCTTGCCATTGAAGCACTGTACACATCACCCAAGTTGCCAAGCCATGCGCAGGAGTAACTCCAAGCACAGCTCAGATGTAGGATGCGAATCTCCCAGTGGCAGTGAGCTCGCCATTTGTTGCAAAGGTTCACAGTGCAAATCCGTCAGGCCATCCCGGTTATTACTGCGGGTGCACGATCTGAACGTTAAAGATCTCCCGACGTAATTCGAACTGAGTTAAGCCATTGTGTAGCGGCGTCTTGGTCCAAATTGTAATAATTACATGCAACGACTTGATTGCGATTCACAAGTATCAGAAGGGAAATGCATCGTGACGAGGAACTAAACCGAGTCGGAGTGGGTGTGTGCGAGACTCCCAGGTCTCGTCTTGAAATACTTGTGTACTTGCATTTTCTTTTCCTTAAGTTACTCACTTGACTGACATTCAAAACAAGGAATTCAGAAATGCACATGAGACGGATTCTTTTATTCATGCAGAATTACAATAACTGCTTCCATTACTGCCTACATACTTTAGAAAATAATCAAACTGGGGATAACCCTCGGCAAGAAAATTATAAATAAGGCATTGTAACCTTCATTTCAACTAAGGTACCCTATTGCCATATAGCAATGGTGGAGTTCATGTTTGTCATATTAACAAACCAGCATATGAGTCATGCAAAACTGCCATCATCTTGTCTGATTTTGTAACTGTGACTGCAATATTCTATTTCAACAAGCGCTTAATTTTAATGGATAGGAAGCATGGAAATAAAAATACAAAACAACGGCAAAACTGGTAACGTGAGTGCTGCTTTGATGAGCAAGGTCAACAAAGCATATTACTGGACGTCAATTTTATTTGCTTCGTTAACTAAGCTAGAACTTTAATTTGACAGATGAATTCACAAGAGCCCTAAGAAGCGATGCTGTCGAGTTATAAAACGTAGACAAATAAAAATCACCAGCAGTTAGTATTTGAAACGAGGACATTACGCGCAGGGAATGACACATGATCAAGGAACCGTGCTGCTCCTGACACAACACCGCACACGTCGGCAAAGGAATGCTCTGCTCATTTGTGGTAATTCACCGGTGTAGAAATGTTTATCGACAGCAGCAGTAGCAGCAGTTCCACAAGCAAATCTTCACGTTTGAACACGGAATTCTCCAAGTCTCACGCCTTTGCTGGTGTCGCTGCTTTTGGCTTCTTGAGGTGGTGGTAATTAGGAAGAATCTTCATGAGAAAATCCAGCTGCAGGGACTGAGACTGAAAAAGAATCCCACAGAGTTGGGTCATGAGTTTGGTAGGAATGCACTTGTGCCCAATGATGCTGCTGTCACCAGCATGCAGGTCGGAGATTTCAAGTTTTGGTTATTACCTTATACAGAAAGTAAAACCTACAAAAAAAATTTAAACTGCCAGAATTACAAACAAAATAAGTTTGATTTTAAGTTATATTAAGTTTCATTTAATGTCAATTACGCTGAACATTTTGAATTCTGGTTGAATGTTTTACAAATGTTGTTATAGTTTGCCGTTTCAGACAAGGTAGAAAATAAATTCATCTCATTCAACCCATTTACTCTCTGCATTGCCACCAACAAGAAGACGTTCAAATATCAATGATTGAGGCACGTGTAATGACTGTTTACAAATAAGAGAAAAATATATCTTCTAGTCTTTAAAAAAGGTGCATGCCAAATATGCTAGTTTTACGGCAGAAAAGGGTAAACAGCTTGGACAATAAAAATCGAATGTAGCAAGAAAATGACACATGGAAAAGGAGGTTGTGATGGGAGGAACACATATGCTGGACATCTGTGAAAAAGAGCTTCATAGCTCATCGGATTCCTCCACTAGAAAGATTCTGATTCTAAAGCAGAGCTGGCTATAGAGATGAGCACTGGAGTGAGACCTAGAGGTCAGTGTCCAAGGGGAGGATCTCGAGGTAGTGGGAAATTAACAGCAGACTTTTCACCAACTGTGAGATCGGGCAGAAGCCAATGGTGAAGTGTGGTGACACCTTGACCCTTCCACTCATGACCCCCCCCCCCCTCCCCGGCAGGGTAAGGTGCGGCACCTGTGGTTTCTCGGACTGGGTTCTGCGCGAGCAGCGCTCGCCGAAGACCACCGTGTTCTCAGGGATCACTTCGTCCGTGTTGACCTTACAGCAGGCGCCAACCACACAGCCGCTGCTCAGCACTGTGCTCCTCCCGACCATGGCTGGAAAACAAACGCACTTTTGAGCTGCATCGAGGTTAGGCTGCAATGAATGAGAGCAGTGCTCAGGTTTTTTAATTATACCTGGATTATCATCGAGGTGATCGTGTGGCTCAGAGCATTAGCCGGCACCGCTGAGCTGCAGGATTCAAATCCAGACTTCAGCCACCCGTGATTAAGCTGCGTTCCCGAGAGTAGCGAGTTGATCTTCTCAGTGTCACCACCAACAATACAACCCTTATGAAATTGGTTTGTCACCTCATTTAGCATAGTCCAGCTCCGAGGATTACACTTTTGATTTGAATGACATGCAACTAACATGTAATGCGTTACATATGAAAAGGTTTGCCTCCCAATGTGGATGAGTGGCTGATAGAAGGGACTCCAGGAGCAGCGCTGTGATGTCATCTTCCAGGGGCTACACTGGCACAGGCTGAATGGCAATGTATTTGGTGGTAACATTACACCAGTGTCACCACTGGAAAATTGTGAGAAAATAATTATATAATCAATCTATACTGCAACCGTGCTATTGGTATCATGTCTGTCATGACACTGACCAACTTCTGTGCAGCATCGTGAGATGAAGCTGCATTGAGATGCAATGTAAATGCACACTATATTATAACGTGTGTGAAGAAATTAATATATGGAATTATTGTAACATCACATGTATCACAAAACTACTTCTAGGATCCCTTCAAAAGGCACCTTCATCACACCGAGGCATAAACCTGTTGCAAGTGTGGAGGATGTTCTTTAGAGCTGGATTAAGACAAGCCAAGTATAGACAACATATTTAAGGCTTTTTTCTGCATTCAACCTCCTAAAAAAGAGTTAAAGATTTTTAAAAAACCCGTAGAAAAATGTCCAAATGTCCCAGTACCTTTTGATTCGATTGTATTATAGTCTCCGATTTTCAAGGCTTCGCTGTCTGAATAACAAAGTTAAAGGTATCTACAACACAGAGACAATAACAAATTATTCTCAAACATGCATAGCAATGTAAAGATAACAGGATTTCTTTACTTTTAATCAGTGAAAATATAAATGTCTCGATGTTTCAGCCAACTAGCCTTCAAAAAATATTGGTGTCAGTGAGCCTGTCCTGCTCCGACACACGCATTAGTGTGTGTAGGTAGAGAGGCTGGAAGGCTCGGGGACCCGGACGTTGGGACACAGTCCGATGGGAACACCTCTCTCTTAGCCACAACAGCAGTCTCCACGTCATCACACATACCATTTCTGGTTTCCACTCGAACCTCATTTAGCACATAAACCAAATTCAGAAATCGGAATTCAGCTGCCCGACACTTCGGCTAGAGCGCCTGGCTGTACAGGTAGGAGAATGAGTGGATAAGGGCTCTCCTGTATCACTCCAGAAGACTCACGTCCACAGAGATACAGTGCTCCAGAGTCTGACGTGACACACTGCACACGTGACACAGCTGGTATGGGAACTCCTCTCGAGCACACAACGAAAATGTTGTCTTCTCAGCATGTGTGTTTTCACCCCTGGCTTATTGTATTTGCAAATTCATAAGGTGTGGCGATATCAGAAAGGAGTGTGGTTTCCTTCCCCCTGCAAATAATAGGATTAAGTTATAAAATTACCATTTATGCAAAGGGATTTTAATAAAAAAGTTTAAACACTAAAATATGTGTTGGCAGCAGAACGATCTTGGAGAGGAATACGAGCGGCAGTCGTTGCGCAGTTGGCATTGCGAGAGGTGGAGTCAACTGGCTCCCTCACGACCCCAACGGGTAAAGGGACTGATGATGATGATATGCCCGAGTGGATTTAATGTTCAATGCTTTTAAGCAAAGGATACGACAGCCAACTTCAAACACATTGTTGGTTCCGATCACCATCGTCACTGGTTCCATTTCATTTTTCTCTGACAACGGATTCTTGTCTGGCAACCTAGAGGGAGACGGCAAGAAGAAACCTCATCACCATCATCATACAAAGTACAGCCAGAGCAGTTGGATGAATGTTAGATTATCATCACGGGTACAAAAATTTGAATCTGGCTCAATTTGATGTGACAGCGTGCAACCACATGCATCTTAAATGACTTCAGAGTGCAACAATGGTGTAAACGTGTCTATAGCGATGCAATCGATTGCTCGTGATAGGACCCGCATCCCCTCCATTGCACAGAATTCCCAAAGCTTATCTCGGCCGAATGAAGCCTCACCGGTTGATGATCACCACTTGTTCTTCGATCAGGTTGTTCTCCCCGATTATTATTGGGCCCGCATCAGCTATAATCCTGGCCTTGGGATGGATAACTGTCCTTGTTCCTGAAAAATAGATTCAACATCTCTTCAGTACACATCCACCTGCCAGATAATCAATAACACCAGAACATAGGATTCTGAAAGGTATCTTTATAAATGTACAAATCATTTTTTAGCAGAGATGAATGTGATGCAAGGTTTAGGTGCTCATGGGCGTTCCATGGTGTTTTTGAGCATTCGTGAGTGCATATAGGTGAGTGCAGACGCGGCAAGCATTGAACACTGTAGGCTGTGAAGCACCAGTTTGCATAACGCTGAAGACCAAGTAACAGATGTGGCCTTGATGACGTGAGTGGAGTGGAGCTCCTGAACATGCTCACGTAAACATCATTTGGTGTGCATTCACATCTGAAGAATGGCTGTTCTCTATGGAAATGCTTGAGACTAATTGATGCAGACTTAATTCAGTTCGCCGCGTGGCTTCATGCTTGTGTATAACTAATGCGGAACACTGTAGATTTATGGAAATGTGTAAACGTGTCTAGAATGTGAAGGCTTACCCACACACTACTGACAAATTAAGTAAATTTGCTTCTACATCTGACACCTTCTAAGTGTGCCGAGTGCTCTTTGTCCACGCCAGGGTGGCACGGTACCAGACGCACAGCCCGGCAGCGATAGGAGACGACACTCCACACTTACGTGACAAATTTTGTTTTATTTAATTGAAAACAATAATAATTGGAGTCCAGTAAACGTAAATTATATTTTAACGATATCCTTCATCGGGAGTTTTTGTTTGCTCCATGGATTAGTCAAGCCAGACCCTCACTAACAACTCAAACATCTCTGCCAAAATAAAACAATAAGAACTGAGCATTAACCAAAAATATTTCATGATGAAGTCTTAGTTACATGTCCAAACCATATGAAATGAAATGCAAGTTCCAGACTGAGTCACTGTTTGATAAACTTAAAGTGTTTTGGAAATTTGATTAATACCAGCAGACTCCATATGTTGGACAAACTTAACCACAGCCTTACAATAACACCTACATATTTTGGTTTTGCTCACTTCGTAATGCAGATACTTCTTAACACGGCATTAACAATGTGCATGCTATTGTAGCGAGAGTACCTTGCAGGATAAAATTAGCGTTTCTGTTTTATTTTACATTTCAGTTGCAAAAACCACACCACAGAACTATGTGTGCAAGCTTGTTTTGTTTGCACCAGTTTCGTTCTGATTAAATAAATTCTATTCTGTTTGTTTTCCTACAAAGTGTTTCCACCCAGCCACAGCCACGAAAATTATCTCTTTTTTAATGGTGTTGCGAATGAAACACGCGAAATTATTGTGAAGGGCATGCAGTTACCGATGGTGACCTGTCCTCGGATCTCGCTTTCCACACAGACAACAGCACCTGGCGCGATCTTCACGCTGCAGAGATAAACGTGCCACACACAGAATAGTGCCTCCAGGGATGAAGCACTGAACACTACAACTGGAGGCCATTTCAGTTTTACATTGCAGATTTTATTTCACCTGCACTTCTAGACTGGGTTTCACTGCTCAGGCAGATGGTGTGATATGGATGTAAGGGTCATGTACCATGGATGTTAGGGGTCATGTACCATGTTCGGGGTCACGTGCCAGGGATGGTAGGGGTCACGTGCCAGGGCTGTGAGTGGCCTAGCTAATCACTATGAAGCCAGAGGTGAAGCAGAACGTGCAGTTGCATTTTCCCATTCACGGTCTCGTTTTAGACACCACATTATTTTGTGAATAATTATTGTTTTACTATGTCCCATATAGTAAAACGACTGTCTGCACCCCAACGTAGGATTAGCAACACTTCACCTAGAGTCCTAGACTCTCTCTCCCGAGGCCCTCTCCTAGTGGCTAGCAGACCCTGACATTGGCATTTAGCACCATAACATATTGCTGTCATACGCAAGAATATACAGAAGTCGAATTTAACGTTTGTTTTTCAGGTAGCCTTTCATTTAGAGGTTCATTTCAAATGTGTATTGATATTCTTAGGTTTAAATTACATTCTTAGAGAAGGCAGAATGGTGAACGAGGAGCGTGATACACGAGTCTTGTTGTAGAAGTGGCAGAGAGGCGAGGTGAGAGGGAGAAGGGAATGAGATTAACGTTTGTGTCTAATCCACAGCCCATAGGTCTGCATGGGGAGTTGGCCACGAATCGTCTTAAACACGTGTGTGAGTGTGAGTGGCTTTGCACTTGCCTGCTCTAACTTGCATTGGCACGAGTCTAAAGTCGGTTCCATAAACATGTAAACCCTGCAAGAGTATACATCTATAAACGTGTAAAACGCACAAATTGTCGTGTACAAGACTGTAATGATGGTACACAAGGAATCACAGCGGGCAGCGTCAGCGTCTTCAATGCGGCTGTTGTAAGACGATGAGTAATGAAGAGCGAGGCGAAGTTGCCAGCAACTCGGGGCTGGTCACCTGCGACTCCCTTTGCTTGTTGACAACACGAATGGGGGGCGGCCTCAACTCGCCTTCACCGAGACGCAGATTAAAATGCCCCACAACGAAGACCATCAGTTCAGGGAAGCTTCATTCACACTGGACTTGATTTGTGTGTGTTTGGTCCGGCCGCGTAATGCTCCAGCCAGGTTGTTGTTGTTGTTGTTGTCGTGAGACCCACCACCACCACCCATGGCGTGAGACCCACCACCACCCGCCACGTGGGTGAATTCGGGTGCCACGCCAGTCAACTGCGGTTACAAACACAGCCGTGCCCCTGTGTTGTTGTTGTTGTTGATGATGTTGTTGTTGGTGGTACAATGGCTGTGGTACACAGTTCGATTCCTGCTCACGGCCACCAACATCAGTGACGCTGATCTAAGCCGGTACCTGGGCCTCCCCTAGGTAGACTCAGCCTCAAATGAGTACCCGGTGCGGTGTAAACATCGCCACTAGGGAGACAAAGGCGGCCGGGCGTGGTGTTGGCCACCCACCGCCTCGTGTGTCGCGCCGGCCTTCACAGCTGCTGCTCGCTAACAGCACTTGCCCCTAACAGAGCGTTAAGGCTACGCGGGGGAGCTTTGTCTTTGTGGCGACTGCGCGAGAGGCCCCCGCTAGGCCCAGGCCTGGAGGCCCAGGCCTGGGCCTAGCGGGGCCCGCGCGGCGGAGACGCCGCCTCGGAGCGCTCCCTCCTCCATCGCCATCACCACCCCTCACCTCACTCACCTCACCCACTCACTCAAGTCTCTTAGCTCACCACTCACTGTCACACTCTCTCTCTCTCTCTCACCTCTTGGGCAGCAGCTGCTTAGACGCCAGGTCCGCCATGTCGCCCCGTGACGCGCCTCGATGTCACAGCCGCTGAACCGGTAACCGGTTTCGGGATCGATGCTCAGGAACCGGTTACAGATTTCGGCGCGACGTTTCGTGCGCGCAGCGAACGCAGTGGGGGGCTGCTGGGCAGGGTGCGCAGGGTGCAAGCGCAGCCCTGCAAGTGCGTGCTCGCGACACTGCTGGCCGGATGAACCCTCCGCTATTAAGACTTGTCGGGGGTACTTGGTCTACTCTTCCACACTGATCCCGCGAGCCCGGCACTGTTGTCTCGTGTTAAACCTCCTGCTGGTGAAACATTTGCTCCCAAAGGGCTGTGTGGATGCTGCCACGTGTAGACTTGTACCACCGCGTGTTGTGTGTGAAGGGAGAGATGGTAACGCGTGCGTGTTTCTCTATGGAAGGTATGTTTTGTTATCTGCTTACACAGTTGTTATTTAGGGTGGCACTCGGCTGATGGATGTGGGAACCACGATATCGGTGGGCGGCTTTTGATGACAGGGCCATGGGGACTGAGCGCCGTGGAGTGCACGCCACACAGATGGGTGCAGCAACATTGCTGCACCACAATCTCTCATCAGCATTATCCAGACCACCAGCTCAAGAAGAACTGCGTGGTCATGTTGCCGCGCAGACGTCGGAGCACCCAACTTGGCAGTGACACAGACGCAGCCGCGGGCGGGTTTCACCGTCACCGGGACTCATCATCGGCACGGGACACCGCCTCAGGCAGCTGCGGAGAGACAAAGGCGGCGGCGGCGCTGCGGGGACGAGATCCGCCGCGTGGGACCAGTGGTGGTGTCGATGATTCACAGCTCCCCCCCCACCACCACCAGGCAGGGCCCGGGGCGCGACGGCGCGGAGTGGAAAATCCCCAAACCCCCAGCCTGGTCCAGACCCACAGCCTCGTTCAGCATCCGCCTCTGGGCGCGATTCTCTTTGCTCGTCCCCAGTGGTTATTAGACTCCGACAATTATTCATAGTCCACTGACCTCGGTCGTGTGGGTTGTTGTGACCATACTTCACCTGGTCAGCCATAGCAACAGTACAGTGCTGACAGTGGCTGTTGGGGCCCTCTGCTGCTCCACAACGCAGCCTATAACACCTGTTATGCACGAGGTCACCCATCCCCACAGCACGCTCTATCTAGCTCGCTCCCGAGGTCTGATGATGAGATGGGGAGCGCATCCTTTGTGCTCTGGTCATTGTGTGTGGCACTGCAGTCTATGCTGCAGCACTGTGCACTCACGCTGCGACTAACTGCTCGTGTGAGAGGGTTCAGTGTTGGTGCAGGCAGTGTGTGATGCACAAATAGCAGCAGCAGGAGGAGGCTGTCCATCTGGACGAGTCGGTGCCCTGGCGGAGACGGAGCGATGAGCTCAGCGCAGGTGCCGGGTGGCTCATCGCACCGTAGGGTCGTGAGAGGCGGCGGGGGGGGCGGGTGGGGAGGCCTTCATCCAGCAGTGGAGTGACCATGGCCGATGACGATCGTGTTTTCAATTTCTGAATTATCGATTCGCCCGGCGCTCACGATTTTATGTGCGGCGAGGAATCGACGGAATCGATTCGCGATGGAGCTGCGTGACGTCAGGCGTCGCCTATATAAGGGGCGCAGCGCCCCCGCTGATCCCATTCGAGTCGCTCCGCAAGTCGTCACGCGTCTCCGTCGCCTCCTCCTCCTCGTCTCTCCTCCCTCTCTCCTGCCGGGACCGCCACTCACACAGCGAATCGAAAGCGGCCTTCGGGGAAGCCGGGGAGCCGGATGATTAAGAGCTCCGTTGAGCGCATACTGAACAGCCACTGTTTCGCCAGAGAAAAATCCGGGAGTCGTACGATGCCAGGACTCACCATAGATCGGAGGTGAGAACTCCTCTTCCTGCTGCTCCACTACACCTCGTGCACACCACGGCCACGGCTTTAAAGTAACTTGCAGTAAACTACCCTTAGCCAATACACGTGCGGGTGAAGGCAACGGACTGCGATGTCCGTAGTCGAGGCGGCTTGGCCATACGTCACCCTACTCGTCGGTGCGGATTGGTGACGAAGGGGTCCCAATACCCGTTTCGGACGTCACTCGGCAACTTGACGGTGGTCGTGGTTCATGGCGCAGGGCGACGACCACTGCGCCACCGCTCCTCCCCGTGCGGTAGCGGCCTCCACGATCCGCCTTGCGAGCCCCCCCCCCCCATCGTCACCTTCTTGTGGGGCTCCTCCACGTCTCGAATAGCCCCCCGCGGTGTCGCTACCCCTCCTCGGCACACGAAGTGAGAGATGAGGGAGGGGGGCTTAAATCGCCTAGATGGGCCTCCTGGCGTGCCGAGTGGCCGCCTCCTCGTGGTGTTGTTGTTGTCTCGCCGTGAGCGGTGCCCACCACCACCACATGGTGGTGGTGGTGTGAGGGGTTTGGGCTGTCGGTGAACAATGGCCGCGTCTCGAGTAGCGAGGGAGGAAGACGCCTCGAGGGGCCCTCCCGGCTCGCGCTTCCTCGCAGCACGAAGAGGAAGCGAGCGAGGCTGTCGTCAATATTATTCACGAGGACTCTTGCTGCTGCTGCCCCCCCGGCTTGACGCCTCCTGCTGCTGCCCCCCCCGGCTTGACGCCTCCTGCTGCTTGAGAAAGGAGGACAATGGGGGTGGGGGGGGGGCGATGCCTCCGCCCCCAGGCTCGGGGCGGAGGAGCCGGGGAGACAAAGGGGGCCGTGACGCGGCCAGGCTCTAGCGCATTCTCCGATTGTTAAAACATTTGCGTTCGAATTCGGCAGGCCGCCCTGGTTATTTGTTGCGGTACATTGACCGTCACACACGGGGGGGGGGGGGCGTTGAAGGCCCCCGTGACGTAATTAGGAACGAGGAGGGGACATTGTGGCGGCGGTGTTGCGGGTAGCATTTGCTACATTTGAAAACATATATAGCACCCCCCCCCCCCTACGATGGCACAGCAAATAATAACTCTTCTGTTAGCCTCCTTAACCCGGGGAGAGGTTTAACTCCCATTACGCCGCGAGGCTGCAGCATGCGGAGTCCCATGCTGGCGGTGCCTCCATCGCTTTCTCGTCATCCGCGACTCGTCAGCAGGGATGCTGCCGGGGGGGCCGGGGGGCCCAGGCTGCACCGCGGCTGTTTCAGTTGTTGACGACGTCCGTGTGACCTTGACGCTGCTGCTGTCTTGACACGTGGTGCTGTTTTGACGCGTCGAGTTGTTGACATTTGACGGCTGTGGTGAACCTGCTGGACACGGGGGGAGGGGCAGCGGTGGCACGGGGGGGGGAGGGGCAGCGGTGGCACGGGGGGGGGAGGGGCAGCGGTGGCACGGGGGGGGGAGGGGCAGCGGTGGCACGGGGGGGGAGGGGCAGCGGTGGCACGGGGGGGAGGGGCAGCGGTGGCACGGGGGGAGGGGCAGCGGTGGCACGGGGGGGGAGGGGCAGGGGTGGCACGGGGGGGAGGGGCAGGGGTGGCACGGGGGGGAGGGGCAGCGGTGGCACGGGGGGGAGGGGCAGGGGTGGCACGGGGGGGGAGGGGCAGGGGTGGCACGGGGGGGAGGGGCAGGGGTGGCACGGGGGGGAGGGGCAGGGGTGGCACGGGGGGGAGGGGCAGCGGTGGCACGGGGGGGGGAGGGGCAGCGGTGGCACGGGGGGGGGAGGGGCAGCGGTGGCACGGGGGGGGAGGGGCAGCGGTGGCACGGGGGGGAGGGGCAGCGGTGGCACGGGGGGAGGGGCAGCGGTGGCACGGGGGGGGAGGGGCAGGGGTGGCACGGGGGGGGAGGGGCAGGGGTGGCACGGGGGGGAGGGGCAGGGGTGGCACGGGGGGGAGGGGCAGCGGTGGCACGGGGGGGAGGGGCAGCGGTGGCACGGGGGGGGGAGGGGCAGCGGTGGCACGGGGGGGGAGGGGCAGCGGTGGCACGGGGGGGGAGGGGCAGCGGTGGCACGGGGGGGGGGGAGGGGCAGCGGTGGCACGGGGGGGGGGGCAGCGGTGGCACGGGGGGGGGGAGGGGCAGCGGTGGCACGGGGGGGGGGAGGGGCAGCGGTGGCACGGGGGGGGGAGGGGCAGCGGTGGCACGGGGGGGGGAGGGGCAGCGGTGGCACGGGGGGGGGAGGGGCAGCGGTGGCACGGGGGGGGGAGGGGCACGGGTGGATGGAGTTGGTCGCCGCTAGCGACGCTTCTAGAACTCTGGCTTCATCCTCCAACCCCCCGTGCCGCCACTGTCCGTGCGCGCTGACGTCACACTACTACGCTGTGACGTCACACTACGCTGTGAAGTCGCGCCATGCGGCATTTGCGGTGACGTCAGCCGGTTATTTAACGGAGAATCGATCCGGCGTGAGTCGCGCCAACGATTCCCACGGGGCATCGTGTTTGGGCGACTTGTAGGTTTATCTGCGCACCACAGTGGCTATCCGGAATAAAACCAGGAGATTATTCAAGTTCATTTATTAGGTATGGCCCTGTGAGCCATTCGGCTCTTGAATCGGGTGCAACTGCAACAAACAAAAAACAAACATAAACAAAAAAAATGTTAAAGTGACTGTGCAAACAGAAAATCCAAGAAAAGACAGCAAAATATTGCAGAAAAAGCACCGTACACCAAAAATCCCAGTGGGATGCAAGTCAAACAACAACAACCATGAACATCATTGCCTTTTACAAGGGCGACCAGGGTTATACGTTATTAAAGGCATTTAATTTAACACATCTACACTACCAGTAGTGTTTAAACTGTTCATGTTGCTTTATCTAATAAAGGTCCCAACTTGGTCATGAACGCGATTTCAACACAGAGGGTGTATCATCCCTTAGCGCAATAAAGCTGCACATGTGGGGCTGTGAGTATCTTATCGAGTCTCCGCGTGAGAATCTGGCTAGAAGCGTGATCCCGTCGTCGGGATTCTCTGCCCTGATGCCAACACGCGCCTCCACAGTGACGACTCCATGGCCCTGCACCCCGTCTCGACACGCAGCTCCCGCCTGACCAGACGGGCGTGCGAGGCAGCGCTCATCCGTCTCGCTCCTAGGCCAGGAGTTGGACATTCCTCGTTCACATGGCTCGGGCCAGTCTCTTCGTGCCGGAATGAACACTCCCGGCCCTCTAAACTGGCACTTGCGCAGGCTGCAGCCAGGCCGTGGTTTGTTAGGAGGGGTGCATTTCTGAGACTCCGTGACCTTGGTCTCCATGCGTAACGAGAATCCAGTCGGCAAGGGAGAATGGCGTTCCTCGGGATAATGGCGCATGGTGAAAGGCCTTGCTCGCGTAGCTGTGAAGCGTCTATCTGTGTGTGTGGGGCATCTATCTGTGTGTGTGGGGCCACTTGGCAGTGATGTAATCTCTTGCCTGGCGTACGCGTGGGGGGGGGGAGAGTGGGGAGGGAGAGGCCCTTTGGGCTCCCACTGGACGCGGTGACGATGCCGCTCGTGGCTCCCATTGCACCAGGGATGGCGCTGTTGTTCGGAAAGCCCTCGAGGCCTAAACACCTCAGGCGGCCAATTACAATCACCTCCGTCCTCGTACACTTAAAGAGCACCATCGACGTTTTAATAGGTAACAGTTGACAGCTGTTTATGAAGCAACATAAGGAACTTGGGGGAAATATGTTGGATGGAATTCCGAAGTGCAGCGGTGCGAATGAGAAGTGTTCGACCTGCAGTGCGCTTTGTTATTAAACACGGTATAGTTGAGATTAAATTTGCAGTCATGGACCATCTTGAGAACCTTGACATTGCACCGATTTTCCTCAAGTTCTCTTAGGATCCGTTCCAATAATTCTCGCCCACTGCTGTCCAACACGACTGCCTAACCGATGCCTTCCCTGCTGCCCTAAGCCTTGTTGTACCTGGGCTGTCGGTGGAAGGTAAACGCTGCGATGTTGCTGCCATTCCAGTCGTGCAGTGACGAGCTTCAGGATGGGCCCTGTTTAAAATACATTTCCCTGATGTTTGACTGATGTAAAACCCTTGCAATCCGTTCAACGTGTTTTTTTTTATTTTAACGACGGCAAGTGCAAAATCACTTGCTCTCGAACTCTGAGCACATTTTGGTCATTTCATGTTGATGGTTTGATTAAAAAGTGCATTTTCCTTGGGAATTTAATTTTACTAGGTACATGAACCACAATTAGAATTGTGTCCATGCAATATTGTGGCTTGTGTTTAACTGTTATTTGTACAATGCCTCCAATGTTTTTTTTTTGTGGCAAGTCAATGGTGATTGTCAGAAGAAAAGACTGGCCTTGGGTACAGGAATGTGGGATTAACCCGCACTTGCCAGTGACGACGAGCCAAGACTGCCCATGCCTGTGACCAGCGAGTCACTGTAACATGCTTGATTTGCAGAGATTCGGTCAGTTTAAGATGGAACGTCGCAATTTGAGCACATTGTTTACTTGGGTCCCCAGATGGGCTAGACAGCAGTAACTGTTGGGAGGGCTTCATGGCGATGGGGTAAAGTGTGGGAATTCTGATTTCTCCACTCGCAATTGTTGTTGGCAGCAGGGTAGATTCCCAAAGCTGGGGCATGATTGAGTACCCCGAGTCCTCTCTTCGTTCCTCGCGACCCCAATGCTCTGTTCCTTCACGGTTGCAAATCGAGCTCGTCTTAATGTTTAATAATTCAAGATAGAGACTCCCTGGCTTGGTTTTGTTTTGCGCGGTGGTTTGTGGTAATGGCACTGTACTACGTGTTTACGATAAATGGGCGCGTTGTACAGTGTGGCAGAGAGGAAGCTGAGCATTTCCGCTCTTGCGGCAGCTGCTGCATGGTGGTTAATTTTATAAGAATTGAGTGGATGCTATTTACAATAAAACTCTGCCTGTATGGGTGCTCCAACCAAGGGAAAGGTTATGGGATAAATATAAAATGTATGTGTAACGTAGTTTAATTGTTGCGTTTGTACGGACGCCATTACGTGTAGGTAGATGCTTAAAGCCTTTAAACCATACGCAGTATTAAATGGCAGCTGCCTTATGCTTGGAAGCTGCTCTGCATTAGTGGTGTGGGTTCAGGGAAGCTGACATTTTAAAATGCCGCAGTGCTAAGTATTTTCACGTGCGTCACAAATGCTCAAGTGACATGTTTGTTTCCCCTTTGCAGTCTGTCCTCGCAGTTTAGTATCCACCCGGGTCCAGGGCCTCGGTGGTGCTCCTGATGTTCCTCACCCATCTTTGAAGATCCCGGATGGGCGGGGGGATGGTGAAGGGGATCACAATCTCTCAGCTCTTATTTACACTGTAAGAAATGGCCTTGAATAAACACACCGCCGCAGTGCATTTCGGTTGATAACGCTCGGTTTAACTCTTCCTGAAGGAGACCTCACAGCGATACACTCCACTACGCCTGACGCGGTTATCTGGCTTGACCACCTAAATGTGAAATTTGTTGTTGTTGCTCTGCTTCTACATCAACCATACAAAAGACAAACTCTCTTTCCCTGCCTTAAGGGAAATACTGGGCCCAACGAACAATCTTTTTGTGGATATGTACCCACGCTGTGGGCTGTTTATGAGAAAAAATACTTAAGTCATCCATGCGCACTGTCATAGCACTCAGCATATCACTGCATTGGCATTGTGATTAAGCATGTGAGTTTAAGAGCCTTGAGGTGATTGCTGTTTAGGTTTTTTTCACATTAACAACACTTCCCGCTGTGGTGAACAGGGCGACAGACATGGCTTGCATATCTATTCACAAATACTGTTGGATCTTTGCGTTGCCTTAAAGTTCATGCTGCGTAAACAAATCGCCCTTTTTTATTTGGCTTTAAAGGCTGAAGAGGTAACGATGTGAGGAGCACCTATTAAGCCTGACTACACACCAAGTTAAAAACGATAAAACTTAAAATTTTACTGCATCAGGCCCACTGAGCCATATAGCTATTTCTCAGAAGCGACCTGGCCGCAAATGAAAGCTTTACGGGAAGGGGCTTAATGTGGGCATTTTAGCAGGGTTGGTGTTGGCACCACCACCACCACATTTGCCCTCAGTGCTGATGGCCAGACATGCCCAGTCACCTGCTTGCGCATGCCTCGGGAGCTGTGCTGATCATCTTTAGACGATATCTTGGCACCGATATTGAATGTTGACCATGCATATTAGATACTCAGATGGCACCGTTTGTCTGTCCTCAAGGATGATCGGCTCATTGTCATGCGGGATCCACCCGCCAACGGCAAGCCCAGTGTCTGGCACTTCCAGACAAAAGTCGGTGACTGTCGCACCGTGCAGTGGGACGCGGTGCTCAGCAACAACAACCTGTTCTTGGAGATTCCACAGGGCAGCCTGCCAGAGGGCAGCAAAGAGAGGTACGGTGAACCGGAGGGTGCATGCATGTGCCATCCCCGCCGTAAGCCAGTGCCCACAGGAGCAAGAACGTTGTACGAACACTGCAACAGTTTACAGTTATTGCATCGAAAGTATAATTTGGAGTGATGGCACTGATGGATTATACAATTTCAACAGTTATGAAATAACTAGGAATGCCAAAATGCATCACCATCTGCCCTTTTCGCTTTTTGAATTGTCACGCTTTGAGGTCTTAATTGAATTCCAAAATGTATGATGTATGCATGTATTGTCCTCTAACTTTGTAACCAAATTCAACATTGGCATATTCAATCTGCATAAATAGTCTCCAAATTATATTACACTATGCATGTATCATGAGTGTATTAATTTTACCCTTGAATGGATGCATCATTAAAAAACGAAGCCTTTCATCAAAAAAGCTTGTAATACATTGTGGTGCGAGATAATGCAGTGTTTGTCCACTCGCTTTGTACGGTTACATGATTTGCTTCTGTAACTTGAGATTGCATTGTGAACAAATGAACCGACTGTGGTGTGTAATCAGACCGATTCATGAGACCCCCTCCAGGTAGGGTTACACAAAGCTTGCACAAATTCCCAAGAGGCAGTAGTTTTACTATTTGGTAATACAGCCCATTGTGCCATGTCTGCCACAATTCCTGAAGGTGAATTTGATGTTTCCCTTTTCTCTCCCTGCAGCTTTTCAATTTTATTAGAACACGCTGAAGAAAAGTTTTCTGTGGACCACGTCATCGTCTGCTTCTACCGTAATCGTGAAGATAGAGGTAATTAATGGACCCGTGCTCACTTGGGATTTCAATGTTTGTATCTTGGAGTTGTCGTCTTTGCTATGATGTTATTAATGTTCTTTGTTGTGTTCCCCTTGCAGCCTCCATGATGCGTATATTCAACTATCTGGGCTTTGAGACTGTGAAACCAGGCCATCCCATCGCCCCCAACAGGCCTGACGTTCTCTTCATGGCATACTCCATTGATCGTTGCCCATCCTCTGATGAAGAATGAAGCTCGACGTCTTTAAAAATTCCATGAGTAATTCCGGGAGTTCAGCTCTTTTAGTTTTGCTTCATAATTGTCATTAACCAGTGCTATTTGTGACTTTAATGTGTTTTAAATTTCTCTTGTGTTCATAAATAGCTTTGTATTTATTTCCTTTTTAAAAAGGTCAGCTGTGCTAGTTGGGCAGTGTTTGTTATAACACCACTTCTGATACATTGGCTTGCTTTGTGTTGATTTAGTAAATGCATGAAACCAATAGATAACATCTGGATAATTAAACATGGCCTGCTTTGGGTAATTAAATACATCTGTTTAGCAACACACTTGCTTTCATCTTTAGATAATGTTTCTGTTTAAATTTATAACCTGTATTCCCAGCATATTGATCTCTTCTGTGATTTTGTCTTTATATGGAAAAAAATCTTGACAATAAAGATGAATAACAAGGTCTTTTGTAGAGGTGATTATGTTCACGTGGACCCTCAACTGAAATGTGCACACGAAGTTATTTTCCAGCCTGCAAAACGTGGGACTACCTGGAGGGGCTTTAACCCCCCCCGGTGGCTGTGACCAAGCACACTGCTGCTGCAACATGCCGGGGTCTCCAGCAACATGCCGGGGGTCGCCAGCAACATGCCGGGGGTCGCCAGCAACATGCCGGGGTCGCCAGCAACATGCCGGGGTCGCCAGCAACATGCCGGGGTCGCCAACAACATGCCGGGGTCGCCAACAACATGCCGGGGTCGCCAACAACATGCCGGGGTCGCCAGCAACATGCCGGGGTCGCCAGCAACATGCCGGGGTCGCCAGCAACATGCCGGGGTCGCCAGCAACATGCCGGGGTCGCCAGCAACATGCCGGGGTCGCCAGCAACATGCCGGGGTCGCCAGCAACATGCGGGAATCCCGGCTTGGGGGACGAGTGCTGTGCTGCAGGCCGAGTCAGTCACACCGTAGTCACACCGTAGTCACACCGTAGTCACACCGTAGTCACACCGTAGTCACACCGTAGTCACACCGTAGTCACACCGTAGTCACACCGTAGTCACACCGTAGTCACACCGTAGTCACACCGTAGTCACACCGTAGTCACACCGTAGTCACACCGCCTCAAAGGAATACGTTTGCTTTTATAACTACGTACTGTAGTTCTCGATTATTTGGCTTTGATTAAGGATTGTCAGCAGCGGTGTTTGATTGTGGATATAAGCAAAATGTTAATACTGCCAATTCTTAATGGCCTGCCTATAGAAGTGAAATGTATATGCTGGAGGAATCTTGAGCTGTTAAGCTCTTTGTCACACGTCGGGTCAACGTCACTCCGGTTCTGTGGGATTTACCGCAGTTAAATGGAGACCCGAATGTGCACACGCTGCTGTAGTGAGGATCGACATGGTTATTGCACGATTGTGGTGTCACTGAAGCTTCATTTTGAGGTTTTGTGATGACAAATCGGCAACACCTCGTCACGGGCTCTGGCGGGGAGAATGGGGCCGAGTGGAAAATCCCACCGCACATTCAGAGAACGCGAATGCCACGCGTGACGTCACCCCAAACACCACCCCCCCTCATTACACCAACATCAAGTACTGTGGGCACTCTAACCTCGTTACAAAGGTCATCCATCAAACGAGAGGGTGGTTGTGGGCAGTCGCGCCTGGCCACGTGTCTCGGTGACGATGTGAATACTGTAACTCGTCACGTGCCACATTGATGAAGCATACGCATCTTCGTGCAAGGGAGACCTGGACTAAATAAGAATATGATTTGAGTAACGCAGGCAGTTGTGCGCATACGAATACAATAAACTTGAATGCACATTCGGTGTGATGTTCACGTACTTTTAATGTACGATGGTTATTACTCCGTCTAGGCCGAGTGGACCTAGAGGGGTCCCGGGCGGGTCTCTACTGTAGCTGCCCCTCCCCCGCGGCGCTCGGGGTTAAAAATAGCCGCGCCCCGCCCCGCGCGGCACGCCGTAGCCAATGGGATCGCGCCACACCACACGGCCAGCCAATCAGCGCGCTCGGCACGCTGCCGCTCGGCTGTTGTCGGGCGGAGAGACTTGGGGGAGGGGGTCGTGGTAACGGGGGGAACAGCCACAGACGCGGGGTACACGGGCGGACAGGCAGGCGGGTGAACAGATAGACAGGCGGACAGATAGACAGGTGGTGTACAGAGACAGATAGAAGGCGGGTGTACAGATAGACAGGCGGACAGGCGGGTGGACAGATAGAGACAGGCAGATAAACAGGCGGGTGGACAGACAGGCAGATAGACAGGCGGACGTACAGATAGGCGGATCTACAGGCGGGCGGACAGAGAGACAGACAGATAGACAGGCGGGTGGACAGACAGGCGGGTGTACAGATAGACAAGCGGACAGGCGGGTGGACAGACAAGGGCACTGACGAGTGACAAAGTAAACAATTGGAGGGAGAGACGATTGAATGGGTAGACAAGTTAACATGAAACGAGACGAGGAGACGGACAGATGGACGTGTGGACAGATAGACAGGCGGGTGGACACGCGTGGGACAGGCAAACGAAGGGATGTGTGGGCTGTGAACTGGCGAAGATGATGGACAGACCACGTGGGAGAATGGCCGAGAGGGACACAGACGCAGAGCGCGGCTGCTGCTGCTGTTGTTGTTGATGTTTTCTTGTTCATGTTTTTGTTTTTTGTTTGTTGCGGTTGCACCCGATTCAAGAGCCGAATGGCTCACAGGGCCATACCAAATAAATGAACTTGAAACTTGATGATGAGGAACGCAGCGATGTCGTCGTCTCTCTCGGGGTTAGAAGAAGAAGTCACAGCCAGCGGCCATCTCCCGTGGCAGCCACACGACTCGCTTGTTCACAATGAACACCCCCACCCCGCCACGTACTATACACGGCATTGTGTTAGTGGAGCACATTCCCCAACCCACACCTTCACAACAATGGCTCAAGGTGACAACATTGTTCATTCGAGATTTGAAGCTTTCGTGACTGCAAGGAATCATATTCTTAGGTTTTTTCGGTAAAGTCACGTAGGTAAAACATTAAAATTAATGAAAATAAAATAAAAAACAAAAATCACGACGTTTCGGAGGCAACACAAGTCTCCGTCATCAGGTGGGACCGTCACAGCCGAATTAGCTGCATTTTATTTTCATTAATTTTGATGTTTTACCTATGTGACTTTACCGAAAAAACCTAAGAATAACATTGTTCATGTGCAGGCCCTTGTCTCTCTCATTCTCTAATATTGTCGCCATATTCTCAGGAGTCTCGATGCCAGTGAGTGTTGAGGTCTGCCAGCCACGACGAGAGGGCACCAGGAGAAGCTGGGGGTGGAGTGATGCTGCTGCTGCTACTCAATTGGATGAATACAGACCGCAGTGGTTCACAACAGAGGTGTGGACTCGAGTCATGTGACTTGGACTCGAGTCAGACTCGAGTCATGAATTTGATGACTTGCGACTCGACTTGGACTTGCATAACAATGACTTTGTCCCACCTATGAGATGTGGACTCGAGTCATGTGACTTGGACTCGAGTCAGACTCGAGTCATGAATTTGATGACTTGCGACTCGACTTGGACTTGCATAACAATGACTTTGTCCCACCTCTGGTTCACAATATGGTCATTAGTTGGGTTGCATGGACACAATAGCACTCCTGTGGCTTGTCTTTTTAAATTTCCCACCATTCAATTAGAATTGACGTTCTCTCAGTTGGACTGTAGTTCCAAATGAGGCCCTCTAAGCCTGTGCGTGAAGCTCTTGGCTACGTACGGTGCGAAAGTAGTTCAAGATACATACAATATCCCTAAGTAGGGAGGATGTGGATTGAGATATTTCAAAAAGCCAGCATGGCTTGACGTCAATCCTGTCAGCTCTGGTCCACAGTGCCGCTGATGACCATACCCACTCCCTGTGGTGAACACGCAAAAACTTCCACAGGAAACACTATGAGATCTCTTTTACCAGTGGCAAAATATAATGGTAGGTTTTTACCCTTTTAACTGGTACAAAACTGACACAGATATCCTCTCAGCATGTGCTTGGGCAACACCTGTGAGTGTGATCACCCATGACCTGTTGAATTGTCGCATTATCTGCACAGGCCAACCCAGTCCCCGTCATTCCGAGGTGCGTAGTCGCTGGTGCTGCCGACCCCATCGACTTGCCAACTTTCTTCCAATAAAAGAAGCAATCGGGTTAATGTAACCGAAAGGAAGTATATGTTGGTGTAAAAGTTGACATCCAGGCATTCATCCAGCAGTGTATGTGTGCCCTGTGAGATATGGCATTACATAATTGATGTTTTTCAATTCAGTGGCTGGTTGTATAAAACATTTAGAGACGTTTGTTTCCCCATTGTATTACTATAAATAACAAGCTAGGGGGAATTTACCCTCGTGGTTTGTTATGCAATCGGCCAGATGTTTAAAATTTACTACAGAAAATGCCAGTCTAGGTCACAGCTTGGTTTCCAGACCTTTATACTCTTCTTGAAATAAGACAATTCAATCTACAGACCATCACGAGGGCTCAATAACTCTTTATACATGTACAGTACACCTATTTTTAAACCAAATGTAAAGATACGTCCCATACAGTACACATGTAGCCGATAACACATTAATTACCCACCTTGACATGTACACTGTTGTTTAAAATTCACAAGACAATTGGTGGCCAATAATAATGATGATGATGGACCCCATCAGTGAATGGAACGCTCTAATTATGATAGAAATTCAGGCCCTAAACCCTTATGACTGAGGGTGATGAGCCTGTGGTTGCCACGGAGACCGATGGTGAAGACTTAACCCATAATCTGGCCGACATCAGCCACACACGAGAGCGAATTCGAGGTCGCTGATAAAACACATCTCGTTATCGAACGTTTGAGACCACGAATATGAAACACCGCTGGGCTGCACAGACTTCCACCACCACCACCACACAAATGGTGGTGGGTGCACCGTCAGTGGAAAAAAAACCCCAAGCATGTTTTATTTCGCCAGATCATTGATATTTGATGAGAGCTGTTTAATGAAATATGTTCTCTGCTTTAGCAAACCGCGAGTGGGGGATGCATACACGAACCGCTGCGCCGCACACCATAATGCTATGCACACAATGCAATGTTATTTGTCCATTAAAAGCTGTATACTCAAAATATATAATGCGACGGGGCTCTTGGGTTCGACACAACAGTGCCACATTGTTAATTGGGCTGTGTAAAACCTGTTCACCGCGTGAGGTTAGCATCAATCACCCTGTCACCACGGTATGCACAAATACGCAATGACGTCATGCAATACAATCTACGGCATTGTTGTTTTCTCTTGGTTCTGGGCAATTTGCACCAGACATCGTGTTGTTACAGCCGGGAGTAGTTTTAAAACGAGGTTACCATAGAGATGTTCCTGGGATAGAGGCAGGACACACACAGTCCCTGCGCTGCGTGTCAGAGCAGAACAACAGCCAGCAGCTGAACAGGGGCTCCACTACGCTCCTGGGTGGACACCAATTACTTGACGTGTTGGGTTTGATCACGTCCCGTCTGGGACCTCACTGCCCTCTGTGGTCAGAAGACTGAACTCACAATCGTAAATTTGCGATTTCAAATTCCATTCAAGGGTCGTCTCAGCGCATCATCTATCTGGGCTGATAAAATTCAAGACCACTTTGCGGAGTTAATCTTTGACAAACGACAGGCCCTTGCCAGGAGTTTGTGGAATTGATACCACGAGCTGCTGCTGACCATTAACAGAGTTGAGCACTGCCTCGGTAGAAAAGCTCAGTGATGAGGGCCCCACAGGGAAGGTTGCATTCGGCAGTGCTCTGATATTGGCACTTGAGGGCTTGCGAGGTTATGTGAAAAATGTCCTGTATGGGATCCAAGGTAATAAGCGCCAGGAAGAGGTGGACAGGTGACAGGGACGTTTTGTAAAAGCAGGCTTTCCGCAAAATGTATTGAGATTTTTTTGAGTCAATGTCGCTCTGAGGGCATATGTCAACAGGCTCTGCTGCTGCTGTTGTTGTTCATGGGCTCTGTGGGTTTGCGATGCTTGCTGTTGCTGGACGCATAGCAGTTGCTATTATTATTTCAGTCTTTGTATTCTCTCGTAAAACTTCCACTGTCATTTTAGTGATGCCATGTTAGCCAGCCAGAGGGCACTGTGGGACAACATCCAGACCACAATGGAAACGTTGAGAGTTCAAATCTTGGTCAGGGGTCACCGTTGCCTCCAGTGAAGCACTTCATGGGAAATCAGCATGATTATCCGGTAGCAGATTAATCCCCTCCATAAAATTGTGGATTTTCAATCACTGCCTTCAGACTTCCGATTGACATAAGAAATGCCCAACACTCATTTGGGCATGGGACGTGTGGTCTTTGTAAGGTCAACAATTAATGTACTCCATCATCACGTATGGTGGCACAGTGGTTTGTGCACTGTCATGTGAACCAGATAACCGAATCTTGATTTGAAGCTTTCGTGACTGCAGGAATCCATACTCTTTTTTACTATCTTATACCCACGTGACTTTACTGAAAGAACCAAAGAGTACAGATAACCGAAGTTTGATTCAAGGCCACGGCTCTCATTAGTGGCGAGTGATATCTGAATAAACCCCGGGCCTTCCTTCACCAACATGCACTGAGCAGCATGTTGCGAAGTATGGTTAAACGACCTCATTAACACGGCACCCGGAGGCCTTCATTCAAAGAGCTGTACAGTGTTTTCTTTATTATCACATACATATTCAATCTTCTTATTTAGTACGACGGGAAGAGATTATAAGGGGACTGACGATTTACTCAGTGGCTTCCTGAGACGCTAGGTGGACAAATGCAGTGCCTCCCGCAGGAGACATCTGTGACTGAGTGACTGCAGCAAACCCTAATGTTCCAGAATGGCTAGAAATGTTACATTTGACACATATGAAGTGTATGCTCTCAACGAGACAAAAGCTGATTCATTTTACCAATAGGGTAGACAGACCCCATTCTATTTTCTATGGTTCTTTCGATAAAGTCACGTAGATATAATAAATCAATGGGAATTAAGTGCTTAAAAATATCACGTTTCGATCGCAACACAAGCGGTCGTCATCAGGTTGATAGCCAGTAGGCTTGCAAAGTACCATCGTCTTCGAGAAATCAACAAAGATTCGTTCATGAAGCCATCCATATTTAGACACAATTTCAACCGAGAGGATGGTTATAAGCTCAGCAATAATTGGAAAGATGTCATAAACCACTTTGGGTCATGACTTGATTTGTGTTTTCTTGTCAACCTCCACCGTCAGCAGTGTGGGTGTGTGGAGCGAGGTGCAATGCTTTGATAGGTATAGACCTCCTGCCGGTGTTGGAGCCCCTCCCACATTAACATTAGCTGCGCCGCCCATCTCTAAACCTTTATAAACAGCTTGCCCTCAGAGACTAACCTCCCTGTTCCTGATGACGACCGCTTGTGTTGTGATCGAAACGTCGTGATATTTTTAATCATCTTATTTTTTTAAAAATGTATCTACGTGACTTTACCGAAAGAACCATAGAAAATGAATTCCTGCAGTCACGAAAGTTGAGTAAAAATGTACGCCCCATTTTACACAGCTAGTTAACATGGGTCACACGCTGTGGTTAACACGGGGAGATGCACGTGGATAGGACGAGATGCGTGACTCATCAGTGTGTAATGAGCAACTTCCTCGACACGTCGTGTAGAGGGGACTCTTCTTTATTCCACGTACGGCACGGCACAGGCTAACGTTATCGGCGTCCTCTCCAGGTACACACTGAGATGTGACGTTCTACAGACTACACACCAGAGGTGGGACAAAGTCATTGTTATGCAAGTCCAAGTCGAGTCGCAAGTCATCAAATTCATGACTCGAGTCTGACTCGAGTCCAAGTCACATGACTCGAGTCCACATCTCATAGGTGGGACAAAGTCATTGTTATGCAAGTCCAAGTCGAGTCGCAAGTCATCAAATTCATGACTCGAGTCTGACTCGAGTCCAAGTCACATGACTCGAGTCCACACCTCTGCTACACACAAGGTTGATCACACGGTGGGTTCTGCCCGTCCGCTCCCGGTCTCGCCGCTGGCTGACGGCGTGCCGGGGAGGGCGATGGAGCTCCGCCGGAGATCCGCCGCGTGGCTGAAAGACGGAGAAAGATGAGGGCGAGCAGCGACACAGTCCGGACCCAAGACTCCCCACACCGACCCCGAGTCCTCCTCCGCCTCCACTTATATAGCCGCAGGCGCGGCTAGGCTCCGCCTCCGGCCACGCCCTCTCGTGGAACTTTCCAGCCGGTTCTCGGAGTTTCTCGGCGGCCTCGGCCCTCACCCTTGACCCCAGATACCTTCCCCTTTGGGGATTGGATAATGTTTATAGTGGTGCCTGTACCCGTGATACCCTTTACCAACCAGTAGATGTCACTATATCATTACAAATGTAAATCAATCTTCGTCAGGATCCTTCAGAATAGCAGGATGTATGTGGTGTGTGGAGGGTTTCACGAGGATAGATGTCTTTGTGTGATGTAAACATGAATTTCCACACCCGTGGGGGTCATGCGCACCTTATGCCATGCTACATTTGCACAAATGCTTTGTTACGCAGTTGAGCCGTACACCCTTTGTGGAAGGTGGCGCAGGCTGTGGCATGGATACTGTGTAGGATAAACAAAAACATTTGCGTGAACGTCAGCCCCACCTTGTGGCAGAAAACCAGTCATACAACACGTGACACCTTCTTAACACCGTGCTGATTAGAGGTGTGGGGGCATATAATGTATGTATATTCAGCAGCTTTGGTTTAAACAAGCCAGACTGCTGATGAGACACGAAGTGACGAACCAGTACAGAAGTTTGCTTGTATTAAACCAAATGTTGCTAAAATTCTGCACTGATGGGATGTGTAAAATACTTTTCGCGTGTGTGGAGGGACAGATGTATGTAGGAGGCGCATTGCTGATCTAACTCTGTGGTGGACGTGTGTGTTGTGGCCCTCGTAACCCGTGGGAGTACGGGGGGGGGGGCCTTGACTGGGGGCCGACTGCCAACGACGTTGAGAACACTGTGTTACAAAACAAACATGTTTTTGTGCCTGGGTAGTAAGAGTTATTTCCTAATTGCTTATGCCTCTAAAGTACAGAAAATGGCTATTATTCCACACAAACGTTGCTTCTGTGACCAGGACAGTGATATTTTGAAATGTACCTATTTTCAATGACAAAACGTGGTGTGCATTTGTCTTTCGTTCACATAAAGTCCTGGTCACAAAAGCAACATTTTTGGGGGATAATAGCCATTTTCTACACTTTTTAGGCATAAACAATTACAAAATAACACTTAGTACCCAGGAACAAAAATGGTGTTGTCCAGTGAAGTGTAACCACTGCTCTGGGTGGTGACTCGGGGGTGCAGTGCCCTCTGCTGGCGACGTGGGGACGTCGCACGGCGAGGCGCTTCGCCGGTCGACAACCCCCAATAACCCCCCCGTATCGATGGTACATTTTGCAAATATAATTATCAGAGCATGTTTTATTTGCATGTTTTCACAAGCATGTTAATGGAGACTTGATGCCTTGCAATAGGTATATATTTGATGTTTGAACATCGTAACACCTGCTTTTATTGCTAGAAAGGGTAAAACCTATTGTTCTTCATCAATACCCCCCGCGCTCAGCAGGGGGTCGCTTCATCTCGCTGCTGCTCCCTCTGCCTGGAGTCGCCTCGGCCCTGCACGGTGCAGCAGAGGCGCTGCCCGTGTCTCAGTGGGCCTCGACCTTTCTCCTCTCCTCTCCTCCTCCTCCCCCCTCTGCCCATGACGCCCTCCCTCATTGACTCTCTTCCCCAGATAAACATGGACACAGAAATCAAAGCCCGGCCCCTCTTCTCTCTCCCTTGGCCCTTTCTCGGTGATTCCCAGCACGCGAGACGCGAGCCCCCAGAGTTCAGTCCCAGGAGAAGACTTCCTCCACAATTACGGCTAATCGCCTGATGAAGCTGGTTGTTATAATCACCAGCGAAACGTCGAACTCGAATTGTGAATGTTCTGGGTTTACTCTCCAACACACTGAAGTAGTCATGAATTGGCACGTTTCGTTTACGTGACGAACCTTACTGCTGATGGTGGCTTGTTTAACGACACATTTATATCTACGCGATCTCACCCAAAATAAAGCGCCGCTATGGATAGTAGTTGTGGATAGTATTGGTAGCGAAAGCCTTCTACGTGTTAAAGCTCAATCCCAGACACAGTGCAACACTCGGTCGTGTCGGACTGTCGTGCTGATGCTGCTCTCTCGTCTCTCTCGTCTCTCTCCACCGTGCCAACTCCCCGTGCCACACACGCCACACACTCCTGTGCTGTGTGTCTCTGCGGCGGGGACCTGAAAGACCCTTGGACATCGGCACTGCCGACACCAGAGCTGGAGTCACACATCTCGGCACGGCCGTGATTTGTGCAACAGTCACATTGCCGATCTCACGGTGTACATTGCCCAAACTTGAAACACGACCGGCAGAGTATGACCTGGGCTCATACACAGCAGCAGCAGTTGCAGCAGCATCAATCACCGTCGTGCGAACACTTATCAGGACCCTCCTGAAAGAGAGTCAAGACTCCGAGAGGTGTTCCTGGGCTAAACAAGCACAACCGCGACGATAATAATCTGAGCACAGCTGCAAGCTCCGTGCGAGCAGGGGGGGGGGGGTACTCTGAGAGTTTTATTTGGCTCCGAGTGAAGCATTCCACGTGTAGCCATGGCGCGGTCTCCATCCACAGCCGAGGGCCACGCGGCGCCCAAGTGGCGTGGCCCTGCGCGACCACCCACGACCCGCGCGGGTCACGAGCGTGGCCATCTGCGCCCTCTCTGTTGCCAACCAACAGAGGCAGCCTGCCCCCCTCCTCCTCCATCTCCTACCAGTCTCCCACCGTGCATGTGTGGCCACTGGCAAGAGGCTGGCTCACTCAGCGTGCGTCTCGCGAAGATCCGTTCCGTCATCCCCACCCAGCGTCTCTGTCGTCGCTCGGACGCGTGGAGCACGCGGCCGCGGTGTTTCACACTCAACACCCCGGTCGCCCCCCTGACCGTCAGGGCAGTGGTGGTGCCGGCACCATGAACCATTCCATGTGGCTCAAGGCGGAGGAGATGGTGTCCTGCTACTACGAGCAGCTGTACCAGACGACACTCCTCCAGCTGTCCCTCGTGCCCGTGGCCCTGCTGTATCAGAGGCTCGTGGTCAGGCGGCGCATCTCTATCCAGCTAAGGTAGGGAGGGCAGCAGTGACCGTGCTGTGCTGATGAGTCCGCATAAGAACGAAACCAGGCTACCGTTGTCTACCTCCGTGTCGCTGCTGCTGCTGTCACATTTGCCGAAATGTATTTTGATGGTAATCCAGAAAGACCAAAAAAAAGTTATCCAGGAAATGCTCATGGTGTTTTGCATATGCACAGAGGCCGAGTGCTCATTACGAGTGCGTTGTTGTTACAATCTGAAGGTATAGGAGACTTAGATCAGCCTCTTTACACTTACTTAAGACTACACAAGACTTCACGAGGCATCATACGTTTGTGTGCGGTATTGCTCTTTGTGGTGAAGGGGTGCCCGTATGCTATACGGAGTGTCACTGCCAATAACATATGGATGGTAATCCAGCAGAATGTGTTTAGCAAGCATGACTGCTGCTTATTGGTTGTGCTGTCAACGAGACTGAGAATGTCGAGACTGGGCCACGTGTGTGCTCGCTGTGACGTAGCAGCAGCTCCTGCTGCTGCGTCGGGCGGGTATTGGTCTGGGAGGGCAGTGGCTGCTGGACACCAAATAGCTCGAAGTCTGTTGGGGATGAGCTTCGTGGCTTCAATGAGGAGTCGAGGGAAATTACAATCATAGCTCCAGATCGTAAAAACACTCGGTGAAATGTAAGTTTAGATCGAAAAACGTTGTGCGCAGAGGTCACGAAAGTCTGCTCATGGGCCATGCTCCCGACGGCTCGTGCCCACGCCCAGGTGAGTCGCCGAGTGGCCAGGCGAGCCGCAGGTGAAGAATCACGCGGGCTACTTTGGGCCACTATTGTGATGCCTGAATCGTCAAGTGTTGGCTGTGGGTGCCATCGAGCCACATTAGGCATTTTTAATATTGAACCTTCCTCGGGTTGCTGAGGCAGGAATTAAAGTGGAACCCAGAGGGCAGTGACCCAGGGGACGACCTCGAACCTGATGGTGGTGGTGGTGGTGAGGTTGACGACCGCGATGAGCTTGAAACAATGAACTTTGGAGACCCGGTGTTGATTTTACAACTTCGGAATCAAACGAAAGGACGCAACGGCGATGCGCGGTGGCACCAGCGTGACGAGCCACACGGATCTCTCTGCACCTTGTGGCTCTCATCTCGCCCGTGCGATGCTGCACTCCGCTGCTCCCTCTCCCCGCCTGCAGGTACCTGCTGTTGCTCGCCGGGGGCCTGGCCGTGCTGCTCGCCTCCTTCGGAGCCTCCGCGGCCCTCGTGCTCCTCCCGGCCGCCGGCTCCGTGGCGCTGACGCGCTGCGTGCCGCCAGCAGGCCTCTTCCGCCGCACGCTGGTGCTGCAGATGGCGTGGCAACTGCTGTGCCACCTCCACGTGTTCTTATCGCAGCAGCATGGCGTGGGCACGGACAATGCGGGGTAAATTACCTTCACAATACCGTCGTCATCATCGCCGTCACCATCGATCATTGTAAATCCACTGCTGGATGAAGGCCTCCACGCCCCACAGTCCCGCAGTGCCACGGTCTCACTCCTGCACATTCACTGATCTTAACTCACTGTAAATGGCAGCAAAACCTTCCAAAACCTCACCGGTGTTAGGTGTTGGGCAAAGACGACGTCGCATTGTCCAAGGTCGCTGGCGTCTCGTGGGGGAGACGCTCCTCGTTTGCTCGGCGCCTCGTTCCTGAGCCTCCCCTTATCGAGTGAATTTAATCAACGAGGCGTTTGAGAAATGTTCTAAATTCCTCGACCTTGCAAGCGGCACCTCCGATTCGCACGGTTGGCTACGTATGGTGCAAAAGAAGTTCAATCAAATGTACGCGTGTTGGTGTGCAGAGGGAGACTTAAGCTGCAATCGCTCACTCCTGAATAAAGTACTTTATTTAAAACAAGGAGAGCGGTTTGTTGAATGGGGGTCCATGCTGTGCGTGCTGTCCTGCAGGCACGCCCTGGTCATGCCCAGCCTGATGCTGCTGACGCAGCGGGTCACGTCCCTCGCTCTCGACGTCCAGGAGCGCCGGCCCCTGTGCCACGGAGGGCACCCCGCGGCTCTCCAGCACCTCGCCTACCTCCTCTACTTCCCCGTCATCCTGGGCGGCCCGCACTGCTCCTTTTGCGACTTCGTGGATTACGTGGAAGGCGCCGACTCCGATGGAAACCGCGACCTGAATCCGAGCCGCTGCGTGTGCAAGAAACTCGTCGCGTTCTTCCCCCTGGACGTGCTCCGGGGGTGGCTCCTGGCGCGCTGCTTGTGCCACTGGGAGCCCGCCTTTCGCGACGAACGCGACTTCATGCTGAGGACGTCCTTCCTGCAGAGAATGTGGCTGCTGTGGGAAACAGCCTTGGCCATCAAGCTGTGCTACTACACCCAGTGGCTCCTGGGGGAGGCCCTGACCGTCGCCGCGGGCCTGGGCTACAGGAGGAGCCGGCGGGCCGACGCCGGTCCGGGGGGGGGGCGCCCCGCGGGGGAGCCCGGGGCGCCGGGCGCGGGGCCGCAGTGGGGCGGGCCGCTCGCACGGAGGCCGCGGGGACTCGAGGGGGAGACGGCGGCGCGTGCGAGAGGAGACGGAGCGGACGCCGCGAGGGCCGCGCTATGCGCGTCGGGATCGCGGACCTCGTCGGCCGAGCTCCCGGGGGGGGCGCCGACCGGACGGGCGAAGGGGGGCGGCGGCGGCGGCCAGTGGGACGAGCTGTGGGACCTGGACGCGTGCGCCCTGGAGGGCGCGTGCCGCATGTCCGCCCTGGCGCGCACGTGGAACCGCACGGCCGCGCTGTGGCTGCGCCGCGTGGCCTTCGCGCGCTCGCCCCGCCACCCGCTGGCCGCCACCTTCGCCTTCTCGGCGCTGTGGCACGGCCTGCACCCGGGCCACTGCGCGGCCATGGCCGCGTGGGCGCTCGGCGTGGAGGCCGATCGCCGCGTGAGGGCCGCGCTGGCGCCACGCTGGCGCCGCTCTCGGCCGTGCCGCGCCGCCGCGTGGCTCTGGACGCAGGCGACGTTCGCGTTCGTGCTGCTGCTCGCGGAGTTCCGGGGGCGGCGCGGGGGCCTCGTGCTCGTCACGCGCTGCACGAGCGGCCTCTTCCCGCTGCTGCTCTGCCTCCTCGCGGTGCTGCTCGTCCCCAGGCAAACGGCGCCGTCGACGCTCCCGGAGGAAGCGGCAGCAGCGGCCACGGCAGAAGCCGGAGCCCATGCGCTCCCTTCCACGATTGCAGCCGTGTAATAATAACTCATCACGGCTGGATTTCACCAGAAATAAAAAAAGATGTTTGGCGTTACTCACTAGTCTACTGCTTTGATCCTCATCTTCTTCTTTCGTACGATGGGATAAACTTACGATGGGAAGTCGAGTTTGGCGATCCACTCTGTGGCTTTGCGATGCACTTGCTGTGACCTCAGCACAGACGCTGGCGGTGTATGGCCGGTCCCTGCTGGTGGTGAACGTGAATAAAGGCGCAGGCCACGAGCTATCGGCGTGTTCCGTCTGTCGCTTTCGCGCTTCCCGTGTTCGCGACGAGACTTGGTGCCCGTGGCACGCCTTGCACGGGCGCACGTTCGACACAAACGAACGAGCGATTTAAAGCGGAAGGGACTCGGACGGCGTGGAGGGGATGGGGCTGCACCGAGCGCCTCTCGCCCGCTCCGATTCCTCTCCTCCGTCGCCAATGCTGCCGGCTCCTGCTTGGCAGTTGGCCCATTTTCTACAATTACCTGGCGCCCGAGTCCCCCAGGCCATTAACGCCGTGCCGATAAATCCCGGCCGCTCGTGTGAGCTCACTCGCACACCTCTCCAGACACGTGCGTCATCATCGCCACTTAGTGGCGGGTGACAGCTGTTACTGTTCACATCTTATTGCGACTACAAATAGACATTTGTAGTCGCAAGTGTAGTTGTGCAGAGTACTTGTATGAGTAACAACATAAATAACCAGCCAAGATTCATCTTTCCAATACCGCTTCCTTTAAGTAAAATAAAGTAAGAATCGCTTTAGACATCCCATCGGACACACAGCCTTCTGGGAGTGACACTTTCTCAGCAGTACTGGTTCAAACAAGAAAACGAACCCTCCAATGGTTTTAACATTCAGTCAGGGTTGCTTAAACCAATGCTGGTGTACTTCTGGATGCTTAGACAAGGACCCTCTCTATTATTATTATTATTATGACTCCCTCTCAGATGTGCACATCCACATCATCATCATGACTACGACAGCAACTGGGCTCAATTGTGATCACCAGGTACAGCGAGACGACCGAGCCATCGGCTACCATCGCCTCTCATCCACGAACTTCACTCAGTCGTGCTCCAGTGGTCGCATCATCGGTCACGTCAAGATTATCGTTACCACCGCACAAGTACAACTACGCTCGTTGATTCAGCAGAGCCTCACCGAGTCTCGTCCCTCTCTCACGAGGATGCTGCAGTTGGGGGCGACGACTGCCGTGTGGGAACCCCAGTCGGGTCACTGTGCGGTCTCATCTTCAAATTGGACAAATTTGCACCGCGACGCCGGCACCGAATGGCTGGCTCTTGCGAATGACGTCACGGGATCTTGAACGTCCCTTGTGACGCGGACGCCACAGCGCTGACCAGGGGCAGCCGCTGGATTTGAACTGTGAACCTCTGCCACGAGTAGCGAGGCCGCGACGCGCGTCGGAGTCAAAGGGGAAGTCGGCACGCGAGCAGAACGGAAAACAAGAGACGCCGGGCATGCGAGTGATACACGCCGCACTTTACTCTGGGAAAATCGAAGCAAACGTTACAGGGTCGCGAGACACGTCGCACGAGCGGACACGGCGCCGCTGGAGCCAGGGACACGGCGCCGCTGGAGCCAGGGACAGCGCCGTGGGGCTGCACTTTCCCTGCCACGCCACGGGACAGTAGATGCGATGCGTTTTATCAGTGGCAAGACCCCAATGGCAAATCAATGCCTAGAAAATAAAGATTATTATTTAAATAACATTTACAAAATCTCAAATATTGTACAAAATAGTGCAAAGTATTCGTCAAGTTTTTTTTGACAAGACAGAAGCTGTCGATTGATCAATAGCCGGCCAACAGCCAGCCTCTACCCTCACGGTTACGATGAGGCTCAAGGAACACGACTCGGGCGGAGGAGCAGGAGGAAACGAGCGCGCTCCCAGTGAGAGAACCGCTCTCAACGGGAGCCAGCCGTGTCCATAAATAACAGACAACAATTACGCGGCAATTTGATGTAAATTAACTGACCGAATGTGAAGCCACGATCTCCCACGACGATTACTGCGACGGAGCCGACGGCGAGTGCCGGAAAGGCGTTCCGCCGAGACGATCGCGGCACCACAACACGACGGTTGACCTCCGCCCTCCGACGTGACGAGTTTCGCGGTTCGCGTCATCGGGACGTCACCGAGTTTGTAACGCCAGTGACGGTTGATGAGGATTAAATGTTCATCGATAAAAAGAGTACTTTATTACAATCATATCTTCGAAGTTCAAATGTAAAACAATTCGATTTTTCCACCGCATTTACTAAGCACGGCAGCTTCATACAAAATAGAAATGAATTTCACCCCGCACCCACACCCTCAAAAAATAACCGCTTCTTTACCGAAAGCGAACCTAGCAAAGCCGCAGCAGCTCCACCGCGCGGGCCATGCAATCGACCGTCGTGAAGGCGAAAAACTGGCAGCGGAGCCAGTCCTCCAGATTGACGCCGCCACCCTCCGGCCCGTCCTGCGCCAGCGCCTTCTCCGCGAATACCACCATGAGGAGGGCGCGCCTTACGTCCAGCCAGTTCCGCAGCACCTCCCGCAGCCGGCGGCCGTCGGGCCGGGGGCCGCCCAGCTCCCGTGTCAGGTGCTCGGCCTGGGGCCCCCACGCCAGCAGCTGCAGCGCAACGCGGGCCTCCGCGATGGGCAGGCGCGACGCGGGGTCCGGCTGCAGCAGCTGGAAGGCGAGGCGCTGCAGCCCGGACGAGTAGCAGGACAGGCGCAGGAAGGGCGGCAGGTCGTCGGTGGAGTAGCCGGACGCGCGCAGGCCGGGGTCGTCCTCGAACGGGTTGGGCAGGTGCAGCATCTCGTAGATGAGGATGCCGGTCTGGAACTCGTCCAGCTTGCGGTACTGTGCCGCCGACAGCAGCTCCGGAGCCAGGCGCAGCTGCTCCGGCGGCGCCGGCCCGCCGGGCGGGCCGGCGCCGGTCTCGCCCCGATCGTGGCGAGCCCGGTTCTTGGGCTGCTGCTGCTGCTGCTTGGCCTGCAGGAAGTTGCTGAGGACGAGGCGAGGCGTGGGGTCGCCGGGCCGGCCGCTGCGCGCCAGCAGCAGGTTCTCGAGGCGCAGGCCGCAATGCGTGACGCCGTGCACCTTGAGGTGCTCGAGCGCCGCGCACAGCTGCAGCAGCAGCAGGCTCGCGAGGCGCTCATAGCGCTCCGGCTCGGCGCGGTGCTCCTCCGCCGAGGTCCTCACCAGGTCGGCCAGCGTCCGGTGCGGCGCCTCGCGCGCGATCACCACCAGGCGGCCGGGGTCGGCGCCGTCGGCGTCTTCGCCGTGCGGCAGCAGCGAGGGCGGCACCTCGGCGACGAAGTGGCCGCACTCCTGCTGGATGTTGTAGTGCACCGGCACGCCGCGCGTCACCGTCGCGCTCTGCTGCTGCCGCCGCCGCTGCGAGGCGTCGGCGCGGCCCTTGCACACCTGGGAGAGAGCACGACGATGGCGCGGTTAGCGCAGGAGACGCGGCCGCGCCGACGACAAACACAGCGAGCGCCGGGGTACGAGCGGCCGTACGCGCGGGGAAAGTGTCTCCAGTGGCCAAGCGACGGACACGCGTGGCCACGGAGCTACGTGGCCGAGTCCGATGAGGGACTCACAACGCCCCCCCCTCTGCCACCCCCCCCACCCCCTAAGTGCCTTTGGTCGCAAAAATGCAACGCAGTGGCGCCCGTCCCATGCAGTTTCCAGGCAATTTCGACAATAACAACCCAGTGGCTGTGGTGATGGTGGCGACGGTAATGGAGGCGTTGGTGGCGGTGATGGCAGTGGTGGTGACGGTGGCGATGGCGGCGAGTCACCTTGATGGCGTAGGCGTGGTCGGGGTCCTTGGCGTACGTGGCGGCGTAGTAGGTGCCGTCGCCGGCCTCGCAGCACGGCTTGTTGCTGCGCAGCTTGAAGTCGGGCCAGCTCTCCTCGCGCAGCCCCACGCGTGCCGCGCACCCGCGCATGAACACCTGCTCGCACTTCGCGGCGAGGCGGCGCGTGGCCTCGGCCTGCAGGCTCAGGATGCGCGCCGACACCGCCTCCGCGCTCTCGATGTTGCGGTAGACGCTGCCGGCCGGTGCGACCGCCTCGCCCCCCCCGTCGGCCGAGCCGGGCTTCGAGCCGGGCCGCTGCCGCGGCCCGCGACCGGCGTGGGCCGCGTCGAGAGCCGGCGCGGGGAACGGGGAGCCGTCGCCGTCCGCGAGCGAGTCGTCGCTCTCGGGAATCGAGTCCTGCGACGTCGACTCGAGGGAGCGCGGCGGCCGCTGCCCGCGCGACGCCGGCGACGCGCGGCGCTCGGGAGTCGCGTCGCCGGAGAAGGCCGCATGCACCGGGGAGCACTCCACGCTGTGCGACTTGAACAGCTGCTGCTGCCGCGGGCCCCGCTGCGCGCCCCCGCCCCTGTCCTTCCTGGGCACGCGGCGGCCCAGCGGGTCCGTGTGGCTCAAGCCCTGCTGCTGCTGCTGCTGCTGCACCCTCCCCGCCGCCTCGTGCCCCCCTTCCTCGCCCTTCGTCTCGCGCCGGTCGCGGGGGGGCGGATGCGTCGGGCCCGGCGTCGAACCCGCTCGGCGACGCCGACGCGGAGGAGCCGGCGCGACTGCCGCTCCTCTTGGCGGGGAGGGGGGGCGGGGGGGCCAACTCCGGGGTGGCGGCCCCGCCGTCCGCGTCGGCCGGGCCCTCGAACGCGATGGCGTCCTCGGAGGCCTCCCTCAGGGGACGCGGGTGTTTCTCCGGGGCCATTCCGGCCCGGAGCCGACCTGCGAAGACACCGGCGAGGTCACGCGGGCGCCACGTTACGGCCCCGACGCCGGCTGATGAAGCTGCGACTGAACCGAGAGGGGAGAATAACAAATAAGGAAGCGTGGACACACGGCCGGGCGCGCGACGCACTCCCCGCGTTCCAGCAGGCGGCCGTGCGGTGTCCGTCTCGAACTCACCAAGCGCACCGACGGAAGAGCGAGCGAACTATTCTCGCTCTCCCATGCGGAGAGACGGGGCGGCGTCACACGCACCCCTCCCCCCGCGAGTCGCGGCGCCCGCACGCCGCGGCCGACGCCTCTCGGCGCTCAGCCCAGACGCACGGCTCCACACGTCCCTACTCTGGACGCTCGACTTGGCCGGAGAGACGAGCGCGGTGCGCTACGCCTCGTACGGGGGGGGGGGGGGGGGGGGTGACGAGGTCGAGGTCTAACGCGGAGGGCGGTTCGCGGCGCCCTGAGAGGTGGGCTGCTCTCCCTGTCGTGCGTCTCCTCCGATTGCGCCGAGGTCTCCGTGGCCACACCTTTCGCAGCGCATATTTCCAAACGTCCCAACTTTGCCCGAGGCTACGTCACTTCCCAAGCGGCGAAGCCACTGGCTGTCGGCTACGCGGAGAAATGCTGAAAATGTGGCTCAGTTAGTCAAGGCAGCGGTGAGGCATGACTCGATCCAGCGAAACCCGCGTCGCGCAGAGATGAGTCTGATAGGACGCTACTGTACCCGCCAACCACTATAGGCTGTAGCGCCACAGCTCACGGACAACCCCTGACGAGACAACCCCGAAAGAGACAACCTGAAGCTTTTACTTGGCGGATTTCATAAGCACTGCCAAAGTCTCTACGGCTTAGCGGTAGGGCGAGCGGTTCAGAGTCGTCGAGAGTTTACAACCTCTTTGCCAGTTAACTCGGCCAATCATCCCTCCCCTCAGGGGGCGCTAAAGTGAATACCACTTTGTGGGAGAGTCAAGAGTGGTTTGTCGTATGGATAGATTCGCCCCCGCCAATGCAGAGTTCCCACTCCTGGCTCGGGGCTGCGAAGGGGACGTGAGCCACCGGCGTCTCGATGCTCATTTGAGCAGCGCGGGAGCTCCGCTCCTTGCCGTGCCCCTCGCGCGGGTCACGGGAAACTCCACTCCAGAGGAGCGTTGCGGGAGTTCAGCAATGGGGAGGGGGGGGGGGTGAATTTGAGGCGTCGCTGCGCGTGGGTTCAGGCCGCCACGGCCTCACGCACGAGGGTCCCACAATCGGGCATCGAGGCAGCTTCAAGCTCCTCGCCCCAACTCACACTCACTCCTCCAATACACACTCACACTCACTACTCACACTCACTACTCCAATACACACACACTCACATTCACCTACTATGATACACATACTAACTACTCTAATACACAACACACAACTGATACAAAGACAAAGATCCCCCATACAGTCTTAAAAGACTGTGAGGCAAGTGGTGCTTGTGAGTCCCATGAAGGCCGGCACGGCACACGAGGGGGTGGGTGGCCAACACCACGCCCTGCCACCTTTGTCTTCCCAGTGCTTTTTATTTACACATCATACCAAGTACTCATATGAGGCCGAGTCGACCTAGTGGAGGCCCAAGACCGGTTCCGATTTTCTCCACTACTATTGGTCTCGAGTGGGAATCCAACTTGGGTGGCTGGGTTCTAAGAGCAGCGCGCTAACCGTTGCACCACCGCTCTAATGCGCAACGCGCACGATAGCGTGGATAATGTCCCTCCTGTCGTAGCCGACACGCAGCCCGGCGGCTCGTGAGTCACGCCGCTCTCGCCGCCGCGCGAGACTCACGCCGCCGCCCGGGCTGGGTAAAGGCGCAGCCCTGCAGCAGGGGCTCAAGTGGCCCCGGGGCAAATTAAATGGACGCCCCTGCTGTGGGTCCACGCGCGTCGAGCGAACAGTGCCGACGATGCGACTTGACGCTCGCTGGGTGGATACGCGACGGGACCGACTGATGCTCAAGAGCAGATAACCCCGGGGGGTGGGGGGGGGGCTGGGCAGCGGCTCCACGTCGCCCGGGTCACGGCGTCTCTCGACGTGGACAGCGATGATCACTCCTCAGGAGGCGTCTTCCACTCGCCCTCCTCCCGGCTCACCGCCCCCGTCCGGCTATTTACACAACGCCGCTCGACACTCGAGGCCGCAACCTCCGTCTCGCAGAGCCTCCACGGACTCGCTCGTCCCTGCCTGCCTCCTCCCTCTTCCCCTCTCGCTCCGCTACCCTCCCCGTGCCCCTGCACTCTCGTAATCTCGCCCTCCGCTCGAGCGGGAGGTCGCTCCCTATTCGCCGTTCTCTCCTCCTCCTCCTCCTCCTGTCTCTCCATTATCTTGTCGAGGAATCGCTCGGTCCCCCTGGGGCCCTCGCGGCCCCTCGCGGCTTCCCTCCGCGGGCCCCGGGCCCGGCCCATCAGCCGCACGGCCTACTGGGAAACCTACGGTGTGTTACTTACATTCTCTACGACAATGCTACTGTTATTTGTTGCTGCGTATTAGTGCAGAGCAATCCCACGAAGTAACCCACAGAGCGATATCTCGCCTATAATCATCTAGAATCACGTGACCTCCCTTGCAGGTATCAAAATATAAGAACAGGGTTTACCCTTTCTGGCAATAAAACAGTTGTGTTCAGATGTAAATCACCAAACAGAAACCTTTGCAAAGATTCATGTCTGCATTAACCACAATACTTGTGGTGAACGTGAAATAAAAAAGCATGCTCCGGCAGGAAGTATATGCATCGTCCTTGCATGTTTTTTGTTTGCATGTTCACCACCAGTATATGTGGTCAATGCAGACACGATTCCTTGCAAAGGTTTCTGTTTGTCGTTTTAACATCTGAACACAACTGTTTTATTTTGCCAGAAAGGGTAAACCCGATTCGTATTGACATCTCGAAGTTCAGCAGCACTGATTCAAGCAAACCGAGCTCTGCTGATGAGACGCTGAATGACGAAACCGATACTGCTGAAATGATGCACGGCCGCATGGCTGATGGGATGTGTGACAAAGAACTTTCCATCTCACGTAGAGGGTCACTTTGGGGAAGGAGGCGAATCGTCTGATCGGTTACTTGGGTCAAAGAGTTCGGGGGGAGGGGGGGGGTAATGGGTACAGTGCATTCACACTGTCACCATCCACCTGTCCCAGGTAGATGCTGACGCAGTCGGGAGTCACCAGGGGGAGGGGGGCGGGAGGAGGGGGGCGGGGGGCGGTGACACCACCACCAGCAGCACCCTGCGGGGCGGGGGGCGGGGGGCGGGGGGAGGGGGCGGTGACTCACCACCAGCACCCTGCTGCGCCTCGTTTGGCTCCCCAGAGAGGGGGGAGGGGTTGGAGGTGGTTGGGGGAGGTGATTGCGTCACCTGCTGCGTGTTTACTTGACGAGTCTGGGGAAGGGCCGGCTAGGACATTCCTGCTGCACGTGACTCCTGCTGCTGCACGTGACTCCTGCTGCTGCACGTGACTACTCCTGCTGCACCTGACTACTCCTGCTGCACGTGACTCCTCCTGCTGCTGCACGTGACTCCTGCTGCTGCACGTGACTACTCCTGCTGCACGTGACTACTCCTGCTGCACGTGACTCCTGCTGCTGCACGTGACTACTCCTGCTGCACGTGACTCCTCCTGTTGCACCTGACTCCTCCTGCTGCTGCACGTGACTCCTGCTGCTGCACGTGACTACTCCTGCTGCACGTGACTACTCCTGCTGCACGTGACTCCTGCTGCTGCACGTGACTACTCCTGCTGCACGTGACTACTCCTGCTGCACGTGACTACTCCTGCTGCACGTGACTCCTGCTGCTGCACGTGACTCCTGCTGCTGCACGTGACTCCTGCTGCTGCACGTGACTCCTGCTGCTGCACGTGACTACTCCTGCTGCACGTGACTACTCCTGCTGCACCTGACTCCTCCTGCTGCCTGCCGTCTCTCAGCCTGGTGGGGATTCACAGGATGGAACTCCCACGACGGCGGGCAATGTCGTCAGATCTCGAAAGCTAAGCAGGTTGGAAGCCTGTCCGGTTCAAGAAATTAGTCAAAAAGCCCAATGCAGGAGGAGCCTCGTGAAAAAAGTCTGGAGACTCAACGAGGCTTTCCCAGGTAGTTAAACGTCATCATTATTAACTTCCCTTGCTAATCCCTTCGGATGTTCCTGTGGAGACCCCAACGCTTGGACCACACTTTTGGGAGAGCAGAGAGAGAGTTCAGGCAGGATCGGGGTCTGCGTTGCCGCACAGCTCACAGAGCCGAATGCAGCGAGGACGGCCGTGAGAGGAGGGGGGCTGTGATGGGGAACCGAGACGTGGAGCCGCGGGGTCAGCGACCACGGCGATGACCGAGATCCAGCGCATCACCCCGTGTTGGAGAACGGTCCGCAGGATGGGATCTCACGGAACTGCGTCTGAGATTCAAGTCCCTGGGGGCTCTGCCCTTACCCACCGGCGCTGCCGGGGGGACATCTGTCGAGGCGGTCGAAGCAACATTGTCCAATCTCAGAACTGGATGTTTTGATGAAGTAAGTGAAGAACCAAACACGTTACTTGCGGCGCAGTCAGCTCGCGACACCGCTGACCCCGGCCACTCACGGGCGGCCCCCCACATTCAAAGCCAGGAGGATCTCAGCGGCGCCGTTTCAGCGCTCTGACCCGCGGAGCCTCTTTCTCCCGTACAACGTTTGAATACAACATCAATAGCGATGTCACCAGAGGGTGATATGCCCCACGGCCACTTAAAACACATTTTCACGTGAAAAGAAGCTTCAAACGCAAGTCAGGCTGGGAGCCCGGCTCGGTGCGACTACAAGGCGGTGTTTTTTTAAAGTAGCGATGAGGAAGTAGATTCCTCGACTCGATGCTTTCTCACAGGAAGTGAAAATGCGGCCACCAGAGCGCTGGAGGCGCCGAGATGACAAATCGGCAACACCGCAGCCTTTGAAGTGACGTTGGCGCGTTTCCCCGCACGGCAAGACCCCCAACCACGGTTCCGGTGTCATGAACGATTGATATTTCATCTCGCTCGCTTGGATACCACCCTTGACCGTGCGTGTGCGCACCATGTAAACACGCACACACGCACCACAAGCCCACGTACCACACCGCACACACCACAAGCCCACGCACACACCACAATCCCACGCACACACCACAAGCGCACGCACGCACTACGCCGCACACACCACAAGACCACATGCGCGTATACGCACGCGTCGGCATGGGACGAGGTGGATTGGCTGTAACAATTCCTGGCCGCCTTGGTCTCCCCACTGCTGATGTTTACCCACTAGGTACTCCTTTGAGGCTGAGTCGACCTGGGGGGAGGCCCAACACTGGTTCAGATGTTCAGCACCGATACTGGTCGCGAGCAGAAATTGGCCACGGGCGGACGGCTGTGTTCGCAGCACAGCGTGCCGATCACCGCAGCACGATGGCTCTCCGTGCGCGGCGTGCGGCGGTGCGGCGTGCTCACCGACGTTGCCGTAGACGGCCGCGAGGGGGCCGCCGGGAGGCCACAGCGCAGGCGAGCGCGGCGACGCTTCGCGCGACGGGGGCGGCGGCGCGCCCCGCGTGTCCGGCGCCGTCTCGGTCTCCGTCGGCGGCGTCTCCCTCCTCGCCGGGCGATCCCCGCGGGCGTGGTTTCCCATCGTCGGCTGGCTCGGCGCGATCGCGACGGAATTCTCGTCCATGCGGACGTCTTCCGGGTTGACGCTTCGGAAGAGAAACGAGTTTGCGTAATTTAAGAACGTGGCCGCGGCGACTCCGTAGACGCGGCGCGCAGCCCGGGCAGGTCGCCGTCCCGGCAAGTCGCAGCGACGCGCGGCGGGGCCGTCCGTCCGTCGCCCGCGAGCGCGAGCGCCCGCCTACGCCTCGCGCGCGCGGCCCCGGCAAGAGCCCCTCTCGTCTCTCCCCGCCGCACGACTGCGACCTGTCACAACAACTCCCGGCAGCCCGCGCCCGCCTCCACAAACCACACGGACGCGGCGCCACCGCCGCCGCCGCAGCGCGAGACCACAGGGCGCAAGCACAGGAAGAATGCGTTCGCTCACGCAGACGGTCACTCGGTGGAATTCCTCCACTGTACGGCTCGGCGGGGCCACGATGCAGGAAGAGGTGAGGTTACCTGCAGTGCGGTGGTGAGTAGGTGGGTGGGTGGGTGAGTGAGTGCGTAAGTGGGTGAGTGTGTTTTGTGACCTGCTTTGTGGTGGATGAGATGAAACAGTCTCGTAGACCGAGTCCTCAATAAGTGAAGTTCCCAGAAATCGTCACTCATGGTAGTAGCGGTCAAAGAGTGACAAGGAGGCGTGTGAGTGGAGTGGATCCGTGACTGTTGGATCATCAATCACCCTGACTGCTGCCTCACGATGACGTCTATCCGGTGCAGCCAGGTATGAAACGAGTGCTTGCAACCCAGATGTGACGGCAGTCGAATTCCAGCGAGGCAGAATTTGTGTTCTGTGCAGTCGTGATAATGATCTGCACGGCTCCTTGTCACGCCCGATGAAAAGCACCAGTGTGATTGGGAGCTCATGTTTGGGTAACTTCACGTTGGGGCCTAAAATAAACAAAGCCCTCTGCCCCGAGGCAGAAAACGGCTTTGCACATGCATGCTCTGCGCCTTCATCTCTCCTCTAGCCCGTGAAGCTGCTTGAGCATGCAGTGGTTGACATGCAGGCTGCACAACCCAGCCCACGCAGCCTTGTCTGCCGGAGGAGCTCACTGATGGGATTGTGTCCGGAGAACGCACAAACTCCACACACTCACTGTAGAACAGAGGAAGAACACACGAACTCCACACACTCTCTGTGTAGAACAGGAGGAGAACACACAAACTCCACACACTCTCTCTCACTCTTTGTAGAACAGAGGAAGAACACACAAACTCCACACACACTCTGTATAGAACAGGCGAACACACAAACTCCACACACTCAGTCTCTGTAGAACAGGAGAACACACAAACTCCACACACTCTGTGTGTAGAACAGGCGAACACACAAACTCCACACACACTCTGTATAGAACAGGCGAACACACAAACTCCACACACTCAGTCTCTGTAGAACAGGAGAACACACAAACTCCACACACACTCTGTGTAGAACAGGGGAACACACAAACTCCACACACACTCTGTATAGAACAGGCGAACACACAAACTCCACACACACTCTGTATAGAACAGGGGAACACACAAACTCCACACACACTCTGTGTAGAACAGGGGAACACACAAACTCCACACACACTCTGTATAGAACAGGAGAACACACAAACTCCACACACACTCTGTGTAGAACAGGGGAACACACAAACTCCACACACACTCTGTATAGAACAGGCGAACACACAAACTCCACACACACTCTGTGTAGAACAGGGGAACACACAAACTCCACACACACTCTGTGTAGAACAGGCGAACACACAAACTCCACACACACTCTGTATAGAACAGGCGAACACACAAACTCCACACACTCAGTCTCTGTAGAACAGGAGAACACACAAACTCCACACACACTCTGTGTAGAACAGGCGAACACACAAACTCCACACACACTCTCTGTAGAACAGGAGAACACACAAACTCCACACACACTCTCTGTAGAACAGGAGAACACACAAACTCCACACACTCTGTCTCTGTAGAACAGGAGAACACACAAACTCCACACACTCTGTGTGTAGAACAGGAGAACACACAAACTCCACACACTCTCTGTGTGTAGAACAGGGGAACACACAAACTCCACACACTCTGTGTAGTACAGGAGAACACACAAACTCCACACACTCTGTCTCTGTAGAACAGAACACACAAACTCCACACACTCTGTGTGTAGAACAGGAGAACACACAAACTCCACACACTCTGTGTGTAGAACAGGAGAACACACAAACTCCACACACTCTCTCTGTAGAACAGGAGAACACACAAACTCCACACACTCTCTGTGTGTAGAACAGGGGAACACACAAACTCCACACACTCAGTCTCTGTAGAACAGGAGAACACACAAACTCCACACACACTCTGTGTGTAGAACAGGGGAACACACAAACTCCACACACTCTGTGTAGTACAGGAGAACACACAAACTCCACACACTCTCTGTGTGTAGAACAGGGGAACACACAAACTCCACACACTCTGTCTCTGTAGAACAGGAGAACACACAAACTCCACACAAACTCCACACACACTCTGTGTAGAACAGGAGAACACACAAACTCCACACACACTCTGTGTAGAACAGGAGAACACACAAACTCCACACAAACTCCACACACACTCTGTGTAGAACAGGAGAACACACAAACTCCACACAAACTCCACACACACTCTGTGTAGAACAGGAGAACACACAAACTCCACACACACTCTGTGTAGAACAGGAGAACACACAAACTCCACACAAACTCCACACACACTCTGTGTAGAACAGGAGAACACACAAACTCCACACACACTCTGTCTCTGTAGAACAGGAGAACACACAAACTCCACACAAACTCCACACACACTCTGTGTAGAACAGGAGAACACACAAACTCCACACACACTCTGTCTCTGTAGAACAGGAGAACACACAAACTCCACACAAACTCCACACACACTCTGTGTAGAACAGGAGAACACACAAACTCCACACAAACTCCACACACACTCTGTCTCTGTAGAACAGGAGAACACACAAACTCCACACACACTCTGTCTCTGTAGAACAGGAGAACACACAAACTCCACACACACTCTGTCTCTGTAGAACAGGAGAACACACAAACTCCACACACACTCTGTCTCTGTAGAACAGGAGAACACACAAACTCCACACACACTCTGTCTCTGTAGAACAGGAGAACACACAAACTCCACACACACTCTGTCTCTGTAGAACAGGAGAACACACAAACTCCACACACACTCTGTCTCTGTAGAACAGGAGAACACACAAACTCCACACACACTCTGTCTCTGTAGAACAGGAGAACACACAAACTCCACACACACTCTGTCTCTGTAGAACAGGGGAACACACAAACTCCACACAGCGGTGCCCTCACGCCCCCCAGCGGCAGCAGCGCGAACGCCTCGCTCCTCCTGCCGGGGAAGTCGCGTCTCACAAGTCACCCCAACCCTCCTCCACCTCCTCCTCCACCTCATGAATCACTCGAACCTTACTCTCCTCCTCCTCCACCTCATGAATCACTCGAACCTTACCCTCCTCCTCCTCCTGTCTGTCGTTATTCCAGCACCAGACCGTCTCAGACACGGCCTGTACGTGGAGTTTCGCCAATTCCATTCGTGGGCGAGGCTCCGGTGTTTGGCACGTGGGAGGCAAGTGGAGAAACTGGAGGCAATCCGCGCGGAGCGGATGACACTCACATTGATTATGAAAAACAACGTTCGAAATGGGGAAGACTTTGTTCATAGGTAACGAGAAAGAGAAATGTTTACAAATGAGACAATTCTTGTCAAGTGTCAAGTTTAAGATAAAAAGAACCAATGTAACTGTAATTGGCCAAACATCTAAATCGGTGAATAATCATCTTTAAACTACTCAAGCTGGGTTACACATTGTGACACTCATGCACTAACCCACAGCTCACACCACTTCATCTTCTGCTTCTTCCCTCGCACCGCTCCACTTGGGGATTCCCTCCTCTCATCGTCGTCTCCCCAAGCTCTCTTACAATCCTCGTCAATTCAATGAACGTATCACTCTCGTCTGTCACAACTGTGACAGCGCTGTTTGTTGCTGGCCCCTTGGCTGTTCGTGCCATTGGCCACGTGCTCAGCAACCCGTGTCACTTGAGGAGTTATGTGACTTGGTACGACAAGTAAAATCTGAAGACTTTATCCATAACGCATATTAACTGCCACATCAGATTACATCATCTCAAAATAAAATAAAAACTTTTCTTCATTCACTTAAACTTTCGTTATTTTAAATTGCGCTCAGAGACCTAAAAATTGGAGGCATCACGCATGAACTATTCCACGGAAATGTAGTAAAACAAACTGTTAATTATAAACGAGCAATAGGAATGGTAGAGAGAGCACCACAGCGAGCAGATTCAAGTGACGGCTCGGTGAAAAATGCGTTGAATCGGCTGCGGCGACACCGACAAGGCGGCTTGCCACGGTCGCTCGTGGCAAGCCGCCGTGGGCGAGCGGAAGGCTGCCGGCCTGTTAGACGCGCAACTGGCTACCCAGGGCCCGAGTAGCCCAAGTAGCGGGTTAGTGTGGCGTGCTCGCGACGCCAGGGTGCGGGTGCAGATAGACGGCGTTGTGTCGGTCACGAGGGGATCTGCATCATTATAACTCACCTCCCAAATGTATTCGACCGTGCAATTGTTGTCAAGTGACGAGATGAAGACATTTCCGTTTGAAATTCTTGGCGGTCGATACACCGCACCATGTTAGAGAACGACCCATGGGAAGAAGACGTTAGAACGTCGCCGCAAAAGGCTTTTAAATCTAAGCTACGCGGGGCGCTTTTCTGTCACGTCTTCCCTAGCAGGATTACCGCTTGTCGACGAAGCCTGAGTGTTTACCGTCAGAGTGCGAGCGAGCAGCATTCGGCGACAAGGCAAGCGGTGAGCGGGCCGAGGCCCACGGCTCGGCGGGCGCCAGCGAGGGGGCCGTGCGCGCGAACGCTCGCGAAGGGAAGCGCCGCCCGCGAAGGCTCCGAGCCTCACCTGCTCTCGCTCGTCGGGATCGGCGCCCCGACCTGCGCGGGAGGCCGCTTGGCCGCCGTCTGCCGCGCGACTCCGAGGGCCGGGCTCTTCTTCTCGCCGCGCTCCGCGCCCGCCGACCGCTTCCTCGGTCGCGGCTCCGGTTCTTCGCCGACCGAGCCGGAAGACTTTTTGGATTTTGGAGACCTGCTCGAGTTCTGGGCTGCTGCCCCGGAGCCATTTCCGAGGGCGGGGTTGATGAACCGCGGGTAGTCCTGCTTGTAGAGCAGGGCGGCCGCCGGCCTCTCGCCGGCGTCGAGTTCGACGACGACGCCGCCGCCGCCGCCGCCGCCGCTCGGCTGCTCCGGGTCGGGTCGTTCGTCCACACGCGGGGGGGCGGCGCCGTCCCGGCGATCGCCGCTCTTCTCCGGCCGCCCGTCCTGCTGCTTTTTCCACGGAAATAAATTCCGCACAACTTCCCAGTGGCTGGACTTGCGCCGCACGCTCTGCCGTTGCCGCGGCGACGGCGCGGGGGAGCCGGGAACGTCGCCGGTCTCCGTCGCGCGGCCGGGCGAAGGGGTCCGGCTCGTGCTCGACTCGGGGAGGAGAGGCGACGGCTCGGGGCGAGGCCCCGAGGACGAACTCGTACGGGGGGGCGGCCGGGGCGGCGCGTCGGCCCCGCCGTCTGTCTCGCTCCGGGACTTCGGCGACGTCCGCGGGGGGGTGGCTGGTGGCCGGCCGGCAGAGAGCCCCGGTACCACGACGCCCCCTTGTCTTAAGAGGGGCGGCCGCAGCTTTTCGTCCGCGGCGTCGGGGTCCACGAAGCCACCGGGAGACGCCCCGTGGCGTCCGTCGCTCCCTGCGGCCCGGCCGTCCGAGGAGACGTCCCTCTTCAGGTCGCGATACTGCGGGGGCGGCAACACCTCCAGTTTGGCCTCGTCGCCCGCGGTCCGGCCTTTGAACCGTTTCTTCGGCAATTCGGGAGGGAGGTTGGGAGGTTTGATAGAAGCGACGAGCTGAGACAGCGCGGCGCTGGCGTCTCCCCTGTCCTCCGCGTGATGCGGGGCGGCGTTTGCGTTGAGCAGTCCCTCCTCCGACCTCTCGATCCTTTCACTAGCGGTCACCGAGCCGCGGCATGCGTTCCGCGGGTCTCCTCCCGCTCCCTCGACGTACAAGAACGTTTTGTGCTTCGGCGGGGAGCCCCGGCAGAGCCCCGATGGCATCGCGGCCGTCGTGGTTTTCACGGCAGGGCCGCCGATCCGTGGCGAGGCGGCGTTCGGAGCGAAGATCGCGGGGGAGGCATTCCCGCCGCCTCCAAGCCTCCCGTGCGGCTGCGCGTGCTCGCGACCCGGGCGCTCTCCGGGGGAGTCCTTGCGCTGGGGGCGCGACGCCTGAGACTCCGACGTTGGCGGCGCGGGAGTCACGTAGTAGTTGTTGTTGTTGTTTTCCTCGTGAGCGGCCGAGGGCGGGATGAATGTTTTACTCCTCGTGCTCTGGGCGTACACGGGGGTGTGGGGCACGGCGCTCAGCGTGAACAGGAGGTTGGCGGCGTGATTGAGCCGCTTCTCCCCCGTGGATAACGGTTCCTGCGCCGCCGCGGACCTCGTGGCAGCGACGTCGAGCTGAGCACCACACCGGAGCTCCATGTGCTGCTGCTGCAATCGATGCGGCTGCTGCTGCTGCTGCGGTCGATGCGGCTGCTCGCGCCCCTCCATCGGCTCGGCCTGTCGCGGCTTCGCGGAAACCTCGTCCGGCCCTGGACCCGAGTCGCACGCGACGGGCGCCGGGTCCAGGTTCACCACCCGACACGGTTTCGCGTTCCTCTCGACGGCCCCGAGCGACACGGATACGCGAGTCCGAAACGTCCTCTTGTCGCCCGCCGGCCCGGCGCCCCCCGGCTCCGCCGCCGCGCTCTCCGAGTCGGTCTCGGACGGCGTCGATTTCCGCGGCACTTGGCGGCGCCGGCTCTCGGCGGCGTCCTCGGCGTCGGAGCGCTCGCTCGCGTCGCGCAACTCGGCCTCGGCGTCGGCGACGTTGCCGTCGTCGCTGCTCACGCTCGTGTTGCCCTGCGAGTCCAGGCCCTGCGAGGTCGACTCCTGGCGAGGGCAGAGCGCCCCCGCGCTCACGGGCGACGGCGTCTCCAGGTCTTCGGAGCTGCTCACGTAGGAGGCCTTGCCCTCCGAGGGGTCGGGATTCGCGTCGGCGCCGCCAGCCGCGTCGCGCTCGGCCTCCGGGCGGTCGTCGCGCCCGTGCGGGCGGTCGCGCCGGAGGACCGGGTTCCGGGGCCGCGCGGCGCGGCCGCCGTGTCTCCCGAAGTGGACGGGCGAGAGGCTGTTGGGCCTGAGCTCGGCGAAGCGCGAGCGGTCCCGCATCCTCATCTCGATGGCCAGGAGCTCCTCGTCGCTCTCGTCCCAGCTCTCCCGGCCTTCCTCTCGCGCCGCCGCGACGCCTCCCGTTCCGGCGGCCTCCTCGGGCGACCCGGACGAGGCCTCCGAGTCGGCGTAGCAGAAGACGCCTCCCTCGTGGCTGATCACCTCGGGGCCCCCTTCGCCCAGGCGGACGCGCTTTCTCGGCCGCCAGACCTTCCGATCGCTCGCCAGGCAGCCGTGCGCGGCCGCCGCGCCGCGCTCCGCCGATCGGTGGTAGCGGCTCCTGATGCGGTTGAGGAACAGCGCCAACGAGCTGTTGTCGCAGCCCCCCGCGGCGTCTCCCGCAGCCAGCTGCTGGTTTGCAAGCACCGCCGCGTCGGCGAACACGTCGTTGTCGTTGTTGTTGCCGTTCTCCAGTTTATCGCACGCAGAGCCGAAGTCCGCCGCCGCCTCCTTGCATTCGAACCTCGCGTGCCTGACGCCAAAATGATGATTGTTGTTGTTGCTTCTCTTCCGGTCAAGCGCACCGTCGTCGGCACCCTTCCTCCACCCCGTCACGGCGTGCGCGCCGCGTCCCCCCTCAGCCTGCCGGGCATCTCTCCCGACCTCTCCGTCGCCGTTCCCCACCTGAGCCGGCGCCGCCGGGGCTCTGAAGGACGCCGGCTTTTTGGCCACGGGAGGTCTCGTCTTCTCCGCGTTCGCCGGAGCCGCGTGGCCGCCGCCGGCCGCCTGGTTCGCGGGCCCTCCTCTGTGCTGGTCCCGAGGCCTGAAGCAGTCCTGGCACTTCCCTTTGATCCAGGCATGCTCCGTGAAGGAGTCGCAGACGGACATCGTCCCCGGCAGCGTCGTCGGCTGAAGCGGCTTCCGCTTGACCCCTCACATCGATGCCGGCTCATGAAACTTGGCCGCGGCTCGGACAACGCGAGGGCCTGAGCAAACACAGAATGTCAGAAAGACGTCGTTAGCAGACGTTCATCCACGGTGCAACACATTCATTCAGGATGGAAATCTACGCGGGGTTTACGGTGTGCCGTCATGTCATCGCGTCGGAGTTAAACGCGGGAAGAGAAAGGCAAGGGTCTGTGTTGCACGTGGGACTTGCATCACAGTGTTTATTTCAGTAACATAGACGCAGTTATTGTGTTAATCGTACGGATGATTTCACGTCCTCGAAAAGCAATCGCTTACACCACTCCGCTCGTCACTCCACTCGGCTGAAGCGAGAACAACATTGCTCGGCTGACAACGCCTCGGTCGGCGTGAGCCGGCGTCCCGGGCCACGCAGGCCCCAGCTGCAGGTTTCCGCTCCACGTGGGCGCCGCTCCCCGCGCGGCCGCGACCCTCGAGGCCGACGGGAACGGTGGCGTCTCCCGCAAGCACCGCTACATTATCATCACGGTGGTTACCCCAACAGAGTCTCGCCGAGTCTCAAGACTAATTTTCAGGAGGGTCTTGCCAAGCTTTTTCAGGAGGGGGTGATCGTTGCTGTCTGTAATCCCAATTGAGTAATTTTGCAGCATTGGGATATTTGTGTTTTATTTATGTTTTAGCTATGGCAGGAAACCATAAAACCCAGAGGAAACCCACGCAGCACAGAGGGCCGAGTTGGAAATCGAGCTTAGGCCCTCGTTGCTGCGAGGCGCGGTGTTACCAACGCGCCACCGCCCTGCCGCCGGATAAGAGCGAGTGTGGCGGTGAGCGGAGCGCTGTGCGGCGTGGGGAGCCAGCATCATCACCCTCCGCTTCCCCGCTCTCGTAACCCGCATGGAGACACTGCCCCTTTTAATCAGGAGGCCCAAACGCTGACTGCTCATCTCATTATCGTGATTATACCGTGGCGCTGAAAGGTCCCAAGCCCATTAAACCGTCTTCCATATCATGGATACGGCACAGGAAATATTTTGAATGCGCGCGGGAAAGATGAGCATCACGTGGAAGTAACAAAACACACCGATACATAACGTGCAACGCGTGCCTTACTGGCCGGTGCGGTCACATGATCTCTCCGTGCATTGTGAGTAACGGCGCCTGTGGGGGGTGCAGGGATGAGTGGCGAGCACTGGGGGGCTGGAGATGCTGCGGTGTAAATGACGAACAGAAACAAGAAGTGGAACGTGTTTGATGGAGGGTGAATAATAACACACCGCGCGGGTGTCCCAGTCAATACCCCACGACGCGTGCAGATTATCCAGGTTGCTGGTTAGCTGGCGGCGCTCATGCACAAATATACAACGACACCTTTACATAATAATGCTGCTGCACTGGTTTACCTATTAGCTGCTGCTCCTTTCCGACGCAACCAGCAAACACTTCCGAGCGGAAGTCGATGACTTTAAAGAGCAATAAACATGGGGCAGCATCTCCCTTCGTCGTCTTCTCGGCATCGTTCTGCACAGGGAAGCAGCAACTCGGAGTATTGGGGTCGAACTTGCGCAGCAGCCTCTGCATCGTCCGTGTCTCTTGCTTTAGTATCTGGGCCGTCTCTCAAATGCCGGCTCAGTCGCATCACGTGGGCAAGTAGAGCCAAATTGGCTACGCTCCTCCCCTGAACCCCCCCCCCCCCAATTGAATGTTTTTTTTATTCACCCCCCCCCCAAGAACACGCTGCATGTCCACTGCACATCCGCTGCACCGTTGATTTAAACAAAGATGTCAAAATATGAAAAAGCAGCCATATACTTGACGTGGTAGAATGTTATTTGACCGCCCTGCCTCTGGCTGGCCTCACTGCCGCGTGCGAGGTTACCGCGATCCCCGCCACAGGAGCAGGAGACAGCCCCGCTAGAGCGCTTGGCTCAAGCAAAGCTGCCCTCCCCCCCCACCACCATTAACGACTCAAAACGATCACGAGCGTCGTGGACGTGGAGAAGTAACGAAATTAGTCAGCAGACAAGTCGCCGGCCCTCCCACACCCCTCCCTCCCCGTGGTGGTGTCTCCCCACCCGTGGCCTCGTGCCCGTCCGTGCGCTCAAGCGCAACGCGGCGACGTTCATTGCATCCTGAAGCGTCCGCGTGCGACCGCGTCACAGGTCAGGGCTTGCTCCACGTGTGCCCTTGAAAATAAAGAGAGATGATCATTCGTAAACTCGGACCCATATCTAACAGAGAGAGCCCTCCTTGCTTACGGACATCTGGCAGTTCGCCCAGCATGAGTTAAAGCAACCCTGACAATGCAGATGAGACACTCAATGCCAAAACCGGCCCAGAGTTTGTATGGTGTTGAACCAATGCTACTGAAATGATGCACTCCCGGCAGGCCGTATGGCTGATGGCATGCACATAAAGACACGTCTCGTCTATGCGAAGGGGGGCATATGGGAAGGAGGCTGCTCAGTCACCATATTCCTTCGCAATGAACGTCCGTCTCTCTCTCGCGTGGCGGCCGCAGGTTGGCCAACTCGATTGCGCCGCCACAGGCGGTCGGCGCACGTGGCCATGGCGGCGGTCGGTGGGATAGCGAGGCTGGCTGGAGCCCGTTTGCACGCGTTCCTAAACTAAACCATTTTTATTTTTACCAGGTAAGGCACAGTGAGCTGGACAGCTCTTTTTCAGAAGCGACTGGCCACAAATGATGGATCAACAAAGCGGCTTGTGGTCGCGTGGAAATTCATAGCAGCCAAATACTCTGAACGCGTCGCGATGTCGATTCTAAATGTGGAGGGAAAAACCGGAGGACCCGGAGAAAAATCCACGCGACCACGGGGAGAACGTGCAGAGGACGTCCGTGCGTGTCGCCATGCTTGAAGGCGTCTCTCGTTTGTCACCAAAACGAATTGGCGGCTCGAAGGGGCGTTTAGCTGCCGGAATGTTTCAACGCGATTCAAAACTCATGGCGGGGGGGGGGGGAACATACAGCACGTGCCTGTGCGGTCGAGGCAGCAGACAACGGCGCGTGGCAACACGTCGCACGAAACCTGCTGGGGACTCTGCCGTGTGCGTTGTGTCTGATGTGTGCCACGTGCGTGTGCGTGCCACGCGTGTCTGCGTGTGTGCGTGCCACGCGTGTCTACGTGTGAGCCCGTGCACTAACGATCCCATGGACACAAGCGTGGTGGACCCAGAAGGGTGCGTGAGAATGTCACGGCGCAAAGACATCCATCGCCAACCTCGCCGCTCGTGCCAGGAATACTAATGCGTGAGAGTCAGAGTCGAGTGATATGCGGCTCAAGCGAGCACTGAGTGGTGGAAAATCCATATTTCCAGGGCCAGGGTCATGGAAATACATAGTCTCCCAACAGCGTTAACAGTGTTGAAATGCCACGAAATTGTATACATTTTATATACCCCAGAGAGGATGATGAGACCACGGCCAGGATGTAGACTTGCATCGTTCTGACTGTGCAGTAACTCATCACGTTTGAAAAGGCACCCCCCAGTGGCAGCTGTGCGGCACAAGTATGACCCAGCACCCTTGCCTGCCAACGAGCATTAGTCTGACAGGAGGGGGCGATGGTTGCGGTGTGCAATCCATTTTAAGTCATTTGCGGGAATTTTTTTGTAATTTAGCAAGTTTTCCGGCACACGATAATTTCGAATGACATCGCGAGATCTTGTATCATCGGCACTGCCACAGCGGCGAGACACGGCGACAATCTGGGCACCCTGGGGGTGAGCGCGCCAAACCAGAACAGGAGCGCATGAGTTGCGTCAGCTGGGGGTGAGCGCAAAACGACGGCACGAGGTCGCGACCACCGTGGGGACCGCTCCCGTGAAGCTCGCTCGATGATTCCTCCACCCTTGTTGAGGACTCTGTCTAGCAGACACCGGCTGTGTCGTCTCACTCGCCACGCCGTGTTCCTCCACCACCACCACACTGCAGGTCACCACAACAACAACCACCGGTCACCACTAAGTGGCGGTGACATGCGCCGTTTGTGCCATGCTAGGTGTACTCTGAGGCCACGTGAAGTGTCAAAGGCCCGCTGGGCAGAAGGTCACAGAACAAACCCAGGTGCCATGGGTTGACTGATTGAGATGACTGGCAAATGCACCAACTGTGTTTCCCAATGTGCCAGGTCACCGCACACCAACTCACTGCACACCCGCTCACCGCACACCCGCTCACCGCACACCCGCTCAGCGCACATCCGCTCACCGCACACCCGCTCACCGCACACCCGCTCACCGCACACCCACGACAATTCTCTTTGTGATTCTTCCGTCGCACGAATCCACACTGGAATTCCTTCCCATCGTCTTTTCCCCAAAAGCTAACTCATCATAACCTTGCTCATTTTCAATAAACGTTTGACTCTTGTCTGTTACAACTATGACGGTTCTGGTTGTCACTGGCCGTATGACGTTTTGGCCCTTTGGGCCTGTACTCAACGGCCGAGTTAACAAAATAACACGCATGCAATAACACACATGCAATAACATGCACGCAATAACACACACGCAATAACACGCATGCAATAACACGCATGCATGTCATTCACTCTCACGTGCGAGGACGAATGCACACACGGACGAACCCACACGTCCCCTCGATCCGGTCAATTGGCATGCGCTCTTTAACTCTACAGCAATGCCCAACAACAGAACATCTCACACCACTCCCTGCCACTCAGCGGTTAAGCATCCTGCAAGTTTTAAAACGAATCGAGTCGATGCTGCTAATGAAACAACAACTCAGTGGAGCCTGGGGAGACCTCACGAGACGAACGACCTCACGGGATGGACAAATTAACATTCCGCAAGCAGTCCCACGCGCCGCTCTCTCTGCTGCTTCCCGTTCCACGTTAATTCCCAGACATTCCACGTGAAATGAGAAGAACGATACAAGACGTCGTAATCACATTCGTACCCCCGTGCTTCATGATGCACCATCTACGGGCGGCTCGCGCCGGACCGTGGCAAAGCTTTCTGCTCTCGCCAACGACGGCGATTCGTTCAGCAGCTCGACGCCAATTGTCGAGCGGCCGTGACGGGAGGGCTTCGGCGGGGAGAGGTCGCCTCGTTTTGCCGTGCCTCCCCCGCTGAAGGAGCGCCGGCCACAGCGGCGTGGAAGTGGCACTGCTCCCCTCGAGGGCGGATCGCGCCCAACGGAACGCGGGCGCGATCCCCGCAGCGAGTGCGCCACTCCGCTCCCAACGCCGGGTGGAACTCTCTCCCCTGGTGCGAGTCGGTGAGCGGGGAGGCCCCGGGGAGCGAGCGAGCGAGCGAGCAGGGCTGAGCGAGTCCGGAGGCTCGGTGGCTGGGCTCACTGAGCTCACTGGGCTCACTGAGCTCAGTGAGCTCACTGGGCTCACTGAGCTCACTGAGCCTAGTGAGCTCACTGAGCTCACTGGGCTCACTGGGCTCACTGAGCTCAGTGAGCTCACTGGGCTCACTGAGCTCACTGGGCTCACTGAGCTCACGGAGCCCTGTTGCCAGGGCCCGGTGGCTCTGGCGCGCAGCTCCTGTGATTGAGCAGAGCCCAAACCTCCGGATGCCACGCATAGGTCTCACTTGAATAATCCCACTGCCCAAACCCCTCCTTGTGCAAACACACACAGGGGGGAGGGAGGGTTGGGCATACTCACAGCAGCATACTACAGCATACTACAGTGTACTATAACATACTCACAGCATACTGCAGCATACTACAGTGTACTATAACATACTCACAGCATACTGCAGCATACTCACTCACAGCATACTATAGAATACTACAGCACTCACTCACAGCAAACTCACAGCATACTATAGAATACTACAGCACTCACTCACAGCAAACTCACAGCATACTGCAGTGTACTATAATATACTCACAGCATACTGCAGCATACTCACAGCATACTACAGAATACTACAGCACTCACTCACAGCAAACTCACAGCATACTATAGAATACTACAGCACTCACTCGCAGCATACTCACATACGCACATGGAGGAAGAGGCACGCACACCAAGACCCCCCAAAACAAAGATCCCCACTACAGCCTCAACAGACTGTCAGGGGCAAGTATTGTTAGCGAGCACCTACGAAGGCCGGCACCACGCCCGGCCGCCTTTGTCTCCCTAATCGCGATGTTTACGCATCACACCGGGAACCTGGCACTGGTTCAGGTCATCGTCATCGAATAACGGCCGGAATCGAACTCCGGTAGGCCACGAACCTCTGCGCCACCGCTCCCCACACACGAGCGTGCACGCCGGACAGCGCACGAGACAGCGCACGAGGCAGCGCACGAGGCAGCGCACGAGGCAGCGCACGCCGGACAGCGCACGCCGGACAGCGCACGAGACAGCGCACGAGGCAGCGCACGAGGCAGCGCACGCCGGACAGCGCACGAGGCAGCAGCTCGCGCTCCACTCCGCACGGCACACGGACAGCCGCTCTCGTCACTTCTCTCCTCCACAGGGCCAATGATCATTGTGGTGTGTGCACTGTGGTTCTGCGCTGAACTCGGACAAATATCTCACGGGGAGGTAGTTGACCATTGATTGGTTCAAGGCTAGCACAGAGTCCACTCTGGAAGATACCGGTTCTGTGTTGAGCCAGGTGTCTCGCCACGTCTCCACACTCGCAATGTTTTTATGTTGTCTGGCAGAGATCCGTGAGGCCCAAGAGAAGCCCTACATCGGAGTGGAAACCATTAAAAACTCGTACACCACAGCACCCATTCCTATCACAACAACCATTACCAAGTGTACAACAGACACACTTTATTAACGGTGCTATTGCAGTGGCAGTCACATATCAATAAAGAAGCAGAAATGCGAGTGGGTGGGGGCGAGTGGATGGGTGAGGGGAAGGTGGACGGGTGAGTTAGTGGGTGAGAGGGTGGGTGAGGGGAAGGTGGAAGGGTAGGTTAGTGGGTGAGCGGGTGAACGCGTCCCAGAGTGGGTAAACAGCAAAGCAGAAGAGAACTGAGACGATGGCGTGGAGCGGAGACACGGGGGACGCTGAGAACGGACGGAGCGAGAAGGTTCGAAGCGCCTGAGGTGTGGATACGGAGAGGGATGCGGAGTCTGAGCGGAGCAGAGAGAATAAGGCCGGTGAAGACATCTCGAATGGCACCGATAGACGAAGAATGACAATGGAGGTCATGAGAAGGAGAGAGCAGAACTGGATTGGAGGGCATTCTCGGAGGGAACGAGTTAATGATGAAAGATGTCGTAGAAGGAAGAACGGAGGGAATGAGAATGAGAGGAAGCCGGAGGAACTGACGAAGGGTGCGTTTGTGGAAATGAAGAGAACAGAGAGGGATGGAAGAAATGGCAGCCGAGGCCCTGCCGCTCAAGGCAGAGATCCAGAGAAGAATAAGCGGTGGTGGTGGAGGGCATGGTCTGGCGAGTGTGTGGGTGAGAGTGGCGGGTTGGTGGGGGAGGGCGGTGGTGGGTCTGTGAGTGGGTCAGTGGGAAGCAGTGTGGGGGAGTGAGCCAGACAGGCAGGGCTGCCGGATTGGCCCATTCTGTGCACAATTGGGCCTTTTTCGAAGCTGTTGTGAAATGTGATCCAGGAAGAAAAAAACCTTTTAAAAATCTGTGCCCATTCCTGGGCTCCACTGGCAAACGGGGCTCTTTGGGGCTCTCCTGTCTCACAGAGTGGGCCCTGTTTACCCCAAACACACAGCGTGGTAGCCCTACAGGAAGGTGAGGCTGTGACCTCGATGGGTAATTGGGAGCATGAGAGGGTAGGTGGAGAGTATGCGAGTGGGTGAAAAAGCGTACGTGAGTGATTGTGTGGTGTCAGTGGTGGATGAGTGAGAGGGTGAGGGAGAGGGTGGGTGAGTGAGTAAGCGATTGGATGAATGGATGAGTGACTGGATGAGTGAGTGGATGAGTGGGTGAGCGAGTGGGTGGGGACTGGATGAGCTGTTGATTAGGAAGTTGGATGAGCAGTTGATTGGGAAGTTGGGTGAATGGTTATTTGGGCAGTTGAGCGAGAGGGTTGGTACCTTATTGGGTGGGTGAGTGTGTAGGCGAGTGAGTGTGTGTGTGTGGAAAAGAGGATGAATGAGTGGGTGATTAAATCAGTGAGTAAGTAGATGAGTGGGTGGGTGGATGGATGGATGAGTGTATTTGTGGGTGTACGTTTGGGAGGATAGGTGGTCAGGTGAGTGGCTGGGTGAGTGTTGTTGAGGCTCAGAGTGCGGTGGTCAGCTCTGATTTAGCAGTGAGGAGACGCCCTCACTGGTCAGAAGTCGGTCATGAGAACCGGATCCCGTTCCCATCGCCTACTCCTAAATCTCACACCGGGACATTCACCAGCCGGGAACCTCGGAACCCAGAGGCTAACCGCTGGTAAAACAAGCGAACATCCTCCCCCAGGGCATTGCGAACTCACATCCAACTGGCAAAACTGTGCATTTCTGCTGCCAAAAAATCGAGTACTTTAACACACGTCCATATATAAAACACTGTTTGTGGGTCAAATGCGCTCATGGGAAAGCACAGACCATATAAGCCCAGAGGAGCACGAGTTAAACAAGAACTTGGCCAATGTCTCCAGCCCTTGAGAGGCCTGCAACTTGCGGAGAGTCGAGTAGCGGCGCTCGAGCGTGCCGATGCCTCCTCGCCGAAGTGAAGCGAGCACGGCAGCTGGCAAGCTGCTTTTGGGAAAAAGTCATCGCCGTGCCGGAAACGCGGCGGCCGTGAGACAACCCCTCCCAACCAGCCCGAACACTCGAGCTCATTTTATCCACCCTGAAGGAATGATGGGCTGAGTTGACCCTCACCACAACATCCTGTTGAGGCGAGGGACCGGGTGACGCGAGTAGGGCGAAGATGACGCTGAGAAAGAGTCCGCGGACTCCGTGTGGCTTCCTCGGGAAAATCCATCATCGTCGTCATCATCGTCCTTGTTGTTACTCATTGTGGAGCCATCTGTGTGGAGTTTGAATGTAATCCGCTTGTAGGCGCCTGCTTGTCCTGGGCACCCTGGTTGCCTCTGACATGCAGCAATACTTAACAAGGATTAGACCACCATCATCATTATTACTACTATGACTGTGCTTGTTTACCCAGGAGAGCCTCATGGAGTTTCATGACTCTTTTGCACACGTGTCCTGCAAGGTTTTGGCAGCAGGGGGGGGAAGGGTGACGAATCCAACGGAGTAGATGGACACAAGGGATTGGGCCTCCATTCACAAGAAGCAGCAGCCACCCTTCCCGAGTGAGGGGGCATTGTGCCGATTGTTATTGGCGTGCATCCTCAAACCGGATCCGCTGGCGTTCCTTCAGGAAACCCGGTGATTCTCGTAACCTGCTCCACGTGCTGCCCCACTCAGCGCCCACTGCGAGGGGGGGGGGGCTACTATGCAATACCCCGCTGCTTGGGGGCACGGTCAGCACTGTGCCCCGTATTCACAAACTCATAGCGACGGTAGCGGCAGCAGCAGCAGCAGTGGCGGCTGGTAAAAGGCAACACCTTTAAACGAGGCAGGGTCTCCCAAATCGCTCAAACAGCCCCCCATGAGTCGCCAATTATGAGCGTAGCGCCTGGACGCCACACCTGGGAGCTCCGCTCACTTCCTCTGGAAACCTTTGCGTGCTGCACCAGAGCAAAGACTGCTACTGCTGCAGCAGCAGCAGAAGCGTGGTAAGCGTTCTAAATCTGAAACTTGGCATAAGAGACAATAAAACCTGTAAATCTAAAGAGCAGGTTCGGCAATAAACATTACTTTGCAACAAACGCGAGCAATGAACGTTACTTCCGCTATTCATTCAGCGTTGGGCGTCCATTCTTAACCTCCAAGTTATCTTTGGGCAGCAGAGCGCAGCGAGCCGAGCGCACTTATCAAGCCGAGCGGCCGCCCTCCCACGGCCACGTCGCTCCGTGAGCGGCGACTCACCCAGCCCCGTCCTCCGGGTGACCCTGCACTGAATCGAGGGCCCCACCCGTGTCGATCCACGACCTCGTGTCCAAGCGACGCCTCTTCAGGACCCCGCAGCTGTAAGCGCGTCCGCCTCTCTATAACGGAGGTTCACGCTTCGAATGCGGCAGGCAGGCGTGAGAGACCCCGGGACATCGGTCAAACCGTGCGGTCGGCCATCGTGCTCCCGCGCCGAGCTTGCGTCGGCGTCCAACGCAGGCACCGATCGTCCTGCCCCCTCTCCTCACAACCTCCCGGCCGTTCGGCGTCACCTCCGTGTGATTTCAGCCACAGTTATTTTGGTCAAATTAATTTTCTCCACAAAACCGCACAAAGAAGAGTGCAAAAGGACTCAACTTTTGCAGCATTCACGTTTCAAGTGAGGGTTCATCGTCAAGGCGGGGAGCCGTTTCATGAACCGCGGTTCATGAAACGGTTCGTCCCGGTCGCCGTCTCCCCGAAGAATCGACGACGCGGTGGCGAAAGGCGAGGCACGTGCTCCAGCGCAGCCCCCCCTAGGATCCTCACGAGTCGCCATGTCGGCGAACGCCACCTCCTGCGCTGTAATTTGCGTCAAATGTCCCCGAGGTAATGGCACAATAAACATACGCTGGCGCTTTCACATCAACCTCTCCTATTATAGTGTCAGCCGTGAAACTACATTCTCTGGCCTGTAACAACGGGGCTGTCGACGGCGCACGTCACCCCGATGCCACCCACCGTAGAAGGCCCGGCACCCAGGCCTCGCGTGTGAATCGTCGCCCGTGCCGTCACACATTCCCATTGCTGCTGGGTTGCCACCAATCTCACATCAGCTGCATTCACACAGCGGCAATCGGTAAAGCGTGGACGCTAAACCGAACGAACGGATCTGACGAACGGAAAAGAAAACCCCTGGAGTCCTGCATCTTTGACTTCACCTCTCATCTCACCCCCAGGGAAACCTCTCCCTGTCGTTCATTTCCCATTGGTCCCAGCCATGCTCATGGGCTGAGCCGGGCCACGGCTGGGCCGCTCACTCGCGCGTCTTTGAAAGCCAACGGAGCATTCCAAGCCTCGGCGTGAAGAGGCTCAGCCAGAGCCGAGCCACGGCTGAGACTACGGCTGAGACTACGGCTGAGACTACGGCTGAGACTACGGCTGAGGCTACGGCTGAGACTACGGCTGAGACTAACTACGGCGCTGGGACTACGGCTGAGGCTACGGCTGAGGCTACGGCGCAGGGACTCGGAGCCGAAATCAACGCGGGAAGCCTTGCCCTCATCACCAGCATCGCCTTCTCGCGTTACTCTCCACATCCCCTGCCTTTCTTTTTGAATTGTTTCTCAAAAGCACATTTTCTGGGAGATCCGAGTAAGGAACCAAATTTACTCTCGCCCAAGAACATTTATTGAGCTCAAAGTGCACGCAGTTACAGAGCGGAGATGTCAGCACCGCACACAACCCCAAAAGCCTCCTCCTCCTCCTGCTGCTGCAAGATGAGTCAAAGCAAGCAGAAGCAGCGAGGTCAGCCAAGCCACAAAGACAGCCCTCGGCCTCCCCTCCCTCTGCCCCGCCGCCGCCGTGAGTCCACAGACTCTGCCTCTCCCGTCACGAGCAAGGGGAATGAAAGATGTACAACGCACGGTGTGGCCACGCTCAGCCTGTACGATGTGCCGGGTGATCGCTCTTCACCGTCGCTGCTCCCACGGCACGGAGCCGACACCGCGGCAGAGGTCCGGCCACGCCTCGAGGCACCCCCCCCCCCTCTTGCTCCCCCCTCACCCCCCCCCTCGCTCCCCCCTCCCTCACCCCCCCTCTCGCTCCCCCCTCACCCCTCCCTCGCTCCCCCCTCTCGCTCCCCCCTCACCCCTCCCTCGCTACCCCCCTTCTCGCTCTCCTCTCAGTCCCCCCTTGCCTCCCCCTCTCGCTCCCCTCTCACTCGCACTATTATAGTGTCACCCTCAATTAGCATGGTTGGCCACGTACGGTGCAAAAGAAGTTTAACATACATACCTCTCACAGAAAGACAAAGTTCCCTTGTATAGCCTTGACCAGGCTGTTGGGGCAAGTGCTATAATCGGGCACCTGTGAAGGGTGGAATGGCGCATGAGGGGGTGGGTGTTCATAATCAACGATTTTTGGGTTTAGATCGCATTATTTATAAATGTGTCGTAACCCTCCACCACCCGACACGGCCAATCAGTAAAAAAAGTTTCACGTTGACAAAAGACAAATAGTTCACTGCTTTAGCCCACCGGTGTGTTGAAGCGTGAAACCACAACATTTACAATTTGAGTACGACACCATTCTGGCGAATTGCCCGATGATGCTGGATGCAATTACCAGCGGAACGTCGTACTCAAATTGTAAATGTTGTGGTTTCACGCTTCAACACACCGGTGGGCTAAAGCAGTGAACTATTTGTCTTTTGTCAACGTGACACTTTTTTTACTGATTGGCCGTGTCGGGTGGTGGAGGGTTACGACACATTTATAAATAACGCGATCTAAACCCAAAAATCGTTGATTATGAACAATATTGGTCGCGAAAGCCTACGTGTTAAACTGAGGGGGTGGGTGGCTGGCACCACGCCCGGCCACCTTTGTTTCCTCAGCGCTGACGTTCACACACTGCACCAGGTACTCAGGTGAAGCCGAGCCGACCTATGGGAGGCCCAGGAGCGATTCAGATATTCGTCACTGGCTGTAAGCGGGAATCGATCTCGGGTTGCCGGGTTCATAGCGTGGTGTCCTAACCACCGCGCTACTGTTTGCACACAAACGGAGACACAGACACACGGAGACACACGGACACACACGAAGACACTCCTCCACCAACATCAGGTGCCCGTGGGCATCCCGGCAGAGCTCCTGGGAGCGACCCCGCTGGGTCAGGCTCTGGCTGTTTCTGCTCCGAGCGTCACTCCGACAGCGGTCTACAACCTTCGCGTGATATTCCACATTCCTACGACGGCGATACTCTTGTTTATCGACCCACGAGGAACGATGGGCTGTGTCGATCAACAATTCACTCGGCTGGCTCACTACATTAGCGTATAACCTTTAAAATATACTGCTCTCCGTCACAACCCATTACACACGAATAATAATAATCATTGTGGTTCGCGACCACTGCTCACCAACGCGTTCGTTCAGGAGAGGGCGCTGGGTTTTGTCTCGGAGTGTGTGCGTCATCGAGCGCTGCTCTCACATTCACTAGGACCATCTCCAGGCGCAAACAAAGACAAAGATCCCCCATATAGCCTATAGAGGCTGTTAGGGCAAGAGCACTTACCGAGCACCTATGAAAGTCGGCACGGCACAGGAGGGGGTGGGTGGCCAGAACCAAGCCCCAGTTACAATATTTACACGCCACACCAGGTACAGTACTCGTTTGAGGCCGAGTTGACCTAGGGGAGGCCCACAACCGGCTCATATGATTGTCACTGGTATTGGTCGTGAGCGGGAATCGAACTCGGGTCACCCGGGTTTGTCGTGCAGCACGGCTCCCCGGATGTACAAATGAACAGGCAAGCGCACTCACGCCCACGGACGGTGAATCTTTGCTGCGTGCAGCACTCGCGCGAGAGCCGCCAGGAGGGGCCGGGGCGGCCCTCGAGCCGAGCTCTTCATTTGTGTGACGAGGGCCGTGGCCGGGACACACAAAGCGCCCGCCCCGCACGCGCCAACAGAGAGCGGGCCCGCAGCCCAGCGCCACGGCTGCTGCCGCTGACGCCATCAGCTTCGCGCTCGCTTCACCAAATGCACACATGCACACATGCACACATGCACACATGCACACATGCACACATGCACACATGCACACATGCACACATGCGCACAAGCACGAAAATATGATTACTCACGTGCCCGCTCATTTTCCTCTTTGCCACGAAAGCAATTTTTAGCTCCGGAAAGCCAATTTACTGCAAAGCTTCAGAACACATCCCCTGATGAGCGCGAGTGCGTGATGCGTGCACGGTGGTGAGCGCCCTTTCCGAGCCGTGTGAAACGGTGGCGCTGAGAGGCAAACACGCCGGATAAACATTCTCTACGCTCATAAAGTGTGCAGAATGTTCAACTGACATGCGGCTACACAAACGCGGCACAGTACAAGGCTCTGCAAAACAGAGACTGGCATGTGAATTGTGATGACTTGGTATTGGTATCGGGACAGTCCTTTGTTCAGCCGAAGGTTCCTGGGAGATTCATTCATTCCCTTGCAAGTGAGATACGGGCTCCGTTATCTCACACGGACGGTTAATAACTTGGCAAATGATTTAAGTACGAGGCAATTCGGCTCCGGCGCCCACATTCACACACTGGACGTCGCGGAGTCTGGCGGCAGGGCGCTCCATCGCGCTGGCCGTGTGGGTTGAGGATGACGGGGAGCGTACAAGTACAGTACAACAATGGATTTTACTGCACTGCCCTCTGCTGTCCACCATAGTCAAGCAGCCCTATGGAAGCCTGTTTGTGGATGGTAGTCATCTATCCAAGCCTTTCCACAACCTCAGCCATGCTTAGCTGATTGAATGCATTTCAAGTGATACAAAAACAACTGATATCGACCAAACATCCAAACGCTGAAGAACTACCAGCAAAATCACTCCAGTGGCATTACACATAGCAGCAGCAACATTGCTCCCGACAGCAAAGACTTGGCAGAACCCTCCTGAAAAGTCTTGAGATGAGCGGTTTTTATTATCGCTGCATAGCGCAGGAATAATAATAAAAAATAATTGCGGTTTGGCCAAAGGTGCTGATTCTACATGCACATCAACACGACTTCCCCCAGGAGCAGCACAACTCCTGCGGGCAGCGGAGCAAAGCGAAATCTCGAGACGAGCCAAACAGAACGCGTTCACCTCGCACCGCGCACCATTCCACTCAGCGGAGGGGGAACGGCAGCGGCAGAGGGCTGCACGGCGGCGCCACTACGCTCACCCGCGGTCGCCGGCCTCAACGGAACGTCGCGGCGACGGCAAGGCCACCCTCGCCGGCGGGGCCACCCTCGCCGGCAGGGCCAGCCTCGCCGGCGGGGCCAGCCTCGCCGGCGGCTCCGAGCGAGCGTCACGCTGCAGGGAGGCCCGTCTCCACCACTCTCCCTCCCTTACTGCGAGCGAGCCGTGTGGAAGAAACTGGGAAAATATGCGAGTGCACGGTAGATAAGAAGTTTTGAGATATCAAAACAACGAATGTGGAAACCAACATATGCAGATTACAATACTGGAACGTTGCTTAACATTGGGTGCCGAGAATCGGATGCGATTAGTTTGTCGGTTGTAGATCCCAGCTCGGCGACTTACCCCGGTGTGGGGCTGGTTTAGGAGAAGCTCCACGGAGCGGGGATTTGAAATTCGTTGAAGCACTTCCCTGGCAGGGGGTGGTGGGAGGAGGGTGGGGGGTGTGAAGGAGGCTGTGGGAGGAGGGGGCAGGAGGAAGCCACCGCCGTTGCCGCGTGGACCACGGGCTCAGGGCCTCCCTGCTGCGTCTCCACAGCGACGAGCAGGAATGAGACCAGAGCCGTGCTCGGGACACGTCCCTGCAACGGCTCCGCACGGCTCAGCTCCCAGTGGACTTCTTGGCCTCGGCCCTCCCCTCAACCTCCCCCGCCCCCACTACATTGCCCAGAGCAAATTACTGTGTTTGCTTTATATATTTCACCTACGGTTAATACACTTGGTGTTTAAGTTTACGCTATCCCGAGCTGAAATCGTATTTTCTCGCGCGGCTTTCTGTTCAACCGAATATATTGTTGTAACCACTAAAGGCTCGGGCCGTCAATAAGGGCGCCGACGTCCCTTGTGCCTCTCCAGCGGCGTGGCGACTGCAGAGGAAGTGGAGGCCGGTGAGGCTCGGCGTGGGTGGGTGGCACCTCACCAGCGGTGCCACTCAAGAGAGCCTCACCGAGTCTCAACTCTTCTCCAGGAGGATCAAGCTAAGTGTTCACAGTAGGGGGCGATGTTGCTGCTGTGTGTGATCCCTATTGAGTAATTTGTGGTTATTTGTTCAGCGATTGGATGTTTTGACCAATACCGATTTTTTTCTTAGCTCTGGGAGGAAAATAGAAAATCTAGAGAGAACCCTTGCAGAGCGGTGGGAGAACGCACAAACTCCACGCGGAAAGGCGCCCGAGTCAGAAATGGAACGCAAGCCCTTGCCGCGTGGCGGGAGCGTTGACGACGGCGCTGCCACCTCTTCTCGCCCAGAGGCGAAGACTGTGTACGATGAGAAACATCGCGGTTTCATTTCAGGAATGTTACAGTCAGCAGACGTGTCTACATTTTTAAATAGATTCTGACCCAGACTTGGTCACTGCATTCTAACTCCACCGCTTCACAAAGAGAGAGACGCAGGGTGTCTGGTGAACAGGGAAACGCAGGGTCTCTGGTGAACAGGGAGACGCAGGGTGTCTGGTGAACAGGGAGACGCAGGGTGTCTGGTGAACAGAGAGACGCAGGGTGTCTGGTGAACAGAGAGACACAGGGTGTCTGGTGAACAGAGAGACACAGGGTGTCTGGTGAACAGGGAGACGCAGGGTGTCTGGTGAACAGGGAGACGCAGGGTGTCTGGTGAACAGAGAGACGCAGGGTGTCTGGTGAACAGAGAGACGCAGGGTGTCTGGTGAACAGGGAGACGCAGGGTGTCTGGTGAACAGAGAGACACAGGGTGTCTGGTGAACAGAGAGACACAGGGTGTCTGGTGAACAGAGAGACGCAGGGTGTCTGGTGAACAGAGAGACGCAGGGTGTCTGGTGAAGAGAGACACAGGGTGTCTGGTGAACAGAGAGACACAGGGTGTCTGGTGAACAGGGAGACGCAGGGTGTCTGGTGAACAGAGAGACGCAGGGTGTCTGGTGAACAGGGAGACGCAGGGTGTCTGGTGAACAGAGAGACACAGGGTGTCTGGTGAACAGAAAGACACAGGGTGTCTGGTGAACAGGGAGACACAGGGTGTCTGGTGAACAGGGAGATGCAGGGTGTCTGGTGAACAGAGAGACACAGGGTGTCTGGTGAACAGAGAGACGCAGGGTGTCTGGTGAACAGAGAGACGCAGGGTGTCTGGTGAACAGGGAGACACAGGGTGTCTGGTGAACAGGGAGACACAGGGTGTCTGGTGAACAGAGAGACGCAGGGTGTCTGGTGAACAGGGAGACGCAGGGTGTCTGGTGAACAGAGAGACGCAGGGTGTCTGGTGAACAGAGAGACACAGGGTGTCTGGTGAACAGGGAGACGCAGGGTGTCTGGTGAACAGAGAGACACAGGGTGTCTGGTGAACAGAGAGACGCAGGGTGTCTGGTGAACAGGGAGACGCAGGGTGTCTGGTGAACAGGGAGACGCAGGGTGTCTGGTGAACAGGGAGACGCAGGGTTTCTGGTGAACAGAGAGACACAGGGTGTCTGGTGAACAGAGAGACGCAGGGTGTCTGGTGAACAGGGAGACGCAGGGTGTCTGGTGAACAGGGAGACGCAGGGTGTCTGGTGAACAGGGAGACGCAGGGTGTCTGGTGAACAGGGAGACGCAGGGTGCCTGGTGAACAGAGAGACGCAGGGTGTCTGGTGAACAGAGAGACACAGGGTGTCTGGTGAACAGGGAGACGCAGGGTGTCTGGTGAACAGAGAGACACAGGGTGTCTGGTGAACAGAGAGACACAGGGTGTCTGGTGAACAGAGAGACGCAGGGTGTCTGGTGAACAGAGAGACGCAGGGTGTCTGGTGAAGAGAGACACAGGGTGTCTGGTGAACAGAGAGACACAGGGTGTCTGGTGAACAGGGAGACGCAGGGTGTCTGGTGAACAGAGAGACGCAGGGTGTCTGGTGAACAGGGAGACGCAGGGTGTCTGGTGAACAGAGAGACACAGGGTGTCTGGTGAACAGAAAGACACAGGGTGTCTGGTGAACAGGGAGACACAGGGTGTCTGGTGAACAGGGAGATGCAGGGTGTCTGGTGAACAGAGAGACACAGGGTGTCTGGTGAACAGAGAGACGCAGGGTGTCTGGTGAACAGAGAGACGCAGGGTGTCTGGTGAACAGGGAGACACAGGGTGTCTGGTGAACAGGGAGACACAGGGTGTCTGGTGAACAGAGAGACGCAGGGTGTCTGGTGAACAGGGAGACGCAGGGTGTCTGGTGAACAGAGAGACGCAGGGTGTCTGGTGAACAGAGAGACACAGGGTGTCTGGTGAACAGGGAGACGCAGGGTGTCTGGTGAACAGAGAGACACAGGGTGTCTGGTGAACAGAGAGACGCAGGGTGTCTGGTGAACAGGGAGACGCAGGGTGTCTGGTGAACAGGGAGACGCAGGGTGTCTGGTGAACAGGGAGACGCAGGGTTTCTGGTGAACAGAGAGACACAGGGTGTCTGGTGAACAGAGAGACGCAGGGTGTCTGGTGAACAGGGAGACGCAGGGTGTCTGGTGAACAGGGAGACGCAGGGTGTCTGGTGAACAGGGAGACGCAGGGTGTCTGGTGAACAGGGAGACGCAGGGTGCCTGGTGAACAGAGAGACGCAGGGTGTCTGGTGAACAGAGAGACACAGGGTGTCTGGTGAACAGGAAGACGCAGGGGGTCTGGTGAACAGGGAGACGCAGGGTGTCTGGTGAACAGAGAGACACAGGGTGTCTGGTGAACAGGGAGACGCAGGGTGTCTGGTGAACAGGGAGACGCAGGGTGTCTGGTGAACAGAGAGACGCAGGGTGTCTGGTGAACAGAGAGACAGAGGGTGTCTGGTGAACAGGGAGACGCAGGGTGTCTGGTGAACAGGGAGACGCAGGGTGTCTGGTGAACAGGGAGACGCAGGGTGTCTGGTGAACAGAGAGACGCAGGGTGTCTGGTGAACAGAGAGACGCAGGGTGTCTGGTGAACAGAGAGACGCAGGGTCTCTAGTGAACAGAGAGACACAGGGTGTCTGGTGAACAGAGAGACACAGGGTGTCTGGTGAACAGAGAGACACAGGGTGTCTGGTGAACAGGGAGACGCAGGGTGTCTGGTGAACAGAGAGACGCAGGGTGTCTGGTGAACAGGGAGACGCAGGGTGTCTGGTGAACAGAGAGACACAGGGTGTCTGGTGAACAGAGAGACACAGGGTGTCTGGTGAACAGGGAGACGCAGGGTGTCTGGTGAACAGAGAGACACAGGGTGTCTGGTGAACAGGGAGATGCAGGGTGTCTGGTGAACAGAGAGACACAGGGTGTCTGGTGAACAGGGAGACGCAGGGTGTCTGGTGAACAGGGAGACACAGGGTCTCTGGTGAACAGGGAGAGAGACACAGGGTGTCTGGTGAACAGGGAGACACAGGGTGTCTGGTGAACAGGGAGACGCAGGGTCTCTGGTGAACAGGGAGACGCAGGGTGTCTGGTGAACAGGGAGACGCAGGGTGTCTGGTGAACAGGGAGACGCAGGGTGTCTGGTGAACAGGGAGACGCAGGGTCTCTGGTGAACAGGGAGACGCAGGGTGTCTGGTGAACAGGGAGACGCAGGGTCTCTGGTGAACAGGGAGACGCAGGGTGTCTGGTGAACAGGGAGACGCAGGGTGTCTGGTGTGCGTGGGGAGCGGTGGTGCAGCCGCTAGCGCTCCGCTCTCCGAACCCGGCAGCCAAAGTTTGAGTCCCGCTCAAAACCAACACAGGTGCTGATTATCTGAATAGATCCTGGGCCTGCCCTAGGTCGACTCAGCCTCACATGACTACCTGGTGCGGTGTGTAAACATCGCCTCCGGGGAGGCGTGCGTGGTGTTGGCCACCCACTGCCTCGTGTTGTGCCGTAGCGGCCTTCACGGGTGCTCGCTCACAGCACTTGCCCCAAACAGTCTGTTACGGTTGTGTAGGGGGGATCTTTGTCTTTGTGTTCCGCAAGGCCACTGACACCGCAGTCACCACACACTCCACTTGGCTGCCACTGCCGTGAGCGGCACGGTGGGGCGGTGAGCGACACGGTGGGGCGCGGAGAGGCACTCGGAGCGTGCACACAGCTCATCACCACCGCCCCTTAGCTCCAAACTCACCACCATCGCCCCTTAGCTCCAAACTCACCACCACCACCCCTTATCTACAAACTCACCACCTCCCCTTATCTACAAACTCACCACCACCACCGTACCTTAGCTCCAAACTCACCACCACCACCACCCCTTATCTACAAACTCACCACCACCACCGCCCCTTAGCTCCAAACTCACCACCACCACCACCCCTTAGCTAAAAACTCACCACCACCACCACCCCTTATCTACAAACTCACCACCACCACCACCACCCCTTAGCTACAAACTCACCACCACCACCCCTTAGCTACAAACTCACCACCACCACCTCCCCTTAGCTACAAACTCACCACCACCACCACCACTCCTTATCTACAAACTCACCACCACCACCTCCCCTTATCTACAAACTCACCACCACAGCCCCTTATCTACAGTCTCTTCATTGGCGCAACAAAATAAATACGGAGACAATAGAGGCCTCCTTCACATGCCCATCCCACCACGTGAAAAACTATTTGATAATTATTTTACACACATCCCTCATCAGTAGTGGTTCAGTACAAAACCATTCTGGGTGAGTTTCGACATTCAGAGTCTCATCTCGCAAGCTCAGGTGTTCTTGACCCAATGCCGACTAACTGCCAAATGTGTATAGTCAAGGGCCCCGCTCTGTTACATATGGGTCTTGTTTGATAAAAAAAAACGCACCACAGAATAATCATCCACATCGCCGTGGAGAATACAATAATAAACAATACAATAATAAACAATACAATAAGCAGAATAAATATGCTTCGTTCACACATCTGTCCCTCTAGAAAATAATAAAAGTACTCCGCGGCTGATAGGATGTGTCTAAAATACACGTCTTTTTACGAACTCCGATCACAACAATGCCAAGCACGCGGGTAAGTGGAGAGCGGGTGGCTGCCGTGGCACCTCACAGGGTGAATGATTAACGATAAGCTGCGTGCCCTTTGATCATCAACAATCCGGCTTTACACCTCAGTGGCTCCTTCCTGTAGGCACGCTGACCGGACACGATGGGACCTCGACAGCCAGCCAAACACATCTTGGGATAGACCTTGCCTTCGTCTGGTCATCTTGAGCCAATTGTGGAAATTCCATATTCCCATGGCAGGGGCCGGCCATCTGCATAGGTGACCTCGGAGGGATGATGGGCCGAGCCAATGCAGAGAAGGGTTTGAATTCGCAAGACGACGTGGGTAATGGATAAAGAGGAGTCCTGTAGGCAGACTCGCCCCCGTCATGGGCATGTGGAATTTCCACCACTGGCTTAGAGCTATAAACGGATAAGTACCACCTCAACACTCATTGAGCAGGAAATCACTTTAACTTGACTATAGACACGTGATTAAAATGCACTAATATAGAAATATGGGCAATAGATTAACTCATGAGGAATATTGCATTTTCAGGACAGAACAAGGCAAGTGGAATGCGGGCAAGGCATCCGCACTGGGCCGCTGCTGCTTATTTCATGAAAATGTTCACGATATTCGCGGCTGCTGAGCGCTGATCCACGAAGTCTATACAGTGAATGAAGAGATAGTCTGTGAATTTCACGGAGAGCCAAGATAAGACGCGTGGGTAATATGCCAGCTCCAGTGAGCGGGCTCGGCACGAGCTGACGTGCGTCGCTCACCCGTGCCACTTGTAACAACACACTTGTTCCGCTTGCTTAAAGGGCATCTGTGGGTAACGCCGCTGGATTTGCGTTGGCTCTTGCCACAACGCGCGGTGCAAGGGGGGAGCGCGCTGATAAACCCACCCACGCACGCCGCTGCTGCCGCTACCGCATGGCGTGGGAACACCACCACAGCACCGGCTCCGGAGAACCGAGTACAAAATAAGTGTCAGCCTTTTTATCGTCAGCTCATTAGCAGCCAGGGTGACTGGGCTCCACCACTGGGTAATAATCATTACTCAACCTTCAGGCTCTCACTCGAGGCTTCTCAAGGCCGGTCCCACGCAAGAGCTGCACGCGCCGTCTCCGCCGTGCCGCCACGAACACACAGGGCGAGTGCGTTCATCGCGACGACGACGACGACCAACACACTGCCAAGACTGTCAAACACCCCCCCCCACATCTCACGAAAATTAACACTTTTATTTAATGGTGCGTGTACTAAAAGGAAAATATGAAACTGAACATTATGGTTCAAAATGTATTGAACTAGGTAAGAGAGCCCTTCTGTCATCTCAATGGAAAAGGGAAATATTCTGGAATTGCTAAATGTTGAGAATAATGAAATCGACTGAACGGTATCACCGATGGTAAAAAATATACTTTTACACCAGAACTGGAATAAATTTTGTTAAACTCTTTGTCAGCTATAAATAATGTGCGGTTGACGCAATAGGACAAGCTCACGATGGCCCACGCTGGCCAGCACCTCCACATGGTCGGTGACGGCCGCCCTTCAGGGAAGTCGGCACGGGCGGTTCCGTAGCGGCGGCCCGCGGGTTGCCGCCCGTCCATGAGCGCACCGGCAACTCGCATCACTCACGGAGCTTGAGAGCGTGCGCCCGTGGTCTTGCAAACACGAGCAGATGGTAAATTCTCACACTTCACGGCAGGGACTCCACAGTCCACCAATCGTGCGCTCTCTCGGTTTGCATGCAGACGACACAGCAGTGTGACTTAACAAGCTGGAATGAATCATCCTACATTCAATTACAGCTCAACCAACATTGATTTCATTAAAATTCACTAATTTACACGAAAATTTAATTACAGAGCTCTTTGAATTACATTTAAAAAACCGTTCAAGTGAAAAGCGTTTTCACTTCATGGGACCAGTACCAAAATATGAGAATAGATTTTCCCCTTTTTTCTAGCAACAAAAACAGTCACACGGAGACTCAAGACTCTTTTTCAGGAGGGTCCTGCGTTGCAGTGTTTGGACGACGCAAGTCGTATTGAACGTGTTTAGCTATGGGAGGTAACCCATCGACGCAGGACAGAGGGGCAGGGCCGAATGCAAACTCTGCACGGAGGCACCCGAGTCGAGGACCGACCCTCGGCGCTCTTGCGCGAGCGAGCAGCTCCCACCGCCACGGCGCCGGTGTGGGCCATGCGGCGGCTGGGTGCCTCCCGGGCACCCGTCCGAGCCGCGTCGATAGAAACCCACGCGCCACGAGACACGGCGCCACCGCATCGGGTTGGGGATCGGCACGAGCGGCCGGAGGCTGCCGAAGGCCCCGGACTCGGCATGAACGCGACAGCCTCGACGTCCACGCCGACCGTGCGCTCGTCGGCATAGAGTAGCGGAGAAGGATTATGCACGAAAGCCTGGCCCAGGTGCCACCGCTGTACGACTGTTCATTGTGAACACCGGGGCGTGTGGACCAACACCGCCTCGCTCACACCTTCTAGTAGAGGGCTTTGTGGTCGCATTTTCTCCCTACTGCAGAACATTGTCACGATAAAGCCGCCAGAGGCGACGGTGCTGGCTTCCTGCAGCTACGGCTGCGGGCTACGGCTGCGGGCTACGGCTGCGAGCCTCGGCACGTCCACACCGCCGTCCTCTGCCCACGCAAGGCCGCGAGAGCTGCTTGGTAAAACCTCGCACAATCCCCCGCTCGCACGGCACAAATCCCCACGAGTGATATTACCGGCGACTTTCTAAATCCCGGAGGCACTGCACAGCACAGGGAAATCCAAGGCACGCGATGGCAGCGGGATTCTGCAATTACTCGTGATGCATAGCGGCGGCGGCAGCAGCAGCAGACGCCGGGTTTCATTAGCGTAACGGCACGGCCGGGCTCAACGGCTCATAACGTCAGCGACAAGAGAGCCGAGTGGGAAAACTATTGTGGGTATTTGTTTTAAATGATAAGTTTGAAAATGGTTATAACATGTACAAGTACACAGGATGGCGAGTCTTCACTGGTGGTCCCCGAGCCAGTTTGTAATTCCAAATTCTCATGCTGGGGACCAGTCCAGACATAATGTAATCGACGCTGGTCGGCCTCCCACAAATGTAAGAAATCGTCACTGGTATTGGCCGTGAGCGGGAATCGAACTCAGGTCGCCAGGTTCATAGCGCAGCTCGCTAACCACTGCACCACCGCTCAGGGGGAGAGGACACACGCAAGCCTGGGTTCCGATGTGGGGTTTCGGCCATCTGCGATTAAACCAGCTTCCAAAATGTGCTCGAAGTTACATTTGGTTGGTCACATTCAGCTTATTCTGGCTCCTTGCACCGCTGGACACGTCTAGCGACGCAGGCGAGAAGCAGCACTGCCTGCTGTGGGTGAGAGGCGTGAAGGGTGTTCAGAAGGATTTCTGCAACATCGTTTTCTGGATCCGTTCTTCAAAACTTCCCGTCTGTTCGTCGAGCGCCCGGACCACTGCGACACTTCTTCTCTCGCGTGGAAATGGAACATTTCACAAGGGTGGATCGGGTTTAGATATCCAATCAAGAACAGCGTGGGAATGCTAAATGAACGTTTGCCATCCCACCGGACAGAGAAGTGAACATAGCAAGGGGCGACCGTTCACCATGCGCTTGCACAATTGCAGCGCGGATTGTCTGTTCATCGTCCTGAGCGCCGCTCGTGCATCAGACGCGATACCGCATCGGCTACGGGAGGTCCTGACGCCCTTCACGATGACCGTCGCCGCCACCGCCGGAGCAGCACGAGGTCTGGTGGTTCGAAGCGACTCGTCACGCCGACTGCGACCCGGCCCAGAGTCTCCCAAGCGGGAGAGAAGACACTGACTGGGCTACCGCCGGTGACACGCGGCCTCTTGTGTCATCCGCGCCGGCCCCCCGACTCTGGCCGCTGTAGTCGCCGCACCCGCCCGGCGTAATCCGTGAATCGCCGCTCAACGCCAATGCGGAGTTAAATAAATAATGATCTGCGAGCCGTAATAAATGGTGCTTGCGCACGTACATAATGAAGGCTTCCTGTATTTTTCTCCGCCACCCACACATTCCACAAACACAAAAGTGCACAATGCAGAACACCGCCCCCCTCATTTCCGTTACCCAACTCCGCTCCTTTTCATGACCACCTTGCCCAGCCTTGGTTTTGAATTCGCCGTTCGCCACCGCAGCACGACCAATAGTGGGGGGGGGGGGGGGGGGAACAAGAGACGCGTCCAGCGGCGCCAGTGCCCCCCGCGCGCCAACCCCGAGGCTCGCCGTGAGTGGCGAAGGAAGGAAAGGGCAGAGAGCGATCGCCGTGCTCGGCACGTTCGGAGTGCTCAGTGGGTTCGGGGTGACGAGGGTGACCGGCATGCCCGGTGCGTTTGGCGTGCTCGGCACGTTCAGGATGTTCGCCGGAGACCAGGAAAAGCTCGTTGAGGTGGAGGAGCCGCGTGTGCCAAGAGCGCGGCTTTCATTGCAGGCCCTCCCTAAACATTCCTCGGACCACGTGGTGCTGCTACCTTACGGGCCGACGCTATTCAGGATCGCTGCCATGGTAATGAAGCAGCGCAAGGGTCGGTCATTGTCTGGCCGTGCACACGGCGGTGTGGTAGAACCCAATTGGCGTGCGACGGCACCGCACGCCCCTGAGCGTGAACTTTGCGGTGAAGTCACGGTGAAGTGGCAGTTTGCTTCCACGCCTGAGACCGGACGGCGTTTGCGAGGGTTCACGTTGTCGCGCTGGAGGTTGGTCTGTGCCGCCACGGCACAAGCGTGCTGTCTTTAGGGAGCGCTCGCAACGCATGGACGACCGGAAAATGGAATGAAAGATTTCTGCACGATTCTTGTGTTTGCAGCGTGTGCGTATCGCTTCGGCAGCAGCAGCAGGATCGCAGCTAGCAAAGGACATATTTGGATGAATATTTATGAGCGGCCTTAATTTCAACATCTTTCATGAAGAATAACACAATTGCATGCAGATTTATGCAAATGGTATGCAAATGTGATTCTTGCCTAAAAAAAATTTCTGACGATCATTAAATAAAAATGGGTAAATATAATCAGTGCTATGAGTGCAACAAATAACCGATGCCACTGTCAGTGGTAGTCACAAAACAATACATATTCAACTGAATTTTCAAGTGGCTTTAACATTCTATGAACAAGACCCTCGAACGTGCAGTTCCTGTTCACCTCCTGCCAATTGTCACAACCCTCTGGCCCCTTTTAGGGCACGGCCCAACGGATTACCGCCTGCAAAATGTTCTGCCATCTTTTTTTCTTTTATACAAAGACATTCGTTGCGTGCTTTGTGTCCACATTCCAATTTGAAATCCCACCTCGTCTATCGCTGGGCTGTCACCTGGCCTGGAGGAGGTGCGGGTTCAACAACACGGGGGGGGGGGGGGGGGGGGGGAGACGTGCGGGGGAGAGCGGCGCCGTGGCTCTGTTCCTCGCCGGGCCTCGCCATTCCTGGCCAGGGGAATGACCGCATCGGCCGCCCTCTCCTCAAGGCGCGGCTAAAAAAAACACCGGCACTGCAAGAGAGCCCAGCCCGACAAATATTTGTTTAAGCAATCTCCACAATTGGCCACGAGCAAATACATCCAATGGCACCCGCCACGCGGTTCAGACTCAGGCCCCTGCCGACAGCCGGCGGCAGAGGCCGTGAAGGCCGCGCGCGACGGTGGGCGAGCGGCTGGGGCCCTCACTGCGGCAGACGCCGCGGAGCCTGCGGTCGGCTCACATTCATCAATAGCGAAGCATTCCTCACATTTCCCAGTGCGCCTTGAGATAAGTAACTTGTGTTTGCTCTGCACTCTCACAGCAGAGGCTGCCTCAAGCGGTGTTTTTGTGCACAATGATGTGTTTGATAACCGTGAGAAAGTAAACAGCTTCCTCTCTCTGGAATTCAAAACACTCAGTTATGCAGATTGGTGCAGCAAAGTCCTCCCCTCGTGGATTCTCCGAAGCTTCAAGTTGAATCAAATCAACGTAACAAATGCACGCGACAATAAACGTTGCCACCTCAACTTCGTGCGAAACAACGGGGTGTGTCGCAGCGGCGGCACGGCCGCTGCTGTGACGTACCGAGCCCCTTCTCCTCCTCCTCCTCAACCTTCGCCTCCTAGAGCACGTGAGCACTTATGAGCGGGGCCCTGCGCTCATCCCACAGCTGATCTTTAGACCGCGTCCGCTCGCTGGGCCGGGTTCTCTGCGTGTCCCTGCGATGGCTCTCACGCGACCCCCGCATGGAAGGGAAGCCCCGAACAGCGCTTCCGTTCCGCCCGCGAGGAGTCCGCCGCTTGGCTCGTGACACCAACCACGAACGAGTCGGCATGCAAAACATCTCACGTGCTGTGGTGCGACCGATCACAGGCGCACCGCGGAGAAGCAACGCTTTGCACACATTTCTAATCGGGTAAACATATATCACGCAAGACAGGGGAAAAAAAGTGTAAAAGGAAAAAACCACAGGGCTTTGTGTTTAAATAGAAATTAAGACCGAGTCACAGGGCACTGTGACTGCTTGCAGTCACGAAAGCTTCAAATCAAGATTGAACCGCCTCTACGGGGAGGATTTCCACACAACTCAGACATAACTTCAACCGAGAAGATGGATGCAAAATTTAGCAATCTTTGGAATAAATAATAGATCACGTCGTGATCTATTATTTATTTTTCTATCTTCGTGACTTTACCGAAAGAACCAAATAGCATGAATTCCTGCAGTCACGAAAGCTGCAAATCAAGATTGCTTGTTTTAGTTTCCGCGAAGGAACAGGAATGATGGCCAATAAGCAAACCAAACAAGGCAATGGCATTGTGGGATGTACTGTGAAAAATCTCAAATAAATCCACACACTACTATAGCCGTATGCAACAATTAAAAAGTGTTAAATATTTGTACTACCCAGGCGTTCAGGACAGACGAGGCTTGATCATCGCACACCTCGCAGCCAGGCCACAGAGAGTCGCCTGGGGGTGGTGGTGGAGCGTGCGATGGTGGAGCGTGCGATCTACCACCACCACGACCACCACCATCCGCAGAGTCCCGTAGGGTGGGGATCCACGCGGCGTGGATTGGGCCGAGGGTCGCCGAGGTGCGACGCGTGGGCCCCCGGTGTCCTCGTATCGATCACTGTACCTGGGTCACTGTGCTGCCTGGCAACGGATGTTTATCATCAACCGCGACAACAAATATGCCGCCACCGCACGCCGGGCAAAATCACCCCGTAGGTTCAGTTTAAATGACCCAGACGACACCACGCGTCGCATTCTTTAAAGGGAAGTCACAACCGCAATTCAACTCAGAACTGTTCCAATTGCTCCGTGACCTTCGGCAATTGCGCCGTGGCTGGGCTACGTCACTCTGCCAGTCTGGCTTCGCATCGTAACACGGTAGGACTGAGTCAACAGTCGAACAGGTGAACCAAGCGAGCAGAGACATCGCCTGCAGCGTCAAGAGATGGCCGTTTGTGCCATGAGTGATGTCTGCCACTGCTCGGGTTAGAAATAAGCTTCTGGCCTGGGTGATCAACGTTTGGGCAGTGACCAGACCAGAAGATTACCTAAAGCTGGGTGGTAGAAGACTGCCAGAGTGAACCTTGAAGGACGAGTCAAGCCTGCGACACACGTCAGCGTACACGAGGCGTGATCCGTCTTGATCACGAGACACTGAATAACCGTCTGGGTGGCGGACGGTAGCAAAGTGCGAGAGTCGTGATGAAAGAGAGTGTGTTAATATCACACCAGAATGCGTCACTCAGCCCATCATCAACATCCCTCCTGGGTCAATAAAATAAGTACCACTCTTTTCGATTTAAAGCTTTCGTGACTGCAGGGATTCATCTTCTTGGTTCTTTCGGTAAAGTCACGTAGAAGGGAAGTAATAAAATAATACAAAAAATAAAACATAATAAAATGAAATAATTCTCACGACGTTTCGGCTACAACGCAAGCAGCCGTTGTAGCCGAAACGTCGTGAGAATTATTTCATTTTATTATGTTTTATTTTTATTATTTTATTACTTCCCTTCTACGTGACTTTACCGAAAGAACCAAGAAGAAGTACCACTCTATAGTTAGTCAGAAGTGGGTGTGTGCTATAGTAGGAATGGCCCTCTCCATAGCGATGTGGAATTTTGATTCACTGGGGCCCAGGGCCAACAAGAGAGGTGAGCTCTGCCGAACATCCCGGCTGGAACAGTGGGACACGTAGTGACGCAAAGAATGCCAAGACTCCTGCTCATCAACATATGCATTATCTATAATTTAATAACAATGCACATGATTGCTCCGAACCAATAAACTACATTTCTCTTGCAATCATTTTTTTTTGAAAAATGCAAAACTCTCAGAATCCCTCCAAACAGTGCGGTTGCCTACGTACGGTGTGAAAGAAGTTCAACATACATTCACAGACTCTGCAGCATCATCCACAGGTTCATCATCCACATCGCGGCCACCAAACAGGCAGTGGTGGAAGCAGCGGTGGTGGCAATGGCGCTCGGTCACTCAGGGTCGGGGTAAGCTGCAGTTTACGTCGTCCCCAGCGTGGATGCTGGGGACGCGGGGAAGTGAGGGCGTGGGGATCGCGTCTCTCGGCGTGTGCCGCTACCGTCACACGTTGCATTTGCCTCCCTCAACGAGGGCATCGCCAACAGCGTGGAGCCGACGGCCATCACCAGGAGCTCTGGCGCTCTGCTTCAAGGTGAGCGCTCACCGCAGTTATAATAACCGTGGGTCTTAGGGCTACGGTTGGATTACGCTACGAGCTAAGGACAGGGTCCGAGTACCACTTTGTGGGGTAGTTGACAGTGGTTACCCTATCGATAGACTTCCCCATGCCACAGGAATGTGGAATTTCCACTGCTGGGTCAGGGCTGGAAAACGGAGATGAGCACAACTTCAATGTTTATTTGACCAGAAAATCTCGCTTATTTTTTTAAAGGTTATGGTTAGTAATTGGTTAAGGTAAAAATTAGGTTGGTGTTAGGTTTAGGGCCAGGGGTTAGGTTAAGGTCAAGTTATAGCATAAGTAAAGGTTATATTAGTTTTCCATTAGGTTCAGGTAAGAGTTAAAGTTCGAGTTCAGGTTCGAGTTAGATTGGTGCCATTGATCGTGTCAGGGTCAGGGGGGTTATGGATTGTTTTGTCCTAATTCACCATCGCCGCCGTCGACTGCTGGATGAAGGCCTCCCTACACTGTTGCCATCTCTCATGGTACATTAAAGATATTCTGATGGCTCGCGTTGAAAAGAGACTTGACATCAAGCGATAACAAGTGACTTGATTTTAAGTCAATGATATTACATTACAAGCGACTTGAAATCCAGCGATAACAAGTGACTTGTGTAGTGTAATAGTGCCGGCTGGTGCCCAGCAGCGGCAACTGCGGTGGACAAGTAGTACACACGCCGGTGAGCATATACACGGCTGTGTGTGTCGGCAGGGCAGAGGAACTGGGGCAATGGTCATGGAAGACCCCATCTGGTAGCCCCTGGAACCTGCTAGTGGGTTCGAGAAGAGAGGCGTGGCCAGAGCGGAGCCAGGCCGCGCTGGGTAGCATAAACGGAGCTGAGAGCGGGAGCTCAGGGCTGCCGGTTCTGGGAGTGGACTCGTCTCGTCCTCGCTGTCGTCTTCGCTAGATATTGCGCGGCCGGAGAGTTGTTGGCTGTCTCGGTCAGCACCATCGGTGTTACACGGTCAGGGTTGTGTTTAGGCTAGGCTAGACGACCAAGGAGAGTGTATGGGCGAACCTGTGAAGTGTGAAGGTGTTGAATAAAGAAGTTGCCTCATGGAAAACCTTGTCTCCGAATCGCTGACACGGCACATGTGTAGTGAGTTCAACTGAGTCGCAGACGTACTCTTTGGAGGCAACACATTTATCAATACCAACACACGGGGTCACTGCCCCTTCACCAGATAACAAACTGTGGTGGTGGCCACCAGGCTAACTACACTAATTACACCATGACTAGCTACAACTACCGGACCACAGCATGGGTCCAGGTCCACGTGTTGGTGACTCAGAGAACATAGAACTTAGATTCTTCAGGATGAACAACAGCAGCCGGTCCCTCTGGGGGACCCGGCTTATATCCTCCGTGGCGGGGCTGGCCCCGCCCTTAGCCACGCCCACCTTCTCGAATCCTCGAGCAGGATCTCGGACCTGACACGTGACCACCCCTAGCCCCCACTTGGGGGCCCTGTGTAGACTCAACTGGTCATGTGTCCACTGGGGTCAACCAAAGTGCCACAGCCTATAGTAACCCCATTCCCGTAGCCGGCACTCTCACACCCTATCCTGTAGGTGTCGGCACTGCACGCAGAGCGTGGTGCCACTCAGCACTGCCAGCCAGCGCTCACCGAGCCCCTCTAGGGCCGGTACTGCACCCACATCCACGTGGTGCCCGCGATGTCAATACATCGCACGCCGTGCCTCTCTGGGGCCGGCATTACACAGTGACACCCGCAACGTCACTACACATGTATAAAAATGATAAACATTTGCAGCCAAATGACAATTAAAGTTAATAAACAATGATCAGCATTAAGACAAATGCAAATCTAAAGTAATATTGCTTTGCATGACACCAATCTCTCTTGACATACGCTGGAATGGCGATTGCAGAGAGGGCATCTGACAGTGCAGGCATATCGCTTGTAAAGGTCCAAGAGCACACTGGCCTATACTAAACGAGGAAGCCAAACTATGATTTTCATTCAAATGCACGTGCACTTGTTAAGCTTTGCGAAAGCAAGAGCAACTGAGCAGCCTGCAGCATCTCTCCAGTGGTGCGCTGTCGGTGCTCATCATAGCACAGCGACGCGAGCCACGTGCCAGTGTCCCTGGCACACCGGTGATGCAACGCAACGCCATCAGCAGCAGCAGCAGCAGCCGGGATGCAGTGGCCCTATGAGCAGAGACAACCGTGGCCTTCGGGCCCGGGCGACGCCTCTCCTTGCTCAAACGAGCAGTCGAGCGGCCCGTCCTCGGCTTCCTCATGTGGCTGATGTTGATGTCGAGCAGCAGCTGTAATCTTACATCAAGGCCGTCGAACCAAATGATTGCTCGAGGAGTAGCGGAGTGGTGCATTGCCGCTGTGATGGTGGTGACGATGCCACCTCCCCTGTGTTTACGAATTGTTACACGTCCCGTGGTTCTGCTCTGGGTGGCGACCAGAGTCTCCGCACACTGCCCGGGAGTTCTTAACGCTCCATTTGCGCACCATCATCAAGTATCCACATTCCTATGGTAGGGCCCAGTCTTCCTCGAGGACAAACACTGTTGGCTTCTGACAGAGTGCACTCGTTTTATGAAATGGGAGGGCTGATGGGATGCCTTGACGCCATGTCACAGCGGGGGGCTGTGAAACGGCGACTCTACACTCAAACTAAATCGCCCCACGGTCGACGCTCCTCAAAGCTGCCGTGGTCATAGTAAACAGAGCAGCCAGAATAGCACCGCCACAGAAAATAAACACGCACTGACAAAAGGAGATTCATAGAATTTCGACAAGATGCTTCAATTTAGCGTGCACGCTGCATCATCATCATCAACACGCTCACTCAAAATGCACGTGACAATGCACAAAACAATAGGGCTATCCACACGGGAAAACTTATAACGCATGACATCTGCCGATTTTGTTAGATTATCCACCGTATAGCAAAACACAACATAACTTGGATTCTAAAACATGTGGTTTAGCGTCGATCTACAACCGATAACATTCAGTGTGATGTAAATACGAATTGATCAAAACCTATATTTTATGCTCAAGATACATTGTGTAGGATTGTAGATTTAAGAACATATATTTTTGTTACAATAACAACACATGTATCGAGTAAAGAGATCATGTGTCTGTGGATCTACATGCACCCCAAGCGGAAAGATATGCCTTCATAAAGAATGTGTTTGTGACCCTCAATCACAGGAACTCTTCACACCGTGTAAGGGCTGAGTCACTGTGTGTGCCTCACTGGCACGCCGAGTCACTATCCGTCCGGCGGAGCAAAGTCTGTCGGAATCAACGGAACGCAAGGCCTGCACACCGCAACGTACACCGGCGCATTTGCCTACTGTGCCGCGCGCATTCGTGATGGGGCACAACAATCAGACAACGCTCCTTGCAGACATAACCACAACAACGGATCTCTACGCAATGAACTCTTCTCTGTGACTTTAACTGCAAGTGACCAGCAAGACCAGCCTAGCTGCAACTAATGCTCCGAGTTCTCCTTCCGAATACTAATTCTATACCCGGACCCGCTCTCCCAGATCTTAGGAGGGCCAGATAAACCTCCACTTTCTGCCCTAATGCAGTAAGCGTTCTCCACAGGAATGTGTGAGGTCAACCGCGTGACCCCTGTGTGTGTGCGTGTGTGCGTGTCGCTGCGTTAGACGCTATCGGTCCACCGAAATCAATCCTGGAGTGCCCAATAGAGCACTGACAAACGCTTCCACAAACACGGGGCAGTTACAAAGCAAACTACCACAATACGGAAAGTGATTAGATAAACATCAATAACAATATTTACACTTTTGGTGGAAGGCTGACTAATGTACTCCTCCACTAGGCAAGTGTGAAAACGGGAGAGGGATGGCAGGGCCGATGCAATTATAAATGTGGAAGAATCTCCGTGAACTCAGCAGTCGCTGGTAATTACATCAATTTCAAGCACCCACTCTGCACACGCCGCAAAGTCTGCGAAACGCGTGCACGACCTCGCATCGCCGAGCGAGCGTGGCCTCAACTTTGATGAAGCCAGAGCAGTGCTGCTGGGGAAACTCGAGAATGCAAATTGGCTCAAGTTCACTCTTCTTCTCGCTCGCAGCACAACGACGGGATCACGTTTGAGATACACAGCCTGAACACCTTACAACGCAACAACATAGGGCCATAACAGAAGCCCTCTGTGGCTCTACATTTACCACGTGTGGCAATGTGAACCACTCACGCTTTGCCCCTCAGCCACTCTCAGCCGTGAACTCCAGTCTCTTTACTGCCTGCCATGAGCAGGTCTTCCATACTGCAGTTTTCCTGCATCCTGAGCCTTCAAATTCAATCTCCCAGCTGTGATCTCAACCCAAATCCTCAGGCTCGCTGCTCTCGGCATCCGGCACTTTCTTGTTTATCTCTCAACGACTGCCGCCCTGGCAACTTGAGAGCCACCAATATTCTTACTCTTTTATTAAGAGGACACAAACAGCAAGGTTCTGTTTTGTTATCTTCAATCACAATCTTCCAACCCCCGTGTGGTCTTGCCCGCTACTAACGTCCCTGGTTTACTACAAACTCTCGCGGCCGCCACGTCCACAGCTCTCCCCACAATCTCAGCCTCCTGCCTCCATGGAAATAAAAATTTAACAAAAATCTGACAATTTGCCTCCTTCCCACATCTGTCTCTCCATATAAAAATTTAGTATTTTTTACACATCCCATCAGCAACACGACCTTCTGACAATACACAATTTCAGCAGCATTGGTTCAGTACAAGCAAACTTTGGACTGGTTTCGACATTGTGTGTCAGCAGAATTCAGGCTCACTTAGACGAATTGCTGGTAAACTGCCGAGATGTTCATGGGCAAGAGCCCCCCCCCTCTCTGTTAGATACGGGTCCTAGTTCGACGCTATCATCGTTAGTGTCGTGTTGAATGTTGCTGAGATGTCGCACTCCCAGAAAGCCGTGGGCCTACTGGGACGCGTAAATAACACCTTTATTCTTCACGTGGAGGGAAAGGAATGTGAAGGGAACATTTATTTATCTTGTTATAATCTGCGCAAGGACCCTAGCGATATTTTGTACGGAAAAACCGGACGGATGGGGCTGCATGACAGTAGGGCATTGATTCCCAGTAAGACAGCAGAATCAGCAGCAGCGTGATTTGACTATCTGCTGCTGCTGATGATTCGCCTTGGCTGGGGGAATGTGATTTTTTTTACGTGAATGACATCAACACATACATGACCATCTAGGCGAGCACCACTACATCTGTTGATGTCGGCACGAGGTGGCAACGAGCCGCTACAGATGCCTCCTGCAGCAACCCGTCCACGGGAAGTCTCCCCGCGTCAGTTGTGTCGGCCAACGGCGAGGGGTGGTGGCTCCATTGCGACAGAGGCGAGGTGAACGCCGCCGCTTCTCACACCTCGCCCTGCCACTCACACCTCGCCCTGCCACTCACACCTCGCCCTGCCACTGCGTCCATTGCCACTCCACTCCCTGTTCGGCACGATAAAATCTATTTCTGAAAATTCATTTTTTTTTACAAATAACACTGCACGCGATGTGACGGGATAAATCCAGCGATGCGCATGGCACGACTATGCCCACGATGCCTCGCAGTGCAATGACAGCCAAGATGTAATGGGGCGCTTCGTGACCAATTGTTGTAATCCGCTTAATGATCATCCGTTCATCTCGAGCGATCTGACGTCAAACCACGGGAGCATGCGGACGCCTCGCGCACTCGTGGGGAAGCCTCCTCCGTCTGCTGCTGCTGTGTGTTGTTGTTGTTGTGTGTGTTGTTGTTGTTGTGTTGTTGTGTGTGTGTTGTGTGTTGTTGTGTTGTGTGTGTGTGTTGTTGTTGTGTGTGTTGTGTATGTTGTGTGTGTTGTTGTGTGTGTTGTGTGTTGTTGTGTGTGTTGTTGTGCGTGTTGTTGCTGTGTGTGTGTTGTGTGCGTGTTGTGTGTGTGTGTTGCTGTGTGTGTGTTGTTGTGTGTTGCTGTGTATGCTGCTGTGTGTGTGCTGTGTGTGTTGTGGTGTTGCTGTGTTTGTGTTGCTGTGTGTGTGTGTTGCTGTGTGTGTTGCTGCTGTTCGACACTTCACGTGGCCTCAAGGTGCACATGGCCTGGCACAAGCGTCGTGGTGACGTCACCGCCACTTAGTGGCGAATGGCGGTTGTTGTTGCTGCTGCTGTGTGTGTTACTGTGTATGCTGCTGTGTGTGTGCTGTGTGTGTTGTGGTGTTGCTGTGTTTGTGTGGCTGTGTATGCTGCTGTGTGTTGTGTGTGTTGCTGTGTATGCTGCTGTGTGTGTGCTGTGTGTGTTGTGGTGTTGCTGTGTTTGTGTGGCTGTGTATGCTGCTGTGTGTTGTGTGTGTTGCTGTGTATGCTGCTGTGTGTGTGCTGTGTGTGTTGTGGTGTTGCTGTGTGTGTGTTGCTGTGTTTGTGTTGCTGCTGCTGTGTGTGTTGCTGTGTGTGCTGCTGTGTGTGCTGCTGTGTGTTGTGTGTGTGTGATCTGTACTGAGCCGTGTACTGTCACGCTGCGTGTGTTATGGAGTACGTGTCACGCGGCGTGTGCGGGCTGCATGTACACGCCGTGTACAGTGTGCACACTGTACACGGCGTGGTAGTGGTGGTACCCGTGTGTGTGGTAGTGGTGGTGGTACCTGTGTGTGGTAGTGGTGGTACCTGTGTGTGGTAGTAGTGGAGGTGGTACCTGTGTGTGGTGGTGGTGGTGGTGGTACCTGTGTGTGGTAGTGGTGGTACCTGTGTGTGGTGGTGGTGGTGGTGGTACCTGTGTGTGGTAGTGGTGGTACCTGTGTGTGGTAGTGGTGGTGGTGGTACCTGTGTGTGGTAGTGGTGGTACCTGTGTGTGGTAGTGGTGGTGGTCGTGGTACCTGTGTGTGGTAGTGGTGGTACCTGTGTGTGTGGTAGTGGTGGTACCTGTGTGTGTGGTAGTGGTGGTACCTGTGTGTGGTTGTGGTGGTGGTGGTACCTGTGTGTGTGGTAGTGGTGGTACCTGTGTGTGGTAGTGGTGGTGGTACCCGCGTCTGCGTTACCTGCAAGCTGGAGGTTCCTGCAGTCGAACCCGGGTCCTGGTAGCAGCACGGGGCGCCTGGTCCCCCTGGGACCGCCTTGGTCTCCCTTGGGCCCCCTGGTCCCCCTGGTCCCCCTGGTCTCCCTGGCCCCCCTGGTCTCCCCGTCTCCCACGCTGCTGCTGCTGCCGCTCTCCTCTCTCTCCGAACTCTCTGCCTCTCGCAGGGAGCGCGGGGAGGCGGCACCGCGAGCCCCTCCCCCTCTCCCCCCTCTCCCCCGACCCCTCCCCCTCCTCCTCGGCTCCTCCTCTCACTCGCCCACATTCTCCTCCTCCCCTTCCTCCTCCCGCCCCTCTGTCTCAACATCCCCCCTCCTCCCCCTCCCCCCTCGCTCCCCCCTTGCCCCCCCCCCTCGCTTCCCCCTCGCCCCCCCTCCTCCCCCCTCGCGCCCCCAGCCCCCCCCAGCCCCGCCGCTGTCGGCAGGCGACTGCCGCCCGCCGCCGCTGCGCTCCCCAAGGCGGCGGGGAGGGCGGGGGGCGATGGCTCGGAGCGTGCGGCACCGAGAAGAATGGGATCCAAGAAGGGAATTGTTTCCTTGTAGCGGCCACGAGCGGCGTCGTGCGCTGTGGCTGTGGGGTTGTTTAAAAAAAATTGTTTGCATTACCGGTAACCGCATGAAAAAAGCCCGCTTTAAAGCGGTAACCGGTTTGCCGCACATAAAGAGATGTTCGGCAAGAAACACGTTTAACCCTTTTTAACTGACAGCTAAAATATGTGGCCGTATTACTGCATCGATCGCCGACTCTATTTGGAGTTGGTGGTCTGGACAAGGCTGAGAGCATTGCCACGCTGCGCTCACGTGGCGTGCACGTCAGGAGTGGTGCGGCTGCTGCCTGCAGCCTGCTGTGTGTGAGCAGCAGCAGCAGCGTCAGCACCTTCGCGTGTTACTGTTTCTGTTTCCAGCCCGCAGCTTCCTCCCACTGTGGTGGTGGGTTCTCCCATCATACGCACAGGTTGCAATGTCCACGTTGATTTAGTGTAACAAGGCGAGAATTCGAGAAAGCCGGATAGGAGTCTGATTCGCAAGAATGACCTGGGGCACCACAATGACAAAAGCTAAACAAATAAGTACAGCAACGAGGCAAATGGCAATCAGCACAAAAGCAACCGTTGGATTTCAACGAATGAGGGTTAGTTACATTGTGGCAATCACAAAACCAGCATGAGTCCAGTACACAGCTGAACTGTTGATGATCAACAGTGAGGATGAAGCCAGTCGCGTCTAGATTTCAAATTGCCATCACGTTGTTTCTGCAGCTTTAGGCCACATGGTCGTGTTTGGTGGAGCTCACTCTGAGTAGGAAGACGTCAGGCGCTGTCATCTAACCTGCCCGCACGTGTGAGCGCTGCCACGGGTCATGTTCACACTCTCAATTTGAGGTTTCCGCGTCTTTATTCTGTGGTCAGAGACCTTCGCCCCGGGCTCCGTGATGTAATTGAAGCCACACCGGGATTTCTACGTGAGATAGGGCACAGGCGGCAAAGCATTACAACCTCGTGTTCGCCACGACTGGGTTGCTTCAACGAAAGTAACTCGTTTTTATTTGAGCAAGTAAAGGCCACTGGCCACAAATGATAGCTCAAAGAAGTGGTTTATCATGCGGAAATCAAGAGCAACCAGATATTCTAAACGCATGTTTCTAAATGTGGAGAGAAAAACCGGAGGACCCGAGACAAATCCACGCGGCCAATTGGACAGACATGCAACCTCGAGATACACCAGGATCGGGGATCGAAGCCACGACCTCCTGTATACCAGGCGATGTAGTGAGTATCTCGCCACAGGCACTGTGACACAGAGACACACAGAGAGAGACGCAACACACAGAAAGGGCACGGAGACACAGAGACCAGGAGACACAGAGACCAGGAGACACAGACACAGAGACCAGGAGACACAGATACCAGGAGACACAGAGACAGAGACCAGGAGACACGTGACGCCCTCGCCAATGTGTGTAACTTCACAATGCGGAGTGCTGCGGAGCGCTCCAGCCCCCGTAGCCCCCAACCCACTAACCCCCCCCCCCCCCCCGTGGAGGGTGTCATGGATTGCCATGGCAGGGCTGGAGAGACGGCTGGAAGTGACGTGTGCTGCGTTGGCAGTGGTGCACAAGGAGAACCAACAACAACAACGACGACGCATTCGTCAATAGCAGAACTCGACTGGCGACGTTTCGGACATTGCCCCTGCTTCACCAGCACCTAGATCTACAAACGCGTCGTTCCCTTGTAAGGCATCGCTATCCATGTGTTACAGCCCTGCTGTGCCGCTCACGCCGAAGGCGACCTGCGCCCTGGCGGGCAGCGAGCGGGGCGCGTGGCGCCGTCACGAGCAGCGACACTGCCCGGACCACAGCTCAGGGTCAGCGGCAGCGGCAGCAGCAGCAGCGGCGGCAGCAGCGGACTCGGCGGGGCCGTGGGGAATGCGGATCGTGACCCGGGGCCGGCGAGCAATGCAGACAAACCGGATCGAGTCGGCAGCGCTCAGCGGCACGACCCTCCTTGGGGCCTTAATGGATGTTGTATTGATATTTACCAGACGGAATACATGGAATGTGCTCGTTATTGATGTAGGGCGCTATTTAAGCTGTCGATTTTCCATCGTAACTTCACTTGCAATTGCATTTGGCAAATACTGTATTCTGGTTTGTTTACATATTAGTACAACAGTCATCCTATATCTGTTTGTTTCTGTGGCTTGATTTTGTGATTGTGCTATGATCAGTTTCAACATAATTTTTCACGATCCGACTCGCGCTACAGATGTTTCTGCAGTATATTCGATTTCTCACGTGACGCAGTTGTTTTTGCGCCGATTTATATTAAATTCATCATTGCTGTACTTTATTTCATTTGTTTGCTGTTGTCATTTTGGTGATCCAGGTTACCCTTGCAAACGCGACTCTATCCTGGTCAATACATCGAAAACGAACTTCTTTAGAAGTGCTTATTGTGCTTAGTTTGTTTTTCTTCCCCAACACCTCCAATTAGCACGGTTGGCTAAGTACGGTGCGAAAAAAGTTCAACATACACACACTCTCACCTGGTCTCACGAAATCAACGTCACTTGACTTTAACAACCTTGACATCTCAGAACCGCCCCCATCCCCTGGGAAGTTTCACCTCTGGCCACCGCTGGAAAGTCTCATCGGCTCAAGGAAGGACCACAGGACGCGTTCATTAAAGACAATAAGCTGATTGCACCGTAAGTTGGGCAGATTTAATGTAACACTTCCAGCTCCCTTGTGGGCGCAAATTCATAACCTCGCAGCTCCTATTTAAGGCCAACGACAAAGACATATTCACCATGTTGGCTGCTGTCTGATAATGCTGGCTGTAGTACCAGCGACACGTCCGTACGCAGTCGTTCCACGTGGTGTGTGTGGGTCGCTCTCCAACGACACAGCGGCGGCGCTGCTGACGCGCTGATAACTTGGCGCTTGTGTTCATCACGTGACGACCTTTTAAATTGCTGTGTCGGTTGGCAGGAGGGTTTACGACACACATTTAACTTTTTAGATCTGTACCAAAAATCTATTATGACTCATGTAATTTAATCACCTTCGTGGTTATTAATCTGGAAATATTTCTGCATACAATGTAATACATGTGAACAAACGTGTTCACTGCTCATGCGTCAATGGGTACGTGTGTGTGGGTCAACAGGCACAGGACTCATTGGGAGACATCACGCAGAGTACGGGCGGGTCTCGGAAGCTCCCAACGGGAGAGGAGCCTCCTGAAATGTGTAGATTTTGAAATGGGACCCTACGGTAATAAAACAATAAAACAACATTCAACGTATGTTGTCCTGTAAATATCAATAGCATACCAACCGGCAGGGTCTCAAGGGGGTGCGTTCACAGATTGTGGCCGTGCAGCCCAAACTAACAACCATGTGGTGAACCACTCAAGTGTCCGCTCCTTCAAAGGAGGAGGAGGAACAGAAAACTACACAAACTCTCTCCCGAATCCCTCTCGTCGTGGCCAATATCTATCGACATTGGCACTGCGCCTCTGCACGTATCACTGCTGCCACCACACGCAAGAACAGAGTAGAAACAGTTGCCTGGACATTTGAGAATCACGCGTGAGTCGCCTGGGTTGTTCACTGTTGGTTATTTTATTTTATTTTCATTCATTTTGATGTTTTACCTACGTGACTTTACCGAAAAAAAAACCTAAGAAGATGATTCCTTGCAGTCACGAAAGCTTCAAATCTAGAATCCCTGTTGGTTGTTGTTGTTTTTAGGAGTGAGGTTCGCGCCGTGCGCTGTCCGCTCCCTGGCCTCCTCCTCCTCCTCATCTACGCCGCCGCCGCCGCCGCTGCTGCTGCTCTCGATCGTGAATATTTAATGTCGAGGGAACGGGCCGAGTGAAGGGGAGGGAGAGCGCGGGATGAGTGCCGGAGAATCACCGGGGCCAGGGGACGGATGTGGTTTCTCGGCGGCTCCCAAGGGGCCGCGCCGCCTCGCCCCCTCGCCCCCTGCTGCCCGCAGCTCTTCCGCCCATTAGCGCGCGTGACGGCGGTAAGGCGATACGGAGTGCTGCTTCTGCTGCTCCTGCTGCTGCTGCTCCTGCTGCTGCTGCTAATGCACCGCGCTGGCGTAGGAGCAGCAGCAGCAGGAGGAGGAGGAGCACTGCTCTCACGACGGAGGCTCTCTCCGGCGCACGGGGCGAGCAGCCAGTCGTGCCGAGTGCCCAGGGAGCACACGAGAGAGGGCTCGCTGGGTTTATTGCGCTCGCTTACTCCAGGAAAGCCTCGCACAGTCTCAAGACTACTTTTAAGCAGGGACCTGCCAAATGTTGGCAGTCGTGGGCGATGTCGCTGCTGTGTTTAATCAAATTAAGTTTATAATTTGCAGGTCATTATTCCGAACTTGGGGCTTTTGGCTAATGGTAGTTACAGTGTATGTTTTTTTTTATGTCTTGATGGAAATTGAGAAAGCCCAGGCAGCACACGAGGAGAACATACAAACTCCACACAGCAGAAATGCACCCTAACTTGGGAATCAAACCCAGTTGCTGCTTGCTGTGAGGCACGATTGTTGGCACTGGCGCCGCCGCTCGGGGAAGGCGAATATGCGAGTCATCAGTCGTCACACTTTGTTATGCTCACACAATTACCCGCGCGTTTCCACTGAATGTGAATTCCGATACAGCGACCCGAGCTATGGACATTTGCATCCTGCCGGGTGACCCTGTGGCATCTCTCTCCTTCGCAGGCGTCACAGAGAAAGCTGGCGGGACATGGCAGAGAAGACGACACGGCTTCATCATTGTGCAAAGCAGTTGGACCCCATTGGCGAGTCTACTCTGTCAGCATTTGCTGGCTAAAATGACTACCAAGTCGTAGGTCAGGCGTGGGCATCCTATGGATCGGCTGAGCTAGAGATGTGTTTAATGACAGTACGGGTTTCCCTCGCTTTATGTGGGTTAGGTTTGTACGATTTCGCATACGCGCGGTTATAACCTAATTCTACCCCCAAAATGATCCACTATGCGGTTTGAATTCACTCTGCATGCGGGTGTACGGTCTGACGTGGGACAGCGTTGTGTGCGTGTGTGTGTGCACATCACTGCGCGCGCTACCCGGCAGGCAGCCGTCTCCTCGTGCGGTCTCGCTTTGTGCGCCCTATTCTTGAAACGCATCTTACTACGACTAACGCGTAACGCGAGGGAAACCTGCACATGGGATTTGTGTGCACAACTCAGTTGCTCGTGTCACATGGACGACGTGTGGAAAGGCACACACGTGTGCATGTGTCCGTGCGTGTACTGTGAGTGTACAGTCAACGTCAATTTATACAAATACCAGAGCGATGTTCCACGTTCTTGAATTATTTTCTCTCCCGCTGCTCCGTTGACACTGCCATTCGGAATCCCGGCAGTGATGAATGTTCAATTCCAACTGAATGTGGAAGAGAGGGAGAGTAATTCTCTTGCGATGACGGCACGCCCTAATGAAAATCCACTCAACCCCATTTAGTGGATTTCCGATAGTCAAGCTCGCACCGCGTGAATCTCGCTAATGCGATGCACAGGACGACGAGTCCAAGCTCAACATCTCGCGTCAGGCCCCTGCCAGCCACGAGCAAGCCCGCAGGCTCTGTGAGCACACACGAACGTCGTCCCGCACCTCCTGTTAGCACGGCTGGCGACATACGGCGCGAAATACGATCAACATGCGTCCATACGAGCGAGTGTGGCATTCCTGTTGGACCCCTCTCCCCCTATGCCACACGGGCACTGACTTATTATATAACGCGCTCGCTCGCCCGTGACCCCGTGACCCCCACATGGCACGCTCGTCTCCTGGAGGCGACCGGGAGGGCCCTACGCAGAGAGCAGCCCACGACCGAGTCAGCCCAAATGCGGCTCTCTCCTGACGGCCTAATGAAGCGGTAAGCCGAGCCAATTATCCGCCTCTCTTTGGAACCCCGTAAGTGTGCATGGGAGGATGAAATACTAATCGCTCGGTGCGTATTGATCTCCGGTACTTAAAAAGTCCTGCTGAGAGATGGCGATAATTGTCGTTGATTATTGGTGTTTTATGCTTTCAAAATACCGCACCATATGCACGCTTGGAGTCTCCACGTCAACATTTGTTGTCATCACCATCATCAGCTCGCTTGAGCAGTGACCTCTTCCAAGTAGAATCCACGGACTTGCCCGTGAGAAGTAGACAAAGGTAGTGGCAGCTAGTGACATGTACTGGCTGGTAGTGGCGATGTGAGCGGCTGCTCTGAGTGGTTGTGCCCAGAGTGGATCTCAGAGGCAGAGCGACTCGTCAAGATTCAGGCGTGCTGCGGACAGGACTGGCGCTGGGCACAGATTGTTAGTGATGGTGTTGTCATGTGTTGTCATTTGTTGTTGTTATTGTTGTATTTATTGTTGACATTGTTTTTTGATGTTATTGTTGTATTTATTGTTGGTGTTGTTATTGTATTTATTGTTGTTATTGTTGTATTTATTGTTGTTATTGTTGTATTTATTGTTGTTATTGTTATTGTATTTATTGTTATTATTGTTATTCCACGTCTTTGGCCAGGAAAGCCTCACCGACTCCTTTCCAGGAGGGTGCTGCCATCAGTACAGTGACACCTCGATATGTGGATAGTTGATATATGAAGTTTCAGTATAACGAACTTTGTATCTGTTACCATTATTTTAAGAATAAAAAGAAAGTAGAATAATAAATAAATGCCGAAAACACTAAATAAATAATACATTTAGCGATCTCGAGTATAATATAAATAAAAATAAAATTATGTTTCTTTAATATTTTCTTTGAAATCAGATTTTTTATTTTAATACTGTACAGTATAAAATATATCATGAATTGTCTTTGTTTATAATATTAATGATAAGTTATAAAGTATAACAACATAAAAATAGGGTGTACCCTTTCTGGCAATAAAACAGGTGTTAAGATGTTAAAACACCAAAAAGAAAATTTTTTTCAAGGAATGTAGCGGAAGGGTCCTCCTGCGACTCCGTGCGGCTCTGCCGGACACATAAGTAGCTGATTAATATTGTAATCATCACGTGCGCTTCAAGCCACTGCAGCTGACAAGCTGAGTGCTCATTATTACACCACTTCACAGCAGCTTCTGTCCAAGCGCGTCTGCATCAGACGAAGCTCACTGTGAACGCCGTGCCCGGCAGGAGCTGTCCCCACGCAAACACGCAGCTCATTTAAATTCCCGTCTCCAGCTGCCAGCACGTGACTGGCCGTGCCATTGTGGGACGCGGACGAGTCGGCGGCGGGGATCCGTGATGAGGGCTCGCGACTCGGGGCTGCGGCGGCTGCCGCGGCGCGTCTCGCTGCCGACGCGAACAGCTCCACGGGCGGCGATTGAAGAACGCCGCTCGCGCGAGTGGAAGATCGCTCCGAGGTGACGATGACGACGCGCATTGTTAGCGCCGCCGGCCAACAACAACAACAACCACCACAACAACAAGAGGAGGGAGTGTGCCCGTGGCCTCACGAGGAACGGGCCGCTGGCGGGGTGGTCTGCACGGGCCGCTGCTGCTGCTGCTGCTCACAAAGGCGCTGCAGGCGCTGACAGCGATTGTTGAAGCGTTAATAAAGAACTGCTGTTTTAAAGTATTGCATTGAAAGGTTCTTTGGCAGTAGTGATACCAGATGCTACGGTCATACATGTTTAATGTCGTTACTAGGTCCATTTTTATGAAAGGTATAACCTGCTCAATATTTCATGCCGTTAAAGAGTGCAGGGGATGGGGGTGGGGGGGATCCTGAAGCGGCGTTGATGCCGCTCGAGATTGCCGCGAGCACTCCCAGTTGATGGCGATGGTGGCGTCGTCGTCTTCGGAGGAGAGGATGATGAGGATGAGGAGGATGATGAAGATGATGATGATGAGGATGAGGATAATGATGATGAGGAGGATGATAAAGATGAGGAGGAGGAGGATGAGGATGATGAGGATGAGGAGGAGGAGAAAGAGGAGGATGAGGATGATGAGGATGATGAGGAGGAGGATGAGGATGAGGATGATGATGAGGATGATGAGGAGGAGGATGAGGATGATGATGAGAATGATGAGGATGATGATGAGGAGGAGGATGAGGATGATGATGAGGATGATGAGGAGGAGGATGATGATGAGAATGATGAGGATGATGATGAGGATGATGATGAGGATGATGATGAGGAGGAGGAGAAGGAGGAGGATGATGATGAGAATGATGAGGATCAGCGCCGTCACGCAGCAAGGGACGCGGCGAGCCCCAGACACCGACACCGCCACGCCTGCTGCCCATCAAATATTGAGCACCTCTGGTAAGGAGAGAAGCAGTTCAATAAACTGCAATATAATCCACTCTCCTTGACACTGGTTGCGTTAATAAAATATGATACGTAGTTTTAATAACATTAACCCGCATTAGAAACTGTATATCTCATATAAAAATAATAACAATAACTCGTTTAAAAATCACAGCATCGCACGCATCAGTTGACGCTGTCACGCTGACGAGTGGCAACGTGCAGTGTGCGAAGACGTGAAGTGAATGCTGGCTGGAGGAGCAGATGGAGGCCTGTTGTTGAGACCCTCTGAGGGAGTGGATGGAGGCCTGTTGTTGAGACCCTCTCAAGGAGTGGATGGAGGCCTGTTGTTGAGACTCACTCAAGGAGTATATGGAGGCCTGTTGTTGAGACCCTCTGAGGGAGTAGATGGAGGCCTGTTGTTGAGACTCACTCAAGGAGTATATGGAGGCCTGTTGTTGAGACCCTCTGAGGGAGTGGATGGAGGCCTGTTGTTGAGACCCTCTCAAGGAGTGGATGGAGGCCTGTTGTTGAGACTCACTCAAGGAGTGGATGGAGGCCTGTTGTTGAGACCCTCTGAGGGAGTATATGGAGGCCTGTTGTTGAGACCCTCTCAAGGAGTGGATGGAGGCCTGTTGTTGAGACCCTCTGAGGGAGTATATGGAGGCCTGTTGTTGAGACCCTCTCAAGGAGTGGATGGAGGCCTGTTGTTGAGACCCTCTGAGGGAGTATATGGAGGCCTGTTGTTGAGACCCTCTCAAGGAGTGGATGGAGGCCTGTTGTTGAGACCCTCTGAGGGAGTATATGGAGGCCTGTTGTTGAGACCCTCTCAAGGAGTGGATGGAGGCCTGTTGTTGAGACCCTCTCAAGGAGTGGATGGAGGCCTGTTGTTGAGACCCTCTCAAGGAGTATATGGAGGCCTGTTGTTGAGACCCTCTCAAGGAGTAGATGGAGGCCTGTTGTTGAGACCCTCTCAAGGAGTGGATGGAGGCCTGTTGTTGAGACCCTCTCAAGGAGTAGATGGAGGCCTGTTGTTGAGACCCTCTGAGGGAGTATATGGAGGCCTGTTGTTGAGACCCTCTCAAGGAGTGGATGGAGGCCTGTTGTTGAGACCCTCTGAGGGAGTATATGGAGGCCTGTTGTTGAGACCCTCTCAAGGAGTGGATGGAGGCCTGTTGTTGAGACCCTCTCAAGGAGTATATGGAGGCCTGTTGTTGAGACCCTCTGAGGGAGTATATGGAGGCCTGTTGTTGAGACCCTCTCAAGGAGTGGATGGAGGCCTGTTGTTGAGACCCTCTCAAGGAGTATATGGAGGCCTGTTGTTGAGACCCTCTCAAGGAGTAGATGGAGGCCTGTTGTTGAGACCCTCTCAAGGAGTATATGGAGGCCTGTTGTTGAGACCCTCTGAGGGAGTATATGGAGGCCTGTTGTTGAGACCCTCTCAAGGAGTGGATGGAGGCCTGTTGTTGAGACCCTCTCAAGGAGTAGATGGAGGCCTGTTGTTGAGACCCTCTGAGGGAGTATATGGAGGCCTGTTGTTGAGACCCTCTCAAGGAGTGGATGGAGGCCTGTTGTTGAGACCCTCTCAAGGAGTAGATGGAGGCCTGTTGTTGAGACCCTCTGAGGGAGTATATGGAGGCCTGTTGTTGAGACTCACTCAAGGAGTGGATGGAGGCCTGTTGTTGAGACCCTCTCAAGGAGTATATGGAGGCCTGTTGTTGAGACCCTCTCAAGGAGTAGATGGAGGCCTGTTGTTGAGACCCTCTCAAGGAGTAGATGGAGGCCTGTTGTTGAGACCCTCTGAGGGAGTGGTTGGAGGCCTGTTGTTGAGACTCACTCAAGGAGTGGATGGAGGCCTGCTTGTCGAAGGCCGCTTGTGGAGCCATGCGGAGTCACCATGGCGCTGCTCTCAACTCCACGCAGCAGAGCCTCGCGCCAAGCCCCGAGAATCATTTTGAGGAATGTGTCGCTAGGAATGTCTGGCCGAATTTCCGTTTTTGAACACTTCTGCGTGTGGCTAGAAATTGGAGCATCTGGAGAAACCTCATTATAATAGGAGGGGAAGACACCCTCGGCTTCACACAGAGAGAGAGAGAAGTGCTGACGCCTGCTTGCTGTACTGCCCTCTCCTAGTACCTCGCTGCCCACTGGAATTACTGGTGGGCGCCACTACGCCGAGTTCATTCCCACGCATTGCAATTCTCGGTCTTCTCAAGACGTGAGAGCTATTCGGTTTGAAGTGCTGCGAGGAATGAGCGCGGGTTGCAGATTGACCACGTGCGTGCCGAGTCCAGCCCAGTTCCTCTTCTCGTCTCAGCCACTCGGCCAGCTGACAAGGGCTGCGTCGATATTCGGAGAACTCGAACACTCGAAGCACATTGCTCGTTACACCTACACTATGTTCATTGGTACTCAATGGACGTGCAATTTGCCAGCTACTTATAGACTGCAGCAGAACATGCGATGTTCTTTCTGTAGGAGTGCAGGCAACTCCCACCACCAAATCATCTGCTTCTGCCATCTCAAATCTCCTGGCTTTGACATTCTACCTCAATGACCCTGGTGTAAACATCAGTCGCATTAGAACATCAACAGGCCGATTTGCACATCTCGTTCATGAATTCAAAATTAAAGACAGTGCAACCCGAACTATGGACAATATAATACAATTATAGAGACACATAGAGACCCATTGAGATGCATAGAGACTCATAGAGACCCACAAAGACTCACAGAGATTCCTTAGAGACAAACCACAGTCTTGTGGCCATGCAACCCAAACTATGGACCATATCGCAAACCACTGTAGCCTGTGTTTCTTCAACAGGGAAGGAATATCAAAACTACACCAACTCTCTCTCCTGAAGCCCTCTCGCCGTGGCTTACAGACCTCGACATTGGTATCGACCTGAACATTTTATTGCCAGTTGCACAGCCACTCCACCCAGCACTGTGGGTGCGTTACGCGCGACACTCACGGTGCCAGTGAACGCATCCGTGACGTCTGTGCCACTGCCCAGGGGAGGGTTTCTGCAGGGCCCGACAGGCAGTCCCCGTGTAGTGGCATAGAACAGTCGTGTGGCAGCATAGCGCTGGCTGCTGGCAGGGAAGGGGATCTGCGGCGTACGGCAGCCCTGACGTCAGCAGGCCACGTGACACACCAGAGGAGGGTCTCGGGAAAGGTCACAGAAGGAACCCGCTGGTAGGTTCTAGAAAGGGGGCGTGGCCGGGGCGGAGCGAGGCCACGCTGAGAGTGTAAGGGGGGGGGCTGTGGGGGACCTAGGGGCTGTCGTGGGAGTGAGGTCCCCGTCGTGATGCTCAAGTCCATCGTCGCCATTCTTCTCGTCGTTGTCTCCACCATCTCGGGGCCCCGCAGTCAGACAGCCTCCCAACTGTCCCGGCTGAGAAGCGTCTAAACATGACGCGTGTTGATCCCGATGGTGCTCACTAATAAAGAAGTGCCTCCAAGTCCTATCGTCTCCGAGTTAGTCACTACATCTTCTTAGGTTTTTTCGGTAAAGTCACGTAGAAAGTAAAATAAAATAAAAAACAAAAATCACGACGTTTCGGAGGCAACACAAGTCTCTACCGAAAAAACCTAAGAAGATGATTCCTTGCAGTCACGAAAGCTTCAAATCTAGAATTAGTCACTATACCTGTAACAGAGAGCACCAGACCCACACGTCGCTTTGAAAATAATTCAGTCAAAGTGGTTTCCTCACTGCTCTATTCACTGGTTAACAAAAGATGAATGATCTGTGTTTGTACGTTTCTGTCCAAACAGATAGCCCAAACAAACACCACGTGGGTCAGAGAGAAAAGCGCTCAACCAACGTCTACGGTGACATGTGATGGGCTGAGATACATCAATGAGGCAACAAAGTTTCATGTTTAAAAAGTGTCTGAGTTATCAACAATACTTTGAAGTGCCAAAACAATCTTCATTAGAACGAAAAGGCAAGGACTCAATGCATTTGAGAGTAAATTGAAAATGCCTCTAGATACACAAGACGACTAAAACATATTTTTTGTGACAGATTCATTACTTTAAAATCATGCAATACATCTCACGGACACACGAAGTCTACCAACTCAAGCCAGCTGTGTGCGACAGGTCGAGAGGGCGGCACCCGAGGTGGCCAAACATGGCATCAATTCCATGTTTGTGGCCGACAGAGGCTTTCATGTCGTCCAAATATCCCTGGCGGGAGACTAGTTCATAAACTCATCCAGTGGCGGCTCGCGACATCTCCACGAGGTGGGGCTGTTGTGAGCGACCTCTGAAAATATGGTGTTCTCATTCAGCAAAACGTCGTCATGTTATTGGGCTTCCCGTGAAAGTGATACACAACTGTCTTATCTACCAACGGTCTGGCATTTATAAACAATACGAAACAAAACAACAAAGCACTCGAATGCCGTCCCCATGACCCTCAAGTCCACACTACACAACCCCTTTGACACTGCCAAAAGCCGGGAGAGAGCGTGCGGACCGTGAGCTGCTGTATTTGCAGAGTGCCACCTGGCGTTGCGACATCGTCTCTCATCACAGCCACGGGCGCCTCCTGCACCGCCCTCAATGTGTCTCAAGCGGCGCGGCTCCACTGCTCGAAGCTGCTCGTCGCCGTGAACGAAGACGGGAAACCTCTCACTCGGAGCACGCCTTCACGGCCGCCCCGAGACCTCCCCGGGGCACATGAACAACTCAAAATGTTATTTTAATTGGGAAATTCACGTTGAAAGAATAATTATATTTTAATTTATTTAAACACAACTAAACAATTTATCTAAAAGTATTTTGATGAGAAAATCAATGTCTCACCTGCAGCTGCTTGGTGTGACGGTGTCCCAGCGGCCCCCGAGTGCCGAGCCGAGCCTGAACGCGCCTGAACGCCTCCTCCGTCACTTCGCTTGCAGCGGGAGGCGGCACAACTCAGTGGATTTGACGACGAATCTGGGAATTGTTTTATCTTAAAATAGACATGCGCTCCTGCAACAGCCCCGCCTATAGGCGACCTGCACGTTTCCATACCCTCGCTGGAGCCTCCTCATTGGAGCCGTCTAATCGTACGGGCTGTGTCATGCGTCGCTTATTGCTGCGGATTTGTCATCCACTGTGACCTCAAGGCATTGATTTTAGAAAATATATGAATGACAAATAGACACTCATCTTCATTGAGAGCACAGTGTGTGTACATCCTGTGTGTGACCCCGTGCTGAATCGGAGCCTTCTCTCATCCAGGAGCGTGCTTGGCATCCTTCACCGTGCTGGACATTGCGGGTTGGTGCACGCTGGAAGCAGAGAGACTTGTGCGAGGGGTATCAGGAGTACAACACACTTGCATCGGCCCAGCAGAGTCCAACCGCAGCGACTCTGAGTTCTGGGACGTCGTGTAAAGGACCGCACCGCGAGTGTCGCTGCCAGAGTCGGCACGGGCAACTGAGGCGGCCCTGCGGCGAGCCACACGCAGCTCCACCTCGCCGCACGTGCCACGTGCCTCTCACTCCACGTGTGACGTGTCTCTCACTCCACGTGCGACTTGCCTCTTCATTCCACGTGTGATGACGGAGTGGCTTCTGCCAGCTTCTATTCGCCGCGTTGCTTTTCTTCATTAGTTTTCCGTAAATATATAAATGTGTCATTAAACTCGCCACCACCCGACACAGCCAACTAGTAAGGGTTGTCACGTAAACAGAACGTGGCCAATTTATCACTAGTACAGCACACCGGTGTGTTGGAGAGCCAAGCCACAACATTTACAATCTGAGTACGACGTTTCGCCTGTAGTTACAATTAGCTTCATCAGGCGACAGCCAGATTTTATTTTTCGTAAATTTAGAGCCCCGGCTCACTCTCACAAATCGGACTCCAACCTGCTCTCTCGAGTCCTCCTCACCTGGTTACACAAACCAACTTGACGGGACTGCAACAAGCGGGTCCCTGTACGTGCGTCCGACTTATCTCGCACCGTACGCAGCCAACGGTGCTGATCGGAGGTGTGGAGGCACCTGGTGGCCACCTGGGCTCGTTGGGTGGCGGCGGCAGCGCGAATCTGCGGGGTCAGAGTCGCCCACGGGCGTGGCCAGGCCCACGGGCCGGGCCCACGGGCGGCGTGGCCGGGCCCACGGGCTCGCTACGCCGCTGAGGGACACGAGGACACATTTCAGATTGGGACGATGCCTTTTGCTGTCTGACCACGTCTCGTTATCAAGAAACGGCTTCATACGCACCGCGTATCGAACAAGGGCCAATTCAGGAGGCAATGCAGCCCAACGTTTGCTAGAGACGCAGCAAGCGTGTAATTGGGGTTGTCATTGCACATGGCAGATGTTAATGAAAAGGCAACTTCTATGCTCGATTCTTTTTACAATCCACTGATTAGCCAGGCTGCGAAATACGTTTTAGAACTATTGCCGACACATTCCAACTAAGAAACAACTTCGATATCTCCCCGAATGCGTCGATGCGAATGACACATGGCACTGTTACGGCTTGTACGAACATATAGAGGGAAGTCGTCACTGTTTGTCACGTCAGTAGCGACGCTCGGAGCGACCTGGACACGCAGCGAGCTGCGGACATCGCCATGCCTGACAGGGACTGCTCACCCCGGCCTCGGAGGGACACATCATCACCCCGGACACATCATCGCCCCAGCGTCCTGGAGCTCGTCGCTAATGGCTGCAGGGAGCACGATGTACAATGACGCACGACTACTGCTGCAGTTTCTTCCTGCTTAATAAAATATTGCCATCGATTGCGAGATTGAATCCTTGGTGTGAGCAAAGCTGTTTGTCTGCCCTGCCTATTGATCACTTCAAAAGAAGCACTTAATAGGCATGCGCGTGCATTCACGGTCAGAGTAGCATATTCCCAGGGACAGCATAAATAAGGCCGGGCCCCTACTTATCTCTGAGAAAATGAGCTTCATGTGACCCTGAGCTTTCTGCAGGGCGAAGGGCAAGAAGCCATCTGTTCAGCGTAAAGCTTTGAAAGAATGTGGGCGAAGCACGCGCTTTTCACTGTACGGTGTTGACATTCTCTGGCGTCTGCCTCCTGCTTTCATTGCAAAGTGAACAGCGTGTGCACGAAACGATGCACAGCAGGTATTGAGTCGAAGACAAAGTCACCTGGCACGTGCCCGATCTTGTCAGATCTGGATTGTCCTCGGACAGGCCTCCACCAGGTATAACAGGTGTTACAGACTGCGAGGCGATGTTGGCAGCAGAGCTCAGTGTAGCATAGTCCAGTGTTGCACTGCGATTCTATATTCCCCTCAAGTGGATGCTCTCCACCTTCACCACCTGTACCGAGCGGCACGGTGACAGAACCGCACGGCGCAAGGAGCTCCCTCACGAAGCAGCGGATGAGCACGAGGCATGGACATGCGTGGAGCGAGGCGACACGGTCACCAGGGATGGCGGTGCTCCGCGGGGTTCAGAGGAACGGTTCTGCTACCAAGCTGGGTTGGCACGTCCCACTCGATCCCAACCGATTAGCTAAAGAGGCTTCAGTAATGTTCCACTGCACACACTAACCCAGATACACATGTCCTGTGCTGTTGCAGTTGTGTAAAAAAATATTTTCGTGTGAAATGCATTTAAGATGAGGACAAAAGTCAGCTCTCAGTTGAAAAACTGTCAATGGGAAATCCAGATGTTACAAAGTTTAACAATTGTGTTTATTAAGGCAACTTCACTGCAGACATAATGGAGTACAGATTTAGAAGTGATGATTTTATTGATTTAACGTCAAACATTTCCAAAATATTCATCTGTGGTGAACATGTGAGCAATTCGAATTTACAACCTCCAGCAGGGCTCGGTGCAGCTTCATTTGGTAAACCGCTCATTCATCGGGAATGCTCCCAGCTAGCCGCTAACAAGTGCACGCCAGTTCACCGGGACCGTCAATTCACGTGCAATCAACAATTACAGGGAAACGCTCTCTGCCTGTTACCTTCGCCACTAACTGCCGCTGCGAGGTCAAGATGCAAACTTGTGTGCACAATCAACAAAGAGATCAATAATTAGCTTCGATGAAAAACAAACATCTTTAATCTTTAATGTTTTGTATAAAAAGCTGAAAAATAACGAGACGCGTGTACAAACCACATACTCTGATTAACTTTGTACAATGTTTATAAGGGGGGGGGGGGAGGGAGAATATGCCACCTGGACTCTCAGACAAATCCTCAACCCTACGTCCGATTAAGGGCACGAGTACGATTGTTTACTTGAAGCAGTCCTGTCCCTTTCAGCATCCACAGCCTTGGAGGAGAGCGCGTGGATTAAGCAATAGCCTTAGCTTCAGGCAGAAAGGCCTCCCAGTATTTGATCAGCTGGAACAACAAAGAACGCCGGGGGGATTACAACGAGCGACAGTTTTACAACTCGCACACCGAGAACGCGAGTGGTGGACTGCAAAATAGAACACACGAGGTGACCAACGATTGCGGAGTTGTCATTCCAAATGCCACTACCCCCCCCTCGTGCCTCTGGAGGCTTTCAAACCATTCAGGCTCCTGGCTCCCTTCACACAGCGATAGGTGGCGCTCAATCACTGCCCCGCCACTCTGCATGGAGCCCGTTAAACATGGAATTATTGTTCGACATTCGTGGAGTTCACTAGAAATAGTCACCACCCACTGAGCAGGCCGAGCAGGTTGTAAACACCGACCACAATGCACCGAAACCCCAGCGTTGAGCGCTCACCCCCAGCGCCAGGAGCACCGTGGGGTCAGGGGTCAGGTCACGCTCCCTCTGGCACCGCTCTCCACCTGCTCCTTAACAACTCCTCCACACCGAGTCTCAATCGACTGCCGCCTCCGCGTGTCACCCAACCCAGATGCATTCCTATCTCGTTGGCCAAGATGCAATCACCAGTTGCACCACTCCCAGCGGTGCAACTCTCTTCTATTAATCGTTGCCCTTTCCAGCTCCTTTCCACATGAGCAACACTTACCTTTGTCTTTTGCCAGCATGTAAAAATTTAAATGGCATCTTACAGACTCACTCTGTTTTTGTCATGCAATCTTTTAAGATTGCTCCAACTTCATCTGATGTGAGATGCATATTCATGAATAATTTAATTCGGCCCATCACAAGTGCTGATAACATTTACCTGTTGCTGCGTGTTTATAAGAGACTCAATGTATCTGACAATCCCATTCTTGAAGTCCCTTACACGTTCTTTCTGTAAACATATAAAAGGCAAGAAATGTAAAATTAAAATTGCATTCAATAAATACGTATAATTTGAGATAACAATCTCATAGAAGATATCACCTTTGAAATAATATATTTTGCAATTATGGGAAGAAATGTAATCACACACAAAGCAGATGTGTGCAATGCAGGCACCTCAAATCTCATGACCTCCTTCCTGATGGTCTTTGAGACGATTTCAAACTCGCTCTCTCCTTGCTGCACCTTGGCATCCCACTGCTCGCAAAGGCAGATAACAACCATACACCATTTGCTATGTATGCAAAAAATAATACAATTCATGCTACTTAACATAAGCGATTACTGAATTAGATTTTGATCCTTAAAATGTGACAATTCATCAAATTGCCGAGGAGATTAATCGTTAAAACCTAGCTAAGCGGGGCAAATGCTGGGCACAACCGGACCCACCGGTGTCTCACGACTGGCCGACCATTCAGGGCGTATAAACGGGTCCTGCCCATTTCCCCCAACAGAGCAGCGTGCAAGGCGCTGCACGAATCCCGCAGAACGCAGCTGCCGGGAGCCGTGAACGGACCCGATGTCGAGGGTGAGGGGATAACTGGACCCTGCGATAAACCCCGAGGCAGGTCGGCGGACCCACCTCGCGGATCTCGTCCTTGGCCTGCTGCAGCTTGTCCGGCTTGTTGGCCCACTGCAGCTTGGCCTCGTTCTCGCGCTTCTTGTGCAGGTTGGCCTGCGCGTCCTGCCACCTCTGCCAACTCTTCGCCCGCTGGTCAAACACGCCCTGCGGCAAGAGCGAGCACGCAAACTGCGAGTTCGCCTCGCGGCCTCGAGGTTACGGAGGGAGGTTAATTCCGCGCGCGCCACTGGGCGCGCGTCGCTGGGCGCGCGTCGCGCGTACCCGGATGGAGGTGAGCAGGCGGATGTAGTCGGCGAGCAGCTCGGCGAAGACGTAGAGGTCGGCGTTGGCCTGCTCCTGGTGCAGGGCGTCGATCTTCTCCTCCACCTCCGCCAGCTGCGAGAGGGCGCGCGACAGCGCCGTGTTGTCCTCCGAGTTTCCCAGCATGGCCGCGCTCTTGGCAAACGCGGCCGTGTTCAAGGACATCTCTGCAGAGACGGACGAGGCCGTGAACAACGCAGTACTGTGCCCCCGTTTCCTGGCGGCAAAATCCGCGTCCAGTTTTACATTTCATCCGATAGCGGCTCGGCGGTAAAGCGGGCGGCTTCACAATCGGAGAGATGCCACTTCAGTCGTGGTCGGGGTCGGGGTTGGACTCAGCCCACCGTGCCCTCCAGGGTCAATAAAATGAATAGGCCAACAGCAGTTGTCCTATCGTTAAACTTGCTCCCAGCAGAACACTGCTGCCAGGAGTTCTCAGGACCTGTTCCATCGAGATGAGGGAACGCTGATTTTCACGCCATTTTAATGTTTGTGAGAATCAACTGCAAGTTGCATTTCACTTACAGGATGCCTCTCTCTCTCTCAAGCTACAGGGGATGATGTGTGGTGCCCATCTTAAAGCAAGCAAAGTCAAATTAAATGTTCTCCTCAAACCTTTCCGATGATTGACCAGTCCCTCAAAGTTGCCGTGAAGCTTGCGCAGCTGTGTTTCAAGGTTTTCAAACTCCAGTTGTTTCTCCTCAAACCACTGTGAAGACACCGCCACGTGAGCACGGCCAAGCAATGTCCACGCTGGCACTGTCATTATTCAATATTACACCAAGCTTCCAAACGATGCATGCATCACTCCGATCCTCAAATCTCAAATCAACCCCAAGATCCCCCTCAAGATCATCAAGATCATCAAGATGCGCCGTAAACTTGCTCCCCCCCCCCCCCCCAATTGCCTGTCCACATCCACCCCTCCTCCCTCTCATGTCTCCCTCTGGCAATGCAAGTTCCACTCGTGGCAGGGAAAGTGAAACAAGATTGGTAATGCCATCCCGTTCCACACAAGAACCACGTCAGACTTCCCGACTAGCAAACTCGATCTCTCACTGTCACGCTCGCTGTTGCCAGCCGCCATATTGCGCTCCGCTACTGCTGCTGCTGGGCCAATGGGCGACCCCTCCGACCTTTGTTTAAAATAATCTAGACAACATGACTGGCCGCAGACTCGGCCGCCTGGCATCTCGGTGTTCGAGCGCACGGGCGATCGCGGGGGAAGGCCCCTTACCGAGTCCGACTCGTTCATCTTGATGGTCATCTTGTTGACGGCATCTGCCGCTTTGGTCACCATGCGCAGGATGCCCGCCCCACTCAGGGCCTGAGTGTTAACCGCTCGAGGAAGCTGCAAGCAAACGAGAGAACGCGCAGTGGACGAACGATTAATCTATTTATGTCGGCGGCTACACGCAGATCTCTAAATGTTTCATGTCAGCTCCCACCCAGGGTCCGCTCATCACAGTGCGGAGTCGTGACGGTGTGTTTACAAACTCAGCTATTCATGCTCAGTGGCATAGTGGACAACAGGAGGGGTCGCGCATCCCCGACACCCGGAGCAATAACAGGACACGCGAGAGAATGACACATGCAGGGTGAGGCCTGCTGCATGTGCGGATATCTGGTAATGATCCAAGATAATTGTATAACTAAAATGAGCTCATTCACTTTGTAATACCTCATCTCTTTCCAAGAAATCCCTGAAGTCTGGATCTTGCATGAGGGTAGGATGTTTTGAAGTTCTCTGGAGATATCTGCCAAAGAAATTAAACAGATAATTTATGCACTCTGAGGACAGTAAATTTACTCAATGAAACGGACGAAAGAATCTGTGTGATACAAGACGGCTCAATGTGAACGTGCGGCTTGCACTGCTCAAGCGCGTACCTCTCCAACGCAGCGCGCCTCCTCTCCACAAACTCGACAGACGAAGGGTCGTCCTTGCCCACCTTCACTTTGGTCATACCTGCGTGAAATTAAAAAGATGGACACATGGACGAATGTTTGGTTAAGGAGACCTACAAACTAGTATTTGCTACGTCCTGAAAACAATACATGCATTAAACTGTCCGTCCGAGGGTATTTTCTTATGGTTTCATGACACCATAGCTACTTGACACACAATCCACCAATACCATTGCTCAGAAATGTATACATTTTGTGGGAAAGATTACCTACACTAAAATTCCTCTCATGTTGAACTTCTTTCGCACCGTACGTAGCCAACCATGCTAATTGGAGGTGCGGGCTCTGCATGCTACAGGCAGAGCGCGAGTACGTGGGGCTGAGCACGTTGCCAACGCGAGCGTCCGCGTGTAACCGCGAGAGCGCAAGTCCGCGTGTAACTAAGCATGCGCAGTCTGCGTGTAACTGTGCGCGCACAGTCCACGTGTAACCGTGCGCACACAGTCCGGGTGTAACCGTGCGCGCACAGTCCGGATCGGCGTGCTCAAGGTGCGCTTCAGCCCACTGAGGTACAACCACGGTGTGAGACAAATGTGTCGCGGGTCACCTAAGACACTCTTCTCTGGTGCGGGTGGCACGATGAAGCCACTGTGACTGAATTTCTCCGTCAGCTTCTCGTAGAGGCCCAGGAAGTCGCTGAACCTCCGCTTCACTGTGAATTCCTTCCTTTTGAACATGGGCAGCGAGGTCTGCAATAAGAATGCGAGGCAACCGTTACAATGAAACACGCGGGAAAAGGCACACACAGCCCCCACGCTGCTGCTGTGTTCTCAATAGACACGCGTTGACAAGTATGACACATTAAACTCGGCTATACGGTTTTACAGCATCTCTTTTACAAGTAAATGTGCCGTTCAAGGAGATAACAGTCCTGCCAACCGCACAGCACGAACACGTCTAGCATGTTGGGTTAGAAAAATCACGCCGCATAACCTAGCAAAATGCGGTCAGGCAGTGCACGGAGCGCGGCTCCTCTCTGCAGGGTAATAGACTGCCCTCTTGTGGCCGCTGCTCGGGAGTGAAATGAACAAGTCCAGTTCGCTCCGTGGTCCCTGCAAGGACTGTGGGGGGAAGCTTTACTGTGCATGTTTGGCATGTGGGGTAAGTTTTGATTGACTGAAGCAAGGATGCCAGACAAATTAAGGCTTAAACATTCACTACCTACTCTTTTAACTACAGCAACGCCGTGATTATATGGTTTTGGGTCGATAAACAATTTAACCTTAATATTGTTATTAGAGGTTGCAATATATAAATGCAACAGAATTCGAAATTTTAAGGCAGCTTTTCTGGAGCACGAGATTGCGATAATGGACGCAAGGGCCCCTTGTTCACATCGAGAGTGATGCACACGTTGGTTGGTCTCCTCTGCTGCCTTGCCTGGAGGTGCACTCCATGCAGTCAACTCCCATAAAATCAAGGGCACTCTTCTTCCAGATGGAACGGGGTCATGGCACCTCCCTTGCTTTTAGTTTCAAAGTGTCACATCCGCGAACCGCACACTCCGGGCTCCAGCCTCGTGCGGTCCCACTTAACAGTCGCCCTGGATTCGTGTTAGAGGACGGCCGATTCTCCTATTGTCATAACAACGGGAACAGTGACCCAGGGTTTTCCTTGTTTAAATACAGCTGGAAAACATTGATGCATAGGGGCAATGTTATTTTACTGTGGTGATGAAACCAACATCCAACCTGTTTGCATGCAGCGAAAGCTCATGCTCCCATACTTGTTTCTTGCCTCCTTCCGCGTCTATCGTCTCGTCGCTTGGATTTTAAAGATTGCGAAATTACGTGATTTATAATATCTCCACCACAATTATTTATTAATTTTCTTTCTACTTGACTTTACCGAAAGAACCAAAGAGTAACTCCACTATAATGTTGTTACACGTGCCAGTGAAAAATACTGCCCCAACTGGAGGTTTTCCAGCTCCTTTCTTATACTGGAGGTTTCTCAAGCAAGCGATGCAGCATGCTCCGATTCGGTCGCACGAGCGGCCTGACGCTCCATGCGTCTCCCGCCTCTTCCTCACGTCTCCGCTTTTCAAGGGTGATTCCATGACAATTGTTAAAAAGTACTCAGGTTTTAGAAATCTAGCTTTAGGCATGTGCGGCTTTCAAGAGCTGTGCTGGTTGACTGCCGCAACGCCGCTAAGAGGCCACTCAACACCTGCGAGTTCACGCAAAGCCAAGGAGTGTGACGCGTATCGTTTCCTTCTTGCTTTGCTGCAACTGCTCGGGGAAGGGTTTGTCGCTGCTGTGTCGTAGCTTTGCGTCCTGACAAGTGACTGCCTCGCTACTACACCGCCGTGGGTTTCTATCGCAAATTAAACAATGTTAATGGTGTTGAAGTAAAATAAATAAAACCTGCAGCTGCTAGGAATTTAAATAATATTTTCAAGTTTGCTCTGGAATGGCACCCTCAGGTCGTGAGAAGAGCTGCACTTGCAGGGAGGACGCGGAGTGGGAGCTCCAGTGGCCACACACAATGGCGCTCTACCCGTCGAGGAGCGGCTTGGCTGGCACGCGGTCAGGCGACCGTAACGAGGCAACGCGCAGTGCCATTGAATACAAGAATACAGTAAACCTATGATGTGCAATTCTTACCGTAGTAGTGACATTGTAAGCCATGTATGCATTCATTCCGTCACCTAAAGAGAGAGAATATACTGTGTAAAACAAACAAAACTCTAAACACTTGTATTAATTCCAGTTCATGAAGAGCATTAGAATAAGTGCGTTATTATACATGCAAAAACAATAAGCACTCACCAACTTTCTCTGGGTTTGTAATTGTTATTCGAAAGTCAAAGGTGTCTCCACTCTCTTCCTCTTCAATCTAACATCAAGAGACAAATGCTTGAATGAACAAAATTAGTCTTGCCCTTGATATTATTTATTTCAATAATTATTTCAGTAGGGCATTACAATTCTCACATTTTAGCAGGGTATAATGCACTTGAATTATCTCACATTAGACAACAAATGTGGTTGAAGTCTGGTGATCAGTCCCTACAGTCCTGTTAATATGCAAATGCCTCCAGTTAGTACAAACGTTTAGCAAAGGTGACACAGAACTCAAAATATATTTTTCCAGAAGACTGGATTTCAAGCAACGATTTGAATTAATGAGAGGACACTGGTGATTCAAACCCATCCTATTAGAATCGAGGTAGTTCTTGTGTTAATGCTATTGTTCTCAGCCTTTCAATGGGTTACAACTTAGGAAATCAGCACGTTTTCGTTTAACACACTTTATGAAATGGCTACTAAAATTATATTGTTCCTTTCCCGATGTGATAGAACATAACTGGCTGATCCATGAGAATGATGTGATGTTTATTAAAATAAAATACTATTTCCAGCATTAGTGGCTTGAAGCCTGGTCAATAATCCTAAATCAGAGGCTAATGATCCTGCAGAATCAGTAGTCTCACTCTCAGTGCATGTGATGCCTAGGAATCCACAGCTGGCAACACAGTTTATGTACCACACCCAAAAGCACATTCCAGTGTTTGACTGCAAGTCTGCGCATGCATGCTGGTACACAGGCTCACACACTTGCGCTCGCTCGACTGCGTGTGTTGATCCGCATTACAAAGTCAAATATTCCTGCGTAGCCTTTCGCAGATGGTTGTGGACATATCCAGGTGCACACACACGTGTAGGGAGCAGCAACAGTGGTTCACACATTGGGCTACGCTCACAGCAACCTGGCATTGGCATAAGTGACGAGTGTTATAGGAACCTGTCCTGGGCATCACCTAGGTTGACTCAGCCATACATTAACTACCTGGTATAAGGTGTGAACACCTGTACCGGAAAAAGGACAATGTGTGTTGTGCTGGCCACACAATCCATTCTGTGCGTGCCAAGCATCAAAGCAGCACTTGCCCTCACAGTCCATAAAGCTACATTAAGGACCTTTGTCTTGTGTGTACTCGATAACTATTCAATGTATGCGTCAATATGTGTTTGTGTGTGTGGTTGTAAAATGTGGGGTCAGTATTCGTTGTATTTGTCCATGATGCGGTTGTCCACACCTCATCTCGGGTCCTCTGAAAGGACACGAGCTTGGAGGCTGCAGGGACAGGGCTGGGTGTGATGGCATCAGGTTTGAAAGATGACGCCATGTCACCTCGACTTGGCTTCACAGTGGGCCCTGGGTTGGCAGCAACGGAGATTCTGTTGACGGGGCTTTCTAGAGACACCTCCTCCGTAGCCTCTATAAAAGACAGCAACCATTCTGTATTGGCAAACAAGGCAGAAACCAACAGAAGGTAACGAAGCAAATCCATACGTGTAAAAAGTTGTTACTCGGTTGAAGAGACTTCACCAGCAAACAGATCATCTGGGTCGTCCTCGGGTGAGGTGTCCAGGGACTGAGCCTGCAACCCGTTGGACTTGGAGCTGCTTTCCTCTGACAGCAAGCTGGCTGGCTCCGGCGGCGAGAAGGGGCTGATCAGATTCTGTTGAGTGAAACAAAGTATTAATTCAGGGAAATGAAAGTCACTGTATAAAGATAGAAGCAGAACAAATGGAAGTGTACTGCTGGATAACAAAGAGGCCATTTGTGAGAAAGTATGAAGCAAAGCCTCTGTTAACAAGTCTAGTTCTAACTTCCAGTAAAGCAGTTTGAGCATTGCCTGTTTCCCTTCTACGGTGATGGAGCTGAACCAATACAAGACATTCCCCATTTCCATGTCAGACAGCAGTTTGTGTGCGGATGTTGGCGATGTAGCAGCATACGAAAACCTGGTGCAGCACACGCCACTTGATGACAAAATAGAAATTTAGTCAACCAAATCCTAATTATTATTAATTGTTCATTATACATTTGAATCATGTAAGGCTGGCAATGACAGAGTTCCTCCTTTCATATTAAACAATAATATTCTTCGCCATAGTAAAACCATTGATCTTCACGACACAGCAATCTCATCTGACCTGTCGTGGTATTGATGTATTACTAATCTGGCTAAAAAGGCATTGAAGAAGCATGCCAAAATATTGCTATACAAAACACAGATTTGGCTTAAGTTGGAATGCTCATCATATCCGGGGTGTAGCAGGTTGTTCCTACCTCACTGCAGTTGATATGATTTAGAGTAAAGCAGCAGTCAGGGTGACGGATGATGCAGCACTCACCGAATCACGCAAGAGGTCATTCGCCTCCTTATAACGCTACTACCATGGTTACTCTTCCCATTAGTTTCACGCATTGAATTCTGCACCCGTGTTGAAGACTCGAACTAAAAAACTATTTCATGTTCATCTAGACCATTTTATACCACCACACTGCACCTCCGATTAGCACGGTTGGCTATGTACGGTGCAAAAGAAGTTCAACCACCAGATTGCAGCTCACAATACTGCTTCACGTTTGAATTACCTCCCAATGTCTTTCATACAGCAGTTATTGTAATATTGCTGAACCAAGGAAACGTGTTCACTGAACTTTAACAGTGCTATTTGGTGCTGGCCTTTCTAAGTTTTTGGCCATTGGGCCTGTGCCTTGCAATTGTGAGAAAAATAATGAGTGCAAAGTTTTGCCGGTAAGTGTGCGGACAGTATACATACCACTGGAGCCACAAGCTGCTGCAGTGTTTGCGGCCGAGTGTAGTGTTTACTCAAACAGGATACACGTACAGTACTTTAGTTTTGTGAACCAGTGTAGACCATTAACGTGGGAGATCAGAACATGGCGCAAACACCCACATTAGTCTTGTACAGTGCGTGTGCTAAATCTCAGTTTAGTCACATACGCACTAATAAATATGTTCCAAGATTATAATTAAAAACGTACAATATTATTACTGCCCGGAGATACACATTATTACCACGAAACAATAATTAATAATACTGCATTGACATTGCCAAGATTCATCAAGATTTGAAATACCCAGGAATGAGGAATTTGAACATTGCTCAGTGATGACCGAGTTAAACATTACCTAAAACTACCAAAGTAAACATTACCCAAGAACACCGCCACAAAGTACTGACAATTGATTAATCCTAAACCGCTGCGAGTTCGTGATGTGACTCAAAGGTCCTTAGCCGGCAATTGAGGCGAACCTCGAAGATTACGAACCACGCAGATTGCGAACCACGCAGATTACGAACCATGCAGACTGTGAACCACGCAGACTGCGAACCTCGTCTGAATGGCGTTGTTCCTCCAGTGCGAGTTCCTCCTGCACAGGACTCGTGATGGGATTGAACAACCATCCCCAATGCTGCCCCCTCGTGCACACCAATCCGAAGACCGGGAATCTTTATCAGAATCTTTATTTATCCTGGATAAATCCGATGAGCTGTGAAGCTCTTTTTCACAAAATCTAGTAGACTCAATAAGGCTGTCTTGTGGAAATAGGTGCGATTGATATTATTTTAAAACGCAATCGTCTGACACTACCAATTTAAACAAGAATATAAAGCAGTACACAGACATTGAGACCCGCGCATTGCAATGCGGAACCTTGAGACCACCGGTTGGAGGTGGTCGCCTTTTTGGTGACAGCGGCGGTGATAGTGAAGGAAAAGGTGGAGACCACCATGTCCAGCGTGTGATGGTTGTGGTGGTGGTGGAGTGACTTCAAGTTGAGACCTCACTCTGACAGTGGCCATGATGGTGATGATGCAGTGGAGGTCGTGGTGGTCATGGGGATACTGAAGGAGATGACGTTGGGATGGAGAACTGATCTTGTGAACTTGTCTCTATAGTTGGAGACCGCTCGACACCCTAGTGGTGGTGAGGCAGTAACCCCCCCCCCCCCCGCGTTACAGCGACCCAGACGGCGCTTTGACGCGGGGGACAATGACGCCGACAGCGCATGAAGGGGGGCTGCTGGCGAGTTCATGCGCCGCCGCCGTCCTGTTCACCGTAGACTCCACCGGGACCGTCAATAGCAGCAGCTGCTGGTAGTGCTGCTGGTGGTGGTGGTGCCGCTGGTGGTGTTTGGTGGTGCTGCTGCTGGTGGTGGTGCCACTGGTGGTGGTGGTCCTGGTGGTGTTTGGTGCTGCTGGTGGTGCTACTGGTGGTGGTGTTGCTGGTGGTGCTGCTGGTGTTGTTGGTGCTGATGGTGGTGCTGCTGCTGGTGCCACTGGTGGTGGTGCTGCTGCTGGTGCCACTGGTGGTGGTGCTGCTGGTGGTGCTACTGGTGGTGGTGTTGCTGGTGGTGCTGCTGCTGGTATTGCTGGTGTTTGGTGCTGGTGGTGGTGCTGCTGATGGTGCTACTGGTGCTGGTGGTGTTGGTGCTGCTGGTGGTGGTGTTGGTGCTGCTGGTGGTGTTTGCTGCTGGTGGTGTTTGCTGCTGGTGGTGGTGTTTGGCGGTGTTGGTGGTGGTGTTGGTGCTGCTGGTGGTGTTTGCTGCTGGTGGTGGTGTTTGGCGGTGTTGGTGGTGGTGTTGGTGCTGCTGGTGGTGGTGTTGGTGCTGCTGGTGGTGGTGTTTGGCGGTGTTGGTGGTGGTGCTGCCGGTGGTGGTGTTGGTGCTACTGGTGCTGGTGGTGCTGCTGGTGGTGTTTGCTGCTGGTGGTGGTGCTGGTGGTGGTGGTGCTGGTGGTGTTTGGTGCTGCTGCTGGTGGTGGTGCTGCTGGTGCTGGTGGTGGTGCTACTGGTGCTGGTGGTGCTGCTGGTGGTGTTTGCTGCTGGTGGTGGTGCTGGTGGTGGTGGTGCTGCTGCTGGTGGTGGTGCTGCTGGTGCTGGTGGTGGTGTTTGGTGGTGGTGTTTGGTGGTGGTGTTTGGTGGTGGTGTTTGGTGGTGCTGCTGGTGGTGCCACCCGCGAGAGCGCGAGGCCCTTCCGGCTCTCGGCCTCCCGGGCCCGCGCGCCCTGCACCCAGCTCGCGCACCCAGCTGACCTCGGGGTTGCTGAGGACGCTGGTGAAGATGTCGGCGCCATCGTCCTGCTCCTGCTCGTCTCCCTCCTCCTCCTCCTCCTCGTCGTCGTCCTCGCCGCCGCGCGTCTTCTCCTCCTCCTCGTCGTCGTCAAAGAGCGGCGGGGGCTCTCGCTCCGCCGCCATCTTCGCCTCTCGTGACGTTCACGTGACCGCCGCGCCTGCCCCACGTGACTTTGACGCCGCTTGGCCGCGACCCCTCCCCGCCCACCGCGCGCCAATCGGCGACGAGCGTGTGCACGAGCTCAGCCAATCGGCGACGAGCATGTGCACGAGCTCAGCCAATCGGCGACGAGCGTGTGCACGAGCTCAGCCAATCGGCGGAGCAAGCACAGAACCCGATTTTGCCCAACCATCGATCAGTTCCAATGACAACAAAGGAGGCCAATCGGCTGCGAGGAGCTCTGGCGTCTGGTGAAATGGGAGGGGAGGAGGGGGTCCGGCGAGCCAATCAGAGCCCAGGGTGGACGCCCTGACAGCGGGGCGATTATAATAATAATTCGTCTGATGTAGATCAAATGATGTAATTCAAATCTAGACTGATGTAAATGTCCACGCGATGAGAAGCCACTTTGTTGAATTATCATTTGTGGCCAGGTCGCGTAAATTAATAGTTCAGTGAGCTCTACCTAGTAAGATTAAAAAACATTGTTTAGTTGTATTCGTACGTCTATTTAAGTGATTTGTTTGCCTTTCCTATACTTTACACTCCTACCGTGTTTTAGTATCGTTTGCTGTGTAACGGTTTGACCCGCCCCGACTGGACATCTGTGAAAAAGAGCTTTATAGATCATCGGATTCCTCCAAATACAAAGATTCTGAATCTTCGGAAGAGGGCGGGGCTGGGGCGGAGCTGGGGCGGGGCTGGGGGCGGGGCTGGGGGCGGGGCTGGGGGCGGGGCTGGGGGCGGTGCGGGGCTGGGCTAGGGGCTATTCGAGGAGGCGGGGCTCGGGTCGTGGTGCCAGAAGCGAGGGTTCCCCTCTAGACGCCGCGGGGTTCCCACGTGCGGCCCCGAGCATCGCGGGGCGATCTCGGAGGGACCCGCGGGCGCCGGGTCACAGCAGCCGACAAACTCTCTCATCTCTCTCTCTTGTGATGGACACACACGGTCACGTGTCTCTTAAAGAGCTCTGGGCAAGCGATGATGGAAGGGAAGTGCAAAGTCGACCAGTGCAAAGTCGACCAGTGCAAGCCGCGCGCGGCTCACCCCAAGGCGGTGCTCGTCGTTGCCGGCCTCTGTGCCGACAGGGCCCGAGTCGCCCATCGCAGCGGCGCGTGGCCGCTGCGATGGGCGACTCGGTACGTGGTGCGCGTCCTGTGCGGAGAGGCGCACGTGGCAAGGCGGCACGTGCGGTGACGGGGGGTGGCCGCTGATTGTTAATTGCTTCTTGTTGTTAATTCGAAGTCTGTCTTGAAAGGTCGCCTCTTCAAATGGCCCGTGCCCCAAGTCGTGTCCCCTGCCGCGGCTCGCGTGAAACTCCTCGCCTCACGTGCGCGGGGCGCGTGCGTGGGAACTCGCGGGTGAAATGCGCCAATTTACAAAAGTAGAAAGTTATTACTCCGATTGTGTTATTCACGTTCACGATCCTCGGTTCTTGTTCAGGAGGCGAGCGAGCGCCCTCCAGCAGAGCCGACAGCGGCGCCCGCGGCTCTGGGGTTGTGTTCCGGCTCGATGCCGATGGTTGTTGTTTGGGGTTGACGACGAGACGAGAGGGTGAATGTTGACACGGCGCGGACTCCGTGCGTGGTGGTCGTTTTCCTCGAGGCCGCAGCACGGAGAGAGGCGCCACGGCGACTCGGGCGGCAGGTGGCGCTCGCGAGCCTCCTCACCAGCAAACACTCAACACTCACTACTCACTCACCACTACTACTTACCAACACTCACCACTACTCACCAACACTAACACACACTCACCACTACTCACCACTACTCACTAACACACTCACACAAGCACTCACCACTACTCACCAACACTCACCAACACTCAACAACACTCACCACTACTCACCACTACTCAACACTACTCACTCACTCACCAACACTCACCACTACTCACCACTACTCACCACTACTCACCAACACTCAACAACACTCATCAACACTAACATTCACTCACCAACACTAACACACAAACACTCACCACTACTCACCAACACTCACCACTACTCACCAACACTCACCACTACTCACCAACACTCACCACTACTCACCAACACTCACAATCACTCACCAACACTCACAATCACCACTACTCACCCTCACCAACACGAACACTCACACACAATCACTCACCACTACTCACCCTCACAGAATCTCTCACTACTAACCCAACCACTCACTAATACTAACCATCTCCAACACAACCACTCACCCTCACTAAAACACTCACCACTACTAACCCTCACCAACACGAACACTCATACTATCCCTCACTAACACAGCTGCTCACCATTACTAAGCCTCACCCAACCACTACTACCACCAAGTCGATCACTCACGATGAGGGTCAATAAAATCGTGTTTATTAATAAAACTCGAATCACGGTTACCTGTTTGCCGCACGCATCAAATTGCCTCGCGACAAACCGCACGTGACCCCGCGTTACTTTTTTCGGTAAAGTGACGTAGAAAGAAATTAAATAATAGAATACGACGTTTCGATTGCAACTCAAGCAATCGTCATCAGGTAGAAAACAAACCTAGTGAACTTAGAAATACATTGCAATACAACACAGAGAGTCGGCTAACACCACAATCAGCACCTTGCCTGATCAACCTGATGACGATTGCGTCTGTTGAAATCGCGAAACGTCGTATTCCATTATTTTATTTATTTTATTTATTTTATTTCTACGTGACTTTACCGAAAGAACCAAAGGGTAATTCCTGCAGTCACAAAAGCTTCCAATCAAGTTCGAACGTGACCCCGTTTGTAACCGACACACGGCGGGAGATGTTACAGCGGCGTTTGGTTCGTGCCCTGGACTTGCAGGCAGAGGTTGCCCGTTAGATTCCATCTCCCGGCGCGGCAGGTGAATCGTGGCTTCACCACAGCTCCCTCTGCCAGCAGTGGCGGAAGGCAGCAGTTTCAGGGCTGCGCCTTTGCCTTTTACCACGGCTGTGGGAGTGGGGCTGTATGTTGCGGGGAGATGTATAGGTGTGTAAAGGGCTACACGTACACAGTATATCACCGACCCTGAAATCAGTTCTAAATGTAAAATTGTACTTTGCCCCTTTAAAAGAAATGGAATGGAAAGATAAATTAAGATCAGAAGAAGATCGGTTGGCGAGTTTTTTTATTTGCAGCATCTCCGATAACACCAGCAGGGTGGAAATCACGATGCCGAACAGATTCGTGGTAAATACAATCACTCACTTTGTGGAAGCGGCACAGTGCGGCATTCGATACGAGATCACTTTCATTTGCAATGCATCCCTCATCCGTCATAATTTTCTTCCAACAACAATCTGCGATTACAAAGTAAATCTATAAACACCATTCTCAGCGATGGCTAAATGTGGTGATTGATTATGGCATGGGTAAATGCCCTTCTCTCACTGACATGATGCAAAACAAGCTGGCAAGCCAGGAGAGAAAGTTGGCCTGTGATTTGTCTTGGAGGAGGTAATCGCGCTGCACCCTCAGTGTAGCAGCAGAGGTGCAGCTGTCTGCGCACTGGGAGAGATTGGTGTCGTACTATTGTTGTTGTTGCATCCTGTTGACAACATAAAGACCAGGGAGCGCTGAACACTCGCCTGGACTTCACAAACCACTGGAGGCCTCGCGCCTGCTGCGTGTGGGTGGTGTGCGGGGTGGACACGTGCGGGGTGGACACGTGCGGGGTGGACACGTGCGGGGTGGACACGTGCGGGGTGGACACGTGCGGGGTGGACACGTGCGGGGTGGACCCCTCGACATCGACAGTCACTGGCGTGCGGCCTCCTCCAGCCACAGGCGTTTTCATGGACAGATCCGCGAGTTGGCCAGACGAACGGGAAGTCACTTCATTTCCATTTAACTCGCGAATTCTGTATCTTGCAACTTTGTGTAACGTGGTAGGGGTTGGCACCACAGAATGGTAGAGTTTGTACCTGACTGTGTGTTAGCGATTGCCACAGCCCGCTCTGTAAGAGGATTGAGGACCTTCACAAGGGCAAGGGAGGACAGTCCCAACATTCAAATAAAATAACACAGCGTTGTATTTTCTGTGGTGAATGAATATATCAATACACTATCAACTGTTGGGGGTCTCGGGGGAAGGGCGATCACCGCCCTCGCCCCCATCGCTCCCCCGCGTGTCCTGTGATCTAGCGCAGCCGCCTTGGCTATGGAACCCCAGTCCGCGTGTTCCATCACGACTCCGTTTACGTTCGAACAGTGGCGCTCACCACAGAGCCCCCCCCCCCCCCGAGCCCTCGCCTCCCCGCGAGCTCGCAACGCGACACGAGGCGGCGCGGGCGACGGGCGCCATCATCCGCGCCAGGCATCGTTGGCCAACAATGAGGGACTCCGAAGGGAGATGAGACCACCTCCACCCACCCACAGGAGCGCGAGGGAGCGTCCTCTAGACTCCTGGGCGAGGCAGGAGGCAGAGTGGAGCTCACCGTGACGGGCTGCTCGCATCTTTGCACAATTTGTCCATTTCATCGGGAGCGGAGCGCGTCGACGGCCGCCGACGGAGCCTGCGCCCTGGAGCCTCTCACCTCCGAACGCCGCCGCCGCCTCCTCCCTCACCTCGCCTACTTAGCCGACATCGTGTTGGGCGAGACGTCTGTAAGAGATGAACCCCGCTTCAAGGGTGCACCGTTCTAGAGACGTCACCTGATAGTGGCAGCCTCTACAACGGCGAGGAATAACGCACGGAGCGAGGCGAGGGTTAAAGTATTAGCCGACTAAAACACATAGCATGAGCAGCACAGAAACTGGGATGGTCCTCATTTTAATGAGTTTATAAAAAATGTATGAAAACGTTGCGAACATACATTTTTGATGAACAAATTAATCAATTCAGAGTTCCTGTAAATGTCAAATTGCATTAATTGGCTTTGGTGACAGACGATTCGCTCACGCCCAGCCCCGTGCTGCCCACGAGCCCGTGGCGAGTTTGCGAGCGCCTCGTCAGCACGGAGGCCACGTGGGTTGGTCGCCACTTTGCCAGCGCGGGATGTGGCTGACGACCCAAGCGAGGTCATCACGCACCGCGTGTGAAGGAGACATCGTCGCACGCGTTCTAAACGCATTCCCTTAAACGGTGTCATTGACACCAAGAGCCTCTGCGCAGACGGCGTCATGGCAGTTCAAACGCGTTAGCGGCGCGTTGCGTTCCGCGATCCTCTGTGCCCGCCAGGTCTGATGGGATGTCATCGCAGGAGCGGGGAATGTGAATTGGATCGCGGGGAGCCACGAGCGGGTCTCCCCCCCGGGTCCCGGGCGGTTGGTTGCATCGAGGCTAATGAAACGGATGGTAAAGGGGAACTGAAATAGACAAATGTAAACTGATGGAGCAGTCCAGTGCAGGCTGGTTTTTATTAAACTCCACAAGGGCAATTAATGACTTGACCGCTGATGGGTCTCCAGTCGCCAGCCGCTACGCAGCCCGCGAGGCGCAGTTCCCTCCCTCCCTCCCCCCGCTTTGATCCGGGATGGATGTCACGGACGACAGGTCGTGGTGCGGGGTCTTCCCCTTCCCCCATCCTCTCACTCGACTCTTCCCCTGCTCGTACACACGCGCAGATCACCTCACTCAAATGTCACGCTTTGAAAAAAGAGTCATATACCGCACAATCCACCTCACGTGCCACGCTCGCACGCACGTGTAATTGAGAATTTACATTTGATGATTATTTTTGCACGACGTTTGTTGATCTTCGGCAGCCACGAGCAAACTGCTCCCGGATGAAGGCCTCTCCAAGCCGGTAGCGCCTCGCACGGTCCTGCGGGCCATCGATCCACCCCTCATCCACCCCTCTCCTCCACGCGAGCTGGCAGCACTCAGCACTCCGTCTCCCCCGGCGGACGAGCTCGCCGGAATGACCCCCTCCTCTGGGCTCTGGCCACGAGTCCCGGGGCGGCCTGGCCACTCTGTTCATCCCGGACGAGGTGCGTGGGGCACGGCCTACCCCTGTACCCCTCCCCATCAGAGCTCTCCCTGCCGTGTCGCCGACACGACAGACGACGACCACGCCGCCTCCTCCCTCATGGAGAGCAGCAGCTGCTGCAGCTGCCGTCGTCGTCGCCTTCACTGACATCTCTCAACGTCAAAGTGCCCTCCTCCTGCTGCTGCTGCTCAAATGAGCAATGGTGTGTTGCTCATCTCCCGTCGAAGCCCTGACCCAGTGGTGGGAACTCCGTATGCATATGGTTGGGGCGAGTCCATCCATAGCACAGCTCTCGTTGACCGCCCCACAAAGTGGTACATATTTTATCGATCCCCAGAAAGATGATGATAGGCCGAGTCAATCCCCAAACAGGGATCAATTCGCGACCTTCCGAGGGGGAGTCGCCTGATCTGCCGCTCAGCTGCCCGCTCGGAAACCCGTGCACGAGAGTGACCGGGTTCTGTAACAGCGACACATCCACATGCTCGAGTCTGTTCATTCGCGAGGATATTGAATACCGACGGTGAGTGCCATTGACATCGCCCTCCGTACCGGTGCTTCTGAGAGGCCCGTGTCCAGGTGGTCCAACTTTAAACCGGTTTCTCGTTATCGAGCCTCATCAGCGAGGCTTCGCTTTTCACACGCGGCCCCGGGGGACCCATTGGCTAATGAACTCGACGTGCAATGTTATTTGTTGGCGATGAGACGTATCCCTCTCCCACGTTCACCACGTGTCGGCTTTCGCGACAAATAATATGATCCAAGATTGATTAGCGATCTGAAGATGCCGGCTGTAGCTAGCAGCGCCCCCGATGTCTGGACCTGCGTCTGGAGCTCTCCAGCAACACCCGCGCTGATGCTCAAGCAGCGGCTGGCCACGCGTGTTCACCACGTGGCAACTTCATGGATTGCCCGCGTCGGCAATGAATCGCATCCCTCTGATCGTCATCTTGCCGCGCCCAGTCGGCCGAGACGGCGGCGGCGCTGCGACGTCTTGGAAGTGGGGACGGGGAGCGACTGGGAGCGGGCACGTCCCCCCCCACGTCCACCCCTCACGCCCTCCCATGTCCACCCCCACGCTCCCCCCACGCCCCTCCCCGTCCACCCCCCACGCTCCCCCCACGCCCCCCCCCGTCCACCCCCCACGCCCCCCCCACGCCCCCCCCCCGTCCACCCCCCACGCCCCCCCGTCCACCCCCCACGTCCCCCCCGTCCACCCCCCACGGGATGACGCCGCCTCGTGGACCCGGGGCACTTGGGGCGAGGGCACGGCTCCCTCGAGGCCCACGGAGTTCACGTTGCGGCTCAGGCTCCGAGGTCCATCGCCCTGAGGTTGTGGCTGGTGAAAGGGAGCGGTGGGAAGGCGTAGCAGCCCATCATCATCCTGAGCCACCTTATATCCACTGCTGGATGAAGTCCTCCCCAAGTTTCTGCCATGCCTCGCAGCCTCGTGACGCAACAATCCATATGAATATATAACAAACGTATCTATGTAGTATCCTGTATTCCGCCGAACTTTTGAGCAAGGGTCCTTATTCAGGACCGCATTCATCCAACTTGACACGAGTTCAGCCGTGCGTGAGTCTGGCGTCGCTTCGCAGGGTGTGGCGTCTCCCTGCCTCGTCTCCACGTGAGCAGCCCACCCCTCAGTGGGTGCCTCGCGGGAGAGAGGACGCTACCTGGCCGGTGCTGGAAGACGCCACGAGAGACACGGAGCCGCCGCTTCAGCACGCGGGGACAGGGGACACCTCGTGGAAGGGACTCGACGTTTCAGTCTGCGTCTCTCTCACGAGGCTGGCCCGTGTCTCCGTGGTCCCGGGACGCTCAGGTTTCGTTCGTGGTACAGCTGGCATGAAGAGCCCGAGGCAAGACGCGCTCGGAGTGGGGTGGCGGGGGCTGCGCTGTGAACGTGGAATGGAAAAGTGCGGGATAGTTGAGCAACCATTCCAGCCGCACACAACAACAACAACACGACCGCAATCATTTCGCCACCGAGTTGCTCAGTTTCACGCCAAGCACAGCAGCTACCGTGCCGCACAGGAATGTTACGAATTTAAATGAGGCGTTCGTTGAACACAAGCTCAGAATGTATGTAGGCATTGGATTAAATAACGGAGGGGGTGAAGTAATTCTGAGCCGGCCCACTCGGCGCTAAAGGGCAACGCATTCTGACAAGCAACAAACATCAATTCACAATGGAGCAGCAAACAGCCAGAGATGTAAACTACTTATCCAAAGGAGGCTGATTTAGCAGGCCCTTAGTCGGCCAGCCGGCATTCTATATCCCCATTGATCTAAGGGATCCCCTTCGCTAGATAATGGGGCCCACAGGGATATGTCTGGCTGGAATATCACGATTGACAGCTCCTCGATTCTGCACTGCTCGGTGAGAAGCGCCGCTCCCGGTGTGCGTGGAGCCGCAGTGGCCGTAATTACAGCGCCGGTGAGGGCGGTGCTGGAGACCTGCGTAGACATTCTCGACCCTATGTTATTTTTTTAAAGAAATGTTTCCCTTTGCGTGAATTCACTGAGCAGTGGGGCTCGTTTCACTCGCAGCTGCTCGGTACAGAAGCGGACCCGGACTGTCGAATCGGCCACTGTCTTCTGCCAGATTGTGGCACGCGCCGGCTTCCCGTCATCGTAACCACGATTGATTCCACGTTCGCATTTAAATAAGAAAATCGTATAAAGTGCGCACGTCACCGCCGGTGGGCTCTCGAATGACCCGAAATGACGCCTGAATGGCTCCCAGCTGGGACACGGATTATTATTTATTCCACGAATAACACCGACGGTAATTACGGCGCTGCTGCTGCTGATGATGAGTGAAATCATTGAGGGGGTCGCTCTGAGATGGCTGTGTGGCCCATACAGAGTGGAGGCTGCGCTCCGAGTTCTGCAGGGACATCGCCCCGTGATGCTGCTGCTGCTGCTGCGAGACTCGGCGCTCACTACATCAGCCGCGCCATGGCCAAGGGCCTCCACTGAATTCATCTGTCATGTTTGCATTGCTGCTGCACTGGAGGCGCCAGTTTAATAGAGCAATCCATCATGCAATCTACTTCTGCAGACACAAATAACTTCCCCTCAATTTCACCCCCAATGAGTCATGCCAGGGCCTCTCGGCTATAATTGCCTTGCATCAAATGGCCCAATAAGGGTGTTTTTTTTCAAAGATAATTAATGAAATTGTTCACGTAGAAGCTTCGTTCTCTCCATATGAAAAGAGGCCGAGGGATTTCGCGACCATTCCGCTGAGCACCGAATTATGAGGACGGGGGGCAGAGGTGGATCTAGAAACATCCCAAGGGTGAAGGGGGGCCTTGAAATGTCAAGATATTTAAACAGCCCCCCCCCCACTGTAATAAGAACACATTCAGTAAGCATCTACTCTGGTGAATGGCCCCGTGGGGTGGCGATTTGGCTCAGCGGCAGCACCGTCACTGCTGCGGTTCGCGCTTCAATTTCCTGCGGCCGCCTTCTGTAATACCGCGGTGCATGGATGGTAAAAGAAAGCGTCGTCTGCTTCACGTCATCATCGTCATCACGATCCATGGGCACATAGCCCGGAGGTGTCCACTGCACATGTCGTCATGTGTTTCCACTTTCCTCTCTCTCTTGTGCCAACAGGCTCAAGAGATGCGCCACGTCTTTCTGGCACCAATCTCTTGTGATGTCGTCGTCACTAAGCCGTTCTCTGTGAGGTCTTCCCCTCTTAAATATACTGAACATTTTATGACAGAAAATGTCAATAAAATCCCAATATTCGGGGTCTCCAATGGGTTTGGAGGGGGGCAATCGCCGCCATCGTCCCCGACGTCCTCACCCCGACCCGCCACTGAGGAGCGGCGGGCACGCGGAGCCTCGTCGCTGAGCAGTCAGGGCCGGGCTCGAATGGCGAGTCGGCTACAGCGGGCCCACCGACTGGATGACTCCGAGGCGAGGATGCTCGCGCCGTGGTGTGTTGTGCCCTAAGCCCGCATCGCACTGTGGAGAGACCTGCAGGATCACAGGTCTCCCTCGCCAAAACGAACGCCAGAGATGCGCTTTGAACAACCGGCTTCGAGGACCACCTGCAGAGTGCAGTAGCGTGGCCAGACGTCTGTGCACGCGTGGTCTCACCCACCACACTCGCGCCGAGTTAACAACGCCGGGCGTTCACGGGGTAGGATTGTGTTCATCAAGGCATCGTTTAATCAGCCTTAATACGTTCCACTATTTATGCGCGATGTAAATTGAAACGACCGTTATCACCGTGAAAGTCTGTTATTGGGGAGACAAAAAAAGCCCCCCACAGCACAACAGCGCACAGTAAAGTGGTGGCGCGTCCTTCTCATTAACGACACGCGTGAGACAACATCACAGTCTCGCATTCATCGCCATCGTCATGAGCAGAGTGGCAATAACTGTCTCGCCAATTACAGCACTGCGTTCCTGCTCTACATCTACGCAAGGAGTGAAGGATGTCCGTTTTGATTGCTTCGCTTGTGAAGGGCTTTGCCATAAGAAGTATGAGTTTCCGAGGGCTCCCGTGCGGTAATGGAGAGGTTCGCGTCAACCCGACGGCCACGTGACCGTGCCGGGGTCACCGTCCTCTGGACGCGTTTCCCCAAACGGCTGCGCCATCGCCTTCCCAGCGTCGCTCTCGGTTGCGAGTACCGAAGCTCTCCTACTTTCACGTTAAGTACTTTACAAACAACAAGATCATCATTTGACAATGCTCTTCCTGCAAAAACTCCAGGTAGGGTCCGCCTGTCAATATTGCCGAACGCAGTAACACATCGGCGTAGAGGTCGTGCAGCTGGATGAGCCATCGTCTCATTGTCGAGCTCGAGTGCTGGACCGGGAGAGCGCGTTCGAGGCAGCGCCCTTAGCTGCGCGGCTCGCGTGGAGCGGCGGTGCGAGCAGATGCACGCGGATTGTCTCGGCATGGCACGGCGTCGAATGCCAGCGTCGCTCACACATTTAATTAATTTCACGGGTAAATGTCAGAATATTTATTCCGATTCAATCCCGCATACAATTTTTTATCCGATGAATTTAACATTTCCATCAATTAATTGCTGCGAGGGATTGTTTTTAACCTTGAACTATGTGAAGAAAAACGCTTTATCCACTCGTTAATAACCGCAGGGGGAATTTACCCAAAGAAGAGCACGCAACGGGGGGTTGGCACCAATTCGTGTGGCGCTGCCGTGCGCCCCTGGGAAGCAGCGAGTGTGGGGAGATGATCACAGATTGATGTTCACTCGCCACGTACATGCCCAAGCTAGACACGACATGTGATACATTTTTGCATCTTATTATATTTAATCAAATAGACATCTGACGACCCCTAATTGATTGCAGAGCTGGTGTGTCGAGTGGATCTCTTTATCCGTACCCATGTTATCTGCTAACGCTGTTTATCCACAGAGATCAACTGGTGAACGGTGGTGATGGTGGAGGGGGATGCTGACTGTCCAACAACAACCTCCTCTCGGTATGAATCCGTGTTGTGTCCAGCGCTTTGTGCTGCTGGACGCCAGTCACACTGACCACGCTGTTGCCCCGCATTGTAAATGTTCAACTTGCTCGAGAGAGAGAGAGACTCCAAGCTCTCGCTGTTTCCCCAAAGTCTACAAATATCTCCAGAGGAGTTCTTCAGTGACCCCAGCTGCCCAGGGGAAGAAGAGGCAGAGGATGAGGGCGAGGGAGAAGAGAGAGGGCAGAAGGCCGCGCTTTGCCTGGAGCAGGAGTTGCCGATCTCGCAGGAGGTTCAAGGGTGCAGTCCTGGTGGCCTCACCAGAGGCCCGGCAAGACTGCACAATGTCCACGCGGCATGTAACCACCAGCTAAACCCGTGCCCACGAGGCATGTAACTACGTATTGATTCAACCAATTTAAATTGATTTTTATGCTCAATACACGCGTCGAGTTACGCTGAACACTGACGACTACATATTTTTAATTCGCATCCGCGACGTGTAATTGGTGCACAGAAAACCCGGTAGCCACCCGAGATGCTGAACGCACTGCGACGGAAACAAACCCTTGATTCGAATGACAATTTCGAGTTGTGACAGATCCTCGCATCGCGCCACTGGGTGGGTCGTCACTAGCCACTCGGCCAGGGTCCGTCCTGGGCTGGGCCAATCAACGCGCCACTGGGTTTGTCAGGAGGCTGCAGGTCAGTCGATGCATCACTCCGTGTTGTCTGAAAAGGCCATGGCCTTTTACACTGCACGTGGAGATGACAAAAGAGGGTTTCGCCATCAGCCAAGGCTATTCTAATGGCTTCAGTCAAGAGTGGCGTTGTGCCTTTAGTGTGCGGGGTCTGGAATCTGCTGTGAGATGTCTGGTGGAGGCGAGGGGCTTCAGGGGAACGCAGACGCTCCGCCTGGAGAGTGGTGGCCCATCTCCTGCAAGGCAGAGAAGAGAGCATGTTCGTAACAATTCCCCGCCAAGACACTCATCCGTACAATCACCATCACTGGATCGGGCTCGCTTCTCTGTAGCTTCCCTAAACCCCCTCGCCTCCAAACTCCACGCGAATGCACGATGCCACTACCAGACTCATCATCAACACCTGTAAACATACTGTACGTACATACACACGTCACCTGTAAACATACTGTACGTACATACACACGTCACCTGTAAACACACTGTACGTACATGCACACGTCACCTGTACACGTGGCCCGCATCGCCCCAGCACTCCGGTTCCTCGACCGGCCCCAAACCAGCCAGTGCCAGGACGACTAAGATCGCCTTCACCATCTTCAGCGTTCTCCAAGGGCTCACCCCCCCCTCGCTCTCGGGGTGGTCTTCTCGGCAAGTGCGGATTTGGCTGCAGATGGAGGCTGTGGCACTGCTCGAGAGGCGCGCACCACTGTGCCCAGCTGCACGGCGTTTACCCAATCATTGTTCGGCCACATGCATGACGGAACGACGAATGTCATGACTCTGACATATGGCAGAGCACCACCTTGTGCCAGAGAATGGCTCCAGAAGATGATGCCAAATTAGAATTTTCAATTCCCAGCGCTGAAGTAACCCGCAATGAGTGACATTTCAAATTTAAGATGAAGGGGTTTTTTTGGACGGTCGGTCATCGGTGACAACCCCGGTTTAAGCAGGCGTGGCAGAGCCTGGCTCGGTGTCTCTCGCCCTGTGACGCCCACCTGAGCGACCCCACAACCGCGCCAGGCTCTTACTCTCACTCACCTGTCTCCTCGTGTGATGCTTTAACAAGAGCAACCGATCTACGTTGTTGTCCCTTGCCGCTCATTGCTGCGAGACATCCGCACCGTTCTTCTCCATTTCTGGCCCCATCGTCGCTGCGGTGCCGCCAACGAGGCCGAGCGAAGCCGCCAGCGAGGCGACACGTGGAGCGGCTCGGCAGGTCACGTGCGCCAACTCGTTCCACGCGGTGCCAAGAAGCCACACGGGAAGAGCGCGTGGCCAAGTGCCGCGGAATCCGCTCGGGATGGCAGCTTCGGATTTATTGGCGAGCAGCCAGCAGCAGCAGTAGCCAGCAGCAGTCAACAGCAGCAGTCAGCACCAGCTAGCAGCAGCTAGCACCAGCTAGCAGCCAAAAGCAGCAGCAGTCAGCAGTAGCAGTCAGCAGTCAGCAGCCAACAGCAGCAGCAGTCAGCAGAAGCAGCAGGCAGCAGCAGCAGCAGCCAGCACCAGCTAGCAGCCAACAGCAACAGTCAGCAAGCAGCAGCCAGCAGCAGCAGCAGTCAGCAGCAGCAGTCAGCAGAATAACTTTCGGAGACGAGTGCACAAAAAGGCCTTTACCGATAACAAAGTTTCAAAGGCTCTGGAATCGCGAGCCCGTGGAGGTCAGGAATTTGGGAGTCGATGGAGCTGTTTAGCTCCTGGCTGAAGACCCCCCCCCACCTTTTAAAAAGCCGCCCTCTGGTTCTCCATCTGCTGCTCTCTTTACTCTTTCTCTCCCGGGTTATTCCTCACGTATCCCTTCCTCTTCGACATGCACGACGTTCTGAGATCCGTTGTTTAAGGGCGCCATATAAATCAAAATTATAACTATACCGAGCGCAATTTTTTAATACAGCACCACGTGACAAAAAGTGCAACGGCAAAGGCGAGCAGAGGCCACGTGGATGCTCACCGCGCCGCGGGGTGGGGGGGGTGAGGATCCTCACCTTGGGGGCGGGGGGGGGGGGTGCTCACCGGGGGGGGAGGGGGATCCTCACCGCGGGGGCGGGGGGGGGGAGTGTCCCCAGGGGGGGGGGGGTCACCACGAGGGGGGGGGGGAGTGTTCACCGTTGCATTGCGCAATGCACTCATCGCACGGAGGGTTGGTGGATCACACAGAGACATTCGCGAATCTCCCGCCCTGCCCGTGGGGGTAGAGGTCGCCATCTCGTGGCGAGCCAGGGTATGAAGGCAGCGCAACGAGTGTGGTTCATTTCCATCTGCATTCCATCTGTACGGGGATTGCGTGTTACCCCCCCCACCTCCCCTCGCACGCGTGAGTTCTCTCCCGGTGCCTGTAAGTTGCAGGCGCCGTTGGTTTGTTGACGACGTTTGCTTTGCTTTAATTCCTTCCTCCGTAGCCCCGGGGCTCGCCAAAGCCTTTGGCTGCTGCGTGCAAGGCCAACTCGGAAGATGAAAGTGTTCGGCGGTGATTCCGTCCGGCAAAGCCGACATTTGCTCTCTCATTAGCGCCAAGAAAGCATCGATTGTGGCTGCGCGAATGCATTACACCCATTACGCCACTATATCCATAATGGATGGGAGCACAGACGCTATACCAAGTCCGCATGCTTAAAATGATGTTCACTTTTAAGTCTAAGAATGATTTCTTGTCAGAACTCGTCCTATTTTTGAGAAAAATAAACAAACCAAGTAAAAAAAATATCCAAACGTTGGCAACAAGCAGATCTTGACACCAGCGGCCGTGCGGCCACGCGCGTTGTGAGGAGGAAAAACTAAAATCACAAAGTTGGCTTTTGTTGAAAGTTGTTCGATTTAAGAAAACGTCGTCAACGTAACCCTGGAGGAGGCTTCCCGCGTCTCCGCCTGTCGCCGGGAAGGACTCGGCCCGCTTGGGTGCTGCGCTGTCCGCGTCCACATTCCCCATCAGCGCGCAAGGAGTCGTCACCCTGATGCTCTTGCTGCACACACACACAGACACACACACAGACACACACACACAGACACACACACACACAGACACACACACACACAGACACACACACACACAGACACACACACACAGAGCTGGCGCAGCGTCAGGTGTTATCCGAGCTACATGAATGCGACGGCGACAGGGACTCTGCTCAATTGCAACAAGCTTCGTCAAACATTCAGGCGTTCACATCCTCGTCACGGCTTGACTCAGCCCACCACCATCATCATCCCTCGCGGTTCAATACAATGACTGCAACGTTGGGAGAGAAAACAGCAGCGGCTGTTCAACGGAGTCCCTCGTCCCCGCCAAAGGAATGTGGAATGTCCACCACTGGCTGAGGGCCACCGACGCGCGTGCTCATTCGAGCAGGGAGACAGTTTGTGACGATTACTGTACATACTAATACATACTAATACATTCTAATACATACTAATACATACTAATACATACTAATACATACTAATACATACTATACATACTAATACATACTAATACATACTAATACATACTATACATACTAATACATACTATACATACTAATACATACTATACATACTAATACATACTAATACATACTAATACATACTAATACATTCTAATACATACTAATACATACTATACATACTAATACATACTAATACATACTAATACATACTAATACATACTATACATACTAATACATACTAATACATACTAATACATACTATACATACTAATACATACTATACATACTAATACATACTAATACATTCTAATACATACTAATACATACTATACATACTAATACATACTAATACATACTAATACATTCTAATACATACTAATACATACTATACATACTAATACATACTAATACATACTAATACATACTAATACATACTAATACATACTAATACATACTAATACATACTAATACATACTAATACATTCTAATACATACTATACATACTAATACATACTAATACATACTAATACATTCTAATACATACTAATACATACTATACATACTAATACATACTAATACATACTAATACATACTAATACATACTATACATACTAATACATACTAATACATACTAATACATACTATACATGCTAATACATACTAATACATACTATACATACTAATACATACTAATACATACTAATACATACTAATACATACTAATACATACTAATACATACTATACATGCTAATACATACTAATACATACTATACATACTAATACATACTAATACATACTAATACATACTAATACATACTATACATACTAATACATACTAATACATACTAATACATACTAATACATACTATACATGCTAATACATACTAATACATACTATACATACTAATACATACTAATACATACTAAGCCCGGGAGTGTTGAGTGGAATGAATGGCGGCGATCGTGGCGGTGACCCAGAACAACAATAAATATAACAACAATAACAACAACAATAACAACAACAACAGCAATAGTAGTAGTAGAGCTGAGCGAGTGAGACACGTGCTCTGTCCAACCCTGCGCTCTCTAAATCGAGCGCACGTCAATCAGCCAACGAAATCCACAATCAAAGGTTTGAGTCGAGAGCTCGGAGCTGAATACATTATTCACAAAGCAAATGGAAACAGATTGTGTATGAGTGGCATGCTCCGGGCTGCATTAACCAGACCACGTGGAATGACGCGGCGGTCTTTGTAATGAAGAAACCCGCTCTCGAGAAATCGCAAGCAACGTGGGCTCCGCTCAGCCAGGGCGCAGGGTCCACGATCGCTGCCGCGACTGGAGCCGCACGGCGCTCATCACCTGCAGCCCTGCGCCAAGGAGAGACACCCCTCTGTGCCGTGGCAGGGGCGAGGGTGGCGGGTTACCCACGAGCTCGTGGCCGACACTCGGAAGTCGACCCCGTCGATGCGCTTGAGCCGATGGGAAGGAGCAGCGGGAATTAAGAATCCTGTCATGGGGGGATGAGGGAGCGAGTGCACGACCCTGGCTGGGATTCGAGCTCGCAGCCTCGCTCACAGCAGCTGCTGCTGCCCACGTGGCCTCGTGGGTGGTGCTGTCATTTTCATCAATGGGGGGCAGTGGTCAATTCAAGGGAGGGGTGTGATGGGGACCCCCCCCCGCTCCTCGAGACCCCAACATTAGTGCTGTGTTAATATTTACGAGAGAAAAAAATTGTCCATGTTTTAGTTTTTGCTATTATTACCGCTGAGGGCCCAATTTAAAGAGTTTGCAATCTCGGGCTGTGGAGTGGGGGGGGGGGGCAAATGACTGTGGCGTAGCTGGCAGGGACGGTGCCCCCCAGTGATGCTGAGCGGGGGCTCTGTAGCCGAGGGGCCGCGAGGCGGCTCTCGTTGTTGACCCGCGGAGCGCAGCGGCCCCGCTGCCCCCGGGCGAGCCGCGGAGGTTTGGGTTCCACGGCTCCCGGGGGGTCCGGGCTCGAGCTCCCACACCCGAGCCGCGTCTGCGGAGCGCGATTTACCCTCCACGGAGACGCCGCCGTCACTGATCTGCTGCCCTCTGGCCACTGTAGAAGTACAGCCACGTGCGACGGATTCTCGGTGGGGGGCTGGAGTCTTTCTTATGCCCTCTCACGGTCTGTCAAGTTAGGGAGGCAGAGCCCCCCACCTCCTCACTATGTGGCACCGTGTCCCTCGCAGAGTGCTGTTGTCTCGGGAGGTCTCAGTGTGAGTCGCTGGCTGTGTGAGTCTCTGGCTGTGTGAGTCTCTATGTGAGTCGCTGGCTGTGTGAGTCTCTGTGTGAGTCTCTGTGTGAGTCGCTGGCTGTGTGAGTCTCTGTGTGAGTCGCTGTGTGAGTCGCTGGCTGTATGAGTCTCAGTGTGAGTCGCTGGCTGTATGAGTCTCTGTGTGAGTCTCTGGCTGTATGAGTCTCTGTGTGAGTCGCTGGCTGTGTGAGATCTCTGTGTGAGTCTCTGTGTGAGTCTCTGTGTGAGTCGTTGGCTGTGTGAGTATCTGTGTGAGTCTCTGTGTGAGTCGCTGGCTGTGTGAGTCGCTGGCTGTGTGAGTCTCTGTGTGAGTCGCTGGCTGTGTGAGATCTCTGTGTGAGTCTCTGTGTGAGTCGCTGGCTGTGTGGGTTCTCTGTGTGAGTCGCTGGCTGTGTGAG